>NC_058521.1:546710675-547962460 GCF_904849725.1 Hordeum vulgare subsp. vulgare | reverse complement strand
CGACCGCCCGCGCCGTTGCCTCAATCGAGCGTTGCCTACCGCCCGCGCCGCCACCGACCGCGCCTTTGCCTCCTCTGGATCCCATCGACCGAGCCGTTGACTCGTATGGATTAGACCCACCGCCAGCGCTGCCTACCGCCCGCGCCGCCACCGACCGCGCCTTTGCCTCCTCTGGATCCCATCGACCGAGCCGTTGACTCGTATGGATCAGACCCACCGCGCCGTTCCCTCCTCTGGATCAATCCCTACACGCGTACACAGATGGGCTATCATACCAGCCCATCCAAAGCCCAAACAACCACAGGCCTACGAAAAAAATCGCGAGAGTAGCAGCCCCTTAGGACATGCAGCCCAAGTCACGGTAATCAAGTGCTGAAACGACCATCTGACGACCAGAATTGATTAAAAGAAAAATCCGACGGTCGTTAGTGTTGGGAGCATAAGAGAGCTCGCTTTAGGTAGTAGCAGCCCCTTAGGACATGCGGCCCAAGTTGCGGTAATCAAGTGCTGAAACGACCATCTGACGGCCAGAATTGATTAAAAACAAAATCTGACGGTCGTTAGTGTTGGGAGCGTGAGAGAGCTCAATTTAGGTGCATTTTTACTGCCCTAAATAAGCACATGCTAGAAACAATAACACCGCAGGTAATGAGCGACAAAATTTTCACAAGATCAGTTGCCATTAGTGAAGTTTATATGTATGTCAGAAATCCCTCAACGGCATTTGAAAAACTACTGCCTTAGAATCCTTCAGGTTCAAATGGTGAGGGAATTTCTGAAATTACATATTTAAATGGTAAGGCATACCATGTTCGGTCATGTGCTACTCTTTATGCTATGATGTTGTATTTCTGCCAACAATTTTGGGGAATCCATGGGATATGTTTTTGGACTTGCTTTGAAGTCTATTACATATGTTTTCTTAGTTCCTTTTTTAACCATGTCATGTTTGGGGCCTTGAGTTCATTTGTCATCATATATCGTGTATCCCCGTATCATCATTTTTATGAATATTGAGTAATGCTAGGCAGTGCATCAAGTTGTATCTTGGAGAGGACTACACGTAAACCATGTGCGCTTGTTTTTTTTTCTCAATATGCGGTTGTAAGTGAATATTATTTGTATTGTTCTGGAAGCCCTCACAGATAAAAGATAAGTTTGTACTCAGACCTGTGCCACATGTGATATATATCATTGCTACGTCGACAGAAACCTTCTGTCGTCTCTTGAGCTTGCGTTGGTTTTTCACTTGAAGAGGAAAGGATGATGCAGCACATGAGCAGTAAGTATTTCCCTCAGTTTGAGAACCAAGGTATCAATCGAGTAGGAGAATCTCGTCAAGTCCAGAGTACCTGCACAAACACAAAGAGCTTGCACCCAACGCTATAAAGGGTTGTCAATCCCTTCAAGATTGATTGCAAAGTGAGATCTGAAGGCCGAAAGTGCAACGAAGTAAAAGAGTAAGGCTGAAAATATGGTGAGAAGTAGACCCGGGGGCCATAGTGTTCACTAGAGGCTTCTCTCAAAATAGTAAATAATACGGTGGGTGAACAAATTACTGTCGAGCAATTGATAGAACCGCGCAAAGTCATGACAATATCTAAGGCAATGATCATACATATAGGCATCACGTCCGAGACAAGTAGACCGATACTTTCTGCATCTACTACTATTACTCCACACATCGACCGTTATCCAGCATACATCTAGTGTATTGAGTTCATGACGAACAGAGTAAAGCCTTAAGCAAGATGACATGATGTAGAGGGATAATCTCAAACCAATGATGAAAACCCCATCGTTTTACCCTTGATGGCAACAACACGATGCGTGCCTCGCTACCCCTTATGTCGCTGGGTGAGGTCACCGTACGGTATGAACCCAAAACCAAGCACTTCTCCCATTGCAAGAATCATAGATCAAGTTGGCCAAACAAAACCCACAACTTGAAGAGAATTACAAGGATATGAAATCATGCATATAAGAAATCAGAAGAAACTCAAATAAGATTCATAGATAATCGGATCATAAATCCACAATTCATCGGATCTCGACAAACACACCGCAAAAGAAGATTACATCCGATAGATCTCCATGAAGATCATGGAGAACTTTGTATTGAAGATCCAAGAGAGAGAAGAAGCCATCTAGCTACTAGCTATGGACCCATAGGTCTATGGTGAACTACTCACGCATCATCGGAGAGGTCATGGTGTTGATGAAGAAGCCCTCTGTATCTGAATTCCCTCTCCGGAAGGGCACCAGAACGTGCCCCAGATGGGATCTTGCGGAGACAGAAGCTTGCGGCGGCGGAAAAGTACTTTCGATGATCTCTTGATTTTTTCTGGAATTTTTGGGAATATATAGGCGAAAGACCTAGGGCAGAGGTGGCCCAGGGAGCCCACAAGCCTGGGAGGCGCGGGCCGCGGGGGCTTGTGGGGTCCCTGGTGGCCCCCCTACCTTGGTTCTCAAGTTCCCCGATCTTTTTCTGTTTCGGAAAAAAGCTTTTTGGAAGTTTCGCTCCATTTGGACTCTGTTTAAAATCCTCCTCTGAAAAGGGTCAAAAACACGGAAAAAATAGGAACTGGCACTTGGCACTGAGTTAATAAGTTAGTCCCAAAAAAGATATAGAAGGCATACAAAACATCCAAAGTTTGACAGGATAATAGCATGAAACCATCAAAAATTATAGATACGTTGGAGACGTATCAATCATCTCTTATGAATAGCACAATCTATATCCACGAAACAATTTGGGTGTTGGAAAGACGAGTTTAGATCTGAATTCATGACCTTTATTTTTGTACACACTGGTGAATTAAACATGAAAATTAGACTACAAAGTGCATGGTTTGGTTAGTAGTTCGGTGAGGTCACTAGTAGAACTATGATGTCATACTTTAGATTTAGGAACCCCGCATAGTAATTTTGTCAGTACACAGTTATATGCCACTGTCTTCCGTGATGAGTTCATGAATTATTTCACTTTCTATATTTTTATATGAATACCATGTTCTAGCAATCTAATGTGAATGATGTCTTGTGTTAAAATTCTAACCACCATTTTGAGCAGCTTCTATTGATGCCGTTTTCTAGAATTACTATTGGTGTTAGGATCATTGGATATGTGAGGGGAATTTGCCGTCGGTGTATTTTCATGATTAAAAAGATTTAAGATCAAATTGTTCTTATTTGTGGACAGTCACAATTTCCATGAGCCATGCTGGTGCGTAATTGTTATATGTAAATTTCTAGAGAGGCTTGGTGACAAAATTGGCATTAGAGCTTATCTTAGTGCCAATAAAATAATATCACAACTTATCTTAGTACCAATATGGCTATTAAACCTAACAGGAACATTTGTTCCTCCGTTAGGGGTTTATAGGTCCCCTTGCTCAAATCTGGAAATGATGTTAATTGCGAACTTCAATGCACATGATGTACCTGTGATATTATTTTGGCTAGAACAACCACATATGTATTTTCCAACCATGCTATTGATGCCACATCGAGATTACTTTTACCTTATCCTTTTATTTTCTTGGTACCGTAATTCACCCTCAATTAGTTAGTTGTCACATCCCTGGAACCCTAGCCAAGGTTTAGCATTGTGCTCATATTTTCTTTGCATTGCATCCAAGAAAATGGCAACAAGATCAAAGTAAGTGGTGAAGGGAAACTCAAAACCCTAGCCACTTCTTAATTCAAAGGAATTATAAATTTTATTGAAATCAATGAACCCAAAATGGCCTCAATAAAAGTTCAACTTTTCTGATAAATCATGGAAGAAAATAAGCAATGAAGAAAACCATTTTCATAACACTTTTGGCATTTTAAATAAATGCAAAAACCTACTCGTTTCAAGTTTAAAATTTGAATTCAAAAACTTTAAGTTTTCAAAAATGTTGAAAACTCTAGGAATGGTTGGATATATTCCAACAAATATTCCGGTGTGTTCAAAATACTTTTTACAAACTATTTTGGAGCTGAAATAAATAGCAAATCAGAAAAAAAAACAGAAAAAGGAGGAAAGAATTACCTGTCGCTCACCTCAGCCCAGGCCCAATCGTGCTATCGTCTTCCTCCTCGCCAGTAGGAGCAGGAGGTGGCCGCCGCGACGCCGCGCGCCTCCACGTAGCTCTCTGCCTGCCTGGCCGCCGCTTCGCGCTGGCGAGCACGGGGGTAACCTCCCCGAGCACGTATCTATCCATTCACGTGCTCCATCTCCCCCCTCTCCTCTCGGTTCTTTCGATCCCCACTGCCGCCATTGACAGGAGCTCAAGCTCGAGCTGCCCGTGCCCCTAGCCACAGGATCTTCCTCCCGAGTGTGCCATTAGCTCCGCCTCGACGAGCTGGTCCTCCCTGCAAAAGCCGAAGCCTCCCCGAGCCCTTCAACGCCCACGGCACCATCGTCTTCAACCTTCGGCCGCCGGCGAGCTCTGCTAGATTCGTCGCCCTCAGCGCTTCCCCGAGCCGTCTAAGCCCTCCTCTGCACTCCTCGTGAGCTTGCGCAGCTTTCCCCTAAGTTTTACCCATCGATCTCCTCCTCTAGGCCTAGTTCCACCGGAGCCCGACGAGGACCGCCGCTGCAGCTCGTCGCCGGTATCCCTCCAGTGAAGGGTTGGTCCGTTTGAGGCCACCAACAGCCTCAGGACGTCACGTAGATGCTTTAGGAGCCTAGCCCCGCGCGATTTGACCATGTGTTCGATGGCTTCGACGATGGCCGAACTTGGTCGCCGCCGAGCTCGTCGCCGGCGTCGATTCCAGCCACCCGAACCCCTGGGGTTTGCCCCATCGTGCGTGCCGTCGAGTGGCCGTTCTCCCCGTGGTCTCCGCCGTGCGTTTGGTCGTCGGAGGCAAGTTTCCGATGCCCTCCGCCGTACTGGTGGTCGCCGGAGGCTCCCCGCCGGCGAGGACGACCTCGCCGCCGGTGGATCTCAGCTGGCCTGAGCCACTGACCTGTGGGGCGAGCCACTGGATAATTTGGACTAATAAAAATAAAATTAAATAAACTAATAAGTCACTGAGATGTGGGTCGAGTAAGGTTAATTAGCTAATTAAGATTAAAACTAATATAAAACTGACCAGAGTCACTGACCAGTGGGTCCCACTGGTCAGGTTTGACTTTCAACGGTCAGTTGGACCTGCTGATGTCATGCTTATGCAGTAAAGAGTTTTCTGATTTAAAAGAATTCCAGAAAAATGCCAAAACTTCTAAAAATCATAGAAATTAATCTGTAACTCCAATGAAAATAATTTATATATGAAAAAGTATCAGAAAAATTCAAGGAATCTGAATATGTCATTTTCAAACATGTTTGAAAATGTTACTGAACCCAAACATGTGGATTAATGAATAAGTTAATTCTTATAAATACTTTGGAGATGGAATTTGGAAATTATTTAAATTTCACTACTAATTATATGATCAAATACTGTCCAAATCACAAATCAGCAACCTAACACGTCACTCCATGCATGTTAAAAATAAGTTGATCTGAGCATCAGGTCGAATCAATTAAAATGGTATTCGAGAATACCTCGTTTAAAGTGATATTTGAGTTTGATTCAAATCAACTTCAAACCTACTAAATGTTAACTATAATAATATACCACCTTGCATCCTCATGCCATGCTCATGCATCATCTTTTTGCATATGTTTGTTATTGATTGTTGTCATTCCTTTCGGTAGGCTCCGCTCCTCCGGATTCCACCGAATATCCGACTGACGGATATTGTCCCTCCTCTGAGCAACAAGGCAAGCAACCATTTTGATCACCCCGAAAAATCCCATGTTCTCGCTCCTGCACTTACTTATTGCATTAGGATCAAATGCTTCAAGTGCTTTTGCCACGTTAGTTGAACCCACTTCCTTTGCATGACCTATCCTTGTCACAGTAAATAGCTGAACCTTGCAACCTAGCATACCTGGTAGTTGCTAGAGCCATGATGTGCCTTATCCTGCTATGCATGCTATGCTTAGAGTTGTGTATGGTCTGTCATCTGGGAGATGAACAGAATTGTGAGAATGTGTTCAGTAAGTAAACGGTGTGTGTTGAACCTGATTTGGTAAAGGTACCGGTGAAAGGCTGTGTAGGAGTACATGGCGGGTTGTTTCATTGGAACCGTCCTTAGGAACCGAGTTCTGTGTATGTAATCCAAGACTAGATACTACCACACGTTGGGATACTTAATTAACCCTCTCGACTTATTAATCGCTTAGTACTCGGTCCAGGAGTTGCAAGTAGTTTCTGGTGTTTATAGTCATACTGGAGGTCGTGCATAGCGCTGACCTGAGAGGTGGGCTGTGATGCGGTAGGCAGTGGCACGGTGTACCAAGTGGCACCCGGATGGTGGGCTTGGGAACCCTGCGCACATCGTTTGAGGCCGTGGCGGAAACCTCGGCCGGACTTCCATGCGGGTTACTCTCAGATAGGCGATAAACCTTGACTAGGTACTAGTGTGATTAACGGTCGTGGCTGACTCCCTCGCTGGGCTTCCGCTTGAAGGTTGCCGAGGTGCATGACGTGCACATGGCGATAAGTGGCGAGAGCGTGTGTGACGAAGTACACCCCTGCAGGGTTATGATCTATTTGAATAGCCGCGTCCGCGGATATGGACTACTTGGAGACATATGTTGTTCATAGGTAACTTCAATGGCTGCTCGTAAAATTGTCAAGATAAGCGTGAGTGTCGTGGACGGCATTTTCGTATGGAGACGGAATGATTCCATGATGGAGTATTGTTGTGGTGTTAGTGGACTCGTGTGCGAGAAATCAAGTTGTCAAAATTATTTAAAAATGCTAGTTCTCTAGCCACGAGTCAAATGCTGGCTTTCCGCATGAAACCCCACAATACCTTATTGATACTTTGCATGAGTAGTTAGTTATCCTAAAGTCTTGCTGAGTACCTCCATACTCATGTTTGCTTAATAATTGTTGCAGAGGTTGCTAATGACCCTAATGGAGGGTTCTTCCTAGACATCGACGACGACGAGTAGCTGGTGTCCCAGCTACGATCTGGCCCTAGGTTGGGTCTGTAGTATAGTCAGGCCGTGTGCCTTCTAGTTTCACCTGTCTGTACTCAGACAGTTTTAAACACTTCCGCTGGCTTGTAACTGAATGACTGCTATGATGGGTCGTGAGACCCTTACTGTGTAATATTATGTGTGTGGCTCTTCTGAGCCTCTTAAATAAAGCTTGTATGTTTTGGTTATGTTGTGATGCCATCGATGTATCTATACATATCGGTATGCCATGCATACGTGTGTCGTACTTGATATGTATGGGGTTCGATTACCTAGCTGTAAACTTTAGTAGCATTCCTTACAGGGAATTGCCCCTTTGTGATCAAACGAGCCATGGTAGCTCGCTACTCCTCCGGAGACATTGGTTGACCGGCATGTGTCCTTCTTAGCTGCTGTGTCTGTCCTCTTTGGGGAAATGTCACGCGATGTAATGGAGTCCTTGTAGCTTGCTACGACTCATCTACATTCGCTGGTGACCGACACCTGCTTTGCTGGGTCATGTATGCCTGTCCCTGTGCGGAACTGCCACTTTGGTTTATGACTAGACATGTCGATTCGGGTTCTTTGTCATTGGAATGCTAGCGACACAAATGCATACGTGAGTCAAAAGGCGCAAATGGTCCCGGCTAAGGTAAGGCTGCAACCGTGGGGTTAACCGTGCGTGAGACCGCAAAGGGATGCGATCTGTTACAGGCTGGATTCCTATGGCTTAGGATCGGGGTCCCGACAGCGTTGGTATCAGAGCCTGACTGACTGTAGGACTACTAAGCCAAACTGGTCGAAGATGAGTCTAGAATTGCTTTAGTTATATATAAGGGAATTGTTTGTGGAAGGGAACGTAAGACTCTTGTTCTCTTCTCAAGTTATTCTATTCTGGGCATCCTCGTCTTTTCTGCGGGAATTAAGGACTAGGTTACTCATCTTCTTCTAGGCTCATGTTTCTGATCGATAGATTATAAGACTACGGGTCGAGAGTTATTTTGGGTTCCTTTTATTCCTAGGAAAAAGGAAGTAAGTTTGATGATCAGAGAATTGAACTTGATAGTTGAGTGGTTACGCCATCCTATTTTTGGGGTTGTCTCAAAATTGTTTTTGAGCATTTACAGCCGTTATGCTGCCCAATTTTGCATTCAGAGCTCTAATGCTTTTGCATTACTCTCTATTTTCAGATGCCTGGCTGTCCTTCTCGTCAGGTGGTACATCTGACCAGGTGCATTGATGTGCTGGGTCATACGGCCATGCTGGTCAGGGTGATGTCGGTGTGCGGTTACCGCTGGTACCCCGAGTACACAGTGGAGGAACAGTACCGAGACTTCAACCAGAGCCAGTATATCTGCACTGTTAGGGTATTTCCAGACTACCCTGGAGCTGAGGAGCCAATCCATTGGTCCTATGGGTTGGGAGTCACTGTTGACATGACAGTACAAGATGCTGCCTATTCAATGCTGACCATTATGAGGGCGAGACATGCACTGCAGCAGAATTCAGAGTTCTGCTATGTTCCTGCCTCTCAGCCTCGTGAAGAGGGATACCTCAGCGGAGTCTATTTTGATTCTTCTATGGAGGATCCACTACTGCAGTCCACTGCTGAGATGCTAGAGAACAGAGACACGGATGCTCATGCTCTCCGCATGGAGATTTATGCTACCCGTGCCCGTCTGTGGACGGCTTTGACGCAGCTGGCACCGGTAGTCCAGACAGGGTACGGAGATATGAAGATGCTGATGTTGGGAACGTCGCATGGGAAACAAAAAATTTCCTACACGCACGAAGACCTATCATGGTGATGTCCATCTACGAGAGGGGATGTGTGATCTACGTACCCTTGTAGACCGTGCAGCAGAAGCGTTAGTGAACGCGGTTGATGTAGTGGAACGTCCTCACGTCCCTCGATCCGCCCCGCGAACCGTCCCGCGATCAGTCCCACGATCTAGTGCCGAACGGACGGCACCTCCGCGTTCAGCACACGTACAGCTCGACGATGATCTCGTCCTTCTTGATCCAGCAAGAGAGACGGAGAGGTAGAAGAGTTCTCCGGAAGCGTGACGGCGCTCCGGAGGTTGGTGATGATCTTGTCTCAGCAGGGCTCCGCCCGAGCTCCGCAGAAACGCGGTCTAGAGGAAAAACCATGGAGGTATGTGGTCGGGCTGCCGTGGAAAAGTCGTCTCAAATCAGCCCTAAAACCTCCGTATATATAGGTGGGAGAGGGGGAGCCTTGCCTTGGGGCTCAAGGAGCCCCAAGGGGGCCGGCCGAGCCAAGGGGGGAAGGTCTCCCCCCCCCCAAACCGAGTCCTACTTGGTTTGGTGGGTGGAGTCCTTCTTTCCTTTCCCACCTCCTCCCTTTTTTTTCTTTTCTCTTTGATTTTCTTCCTATGGTGCATAGGGCCTTCTTGGGTTGTCCCACCAGCCCACTAAGGGCTGGTGTGCCACCCCCAAGGCCTATGGGCTTCCCCGGGGCGGGTTGCCCCCCCGGTGAACTCCCGGAACCCATTCGTCATTCCCGGTAACTCCGAAAACCTTCCGGTAATCAAATGAGGTCATCCTGTATATCAATCTTCATTTCCGGACCATTTCGGAAACCCTCGTGACGTTCGTGATCTCATCCGGGACTCCGAACAACATTCGGTAACCAACCATATAACTCAAATACGCATAAAACAACGTCGAACCTTAAGTGTGCAGACCCTGCGGGTTCGAGAACTATGTAGACATGACCCGAGAGACTCCTCGGTCAATATCCAATAGCGGGACCTGGATGACCATATTGGATCCTACATATTCTACGAAGATCTTATCGTTTGAACCTCAGTGCCAAGGATTCATATAATCCCGTATGTCGTTCCCTTTGTCCTTCGGTATGTTACTTGCCCGAGATTCGATCATCAGTATCCCCATACCTATTTCAATCTCGTTTACCGGCAAGTCTCTTTACTCGTTTCGTAATACAAGATCCCGCAACTTACACTAAGTCACATTGCTTGCAAGGCTTGTGTGTGATGTTGTATAACCGAGTGGGTCCCGAGATACCTCTCCATCATACAGAGTGACAAATCCCAGTCTCGATCCATACTAACTCAACGAACACCTTCGGAGATACCTGTAGAGCATCTTTATAGTCACCCAGTTACGTTGCGACGTTTGATACACACAAAGTATTCCTCCGGTGTTAATGAGTTATATGATCTCATGGTCATAGGAACAAATACTTGACACGCAGAAAACAGCAGCAATAAAATGACACGATCAACATGCTACGTCTATTAGTTTGGGTCTAGTCCATCACGTGATTCTCCTAATGACGTGATCCAGTTATCAAGCAACAACACCTTGTTCATAATCAGAAGACACTGACTATCTTTGATCAACTGGCTAGCCAACTAGAGGCTTGCTAGGGACAGTGTTTTGTCTATGTATCCACACATGTAAATGAGTCTTCATTCAATACAATTATAGCATGGATAATAAACTATTATCTTGATACAGGAATTATAATAATAACTATATTTATTATTGCCTCTAGGGCATAATTCCAACAGTCTCCCACTTGCACTAGAGTCAATAATCTAGCCCTCACATTATCATGCGAATTACATTGTAATAAATCTAACACCCATACAGTTCTGGTGTTGATCATGCTTTGGCCGTGGAAGAGGTTTAGTCAGCGGGTGTGCTACATTCAGATCCGTGTGCACTTTGCATATATTTACGTCCTCTCCTTCGACGTAGTCGCGGATGAGGTTGAAGCGTCGTTTGATGTGTCTGGACTTCTTGTGAAACCGTGGTTCCTTTCCTAAGGCAATGGCACCCGTGTTGTCACACAACAAGGTTATTGGATTCAGTGCGCTTGGCACCACTCCAAGATCCGTCATGAACTGCTTCATCCAGACACCCTCCTTAGCTGCCTCCGAGGCAGCCATGTACTCCGCTTCACATGTAGAATCTGCTACGACGCTTTGCTTGGAACTGCACCAGCTTACCGCACCCCCATTAAGAATAAATACGTATCCGGTTTGCGACTTAGAGTCGTCCGGATCTGTGTCAAAGCTTGGATCGACGTAACCTTTTACGACGAGCTCTTCGTCACCTCCATACACAAGAAACATTTCCTTAGTCCTTTTCAGGTACTTCAGGACATTCTTGACCGCCGTCCAGTGATCCACTCCTGGATTACTCTGGAACCTACCTGCCATACTTATGGCCAGGCTAACGTCCGATCTAGTGCACAACATTGCATACATGATAGAACCTATGGCTGAAGCATAGGGGACAGTGCGCATATGCTCTCTATCCTCATCAGTTGCTGGGCACTGAGTCTTACTCAATCTCGTACCTTGTAAAACTGGCAAGAACCCCTTCTTGGACTGTTCCATTTTGAACCTCTTCAAAACTTTATCAAGGTATGTGCTTTGTGAAAGTCCTATCAGGCGTTTTGATCTATCCCTATAGATCTTAATGCCTAGAATGTAAGCAGCTTCTCCTAGGTCCTTCATAGAGAAACTTTTATTCAAGTAATCCTTTATGCTCTCCAAAAACTCTATGTTGTTTCCAATCAACAATATGTCATCCACATATAATATTAGAAACGCCACAGAGCTCCCACTCACTTTCTTGTAAATACAAGATTCTCCAACCACTTGTATAAACCCAAATGCTTTGATCACCTCATCAAAGCGTTTGTTCCAACTCCGAGATGCTTGCACCAGTCCATAAATGGATCGCTGGAGCTTGCACACCTTGTTAGCATTCTTAGGATCGACAAAACCTTCGGGTTGCATCATATAAAATTCTTCCTTAAGGAAACCGTTAAGGAACGCCGTTTTGACATCCATCTACTAGATTTCATAATCGAAAAATGCAGCTATTGCTAACATGATTCTGACGGACTTAAGCATCGCTACGGGTGAGAATGTCTCATCGTAGTCAACTCCTTGAACTTGTGAAAAACCCTTTGCCACAAGTCGAGCTTTATAAATGGTCACATTGCCGTCAGCGTCCGTCTTCCTCTTAAAGATCCATTTGTTCTGAATAGCCTTGCGGCCCTCAGGCAGTACCTCCAAAGTCCACACTTTGTTCTCATACATGGATCCTATCTCGGACTTCATGGCTTCTAGCCATTTGTTGGAATCTGGGCCCACCATTGCTTCTTCATAATTTGCAGGTTCATTGTTGTCCAACAACATGATTGATAAGACGGGATTACCGTACCACTCTGGAGCAGCACATGGTCTCGTCGACCTGCGTGGTTCGACAGAAACTTGAACCGGAGTTTCATGATCATTATCATTAACTTCCTCCTCAACCGGCTTCGCAATGACAGAGGTTTCCCCTTGCCCTGCGCCACCATCCAGAGGGATGAGAGGTTCGACAACCTCGTCAAGTTCTATCTTCCTCCCACTCAATTCTCTCGAGAGAAACTCCTTCTCGAGAAAAGCTCCGTTTTTAGCAACAAACACTTTGCCCTCGGATTTGAGATAGAAGGTGTACCCAACTGTCTCTTTTGGGTAACCTATGAAGACGCACTTTTCCGCTTTGGGTTCCAGCTTTTCAGGCTGAAGCTTTTTGACATAAGCATCACATCCCCAAACTTTAAGAAACGACAACTTTGGCCTTTTGCCATACCACAGTTCGTATGGTGTCGTCTCAACGGATTTTGATGGTGCCCTATTTAAAGTGAAAGCAGCTGTTTCTAATGCATAACCCCAAAACGATAACGACAAATCGGTAAGAGACATCATAGATCGCACCATCTCTAATAAAGTATAATTAGGACGTTCGGACACACCATTACGCTGTGGTGTTCCAGGCGGTGTCAACTGTGAAACAATTCCACATTGTCTTAAGTGAGCACCAAACTCGAAACTCAGATATTCACCCCCACGATCAGACCGTAGGAACTTGATCTTCTTGTTATGATGATTTTCAACTTCACTCTGAAATTGTTTGAACTTTTCAAATGTTTCAGACTTGTGCTTCATTAAGTAGACATAACCATATCTACTCAAATCGTCAGTGAAGGTGAGAAAATAACGATATCCGCCGCGTGCCTCTACGCTCATCGGACCACACACATCGGTATGTATGATTTCCAACAAGTCACTTGCACGCTCCATTGTTCCGGAGAACGGAGTTTTAGTCATCTTGCCCATGAGGCATGGTTCGCACGTGTCAAGTGAATCAAAGTCAAGTGACTCCAAAAGTCCATCGGCATGGAGTTTCTTCATGCGCTTTACACCAATATGACCTAAGCGGCGGTGCCACAAAAATATGGCGCTATCATTGTTAACTCTAACTCTTTTGGTCTCAATGTTATGTATGTGTGTATCGCTATCAAGAATCAATATGAACAATCCTCTCACATTGGGTGCATGACCATAAAAGATGTTACTCATAGAAATAGAACAACCATTATTCTCTGACTTAAAAGAGTAACCGTCTCGCAACAAACAAGATCCAGATATAATGTTCATGCTCAACGCAGGCACTAAATAACAATGACTCAATTTCATAACTAATCCTGATGGTAACTGAAGTGAAACTGTGCCGACGGCGATTGCATCAACCTTGGAACCATTTCCTACGCGCATCGTCACTTCATCTTTCGCCAGCCTTCGTCTATTCCGCAGTTCCTGTTTCGAGTTGCAAATATGAGCAACAGAACCGGTATTGAATACCCAGGCACTACTACAAGAGCCGGTTAAGTACACATCAATAACATGTATATCAAATATACCTGTTTTTTCTTTGGCCACCTTCTTATCTGCCAGATACTAGGGGCAATTGTGCTTCCAGTGACCCATACCCTTGCAATAGTAACACTCTGTTTCAGGCTTAGGTCCAGCTTTGGGTTTCTTCGTCGGATTGGCAACAGGCTTGGCGCTCTTCTCTGAATTACCCTTCTTGCCTTTGCTGTTTCTCTTGAAACTAGTGGTCTTATTCACCATCAACACTTGATGCTCTTTACGGAGTTCAGACTCTGCGACTTTCAGCATCGCAAACAACTCGCCGGAAGACTTGTTCATCCCTTGCATGTTGTAGTTCAACACAAAGCCTTTATAGCTTGGCGGCAGTGATTGAAGGATTCTGTCAGTGATAGCCTCTTGCGGGAGTTCAATCCCCAGCTCAGCTAGACGGTTTGAGTACCCAGACATTTTGAGCACATGTTCACTGACAGACGAGTTCTCCTCCATCTTGCAAGCATAGAATTTATCGGAGGTCTCATACCTCTCGATCCGGGCGTTCTTCTGAAAGATAAACTTCAACTCCTGGAACATCTCAAATGCTCCATGACGCTCAAAGCGACGTTGAAGTCCCGGTTCTAAGCCATACAAGACTGCACATTGAACTACTGAGTAGTCCTCCTTACGTGCTAACCAAGCGTTCTTAACATCCTGATCAGCCGTAGCGGGTGGTTCATCTCCTAGCGCAGCATTAAGGACATAATCCTTCTTCCCAGCTTGTAAGATTAGCTTAAGATTACGAGCCCAGTCTACAAAGTTGCTTCCATCATCTTTCAACTTAGCTTTCTCTAGGAACGTATTAAAATTCAGGGTGACTGTCGCGTGAGCCATGATCTACAACACAAATATATTCAAAGTGGACTTAGACTATGTTCAAGATAATTAGAGTTTAACTTAATCAAATTATTCGCTAAACTCCCACTCAAAAAGTACATCTCTCTAGTCATTTTAGTGGTTCATGATCCACTTACACTAGCTCAAGTCCGATCATCACGTGAGTTGAGTATAGTTTCAGTGGTAAGCATCCCTATGCTAATCATATCATCTATATGATTCATAATCAACCTTTCGGTCTCATGTGTTCCGAGGCCATGTGTGCACATGCTAGGCTCGTCAAGCTTAACCTGAGTGTTCCGCGTGCGCAATTGTTTCGCACCCGTTGTATGTGAACGTTGAGTCTATCACACCCGATCATCACGTGGTGTCTCGAAACGACGAACTGTAGCAACGGTGCACAGTCGGGGAGAACACAATTTCGTCTTGAAATTTTAGTGAGAGATCACCTCATAATGCTACCGTCGTTCTAAGCAAAACAAGGTGCATAAAAGGATTAACATCACATGCAATTCATAAGTGACATGATATGGCCATCATCACGTGCTCCTTGATCTCCATCACCAAAGCACCGGCACGATCTTCTTGTCACCGGCGCCACACCATGATCTCCATCAACGTGTCGCCATCCGGGTTGTCGTGCTACTCATGCTACTACTACTAAAGCTACATCCTAGCAAAATAGTAAACGCATCTGCAAGCACAAACGTTAGTATAAATACAACCCTATGGCTCCTGCCGGTTGTCGTACCATCGACGTGCAAGTCGATATTATCTATTAAAACATGATCATCTCATACATCCAATATATCACATCACATCGTTGGCCATATCACATCACAAGCATACCCTGCAAAAACAAGTTAGACGTCCTCTAATTTTGTTGTTGCATGTTTTACGTGGTGACCATGGGTATCTAGTAGGATCGCATCTTACTTACGCAAACACCACAACGGAGATATATGAGCTGCTATTTAACCTCATCCAAGGACCTCCTCGGTCAAATCCGATTCAACTAAAGTTGGAGAAACTGACACTTGCCAGTCATCTTTGAGCAACGGGATTACTCGTAGCGATGAAACCAGTCTCTCGTAAGCGTACGAGTAATGTCGGTCCAAGCCGCTTCAATCCAACAATACCGCGGAATCAAGAAAAGACTAAGGAGGGCAGCAAAACGCACATCACCGCCCACAAAAACTTTTGTGTTCTACTCAAGAAGACATCTACGCATGAACCTAGCTCATGATGCCACTGTTGGGAACGTCGCATGGGAAACAAAAATTTTCCTACGCGCACGAAGACCTATCATGGTGATGTCCATCTACGAGAGGGGATGTGTGATCTCGTACCCTTGTAGACCGTGCAGCAGAAGCGTTAGTGAACGTGGTTGATGTAGTGGAACGTCCTCACGTCCCTCGATCCGCCCCGCGAACTGTCCCGCGATCAGTCTCGCGATCAGTCCCACGATCTAGTGCCGAACGGACGGCACCTCCGCGTTCAGCACACGTACAGCTCGACAATGATCTCGGCCTTCTTGATCCAGCAAGAGAGATGGAGAGGTAGAAGAGTTCAGTGGGAGCGTGACGGCGCTCCGGAGGTTGGTGATGCTCTTGTCTCAGCAGGGCTCCGCCCGAGCTCCGCAGAAACGCGATCTAGAGGAAAAACCGTGGAGGTATGTGGTCGGGCTGCCGTGGAAAAGTCGTCTCAAATCAGCCCTAAAACCTCCGTATATATAGGTGGGAGAGGGGGAGCCTTGCCTTGGGGCTCAAGGAGCCTCAAGGGGGTCGGCCGAGCCAAGGGGGGAAGGTCTCCCCCCCCAAACCGACTCCTACTTGGTTTGGTGGGTGGAGTCCTTCTTTCCTTTCCCACCTCCTCCCTTTTTTTTCTTTTCTCTTTGATTTTCTTCCTATGGCGCATAGGGCCTTCATGGGCTGTCCCAGCAGCCCACTAAGGGCTGGTGTGCCACCCCCAAGGCCTATGGGCTTCCCCGGGGTGGGTTGCCCCCCCCCCCCCCCCCCGATGAACTCCCGGAACCCATTCGTCATTCCCGGTACATTCCCGGTAACTCCGAAAACCTTCCGGTAATCAAATGAGGTCATCCTATATATCAATCTTCATTTCCAGACCATTCCGGAAACCCTCATGACATCCGTGATCTCATCCGGGACTCCGAACAACATTCGGTAACCAACCATATAACTCAAATACGCATAAAACAACATCGAACCTTAAGTGTGCAGACCCTGCGGGTTCGAGAACTATGTAGACATGACCCGAGAGACTCCTCGGTCAATATCCAATAGCGGGACCTGGATGCCCATATTGGATCCTACATATTCTACGAAGATCTTATCGTTTGAACCTCAGTGCCAAGGATTCATATAATCCCGTATGTCATTCCCTTTGTCCTTCGGCATGTTACTTGCCCGAGATTCGATCATCAGTATCCGCATACCTATTTCAATCTCGTTTACCGGCAAGTCTCTTTACTCGTTCCGTAATACAAGATCCCGCAACTTACACTAAGTCACATTGCTTGCAAGGCTTGTGTGTGATGTTGTATTACCGAGTGGGCCCCGAGATACCTCTCCGTCATACGGAGTGACAAATCCCAGTCTCGATCCATACTAACTCAACGAACACCTTCGGAGATACCTGTAGAGCATCTTTATAGTCACCCAGTTACATTGCGACGTTTGATACACACAAAGTATTCCTCCGGTGTTAGTGAGTTATATGATCTCATGGTCATAGGAACAAATACTTGACACGCAGAAAACAGTAGCAATAAAATGACACAATCAACATGCTACGTCTATTAGTTTGGGTCTAGTCCATCACGTGATTCTCCTAATGACGTGATCCAGTTATCAAGCAACAACACCTTGTTCATAATCAGAAGACACTGACTATCTTTGATCAACTGGCTAGCCAACTAGAGGCTTGCTAGGGACAGTGTTTTGTCTATGTATCCACACATGTAAATGAGTCTTCATTCAATACAATTATAGCATGGATAATAAACGATTATCTTGATACAGGAATTATAATAATAACTATATTTATTATTGCCTCTAGGGCATAATTCCAACAGCTGAACCCTGTTAGGACCCATCTTCCGCCCACGTTGACTGCCCAGCTATAGGAGGAGTCACCCCTCTTCGGGGACCCCTATTACCACCAGTCAGGGGACCGAGGCCACATCCGTGTCCTTATGGATCCCAGGGATCTCAGGCCAGAGTGTTTCCTGATCCGCAGGTTGAGCTTCCTGGCCATGGAGGCAATCTCTATGAGATGTTCTATGCGGATGCCAGAGCTGTGTGTGGAGGTATAGTATGGTAGTAGCCGTACGTTCACAGTCCTGCGTGACTTGTGAAGTGTGCCTGTGATGTGAAATGAATTCCGGAGGCCTAGATAAATAATGTATAGGAAGCTTGTAAGCCTCTGATGAGTAGTTTCATAATTTCAGTAGTTTGCTCTTCGATTAAGGTTGTACTGAACTATGTAAGGGTGTGTATGAACCATGGTGTACATATAGCAGTTGCTTGTTACCATGTTGTTTGGATATTCATTTCCGCATTCCGTGTGTTCAGTACATTCTTAATCCATAGCTAGTATTGATATGATATTGGTGTAAGCTGTGAGTTTGTTTGTCAGGATGGTGTTCACCAGGTTGAACCATGCCCCTGCTCATGAGCAAGGCGAGGGTAGTCAAGCGTCGCAGGAAGACCTGCCCCACCCGCCCTCTCTGGCGGAAGTGATGCTTGAGGCAGAAAGAAACAAAAGGGAGACCAACCGACTATTAGAGCGTATTGAGCAGAATACGGCTCGCCAGCCTAGGAATGCTGCAGTGTCCCTCAATGACTTCATGAAGCTGAATCCTCCAAATTTCCATCACTTCGTCGATCCCCTCGACGCCGATGACTGGTTGTGCAGCATCTCATGCAAGATTCGCTCTGCGAATGTTTCTGAGGCCGACAAGGTGACCTTTGCGGCGTATTTTCTAGAAGGACCCGCCAATCTGTGGTGGGAGAACTTTGAAGCTATGCGTCCTGCTGAGCCAGCAGCCACATGGGCAGACTTTAGTGCAGCCTTCCGTCTGCACCATATTCCAGAGGGCCTGATGGACAGAAAGAGAGAGGAGTTCTGTGCTTTCACCCAGGGCAAGATGACCGTGGATGCCTATAGCCGCGAGTTCGGTAACCTCGCCCGCTATGCAATAGAGGAGGTGTCTACTGACGCCAAGAAGCAAGCAAGATTCTGTAAGGGTCTGAGTCCTGAGCTTCGTCGTGATCTGCGCCTCCACGAGTGTGCAAGCTTTCAAGCCCTGGTCAACAAGGCGATCAGTGCCGAGACTGGTCATACCGACTTTGAAGCCACAAGGAAGCACTCCCGCGACTTTGGCTCTTCATCTGGTTCCGCGTTTCCAAAACGCAGGCTGTGGGTTCCGAACAGTTCTCTGCCGCCAAGATACACTCCGAGGCCATCCTACATGGCGCCTCAGACGAATCAGACAAACCCTCCAACAAAAACTTATGGTGGTCCAGCTAGCAATACTGCACCACGTGTCAACCAAGTGATATGCTACAAGTGTGGAGAACCAGGGCACTATTCCTGTGAGTGTCCTCAAAATGTGGGTGCCAAGCAACCCGGAAAGCCCGTCGGGCAAGGCAAGTCGGGCAAAGCTTACTATGTGAAGCCAACTCCTGCACGTGGCCGTGTGAACTATGTCTCAGCAGAAGAAGCTGCACAGGATCCCGACGTCATACTGGGTACGCTTCTTGTTAATCATCACCCAGCGTCTGTTCTCTTTGACACTGGGTCTTCTCATTCCTTCATTTCAGAAAGTTATGCACAGTTGCATAACATGTCTTTTTGTGATATGCCAATTCCATTGGTTGTCCAAACTCCTGGTAGTAAATGGCAAACCTCTAGGATAACCTATGACAATGAAATTCTAGTAGACAAGCTAGTTTTTCTAGCCTCATTGATAGCCTTGAAATCTTCGGATATCAATATCATCTTGGGTATGGACTGGATGTCAGCTCACTATGCCAAGATTGATACTCATTCTAGAAATGTTCAGCTTACCCATCCCTCGGGTGAGATAGTCAATGTCTCTACTCGAGTTGCCAAATGCCAACTCTATTCCCTAAATGCCAACCCTCTTCCGGAACTTGAAGACATCTCGATTGTCCATGACTTCCCGGATGTTTTTCCAGAGGAACTGCCAGGAATTCCACCTGACAAAGATGTAGAGTTCGTGATAGATCTTGTTCCGGGAACTGTCCCAATAGCCAGAAGACCCTATAAGATGGCACCCCTGGAGCTAGCCGAACTTAAGAAGCAACTAGATGAGGCCTTAAATAAAGGTTTCATTCATCCTAGCTCTTCTCCTTGGGCTTGCCCCATCCTCTTTGTCAAGAAGAAGGATGGAACGGATCGGATGGTTGTAGATTACCGACCAGTTAATCTGGTCACCATAAAGAACAAGTATCCGCTCCCCAGGATCAACGACCTGTACGTTCAGCTTGCTGGATCCTCGGTCTTCTCAAAAATGTATTTGAGGTTGGGTTACCATCAAATCAAGCTCAAGAACGGGGACATTCCAAAAACGGCTTTTGTTACTCGTTATGGCCAATACGAGTACACCGTCATGTCCTTCGGTTTAACCAATGCCCCAGCCACTTTCTCTCGTCTGATGAATTTGATCTTCATGGAGTATTTGGATAAATTCGTCATGGTATACCTCGATGATATTCTCATCTACTCGAAGAACGAACAAGAACATGCCGAGCATCTAAGGCTGGTATTGATGAAACTTCGAGAGCATCGCCTTTATGCCAAGTTTTCAAAATGTGAATTTTGGTTACCAGAAGTGACCTATCTAGGTCACGTAATCTCTGGTAAGGGTATTGCTGTCAATCCCGAGCGAGTTCAAGCCGTCCTTGATTGGACTTAACCTGAATCGGTTAAGCAAGTTAGGAGTTTTCTTGGTCTAGCGAGCTATTGTCGCCGCTTTGTCGAGAATTTCTCCAAGGTTGCAAAGCCTCTAACTGAACTCCTCAAGAAGGATAAAAAGTTCGAGTGGACACCACAGTGTGAGCATAGTTTTCAGGAACTGAAAAGACGCCTGACTTCCGCACCTGTGTTGCTACCACCAGATTTTTCTAAGGACTTTGTTATCTATTGCGACGCCTCGCGACAAGGATTAGGTTGCATTCTCATGCAAGATCGTCATGTGGTCGCATACGCATCTCGACAGTTGTGTCCACATGAGGATAATTATCCCACACATGACCTTGAGCTTGCTGTTGTGGTCCATGCACTAAAAACCTGGCGACATTACCTTCTGGGTAATCGTTGTGAAATATTCACTGATCACCAAAGTCTGAAATATATCTTCACCCAGCCGGATTTGAATCTCAGGCAAAGACGGTGGGTTGAGTTGATCTCGGATTACGACTTAGGGATAACTTACACCCCGGGGAAGGCCAATGTTATGGCTGATGCACTAAGTCGTAAATCTTATTGTAACAATTTGATGCTACAACAAGGTCAACCACATCTCTATGAGGAATTTCGGAAGTTAAATCTCCATATTGTTCCTCAAGGATTCCTTTCTACCCTGGTGGCGAAGCCTACTCTTAGGGATCAAATCATAGCCGTGCAGGCTTATGATAAGGGTATATCCCAGATCAAGGAGAATATTGCTAGCGGTAACGCTAGGGATTTCTCCATCAATGAGAAAGGTGTTGTGTTCTTTCAGAACCATTTAGTGGTTCCTAAGAGCAAACGTCTGCGGCAATTGATCCTTAAGGAGGCTCATGATTCTCCTCTCACCATTCATCCCGGTAGTACTAAGATGTATCAGGACCTACGCCAGAGGTTCTGGTGGACTAGGATGAAGAGAGAAATTGCTGAGTTCGTTGCTAACTGCGACGTTTTTCGTCGAGTTAAGGCAGAACATCAAAGGCCTGCTGGCACCCTTCAACCTTTAGCTATTCCTGAATGGAAATGGGATAAAGTTAGTATGGATTTCATTACCGGATTTCCCAAGACCAAGAAAGGAAATAATGCTATCTTTGTGGTCATTGACCGTCTCTCCAAAGTAGCTCATTTTCTTCCAGTTCGTGAGAGTATAACAGCTAGCCAGCTAGCAGAGTTATATATCTCTCGAATAGTGTCTCTTCATGGTGTTCCCCTAGAGATTAACTCAGACCGTGGGAGTATTTTTACTTCTCGCTTCTGGGAAAGTTTTCAGAATGCTATGGGAACTCACTTATCTTTTAGCACTGCTTTCCATCCTCAATCAAGTGGTCAAGTAGAAAGAGTGAATCAAATCCTGGAAGATATGCTCCGATCTTGTGTTATATCGTTCGGTATGAATTGGGAGAAGTGCCTTCCATTCGCCAAATTTGCTTATAACAATAGTTATCAATCAAGCTTGGGCAAAGCTCCTTTTGAAGTTCTCTATGGACGAAGATGTCGAACACCTCTTAATTGGTCAGAAACCGGAGAGAGGCAACTCTTTGGCCCGGATATGATCCAGGATGCAGAAGAGCGGGATTGCATTATTCGTGAAAAGTTGAAAACAGCCCAGTCTCGTCAAAAGAGCCATTATGATCGTCATCATAAGGCTGTGACCTTTGAAGTTGACGAGAAGGCTTACCTTCGGGTTACACCTTTGAAGGGTACCCATCGATTCGGTATCAAGGGCAAGTTGGCTCCTCGTTACATTGGTCCTTTTCGCATTCTTGCCAAACGAGGAGAAGTTGCCTACCAGTTGGAACTTCCTCCGCATATTTCCAAGGTTCATGATGTCTTCCACGTCTCGCAACTCAGGCGTTGCTTTTCGGATCCTATCCGTGAAGTGGACCACGAAACGCTTGATCTCCAAGATAACCTTTCTTATCGAGAATACCCTGTTCGTATTCTCGACCAAGCTGAGCGTACTACTCGACGTCGAAACCTCAAGTTTCTTAAAGTTCAATGGTCAAATCATTCTGAGAAGGAGGCAACTTGGGAAAGAGAGGATCGTCTCCGACTTGAGTATCCTGCGTTATTCCCGACGACTTCTAAATCTCGGGATGAGATTCTTTTGAGTGGGGGTGAGTTGTCACATCCCTGGAACCCTAGCCAAGGTTTAGCATTGTGCTCATATTTTCTTTGCATTGCATCCAAGAAAATGGCAACAAGATCAAAGTAAGTGGTGAAGGGAAACTCAAAACCCTAGCCACTTCTTAATTCAAAGGAATTATAAATTTTATTCAAAAACTTTAAGTTTTCAAAAATGTTGAAAACTCTAGGAATGGTTGGATATATTCCAACAAATATTCTGGTGTGTTCAAAATACTTTTTACAAACTATTTTGGAGCTGAAATAAATAGCAAATCAAATAGTTAGCAAAACAGAAACAAAACAGAAAAAAAGGAGGAAAGAATTACGTGTCGCTCACCTCAGCCCAGGCCCAGTCGCGCTGTCGTCTTCCTCCTCGCCAGTAGGAGCAGGAAGTGGCCGCCGCGACGCCGCGCGCCTCCACGCAGCTCTCTGCCTGCCTGGCCGCCGCTTCGCACTGGCGAGCACGGGGATAACCTCCCCGAGCACGTATCTATCCATTCCCGTGCTCCATCTCCTCCCTCTCCTCTCGGTTCTTCTGATCCCCACTGCCGCCATTGACAGGAGCTCGAGCTCAAGCTGCCCATGCCCCTAGCCACAGGATCTTCCTCCCGAGTGTGCCATTAGCTCCGCCTCGACGAGCTGGTCCTCCCTGCAAAAGCCGAAGCCTCCCCGAGCCCTGCAACGCCCACGGCACCGTCGTCTTCAACCTTCGGCCGCCGGCGAGCTCTGCTAGATTCGTCGCCCTCAACGCTTCCCCGAGCCGTCTAAGCCCTCCTCTGCACTCCTCGTGAGCTTGCGCAGCTTTCCCCTATGTTTTCCCCGTCGATCTCCTCCTCTAGGCCTAGTTCCACCGGAGCCCGACGAGGACCGCCGCTGCAGCTCGTCGCCGGTAGCCCTCCGACGAAGGGTTGGTCCGTCTGAGGCCACCAGCAGCCTCAGGACGTCACGTAAATGCTTTAGGAGCCCAGCCCCGCGCGATTTGACCCTGTGTTCGATGACTTCGACGATGGCCGAACTTGGTCGCCGCCGAGCTCGTCGCCGGCGTCGATTCCGGCCACCCCAGCCCCTGGGGTTTGCCCCATCGTGCGCGCCGTCGAGTGGCCGTTCTCCCCGTGGTCTCCGCCGTGCGTTTGGTCGTCGAAGGCGAGTTTCCGATGCCCTCCGCCGTACTGGTGGTCGCCGGAGGCTCCCCGCCGGCGAGGACGACCTCGCCACCGGTGGATCTCAGCTGGCCTGAGCCACTGACGTGTGGGGCCAGCCTCTGGATAATTTGGACTAATAAAATTAAAATAAAATAAACTAATAAGTCACTCACATGTGGGTCCAGTAAGGTTAATTAGTTAATTAAGATTAAAACTAATCTAAAACTGACCACAGTCACTCACCAGTGGGTCCCACTGGTGAGGTTTGACTTTCAACGGCCAGTTGGACCTGCTGATGTCATGCTGATGCAGTAAAGAGTTTTCTGATTTAAAAGAATTCCATAAAAAAGCCAAAACTTCTAAAAATCATAGAAATTAATCTGTAACTCCAATGAAAATAATTTATATATGAAAAAGTATCAGAAAAATTCAAGGAATCTGAATATGTCATTTTCAAACATGTTTGAAAATGTTACTGAACCCAAACATGTAGATTAATGAATAAGTTAATTCTTATAAATACTTTGGAGATGGAATTTGGAAATTATTTAAATTTCACTACTAATTATATGATCAAATACTGTACAAATCACAAACCAACAACCTAACATGTCACTCCATGCATGTTAAAAATAAGTTGATCTGAGCATGAGGTTGAATCAATTAAAATGGTATTCGAGAATACCTCGTTTGAAGTGATATTTGAGTTTGATTCAAATCAACTTCAAACCTAATAAATGTTAACTATAATAATATACCACCTTGCATCCTCATGCCATGCTCATGCATCATCTTGTTGCATATGTTTGTTATTGATTGTTGTCATTCCTTTCGGTAGGCTCCGCTCCTCCGGATTCCACCGAATATCCGACTGACGGATATTGTCCCTCCTCTGAGCAACAAGGCAAGCAACCATTTTGATCACCCCGATAAATCCCATGTTCTTGCTCCTGCACTTACTTATTGTATTAGGATCAAATGCTTCAAGTGCTTTTGCCACGTTAGTTGAACCCACTTCCTTTGCATGACCTATCCTTGTCACAGTAAATAGCTGAACCTTGCAACCTAGCATACCTGGTAGTTGCTAGAGCCATGATGTGCCTTATCCTGCTATGCATGCTATGCTTAGAGTTGTGTATGGTCTGTCATCTGGGAGATGAACAGAATTGTGAGAATGTGTTCAGTAAGTAAAGGGTGTGTGTTGAACCTGATTTGGTAAAGGTACCGGTGAAAGGCTGTGTAGGAGTACATGGCGTGTTGTTTCATTGGAACCGTCCTTAGGAACTGAGTTCCGTGTATGTAATCCAAGACTAGATACTACCACACGTTCGGATACTTAATTGACCATCTCGACTTATTAATCGCTTAGTACTCGGTCCAGGAGTTGCAAGTAGTTTCTGGTGTTTATAGTCATACTGGAGGTCGTGCATAGCGCTGACCTGAGAGGTGGGCTGTGATGCGGTAGGCAGTGGCTCGGTGTACCAAGTGGCACCCGGATGGTGGGCTTGGGAACCCTGCGCACATCGTTTGAGGCCGTGGCGGAAACCTCGGCCGGACTTCCGTGCGGGTTACTCTCAGATAGGCAATAAACCTGGACTAGGTACTAGTGTGATTAACGGTCGTGGCCGACTCCCTCGCTGGGCTACCGCTTGAAGGTTGCCGAGGTGCATGACGTGCACATGGCGATAAGTGGCGAGAGCGTGTGTGACGAAGTACACCCTTGCAGGGTTATGATCTATTCGAATAGCCGCGTCCGCGGATATGGACTACTTGGAGACATATGTTGTTCATAGATAACTTCAATGGCTACTCGTAAAATTGTCAAGATAAG
Organism: Hordeum vulgare subsp. vulgare; assembly: GCF_904849725.1. Classification (NCBI taxonomy): domain Eukaryota; kingdom Viridiplantae; phylum Streptophyta; class Magnoliopsida; order Poales; family Poaceae; genus Hordeum; species Hordeum vulgare. The sequence continues at coordinate 547,936,767 of NC_058521.1, read as the reverse complement.
CGTGAGTGTCGTTGACGGCATTTCCGTGTGGAGACGGAATGATTCCACGATGGAGTATTGTTGTGGTGTTAGTGGACTCGTGTGCGAGAAATCAAGTTGTCAAAATTATTTAAAAATGCAAGTTGTCTAGCCACGAGTCAAATGCTGGCTTTCCGCATGAAACCCCACAATACGTTATTGATACTTTGCATGAGTAGTTAGTTATCCTAAAGTCTTGCTGAGTACCTCCGTACTCATGTTTTCTTAATAATTGTTGCAGAGGTTGCTAATGACCCTAATGGAGGGTTCTTCCTAGACATCGACGACGACGAGTAGCTGGTGTCCCAGCTATGATCTGGCCCTAGGTTGGGTCTGTAGTATAGTCAGGCCTTGTGCCTTCTAGTTTCACCTATCTGTACTCAGACAGTTTTAAACACTTCCGCTGGCTTGTAACTGAATGACTGCTATGATGGGTCGTGAGACCCTTACTGTGTAATATTATGTGTGTGGCTCTTCCGGGCCTCTTAAATAAAGCTTGTATGTTTTGGTTATGTTGTGATGCCATCGATGTATCTATACATATCGGTATGCCATGCGTACGTGTGTCGTACTTGATATGTATGGGGTTCGATTACCTAGCTGTAAACTTTAGTAGCACTCCTTACAGGGAAATGCCCCTTTGTGATCCAACGAGCCATGTTAGCTCACTACTGCTCCGGACACATTGGTTGACCGGCATGTGTCCTTCTTAGCTGCTGTGTCTGTCCTCTTTGGGGAAATGTCACGCGATGTAATGGAGTCCTTGTAGCTTGCTACGACTCGTCTACATTCGCTGGTGACCGACACCTACTTTGTTGGGTCATGTATGCATGTCGCTGTGCGGAACTGCCACTTTGGTTTATGACTAGACATGTCGATCCGGGTTCTTTGTCTTTGGAATGCTAGCGACACAAATGCATACATGAGTCAAAAGGCGCAAACGGTCCCGGCTAAGGTAAGGCTGCAGCCGTGGGGTTAACCGTGCGTGAGACCGCAAAGGGATGCGATGTGTTACATGCTGGATTCCTATGGCTTAGGATCGGGGTCCCGACATTAAAGTCATGCACATTGCCTCTATATGTATTCACTTCAAACGATACGACTATTTTATCGATAAATTTTGCACAAGTTAGTTCTCTGAAGGAAAGAAACAAATGATCGACTAATTTAGTCATGTTTGCATGATGCATTAGTGAGTTAATATTTTTGGTTTTATTATTGTCTATATAGTTGTTGCCTCGGATATTTTATAATTCACGGTAAAATTTATGACTTGGTTAATAACACAAACACAATTAAAATTTCTTATTATGTTGTTAAACTTCTTAGGAAAACAAGGAAGCCTCGTGTTGTCATATCATCGTAATAGTATGAGGATTCCAAAACTACTTAATGTTAGATCATGATAATAAGGGAGTTATTTTTTGTTTGTATCAAATAAGTCTTGCATTTCAAGTTGGTAAATGCTTTTACGATTATAAACAATTAATTTTTTTCCAGAGCATAGTGCGACTACATTGCCCAAATTTGAAGAATGTGCATGCACTTGGATGTCAATATATGTTTATTGGTGCAATCAAGCAACAAGGTACTGTTTTGCTAACCCATTTTACACTCCCAATTATTTTTTTCATTTCCTCGAGCTTCCTTTTTAACTCCTTCGTACGTGTGTGCTAGCTGGTAGTTTCAAGGTCATTGGATCAACATATTTGAAGCGCTAAGAAGTAACGATTTGCGGTCAACAATCTACTACCACTAAAAAACGAAGAGAAGGCAACTACAAATCTGGACCCTCAAATCACACAATCAACGGTCGAAACCAACAAAACCACTACCCCTTTAAAAGGACGAAAGGGCAGATCCAAATTACAATTTGGACCGTCTAATCACACAATCAATGACTTAGATATTCCATTAATGAAAAGTGACTCACTAACGAAAACGTTAATCCCCACTTTCGCTTCGTCCCTTCCCACATGTGTTTGTCAACCACTCCCACCCGCAGTCCTCAACCGCTCCCGCACGTTCCTCCCCCTCCCCCCCCCCCCCCGTCGATCGCTCCGTCATGCCGCTCTCGCACAACCGCACCCGCCGCCCCCCGACAACCGCCCCGCCACTCAACCGACACCTCTCCTGCATGATCCCACCCCCGTCGGCCGCCCCATCGCTCAGGCGTCAGTGCTCCCGCACAACCTCGCCCCCGCCGGCTTCCCCATCGCTTGGAGTTCCCACCCAAGAGCAAAGGCTGCCACCGCTTGAACAATGAACAAGGAAATTCCGGAGTCCTGGTTTCACTACCTCCGAAGACGTGGGAGCCGCCACCGCCATTGCTTCCTCTTAGAACTAAAGGTCTTATGTATTTGTTCTCACTCCCTATTATTTTCCATTTGCATATCATGATAATACAGTCGAGTAAGATTGTCAGAAAAAGATTATTCTTTGCAAAAAAAAATGAAAAGCTCTCTCTAAGGACATTTCTTGTGTGGGACATCTTACATTTGAGATTGTTATGTCAATACATGTCACTTCTAAAAACATGATTGAATGGTCAAGGAACATTACAATAATTCATAAAATAAATTGAGAAGGATATGGAAAAAACAGTTTTGCTAACTAAGTTGTGTACTTTCTGGTTTGATTTCTAAAAATACGTCGGAAGATAGCATCGTTCGTGTATCCCTTCTAGCAAATGAGACTAATAGTGGGTCTGAATGTCCATTTGTGTGGATTCATACTTGAGTTTTGGGTTGATTTAATACCTGTAGCATTATCTGGGGATGAGGCAACCATGTATTTGCTAGCATGGTGACTTCAGCCTACCAGTAGCATTATGTGATGAAATGAGAAGGCGGGCATGTATTTTTCAGCATGATGGCTTGAGCTGCAACATCAGTACCTGCATGCACTTCTATTGCAGATTAGTGTTGGCTTGCTTGAGACTGAATATTAACTAAGACCCATAGAGAGGGATCGGTCATAATAATCATATGTGTACATCGTACTTATAGTCCTCCGTCGAGTCACACGAGAGGGGTATGTTGTTTTATACCATGCAAACCGACGAATGTAAATTTAGACCATATTTTTACAATTGCTACTTTTGGTTCCAAAGATTAACAAGAAAAACTCGGTTGTTTATATGACCTTGCAGTTATAAGTTTACTTTGCAAAATTTATCACACTAGCAATGTTGTGTGCATAGATGTTTTGTTTGAGCAAACTTGATCATGTGGACATTGGTGTGCGCAGATATCACAGACTTCAGTGGCTATAAGAAAAACTCAATCTATATTTCTACTCGTGAGTAAATACAACCTGAATGAAGAAGGCAAGCTCTATTTCCTCAAGCTATATGTTAGGTTGCATATATAGAACAAGGTGAGGTCCTTATCCTGGTTGGTTTCGCACGACCACATCCTCATGGCTAATAAGCTGGTGCATCATAGATGGACAGGCAGTGAGATTTGCCCAACGTGTGGCTCTTGACAAGAGACCAAGGATCACATGTTCTTTTCTTGCCGCTTTGCGATGCAGGTATGGCCAACAATGGCATTTTGGTCGTAATATGAGGTGTTTTTCTCTAGTTCCTATAACATCACTCCCATCTACGACTGGTGGATGGAGATCAGGTCCCAAAGGAGGAGAAAATGCAACATGGGGTCACCTCGTACTGCACTTGGCAAATTTGGAAAGATTAGAATAGTCAGATATTTTGCACCACTACAGGAGAGTTAGTGACATCAGCCTCAAGATCAGAGAGTTAGTGAGGATGGGGTAACATGTCTTTGTTAGTGTTGTTCCGGATGCATGGTGGGGCTGAGGTTTTATGCATGCTTTTTTCCTCTGTGTTAGACAAAATCTAGCTACATGGGTCTAGTGGTAAACCTATCTTCTTATACTAACATATACAACATCGTTCCTGTCAAGTTAAAAAAACTATGCTTGCTTGCAACGGAATATGGATATACTCTATATTTTTGCGATGGAATATGGATATGCTCGATATTTTTGTGCGTGCATACTAAAGGATTTCATGAGTGGATATTGTGTTTTCTGTGACGAAACAAAACATTTTACTTGTCTATAATCAATTTGATTCAAATGAATATAATTGTATCTGATGCATGAGATGATTACAATTCATTCGTGAAGGGGTAGATCAAGCATATAGCCACCTCCAAGATTGCCATAATGCAACAAAACCACTATGCGGTGACTTAACAACTACAGTAGATTTTTAGATGACAAGTTATTTATTAGTACAATGATTAGAAGCTTGTCTTTGTTTCCTCGCAAAAAAATGTTTGTTTGTGCATTGCAATTTGCAAGTAGAGAGGTTCCGAAATCTTGCCTAAATATTTTCTCTGCAATTAATTGGATATATCTTGCATCCGAAAATTGGGATATGATGTTTTTCATTGTCTTATAAGTCAAAACAAAATGAATGAGGAAATAACTTTTCACTTTGATAGACGTGCGTTGCACGTGCCAGCTTACTAGTATGTGCTAGTAGAAGAATAAAGCGAGTGCATCACATGAAGGGATTCATTCCTCCGTAGCTACTCAGCTAGCCCATTGTCGTGTGTATTTCAATGGGTAACCCATATCGGGACACTCACTCGTTTTTTATGGGCGATTTTTTTTGCATTCTTTTTTTCCTTTTAGTTTTCTCTATTTCTTTTTTTTTCAATTTTGTTTCTTTGTTTATTCATATTGTTCTTTATTTCCTACACACTTTTCACTATTTTTCTTTCTTTTCATTTTCTTTGTTATATTGTTTATTCCACGGGTTCCATTGATATTTTGGATTTATTTATTTTAATTCTTTATTTCCTTTTTCTTCATTTCTTTCTTGGTTTTCCTCGGTTTTTCTTTGGTTTTCTTTGTTTCTTTCTCAATTTTCACTCTCGCTCATTCTTTCATTGTATATTTTTTTCTTCTTCTCTCTATTTGTTCTTTTTTCTTTGTTTCCATTTTCGTTATTTTTTCATGCTTATCTCTCTAATTTTCATCCGGTTTCTTTTTCTATTTTCGCATAAAATATGATTATTTTTTCATACAAGTTAAAGAATTTTTAAACTACATGATTCATATTTTCCGAAAACACATAATGTTGATTTTATTTTCGCTTACACGTTCTACATATTTTTTATACACTAAGAACATTTTATAAGCACTGTTAATATTTTCAATTCATTTTTTATGTCTATTTTTTGCATACGCATTAGATTTATTTATGTTAGGAAGCTTCTTTTAAATAATTATGCTTAATATTTTATAAACTTGTTTTTATGTATACTTTCTTTTATAAGCAATTGTTTATTTTTTGTATACATCAGAATCGTTTTCCATACATATTTAAAATATATGTGTTTTGATGTCTATTTTTTCGTACACATTGTACATTTTTTATATAGGTACACTTTTATAACAAATTAACCTGCGGTTAGATGGTTAGGATGATAATGATAATCCCTATCCATTAAAGTTGAAGTTTTAGACTTGATATTGGTGCTTGTATTTTTTGAACTTATTCCAGTCCTTTGGACGATGTGCCTTCAGTGTGTGGAGACGTTCCAGACGATTAGGAATGCGTTTGTGACGACTTCGTCAATCACAAGATGATGTGTCGGCCCAATCCTTCCAAGGTGCTCATAGGGATAGGATATGCACGCGTGCGTTCATAGGAGAGTGTATCTGAGCGATTTTGATTGTACAGTGTAAAAAACACTTTTTATACATATTTAACATTTCTAAAACACATGATTAACATTTTTTATGTCAACCTTTTGCGAATGCACTAGACATTTCTTTAAATTAGGAAGCTTTTTTCTACAGATTTTAAATATTGTTATAATACATGCTTAACAGTTTTTAAACATTTTTGTAGTAGATGCAGAAAGTATCGGTCTACTTGTTTCGGACGTGATGCCTATAGAAATAATCATTGCATAGATATCGTCACGACTCTGCACAGTTCTATCAATTGCTCGACAGTAATTTGTTCACCCACCCTCTACTTGCTTTTATGAGAGAAGCCACTAGTAAACACTACGGCCCCCGGGTCTATTCACATCCATCGTTTACAACTCCGCTTTTACTTTGCTTTGTTACTTTGTTGCTTTTAGTTCTCACTTGGCAAACAATCTATAAGGGATTGACAACCCCTTCATAGCGTTGGGTGCAAGCTTTTGTGTTTGTGCAGGATCTTTAGATACTCTTTCGCCGGATTGATACCTTGGTTCTCAAACTGAGGGAAACCTTGGTTCTCAAACTGAGGGAAATACTTACCGTCGCTGTGCTACATCACTCTTTCCGCTTCGAGGGAACACCAACGCAAGGCTCCAAGGCCACGGGGGAAATCCTTTGCATACTTGCCTAGGAAGTCCCTTAAGGCGTAGCCGCAGCTGAAGGATTCCTAGTGCCAATGACACAACTATTTCTGGCGCCGTTGCAAGGGATACACAGCAGCCATCAATGATCACCCAGTTACGAAATGACGTTTGATATTGCTACCTCTTGAGCTTGCATTGGTTTTTCCCTTGAAGAGGAAAGGGGTGACGCAGCACAGTAGCAGTAAGTATTTCTCTCAGTTTGAGAACCAAGGTATCAATCCAGTAGGAGTATCAAGCCAAGTCTCCAAAGTACTTGCGCAAAAACAGCAAACTTGGACCCAACGCTACAAAGGGGTTGTCAATCCCTTCACGATTGATTGCAAGGTCAGATCTGAAGGCGGAAAGTGCAACAAAGTAAAAGTGTAGGGCTGAAAATATGACGTGAGGTAGACCCGGGGGCCATAGTGTTCACTAGAGGCTTCTCTCATGATAGGAAATATTATGGTGGGTGAACGAATTACTGTCGAGCAATTGATAGATCCGCGCAAAGTCATGACGATATCTAAGGCAATGATCATACATATAGGCATCATGTCCGTGACAAGTAGACCGATACTTTTTGCATCTACTACTATTACTCCACACATTGACCACTATCCAGCATGCATCTAGTGTATTGAGTTCATAACAAACAGAGTAACGCCTTAAGCAAGATGACATGATGTAGAGGGATAAATTCATGCAATAGATATAAACCCCATCTTTTTACCCTTGATTGCAACAACATGATGCGTGCCTCGCTACCCCTTCTGTCACTGGGTGAGGTCACCGCACGGTATGAACCCAAAACCAAGCACTTCTCCCATTGCAAGAATTATAGATCAAGTTGGCCAAACGAAACCCACAACTCGAAGAGAATTACAAGGATATGAAATCATGCATATAAGAGATCAGAAGAAACTCAAATAAGATTCATAGATAATCTGATCATAAATCCACAATTCATCGGATCTCGACAAACACACCGCAAAATAGGATTACATCGGATAGATCTCCATGAAGATAATGGAGAACTTTGTATTAAAGATAAAGAGAGAGAATAAGCCATCTAGCTACTAGCTATGGACCCGAAGGTCTGTGGTGAAATACTCACGCATCATCGGAGAGGCAATGGTGTTGATGAAGAAGCCCTCCAATCCCCGCTCCAGCAGGGCACCAGAACGTGCCCCAGATGGGATCTTGCGGAGACACAAGCTTGCGGTGGCGGAAAAGTATTTCCGTGGCTCTCTCCCGTGGTTTCAGATTTTTCAGGGATTTATAGGCGGAAGAAGTGAGGCAAAGGAGCCACGGGGGGCCCACAAGCCTGCTAGGCGTGCCCCCCAGGTCGCGGCTAGGGGGCTTGTGGCCTCCCCCGCGACCCTTTGCCTTGGTTCTCAAGCTTCCTGCGTATCTTCTGTTCCGGAAAAAATCTTTTCGGAGGTTTTATTCCATTTGGACTCCGTTTGATATTCTCCTCTGAAAAAGGTCAAAAACACGAAAAAACAGGAACTGGCACTTGGCACTGAGTTAATAAGTTAGTCCCAAAAAAGATATAAAATGCATATAGAACATCCAAAGTTTGACAAGATAATAGCATGGAACCATCAAAAATTATAGATACGTTGGAGATGTATCAGATATACACAAGAAATTCCACCGGTGTCACGGAGTTGCATGATCTCATGGTCTTAGGAATAGATACTTTGGTATGAAGAAAGGAGTGGCAATAAACTAAGTGACACGATCAAATGCTATGCTTACGATTGGGTCTTGTCCATCAAATCATTGTCCTAATGATGTGATCCCGTTATGAAATGACAACTCATGTCCATGTTTAGGAAACCTTAACCATATTTGGTCAACGAGCTAGTCTAGTAGAGGCTCACTAGGGACAAAATATTGTTTATATATCCACACACGTATTTAAGTTTTCGGTCAATACAATTCTAGCATGGATAATAAATTATTACCATGAACAGGGAAATATGATAATAACCAATTTATTATTGCCACTAGGGCATATTTCAAATAGTTCTTCGGGACATAGTGCATTTTTGAGAAGCATAGAAAATCGAGCTCCGTGGAACGAAAATCTGGAGTTCCCTCTATTTAGAAGATTTTGCCACCACCAAAGAAAATGTTTTGCGTGAGTCCTTCCACGTACAACCACGCTCACGTAGAGGACCGAGCCCTCCCTCTTGATCGTATTCTTCCCTCTCCTAGGTTGCCTCCAGCCAACCCAAAGGTGCGCTCAATGGGCTTCTTGCCCCCCATCTGGACTGCATCGCTGGGATAAGCCAGCATCACTTGAGAATAGTTTTCGATCGCTAGTTGAAGAGAGAAGCTTGGTTGAGAAGCTGAAGTTGTGGATTTGGTGGAGTTGGGAGAGTTTTAGAACAGGTCCTTAGAGTTGTATCATCGCGAGGAGTTGCTTTGGCCCTGGTGTTCCCACGAAAAGTGTCTCTCAACTGGGGACAGAAACACCCATTCTTTTCACATGCGTGCATCCACGAGAAAAACGAAAAACTAAATACCTTATAAAACCTTAAGTAATGAAGGAGTTAACCTTAGATATTTGCAGAACTTATATACTTCCGAGGGCATCTCGAAGTCGGATGAGGTCCTTTGATACATTCCATCGAAGGTGTAGCCGACCATGTATGATATTCTGTCCGTAGATATACTCATGGGGAGGTTAAGAATGCTTTGTTTCAAATGTTCCGGACAAAGACCCCATGCCCGGATGACTTAATTTCCATCACATTTCTTTAGCGCCATTGAGATGTGTGTGGGGAGGAGGTTACTAATGTAGCTCTAAAGGTTGTTTGTGACGACGAAAGCGCAAACTGTATAAATGATATGGTATGATCCACAATGCAGAAAATCACACACTATAGTCCCAATTTTTCCCTATTAGCATTTGAATGTGCTCACCAATCGAGTGAAATTAGTTGTGCATGATATCATTGATACGTCCATTTTGCATCATGTTTTCATGTTGATATTTATCGCTTCTTTGGCTGTTATTTCACTTCATGGTACAATTCTTATGCCCTTTCTCTCTTATTTTGCAATGTTTACATGAAGAGGGAGAATACCGGCAACTGGAATTCTGGCCTGAAAGTGGAGCAAAGTTGAGATACCTATTCTGCACAACTCCAAACGCCGTGAAAATCAACGGGGATTTTTTTCTCAATTTATAAAAAATACTGGGCCGAAGAAGCGCCAGAGGGGCGCCAGGAGGTGCCCACAACCTTGCACGGCGCGGCCACCCCCCCAGGCCGCGCCATGGGGGCTTGTGGACACCCTGCTGGCCCACTGCCCCCCCCCTCTTTTTCTATATGGAGGGTTTCGTCCAGGAAAAAATCAGAGAGGAGCTTTTTCGTGGTTTCGCCACTGCCATGAGGCGGAACTTGAGCAGAACCAATCTAGAGCTCCGGCAGGACGATCCTGCCAGGGAAACTTCCCTCCCGGAGGGGGAAATCGTCGCCATCGTCATCACCAACACTCCTCTCATCGGAGGGGACTCATCTCCATCAACATCTTCATCAGCACCATCTCATCTCCAAACCCTAGTTCATCACTTGTAACCAATCTCCGTCTCGCGACTCCGATTGGTACTTGTAAGGTTGCTAGTAGTGTTGATTACTCTTTGTAGTTGATGCTAGTTGGATTATTTGGTGGAAGAGTTTATGTTCAGATCCTTGATGCTACTCATTACCTCTCTGATCATGAGTATGATTATGCTTTGTGAGTAGTTACTTTTGTTCCTGAGGACATGGGATAAGTCATGCTAACAATAGTCACGTGAATTTGGTATTCGTTCGGTATTTTGATATGTTGTATGTTGTTTTTCCTCTAGTGGTGTTACGTGAACGTCGACTACATAACACTTCACCATTATTTGGGCCTAGAGGAAGGCATTGGGAAGTAGTAAGTAGATGATGGGTTGCTAGAGTGACAGAAGCTTAAACCCTAGTTTATGCGTTGCTTCGTAAGGGGCTGATTTGGATCCACTAGTTTAATGCTACAGTTAGACTTTGTCTTAATTCTTCTTTCGTAGTTGCGGATGCTTGCGAGAGGGGTTAATCATAAGTGGGATGCTTGTCCAAGTAAGGGAAGTACCCAAACGCCGGTCCACCCACATATCAAACTATCAAAGTAACGAACGCGAATCATATGAACATGATGAACCTAGCATGACAGAAATTCCCGTGTGTCCTCGAGAGCGTTTTTCCTCCTATAAGACTTTGTCCAAGCTTGTCCCTTGCTACAAAACGGATTGGGCCACTTTGCTACACCATTGATACTTTTGTAACTTGTTGGTTGCTACGAATCATCTCACCAAACAATCACTTGTTACCGATAATTTCAGTGCTTCCAGATATTTCCTTGCTGAAAACCACTTGTCAGATCCTTCTGCTCCTCGTTGGGTTCGACACTCTTACTCATCGAAAGGACTACGATTGATCCCCTATACTTGTGGGTCATCAAGACTCTTTTCTGGCGCCGTTGCCGGGGAGTGAAACGCCTTTGGTAAGTGGAACTTGGTAAGGAAACATTCATATAGTGTGCTGAAATTTATTATCACTTGTTACTATGGATACTAATACTTTGAGGGGCTTGTTCGGGGTATCTTCACCTCAAACGGAAGCACGAAGAGTTTCTCCTCAACCTGCTGCACGTACTGAAAATATTTGCTTTGAATTTCCTTCGGGTATGCTTGAGAAACTGCTGGCTAATCCTTTTATAGGAGATGGAACATCACATCCAGACTTGCATCTAATCTATGTAGATGAAGTTTGTGGTTTATTTAAGCTTGCAGGTGTGCCCGAGGATGAGGTCAAGAAGAAGGTCTTTCCTTTATCTTTGAAGGATAAGGCGTTGACATGGTATAGGCTATGTGATGATACTGGATCATCAGACTACAATCGGTTGAAATTGGAATTTCATCAAAAGTTTTATCCTATGCATTTAGTACATCGTGATCGAAATTATATTTACAATTTTTGGCCCCGTGACAGAGAAAGCATTGCTCAAGCTTGGGGGAGGCTTAAATCAATTCTATATTCATGCCCCAATCATGAGCTCTCGAGAGAAATTATCATTCAGAACTTCTATGCTCGGCTTTCTCATGATGATCGCACCATGCTTGACACTTCTTGTACTAGTTCTTTTATGAAGAGAGATATTGACTTCCAATGGAATTTATTGGAGAGAATTAAACGCAACTCTGAAGATTGGGAACTTGAAGAAGGTAAGGAGTAAGGTATGAATTTCATGTTTGGTTGCGTTAAATCCTTTGTTGAGACAAATACCTTTAGTGATTTTAGCGCTAAGTATGGACTTGACTCTAAGATAGTAGCTTCATTGTGTGAATCCTTTGCTGCTCATATTGATCTCCCCAAAGAGAAGTGGTTTAAATATCATCCTCCTTTAGAAGTCAATGTAGTTAAACCCACTCCAGTTGAAGAGAAAGTCATTGCCTATAATGATCCTGTTGTTCCCAGTGCTTACATTGAGAAACCACCTTTCCCTGTTAGGATAAAGGATCATTCTAAAGCTTCAACTGTGATACGTAGAGGCTATATTAGAACACCTACACCCCCTGAGAAAATTAGAATTGAACTTAGCATTACTATTATCAAAGATCTTCTGTCTGAAGAAGTTGAGGGACATAATATTCACTTTTGTGAAGATGCTGCTAGAATTGCTAAACCTCATGCTAGAGACAAACATAGGCCTATTGTTGGCATGCCTGTGGTTTTTGTTAAGATAGGAGATCATTGTTATCATGGTTTATGTGACGTGGTGCTACTTCTCAAACAACAGCGCCAGAAATTGACACATTGATGGAGATTGGGCTTGCGTTGGTTTTTCCCTTGAAGAGGAAAGGGTGATGTAGCACAGGAGCAATAAATATTTCCCTTAGTTAGAGAACCAAGGTATCGATCGAGAAGGAGGGTCTCGTCAAGTCTAGAGTACCTGCGCAAACACAAACAAGCTTGCACCCAACGCTTCAAAGGGGTTTTCAATCCCTTCAAGATTGTTTGCAAAGTGAGATTTGAAGGCGGAAAGTGCAACAAAGTAAAAAGTGTAAGGCTGAAAATATGGTGTGGAGTAGACCCTGGGGGCCATAGTGTTCGCTAGAGGCTTCTCTCAAACTAGCAAGTATTACGGTGGGTGAACAAATTACTGTCGAGCAATTGATAGAATCGCGCAAAGTCATGACGATATCTAAGGCAATGATCTAGCATATAGGCATCACGTCCGAGACAAGTAGACCGATACTTTCTGCATCAACTACTATTACTCGACACATCGACCGCTATCCAGCATGCATCTAGTGTATTGAGTTCATGACGAACAGACTAACTCTTTAAGCAAGATGACATGATGTAGAGGGATAATCTCAAACCAATGATGAAAACCCCATCTTTTTACCCTTGATGGCAACAACACGATACGTGCCTCGCTACCCCTTCTGTCACTGGGTGAGGTCACCGCATGGTATGAACCCAAAACCAAGCACTTCCCCATTGCAAGAATCATAGATCTAGTTGGCCAAACAAAACCCACAAATCGAAGAGAATTACAAGGATATGAAATCATGCATAAGAGAGATCAGAAGAAACTCAAATAAGATTCATAGATAATCTGATCATAAATCCACAATTCATCGGATCTCGACAAACACACCGCAAAAGAAGATTACATCGGATAGATCTCCATGAAGATCATGGAGAACTTTGTATTGAAGATCCAAGAGAGATAAGAAGCCATCTAGCTACTAGCTATGGACCCGTAGGTCTATGGTGAACTACTCACGCATCATCGGAGAGGTCATGGTGTTGATGAATAAGCCCTCTGTATCCGAATCTCCCCTCCGGCAGGGCACCAGAACATGCTCCAGATGGGATCTTGCGGAGACAGAAGCTTGCGGCGGCGGAAAAGTGATTACGATGCTCCCCTGATTTTTTTGGGAATATTTGGGAATTTATAGGCGCAAGATCTAGGTCAGGGGACCTCCAGGGGGCCCACAAGCCTGCATGGTGCGGCCCCCGTGGCCGCGGGGTGGGGGCTTGTGGGGCCCCTGGGGCTCTTCTGGCTTGGCCCCCAAGCTCTCCGATCTTCTTCCGTTCCAGAAAAAATCTTTTCGGGGATTTTCTTCCGTTTGGACTCCGTTTCAAAATCTCCTCTGAAAGGGGTCAAAAACATGGAAAAAACAGGAACTAGCACTTGGCACTGGATTAATAAGTTAGTCCCAAAAAATAAATAAAAGGCATGCAAAACATCTAAAGTTTGACAACATAATAGCATGAAACCATAAAAAATTATAGATACGTTGGAGACGTATCACGTGGGTGCTAGTGTTAGTGGAATACCTCAATCTTATATGATGAAATCAAAGATGAGATTGCACCTATTGAGATAGAGCCTATTGATGTCACTATTCAGCTTGCCAATAGAGATACTATCTGCCCTGTGGGAATTGTTAGGGATGTTGAAGTCTTGTGTGGTAAAACGAAGTATCCTGCTGATTTCCTCGTTCTTGCTACCGCACAAGATAGCTTTTGTCCCATCATATTTGGCAAACCTTTTCTCAATACCGTCAATGCTCATATTGATTGTGAGAAGCAAACTGTCACTGTTGGCTTTGAAGGTGTGTCACATGAGTTTAATTTCTCTAAGTTTGGTAGACAACCTCATGAAAAGGAGTTGCCTATTAGGGATGAAACTATTGCCGTAGCCTCTACTGCCATGCCTCCTACTGATCCCTTAGAGCAATACTTGCTTGAGCATGAAAATGATATGCATATGGATGAAAGGGATGAGATAGATAGAGTTGTCTTAGAACAATATCCTATCCTTAAGAATAATCTGCCTATTGAACTGCTTGGGGATCCACCCCCACCAAAGGGTGATCCTGTGTTCGAGCTTAAACAGTTGCCTGATACTCTAAAGTATGCCTATCTTGATGAAAAGGAGATATATCCTGTTATAATTAGTGCTAGCCTCTCGGAGCATGAAGAAAGGAAGTTACTAAAAACTCTGAGGAAGCACCGTGCTGCTATTGGATATACTCTTGATGATCTTAAGGGCATTAGTCCTACTCTATATCAGCACAAGATTAAAACTGATCCTGATTTGAAACCAGTTGCTGATCATCAAAGAAGATTGAATCCTAAGATGAAAGAAGTAGTGAGAAAAGAAATACTAAAGCTCCTGGAAGCGGGTATTATCTATCCTGTTGCTCACAGCGATTCGGTGAGTCCGGTACATTGCGTTCCTAAGAAGGGAGGCATTACCGTTGTCCCTAATGATAAGGATGAGTTGATCCGAGAGAGGATTATTACTGGCTATAGGATGGTGATCGATTTTAGGAAATTGAATAAAGCCACTAGGAAAGATCATTACCCTTTGCCTTTTATCGACCAAGTGCTAGAAAGACTGTCCAAACACACACACTTCTGCTTTCTAGACGGTTATTCTGGTTTCTCCCAAATACCAGTTGCACAATCTGATCAGGAGAAAACCACTTTCGCCTGCCCTTTCGTACCTTTGCTTATAGACGTATGCCTTCTGGCTTATGTAATGCACCTGCCACCTTTCAAAGATGTATCATGGCTATATTCTGTGACGTTTGTGAAAAGATTGTTGAGATTTTCATGGATGACTTCTCCGTTTACGGGTCTTCCTTTGATGATTGCCTCAGAAACCTTGATCGAGTCTTGCAGAGATGTAAAGATACCAATCTTGTCTTGAATTGGGAGAAGTGCCACTTTATGGTTAATGAAGGCATCGTCTTAGGACATAAAATTTCTGAAAGAGGTATTGAAGTCGATAAGGCTAAGGTTGATGCAATCGAGAAAATGCCATACCCCATGGATATCAAAGGTATAAGCAGTTTCCTTGGTCATGGTGGTTTTTATAGAAGGTTCATTAAAGACTTCTCTAAGATTTCTAGGCCTCTTACCAATCTCTTGCAAAAGGATATTCCTTTTGTTTTTGACGATGATTGTGAGGAAACCTTCGAAATACTTAAGAGGGCTTTGATAACTGCACCTATTGTTCAACCACCTGATTGGAACTTGCCTTTTGAGATCATGTGTGACACTAGTGATTATGCTGTTGGTGCTGTTCTAGGGCAAAGAGTTGACAAGAAGTTGAATGTTATTCACTACGCTAGCAAAACTCTAGACAGTGCCCAGAGAAACTATGCTACTATGGAAAAGGAATTTTTAGCACTCGTGTTTGCATGTGAAAAGTTCAGGTCTTACATAGTTGATTCCAAAGTCACTATTCACACTGATCATGCTGCTATTAAGTACCTCATGGAGAAGAAGGACGCTAAACCTAGACTTATCAGATGGGTTCTCTTGCTACAAGAATTTGATTTGCACGTTGTTGACAGGAAGGGTGCTGATAACCCAGTAGCAGATAACTTGTCTAGGTTGGAGAACGTTTTTGATGACCCACAACCTATTGATGATAGCTTTCCCGATGAGCAACTGAATGTCATCAATGCTTCACGTAGTGCATCGTGGTATGCTGATTATGCGAACTACATCGTTGCCAAGTACATACCACCTAGTTTCACGTACCAACAAAAGAAGAAATTCTTGTTTCACTTGAGACATTACTTTTGGGATGATCCTCACCTTTATAAGGAAGGAGTAGATGGTGTTATTAGACGTTGTGTACCTGAACATGAACAAGGACAGATCCTACAGAAGTGTCACTCCGAGGCCTACGGAGGACACCATGCGGGAGATAGAACTGCAGACAAGGTATTGCAATCAGGTTTCTATAGGCCCACTCTCTTCAAGGATGCCCGTAAGTTTGTCTTGTCTTGTGACGAATGTCAAAGAATAGGTAATATTTGTTGGGGAACGTCGCATGGGAAACAAAAAATTTCCTACGCGCACGAAGACCTATCATGGTGATGTCCATCTACGAGAGGGGATGAGTGATCTACGTACCCTTGTAGATCGTACAGCAGAAGCGTTAGTGAACGCGGTTGATGTAGTGGAACGTCCTCACGTCCCTCGATCCGCCCCGCGAACAATCCCGCGATCAGTCCCACGATCTAGTACCGAACGGACGGCACCTCCGCGTTCAGCACACGTACAGCTCGACGATGATCTCGGCCTTCTTGATCCAGCAAGAGAGACAGAGAGGTGGAAGAGTTCTCCGACAGCTTGACGGTGCTCCGGAGGTTGGTGATGACCTTGTCTCAGCAGGGCTCCGCCCGAGCTCCACAGAAACGCGATCTAGAGGAAAAACCGTGGAGGTATGTGGTCGGGCTGCCGTGGAAAAGTCGTCTCAAATCAGCCCTAAAACCTCCGTATATATAGGTGGGAGGGAGGGGAGGAGGCAGCCTCAAAACCTAAAGGTTTGGCCGAAATTGGAGGTGGAGGAGTCCTACTCCAATCCTACTTGGAGTAGGATTCCACCTTCCCACTTGGAAACTCTTTCCACCTTGTGTTTTTTCCTTCTCAAACCTTATGGGCCTTAGTGGGAACTTATTCCAGCCCACTAGGGGCTGGTTTATCTCTTCCCGTAGCCCATGAGACCCCTTGGGGCGTGACACCCCTCCCGATGGTCCCCGGCACCCCTCCCGGCACTCCCGGTACACTACCGATGAGCCCGAAACTTTTCCGGTAATGCACGAAAACCTTCCGGTAACCAAATGAGGTCATCCTATATATCAATCTTCGTTTCCGGACCATTCCGGAAACCCTCGTGACGTCCGTGATCTCATCCGGGACTCCGAACAACATTCGGTAACCAACCATATAACTCAAATACGCATAAAACAACGTCGAACCTTAAGTGTGCAGACCCTGCGGGTTCGAGAACTATGTAGACATGACCCGAGAGACTCCTCGGTCAATATCCAATAGCGGGACCTGGATGCCCATATTGGATCCTACATATTCTACGAAGATCTTATCGTTTGAACCTCAGTGCCAAGGATTCATATAATCCCGTATGTCATTCCCTTTGTCCTTCGGTATGTTACTTGCCCGAGATTCGATCGTCAGTATCCGCATACTTATTTCAATCTCGTTTACCGGCAAGTCTCTTTACTCGTTCCGTAATACAAGATCCCGCAACTTACACTAAGTCACATTGCTTGCAAGGCTTGTGTGTGATGTTGTATTACCGAGTGGGCCCCGAGATACCTCTCCGTCACACGGAGTGACAAATCCCAGTCTTGATCCATACTAACTCAACTAACACCTTCGGAGATACCTGTAGAGCATCTTTATAGTCACCCAGTTACGTTGCGACGTTTGATACACACAAAGCATTCCTCCGGTGTCAGTGAGTTATATGATCTCATGGTCATAGGAATAAATACTTGACACGCAGAAAACAGTAGCAACAAAATGACACGATCAACATGCTACGTCTATTAGTTTGGGTCTAGTCCATCACATGATTCTCCTAATGATGTGATCCCGTTATCAAGTGACAACACTTGCCTATGGCCAGGAAACCTTGACCATCTTTGATCAACGAGCTAGTCAACTAGAGGCTTACTAGGGACAGTGTTTTGTCTATGTATCCACACAAGTATTGTGTTTCCAATCAATACAATTATAGCATGGATAATAAACGATTATCATGAACTAAGAAATATAATAATAACTAATTTATTATTGCCTCTAGGGCATATTTCCAACAGTCTCCCACTTGCACTAGAGTCAATAATCTAGTTCACATCACCATGTGATTCCTACGAATCCAACACCCATATAGTTATGGGGTCTGATCACGTCTTGCTCGTGAGAGAGGTTTTAGTCAACGGTTCTGAAACTTTCAGATTCGTGCGTTCTTTACAAATCTTTATGTCATCTTATAGATGCTGCTACTACGTGCTATTCGGAAATGCTCCAAATATCTACTCTACTATACGAATCCGTTTCACTACTCATAGTTATCCGGATTAGTGTCAAAGCTTGCATTGACGTAACCCTTTACGACAAACTCTTTAACCACCTCCATAATCGAGAAAAATTCCTTAGTCCATTAGTTACTAAGGATAAATTTCGACCGCTGCTAGTGATTCAATCATGGATCACTCTCTGTACCTCTCAACATACTTTGAGTAAAGGCACACTTCAGGTGCGGTACACAGCATGGCATACTTTAGATTCTACGGCTAAGGCATAGAAGACGACCTTCGTCTATTCTCTTTATTCTTTCATGGTCGGGTTTTGAGTCTTACTCAAATTCACACCTCACAACGCAACCAAGAACTCCTTCTTTGCTGGTCTATTTTGAACTCTTTCAAAAACTTGTCAAGGCATGCATCTTGTTGAAACTTCTACTAAGCGCTTTCGATCTATCTCCATAGATCTTTGATGCTCAACGTTCAAGTAGCGTAATCCAGGTACTCCTTTGAAAACTTCTTTCAAACAACCTTGTATGCTTTACAGAAATTCTACATTACTTCTGATCCACAATATGTCAACCACATATACCTATCAGAAATTCTATAGTGCTCCCACTCACTTCTTTGGAAATACAAGTATCTCATAAACCTTGTACAAACCCAAAATCTTTGATCATCTCATCAAAGTGTATATTCCAACTCCGAGATGCTTGCACCAGTCCATTGAAGGATCACTGGAGCTTGCATACTTGCTAGTATCTTTAGGATCGACAAAACCTTCTGGTTGTATCACATACAATGTTTGCTCAAGGAAACCGTCGAGAAAACAATGTTTTGACATCCTACGTGCAATATTTCATAAATAATGCATCAACAACTAACATAATTCTAACAGACTTTTAGCATCGCTACGAGTGAGAAAGTCTCATCATAGTCAACTGTTTGATCTTATCGAAAACATCTTTGCGACAAGTCGAGCTTTTCTTAATAGTGACTTATCACCATCATCGTCTGTCTTCTTTTAAAGATCCATTTTTACTCAATAGTCCTATGACCATCAAGTAGTTCTACCAAAGTCTACACTTTGTTTTCACACATGGATCCTCTCTCGGATTTCATCGCTTTCTCCATAACTCGTAGGTTCACTGTTGCTCAACAACATGACCTCCAAGACAGGGTTACCGTACTAGTCTGCAGCAGTACGCGACCTTGTCGACCTACGAGGTTTGTAGTAACTTGATTCGAAGCTCAATGATCATCATCATCAGCTTCCACTTCAATTGGTGTAGGCGCCACATGAACAACTTCCTGCGCCCTGCTACACACTGGTTAAAGTGATGGTTCAATAACCTCATCAAGTTCTACTACCCTCCCACTCAATTCTTTCGAGAGAAACTTTTCCTCGAGAATGGATCCATTTCTAGAAACAAACACTTTGCTTTCGGATCTGAGATAGGAGATGTACCCAACTGTTTTGGATATCCTATGAAGATGCATTTATCCGCTTTGGGTTCGAGCTTATCAGACTGAAACTTTTTCACATAAGTGTCGAAACCCCAAACTTTCAAGAAATGACAGTTTAGATTTCTCTAAACCTCAGTCTATACTGTGTCATCTCAACGGAAATACGCGGTGCCCTATTTAAAGTGAGTGCGGTTGTCTCTAATGCATAACCCATAAACGATAGTGGTAATTCGATAAGAGACATCATAGTATTCACCATACCAAATAGTGCGTGGCTATGACGTTCAGACACATCATCACACTATGATGTTCCAGGTGGCATGAACTGCGAAACAATTTCCACATTGTCTTAACTGCGTACCAAAACTCGTAACTTAGATATTCATTTCTATGATCATATCGTAGACAGTTTATCCTCTTGTTACGACGAACTTCACTCTGAAACAGAATTGAACTTTTCAATATTTCAGACTTGTGATTCATTAAGTAAATACTCTAGTATCTACTCAAATCGTCAGTGAAGTAAGAACATAATGATATCCACTGCGTGCCTCAGCACCCATTGGACTGCATACATCAAAATGTATCACTTCCAACAAGTTACTATCTTATTTCATCTCAATGAAAACAAGGCCTTGCTCATGTGGTATGATTTGCATGTCACTGGTGATTCGAAATCATGTGAGTACAAAGATCCATCAGCATGGAGCCTCTTCATGCAATTTATACTAACATGACTCAAGCAGCAATGCCACAAGTAAGTGGTACTATCATCATCAACTCGTATCTTTTGGCACCAATATCATGAACATGTGTAACACTACGATCGAGATTCAATAAACCATTGAAGGTGATTATTCAAGAAAACAGAGTAACCATTATTCTCTTTAAATGAATAATCGTATTGCAATAAACATGATCCAATCATGTTCATGCTTAACGCAAGCACCAAATAACAATTATTTAGGTTTAATACCAATCCCGATGGTAGAGGGAGCGTGCGACGTTTGATCATATCAACCTTGGAAACACTTCCAACACGTATCGTGACCTCGCCTTTAGCTAGTCTCCGTTTATGCCGTAGCTTTCATTTCGTGTTACTAATCACTTAGCAACCGAACCGGTATCCAATACCCTCATGCTACTAGGAGTACTAGTAAAGTACACATCAACATCATGTATATCAAATATACTTCTTTCGACTTTTGTCAGCCTTCTTATCTACCAAGTATCTAGAGTTGCTCCGCCTCAGTGACTGTTCCCCTCATTACAGAAGCACTTAGTCTCGGGTTTGGGTTTAATCTTGGGTCTCTTCATTAGTGCAGCAACTGTTTTGCCGTTTCACGAAGTATCCCTTCTAGCCCTTGCCTTTCTTGAAACTTAGTGGTTTTACAAACCATCAACTATTGACGCTCCTTCTTGATTTCTACTTTCACAGTGTCAAACATCGCGAATCGCTCAAGGATCATTGTATCTATCCTTGATATGTTATAGTTCATCACGAAGCTCTCACAGCTTGGTGGCAGTGACTTTGGAGAACCATCACTATCTCATCTGGAAGATTAACTCCCACTTGATTCAAGTGATTGTCGTACTCAGACAATCTGAGCACATGCTCAACGATTGAGCTTTTCTCCTTTACTTTGTTAACAAAGAATCTTGTTGGAGGTCTCGTACCTCTTAACAAGGGCACAAGCATGAAATCACAATTTCATCTCTTTAGAACATCACTTATGTTCCGTAACGTTTTAAAACGTTTTCGGCGCCTTGCTTCTAAGCCATTTAAGTATTTTGCACTGAACTATCGTGTAGTCATCAGAAACGTGTATGTCGGATGTTCACAGCATCCACAGACGACGCTCGAGGTGCAGCACACCGAGTGTTGCATTAAGGACATAAGCCTTCTGCGCAGCAACGAGGACAATCCTCGGTTTTACAAACTCAGTCTGCAAAGTTTGCTACTATCAACTTTCAACTAAATTTTCTCTAGGAACATATAAAAACAGTAGAGCTATAGCGCAAGCTACATCGTAATTCGCAAAGACCATTAGACTATGTTCATGACAATTAGTTCAATTAATCATATTACTTAAGAACTCCCACCCAAAAAGTACATCTCTCTAGTCATTTGAGTGGTACATGATCCAAATCCACTATCTCAAGTCCGATCATCAGGTGAGTCGAGAATAGTTTCAGTGGTAAGCATCTCTATGCTAATCATATCAACTATACGATTCATGCTCGACCTTTCGGTCTCATGTGTTCCGAGGCCATGTCTGCACATGCTAGGCTCGTCAAGCTTAACCCTTGTGTTCCGCGTGCGCAACTGTTTTGCGCCCGTTGTATGTGAACGTTGAGTCTATCACACCCGATCATCACGTGGTGTCTCGAAACGACGAACTGTAGCAACGGTGCACAGTCGGGGAGAACACAATTTCGTCTTGAAATTTTAGTGAGAGATCACCTCATAATGCTACCGTCGTTGTAAGCAAAATAAGGTGCATAAAAGGATTAACATCACATGCAATTCATAAGTGACATGATATGGCCATCATCACGTGCTTCTTGATCTCCATCACCAAAGCACCGGCACGATCTTCTTGTCACCGGCGTCACACCATGATCTCCATCATCATGATCTCCATCAACGTGTCGCCATCGGGGTTGTCGTGCTACTCATGCTATTACTACTAAAGCTACGTCCTAGCAAAATAGTAAACGCATCTGCAAGCACAAACGTTAGTTATAAAGACAACCCTATGGCTCCTGCCGGTTGCCGTACCATCGACGTGCAAGTCGATATTAACTATTACAACATGATCATCTCATACATCCAATATATCACATCACATCGTTGGCCATATCACATCACAAGCATATCCTGCAAAAACAAGTTAGACGTCCTCTAATTTTGTTGTTGCATGTTTTACGTGGTCACCATGGGTATCTAGTAGGATCGCATCTTACTTACGCAAACACCACAACGGGGATATATGAATTGCTATTTAACCTCATCCAAAGACCTCCTCGGTCAATTCCGATTCAACTAAAGTTGGAGAAACTGACACCCGCCAGTCATCTTTGAGCAACGGAGTTACTCGTAGCGATGAAACCAGTCTCTCGTAAGCGTACGAGTAATGTCGGTCCGAGCCGCTTCGATCCAACAATACCGCGGAATCAAGAAAAGACTAAGGAGGGCAGCAAAACGCACATCACCGCCCACAAAAACTTTTGTGTTCTACTCGAGAAGACATCTACGCATGAACCTAGCTCATGATGCCACTGTTGGGGAACGTCGCATGGGAAACAAAAATTTTCCTACGCGCACGAAGACCTATCATGGTGATGTCCATCTACGAGAGGGGATGAGTGATCTACGTACCCTTGTAGATCGTACAGCAGAAGCGTTAGTGAACGCGGTTGATGTAGTGGAACGTCCTCACGTCCCTCGATCCGCCCCGCGGACAATCCCGCGATCAGTCCCACGATCTAGTACCGAACGGACGGCACCTCCGCGTTCAGCACACGTACAGCTCGACGATGATCTCGGCCTTCTTGATCCAGCAAGAGAGACAAAGAGGTGGAAGAGTTCTCCGACAGCGTGACGGTGCTCCGGAGGTTGGTGATGACCTTGTCTCAGCAGGGCTCCGCCCGAGCTCCGCAGAAACGCGATCTAGAGGAAAAACCGTGGAGGTATGTGGTCGGGCTGCCGTGAAAAAGTCGTCTCAAATCAGCCCTAAAACCTCCGTATATATAGGTGGGAGGGAGGGGAGGAGGCAGCCTCAAAACCTAAAGGTTTGGTCGAAATTGGAGGTGGAGGAGTCCTACTCCAATCCTACTTGGAGTAGGATTCCACCTTCCCACTTGGAAACTCTTTCCACCTTGTGTTTTTTCCTTCTCAAACCTTATGGGCCTTAGTGGGAACTTATTCCAGCCCACTAGGGGCTGGTTTATCTCTTCCCGTAGCCCATGAGACCCCTTGGGGCGTGACACCCCTCCCGATGGTCCCCGGCACCCCTCCCGGCACTCCCGGTACACTACCGATGAGCCCGAAACTTTTCCGGTAATGCACGAAAACCTTCCGGTAACCAAATGAGGTCATCCTATATATCAATCTTCGTTTCCGGACCATTCCGGAAACCCTCGTGACGTCCGTGATCTCATCCGGGACTCCGAACAACATTCGGTAACCAACCATATAACTCAAATACGCATAAAACAACGTCGAACCTTAAGTGTGCAGACCCTGCGGGTTCGAGAACTATGTAGACATGACCCGAGAGACTCCTCGGTCAATATCCAATAGCGGGACCTGGATGCCCATATTGGATCCTACATATTCTACGAAGATCTTATCGTTTGAACCTCAGTGCCAAGGATTCATATAATCACGTATGTCATTCCCTTTGTCCTTCGGTATGTTACTTGCCCGAGATTCGATCGTCAGTATCCGCATACTTATTTCAATCTCGTTTACCGGCAAGTCTCTTTACTCGTTCCGTAATACAAGATCCCGCAACTTACACTAAGTCACATTGCTTGCAAGGCTTGTGTGTGATGTTGTATTACCGAGTGGGCCCCGAGATACCTCTCCGTCACACGGAGTGACAAATCCCAGTCTTGATCCATACTAACTCAACTAACACCTTCGGAGATACCTGTAGAGCATCTTTATAGTCACCCAGTTACGTTGCGACGTTTGATACACACAAAGCATTCCTCCGGTGTCAGTGAGTTATATGATCTCATGGTCATAGGAATAAATACTTGACACGCAGAAAACAGTAGCAACAAAATGACACGATCAACATGCTACGTCTATTAGTTTGGGTCTAGTCCATCACATGATTCTCCTAATGATGTGATCCCGTTATCAAGTGACAACACTTGCCTATGGCCAGGAAACATTGACCATCTTTGATCAACGAGCTAGTCAACTAGAGGCTTACTAGGGACAGTGTTTTGTCTATGTATCCACACAAGTATTGTGTTTCCAATCAATACAATTATAGCATGGATAATAAACGATTATCATGAACTAAGAAATATAATAATAACTAATTTATTATTGCCTCTAGGGCATATTTCCAACAATATTAGCAAACGTCAGGAAATGCCTATGAACTATTCACTTGTCATTGAACCATTTGATGTTTGGGGCTTTGATTATATGGGACCTTTTCCAAAATCCAATGGGTATACTCACATCTTAGTTGGTGTTGATTACGTCACTAAGTGGGTAGAAGCTATCCCCACTAGTAGTGCTGATCACAACACCTCTATCAAGATGATGAAAGAAGTTATCTTCCCTAGATATCTAATGACCGACGGTGGTTCACACTTCATTCATGGTGCTTTCCGTAAAACGCTCGCTAAGTACGATGTCAACCATAGAATTGCGTCTCGCTATCACCCTCAGTCGAGTGGTCAAGTAGAGCTAAGTAATAGAGAGATTAAACTGATTCTGCAAAAGACTGTCAACAGGTCTAGAAAGAATTGGTCTAAGAAGCTCGATGATACACTGTGGGCTTATAGAACTGCCTATAAGAATCCCATGGGCATGTCTCCGTACAAAATGGTGTATGGGAAAGCATGTCACTTACCTCTTGAGCTTGAGCGTAAAGCTTATTGGGCAATCAAAGAGCTCAACTTTGATTTCAAACTTGCCGGTGAGAAGAGGTTATTTGACATTAGCTCGCTTGATGAGTGGAGAACTCAGGCGTATGCGAATGCCAAGCTGTTCAAAGAGAAGGTTAAGAGGTGGCATGATAAGAGGATGCAAAAGCGTGAGTTCAATGTAGGTGATTATGTCTTGCTATATAACTCTCGTTTAAGATCCTTTGCAGGCAAGCTTCTCTCTAAATAGGAAGGTCCCTATGTTGTTGAGGAAGTATATCGTTCTGGTGCTATCAAGATCAACAACACGGAAGGTAATTGTCCGAGAGTGGTAAATGGGCAGAGAATCAAGCATTATATCTCAGGTACTCCCATAAATGTTGAAAGCAATATTATCAATACCATAACTCGGGAAGAATACCTAAGGGACATTTATCAGCCTGTTTCAGACTCCGAAAACGAAGAGGTATGTGATTCGGTAAGAAAACAGAGTCCAAAACTTTCCCAATAGGAAATTTTCTCTGTTTTGGAATATTTGAAACGAAAAACAGAGAGCTATGTGGCTGATTACCTTGCTAACCCCAAGGCTGATTACCTTGCTGATTCCTCGAAAAACAGAGCCGTAGATCAAGGAAATTTTCTCTGTTTTGGAATATTCTTGTTCGTGAGCCTTATAATAAAGAGTGTCTTAGTTGGAGGGCTTTGCCTCTTGCCATGATCAAAAGAGTGAGAATAGAAAAAAAGCATTAAAGATCATGTAATGATCTTATGGGAAGTGATGGTTTCACATATAAAAAGAATGAGGATTGGAACTTGTTGAGGGTAGGAAAACGTAGACCTTGGTCATTGTTGCAATTAATTGGAAGTGATAAGGAAGGAGATGTTCACATCTAAATATATCATCTCTCACACCATCTATGATTGTGAACACTCACTAAACTATTGCATGCCTAGAAGTAGAAGTTGGACAAGGAAGACAACATAATGAATTGTGCTTGCTTGGCTCCGAACAATGTTATATGATTAGAGATCCCTTAGCATGTGACGATTGCTTCCACCTCACATTAGCCAAAACTCCCGCACCAAGTAGAGATACTGCTTGTGCATCCATAAACCATCAACCCAGTTTTGCCATGAGTGTCCACCATACCTACCTATGGATTGAATAAGATCCCTCAAGTAAGTTGTCATCGGTGCAAGCAATAAAAATTGCTCTCTAATATGTATGATCTATTAGTGTGTGGAAAATAAGCTTTATACGAACCTGTGATGAGGACGACATAAAAGCGACAGACTGCATAATAAAGTTCTTTATCAAAGGGGGCAATATAAAGTGACGTTCCTCCACACTAAGAGGACACGCATCCAAACCTCAAAAGCGCATGACAACCTCTGCTTCCCTCTATGAAGGGCCTATCTTGTACCTTTACTTTTTGCCCTTGAAAGAGTCATGGTGATCTTCACCAATTCCTTATTTTGCCTTTGTCTTGGCTACCGACACATGCTTGGGAAAGCTATATATTCATATGTCAACTTAGAGGGAGGCATTCATGAATTATTATTGTTGACATTACCCTTGAGGTAAGCAGTTGGGAGGCAAAACTATAAGCCCCTATCTTTCTCAGTGTCCAGCTGAAACTTTGATCTCATGAGTACCACGTGAGTTGTAGCAATTGTAGAGAACGAAAGAATGATTGAGTATGTGGATTTGCTTTACAAGATCTTATTTGACTCTTTCTGATGTTGTGATAAATTGCAATTGCTTCAATGACCAAAGGCTATCGGTTGTTACTTCTCGGTAAGGTTCTTGATCCATGCTTTAATTTTTGAAGAAATTATCACTTTAGCATGAGAGATTATATGTTGGTATTGCTGTTCTGATCATGATCATGATGCATGCATGTTCGTATCTTGTTTTGTCGACACCTCTCTCCCTAAACATGTGGACATATTTATTGAGCTAGGTTTTCGCTTGAGGACAAGCGAGGTCTAAGCTTGGGGGAGTTGATACGTCCATTTTGCATCATGTTTTCATGTTGATATTTATCACTTCTTTGGCTGTTATTTCACTTCATGGTACAATTCGTATGCCTTTTCTCTCTTATTTTGCAAGGTTTACATGAAGAGGGAGAATACCGGCAACTGGAATTCTGGCCTGAAAGTGGAGCAAAGTTGAGATACCTATTCTGTGCAACTCCAAACGTCGTGAAAATCAACGGGGATTTTTTTTCCCAATTTATAAAAAATACTGGGCCGAAGAAGCGCCAGAGGGGCGTCAGGGGGTGGCCACAAGCCTGCACGGCACGGCCACCCCCAGGCCGCGCCATGGGGGTTTGTGGGCACCCTGCTGGCCCATTAGCCCCCCTATTTTGCTATATGGAGGGTATCATCCAGGAAAAAACAGAGAGGAGCTTTTTCGTGGTTTCGCCGCCGCCACGAGGCGGAACTTGAGCAGAACCAATCTAGAGCTCTGATAGGACGATCCTGCCGGGGAAACTTCTCTCCCGGAGGGGGAAATCGTCGCCATCATCATCACCAACACTCCTCTCATCGGAGGGGACTCATCTCCATCAACATCTTCATCAGCACCATCTCATCTCCAAACCCTAGTTCATCACTTGTAACCAATCTCCGTCTCGCGACTCCGATTGGTACTTGTAAGGTTGCTAGTAGTGTTGATTACTCTTTGTAGTTGATGCTAGTTGGATTATTTGGTGGAAGAGTTTATGTTCAGATCCTTGATGCTACTCATTACCTCTCTGATCATGAGTATGATTATGCTTTGTGAGTAGTTACTTTTGTTCCTGAGGACATGGGATAAGTCATGCTAATAATAGTCACGTGAATTTGGTATTCGTTCGGTATTTTGATATGTTGTATGTTGTTTTTCCTCTAGTGGTGTTACGTGAACGTCGACTACATAACACTTCACCATTATTTGGGCCTAGAGGAAGGCATTGGGAAGTAGTAAGTAGATGATGGGTTGCTAGAGTGACAGAAGCTTAAACCCTAGTTTATGTGTTGCTTCGTAAGGGGCTGATTTGGATCCACTAGTTTAATGCTACAGTTAGAATTTGTCGTAATTCTTCTTTCGTAGTTGCGGATGCTTGCGTGAGGGGTTAATCATAAGTGGGATGCTTGTCCAAGTAAGGGCAGTACCCAAGCGCCGGTCCACCCACATATCAAACTATCAAAGTAACGAACGTGAATCATATGAACATGATGAAACTAGCATGACAGAAATTCCCGTGTGTCCTCGGGAGCGTTTTTCCTCCTATAAGACTTTGTCCAGGCTTGTCCCTTGCTACAAAAGGGATTGGGCCACTTTGCTGCACCGCTGCTACTTTTGTTACTTGTTGCTTGCTACGAATCATCTCACCACACAATCACTTGTTACCGATAATGTGAGTGCTTGCAGATATTTCCTTGCTGAAAACCACTTGTGAGATCCTTCTGCTCCTCGTTGGGTTCGACATTCTTACTTATCGAAAGGACTACGATTGATCCCCTATACTTGTGGGTCATGAATCATCTCTTAAGAACTATCAACTTTTGTACCAGTGAGACTTAGTACAAACAACATATTCTCATCTTATGCGTGTTTACATTTTACGAAGCGAAACTAAGCTAAGAAAAAAACCATTGTGCACTAAAGCTTGATATCATTAACACATATGCTAGAGTGGAGCAGCAACATCTGGAAGGAATCTATTCAAGTTGGTTTTCTCTACCCCTTTGGATTGCTATGGTAATGGGGATGGTTAGGCCAGTCTCCTTTTTGGTGTTTTTAGTGGAAGTAAATCGGGAAAATTTAAGCCTAAAAGGGTTATAAGACAGGGAGATCCATTCTCACCCTATATTTTCTTGCTAGGAGGAGAAGGGATTTGTGCCTTTAAAATCAAGATCATAGTGGTCATGCCTTGCTGGTATCAAGGTAGCTTCATCAGCACCCACAATGAACCGCCTATTATTCAAAGGACAACCTACTATTCTTAAGTCAAATGTTTAGGCTGAGGAAAAAGTGTCACACATATTAAATACCTATTGTCACGCGTCAGGACAAGGAGTTAATCGAGATAGATCACCAATATTTTTCAGCAAGGGCTGTCACCAGAACACTTGTGATGTGCTAAATGGTATGTTACATGTTCCAAATGAGTCCTTGAGTGAATAATATCTCGGTATGCCAACAGAGGTGTCCATTAAAAAACTTTTAAGTATTTGAATGACCATGTTTGGGTGAAGATCCAAGGTTTGATGGGAAAGCTATGTTCAGTAGGAGACAGGGGTGTGCTTATAAAAGTTGTAGTTCAAGCCATCCCAGTTTATTCCATGGCATATTTCAGACTCCCACAAACCTGCACAAGCACATAATTCTCTTATGAGGAAAGTTTTGTGTGGGAGTAAACAAGGGAAAATGAAGGCTTCTTGGGTGTATCAGGCTATCGCGAGACCAATTTGTTTTGGAGGTATGGGCTTCTGAGATCTCAAACTTTTAATCTTGCTTTGCTTGCACGACAAGCTTCGATGATACTCAAAAAACTCGATAAACTCAACCCAAGGATTTTAAAAGAAGTATAATTTTCTAATGGAACTATCCTCGAAGGCGAGCTGAAGAATAATCCTTCTCAAATCTAGAGAGCTATATTGGATGGCGAGGGAGGTTATGGTGCATGGCTTGATGTGCAGGATTGGTAATGGACATGATACTAGCATTTGGTCTTATAACTGGATTCCAAGGGATCATATGTAATATAGAAGGTTGTTTCTAAAATAAATAGAGGGTGTAGAGGGACAAAATAAACTAAGGGAGTGGAGGTAATGTAGGAGTTGTTTCCAAGTGGCTGAAGTAGTGATTTAAAATGTCTTATACTCCTTTCGTCCAAAAATATTTATCACGAAAATAGATAAAAATAAATATATCTTAAATTAGAATACATCTACATACATTTATTTCTACAATAAGTAATTCCGTGCGAAGGGAGTATTCTATACCTACTAATAAAATAAATAGATATTCTTAGTCCGTCATGTTATTTTATAAAAAAAACCCTAATGTTTTTTACATTAAACCCGTAGTACATATCAAATATTTTTTTAAATGCTCATATCTTCTAAACCGTAGCTCCAAATTTAATATGTTATATATGGATTTTGATTAGAAAAATATATAGAATCTGAATATGATGTTATTTTACCTGTTAACCATTTTGAAAATATTATCTAGGATACAATCTTAATCAATATGCATTACCCGTCTTTCTTTCATACCGATACTGATTTGAATTGTGGATGAATATCTCAGCAAAATCAGGATTAGAGGCAAAATTGAAGATCACGTGACCGTTTCTCTGTACGCATTAAATCTACATGCAAGATATATTTAAATAAAAAACATGTGAAATGTTGAACTGCATTTTTGTAGGCTAAGATCATCTTTGTTTGGGTGGTACCTACAAATACTTAAATTATAGACCTTTTTGTAAATTAAGAGTATGTTGTATTCTTTTCTCCCGTTGCAACGCACGGTACAAATTTGAATTGTGGATGAACATCTCAGCAAAATCAGGATTGGAGACGAAATTAAAGATCACTTGACAATTTCTTTGTACATATATTAAATCTATATATTTAGATAGAAGACCCGTGGAATCTTGAACTGCGTTTTTGTAGGCAAAGATCACGTTTGTTTGGATCATAGCTACAAATACTCAATTATAGACTACTTTTTGTAAATTAAGGGTCTGTAGTATTCTTTTTTCCCGTTGCAATGCACGGGTCCTTTTGCTAGTAGCTTACAAAGGGAGTAGCAAGTACTCCCTCCATCCGGAAATACTTGTCCTAAAAGTAGATGTATCTAGACTTACTTTAGTTATAGATACATCCATTTTTTACATTTTTAGGACAACTGCCGAACCCAAAGGATTTGACGCTTGGATCAATGCCGATGGACGCCAACTGCCGAACCTGTAGTTGGAAGACATCCGCGGTTAGTAGCAGGTCGACCCGTAGTTGAGGAATTCTGAGTTCTAAACTGAATGGATCCTTTATTGAATTGGAAATTGGAAATGGTTGATCTGCGCGTGGTCACGCTGCTGCCTACTGCCTCAAATAACAAGTAAACTTAATAAGTTGGTCATTTCAATAGCGGGGATAGCTCAGTTGGGAGAGCGTCAGACTGAAGATCTGAAGGTCGCGTGTTCGATCCACGCTCACCGCATAATTTCTTTTTGGAATTTCTCGACCCAGCATTTTTACCATTTAAAAAACGGCAATTTTGTGCATGTAAAAATAACTCAGCCAGCCCAGAACAGCAACAAGCTGGGCTTTCTACGCACTAAACTAGGGCCTGGGACAAAGTCCAGTGGACTTCTGTCGAAAAAAAAAACATTGCAACTGCCAACTGCCGTCCACACGGCGATCAAAACACATCCATTCGCGGTGGCATCTCAAGAAACCGCCACTTTTCCTGCGTGAACACCCACCGTAACAAGCATACTTTCGCACTCATCATCGATCCATAACCGGCCAATCAGGGCACATGGACGGAGAAGGCCGCCTTCCGCGGCGACGGCCGTGCCGGTGGTGGCACCTACGTCGCCGTCCTCCACCACAGCGTCGGCGTTACGCCGAAGCCGTCCCCCGAAGCCTGCGCGCTGCATTGCCGGCGCCAGCCCGCGCGAACGGGTACGGAGGTCATAACCTGTGGAGGCCCGTGGCGGCGCCGCGCGTAGAGCTCGTCCCCGTCCTTGTCCGTCCCCGGCAGCGGCGTCTCGTTCTGAGCATGGCATGCGTGGCGGTTAAACTCCTTGGCCTTCTCATCGGCGCGCTAGGTACGTCGGCACTGTGAGATCAGATGACTCCATGGCTACAGTCTGAATCGGCAGACGTGGTACTCCGTGGCACTGCCTAACAGTCAGTGAGGTGCGTATGGCTGCAGCATTTCTGGTAGAAGTAGTTGTTGCTGGCCGTGTCTCTGGGACTAGTGTCTGTTCTACCGTCTTCGGTCTGCCAACTGGATAGTTTTCTTCTGTTTCCTCTGCACATTTAGTTAGAACGAATGAAGGAGTGCCGGCGTGCCAATCTTTGATCAGATAATAACGAAATGGCGAGCGTCTCTATAATATCTGTATATCATCCGGTGGGGCGTAGTGTTGAATACTGCAGTATCTGCAAGAAAAAAGATGACCCATGTTTTTACAGGTGTTCTGTTTTGATTGGTACGTAGTTTACTTGTAAAAGACTTCTGCTTGGTCATGGGTATTCGCACTTCACTCTTTAAATATGTTTCCGAAACTGGAAACCAATGTGTAGGTGTTTCATAACTGGCGGAAGTTCCAAAATTTTGAAAGATGACCTCTTAGAAATACTCCCTCCGTTCCAAAATAACTGTCTTAACTTTATACTAGATCTAGTACAAAATTGTACTAAGCTTAAGACACTTATTTTGGGACGAAGGGAGTATTAGCTATCAGAAACACCCATAATTGATAATGGATAATGTGGTACCCGCGAAAAACATGGATAATGGATTCCACAATAAAAAAGAACCAACATATGACAATTTCTCTTCTTCGAATCTTCCAAAATATTCAATGACAGCTTTAGACTAATCTGAACATAAAGTTCCAACAAGTTTGTTTGCAAATTATATCTGATGTAGGATGGCAATGGGTAAAAAACCCTATTAAAGTAAGAGTATGGGCCAACAAAATATCCATGGGGTAATTGGAAATTTTGAAACCTATGGAATATAGTGGGTACGGGTATGCTTTAGTATAACCCATACCCATGTACCCATGTATTCATATATAATTTTAAAAATATGCCTTAAATATTATTTATTCACATATTAAACATATTATATGCATATAAATCCCACAGCAAGCCCACATTCGGAATGTGTTGCTATTTACGAGTATGTGTTGTTGTTCATATATTATTATTATAAGTTCTTGTTTACGACTACGTAATACTGGAATTGATGTGTTGCACATCTGTGTAATTTTACCCGTAGGTATTCATTTACCCTGATGGGTGATGGATATGAAAAAAATTGTATCCGTCGACGAATATAGGTACGTGTGATCGGTAAGGTTTGAGGCGACCGATAAGGGTATAGAGTGGCTCCATCCGTATCCAAACCCGACGGATGCCATCACTAATTTGATGTATGTTTATTAACCTTTTTTCTTGTTTTCTTTGTTTTTCACCTGTATATCTGTTTTGTTTTGTTTATTTTCCTTTCTTTTGAAACTTCTTTGTGCTATTTAGTTGAAAATCAATAAAAAATACACAGCAAATTCCTGTTGTTTCCCAAAAAAATGTCTATTTGCAAATCCAAACCTCCTGAGAGCCACAATACAACTTTCCAATTCACACTTCTCTTGATCTGATATCCTTCATTACTGCGCCTCTGTTGTCTTTAGCTGAATTAGCTGGAGGCTTCATTTTTGTATATGCTCATCACCATTTTTCATGATAAATTAGTTAATTGTTCTTGCACCACAAAGGGCATACACATTGTAGTAGTTCAACGCCAACCATGTCTCATGTATCATTTAGAATCGTCACGCACATGCAACATTGTCGACTTCTTTTATCATTAAATCACTCTATCACCAACTATCTCCGCCTAGCCTCTTGTGTCAATGCGCATCCAGCTTGTGATCCCCCTTTTCATCTCCACTCACTCACATTCTCAATTTGAAACACATAACGCACAATTGTGCCATATTGCACACCAGGCTTGTTTTAGCAAGGCTCACCAAGGGTTTTCGCCCCCCCCCCCCCCCCCCGCTTCCCTCACTGCTTCACTCTCAAACTGATGGAGGAAAACGAGCCCTAAATGTAAATTAACAAGATACGTACGTATGTATATTTCCTTTATTTGGTAACCAAATATCATAACTTTCGTCTATTATCATCTGTATACACCCACCTTGTCTTTCTAAAGTTGCACCACCATCTAAAGGTAGCATATTAATTTTATAATTGTGGTTATGCAAGAGAGTAGCAAAGAAATGTGGAACTTCTACAATCATAGTAAGATGCTAAATTTGTAGGGCATGGGGATGGTGGACAGTGTTTCGCTATATTCCTGAAATTAATGTAGTGAACTTGCATGGATGTACAAAAATGCACTTTGAGATTGAGCGGGAGAAAGAAATACAACAACCAATCACTGAAGTGCAACTCAAATAACCAACGAGATGACAGTTTTGGCTGGAGCAACCAAACCTTCAAGCATGCAAGGAGGGAGAGCTCCGAATGAAAACCGAAGCCGCAGACCAAACCATTAAATTACTAATTAGCGAGTACTCCTTTCAAAGATCACTCCAACCCCTAGGTCGTGACGAGTGGCGCACTGCATGCGTACCACTTGTCCTAACCTGAAAGTTTTCCCTTTTTTACGTAGATTTATTTTTTCAAAACGTTTTATCTCCTAAACTGTGCGTTCAAATCTCGAAACGTTTTCATCATTGGATTTCTCGTGTCGAGATCTTCAAAACTAACACCCATGTTGATAGATTTTGAAGAACTTTTTTCAGAAAAGAAAGGACCAAAAAATCATGCTTCACGTGATAGAAAAAACAAGAAACACATTTTTTCGCATTTTTCCCCTTCTCGAGAGGCACGATCGTGCCTCTCACGAAGGCAAAATTGTGCCCCTCACGGAAGAAAAATCACGGCTCTCTCGAAAAAAACGCATATTTCCTTTCTGAAAGGCACGAGCATGATTGTCACAAAGACAAAACCGTACCTCTCGCTGAAGCAAAATCGTGTCTCTTGCAAAAAAATAATAATAATCAAAAACACGTTTTTTCCCTTTCCGAGAGGTATGACCGTGCTTCTTGCGGAAGCAAACGTGACTCTCGCGGAAGCAAAACCGTGCCTCTTGCCAAAAAAAAACATGTTTTACCCTTTTCGAGAGGCACGGTCGTGCCTCTCGCGGAAGCAAAACCGTGTCTCTCGCAAAAAAAAAAACAGAAACACGTTTTTTTTTTCGTTTCCGAGAGGCACGGTCATGCCTCTCACAGAGGCAAAAACATGTCTCTCGCAAAAACAAAACCGTGCCTCTCGTGAAAAAAACAAAAAACGTGTTTTTTCGCAAAAACTCTTTGAGAGACTCCAGAAGGAGCGATCGTTAACTAGTGACTCATGAATAGTTGCGCGAGATCAGTGAGACGTATAATTGGACCGAAACCGAATTGTTTTGAGCTGGATGAAAATTAGCAATTCTGGAAGAAAGGAAACACGGTCACAAGGGGATTGCTCATGAATTAGCCTGGAGATGTAGCCATCAGGCAGGTCATTGCTTCACGGGAGTACCAGCTACCCACACTGTTATGGTTAATTTGTCCCAATCGCACCTACCAAATGCTGAGATCATAGCCTCATGTTGTCAACACTGGCATGGAGATATTTGTCGAGTCTTTTAGTAAAAGGAAAGGAAAAGCGGAGTAGTAGAGTGGTGTTTAATTCTAACCTACTCCTTGGCCTTTTAATTATCTATCGGGCATACCCTATAAAGTTGTTTTAGCAACCTAATAAAACTTCAAAAGAGGTGTTCCATCGCCAAAGTTATGTGGCAGATATGCTTTGCATTTACTATCTTTTTATGCACATAAACCCCCAAAATAACGGTTACAATGCTTTGCAATTATGTACACACAAAAGCTGACTTAATTGGTTATTATTCTTTACACTTTCCTTCAAAAACATAAGGAAAAGAAAGAAAGAAAGGAAGAAATGATCAAACCACATTGTGGCAGGTAAGGCTTGGTTTCCATTGGACCTGCCTGTTCTCCACCCACGCCAAGAATCTGTAAACCTTCCCAAATACACACAGGAACACCAGCCCGGCGACGACCCCGTACACGGCCACGCTCGCCGCGGCGCCCTCGGCGAGCACCCAGCCGGCGAGGTATACGGCGTCGCCGGACACGAAAAGCCAGCTCGCGATCTCCAGCGCCGACCGCGTCCACGCGCTCAGCCGCTCCTCGCCGTAGATCCGGCACACCATCCTGGAGCAGAGCGCGAAGATGATGGACAGCGCTGTCTTGGACAGGCCCCGGTAGAGCACCGTCCGTCCGCCCACCACCAGAGGCTCCATCCGGCAGAGGCAGGTGGCGCACTTGCCGGAGAACCGCGACCAGCGGAGCGCATCCGTGCCCGTGTAGTAGGGCAGCACGACGGCGTCCAGGTACAGGCTCGCGTGCAGGATCCCGGACACGGTGGACGCCTCGAGCACGGCGTAGCGCACGTCGCCGTCGGCCTCGTTCCGGAACGCCAGCGCCGACGCCTGCAGCGTGAGCAGCAATGCCGGGCCGAGCCGCGCGAGCGGGAAGACGGCGTTGATCCGCTGCCCCTTGGCGAGGACCAGCAGCACCAGCGGCATCAAGAAGGGCCCCGACGGCACCAGGTACTTCCGCTTGATCCTCCCGACGCCACCGGCCGAGCTGCTGCCGCCGCCAGCCCTGACGATCTCTGCCACGGTGAAGGCCACAGCGGACAGGAGGCAGTAAACGGCCAAAACGGCGACGAGGACGCCGACGGCAGCCGAGTAGTCGCCCGGGTAGGAGCTGTCGCAGTAGTAGTGGTAAGGGCAGGTGATGAGGTCGGTGGTCTCCTCCAGCTGCCACCTGGTGCACTTGACGATCTGCCTCGTGATGTTGCTTCCATGGCCGCTCCACGCGCTCGTCGCCACCGCCGCCGCCTTGCCGCCGCCCCCTAGAACAGACAGCACCTGATCGTACGACATGGCCGCCCCCGGATCAACCAACAAAGTCCTAATGATACGACAATGATGCTACCCTTCTCCTCTGCCTTGACCTTCGGCTGCTGCTAACAGCACTGTGCATTCTGCATCGAGGTGGCTAATGATGGCTTCTCCGCAGGAGCTCACTCGTCTTATGGTTATGGATCCCCGGTGCCATGCGCTCCGCCTCATGGATGTTGGTGTGGTGCTCATGTTGCTTGCAGAGTGTGAGATGGGGATGGTTTAGCCGATGGGCCCCGTGTACCTAGCATCTGATGGAGACAAGAAAGATAGACACGAGATGATTTTTGAGGCTCGTCAGCGAGCAGGGAGATAAACAATGTGCAGCGGTAGGGGTAACTTGTTGGTGAATGGATCGTGAATCGGCCAAAAATTCGGCTTAAAGAAACAAAATCAGTTCCTGATGGCTTCCTGACAGAGACACGTCAACTCAAAGGCGTTGCGTATGGTCACCGACAGGTCACATTTCCCCCCATGAGAGCGCGTGAGAATGAGACCTCGAGGTTCTGAAAAGTTAACGTACACTGCGAGCGGGATTGGCACGCATTTGGTCGCACCAGAGGAATGTTGGTTACCACAGTTTTTCCCCAAAACTGCCGTGCCTCGTGCCGTCGTTCCGACTAGAGTTATATGCTCTCTGATTTCAGTTCCAGTAAATGAGTTACTCCTGGCGATGGACGTTCTGACTTTGTTTGTGAGACACTAGTAGGTGGGAGCACTTGTTTAACTGTACCAATAGTTTGTTGTGGGATTTGGTGGCCACCGCGTCATCATTGTTGCGCTTTTTTTTCTGGATAACTATTGCACATTATTGATCAAGTAGGGCTTGTACAAAGTAAAAGTCTTTTTTTTTTCATTTTGCTCAAAAGTACACCAATTTAACTAATCTTTCATTTTTCATAGTCTAATGCCATTTTGCACTGTCAAATTTCTACTAATTTGCTGCAAGGAACAGGCTGACTAAGCAATTTAGTTTTAAGGATTGCTTTTTGTTAGAGCATATTTCTCCGTATGCGGTTTTCGTAATTGATGACAATCCTTATGGACTAATAATTACATTGAGTTATATTCGAAGGATTTGTCCATAGGCACTTCTCGAAGTCCATCTATTGGTTTCAAGGAGTTTATATGATAATCAAGGTGGTATTCAAAGTATTATCCAAAGATTGGTCATAAAGACACAAGATTGATCAAGACTAAGCAAAGAGTAAATCAAGATGATCAACACATAGTGTACAAGATGTACCGAGAGAGATCAAGTGATCCTATGGTATGGTAAGCATTGTCCATAACGCTTTTGTGTACTAACCCATGGTCTTCGTGAGAGTTCTATGTGGGGTTAGGTGTGTTTCCACGGGTTTGCGTCAAGAGAAAGATCCCATTCAACCTATGAAGGATGACATCAAGTGGTGATCGTCATCAAGATTATGGTGTGCAAGTTTAAGTGGAGCATCACGAAGATATCATGCTTGAAGCTTGCCGTCCATTGTGGTGGCAATGGACTTGTGAAGATGTATTGAAGAGTGGCTCACCCATAGTGAGTATGGGGGAGAAATCAACTAGTCTTCATCAAACCAAGGCAATCAAGAAAGGTGGTCCATCTTGAGGAAGCCAAGATCATCGTCATCTAGCTCAAGAGGACTAGGTGCTAGGTATAGGTTTTCCCTTGATAGGTTTTTCTATTTTAGGATAAATTGTCGTACTCTCAAGGGGGGCTCTCAAGTGAGTAGCTTGATCGTATCGTTCGTTGAGAGCTCAAATCATTTGCATCCTTGCATCATATTTCTTGGTTCTTGTTTGGTGTTTCTCTTTGTGAGTTTTAGAGCTTATGGGCATATTCATGACAAGCTCGAGTTCATCGAAAACGGAGTCCGTATGCATCTTCAATGATGTTTTCTATGTTGGAAGTTTTTGCCGGTTCTTCATTCATAGAGGTCTCACATCTCTATATCATTAGCATTTTCATAACTGCATGTTCTTAACAGCGGACGTAGTTCTTTGTCGGTTCTTCATTCATAGAGATCTCACATCTCTATACCACGGTAGTACCGCTTGGGCGATACTTTCGTTGTATAAAGAGCAGACGTAGTTCTTTACCACCGCCCTCAGGCGGTAGTACCGCAACCATGTTCGGTACTACCGTGTCAGACTTTTTCACAGCCGTAGCCTCAACGGAGGTAGACAGGAAAGTAGTTTTTTTACTTCTGTGGCAGTTGGATTCTACCATGCGGTAGTACCGTAAGGGCGCGCTGTAGTACCGCTCTGACGGTTCTATCGCTCGTTGCCCTGTGCAGTAGTTCCTCCCTCTGCCACCACCGTGCGTGAGGTAGTACCGCACCGGCAGCGATAGTACCGCTTTGCTCGGGCTGAAAGTGGGGTAACGGGTAGATTCTTTCCCCCACTATATAAAGGGGCTCTTTTTCCCCATTTGATCTTATCCATCCGTTGAGCTCGTGTTCTTCCCCCATTATTGACCTTCTTAGAGCTTGCTAACTCTCAATCCCCCCAATGATTCTTGCTAGTTTTTGAGGGAAAAGAGAGAGGAGATCTAGATCCACATCTCCGCCAATCACTTTCTCCTCTATGTGAGGGGAACCCCTTGGATCTTGATCTTGGAGTTCTTTGTGAGCTCCTTGTTCTTCCTCTCATATTTCTCCATAGCTTTTGTTGTTGCGGAGGGATTTGAGTGTGAGGGACTTGACCACTTTGTGTGTTCTTGCCATTGCATTAGTTGCATCGGTTTGAGTTCTCCACGGTGATACGTGGAAGTGAGAAGTTGAGAAGCTTATTACCCTTTGGTACTTGGTACCCTAGAGATTGTTCTGCATGGATGCTTTGGCTTCCTAGAAGCTTGGTGGTGCCTCGGATCTCAATCATTGTGGTGTAAAGCTCCGGGCAAGCGTCAGGGTCTCCAATTAATTTGTGGAGATTGCCCCGAGCATTTGTGGTCACCTCGAAGCCATATGCCATTGTGGTGAAGCTTCGTGGTGTTGTTGGGAGCCTCCAATTAAGTTGTGGAGATTGCCCCAACCTTGTTTGTACAGGTTCGGTGACCATCCTTAAGGGTCCCTTAGTGGAATCACGACATCTTGCATTGTACGACGGAGTGAGGAGATTACGGTGGCCTTAGTGGCATCTTGGGGACCAGTGTTCATCCACACCGCTCCAAACGGAGATTAGCATCTGCAAGGGTGTGAACTTAGGGATACATCGTTGTCTCTGCGTGCCTCAGTTATCTCTTACCCGAACCCTTTACTCATGCACTTTACTTTGTGATAGCCATATTGTTTTTTGTTATATATCTTGCTTAGCATAAGTTGTTGGTGCACATAGGTGAGCCTAGTTGTTTTAGGTTTTGTGCTTGACAAATTAAACGTTAGATTTATTCCACATTTGTTCAAGCCTAAACCGTAATTATTTTAAAGGGCCTATTCACCCCCCTCTAGGTGACATCCACGTCCTTTCACTTTTATACTATTAAAGACGGATGATCTACCAATTTCACATAAATAGGAAAAAATAGAAGTGTACGAAAGATATTTACAAGACAAGAAGGCCCTAAAATTGCTGGCCGTTTTCCATGGCCGACCCTAGAAGATTCTCCGTGATAAGGTAAGCACCATTCGAAAGTTGCAAAGAGACGTTCTTGAAAAACCTTTAACTCATCTCCTTCCACACATGACATATAATAATACACAATGAAACCCTTTGTGTTCTACTCGAGATAACATCTACGCATGAACCTAGCTCATGATGCCACTGTTGGGGAACGTTGCATGGGAAACAAAAAATTTCCTACGCACACGAAGACCTATCATGGTAATGTCCATCTACGAGAGGAGATTTGGATCTACGTACCCTTGTAGTTCGCACAGCAACAAGCGTTTAAGAAACGCGATTGATGTAGTGTAACGTCTTCACATCCCTCGATCAGCCCCACGAACCATCCCATGAACTGTCCCGCGATCCGTCCCACGAACCATCTCGCGATCCGTCGCAGGAACCGTCTTGCGATCCGTCTCACGATCCGTTCCGATCTAGTGCCGAACGGACGACACCTTCGCGTTCAGCACACGTACAGCTCGATGACGATCTCC
Source organism: Hordeum vulgare subsp. vulgare (assembly GCF_904849725.1). Classification (NCBI taxonomy): domain Eukaryota; kingdom Viridiplantae; phylum Streptophyta; class Magnoliopsida; order Poales; family Poaceae; genus Hordeum; species Hordeum vulgare. The sequence goes on along the minus strand of NC_058521.1, from coordinate 547,895,511 downwards.
ACCTTCTTGAACCAGCAAGAGGGGGCGGAGAGGTAGAAGAGTTCTCCGGTAGCGTGACGACGCGCCGGTGGTGGTGATGATCTACTCCAGCAGGGCTTCGCCTAACCTCCGCAGAAATACGATCTAGAGGAAAAACTTCGTGGTATAGGTTCGAGCATCACGTGGCAAAGTTGTGTCTCAAAAACCCTCAATACCTCTAGTATATATAGGAGGGAGGGAGGGGAGGAGGCAGCCTCAAACCGTCAAGGTTTGACCGAAATTGGAGGTGGAGGAGTCCTACTCCAATCCTACTTGGAGTAGGATTCCACCTTCCCACTTGGAAACTCTTTCCACCTTGTGTTTTTTCCTTCTCAAACCATATGGGCCTTAGTGGGAACTTATTCCAGCCCACTAGGGGCTGGTTTATCTCTTCCCATAGCCCATGAGACCGCTTGGGGCGTGACACCTCTCCCGATGGTCCCCGGCACTCCCGGTACACTACCGATGAGCCCGAAACTTTTCCGGTGACCAAAACAGGACTTCCTATATATCAATATTTACCTCTGGACCATTCCGGAGCTCCTCGTGACATCCTGGATCTCATCTGAGACTCCGAACAACTTTCGGTTACCAACACCTATAACTCAACTATACCGAAACGTCACCGAACCTTAAGTGTGCAGACCCTGCGGGTTCGAGAACTATGTAGACATGACCCGAGACACTCCTCAGTCAATATCCAATAGCAGGACCTGGATGCCCATATTAGATCCTACATATTCTCTGAAGATCTTATCGGTTGAACCTTAGTGTCATGGATTCATATAATTCCGTATGTCATTCCCTTTGTCCTTCGGTATGTTACTTGCCCGAGATTTGATCGTCGGCATCCGCATACCTATTTCAATCTCATTACCGTCAAGTCTCTTTACTCGTTCTATAATACAAGATCCTGTGACTTACACTTAGTCACATTGCTTGCAAGGCTTGTGTGTGATGTTGTATTACCGAGTGGGCCCCAAGATACCTCTCCGTCACACGGAGTGACAAATCCCAGTCTTGATCCATACTAACTCAACGGACACCTTCGGAGATACCTGTAGAGCACCTTTATAGTCACCCAGTTACGTTGCGACGTTTGATGCACACAAGGTATTTCTCCAGTGCTAGTGAGTTATATGATCTCATGGTCATAGGAACAAATACTTGACTCACAGAAAACAATAGCAATAAAACGACACGATCAATATGCTACGTTCATAGTTTGGGTCTTGTCCATCACATGATTATCCTAATGATGTGATCCCGTTATCAAGTGACAACACTTGCCTATGGCCAGGAAACCTTGACCATCTTTGATCAACAAACTAGTCAACTAGAGGCTCACTAGGGACATAGTGTTGTCTATGTATCCACACATGTATTTGAGTTTCCAATCAATACAATTCTAGCATGGATAATAAACAATTATTACGAACAAGGAAATATAATAATAACTAATTTATTATTGCCTCTAGGGAATATTTCCAACACCTTGAAGGTCCAGTACTTGGTAGTGCCATGAACAATTTCAAAGTGCTTCTGAAGCACACCGAAGGTTCTCTCCACATCTTTCCTAGCCACTTCTTGACGTTGGACAAAGTGAATATTTTTGGTATCTTTTGGAAACAATTTTTTTAATTAAGATGGCCCGTCGGAGGTAGATATCATACGCAAGGTAGTAACCCATCATGTAGTTGTGCTCGTTCAATGTATAGTTGCCAGGAGGAGCATCTTGTGAAAGAAGCCTAGCAAACAATGGTCATCTCGACAGCACATTCACGTCATTGTGAGAGCCAGGCAAACCAAAGAGTTAATGTTATATCCAAAGATCATTCGATGCAACTGTCTTAAGAATGATCGTTGGATTATTGCAGTGACGTTTTTACTGCCCTTTCCACCCCGAAAGACAAATTTTCTAGGTCCAGTGCATACAATTAAGTGATCCAAGCATCCATGGCCATCCTCTTGCTTCATTATCTGCCATAAAGCATCTTGGTGTCTTCCTCGTTATGTGCCCTCAAGTACCCCGAATGTCACGACCTGGTCCGTGATTGGGCCTGAATCTCTGCGCTTACTGTGTCAGTCCCTGGATTAATAGCTGACATGCACAGTCAATGATGAAATAACAAAATACATCACATGTCCTTGTATTTACATCGAATATACAGTGCTTTAGAATACATATATGCTTAGCTCATGGGCTAGCTTACAATATTATCATGCGGTGAAGGTAATGTTATACTCTTGTGGCTTCCCTCAACTCACATGCAAGAGTTGAGTATAGCATTGCAACCCTACTTCGTACCTTTCCTACAGACCTGCAATATGATATGTTGCAGCCATAAGGGTCAATACATTGAATGTATTGGCAAGCCTCGCCAGAGTTGGCTTGTCGGAACATAAACACGCAATTTGGTGTGGCTAGGTTTTCCTTTGCGTAGAAATTAGTTTTCCTAACTATTTAGTTGTGGTCTACTCTAGTATAGCAATATGACACTTCTGGTAAACCTCGGTCGTAGTCTAAGGATACTCCCGGTAAACCCTGGTCATAGCCCCAAAATACGCATTTGAGCTTGTGGACTCCCGGTAACCCCGGTTATCCCAAGCTTTTCTCGAGAGACCCTGATGACCCACAAGTGTAGGGGGTCATTTGTAGCCTTTTGCGATAAGTAAGAGTGTCGAACCCAATGAGAAGCTAAAGGTAGAATTGATATTCTCTCAAGTTCTATCAACCACAGATACAACTCTGCACGCGCAAATGCTTACTTTACCTAGAACAAGTATGAAACTATTTTGCGGAAAAATGAAGAGCAAGTAAATAAAAGTTAGGGGTTGTTTAGTAGAAAGCTTTTTGTGTAACGTAAGAAAAAGATTGTCCATAGGCAATTGAATATAACATGATAGTTTGTTATCGTGTGCAATGAGGGAGAGGCATACTCTAACACACTTTCCATACTTGGATCATATGCACTTATGATTGGACCTCTAGCAAGCATCCACAACTCCTAGAAATCATTAAGGTAAACCCAACCATAGAATTAAACATCAAGTCCTCTTTACTCCCATGCGCACATAACTTCCTTACTCGGGTATAAGTTCATGTCACTCTCGCCACCCACCATAAGTGAATCATGAACATATTGCAAACCTTCTAGCATGTATCCTTCATGTGTGCGCCTCACGTAAGTCACCTTAGGACAACACCATATCAACAAACAACTCATAACAATAACATCATATCACAATTAACCCGTAGGACAAAATGGATCTACTCAAACATCATAGGATAGCCACATATCATTGGGAAATAGTATGTAGTGTTGAGCACCATGTTTAAGTAGATTTTTACTCTAGGAAAAGAGGTGTTACACCGCTGCATAGAGGGGGGAGTTGGTGTTGACGGCGGAAAGATTGTTGGTGTAGATCGCTGTCACGCTCCTTGCCCGGCGGCACTCCGGCGCCACCGGGAGAGAGGGGGAGAGAGCCCCCATCCTCCTCCTTCTTCCTTGGCCTCCCCCTAGATGGGAGGATAGTCCCCCCTGGTGCATGGACTACATGGAAACGGAGGGGCAGGAGCCCTTCCAAGATTGGATCTCCCTCTCTGTTCTCTTGTGTCTCGCTTTTGTGGCCCTTCACCGTTTCTTAAATTCCTAGAGATCCGTAACTCCGGTCGGGATGAAATTTTGAGGGGATTTTTATCCATAAATTAGCTTTATTGCGCCCCCAACTAACTTATGAGGTTGACACTAGGCACCACCCCGCGCCAGGGGGTATGGGTCGCGCCTTAGTACCTAGTGGAGGTCGTGGGACTTCGTTTGCGTTGATTCCACCTCCCGAAAATCACATATATTCCAAAATAATTCTTCGTAAATTTTTATCCCGTTTGGACTTCGTTTGATATGGATATTCGTCGAAACAAAAAACATGCATCAAACAGGAACTGACACTTGGCACTAGATCAATATGTTAGACCAATAAATCATATAAAATGTTGCCAAAAATATGTGAAAGTCGTATAATATTAGCATGGAACAATCAATAACTATAGATACGACGCAGACGTATCAACATCCCCAAGCTTAATTCCTGCTCGTCCTCGAGTAGATAAATGATAAAAAATAATAATTTTTGATGTGGAATGCTATCTAGCATAATATTGATCATATATCTAAGCATGGCATGAATACTAAGATACAAGTGACTCAAGCAATAGTCTATCATTTGACAAAAATACATACATACTCAGGTTTACTAGCAAGCAATCATGTCCTTTCAAAATAACAATGCTTGAAGAATGCTATCCCTACAAAATCATATAGTTTGTCATGCTTGGTCTTCCTAGCATAAGGTATAAATCATGAGCACCCCGCTGTCAAATCAAGAAATTGGATCATACTTTATAACGTGCTTCAGCTTTTTATTACTCACTCAATACATGAGCCTGAACCATGGATATAGCATAAAGGTGGAATAGAATATGGTGATAGGTTTTAAAGGGGTAAAAGTGAAGAAGAAAGTCTCGCATCAACTCGGCGTATCAACGGGCTATGGAGATGCCCATGAATTGATATCAATGCGAGGAGTAGGGATTGCCATGAAACGGATGCACCAAGAGCTATAAGTGTATGAAAGCTCAATATGAAAACTAAGTGGGTGTGCATAAAACTCTATAATGAAACATTCCCACTAGTATATGAAAGGGACAAGATAGGAGAGTCTCCATATGAAAAACATGGTGCTACTTTGAAGCACAAGTGTGGAATTAGCATGCCCCTTCTCTCTTCTCTCATTTTTTCCCTCTTTCTCTTTTTTATTTTTTTTATTTTTTCTTCCTATTTTTTTATTTCTTTTTTGTTTTCCTTTTTTTATTTTTGTCCAGAGTCTCCTCCTGACTTTTGGGGGAATCATAGTCTCCATTGTCCTTTCCTCACGGGGAGAATGCTCTAATAATGAACAACGATGATCATCGCACTTTTATTTACTTACAACTCGATACCTAGAACAAAGTATGACTCTATATGAATGCCTCTGGCAGTGTACCAGGATGTGCAATGATCTAGCATAGCAAAGACATAAAAAATGGACAAGCCATGGAAATATCATTCTAGCTATCTTACGATCATGCAAAGCAATATGCCAATGAATTCTCAAGTCATCAAAACAGAAGCGATGGAAGTTGCATGGAAATATATCTCGGAATGGCTATGGAAATGCCATAATAGGTAGGTATGGTGGCTTTTTGAGGAAGATATAATAAGGCTTATGTGTGATAGAGTGCATCATATCACGGGGTTTGGATGCACGTGCGAAGTTTGCACTGACTCATGAGGTGAGAAAGGGCAATGCACGGTACCGTAGAGGCTAGTAAATTGTGGAAAGGTAAGAGTGTGTATATCCATGGATTCACATTAGTCATAAAGAACTCCCATACTTATTGCAATATTTTATTAGCTCTCTCAAAGCAAATCACTACTCGCATGCCCCTAGGTAGAAGGTTGGGAGGAGTTAACCATCACGTGACTCCGATTATAAGAGCACAAAGGATTTCAATCAAGGATAAATTATGCTCCAACTTCATCGCATAACCACAGACTATACGTGCTTGCTTTGGGAATCACAAACCTTAACATCAATATTCTTAATGATCTACAATCATCAACTAGTGCACCCACATATTACTATCTTAATGTCGCAAAACTATTACAAGGAATCAAACATATCATACTCAGTTATCTACAAGTATTATGTAGGATTTTATGACTAACCATGTAAATGACCAATTACTTTTGACTCTATAAATAGATATAAGTTAAGCATGAGAGTTTAATTCTTTATAAAAAATACCATGCTCTAATAAATATAAGTGAAGCATAAGAGCATTCTACAAATAATGGTTTTCTATATGTAGAGAAACACGCAATCGAAACTTCAAATGATATAAGTGAAGCACATTGAAAGGACGTGGATGTCGCCTAGAGGGGGGGGGTGAATAGGCGCTTTAAAATAATTAAGGTTTAGGCTTGAACAAATGCGGAATAAAACTAACGTTTAATATGTCAAGCACAAAACCTACAAACAACTAGGCTCACCTATGTGCACCAACAACTTATGCTAAGCAAGATAAGCAACTAAGTGATTGCAAGATATATTACAATAAACAATATGTCTATCACAAAGTAAAGTGCATAAGTAAAGGGTTCGGGTAAGAGATAACCGAGGCACGGGGAGACGATGATGTATCCCGAAGTTCACACCCTTGCGGATGCTAATCTCCGTTAGAGCGGTGTGGAGGCACAATGCTCCCCAAGATGCCACTAAGGTCACCGTAATCTCCTCACGCCCTCGCACAATGCAATATGTCGTGATTCCACTAAGGGACCCTTGAGGGCGGTCACCGAACCCGTACAAATGGCAAACCTTAGGGGCGGTCACCGAACCCGTACACGTGGCAACCCTTGGGGGCGGTTACCGGTACCCGTACAAATTGCTCGGGGCTATCTCCACAACCTAATTGGAGGCCCCGACGCTTGCCCGGAGCTTCACACCACAATGATTGAGCTCCGAGACACCACCAAGCTTCTAGGATGCGAAAGCATCCACGAAGAACGATATCTAGGGTACTAAGTACCAAAGGTAGTAAGCTTCTCAACTTCTCACTTCCACGTATCACCGTGGAGAACTCAAACCGATGCAACTAATGCAATGGCAAGAACACACGAAGTGGTCAAGTCCCTCACACTCAAATCCCTCCACAACAACAAAAGCTATGGAGAAATATGAGAGGAAGAACAAGGAGCTCACAAAGAACTCCAAGATCTAGATCCAAGGGGTTCCCCTCACATAGAGGAGAAAGTGATTGGTGGAGATGTGGATCTAGATCTCCTCTCTCTTTTCCCTCAAGAACAAGCAAGAATCATTGGAGGGATTGAGAGTTAGCAAGCTCTAAGAATGTCAACAATGGAGGTAGAACAAGAGCTCAACGGACAGATAAAGCCAAGGGGGAAGAAGACCCCCTTTATATAGTGGGGGAAGGAATCAGACCGTTACCCCCACTTGGTGCCCGAGCTCCAGCGGTACTACCGCTAGCACTCCAGTGGTACTACCGCTGACTGTAGCGGTACTACCGCCAGCTAGCGGTACCACCGCTGGCCCCAGCGGTACCACCGCTGGGCCCCTGGTAGTGCAAAGGCACTACCACCGCCAAGAAAGTCTTCGCAAAAAGGTCCATCCACGAACAACCGCTAGGCAGGCGGTACTAAGCTCCTAGAGCGGTACTATCGCTGACCAGGGGCGGTACTACCGCCAGCCAGCGGTACTACCTCTAGGTCCAGCGGTACTACCGCTAGGTCCAGCGGTACTACCGCTCGCCACTGAAACAGCCATAACTTTCGCATACGAGCTCCGAATCGAGCAAACCCAAGCTTGTTGGATTCAGGACGACAAGAGCTATCCAAACAGCCATTGATATAGAGATGTGAGACCTCTATGAATGAAGAACCGGCAAAAACTCCAACATCGAAAACATCATAATAGATGCATATGGACTCCCTTTTCGATGAACTCGAGCTTGTCACAAAGATGACCATAAGCTCTAAAACTCACAAAGAGAAACACCAAACAAGAACCAAGAAGTATGATGCAAGGATGAAAATGGTTTGAGCTCTCAACGAACGATACGATCAAGCTACTCACTTGAGAGCCCCCCTTGATAGTACAGCAATCTATCCTAACCACAAAACCTATCAAGGGCAAACCTATACCTTGCACCTCGTCCTCTTGAGCTAGATGATGATGATCTTGGCTTCCTCAAGATGGACTACCTTTCTTGATTGCGTTGGCTTGATGAAGACTAGTTGATTGCTCCCCCATACTCACTATGGGTGAGCCACTCTTCAGCATATCTTCACAAGTCCATTGCCAGCACAATGGATGGCAAGCTTCAAGCATGCTATCTTCGTGCTGATCCACTTGAACTTGCACATTGCAATCTTGATGACGATCACAACTTGACGTCATAGTCCATGGGTTGTATGAGATCTTCCCTTTGACGCGAGCCCATGGAAACACACCTAACCCCCACATAGAACTCTCACGAAGACCATGGGTTAGTACACAAACACGTAATGGACAATGCTTACCATACCATGGGATCACTTGATCCCTCTCGGTACATCTTGTACGCTTTATGTGTTGATCATCTTGATTTACTCTTTGTCTGATATCTTGATCAACCATGTGTCTCTATGACCATTCTTTGGATAATACCTTGAATACCATCTTGGTCATTATATAAACTTCTTGAACCCAACAGATGGACTTCAAGAAGTGCCTATGGACAAATCATATAAATGTAACTTAAGGCAACCATTAGTCCATAGGAATTGTCATCAAGTACCAAAACCACATATGGAGATATATGCTCTAACACACATGAAGCATTCTATAAAGCCATACTCAAAAGATATAAATGAAGTGCAATGAGAATTCTATAAATCAACCATGGACTATAATACCAGAATGCTGCAGAAAATAAAAGTGAAAACTAAACACAAAATACGCTCCAAGATTTACGCATATCACGTGAATGAAACAATGACGAAAACATACCGATACTTGTTGAAGAAAGATGGGATGCCTTCCGGGGCATCCCCAAGCTTAGACGCTTGAATCTCCTTGTATATTTACTTGGGGTGCCTTCGGCATAACCAATATTGAACTCTTGCCTCTCCTTACTCTCCTCATATCGAGAACTCGTTGAACTTCGAACACTTCATCCACACAAAACTTAACAAAAAACTCATGAGATCCATTAGTATAAGAATGAAAATTACTACCTTAAGTACTATTGAAAACCCATTCATATTTTATTTTTTTCATTATATCTACTGTAATATAACTTTTTTATGGCTTATACCACACATACAATCGATAGTTTCTTCAAAACGAGCAAAACAATGCATCAAAAACAGAATTTGTCAAAAACAGGATAGTTTGTAGTAATCTGAACATTGACCATACTTCTATAACTTAAAAACTTCTGAAGAATTAGTATGAAATAATGCAATTTAATACCAATAGTTTTTAAAAAATTCAGAAACTTTCGATGTTCCAGTAAAAAGGGTAAATTCACACACTACAGGCAAAGTTTCTTTTTTTGCACCGCACGTACCAACAAGCACTCTAATCATCCTAAATGCAAATCTTGGCACATTATTTTTATAATAGAATGGTATTTATACAAGGGGATAATTATTTTGTTTGAATAGTTTTTGTAATCAAGATTCATAATGTTTCCATGGGCATGAACAAAGTTCAAGGCTAGCCCCCACTTTAATGGTGCTCGTCCTTCTCACTTTCACTTTTATCTTTGAAAAAGTTTTTAAGTCCCCCAATTTTTTATTTTTAAATATTTTAAAATAAAACAACAGAAATAAATGACTCTCTAAAACTTCCAGGTTGTCTCCATGGCAGCGCCTTCTTTAACGCCATTAATCTAGGCATAAAGTGCTCAAGTAATGGATCCACCCGGATTCCAAGGTATATCAAAGCCAATTTTAATTAACAATGATTTGTAATTTAGTAGTGAGAACAAAGCAACATATATCATGTGACAACAAAGTCTAACTCTTTTGGTATGCATTGGCAAGTCATAAAGAACAATGCATTCACACAAAGTAAAGGCCAATACATAGCATAAGTAGCTTCTTGTATTTTTATCGTATTGGAAACATAAAGAGGTGAAGATTTGGTTCCTCTCTCATAATAATTGAAGGTAGGATAAGAAATCACATGCATATTATATCCATCAAAACATCATGTGAAGTGGTAAAACGCAACCCAACAATATAATCCTTAATAAGTGCAAACTTCTCCGATATAGTGTAGTTGGGAGAATTCAAAAAGATAATAGGACTAGCATGTGTGGGTGCAATAGCAACAACTTTATTCTTAACATAAGTAACTATAGCAAGTTCATCTTCATAAGCATAATTCATATTAGCATCTTGGCCACAAGCATAGAAAGCATAAATTTCATCAAAAAGGGATATTTCAAAAGAATCAACGGGATCATAGCGGTTCTCATAGAATTCATCCTTCGGTAAGCACAGAGGGAAATTAAACAATGTATGAGTTGAAGAGTTAATATCATTAGAAGGTGGGCATGGGTAGCTAATAAGCTCGTCCTTATTTTGTTCTTCACTCTCCTCCTCATCTTTTTCATCCAATGAGCTCATACTTTCATCAATTTCTTCTTCCATAAACTCCTGCAAAATATTAATCTCTTCTTGGATAGCATAGGAGTCCACAATATATAGTTTAACATAAGCATTAGAAGCATAGTTTTCATAGCAATATTAAAGTACAGAAGTTTTTTCAGATTTGTAAAGAGTAGCATCATACTTTTCAATCAAAGAAGCAATTTCGTAAGCACCCTTAAAAGCAAAAAATTCTTCAATTTTTTCAACATCATAATAACTATAAACACCTTCAGCATAAGAAGATAAGAATCCACTATCACTAAACTCACATTGGTAGGGAAGGTGTTTCTTTTGGTCTTCAGAACAACAAGTAAAATAATATATTTCACGTAAATTCTGAGATAACATTGCAAAGTATTAATATGATGCCATAAAGATATAATCAATGTTGCACACAATAAGCATGCTTATCTAATGATTTTCCCTCAACTAAACTAGTTGGGGTTTCAGCACGAACACACAGGGATCGAAGATGATCCAAGTAAAAAAGCTTCGGCGCTATGATAGATTTTGGGTGGTTCTTCAACCATTGTTTTGGTAGGTAAAACTATTTTTTGGTATTTTTTATTTCCAACCCATAACTAAAGATGGAAAACATGAACAAAATAAAAAATACTTAGTGATAAAGCAAACAAGCACACACGAATAATCATCCCCACACTATTGCTCCCCGGCAATGACGCCAGAAAAAGGTCTTGATAACCCACAAGTGTAGGGGGTTCTTTGTAGGCTTTTTCGATAAGTAAGAGTGTCGAACCCAATGAGGAGATAAAGGTAGAATTAATATTCTCTCAAGTTCTATCGACCACCAATACAACTCTACGCGTGCAAACGCTTACTTTACCTAGAACAAGTACGAAACTATTTTGGAGAAAAATAAAGAGCAAGTAAATAAAAGTTAGGGGCTGTTTAGTAGAAAGATTATTGTGTAACGCAAGAAAAAGATTGTCCATAGGCAATTGAATTTAACATGATAGATACTTATCATGTGCAAGGAGGGAGAGGCATACACTCACACACTTTGTGTAGTTGGATCGTATGCACTTATGATTGGACCTCTAGCAAGCATCCGCAACTACTAGAAATCATTAAGGTAAACCCAACCATATCATTAAACAGCAAGTCCTCTTTACTCCCATGCACACATAACTCCCTTACTCGGGTGTAAGTTTTTGTCACTCCCGCCACCCAGTATAAGGGAATCATGAACATATTGTAAACCCTCCAGCGTGTGTCCTTCATGTCTGCGCCTCATGGGAGGCACCTTAAGACAACACCATATCAACACATAACTCATATCAATAACATCATACCACAATTAACCCGTAGGACAAAACAGATCTACTCAAACATCATAGGATAGCCACATATCATTGGGAAATAGTATGTAGTGTTCAGCACCATGTTTAAGTAAAGAGTTACAACACGAAAAGAGGTGTTACACCGCTGCATAGAGGGGGGAGAGTTGGTGTTCACGCTCCTTGCCCTAGCAGCACTCGATGTCACCAGGAGAGAGACGAAGAGATACACCCTCCTTCTTCTTCCTTGGCCTCCCTCCTAGATGGGAGGAGAGTTCCCCCTTTGGTCCATGGCCTCCATGGCGGCGGATGGGTCGGAGCCCCTCCGAGATTGGATCTCCCTCTGTGTTCTCTATTGTTTCACGTTCCTGTTTCTGGCCCTTCGCCGTTTCTTCAATTCCTCGAGATCCGTAACTCTGCTCGGGCTGAAATTTTGAGGGTATTTTTATCCATAAATTAGCTTTCTTGCGGACGAGGAAGAGCCCCAAGTGCCTTACAAGGTTTCCACTAGGCACCACCCCGCGCCAGGGGGTATGGGCTACGCCCTCGTATCTAGTGGAGGTCATGGGCCTCCATTTGCGTTGATTCCACCTCCCAAATTCGCATATATTCCAACATAATTCTCCACAAATTTTTGTCGTGTTTGGGCTTCATTTGATATAGATATTCTGCAAAACAAAAAACATGGAACAAACAGGAACTAACACTTGGCACCGGATCAATATGTTAGTCCAATAAATCATATAAAATGTTGCCAAAAATATGTGAAAGTTGTATAATATTGGCATGGAACAATAAAAATTATAGGTACGATGGAGACATATCAGACCTCGATACCCCCAGTTCTCTAAGATGAGCGCCATGACTCCCCTTTGATTTGACTCATTGATTGTAGTAGAATGGGTGATTGAGATGAAGTTGACAATTCTGTGATGAGTTGCTCAAAAGTTGTTTGTAATCGGGGACACGGCTAATCCTGATTAGTTTTATACACCCTACATAGGTTTGTGTACTTTACGTGTTATTCCCGATCACACCTTTCTGCTAGTGAACTTCACTTGTGAAGTATCTAGGTAGATCAAGGCGAGACTGCTGGGACGTAGTAGCCCTCTCACAAATGATAGTCGCAGTCTAGACTACATGCAAAAAACTACATGTGCTGGTTTGCCACAAAGGGATCCCACAACTTACCTGGTTTAGAAATGGCCCATATTGTCTCACATTCATTCATGGAAGCTACTCAATTTTGAACTCATACAATATCTTTATAAATGTGTGGCATTCCCCACCAATGACTACACTCTGATGACCCAATCAAGGTGAGTCCACCCAGATTGATTCATTAATTAAGTAGTAGTTAAGTAGTCAACCATGAGGTTGTACAGTGCAATAATTTTTTTTGTTTCCGAATCCATGTTATAACACCTAAGGAACTACTCATGGGTTACAAGGTTAGGGTATAATGGACCTAAAAACTTTCTAATGGGTTCTTTCAAGCATAAAGTAAAATCCCAATAGGGTTTCCTAGTTGGAAACAACTACAATGCATGAAAACATAGGTTATTATAAGAGGTTCCACTTGTCTGGCATCGAAGATTCTTCAGTATCACAATCTTGATCAATTTACTCATCGCTCTTCGTAACAATCTTTCGTAAGTAAAGAGCAATCATAAACAACCATACAATTCAAATAAAAGGATACAACAAGTGTTTTCCATGGTATCAGTGTCATTGTGATGTGAGATCATGGGTCGTGTTAACTCGTAAGAATTTGGAAAACAATATAGTGGTTGTCACTTGGAACACATGTGACATGAAGGTTCACATGTAAGTTTCAAAATATAGGTTCATCACATAAGAAGTATGTGATGTCAAGTTTTGGTTGACAGATTCTCGAAAAAGGAATCTTAACAAAAAAAGTCATGGTCTATGAATCTTGGATAACCAGGTTCATGTTCAAGTAAGAATGAAAATTCAAACTTGTTGACATTTCATGAGCTTGAATACACTAAGGTGTGGAAATAATAACTTGATCTCACTTTACTTCCATTTGGATTTTAATTAGGGTTTGATACGTCTCCAACGTATCTATAATTTTTGATGGCTCCATGCTATTATCTTGTCAAACTTTGGATGTTTTGTATGCCTTTTATATCTTTTTTGGGACTAACTTATTAACTCAGTGCCAAGTGCCAGTTCCTGTTTTTTCTGTGTTTTTGTCCCTTTTCAGAGGAGGATTTTAAACGGTGTCCAAACGGAATAAAACTTCCGAAAAGATTTTTTCCGAAACAGAAGATACACACGGGACGTGAGAACCAAGGCAGAAGCCACCAGGGGACGCCACAAGCACCCTAGGCGCGGCCAGGGGGGTCGTGCCTAGCAGGCTCGTGGGCCCCCTGTGGCTCGTCTGCCCTACCTCTTCCGCCTATAAATTCAGGAAAAATCCAAAACTGCCGAGGAGATCCACGAAAATACTTTTTCGCCGCCGCAAGCTTCTGTCTCCGCAAGATCCCATCTAGGGCACGTTCTGGTGCCCTGCCGGAGGGGGATTCAGATACGGAGGGCTTCTTCATCAACACCATGACTTCTCCGATGATGCGTGAGTAGTTCACCATAGACCTACGGGTCCATAGCTAGTAGCTAGATGGCTTCTTCTCACTCTTGGATCTTCAATACAAAGTTCTCCATGATCTTCATGGAGATCTATCCGATGTAATCTTCTTTTGCGGTGTGTTTGTCGAGATCCGATGAATAGTGGATTTATTATCAGATTATCTATGAATCTTATTTGAGTTTCTTCTGATCTCTTATATGCATGATTTCATATCCTTGTAATTCTCTTCGAGTTGTGGGTTTTGTTTGGCCAACTTGATCTATGATTCTTGCAATGGGAGAAATGCTTGGTTTTTGGGTTCATACCATGCAGTGACCTCACCCAGTGACAGAAGGAGTAGCGAGGCACGCATCGTGTTGTTGCCATCAAGGGTAAAAAGATGGGGTTTACATCATTGGTTTGAGTTTATCTCTCTACATCATGTCATCTTGCTTAAGGCGTTACTCTGTTCATCATGAACTCAATACACTAGATTTATGCTGGATAGCGGTCGACGTGTGGAGTAATAGTATTAGATGCAGAAAGTATCGGTCTACTTGTCTCGGACGTGATGCCTATATGTATGATCATTGCCTTAGATATCGTCATGACTTTGCGCGGTTCTATCAATTGCTCGACAGTAATTTGTTCACCCACCGTAATATTTGCTATTTTGAGAGAAGCCTCTAGTGAACACTATTGCCCCAGGGTCTACTCCACATCATATTTTCAGCCTTACACTTTTACTTTGTTGCACTTTCCGCCTTCAAATCTCACTTTGCAATCAATCTTGAAGGGATTGACAACCCCTTTATAGCGTTGGGTGCAAGCTTGTTTGTGTTTGCGCAGGTACTCTGGACACTTGGCTTGATTCTCCTACTAGATTGATACCTTGGTTCTCAAACTGAGGGAAATACTTACTGCTCTTGTGCTGCATCACCCTTTCCTCTTCAAGGGAAAACCAACGCAAGCTCAAGAGGCCACCGGGGATTTCTGGCGCCGTAGCAGGGTTCACCTTATTTGAATTCAAATTGTGTCGAGTACATAATTTGATTTGGTTTGACTAAATTAATTTGAATTATGAATTATTTCATAATTGACTAAGTTGATTCAGTTTAACTCATGGAGAGGCGATTTCGTAAGCATGGTGGTAGCTACATGATACGTCTCCAACGTATCTATAATTTTTTATGGTTTCATGCTATTATGTTGTCAAACTTTGGATGTTTTGTATGCCTTTTATATATTTTTTGGGACTAACTTATGAACTCAGTGCCAGGTGACAGTTCCTTTTTTCCATGTTTTCGAACCCTTTCAGAGGAGGACTTTGAACGGAGTCCAAACGGAATGAAACTGCCAAAAAGATTTTTTCCGGAACAAAAAAAGATCGGGAAGCTGGAGAATCGGGGCATGGGGCCTGCAGGGACCCCACAAGCCCTCATGGCGCGGCCAGGGGGCCCGCGGCACCCTGTTTTGTGGGCTCTCTGGGCCACCTCTGCTCTTGGTTTTGCGCCTATATATTCCCTAAAATCCCAGAAAAAATCACGAGATCATCGAAAGTACTTTTCCGCCGCCGCAAGCTTCTCTCTCCGCAAGATCCCATCTGGGGCATGTTCCGGTGCCCTGCCGGAGGGGGATTCGGACACAGAGGGCTTCTTCATCAACACCATGACCTCTCCGATGATGCGTGAGTAGTTCACCAAAGACCTACGGGTCCATAGCTAGTAGCTAGATGGCTTCTTCTCTCTCTTGGATCTTCAATACAAAGTTCTCCATGATCTTCATGGAGATCTATCCGATGTAATCTTCTTTTGCTGTGTGTTTGTCGAGATCCGATGAATTGTGGATTTATGATCAGATTATCTATGAATCTTATTTGAGTTTCTTCCGATCTCTCTTATGCATGATTTCATATCCTTGTAATTCTCTTCGAGTTGTGGGTTTTGTTTGGCCAACTAGATCTATGATTCTTGCAATGGGAGAAGTGCTTGGTTTTGCGTTCATACCGTGCGGTGACCTCACCCAGTGACAGAAGGGGTAGCGAGGCACGCATCGTGTTGTTGCCATCAAGGGTAAAAAGATGGGGTTTTCATCATTGGTTTGAGATTATCCCTCTACATCATGTCATCTTGCTTAAGGCGTTATTCTGTTCGTCATGAACTCAATACACTAGATGCATGCTGGATAGCGGTCAATGTGTGGAGTAATAGTAGTAGATGCAGAAAGTATCGATCTACTTGTCTCGGACGTGATGCCTATATGTATGATCATTGCCTTAGATATCGTCATGACTTTGTGTGGTTCAATCAATTGCTCGACAGTAATTTGTTCACCCACCGTAATACTTGCTATTTTGAGAGAAGCCTCTAGTGAACACTATTGCCCCCGGGTCTACTCCACACCATATTTTCAGCCTTACACTTTTTACTTCGTTGCACTTTCCGCCTTGAGATCTCACTTTGCAATCAATCTTGAAGGGATTGACAACCCCTTTAAAGCGTTGGGTGCAAGCTATTTTGTGTTTGCGCAGGTACTCTGGACTTGACGAGATTCATTGATACCTTGGTTCTCAAACTGAGGGAAATACTTACTGCTCCTGTGTTGCATCACCCTTTCCTCTTCAAGGGAAAAACCAACGCAAGCCCAGTCTCCGTCAACGTGTCAATTTCTGGCGTTGTTGTCTGTTGCCGTAGCACTACACACCCTTTGGTATAAATGCTTTTTTTATATACGAGGTGTCAGGTTTCGATGGCATTGGCACAAGCGCATTTTTTTATATATGAATGACATTTTCTCACTTTTATTTGTCTTTTTTGTTACCTTTTAACACAAGTGTCTTTTCATTGTGTAGAAAGGGTGTTTGTCACTTCTCTCGGTCTTTTCTCCTACCATTTTTGGCATAATTGCATGTTTGCTTGCCTCGCTTGTTCAAAACCGTGATATTTCCGCTATAGGGATATTTTTTAGATTTCAAAATAATTTATCAAAATAATTAGATATAAAAATTGGGTCCATGTGTATCTACCACCATGGGTAGCAAACTATTTTTGTTAACTCATGTACCATCTTGTTGTTCCTAAAGGCAATGACAAATCCAATATAATTACTACAGTTTACTTATTTGATTTTAGTTTAACTAAAGTCAAATATAACTCCAAAATTATTTACTTAGGTTCATATAGTTTTAACTTTATTTGAGTTTCAACTAGATCTAATTTCAGTTCATCTTTCCTTAAAGTCAAATATTAACTCCAAAACATTTATTAGGTTTAATTCAATTTATTTAAACATATTGAAATAATTTTAATTAAATAAAACCTAGGATTTCAAGTTATATTCAAACTATGTTCAAATTAAATTGAAATATTATTTGCATTTCCTAAAGTCAAATAATATCCAAAAGTATTTACTAAAGATCATTTTAAGTTTCTTAAATTAGTTGCAAGAATAATTATTTCTTGAACATTATTAATTCAAAATTTAATCCAAATTTAGTTGCAAACATTGTCTCATTGAAGCTTCTATACATACATCGTGCATCTCATACATACAAAATACGTACGACATTTATACATACATACGCAAATACATCGTTTATTTTTATTTCTTTCTCACATCTCACCACTCCCATCTCCCACCTCTGTGTTAACAAACAACTTCACAGAGAGAGAGAGCTATATCTCCACGATCACCTACACGAACCTAACGGCGTCGGATCGGAGTGCCGTCTGCCGGAACGGAACCGGGACGACGCGAGGAAGAAGATGGTGGGAGGAGCCCGAGGAGGGGCTCACCGACGTTGACGAGAGGGCCCGGTGAAGCGGGAGTTCTCGTGAGGCGGAGGTGACGACGTCGAGGAAAACGATGCGGTGACGGTGGTGACGGCGCGGTTGTGGTGATGCCGGTGAGGACGGTCGTTGCCGGAGAGGCCTCCCGGAGGTGGCCAACCGGCGTGACGAGGAGGAGGGGGATCTCCCTGCCCGGTCCCTCCTGGACCGAGCGGGAGGAAGGGGTCGACGGGGCTGAGGCGGTTGGCCGCCAGGGGGTGGTGCCGCGGCAGGAGGCCGATGGGAAGGGGCTCGGTCCCCGGGAGTTGGGACCGACGGGAGTGAGGGGGGAGGGCCGGTTGACGGGGTGACCAGGGGCCACCGGTGGGATCGATGGGGGCTTTGGGGCGAAGGGAACAGAGGCAGGTGGGGGGGAAGGAGCCGAGGGAAGGAGAGGTGCTCGCGGGAGGGCTCCTCTCGGGCTCCAGGGGGGACGAGGGGGAAGGGGGATCTGGGGCGCTGCAGGACGCGAGGTGGGGTGCTGGGGCGTCGGTGGGAGGAAGGAGCCGAGGGGAAGGAGAGGAACCGAGGGATGGGTTCCCCTCGGTCGATGGGGAGAGGTGGGAAGGACGTGGGGATCGAGGGGTTAGGTGGGTCGCACGGGCGAGAGACTGGGGCGTGGCTCTCGCGGGGTGGGAACCGGCGGCGGCTAAGGGGAGTGAGGGTCACAGGGGGGCGCTAGGGTTTCGCGGTTATGGCCGTCTCGGCCACTTTGGCCCAGTCGGCCAAGGGGGGCTCGGTTGCTTTTCCTTTTTCTTTTTTCTTTTTTTATTTCTTTTTCTTTTTCTTTTTCCTTTTTTAACTATTATTGCTAATTATTTATATTACCTAATTTTACTTACTATCTTTTATAATTTATTATATATACTTTTAATCCTTTCTTTTATTTATTTCTTTTACATTTACTATATTTCTCTTTACTTATTTTGTTTAAAGCTCCTTTTTAAAATATATTGGGATTATCAATTATTCCAAAAGTGTGTGATTCATTTATATACTTCGCTAGGTAACCTTTATAACTCCCCGACGTTATTATTTCAACAACATAGAATCTTTTCATGTTTGACTTAATCTCGAAGCTTCGAATTTTGATTCGGTTTCAACCAACATGAGAACATTGATATAATCCACGGTGACGTGGCATCATTAGTGCGGGATCACTGTCGCTTAATTACAATCATCACTGTAGCAAAAGTCGAGGATGTCACAATTTTCGCCTACTAACAAGAATTCTCGTCCCGAGAATTAAGAGGTAGAAGGAAAGAGCTCGGGGTGTTCATCACTAAGATGATCCTCGCGTTCCCAAGTGCCATCATCTTCAGAATGATTTGACCACTGCACTTTAAGGAACTTGGTGACTTTGCGACGAATCTTACGTTCAGTTCGGTCAAGAATACAGACCGGATGTTCTTTGTAAGAAAGGTCTTGTTGCAGTTCAAGCATACCATGATCCACTGCTTAGATATGATCCTTGAAGCAGCGGTGGAGCTGAGAAACATGGAAGACATCGTGAACCTGAGAAAGGTTCGCCGGCAGTTCCAATTGATAAGCCACTTTTCCTCGCCTTTCGAAAACAGTGAAAGGACCAATATAGTGAGAAGCTAACTTGCCCTTGATCCCGAAACGGTGTGAACCTCTCATTGGTGTGACACGAAGATAAGCCTTTTCGCCAGGTTGATAGACCATACCTTGATGATGACAGTCATACTGACTCTTCTGACGAGACTGAGCAGCCTTTAGATTGTCGTAATTAATGTGAACTTGATCTTTAGCATGTTGGATAACATCTGGACCAAGGAGTGATCAGTCCATTGAACGGTGGCTTGGGGATTCCATATGAGCCAAGTGCAAGGGATACTTTGGAGTCGAAGATGTACACAAGAGCCAGGTTTCAATCCTTTGGAATTTTGGGTTATGGGTCCACCATGTGGGCCGGGAGTGGGTAGAGGGGTGACATATTATACGGTCTTGGTAGCAAGACATGTCAGAGGATAACATGTCAGTTATGTTGGAACAACAGCGGTAACAAGGGCGGGGAACGAATAGAACCATTTTCCTGCTCGTTGAAACGAGGCGGACCAATAGGCAAGGTTCTTGTCCATCGACGGTTACCGGAATGTTATCCACAATACTAACAGGGTCTTACCGATAGAGTTGAATACCGATATTTTTACCTAAGCAGGGAATTAACACTGCTTAGATAAGTTATGCCACAAGAAAGGTCAAACAGACCAATGAGAATGAGAATGTGTGCACATACACAAGAATTTAAAGTATACCATTCCTGAGGAGAACATAGAGTATGGTATACATGATATGTCATCAACTACTTGACCATTTAGATAAAGAGGCAAGAAGAATCATCATGTTTATCCAAACCATGTGGTTTGGATAATCGATCAGGAACAATTTAGCATCGCGCTTCCAATGTTCCTGTTGAAATTTGGAGTACCACATCCATGCTTCAAGGTAGCATCGACACGGTCATCCGATAAAGGTCGGACCAATGGGCACACAAGGAGGATTCATGAGGGTCAACTTAGAAATAAATTATATAGTTTCCACATGAAAGGATGGCGAATCTTACATATGGGAGAGTTTATAACAATAGGTCCTTCAGCCTGGTGTGCCAGAAAAGATATCACCGTACCAGTTACATAAAGGCCAAAGTTATAATTATTGGGAAAATGTCCCAACCATCATATCTGCCCGAGATTCAGATCTGATTGGTGTCGGGACACCTCAGACTCAAGATGCCTGAGAAGAAAAATGAAGACGCAAGATTCTCATGATATGAACTACACAAGCAATTCTTGAAATATGAGTGTGATGGTAAGGCACATGAACACCATGTCAAGACATTCGTGCCCACGTGAAATTCTTATCTCAAAATGCAACTGGGTTCTCCTTTGGGAACCATCATCGAGGATGACAAGGTTCCATGTGTAAGTCTGGATCAGCTCTTATGAAAGAACTTCTTTTCCTTGATCAAATCAGTCACTAGTTTGGCGTGCTAAGAGAAATTATATGGAGTGAAGATAGTAAATCTTCAAAACATATAACACTTCGCACATGCGTGAATGATTTGGTATTTCCCGAGAAGAAGCGAAACAAAACTTTCACATATTCACGGCGGAAAGAGTGCACGTGAACTTTGGGAAAACATTTCTGCTACCAAACACATTCTTTATGAGCTAGGCACAAGGATAATGTTTTCAAGAGTTTCGTCCTGGAACATGGAGAAGTTGAGGGTGTGGCTGATTGGCTCAACAACAATCCCCCAAGATCTTGACAGGGATGAGTTCCCAAAATTAAAATATCAAGGAGATAGCATTTGTCAAATGAAATGGTATAATGTCGTATGCTCGAGGAAACAACAACAATTAAACATCGGTCAAAGGGTGCACTCGGACTGAATGAGTAGAACGACCATTGTCAAAAACGATGAGTCAACACCCAACACACTAAGAATGAATCAATTAGTTGTTAACCTCAAGGCAATAGGGTTGCCAGAAGTATTGTGATCACACATGAGAGTTCACTTGATGGTATTCCGGTTTGAAACAACACGGGACCAAGAAATGAATGGTGATGGCGAGAAGTATTACTATATCGAGAATTCTTAAGACATGTGCAATCCTCACGTCATTCTTGACATAAAAGATAGTAATACTCCAAGATAGAAGATAACATAAGATGAATAGCAAGGAACTTAAGGGACAACACAAAACATGAACACGTTTGTGTTGGAGGAAAAGCAAACAAGGATGTCGATGATAATACAAATTATCGAGGGGCAAGGATGGTATTTCTCATCGTGCATTTGATTGATACCCTGTAAGATCTCGGGATGCTGATGATGATCACGACACATTTGTCGAGAAGCTTCACGAAGATGTAATCGTTCAGCGACGACGTCAAGCAAGGGAGTGATGGAGCAAGAGGTTGTCGGAATCATAGATAAGACTGCTAGCTCAGAATCGAAATTGCCTTTTAAGACAACCAACATGATGTGGAAAACTCGATGCAAGCTTAACACATAGTTGAAATTGTGTTCCAAGGATGAACGGTATAGATAGCATGGTTGAGCTCCAACATGACGATGATGATGTAGCTTAACAGCTTGGAATGAAACGATCGAGTACAAACTCGTAAACAAGGAAGATTACTAAAAGTTGTTGAATCGCAATGCATACTCAACTCACTTATCGATGTACTTGCGTGTCCAACGGTTCAAAACACGAGGGAAACTGGAATTAAAGAAAATTATCATAGTTGATGAGGAGCTCACAAGAAGTTATATAGCTCTGTGATATCCTCGAGCTACAAGGAATAATACTCGAAGGTAGATCAACATTAAAGCTTGGACCGGTGTATTGATGTGAAGAGGACAAGTACTTTAACTCGTCGGAGAATGAAATCAGGGTAGGACAACATGGTCGGAACCATGATTGCAAAGGACAAGATCACAGATACCAGATTTAAATCACGGAATGAATGATTATTGATACGAGAAGTTTCTATGATAGGATCAACGTCGTTTCCATGGGCATGAACACAAAGTTCAAGGTCGACTCCCACTTCATCAATGCATCACCTGCCATTTACTCCTCGCTTCTGATCAGGTTGTAGCTTTGAAAGAATATCCGACAAAACACCAGAAGAGCAAGACTCGTGAAAACTCTTCGAGCCATATTGATTTAGGAAGGCATAGGTTCAACCCATCAGGGCATCTTAGGAATATATACCACAAACTGCAAGAGTAATTAGCACATGCTTGACAACAGAGCATGGCCGACAAAAGTATATGATACAATTTATCAAAGGGAGAAGACACAGTTTACCAATGGCATTATGTATGAGTGGGACACTATCACATGAATTTTTTGAAAGTAAAGGATGTCGTCGGATAATAACCCAGCCATGAGTCTGGCAATCCACAAATGACCTGATGTGAGTATCGATACTCAATCAGAGGGGGTAAAACACAAGGCATCGGATTATAGAACATCTGAAAAATATCGATACTTAACTACCAAAGGAATTAAGATTTCCAGATTGGTGTATCATAAACAGATGCTCTGGTCAAATACCAGTAGGTTGAATGGACTTAGATGGACAGCCAACCAAAGTTGATTTGTCGAGAACCCGCTCCGTTTGAAAGGATGTCTGAGCCGTAAGATAATTCATGAGTATCATGAGATGATTGTGTGCATTCACCCAAAGGTAGAATCAATAAGATCACAGGAAAATTCACCAAGGAATTTTAAAGAATGCGGCTAGCCATATGGATTTAACCATAATGCAAGTAGGTGAGAAAAGCCAAGAGCAATAGGCTACGGAGGATTTCGGAAGACCGAACTGTAAGTCGAAGAACTTTCGAAACCCATGACAACTGATGATGGACGAATCCCCGATAAGATAATTCGTTGCATCTCGTAAAACAAGAGCAATTAGAAAAGAAGGTATGAACGACATTTGCATGTAGTCATCCATAGTGGTTGACGAAGGAAGGGAAATCGCAAGAGCGATAGGCACAAGTTCTCGAGAGAAAGCATCGGAGAATATCATCGGAATCTCCTGACGAATCGAGTCATTACCAGGAATGAGGGACTCTTCGGAAGGAAGTATTTATGAGAACCTAATGTTAGAGTTAGTAAAATCTTTAACCCGAAAGAGAAGAGAGAGTAGAGCCCAGAGTATAGGAAAGGAGTAAAAGACACTACTACCACCCAATTGGGATGTGGGCCCGTAAGCCACAACATGAGTGTTAGTAAAGTTTTTCAAACACTAGACTCAACTTCGGCCAAGGAGTTGGAAAGGGGGCTACCTACAGGCAGTCGGCTCTGATACCAACTTGTGACTCCCTTGATTTAATCGTACGCTAATCATACACACAAATGCGTACGATCAAACCCAAGGACTCACGGGAAGATATCACAACACAACTCTAGACACAAATAAAATAATACAAGCTTCGTATTACAAACCAGGGGCCTCGAGGGCTAGAATATAGAAGCTCGATAAACACACGAGTCAGCGGAAGCAACACATAACTGAGTACAGACATAAAACATGGGGTGCCTTAGAGAAGGCTAGCACAAAAGAAACACGATCGAACGAGGCGAGGCCTCCTGCCTGGGAACCTCCTAAACTACTCCTGGGCTTCAGCGGCCTCCACGAAGATGACATCATCGGGGCGGCAGGCGTCGGCAGGAAACTCCACTCTTGGGCTCCATCATCTGGTCGCAGCAACGGATCAAGGGGACAAAGGGGGAGCAAAACAGCGGTGAGTACTCATCCAAAGTACTCGCAAGACTTACATCAGAACTATTCTAAGTATGCATCAGTATCAAAGAAGGGGGGTTATACGTGGACTGACTGCAGCAATGCGAGAATAGAGAGAGAAGGCCTAGTCCTATCAAAGACTAGCATCTTCAGGGTCTTGCAGCAATAGACGAGAGTAGAACAGGGGTAAAACATTAATAGTCATATTGTTGCAGCATTATTAAAGAGAAGTCATGCCCAAAGATCCTCCCTCGACTCCCTGCGAGGAAGCAATACCGAGGCAAACTAAATCCAGTTAAGTAACCATTGTAGTTTTATAAGATCTGGGCACAACTCCAAGTCGTCCTGTAACCGTGGACACGGCTATTCGAATAGTTAATTTTCATCCCTGCAGGGGTGCACCACATGTCCCGTCACGCTCGATAACACTCTGGCCGGACACACTTTTCTGGGTCCTGCCCGGCCTCGGAATATCGACACGTCGCAGCCCCACCTAAGACTAATGAGAGAGGCCAGCCCGCTGGTCTAAATCCTAAGCACAAAGGGTTCATGGGCCCAGTTCCCCTCCGCGCTCCTGCACGATCCGAGGGCGGCCGACGTCAGTCCTAGCATCCCTTAATCACAAGTGCAATGCATCTCGGGACCACTCGGGCGCGCGCCACTACAATCGCTGACATGTGAAAAGCTTCGGCTGATACCGCGACGCCGAGTACCCATAATTCTTCCTGCGTAGCCGGTTAGTGCGAAAAGGTCTCCGACCAACCCAGATCAAACACCCAAATCCATTAACATTTTAATTAGTCTATCAACACAGTCTTGCGGGAATCCACCCATCTTACAACTAATCACCAATGATCCCAGTAACATGGTCGAGTAATTGTGTGGTTGTAACATCGGTGGGAATCCGAGGTATCACCCTCGTTGGATTCCGAACAATGTATCCGTCAAGGTGGGCTTAGAGGAATCACCCTCGCGGTCCCACACTTGAGGGGTTGCATGATAGAGGCATCGTCGGGAATGGTGAAAGAGGAATCACCCTCGATAACCACGACCGACTAGCTATACTACAGAGATATCATCAGAAGTACTTAGCGAGGTGTCACCCTCGGTACTCGATAGTATCTCTGTAGCTCTTACAACTAAGGGGGTGTATGTGATGTGTCGGGTCTGGCTCGTCGATCAGGGATCGAGATTTGAAAACAAGCGGGGCAACTGGACTACGGGGTCAGAGGGGATGACTGCTCCACCTATACTAAGCAGGTTAAAGGTACAGTACTGAAAGTAGGAGTTCATCAAAAATAGGCTATGCATCAGATATAGGAGCTAACTACAACAGTAGCAAATTACTAATGCAAGCATGAGGGAGAAAGACATACGCGATATAGGAATGATCAAGGGGGTTTGCTTGCCTTGCTGCTCTGCAGCAAAGGACTGATCGGCAGGGTCGTAGATGTACCCGGCAGCAGCGTCAGTCTCGGGGTCTACCGGTAAGAAGAGGGGGAAGAAACAATAAATAATAGCAATGGTGCAACACAATACATGACATGGCAAGATGCAGGCTAGACATAAGCTAACACAGCAACATCCGTCATAGACGGGTCGAAAGAATATCTGACGATATTTTCCGGGTCTTGAGCTACTACCGGTCATACTGGAAATGATGGAAATGTTCCATGTTTGCTATGCTAGGGACGCGTGACAGACGAATGGACCGTGTATCCGGGTTCGTCTCGTTCTGCTGATCAACTTTCATGTTGAAAATATTTTGATCTCACTTACGGATTATTTATATTCATTTTTAAAGTTCTATTAATTATTTAGGAATTAAAAACAGATTTAATTAATTTAAATAAAAGCAATTATGACATCAGCATGATGTCATGCTGACATCAGCAGTTGACTGGTCAACTAACCAGTGGGTCCCGAACGTCATAGGCACAAGTTTTAATTAAGATTAAATATTAATTAATTAGATTATTTTAGTGGGGGACCCACGTGTCATACTCTAATTATTCTAATTATCCAATTAATTAATTAAATAATATATCAATTTATTTATTTAATAAAAACATTATTTTTATTTTTATATTTTAATTTTCACATTTCTTTAAAAGAGGTTGTGGGGCCTCCCTGTCATAGACGTTGGCCCCACCGGTAAGTGGCTTTAGGCCAAATACACCTTCTTACTCACACATACATATCCATACAAATAACGTATTCCGCCATATACCTATATACGCAAATACATACATCGTGCATCTCATACATACAAAATACGTACGACATTTATACATACATACATACATACGCAAATACATCATTTATTTTTATTTCTTTCTCACATCTCACCACTCCCATCTCCCACCTCTTTGTTAACAAACAACTTCACACAGAGAGAGCTATATCTCCACGATCACCTACATGAACCTAACAGCGTCGGATCGGAGTGCCGTCTGCCGGAACGGAACCGGGACGGCGCGAGGAAGAAGATGGTGGGAGGAGCCCGAGGAGGGGCTCACCGACGTTGACGAGAGGGGTCGGTGAAGCCGGAGTTCTCGTGAGGCGGAGGTGACGACGAGGAGGAAGACGATGCGGTGACGGTGGTGACGGCGCGGTTGTGGTGATGCCGGTGAGGACGGTCGTTGCCGAAGAGGCCTCCCGGAGGTGGCCAACCGGCATGACGAGGAGGAGGGGGATCTCCCTGCCCGGTCCCTCGTGGACCGAGCGGGAGGAAGGGGTCGACCGGGCTGAGGCGGTCGGCCGCAAGGGGGTGGTGCCGCGGTAGGAGGCCGATGGGAAGGGGCTCGGTCCCCGGGAGTTGGGGCCAACGAGAGTGAGGGGGGAGGGTCAGTCGGCGCGGTGACCAGGGGGCCACCGGCGGGATCGATGGGGGCTCTGGGGCGATGGGAACCGAGGCAGGTGGGGGGGAGGAACCGAGGGAAGCAGAGGTGCTCGCGGGAGGGCTCCTCTCGGGCTCCAGGGGGGACGAGGGGGAAGGGGGATCTGAGGTGCTGCAGGACGCGAGGTGGGGTGCTGGGGTGTCGGTGGGAGGAAGGAGCCGAGGGGAGGGAGAGGAACCGAGGGATAGGTTCCCCTCGATTGATGGGGAGAGGTGGGAAGGACGTGGGGATCGAGGGGTTAGGTGGGTCGCACGGGCGAGAGACTAGGGGCGTGGCTCTCGCGGGGTGGGAACCGGCGGCGGCTAAGGGGAGCGAGGGGGTCGCAGGAGGGGCGCTAGGGTTTCGCGGTTGTGGCCGTCTGGGCCACTTTGGCCCAGTCGGCCAGGGGGGGGCTCGGTTGCTTTTCCTTTTTTTCTTTTTTTTCTTTCTTTTTCTTTTTCTTTTTTCCTTTTTTAACTATTATTGCTAATTCTTTATATTACCTAATTTTACTTACTATCTTTTATAATTTATTATATATACTTTTAATCCTTTCTTTTATTTATTTCTTTTACATTTACTATATTTCTCTTTACTTATTTTGTTTAAAGCTCCTTTTTAAAATATATTGGGATTATCAATTATTCCAAAAGTGCCTGATTCATTTTTATACTTTGCTAGGTAACCTTTGTAACTCCCCGACGTTATTATTTCAACAACATAGAATCTTTTCACGTTTGACTTAATCTCGAAGCTTCGAATTTTGATTCGGTTTCAACCAACATGAGAACATTGATATAATCCATGGTGACGTGGCATCAGTAGCGCAGGATCACTGTCGCTTAATTACAATCATCACTCTAGCAAAAGTCGAGGATGTCACAATGATCTTCATGGAGATCTATCCAATGTGATCCTCTTTGGCAGTGTGTTTGTCGAGATCCGATGAATTGTGGATTTGTGATCAGATTATTAATGATATATATTTGAGTCTTTGTTGATTTCTTATATGCATGATTTGATATCCTTGTAAGTCTCTCTGAGTCTTGGGTTTTGTTTGGCCAACTAGATCTATGATTCTTGCAATGGGAGAAGTGCTTGATTTTAGGTTCATACCGTGTGGTGACCTTTCCCAGTGACAGAAGGGGCAGCAAGGCACGCATCGTGTTGTTGCCATCAAGGGTAACAAGATGGGCTTTTATCGTAGATATGAGATTGTCCATCCACATCATGTCATCTTGCTTGAGGCGTTACTCTGTTCTTTTGGACTTAATACACTAGATGCATGTTGGATAGCGGTCGACGTGTGGAGTAATAGTAGTAGATGCAGAAAGTATCGGTCTACTTGTTTTGGACGTGATGCCTATAGATATAATCATTGCGTTAGATAACGTCACGACTTTGCGTGGTTCTATCAATTGCTCGACAGTAATTCGTTCACCCACCGTCTACTTGCTTTCATGAGAGAAGCCACTAGTGAACACTACGGCCCCCGGGTCTATTCACACCTATCGTTTCCACTTTCACTTTTACTTTGCTTGTTTACTTTTTGCTTTCAGTTCTCACTTTGCAAACAATCTATAAGGGATTGACAACCCCTTCATAGTGTTGGGTGCAAGCTCTTTGTGTTTGTGCACGTACTTGAGTCTTGACGAGATCTTCATTGGTTCGAGACCTTGGTTCTCAAAACTGAGGGAAATACTTACCGCCGTTGTGCTACATCACCCTTTCCTCTTCAAGGGAACACCAAGGCAAGGCTCCAAGTCCGCGGGGAAATCCTTTGCATATTTTCCAAGGAAGTCCCTAAAGGCGTAGCTGTAGCAACAAGATTCCTGGCGCTGTACCAGGGAAGGTTTGTTGTCGCAGTAGCAATGACCCACAACTATAGGGGATCAATCATAGCCCTTTCAACAAGTAAGAGTGTTGAACCCAACGAGGAGCAAAAGGAAATGATAAGTAGTTTTCAGCAAGGAATTCTCTGCAAGTGTTGTAAGTTACAATGATAGAGAGTTTTGTAGCAAGATAATTCGTAACAAGTGAAAAATAACAATAGTAGAAAAGGTGCAGCAAGGTAGCCCAATCCTATTTATAAAAAATGACAGGCTAAAAGTTCTCTTGTATAAAGCAAGCGCTCTTGAGGACACATGGGAATCTCTGTCTAGTCATATTCATCATATTATATTGGTTTGTGTTTGCTACTTTGATGATTTGATATGTGGGTGGACCAGTGCTAAGGTGTTTTATTACTTGAACTAACAACCTACTTATGATCGGAAGAATCCACAACTAAGAAAGAAGAATTAAGAATAATCTAACCATAGCATGAAACATGTGGATCCAAATCAGTCCCTTATGAAGCAACACATAAACTTGGGTTTAAGCTTCTCTCACTCTCGCAACTCATCTTCTATTTGTTACTCCACAATGACTTCCCTTAGGCCCATTTACTCCTCGCTGATTGTGTTGGTTTCCCTCCAAGATTAATGGGTGGTGTAGCACAGCGACGGCAAGTATTTCCCTCAGTTACGAAACCAAGGTATCAATCAAGTAGGAAGATCCACAAGACTATGTAAGTGGCTCCTGCACACAAATAGCAAATCCTCACAACCCAACGTGTGGAAGGGTTGTAATTCCCTCGTGGGTAAAGTAAGGATTGATTGATTGATGCAAATAAGTGTGATAGCAAATAAAATGCAGCAATGTATTTTTGGGTTTTTTGATAATATAGATCTGACAATAAAAGAGAAAATAAAATAGAAACGTGAATAGCAAAGTAGAGATGCCAAATAGATGATGTGAAATAAAACAGGGGGCCATAGGTTTCACTAGTGGCTTCTCTCAAGAAAATAGCAAACGATGGGTAGACAAATTACTGTTGGGCAAGTGATTGACAACAAATTATTATGATGATATTCAAGACAATGATAATGTATATAGGCATCACGTCCAAGACAAGTAGACCGACTTCTCCATGCATCTACTTCTATTACTTCACACATCAATCGCGATCCAGCATGCATCTAGTGTGTTGAGTTCGTGGTGAAACGTACTAATGCCTTAAGAATGAGGACATGATGTAGATAAGATCTATTCATGTAGGAATAGAGCCCATCAATTTATCCTTGATAGCAATAATACATGTGTGCCATGTCTCTTTTTGTCTCTAAGATTGAGCACCGCAAGATCGAACCCATCACAAAGCACATCTTCCCATTGCTAGATAAAAGATCAAGTTGGCCAGACAAAAACCAAATATCGGAGAATAAATACGAGGTTGTAATAATCCAGCATGAATATGTTTTCATAGATCTGATCATAAACTCACAATTCATCATATCCCAACAAACACAACACAAAAGAAAGAGTTACATCATATGGATCTCCAAGAGACCATTGTGTTGAGAAAGAAAACGAGAGAGAAAGCCATCTAGCTACTGTCTAGAGACTTGTAGGTCTGATATGAACTACTCACGCATCATTGGAGGAGCACCAATGAGGATGATGAACGCCTCTGTGATCGTGTTCCTCTTCGAACCGGGCTCTAGATTGGATTTCATGGCTTCTGGAACTTGCGGCGGAAGAAACGATTTTTCGTCGACTCCCCTAGGATTTTCTGAATATTGGGGGTATTTATAGAGCTCAAAGGCGGTGGAGGAGGCGCCTGAGGGCCCCACTTCGCACCAGGCCGCGCCGGGGGCCCTTGGCGCGCCCTCGTGTCTAGTGGGCCGCATGGGCCTCCTCTGGTGCTCCTTCCTGGCTCCCAAGTTTCCTTGTGGTCCAAAAATATCTTTGTAAAGTTTCGTGGCATTTGGACTTCATGTGATATTGATTTTCTGTGAAGGAAAAAAAACAACAAAAAACGCCAAGTGGCACAAGGCACTATGTCAATAGGTTAGTCCCAAAAAATGATATAAAGTTTCGATAAAATGATCATAAAACATCCAAGAATGATAATATAACAACATGCAACAATAAAAAATTATAGATAAGTTGGAGGCGTATCAGCATCCCCAAGCTTAATTCATGCTGGTCCTCGAGTAGCTAAATGATAAAACCTGAACTTTTGATGTGGAATGTTGCCTCACATGTTCATCATATTCTTTTTCTTTTTAGCATGGACATATGGAGTTATAGATGATGCAAAGCAATAGTCTATAATTTGACATGAAAATTTCAATACTCAAGCACATCAATAACCAATCAAGTCTTTCAAAATATCAATGCTAAAAAACGTTATCCCTAGCCCATAATGCTCTATCATTGATCAATTCATGCAACACACCCAAACATTAACTACATCCAATGCTCAAGTATGATAATGGTGTTCCTTAGTTGGTTCTTTATTAGTGAAGATGGAGACTCAAATTCAAAATAAAAATTGCATAAATTAAATTGATAGGCCCTTCGCAGAGGGAAGCAGGGATATGTAGAGGTGCAAGAGCTCAAAGTGAAAAACATAGAGATAATTTTTTGGGGGTGGTATGATTTTCGTGTCAACAAAAACGACTAAGAGTTTCCAATATCCCCCAAGCTAAATAAATTATAGGCAGTTCCCAAACCGAAAATAAAATTTATTCATTTTTCCACCATGCTTTCACATTTCACTGCTAGTTGTATCCACGGGTACCGTCCATACCAACACTTTCCAAGGAATTTATTATTTGACAACATAAAATAATTTTTTTCATTTTGGGACTGGGCATCCCTATTACCTCCAAACTCTCGTGCAATGACAAGTGAATAAACACTCATCTTGAGAATAACCTATTTAACATGGAACATACCGTCCACCCCTTGCCGCTTCATGAGCAGTACGGGAACACGAAATAGAAATTTATTTTGAACATTAGAGTTGGCACTTGCAAATTTACTTGGAACGGTGTTGAAATACCGCATATAGGTAGGTATGGTGGACTAATTTGGCACAACTTTGGGTTTAGGATTTGGATGCACAAGCAGTATTCCGTATTAGTACAAGTGAAGGTTAGCAAACAAATTGCGAAGCACCCAACCAAGGAACGAAAATCATCATAAGTGAACATTAAACATAACTAACACCGAATAAGGCAACACAAGTAGGATGTAATTTCATAGCATAATTATTGACTTCATGTGCATGGATTTGTAATCACAAACTTTAACACCAATATTCTTACTAAAGCATAATTACTCATCAACATAACTCACATATCACTATCTTCATATCACAAAACTATTACAAAGAATCAAGTTTAACATCCAATGATCTTCATGAAAGTTTTTATTATATCCTTCCTGGACATTCATCACTTTGGGACTAATTTAATTTAAAGCAAATTGCCATTGCAAATAACAAGCTCTCAAAAAAAATATAAGTGAAGAACGAGAGCACAAGTTTCTTAAATTTTCAACTCTCAAAATAAAATAAGTGAAGCAAGAGCGGATTTCTTCACAATTTCTACTACTCTCAGAATAATCTAAGTGAAGCATGAGAGAAAGTTTCTTCAAAATAACAACACCACCGTGCTTAAAAAGATATAAGTGAAGCACTTGAGCAATTCCAAGGCTCAAAACAATTTAAGTGAAGAATAAAGAGCGATTCTAACAAATCATATCATAATTTGGTTTTCCCAAATGGGTGTGTCCATCAAGGTTTATTATGACAAACTAACCAGCAAAGAAATCAAATACACAAATGATACAAGACACTCCAAGCAAAACTCATGATATGTGATGAATAAAAATATAGCTCCAAGTAAAATTACTGATGGTTGTTAGAAGAAAGAGGGGATGCCTTCGGGGGCATCCCCAATCTTAGTTGCTTGGTACTCCTTGGATATTACCTTGGGGTGCCATGGGGCATCCCCAAGCTTAGTCTTTTATCACTCCTTATTCCTTCATCCATCTGATCTCACTCAAAACTTGAAAACTTCAATCACACAAAACTCAACAAATTTTTTTGTGAAACCCATTAGTATAAGAAAACCAAACTTTACTTTAAGTATTGTTTAAAACCTATTCCAATTTAGTTTTTACATTATACCTACTGTATTATAACTTTACCATGGCTTATACCACCCGATACAAACCATAGAATCATCAAAACAAGCACATAACGCAAAGAAAACATAATCTGTCAAAAACAGAACGGTCTGTAAAGTCTTCGAATTTTACTCATTCTTATGTAACTCCAAAAAATTTGAAAAAAACAGGACAACGTAGGGAATTTGTATATCAATCTTTTGTAAAAAATCCACACACTTTTGACGTCTTTGTGATGTTTAGGATTTTTTTTTCTACTGGCCGCAAAAGTTTCTGTTTTTCCACAGGATTAAAGCATCTAACACCCCACATGATCCCAAAGGATTTACTTGGCACAAGCACTAAATAAAACATAAAAGACACAATTATAGGAGTAGCATAATTTTGCAAACACTCAAGAACAGAAATCAAAATTGAAAAATAAATTTTATTCATTGGGTTGCCTCCCAACAAGCGCTTTCTTTTTAGCCATTAAGATAGGCTTGAGATTTTGTTGATGCTCTCATGAAAGATAGTAGTTGAAACACAAAGTGAACATCATGTAGCATAATACAAACATGTTTAAGTCTAACATACTTCCTATGCATAGGCAGCTCATAAGCAAACAAATTATCAAGACAAGAAATATCTAACTTATGCATGGAAGAAGAAAGAAACAATGGCAATCTCAACATGAAGAGAGATAATTTAGTAACATGAGTATTTATATAACTGTATTTCCCTCTGTCAAAATAATTACATGTAGGATAATATTAAAAATCAACAATATAGCTATCACATAAGATATTCTCTTCATGATCCACGTGCATAAAAGTCTTATAATCTTCCAATGTAGTGGGATTAACATTAACTAAAGTCATAACCTCTCCAAACCCACTTTTATCAAAAAATTAAAGAGATGGATAATTCTCCAAGATATTGGGATCATTATTACCTAAGGTTGACACTCTTCAAAACCCACTCCCAATAGTATTGCAAACATTATTATCAATATCATATTCATTAGGAGGATTAAATAAATTTTCAAAACAATAAGAAGCATCACCGAAACGATGATCATTACAATGAGTAGTGGACATGACAAAATTGCCATCCCCAATCTTGTAGTTTTGCATATTATTAGCACAATTGACATTAATAGAATTTATAATAACATCATTGTAATCAGGCTTTTCATTCAAGGATATATCATGAATCACTTTATAAATTTCTTCTTTTAACACTTCATCACAATATTCAAATTCATGATTTTCAAGCAAAACTTCACAAACATAATCAAGAGCACTCAACTCATTAGCAATTGGTTCAAGATAATTAGATCTTTTGAAAAGATTAGCAAGTAGATGAGGATCCATATGTCTTTACTTTTCCTGTTTATTTTTCTATTTTCAAGTGTTGACATGAAGGCAATATAAGCAAGCAAGCAAGCGAAAGGCAAATGGAAAGAAGGCAAATAAAAAGGAAAATATTGTGAAGTGGGGAAGAGAAAAACGAGAGGCAAATGGCAAATAATGTAATTGCAAGGAGATTGGAGTTTTTGTGTAGGAACCTAATACATCTTGATTTGATCTTCCCCCGCAACGGCGCGAGAAATTTTGACTCCTCGTTGATTGTGTTGGTTTCCCTCCAAGCTTAAATGGTGATGTAGGACAGCGATGACAAGTATTTCCCTCGGTTATGAAACTAAGGTATCAATCCAGTAGGAAGATCCACAAGACTATGTAAGTGGCACCTGCACACAAATAGCAAATCCTTGCAACCAATGCGTGGAGGGGTTGTCAATCCCTCGTGGGTAAAGTAACGATAGATTGGTAGATGCAAATAAGTGTGATAGAAAATAAAATCCAGCAAGGTATTTTTGGGTTTTTTGATAATATAGATCTGAAAATAAAAGAGCAAATGAAATAGAAATGCGAATAGTAAAGTAGAGATTGCAAATAGATGATGTGAAGTAGACCCGGGGGGGCGTAGGTTTCACTAGTGGCTTCTCTCGAGAAAATAGCAAATGGTGGGTAGACAAATACTGTTGGGCAATTGATAGAAGAGAAAATAATTATGATAATATTCAAGACAATGATCATGTATATGGGCATCACGTCTAAGACAAGTAGACCGACTTCTTCCTGCATCTACTTCTATTACTACACACATCGACTGCTATCCAGCATGCATCTAGTGTATTGAGTTCATGGAGAAATGGAGTAATCCCTTAATAATGATGACATGATGTAGACAAGATCTATTCATGTAGGAATAGACCCCATCATTTTATCCTTGATAGCAACGATACATGCATGTCATGTCTCTTTTGGTCACTCGGATTGAGCACCGCAAGATCGAACCCATTACAAAGCACCTCTTCCCATTTCAAGATAAAAGATCAAGTTGGTTAGACAAAAACCAAATATCGGAGAAGAAATACGAGGCTATAATAATCAAGCATGAATATGTTTTCATAGATCTGATCATATACTCACAATTCATCGGATCCCAATAAACACATCGCAAAAGAAAGAGTTACATCATATGGATCTCCAAGAGACCATTGCATTGAGAAACAAAACGAGAGAGGAAGCCATCTAGCTACTGCGTACGGACCCGTAGGTATGATATGAACTAAGCACGCATCGTCTGAGGAGCACCAATGAGGATGATGAACCCCTCCGTGATCGTGTTGCTCTTCGGAACGGACTCTAGATTGGATTTCGTGGCTTCTGGAACTTGTGTCGGTTCAAACAATTTTTCGTCGACTCCCCTAGGGTTTTCTGAATATTGGGGTATATATAGAGCTCATAAGAAGTGAAGGAAACCCCCGAGGTCCCCACTAGGAACCAGGCTGTGTGAGGGGCCCTGGGCGCACCTTGGTGTCTAGTGGGCTGCATGGGCCTCCTCTCGTGCTCCTTCCTGCCTCCCAAGTTTCCTTCTGGTCCAAAAAATCTTCGTAAATTTTCATGGCATTTGGACTTCATGTGATATTGATTTTCCGCGAAGGAAAAAAATAGCAAAAAACAACAACTGGCACTAGGCACTATGCCAATAGGTTAGTCCCAAAAATGATATAAAGTTGCTATAAAATGATCATAAAACTTCCAACAATGGTAATATAACAACATGTAACAATCAAAAATTATAGATACGTTGGATACGTATCACCCATAATATGGTGAAGTTTCATGTAGTCAATGTTCACATGAAACCACTAAGAGAAGTAACAACATCGAACGAATACCAACTTTGCACGATTTCTTATAACAAGACTTCGCCCATGTCCTTAGGAACAATAATTATTACTCACACAACATCAACATGTTCAAGATCACATGTATAATAATAATAATTTAGATCTCAACATAATGTCTTCCACCAAGTTTTTTAACAAGCATCAACTACAAGATGTAATCAACACTACTAGCAACCCAGAGGTACCAATCTGAGGTTGTGAGACAAAGATTGAATACACGTGACAAACTAGGGTTGCAGATGAGATGGTACTGGTGAAGATGCTCATGAAGATTGGTCCTCCCACGAAGGAGGAAGTGTTGGTGATGATGATGGCTTTGATTTCCCCCTCTCGGAGGAGAATTCCCCCGGCACAATCTCTTTGCCACACAGCAAAAGGGACTCTGCCCAGGTTTCCTCCTCGAGACGGCAGCGCTTCATCCCGAAAGATAAATTATGATTTTTTTTCTATGGTAAAACACACCATATAGGAGAAGATGGGTGCCAGAGGGCCAACTGGGGTCCCACAAGCTATCACGGTGCTACTAGGGGGCGCGCCCTAATGGCTTCTGCGCAGCTGGTCAGAGAGGAATCTCGGTCATGTCTATATGTTCTTGAACCCGTAGTGTAACAACCCAAGACCTATTTCCGCTATTGTTATTATACTGCTTGTTCTATTTTATTTTGCATTGCACCATTTCAACATGCCACTATATAACTAGTTTTTGTAACTCAAATAAATAAATTGCATAGATTTGTTGATATATTTAAATTAAGGGAATTTACAAGGTGATTTCTCTTCATAACATATCCTTCCAATATTTAGGGAGCTAAAATAAATATTCCATAATTCGGATTAACCCATAAACACGCTTGCATTTGATTCCAATGCCTTTTTCTACTTCAAGTTTGACCTCCAAACCTTATCAATAATTATTTCTCCATTTATTGAGGATCCCCCTAAATTCTCAACATCTTTGGACACTCCTAAAACCTAGAGCCAATTCAAACCCATTTGTATGATATTCAAATGAATTTGAATTAAAACCCTTTCAATCATGCCATTATATTTTTTTCTTGGGTCAAGCTCATTTTTGGAGTCCGGGTAAATTGACCACATGCCCAAGTCCTCCTCAAATCATTCCTTTTCTATCTTTTTATTTATTTGCTATTTCTAAAAAAAATACAAGAATTGAAAAGATAAAGAGAGAGGAGCAACCCAGGCACAACTTCAGACTGGCCCATGGCCCAACAGCCACCCCACTTAATCTAGCACTAACTCCCGACCGAGCCGCCACCTGCCCAAAACCGAGCACACGTAACCCCAATCCCACTCGCTCCCTTCCCAATCCCTGATTCCCTTGTCCGCCGCCACCTACAAAAACACACACACACACATCGCAGCCCAGCAGGCGGTCGATTTCCTTGCCCTCGAGCTCGCGTCCAATGTCGCCAGCATCTTCCGTGCCACCGGACCTCCCCGCCGCTAGCCTGACCGTTGCCTAATGCCTACTTCCTCCCGAACCCCATGATCGCCAGCCACCTTCATGTGCGTTGAATCGCCCCGCCACAACACCATCGCTCACCTGACCATAGCCACCACCTACAGCCATTTCTCTACCCGACCATGTCCACCATCAGCTGCCCCCTTCCTCTTGCTATGCCCGACTTCCGCGCCTCCTCCTCGTGCCTTGCTTCCCCACCTCGCTCACAAGCCGCACCCAAGGACCCGGCTCAGCCAACGAAGCAAGTTCCCTAGCAACTAGGGCCTCTTCCCAAACCATGCCTCCTCCCGCTCAACTCTGGCCAGGTAGCCCCGCTGCTCACTAGACCATGGCCAACCCCTGCTTACGCTCGCCTTCCTCCAAGCTACTGCCCGCAGCCTTGCTTCTTCTTGTTGCCTGCAATGGCAGCCCTGCGAGCGCCGCATCCCATGCTTCACCCCCGACTGTCCTCCTCCTTCTTCCCACCTCCTTAACACACCTCCATTTGCACTCACGCCCGAGTAGGAGCTCGTGGGCTCCTCCATCATTGCTTCTCCCTACTAAATACTTCGTGCACCTCTACTCCTCTTGTATGCCGCACGTCCCCATTCATCCTCTCCTTGCAGCTCCATCCATGGCCGCCCCTCTCAGTGCTCCTTTGTCCATTCTAATCTCACATGGGTCACCTCTTCTAGCTACTACACCAACTACTGTTGTTCTCCCGGCCTTGCTGGCTTGCCCAATTGCCATGAGCAGCCGCTCCACTTACACCCTTGTGATGCTTCGTTTTTGGATGGTTGACCCGCTAAGTACCCAAGAGCCGGTCCAAGACCACCCGAAGTTGTCGAATTCGAAGAGAGCCAAGACCGAGGCCTTGTCATGCTTCATTTTGGTTTGACAACACTTCAAGAGCCGAAAGACCAAGTACCCGACGACCCTAGGATGCATCACGTTCTTCGCCGATGTGTACAACTACGGTTCCTTGTATGACTTTCCCATGTACCACGACATCAACGATCTGTCAAGTTCGACTACGTAACCATGTACGGCTACCATCATCGAAGACCTGCGAGTACAACTACTTACATTATAACACGTGAACGACTACACGATGATCCGCCAAGACCGTGTGTACCACTACCGTCGTCAAAGACCGTCAAGTCAACAGCTACAGTCCTCGTGTAAAACTACTTCGGTTATGCTGCATCGAACCCATTTCGCCTCGTCCGCATGCTTCGAAGTTATAACACATGAGATGGTCGCCCGTGGATGAATGCTTATGTTTTGATGATATGCACACCATGTCGAAATTGTTTCGTGCATGTTCCTTGTTTTCCATGCCACCGACACGTGGGACACCCGGAATCCGGGATCACTCGCCATTGCTTTCGCACATTCAGCTCACATCCACACTTATCTCTTCCACCGGTATCTCAACGGGTTACGGAAACTGGAATGTTGTCTCGCATAATTTTTGTTCTGTCGTCATGGCACCCATTTCTTTCCGTCATGGTGTCAAATGCCCATATCATATTATATGCTCTTAATTTCTGAAAAATTGCATCGATTTGATCATGTCATCCTCATGCATGTTAAAAATATTTAGAATGATGTTGCATTAAAATGGCCTAATGACTTGTTAAACAGTCTATTCCTTAAATAAATAACCATAGCTCCGAATTTAATAAACTATGTATGTAACTTGCTTAGAAAAACGCATAGAATAACATGGTGCACTTTATTTTCCTGTTTAATAAATATTAAATATGTTTTGCTTAGATCTGGATCAAATTCAAAATTTGTTTATGGGGTCATTTCGAAAATGATATATGTTGTTTCCGGTCTCATTTAAAATGCCTAGATAATGTAGTTTCATTATTCTTCACCTCTTGTCGTGTTAATCAAAATTTAAACTTGTTGCGTAAATAAACGGGAGTGAACTGAATAATTCAAACGTGAAGTTTTATCGATACGCACCTTGTTGCATATTGAACTTCACATAATGTGTAGTAATTGATTGTGTGCTTTGCCATGCCACGCAAAATTAAATGGACATACATCATATTTGATTGTTCATCATGTCGTGAATATGTTACGGTGTTTATCATGTCATTTCTTTATTTCTAGATTTTCTTCTTCTCGCTAGAGTTCCGAAAGCATTTCCGAGTGTGAGGATCTGTTCGACTACGCCCCGTTCGCCTACTTCATGGATTCATTCTTCTTCCAAGCGGGTATCTCAGGCAAGATGATGATTTACCTGGATACCACTACTATAATTACTATGCTAGTTGTCTCATTTCTATTGCTATGTCTAGTTGTTGGAGATTGGTTTTGTGCCTACGGGTAAACCTCTCAAGAACCCGGTTCGAACACTACGGAGCTGGGTGCACCTACGACCTCGCCCTCTCCTACGACCAAGACACGCACGCAGAGCACAAGAAGGACACCGGAGTTTACCTAGGTTCAGGCCACCTTGCAGTAGAAGAAGAAAGACACTGGTGTTTACCTAGACACGCACCTTCGGTTCATGCACGCGTTACAAGCTCCAAGGGAGAAGAAGCCTTCTTCTTGGGAGAAAATGGGGACTAAGTTGCCCGTCCCTCCTATGGTGGTCGTCTGCCCCTCTTATCCTTGCCATGGGCCTCTCTTCCCAAGACATTGGTGAGAAAAGGGCGACCCGAGGGGCGGCAATTCAAAGGGGGCAAAGTGCAGTCTTTCCTCACAAATGTCATCTTCATCTTTCCAAAGATGATGTCCATGACGTGCTCGTGGGCTCGCATGTGACATTGTCCTGGCGACTGGTGTCACCTTGGTCTCTTTGCACAGGTGTGGTAAGTCTTGGTACTCGCCTTTTGGAGGGACACTTGCCTCCTCTCCTTTTATCACAAAAGGGAAAGATTCTTCTACGGTGCCTGTTGTGGTCGTCCTTTCCTCCTATGCTAGCTCTGCACGTCATCCATGTGGCGGGCGGACCGTTGCGTGGTACATTTAATGGCCCCTCCAAGCGGAGGGCCTCGGGGGAAGCAGCCTCGCATGCGAGACCTCGTGAGGCCTACTGCTACGAGCGTCCGGTGGGTCCCTCTTAGTGATGGTGTGCATTCGGTTTTTTCAGTTTGCTTCGGTTCGTTTTATACAGTTTATGGCTTATACGGTTATATACGTAGGTAGATACTGTTCTATTTCAGTAATAACCATTTACTTTTGGTTTGGTTTCGGTAATAACCAAATTAACCAAAGTTGACGCAAAAACAAGGAAAAATAATTGGACAATACAAGCAAAAAACACTGACACCTTTAAACGCACAAAAATACACTTGAAAACACAGCCACCAATAATACGTAGTTGATTTACTGTGCACACTCTAAGAAGTTAATTTGAGCACGGGACGGCACGCTACACATGTGCAGACTTTAAGAAGTTAATTTGAGCATTTGAAATGAGCTAAACTAGCAGTGACACATGAAAGGATGAAGTACTAACCTTTTAAAACACTTGTGCAGTTGGTGCACGACCAAACCTAGACGAATATTGAGGAAAATGAAGCTTGGAGGTCGAGCTTGGAGAGGAGAAAACTTAAGTAGTGTGACTCGGGCATTTCATTGAATACCTCATGTGCATGAACTAGAGTGGCAAGAGCATGGCATGGTCACACTTCAACAGCCAAAAAACAGAGGAGATGGTGGGCAGGGGCGACGGTTTATATAGGCAACACTTTAGTTTCGGTTTTTGTCTAAAATCGGGACTAATAGCCTCCCTTTAGTCCCGATTCTTGCCAGAAACCGGGACTAATGCTCCGCGGCACGCCACGTGGCAGTCGCTGGATCTTTAGTCCCGGTTTTTGCCCCGAACCGGGACTAATGAGGTGAACCGTACCGGGACCAATGCCCTCGCAAACTGAACCGGGACCAATATCTGGCATTTGTTTGAACCGGGTCTAATGTGGTTTTCAACTTCGGCGGAAAGACCCATTTTCTACGATTGGTAGCTTTTTTAGCAGAACAATACGTTTTTATTTTGGGAAATAGTAGAAAAACACGTGCGAGCGTTCTTGGCTCAGAGCCGATGAATCATGTGACAGCAAAATTGATTATAAAAAATAAAAAGCCCATGTGACATTTGGTGTATGTCACAGCCCCTGCTCATTTTCTCTACAGGCATGGACATGGTGAAGGATTAGTAGTTTAGTACGACCTCGGTTGTGCTTAGAGAATGGGGTATGTGCACAAGCTATAAAAAGGGGTCTAGTAGGATGGAGCCTTTGGTGAGTGCTAGCTCCAAATTTGAAAGGAAGCCGGGGTATGATTGATTGGGTGAACTTGCTACGTCCTGCTAGCATTTGCCATTTTTTGATACTTTTAAGGGTTTAAAAAACAGAGAACCCTCAAACCCAAC
The DNA here is from genome assembly GCF_904849725.1 of Hordeum vulgare subsp. vulgare. Taxonomy (NCBI): domain Eukaryota; kingdom Viridiplantae; phylum Streptophyta; class Magnoliopsida; order Poales; family Poaceae; genus Hordeum; species Hordeum vulgare. The sequence continues at coordinate 547,853,229 of NC_058521.1, read as the reverse complement.
CCTTATAAGCTTGAGGGTTCTAGTCTTTGCCCAACCCCAACCTTTAAAATTGTCATTTAACATATCATAATTTTCATCATCTCAATAACATCGAATAGTACTTTCAAACACATAATAAACAGGGGCAAACACGTATGATTGTCTTACACAAAGGATTTTCAAACAACATCTGGTATCTAGTTAGGCCAGATATCAGATAGAGTCAAGTTTTCAGAAAGATTAAACTCTGATAGGAAACATATTCAGAAATGAAGATGTATACCATTCTACTTCACATCAGTTCTATTCATGCCAAGCATATCAGCCTTATTTTATCTTGCCACATATATAAACTAGAGTGTCATACAATAGGAGAAGTACTCAATAAGTACTAAAAGCATGACATCAGGATATGTAGTGATATTCATGGTAAAGTTTGCCTGAGAGAAAAAAGCACAGCAGAAATAATGAGTCCTTATCACTACCCAAGACCCAATATTTCTTCGAGTAATGTTTAACACCCTGCTGCAATCATTCTAGCTGTTCAAGTTACTTTGCATCCAAATACTGTATGGAACATGATGAAATAATCAATTCCAAAATTGACGACCTGTTAAATTTTCCTTTATCAGCTGCACAGGAAGTTGAGCATATCCAAACAAAATCATGGAACCATCGGTCATCCAGGATAAATGAGTCACGCAACAACAATTCAACCAAATTGCCAAAAGGGTCAAAACCCTAAACCCGGAGGCCGAGCAGATTTGGGGGCTAATCGAGCGGGGAGGCAGCGGCGCTTGCCTTGGGGTGGCCGGAGGCGGCGGTGACGTGGACGAAGGAGCGGTCGTCCTCATTGCGGAGGGAGAGGGCAACGGCGACGTCGGCGGGGGCGAGGGAGGCAAAGACGCTGGTGGCCCCGGACTCCGTGTCCAGGAAGAGCTCCTTCTCTGACGGCTTCTCCCCGTCGGCGTCCACCTCCATTGCCGCGGCCACCACCGACGGCACCTCCGGCGCGGGCGGAGGGAGCGAGGACGGGGCCGGCGCAGGCGTCCCCGAGGACGAGGCCGGGGGCGGGGCGACGGGCAGAGGGAGGGAGCACGCGGGTGGGGTGGCCGGGGCGACGGAGGAGTCCAGCGGCGCCTCCATGGCTCGCCGCGGGGGCGACGGGAGGGAGCGCGCGAGGGGAAATTTCCCTCTCGCGCAACGACCGGTGGAGTGCGGGTTGGAGGTGGGTTTCCCTCTCCAATCCTCACTTTTACAGATTGGAAGGGCAACCCCAGATCCAATCCGTAAAAAACTTTAAGGATTTAGGGGCATAGGGGTTCTATTATTTGCCGTTTTTTTCGTTTCAACCCGTAAAAAACGGTTATGTCTGTTTATTTGAGGGTTTAAGGGCTCTACTAGACATGCTCTTATGACTTCCTAAGAAAAGGTTGTTGTGTGATGTTTTCGATTTTGTTCGATTTAACCGAATTAAATCGATTTTATACCAAAAAACCGAAATGAATTTGGTTTGCTATTTCGCAAATTGAAACCATAACCATAACGTGAAAATACTGAAATTCGGTTTTAGTTTGGTTTTTTCATTCGGTTTTTGGTTTGGTTTTGCACAGACCGACCTCTTAGAGAGAAGTGGATCCTCGTGAAGCCAGAGGCTCGCGTGGTGGTCTCAAGAGTCTTCCAGTGGGGTAAGTGCTACACTTGGCCTTTTTCGTGTGGGCCAGTAGGCCGGCAGTAGATGGACGTGGTACCCTGGTTCCACTTGACCGATAGTGGCCCCTCGGCATGTGGTGTGCATGTTCCGGAAGTGGAGATGAACGAGATACGTGACTCCTATCGGGTTTGTCAACACGTCGGGCAGTCTTGCTAGATTTGTTTTACCCTTCTCGAACGTCTTGCGAATCAGGATTGTGATGGTACTTTGGGCTATCTCGAGGTTGAGGTTTTCCACTGCAACATGTGGTTAGTTTGTTATGGATGAGTTGGAGCACCCTTGTAGGGTTAAATATTTCGGAAAGTCGTGCCCATGGTTATGTGGCAACTTGGAAATTTTTTAACACCCGATTATAACAAACTTGAAGTAAAATCAACTAAAATACACCAACCATATGTGTAACCATGACTGTCTCTTCTTGTGAGGTTTGAACCAAGAAAGGAACACCGTGGGTTATATTTGACTCGTAAGTAGGTGTTCATGATCACTTCTTGATCATTACTAGTTCACTCTTCTTATTCTTGTACTCGTAAGTTAGCCAAATATAAAATGCTTAGTGCTTGTTGCAGCCTCAACATTTAACCACATCTCACCCATTAAGCTTTGTTAGTGTTGATACCTTTCGAATTGAGATTGATGAGTCCCTCTGGCTCATAGATTACTAAAACAACTATTGCAGGTACATGTAATGCAATGCTTTGACATGAGAGCGATGCTTGTTTGATTTGGAGTCCTTCTTCAATGTTCATAGGATGGGTTCCATGTTGGCAGTCTGAGATAGCAAGATGGATGTCGCTTTTATTGTTTGATTTTGTTCGTAGTCGGACCTTGCTTTTATGAATGATGATTGCTATGGATGATTGCATTTGAGATGATCATGATTTAGTTTGTGGCGACTGTAGGCCAATTCCATATACTCATCTCCTATTTACATGTACTTGTAATGATATCCATTCATGCAAAACAACGAGATCTACCTCTATATCTATCAATGCCCTCGAGTCGGGATTAGGATAGTACTGCATCTTTGGTGTTACACGTACAGTCACACACTTAATGCCCGGGAATGCTAGGGTAGTATTGGGATATTAATTTTGGTGAGACCCAATATTGTTTGGAGTCTCAGATGGGATTTACGACATCACGTGGACCTCCGGAATGGTCCAGACGTAAAGATTTATATATGAGAAAATATTCTTTGGGGTTCCGGAAAAGTTCGAAAATTATCAGTGGCGTACCAGGAAGGTTCTGGAGGTTCCATCATAGCACCCAACGACCCAAGATGGGACCACATGGACCAGGGTGTCTCTACAACCCACATGGGATGGCTACACCAAGCTCTAAGGCCCACATCGTGTAAATCTAGATATAATGAATTCTCTCTTAAATTAAAGGGTTAAATCCAGAGATAAGATTGTATCTCTAAATTTAAAGGGATATCTCCCTTGTGCACAGCCCTAGGAGGGTTTTGGACGCCCCTCCCCTCCCCGCCCCTAGCCTATATAAAGAGAGGGACGCGCATGGGGAGGGCTACCTTTCCGCCCATGGCCGTCGTCTCTCAAAATTTCTCCCATCTCCTTGCACAGACGCCTGGCGAAGCCGTGCTATAGTTCCACTGCCACCACCACCACCACACAATCGTGCTAGCCTAGATCCCATCTACCTCTCCACCATCCCTTGATCAATAAGGTGGATACATCACTGAGTCGTTAGTGTGCACATCTCGGAGGTGCCGCTCGTGCGGTTCTTGGATAGGATTGGACTGCGAGGCGAGTACAACTACGCAAACCACAATCTTTAGATTGTTAACACTTTCGGTCTACAAGGGTATGTAGACACTCCCCCTCTCGTTGTTATTATCTCCATAGAATAGATCTCCGGTGATTAATTGGAATCTTTTTGTTATGCATGCAATGTTCCTCAACAGTGACAACAAGATCTAGGTCTATGTGCAGATGTTATTTACACGAGTAGAACACAAAATTTGTTGTGGGCATTGATGTTCAGATTTCTTACCTCCTTTCTTATTTTGGATTTGGCGGTATTGTGGGCTGAACCAGCCTGGACCGACCTTACTTGTTCTCGCACGACAAATCAGTTCCACAATTGCCATGCAACTTGTATTGCATATGTGGCTCGCGAGTGTATGTCTCTCCCACTTTAGTTGAATCTGATTTGACAACGGTGGTCCTTGTAGAAGGTTAAATGGCAACTTTTATACCAAGATTGTGGTTTCGCAAAGGTAAGAACGGTTCTTATTAGTTGCCCCTATAAGCCACGTAAATCATGTAACGACAAAGTAGATGACGTCTAACTTATTTTTGCAGGGGCATGTGATGTGATGTGGTATGACCAAGATGTTATTTGATATATGTCGATGTATGAGATGATCATGTTTTGTAATAGATTCACGACTTGCATGTCAATGAGTACGACAATCGGCAGGAGCCATAGGGTTGTCTTGATTTATTGCATAACATGTGTGTTAATAATTAAATGACATGTAAGTGATTTACTTTATCGCTATGAGTTAGCAATAGTTGTAGAAGCAATGGTTGGGTAAGACAACAATGTGACGACACCTTGGAGATGATGGATATCATGATGCTATGTCGGTGATGATGGAGATCATATTGGTGCTTTGGAGATAAAGATCAAAATCAGAAGATGATAATGGCCATATCATGTCACATATTGATTGCATGTGAGGTTTATCCTTTATGGATCTTATTATGCTTAGAACAATGGTAGCATTATAAGATGATACCTCACACTTAATATCATGATAAAAAAGTGTTCTCCCTTAGTGTGCACTGTTGCAAAAGTTTGTTGTTTTCGAAGCACATCGTGATGAACGGATGTGATACACTATACATTCATATACAACGGGTGCAAGCCAACTTTACACATGCTGAAATACTTTGGTTAGATTGATGAGCCTAACATATACAAACATGGCCCCGGAACACGAAGGACCGAAAGGTCAAACATGAGTCATATAGAAAATATGATCAACATAGAGATGTTCACCATTGAAACTACCCCATATCACATGATGATTGGACTTGGTTTAGTGAATTTCGTTGATGTATTACTTAGATAATTTGAGGGATGCTAACTTAAGTGAGAGTTCATTAGTAATTTGATTAAATGAACTAATTATTTTGGACTTGGTCTAAAAATGACTTTGCAAATATGTTATAGATCAATGGCTTGCACGGTAGCTCCGCTCAATTTTAATGCGTTCCTAGAAAAATAAAAGTTAAAAGATGATGGAAGCAACTATGCAGACTAGCTTTGTAATCTTAGGATTACCCTCACTACTCACAGAAGGATTATGTCCTTGATACATCGATAGGTAAGCCATCGGTCCCTCCATCTGTAGATGCTATGAACACGTGGCACACACGCAATGATGAATACTCAATAGTTCAGTGCGACATGTTTTATAGTTTAGAACCAAGGCTCCAAAAATATTTTGATCACCACGGGGCATTTGAGATGATGAAGGAACTAAAAATGATATTTCAGACTCACATTGGCGTGCAGAGGTATGAAGCCTCAAAAAAGTTCTTTAGGTGTAAGATGGAGGAGAACAACTCCATTAGTGAGCACGTACTCAAATGTGTGGGTACGCCAACCGCCTAAATCACGCCACAAAACCTGATAATTTTTTATTGTTCCATGCTGATATATTATCATTGTAGAATAATTTTGGGGTATCTATTTACCAATTTATCTTATTTTTTAGCACTAACCTGTTGACCCACTATCCAGTGTCATTTGTTGTTTTCTGCGTGTTTTTCACTTTTCAGGTTTTCCATTCCAAACGAAGTCCAATTGCATTGAAATTTTTTGGTGATTTTTTTGGACCAATAGAAAACCAACGAGCATCTGAAGAAGGCTAGAGGCCTCACGGGGGACCCACAAGCCAATAGGGCACAGCCTGGGGGCGCCTTGATGTCTTGTGACTCCCTTGTGGCCCTCCCGACTCTGTTCTTTGGCTTATAAATTCTCATCTACCCTAAAAACACCAAGGGGAGTCCCGAAACACTTTTTACGTCATCGCAAGTGTTCGTTCCTACGAGAGGCCATGTGGAGCTCCGTTCCGGCACCGTGCCGGAGGGGGATCAATCACGGAAGGCCTTTCCATCAACCTTGCTGCCCTCATGATGATGTGTGAGTAGTTCACCACAAACCAACAGGTCCATGGCGAGCACAAAGATGGCAATCTCTCTCTCTCTCTCTCTCTCTCTCTCTCTGATCTTGAATACAATGATCATCGCATCTTTGCTTTGATCCACATGATGCAATTCCTTTTGTGCGGTACGTTTGTTCTGATCCGATGAATTGTGGGTTTATGTTCAGATTATTCATTATAAATATTTGAGTCTCTTCGGAATACTTATATGATTCTTATGTACATGATTATGATAGCTTCGCAATTATCTCCGTTCTATTGAAATAGTTTGGCCAACTAGATCGATATTTCTTCGATGAGAGAGGTGTGTTGTAGTAGGTTCAACGTGGCGAATTTCTATATCTCGGTAACAGAAGGGGACAAGATGTGTCTTTGTGTTGCTTCTACTAAGGATAAAAATATGGGGTTTATTCATATTAATTGATTTTACTTTGTCTACATCATGTCATTATTCTCCATGCATTACTCTGTTTTACTTTATACTCTAGATGCATGCTCGATAGCGGTAGATGAGTGGAGTAATAGTAATAGGTTCGGGCAAGAGTCGGCTTATTTGTTTATGGACGTGATGCCTATATACACATGATCATTGTCGTGAATATCGCATACCTATCCGCTTTTTTGTCAGTTTCCCAAGAGTAATTTGTTTACCCACCGTATGCTATTTTTCATGAGGCATGCCATTAGGTAAAGCTATGGCCCCGGGTCTATTCACAACATATTGATACAACCTTCATTACCTTGCTGCCATTTGCTTTTTTTATTAATTTTATCTTGCTATCTACAATTATCTACACACCTCACTTGCGTGTAAATAACAAGACAAGAGGATTGACAACCCTCTTGCCCGCGTTGGGTGAAAGTTATTTGTTCTTTTGTGTGCAGCCACTGAAGACGGTTGTGGTTGATATTCCTATTGGTTAGATAAAACTTGGTTTCATAACTGAGGGAAATACTTACCCACATTGTGCCGCAATAACCCGTTCCTCTTCCTGGAAACCCAACGCAGATCACAACTATCAGGAAGGATTTCTGGCGCTGTTGCCGGGGAATATCATCACCAAATACCCAGTAATTCCACACAAAATTTCATTCACTTGTTCCTGCTTTTATTTGCTAGTATATTTATTTTGTCTCATAAAAATAGAAAAATAGAAAAATATTTATCTTTGCTTGTTTGGCTTGTTACTAGATTGCATCTTCTCTCTCTAGTTTAATTGTTTGACAGCATGGCTACTTCGAGTACGAACATGCCTCTTCCTCCTTACTTTGGAGAGGGTTTCCCAATCTTGGATTTTAAGAAAGTAGGTGATGAGACTCTCAAGGAAGCTTGGTATAGACTATTAACAATAAGAGCTAGAGCTAATCCTAAGAGTCATGTTAATTTGCTTCTTAGAAGTTTTTATGTTGGTCTATCTCTTTCCCATAGACGTGTCTTCGATTCTATGTTCGAAAAATATTTCCTGGTAAACAATGATTTTAACACCCATGATAAGGTGAAAAATGTATATGGTAAACGTAAAATAGAAACCATTGAACCGGCCATACTAGTGTGCCACAGCCAAAGTGATCTAATCAAAGAGGCTAGAACTAGTACGAAGTCTAATTTTCGGGGGGGGGGGGGGGGGGTCAACTCTATCTCTAAGTTCCACGGGAACGTCATGCTATGCAATAGAAGGCTTGATACCATGGAACAAAAGCTTGATTTTCTTTGTGCTAGGGAAAACAATATTACAAGGGATATTTCACCCCTTACGAACAAACATGACAACACTTGAAAGTATGCAATATGCCTAGCTAGGGGCGTAAAACAATAGTGCTTGTTGGGAGGCAACCCAATAGTTATCTTTATTTTTGCTTTTTACTTTTTGTTAGTTTGTGATAACATGATTATTTCCTCCATGATGATTTTGTTTTTATTTTTTAGTTAGTGTTTGTGCTAAGTAAATCCTTTGGGGTGCTTTGCATGATAAGTAGAATTGATATGGTGCAAAAATAGAAACTCTGACGTCCAGTGCAGAATTTATCTCATTTTACTAGAACATATTTTTAAGCTGAATTTTTTACACAGTCTTGCTATACAGATTCCTCAGGTCTTCTTAGTTTTAAGAATTTTTTGAGTTACATATGTATAGGTTCATTATAGATTATTACAAATTGTTTTGTTTCAGTCAGATTCTGTTTTTGCATGTGTAGTTTGCTTGTTTTGATGATGATATGGATTGTATCGGGGGGTGTATAATCCATGGAGGAGATAATATACAATACCCTATGCTAAAACAAAATAATAATCAACTTCTAACAGCACCTTAAAGTATTTGATATGTTGCTTATATTAATGGATCTCACGAAGTTTTGTTGAGTTTTATGTGATTGGAGTTTTCAAGTTTTGGGTATTGTCATGATGGACAAAGGATTGAGGAGCAGCAAAATACTAATCTTGGGGATTCCCAAGGCACCCCAAGGTAATATTCTAGGAATACTCAAGCATCTAAGCTTGGGGATACCCCGGAAGGCACCCCTCTTTTCGTCTCAATCCATCGATATGTTACTTGGAGCTATATTTTTATTCATCACATGATATGAGTTTTGCTTGGAGCTTCATTTGCTTTTTTTTTATTTTACTTTAAGTTTACCACAATCATTGTTTGCTGGACTCACCTATTTTAGAGAGATACCACATCATCACAATTTGTTAAAATACTATATGTGCTTCACTTATATCTTTTGAGCTTAGCAGTTAATCTAGTACTTCACTTATATCTTTTCAAGCACGGTGGTGTGTAGATTTTATAGAAATATTATGCTCTTGTTCTTCACTTATATTTGTTTTAGAGATGGAAAAATAGTGATAGTAATTTGCATGGGTCATAAGATTAGATCAAAAATAATGAGTATTCAATGAGTGATAATTAAAACCATCATGTAGCACATCTAGAGAAGTTATGGGTTAATGATATTGATGTGGTAATATGAAAAAGGTGTGAGTGTATTATTATTAATTAAGATAAGTGTCGATATTAAGAGAAGTTAAACTTCTTGTTCATCTATAAAATTAAAAAGGCATGGTGATGATGTGTGAGCATTTCCATTCCTCGTTGAAATCCTAGTGGTGTTCTGAGTCGGAATCGCGCGATGGTTAGTTCCTACCAACCCTCTCCCTCGGGGCATGCGAGTAGTACTTTGATTTGTGATAAAACTAATAAAACTTTGCAATAAGTATATGAGTTCTTTATGACTAATGTGACACCATGGACATACGCACTCTCACGTCCTCATATTTGCTAGCTTCTTCGGTACCGTGCATCACCCGTTGTCACCTTGAGGATCGGTGCAACTTCCGCCGGTGCATGCAAACCCCGTGACATGACACGCTCTATTGCACATAAACCTTTTTTATATTCTCTTCAAAACAGACACCATACCTATCCTATCACGGCATTTCCATAGCCATTCCGAGATATATTGCCATGCAAATGCCATCGTCACTTCACATGACTAGTTCGTTCATCATCATAAATTCTTTGCATGAACATATAGAGTTGACATAGTATTTGTGGCAAAGCCACCGTTCATCATATTTTTGTTACATGTCATGCTAGATCTTTGCACATCTTGGTACACTGTCAGAGGCATTCATTCTAAGTCATATCATCCTATCAGTTTTCATATTAAGTTGTAAGTAAATAGAAGTGTGATGATCATCATTATTAGAGCATTGTCCCGGTGAGGAAATGAAAATGGGGGAGGGCAAATGATCCCCCCATAATAATAATAAAATGAATGTGAGAAAAGGATAGAAGGGACTTTGCTACTATCCTTTACCACACTTGTGCCTCAAAGTGACACCTTGTTCTTCATATAGAGAGTCTCAGGTTATATCATTCATATGCTAGTGGGAATCACGTTTTCATAAACTTGGCTTGTATATTCCGATGACGGGCTTCCTCAAATGTCGGAGGTCTTTATGAGCAAGCAAGTTAGATGCACACCCCACTTAGCTTCAGTGGATCTTTCATACACTTATAGCTCTTGCACATCATTTGCATTGCAATCCCTACTCCTCGCATCGATATCTATCGACAGGCATCTCATAGCTCGTTGGTACACCTAGTTGATGTGAGACTATCTTCTCCACTTTTACCCCTTTGAAATCTACCATCATATTCTCTTCCACCATTATGCTATGTCCAATGGTTCACGCTCATGTATTGCGTGAAGAATAAAAAGTTGGTGCATATTGAAAAAGTACGATCCAATTGCCTGACTTGAACACCGTGGTGCTTGACATTTGTATTAATGTGGTGAATATGGGGCCATGCCTTGCTAATATAATAAAGATGGATGGGGGGAAAACATTCTTTGAGCATCGTATACTTTGAAAAATTAATGATTTGTTGCTTATACCTATAAGCATTGTTGTGTTCATATTTGTTAATTCATCGTTTCTCAATGAGCATACATGCATAGGGTTACACCATGGATAGCAAGTCACATCAAACATTCTGTTATTATCATTTACCTAATCGAGGACGAGCAGGAATTAAGCTTGGGGATGCTTGATACGTCTCCAACGTATCTATAATTTTTTTATTGTTCCATGCTGATATATTATCATTCTAGAATACTTTTTGGGTATCTATTTACCAATTTATATTATTTTTGAGAACTAACCTATTTACCCACTACCCGGTGCCACTTGTTTTGTGCGTGTTTTTCACTTCTAGGTTTTCCCTACCAAACGAAGTCCAATTGCCATGAAATTTTTTGATGATTTTTTTGGACCAAAAGAATACCAACGAGCATCGGAAGAAGGCTGGAGGCCTCGTGAGGGGCCCACAAGCCAAAAGGGCATGGCCTGGGGGCTCCCTGGTGGCTTGTGCCACCCTCGTGGCCCTCCTGACTCCGTTCTTTGGCTTATAAATTCTCATATGCCCTAAAGCACCACGGGAGTCCCAAAACACTTTTTATGCCACCGCAAGTCTCTGTTTCGACCAGAGACCATGTGGAACTCCGTTTCAGCACCCTGCCGGAGGGGTGATCGATCACAGAGAGCAACTCCATTAACCTTGCTCCTCTCGGGATGATGTGCGAGTAGTTCACCACAAACCTACGGCTCCATGGCGAGTACCTAGATGGCAATCTCTCTCTCTTTGATCTTCAGTACAATGATCATCACAGCTTTGCTTTGATCCACATGATGTAATTCCTTTTGTGCGGTGCGTTTGTTGGGATCCGATGAATTGTGGGTTTATGTTCAGATTATTCATGATAAATATCTGAGTATCCTCTTAATACTTATATGATTCTTATGCACATGATTATGATAGCTTCGTAGTTATCTTCGTTCTATTGAAATAGTTTGGGCAACTAGATCAATATTTCTTCGATGAGAGAGGTGGGTTGTAGTAGGTTCAACCTGGCGAATTTCTCTATCCTGGTAACATAAGGGGACAAGATGCGTCTTTGTGTTGCTTCTACTAACGATAAAAAGATGGGGCTTATTCATATTGCTTGATTTTACTTTGTCTACATCATTGTAATTGTTCTCCATGCATTACTCTGTTTTACTTAATACTGTAGATGCATGCTGGATAGGAGTCGTTGAGTGGATTAATAATAATAGGTGCGGGCAGGAATCGGCCTATTTTTTATGGACGTGATGCCTATATACACATGATCATTACCGTGAATATCCTGAACTATACGCTTTTGTGTGAATTTCCCAAGATTAATTTGTTTTACTCACCATATGCTATTTTTCATGAGAGATGCCATTAGGGAAAGCTATGGCCCCCAGGTATACTCCCAACATATTGATAAAACTTTTAGTACCTTGCTTCCATTTCCTTGTTTTTATTTTATCTTTCTATCTACAATTATGTACACACCTCACTTGCTTGCAAATAACAAGACAAGACGATTGACAACCCTGTTGCACGCGTTGGGTGTAAGTTGTTTGTTCTTTTGTGTGCATCCGCTAAAGATGGTTATGGTTGATATTTCTATTTGTTCGATAAACCTTGGTTTTATAACTGAGGAAATAATACTTACCCAAATTGTGTCGCGATAACCCGTTACTCTTCATGGAAAAGCCAACGCAGATCACAAGTACCACAAATCGGTGTCGAAGTGGCCGTGGGAAATACCTGAATAAATAGAGACAAAAGTGTTTGCATCTTCATGAGTCCAAGCATGTCAAGGAATCAGAAACCCTGCATCCAAGGATTTGCAGAACAGCACACAGCAGAGCAACAAATGGAGCAGGGAATTAGTTAAACAACAAGCGAAAATTAGTCGCAATGCACAGTATGAAGCTTAACACTAGGGATTTGGAGATTAGATAGCAAGGATACAAAGTTGCAAGAAATAGAAGAGTGAGCACTAGCAAAGCAACAAATATGAGTATCCCTATTAGACCTGTAGACCTATTGCGCAAGATTGTGAGCCACACCATGAATTTCTCGACAAATATGGAACACCTTAGGATGTGAAGCAGCAGAGTATTTGAGTAAGATAGCAAGATCTTTTCTAACATTCCAAGTAATAGTAGGATCCAAGGTGTTTAGTAAAGCAGCAGGTTTAGCAAGAGCAAGAGAGTCACTTAGGAAATTAGAACGTGCAATATTGAGCTCAGAGGCTATATGAGCAGCAACAACAAGAGCAATGGGTTCACCTTGTAGAGGAGTAGAAGTAGAGGCACCCGAAGCCTGGACTTGAATATTGACTTCTCCCTGATCAGAGGGAATGGAGATAAAAATTCCAACACATGTGGACACTTCTCCTTGGGGAAGTCCAAGAAATTTGTTTGTTCTAAAAGCTGCATCAAGGTAAATTTTAGGTCCAACAATAATCAAATCTGAACTTAGAGTATTACCCAGGAAAGGAACTTGATTGCCAACTGAGGCTTGATGCACCTCTTGTTGTTCAGTAGAAAGGTCTGAGAGAACCTGATGACTATCCAAAGATAAAGCCCTAGCAGCAATATTAAATTTATAAGGAAGAGTTTTGTTTCTATCAAAAAGGGAATCATTACGAGCTTTCCAAAGATACCACAAAAATTGAAAATATTAGAAAGATAACCCTATGGGTGACCCATTTGAATGAGTGTTGCAATCACCGAGTGCATTGTAGAATAGCCTTGAAGTAAAACATCGGTTCTAAGCAACTAGGGAGGAGAATACCAAGCTGCTCGAGCAAAATGATAGAGGAAAAAAGATGGAACTCATCCTCTTGAAGACCACAACGACAACACAAGTAAGAAATATGAATCGAGAAACGACCAACACGCATACCCGTAGGCAAAGCTTTCCTCAAAAGTCTCCAGGCAAAAGTTTGCACCCTAGGAAGCAGATTTTTTTTGTTTCCAAACTAATTGAAGAAGATTATTCAAATCTGAAGGAACAACACTTGGGGCAAAACTATTATTAGCATGAATATCTTGCACACACAGTTTGTAAGCAGATTTGGAAGAACACATGCCATTTGGAGTAAGACCCCAACACGACAAATTTGCATACTCATCATCCACGATATCAGTGTGAAAAATAATGGAAGCCAACGGTTCCCGAAAAGGCGAAAAGATAAGATATTGGTTCCATATCTTCTCATCTCAAAGCCAAAGATCCTTAACCACAACCGGATACACAAAACCAGTATGTTGAGGAATGAGATGCTCATAAATAGAATTCCAATTATTACACCAGGGTGTGCTCCAAATCGAAATACTGGCTTCAGTTATTTGATAGAAAGAATTAGATTTGAGCTTGGGCAACATTTTCAGAATCGAAGCCCAAAAACCAGATTTTGGAGGAGCAGTTGTAGCATTCCAGATGGAAGCAGTAGGAAAAATACTTAGTCTAAGCACAAGAGGCAAATGAGAAGAACTGTCTTTATCTAACCTCGAGGCAGCACATAATATCAGACCTTCATTGATGGCTTTCAGATCCCTGATGCCTAGACCTCCTTCAGCATTGGAGTTGCATATGTCTTTCCATGCCCTAAGACAAATACTCTTAGTGGAGTCATTTTCTCTAATACATGTCCACCAAAAAATCCTAATAATAGTCGTAAGCTTAGCAATGAATTTCTTCGTGAACAAGATATTAGCCATGGAGTAGACAGGAATAGCCGACAAACTGGAGTGAATCAACTCAAGACGGGCAACACGAGAAAGCATGTTGGCTTTATAAGAGGGCAATTTTTACAAAAAATTGTTTAAGACAAAATTATAAGCAAGAATTATGTTTTAGCAAGAAGACCAAGATGAGTAAAATTAGCATCCAAAGAAGAAAAAGGGAAAATCTGCTTGATATCTTGAACCATATTAGGAGAGACATGAGAGCTGAAAAGGATAGTAGATTTTGACCAATTCAGAGTTTAACTAGAAATATCAAAAAATTGATTGATGAGATTAGCCATAGTGTGAGCCTCGTGCAAAGTGGCCTTCCCACAAACCAACAGATCATCCGCAAATAAAAGAGAATGAATAGGAGGGCAGTTTGGTCCGAGAGAAATACCCTGAAGATGATGAGCATCAAGAGCTTAATTAAGAGCAACGGATAATTCATTGATAGCAATAACAAATACATAATTTGACTTTTACTAGCGTATTCTCATAACTCAACCTAATTTTTTATCCTAAAAGTCTAAAAGTTTACCATTAATTATTAGGCTTCTAGAATAAAATTTTACCCTAGGCTGCCAAAATAAATTGGGCAAGGGGCAACCACTCATAAATCACAAAAGAGCTTACCCTATAGTGGCTGAAAGAAATAAATCACAAAAGAGCTTACCCTATAGTGGCTGAAAGAAACTAGTGATGAAGTGTTTGTATAGGGTGACTTGAAAATCCTGAACGCAAACAAAGACTACAAAAACTATATTACTATTACATGACACTCATGTGCGCTAGGTTGGCGATGCTCATACCCCACCTTGAAACACAGCTGGGTCGAGTACACAGTCCCCGCAACACCAAACCATTTTATGAGATTATAACTCGCAACCAATTTAGTGTCGCCAATCGGTCGGTAGGACGACAGTATGTGGTCAGCATTCCCCTGAAACGTATTATACCAAGTTACCATCATATCAACCTTGTGAGATAACATGTGGTTCGTAACCTCTAGTTAGTTGCTCTCTTGCTATAGTCGTTGTTGGTTTGCACATGGAGGAAGGCGAAAGTGAAGATGGGCTGGTCCATTTTACCTATTTGTATATTCTATATATCCAAGTGTTTTGTGCGTCTTTTAGAAGGTTCCTGACCGGTTTAGGCTTTGTTTTGTTTATCCTTATCATTTTCCTTCATTTATTTATTTTATTTTTGAAGCTCTCCTTTTAATATATTTCAAATATTAAAAATAATCAAAATTAAAAAAACATGTGTGCTTTAAACAATTGTTCTTGATATTTAAAACATGTTCCTGTTTTCAAATATTGGACAGAATTTAAAAAATATCTATTTAAATTTTTATTAACAAATTCAAAAATGTCCCATATATACTCATTTTTCGTGTTTTTTCAAAAACAAATATATTTTTAAAATCTCATAATTTTAAAACTCGTTCATAAATTTAGAAAAAAATAATGATTTCATTTTTTTATAGCAATCCATATTTTCTAAATAAAGACTCACCTTTTCCACAATTTATTTGGTTTTCTCATTTAGTTTGTGGAAATATTCGTGTTATCCGAAAACGTTCACTTCTGTAGAAGGAATTTGAGTCCTCCAAAAAACTGAATGAAAAATACTTTTTGTAAAGGTCCACATGTATTGAAAAAGGAGGAACGGTAAAAATATATAAAAATAAATAAAACAGACACTAAAACACATATGAAAAATAATAATCAATAAAGCCACTCTAAATTGGTCTTTTGGAGCTTCCCAAAAACGCTTCCAGAATAACCAAGCGCCCGTGAGCCGGCCTGCTACCACTTCCATGTGAAGTGAGACTAGCTATTATCGTGCAAAGAGAGAGATGTAGCTCTCTCGCACACATTGGAGCAAGTACATTAGTATAACCAGTTGCTGGCTATAAGCCATTGTCATGTCATCTATAACTCATTTTATAGCCAACATGTACAATAGTTCATTGCAAAAGCGTACTACTTCTTTATTATATGGTCCACCTTTCATACTCATAAAATGCATAGGAGCACGTGTTAGAGCTGGCTCTTAGCTAAGAGTCCGTTTACCTTCTCTCTCCTTTTCTCTTTCCTCTAACTAAACAAAATATATTAGTTTATTCATTATAGCCAGC
Source organism: Hordeum vulgare subsp. vulgare (assembly GCF_904849725.1). Lineage (NCBI taxonomy): Eukaryota > Viridiplantae > Streptophyta > Magnoliopsida > Poales > Poaceae > Hordeum > Hordeum vulgare. The sequence goes on along the minus strand of NC_058521.1, from coordinate 547,837,073 downwards.
TGACTCAGCTCTATTGTACTTGCTCTTAACCGTTTAAAAATTGATAAAAAAAATGGAAACTATCTATAGTCTATGGGGGAGCTCGTACCTGACGCTCGTTGTGGCAGGAAGTCGCTCACACCCACAGGGGCGTCGCCATGCTGGGAAGGCTCATCAACCTGTTGATCGTGTCGTTTTCTATCAACCAAAAAAAAATAACGCCCCAAAATCAAACCCGCGATCTCATGATTACATCATGAGCCACTCCGCCTCACAACACCTACTGGACATATTAGTTCAAAACACTATAAGAACACTCAGTACCGTGGTGCTTTGGAAAAAAATTCTTGAAAATTGCAAACAATGTTGAATTCGTGAACAAATTTTAAAAAGCGAACAATTTTTGAATTTGTGAACAAAGTGTGAGCTGATTTTTTCTAAAAATAATAACATCTTTTTTAAAAAAAAATATTTTTTGGAAATCCAGAATATTTTTTCAAATTCATGAACAAAATTATAAAATTGTGAACATTTTTTGAATATGTGAGCAAATTTTGAAACTGCAAACATTTGTCGAATTGTGAACAAATTCTGAAACCGCACATATTTTTTTATATTGAAAAAATTTGGAACATTAATAAATTTCAAATTCGTAAATAAAATATAAAATTGTGAATATTTTTCGAATCTGCAAACAAATTTTGAAACTGAGAACATTTCTCAAATAGTGAAAAAATTATAAAATTTTGAACATTTTTTGAATCTGCGAACAAATTTTGGAAGTGAGAACCTTTTACAAATTGTGAACAAACTTGGAAACATGAATAAATTTCAAATTCATGAAAAAAATGTAAAATTGTGAACATTTTTCGTCAAACCGTCAACATTTTTTGAAATATGATTTTTTTTAAGAATGAACATATTTCATATTTATGAACAAAACTATACAATTTTGAACATTTATCGAATTGTGAACAAATTTTGAAACCATAAAAAAATTCAAATTATGAACAAAATTTTAAAACATGAATAAATTTCAAATTCGTAAAAAAATTATTAAATTGTGAGCATTTTCAATATTTGCGAACAAATATTGAAACCGCAATAATTTTTTGAATTGTGAACAAATTTTGAAACCATAAACATTTTTCTAATTGTGAACAAACTTTGAAACAAGAATAAATTTCAAATTCATAAACAGAATTAGAAAATTAGAAAATTGTGAATATTTTTGAATCTGCGAGACAATTTTTGAAACTGAGAACATTTTTTGAATTATGAACATTTATTGAATCTTAATACAAATTTTAAAACTAGGAACATTTTTCAAAAGTTTAAACAAATTCTGAACATAAGCAAATTTCAAATTCATGAACAATATTATAAAATTGTGAACATTTTTCGTTAAACTGCGAATATTTTTTTAAATATGAACAAATTTTGAAACACGAAGAAATTTCAAATTCATGAACAAAACTATAAAATTATAAACATTTTTTGGAATGTGAACAAATTTTGAAAACATGAATAAAATTCAAATTCGTAAACAACATTATAAAATTGTGAACATTTTATGAGTCTGCGAACAAATTTTGAAACCGTGAACATTTCAAATTTTGAAACCATAAACATTTTTGAATTGCGAATAAATTTGAAACATCAATAAATTTCAAATTCGTAAATAGAATTAAAAAAATTGTGAATATTTTTCGAATCCGGGAGTATATTTTGAAGCTGAGAACATTTTTGAAATTGTGAACAAAATTACAAAATTACGAACTTTTTTGAATCTTGGAACAAATTTTGAAACTGGGAACATTTTTTGAGTTGTGAACAAGCTTTGAAAGTTGAACAAATTTCAAATTCATGAACAAAATTATAAATTTTGAACATTTTCTGAATTTGAAGATCTTTTTCAAATCTAGAACATTTTTTAAAACAAAAACGAAAAAAAAAGATAGAATAGAATGAAGAAAAAAAACTCGGTTCAGGAAACCTTCTAAAAGTTTTTGAAAACCGGAAAAAATCGGCTGGGAACTTCTATAAGGTTTTCCCAAACCGGGGCGGTGGAACGTGAAACGGGCTGGAACACTCCCGAACGAGCGCTGGGAATGCTTGTGCGAAGCCCCGACAAGGCTTCACAACGAGCGATGAATAGGGAATTCGAGTCTATGGTGTTGCTATGCGTCGATCGACGAATCTTTTTCAAAGATCTACTTCCTCAAGAGTGGTGAGATATGACACAATTTCGCGACCGATAGTCATCCTTGATTTTTACAATAGAAGTCGTGTTGCAAGAACTCCTTTTACAATGGAGGTAATATTATAGATACATTTGCAACAATAAGTTATGCCGTCGTCTTTTTATATGATGTTGTAAAAGGACTTTTGCAATATGAATGATGTTGCCAAAATTATTGACTTTTACAATAAAAGATGATGTCACAGCAACACCGTTGTTGCTGTTTGTAACTCTATCTTGCAATTGCAATAGGGACACGACACATGATGGTTCGTGGCGGCATGGAGGAGGTCACGTACAGCCATGTTCCCGCAACATCGATGGTGTTTGTGCAACAACGACGATGTTGCGATCCCGAACAAGTTGTGCATCACCGGTCGTCTATGACGACGGCAATCTACGATTGCATGTCTCTCGGCCAACCATGGCGGCAACATACTCGATGGCTCGGCCTCTCAAGGCCTACCCCAACCAACCTCGCAATACCCTTGGACGATTATAGCACGCCATGAAAGGAGAAGCGCCCTAGCATCGGTTAGTTTGTCGCACGGCGGCTGGCCACCTGCAGCACAAGATTTTAGCAGTTGGGTTTTGGAGTAGTCGCGGTGATGAGATGCAGCCACGGAGGCGAGAGAGAAGAGACAAGTTCGAGAATCTCTAGCCGTTTGGACCCCAGTGCACCCGACGAAGTGTGTTTGGCGTCAGCGCCGGCGCTTTTTCGGCCTCGGGGTCAAGTTTCCAGCCGTGCCCCAAGGTTTCGGCCCCCAACGCACATAAAAATCAAAGTTGTCTTTCCCGTTACAAAAAAATGAGACAAGTTCGACGATCATCATGCCACAGGACAATGATCATCATGCCACAGGGTTGGCGAACGAACATAGACAAAGTCCGACGATCAAAAGGGAAAGAGCCATAGACGTAGAACTCAAACGATAGGCTGCTCCGTCGTAGGGATGGGGGAGGTCGGCGTCGTCGTCAGTGTTGTGGGCACAACTTCACTGCTCGACGTCGTGGCAGTGGTCGCCGCCAGTCTCGGCATTTGGTTCAAGATGAGGCCGCGCTCCGCCAGGTACCACGCCTTCACCTCCTCATCCATCGTCGACATGTGTGCGTCCATCAAGGACGCTAGGTCAGTGTTCCTCTTCTTCGCGGTGACGTTGGTCGTGAGAAGGTCGAGCTGGCGTCCTCCTTCGTCATCAGCGCCGACCACCTCGACTTCAATTTCTCCTCCCTCTTGGCGGCGTTGCTCTTGGCGTCAGTGATGCACTGTTCTACTAACGATTGTGCGTACCCTCACAGTGGAGGCGAGAAATTGACCGGCGACGCGACGCTCTGCTGGCTCCCTCACGTGCCTTGCAGGCACTAGCCGGTCTGTTGATGACGAGGCGGAAGGTTCGCCATCCCTGCCGCGCGAGACACCTCCTCCTGCTCCACCGTCGCGTTCCTTGCTCTCTTCATGTTCAGCATGTTCCGCCGATCAAGGGTGACCGCCTCCCGGCGATTAACGTCGGCCTTCCACTGGGCGTTCGTCAATCTAGGGGGCCTTGCCATCGGCGCCCTCAGCTTCCTCTGTTTTCGTTGGGTGGAATCGATGGCATGGCGAGGGGGCGCATACTTCTTCGATGGCATGGCAGGCGAATCTGGGCAGAATGGCGGGAGTGGCGGGGGAGAAGAGGGTAGGTAATGGGAAAATGGAGGAAAAGGGAAAACGATGGCAAAATCGATCGGTGTCACCGACAGTACCGGTCCATGCACCTTTTCATTTCAGTCTGTGGCCCCACACGACCCCCGAGGCGTTTGGTTCCGTTTGGGTTCGCCGGTTGAAATTTCGGTCCAAATCAACGAAAAAGAAGATATGAAAACGCGGGTTGGACTTTTTTGGGCGCTGGCGCTAAAAAAGATGTCATGTTAGGGTCGAAATCTATACTGCCCGAAAGAAAGCAACGATGGGATTGCTGACTGATAGCATCTCCTCCCGCGCCCCCAACAGGCCCCTCCCGGGTATTTTCTTTCATCGGCGGAAAAAAAGGGTCCAGTCGCGCCGCCACGAGCCCGTTTTTCGTTGGCTAGGGTCGAAATTGGCTCCAGCAGTCCCAGGTCAAACCCAACGCGCTCGGGGTCGCCCGAGGGCGCCAGCGGAAACATTTTTGGCTCGAAAAAAACTCTAGGCACGCCTAGTCGTCCTCATCGTCTCGTTTCCCGTGGAAATCAATGTGAAGGTTGCGCCGCCGGTCAGCTTTCCATTGATTCACGGCCGGCGCAGTGAAGGCGCGACAACGCATGCCCCGTCGGTTCCTACCACACGTTCACACAGGGCTGCTCCGCGTGCCCACCCGCCCGCGGCTATATAAGGTGCCCTCTCCCCGCCGGTGGCCACATACCTCTCTCACCGACACCCTCTCCTCTCCTTCTTCGTCACCGGTGCCTCCTCTCTTTTTTTCTCCCCAAAAAATGGTTGAATGCTTCCCCGACGACGGAGCGGCAACCAATTGCTTCGGCCACCGTCACCTCCACGAGGACGAGGCCCGTCTTCTATACGAGGCGGACTACCCGGCGCCACTGGACATGCGGGTGACGGGGTCGTGGAGGCTGAGCGCCGGCGGAGTCCTGGTGCCACCGCCGCCCTCTCGAGCTGACCGGCGGGCCGAGATCTTGTGCATCAGGTCGTCGCTGCGGGAGAGCTTGTGCAACCTGTCGAGGTACGTCCCCCACAGCAACACGACGCGGATGGCGTACTTCGAACGCCGGCACGCCGACCAGCTCGCCGCCACCAACGGGTCGAACCATGCGTCCGCCACAACTCCGAGGGACGCCGCCAATAGTGAGGCATCCCCGGTCGCACATTAGAGGCCGTCCTCGAGCACATCGAGGACGGTAACTCGCCGAGGTACGAGTACCCATCGCCACCCGCCTTCTCCTGCCGTCGCGGCAGCTCCTGGACGCAAAGGCCGATGGAGACGGCGCCGTCCTCCTCGTCCTGTTCCCGCTCCCGCTCCTCCGGGTCACTGACGCTCCTCTCCACCAATCTGGAGCCGTAGGAGACGTCACTGGGGTAGCGCACGCGCAGCGGCGACATCGTCATTAATGAGCCCGGCGTCTCCCGCCTTGTCAAGCCGAAGACGGAGCCGGGACTCCTTCCCGTCAAGCAAGAGCACCTAGGCATGGCCGCCGACGACGAGACCGCCCTTAAATGGGCGCGGGGTGACTACGTCTAGAAGGAGATAGAGTGTGAGCACCACACCCTTGAGGAGATCGCCACCTGGCGCCGCGGCCGCAAGGAGGGCGGCGGCGTCAGCCTCGACGACAACAATGAGGAGGCGTCGGGGCCTTCCAACCCCGTTCGCCACGGCGACCCAGGGCAGGGGTGCAGCAAAGACGACGGTGGAGCGCATGAGGACGACAATGACGACGGTGACTATTGTTGGGTTTAGTCCCACATCGGTTGTGGGAGGAGACATAACATGACTTATAAGGGTGAGGGTGTCCCCTCCTAATAGGCTAGTCTTTTGGAGGGAGAGGGTCCAAGGCTTGTCATAAGTCGGTGTTGCTCTCCGGTTGGGCCTGTTGACGCATGTGGGTCGGAAACGCTGGTGTTAGCGGACCCGGGATTGCGTAACAAGTGGTATCAGAGCCCAGATGCCCGGAATAGATCTCGGTAGACTCACGGATGGTCGGTCATGGTTGGTGGGCTGGAGATGTTGGTATTAGCGAGCCATAGGCGACCGATGTGTGAGGAGGAGACATAACACGACTTATAAGGGTGAGAGTGTCCCCTCCTAATAGGCTAGTCTTTTGAAAAGAGATGGTCCAATGCCTGTTATAAGTCGGTGTTGCTCTTCGGTTGGGCATATTAACGCATGTGGATCGGAAACGTTGGTGTTATCGGATCTGGGATTGCATAACAATTATACTAATTTCTACAAGCTTTTCGACATGTAAAAGATAACGCTATTTTAGGTCCGTGTGGCTGAACGGCTGAAAAAAAACTCTAAGGCCGGACGAGTGACAGAATTACTGGAAACACTCTAAGGCCGCACGAGTGACAGAATTACTGCCGGCACGGCACCCATGCGGCGAGCCTCTGATGCCGATGCCCCCAGCTTCGATCACACATTGTTGAGTCGAGCAGACAGACGGAAGGTGGCATTTCGCTGCCGCCCAGCACCAAACCATTTCCCAAGGTTATATATAACCCGCGAGTCAGCGTCGTCGATCGGCCGGCAGGCCGGCAACATGTGGTCTGCATCCTCGTGAAGGCATCATGCCCGCCTACCTTCGAAAACGAGTCGCTCTAGCGTGAATCCATGATGATGTTGGTTGCCTCCTCCCGGTTGCCTTCTTCTCCTCGAAATCAGGGGGAGATTTCCAAACTTTGGTGCCTTGACGAAACAGGGAAACCATCACCTCCTACTCCTAGCAACCATGTGGTTGCATCTAATCTCTAGTGCGTGGACTGGGTCCCCTGCACTTACGCTGGGGCCCCCCTGAAGTGGCCGGTGCCCCCGTTCGACCAATGGACGCAGCGGCATTCGAAATGGCAGTGTACTGCTGTACTTCGGAGAGGCGGTTAAGATTTTAATCTATACGCCAGTTTTCTCTAAGTGCTATACTCCCGTTGCGCATCGGGATAATTAATATGTAAATTTAGAGCAGGTCGTGCACTTCTTTACCTGTACCTGCTCGTTCTGCATCAATGGCGCATTGCTGGAGCAGGGACAGACGCTCAGGTAGATCTGCGTGAGGGAGGCAAAGTCAACCGGCAGGAACATGATACAGTTTCGAATCTGTATGCGGCCGTTATAAACAATTATTCGGACTTGAACAAGCTCAGGGGATTCCCGTGTATGCAGTAGTGTCACGAGTACGGGTACATCCCCGTGCAAATGCAAGAAGATATAACCGCATGGGCGTCTAGTGTTTGGCTGGCTCATCCTAAGTGCAAACATGTTTAGTGCAATGTTTGCCAGGCTCTTGACGACATGGGCGTCTAATGATCATGCGATAGATCCATGCACAAATACTAAGTTCTTGAACAATAAATTTATGAGTAAAACGCATGATAAGTCCTAAATGCAACCGTAAAAACAAGGGGAAATACCCTCGTCCAGTCGACAGATCTTTTTTGCTCGCGACGACCGTCTCCATTGTCGTCGGATCTCAGACGGCTCAGGAGTGTTTCCATGAGCTTTCACTATTCTTTAACTAGGCAGTTGTTTCAAAAAGCATATCGCAACAAACGATCTGTTGCAAGAAAAATTTGCAACAAGAGATGTGTCAAAAATATTTCGGTAACAAAACAAAGCAATTGTTTCTGCAACGCGATTGTTGTTTCTACTAGGCGATCGTTGTTTCAGGAATTATTTCTACAATGCGGCTATAGTTTCTGCAACGCGGCCGTTGTTGCAAAGAGACGAACGCAACACAAGCCTTGTTGCGAAGCTCACTGGAAGAAGATCGGACGGTTGGCGAGCTCAGATCCTGCGGCTATCAAGGCGGAGGATGTTTTCTAAACATCACCCCAACTCTCTCTCTCTCTCTCTCTCTCTCTCTCTCTCCCTCTCTCTCTCCCTCCCTCCCTCCCTCCCTCCCCCTCTCTTTCTCCCATGTCACCATCAGTGCCTCTACACCCTTGTAATAGAGTTGGCCGTGTGGGTCGTTGTGTGGGCGCGAGCATGACCACACTTGGGAAATTGTCACGACTGCTGAAGGACGCGGAAGAGTGCGCAAAAACTGCAAAGTTGGCATAAAGGTGATCAAGAGTGACGCAACCCCAACAACAATGACATGTCGGTAGCAATTCGATGTTCTGAGACGTGTCATTCTACCACTCTGTAGTGAGATTGAGATGACCGTTCTACTCTCCTTGCTGGAGCTCAAGCCATCATGCCATTGATGGCCTCTGTGATGTCGCTTCCAAGCATTATATGTGTGGGAGAATACGACGGCGTGAGAATGAGGTGAGATAATACTCTAGGGGTTTTGTTTGATATTTACCTATTATAAGTTAGCTTGATGGGCCAATTGGGTCAACGTGGGAACAATCCAAGCATCTCCAAGCGACACATCGGTGGGTCAATACTGGTCATGCAAGCTTAAGATCCGAGATGAACAACTACGAGAGAGGGAGTGCATCTACATATCCTTGTATATCGCTAAGCGAAAGCGTTGTGAAACGCGGTTGATGTAGTCGAACGTCTTCGTGATCCAATCACGAATGTTTCGATCAAGTGCTGAACGGACGGCACTTCCGCGTTGAGCACACGTGCAGCTCGATGATGCCTTCACCACCTCGATCCAGCGAGCGAAGGCGAAGTAGTAGTTGAGTTCTCCGGCAACAAGATGGCATGATGCCGATGGTGGTGGAACGATCTCGGCAGGGCTTCGCCAAGCACTACCACGATTTTGACGGTGGAGAAATACTAAGAGAGAGAGAGAGAGAGAGGAGGGATGCGTCGTGGCTTTCAGGTGTCGGCTTGGGGAGAGGCATTATTGAATGAGGGAGGGAATGCAATAATGGTTGTTTGATTTGTAGAATTGCCATCCTTGGGGAGATCCTAAGAAATTCTTCATACTATGTTTTGGAGCTAAGTCGGGAATGGAATAATGGTTGTTTGATTTGTAGAATCGGCATCCTTGGGGGAGATCGTAAGAAATTATTCATACTATGTTTTGGAGCTAAGGCTTCATCCACTCAAATTTCTTTTTAGAATTAACGTGATTTTATTCTGGTGTGTTAAATACATTATATGTTAACTGGTGAAGTTTTCAAAATTTATACTTCTCGTGTTCCAAAATACTTATAGTAGTTTTGGATTCAAGGGATTTGTTAAGAAATTTTGAAGGATTCTAATGCTTAGGATTTTCTTTTTTATGTGGGTTGTTTGATTCTTAGGATTATATTTTGTAGAAAAATTTCCTTAGGATTTATTTGCAATTGTTTCCATAAAAAACATTTGTACTATGAGGGTTTGATTGTACGGAGAAGTGCGGTATTCATCTCATGAGGTAGAAGTGGATGGAAATCGTAAGGAAAATTTTATGTGAAATATAACCCAAAGAATCAAACAACCACACATAAAAGAACATCCTGAGGATTATAATCCTCCAAAATATTTTACTCATCATATTACTTGTCGAGGTATTTAGGATAACAAATTCTTTAAATCCAGATGGGACCTCATATTTGTCCAATAGTATGACATGTCACTTTAATTCATTGTCTTTACTATTCCGACACATGTATCTAGATCATTAATTTAATCAACTTAATAAAAGTCATATGTAATAAAAAATATATCATTAAAAAATTTAGATGTTTTATTTTCTAGTGATATAATTCTTATGTTAAGTACTATAATTTATATAAGTTAAATTGATGATCTGGCTTGTGTGACGAAGGAAGTGCTATTTTAGAAGTCCAGTGGACCAAAGAGGTCCTGAAATCTTTCGTGTCTATTCCAGCGTATCCCGTCCTGTGGATCAAAGGAGTTGCCCCAAGGAAAGATCAGTAAAAGACCCTGGGGTGACATTTTTAATTCTTATTCAGACACAGTACACAGAGTCACAGACACAGACAGGCAAAGATGAGGCTACTCAAGCGCGACGGGAACACATAGCTCTAGGTCAAGGGAAGCGTGAATAAAGGCACTTTGAGATCTTCAAACTCTATGCACAAGGGCGCAGTGCAGGCCAGTATCTGTAAATGTAGGTCGCGTCAAATCATATCACATCAACTGTTTGCTTTCTTTCTACTACAGACTCATTCGGGCGATTGAATGATCTCCGGGTCTGGATAATGTCCATGCAATTGTACAAACTTAGTCGTCAAGCATACTACATAATCTACTTTCTTCTTCTTAAAAGTTCCATTAAGGTTAATTTTAACGGATCAACCCAAACGGACGATGATTTTGTCTTTTCAGACATGAATGTTCGCTTCGGCGTTTGGATCGGCGTATACGCCCAACGCTGATCCGATCCATTTTTATCGACGCGTGAAAAAATAATAATCAAGCATACTTAAACATTTAAAACCGGCCACGAAAACCGGTTACATTATAAATGAAAAAAAAACTAGGCGTCCTCGTCGGCGACAGCGAGGTCGGGCTGCGTCGAAGCGGGGGCGGGCTGTGCCAGCGCGGGCAGTGCTGGTGTCGGCGATAGCGCAGCACGGGTGCGCTCGTTCGCGAGGGGCAGCGACATCTTAGCATGGAGGTAGGTGGCCTCCTCCGAGAGCAGCGCGCGGGGGTAGGCGACGATGGTGTTCTGAACGAAGCGAGACGTAGCACGGGCGCGGTCGTGCGCCTGGCGCATCGCCCTCTTAGCCTGGAGGTAGGCGATGACGAGGTCGTCGTTGTCCATGGCTGCTTGCTAGGGTCGACGACGAGAAAACAGAGGGGTGGCGAGATGAGTACGGGTGGAGTTCTGGAAGCAGATGTGCGAACACCACGGGACACTCAGATTGAAAAAGGCCGACCGTGGTCGCTGACGCGTGGGTCCGAGGAGGGCGACCGTCATAAATAATGTTGATCACGGTGGTTGGGGGTGGACACCGAGAGGGCGCACGCACGTCGGCTTCGCGTCCACGCCGATGCATTTTAGTCCCAAATTTGGACCAGAAATGGGTCGGCACGGACACGGAGCGGACGTAGTTTGAAAATGGGTCGGCGCGTTGGCCATCTGTTTTATCCGCGCCGATCCAAACGGACGGCGGCGGACGAAATGAGTTGCCCCATTGAAATTGCTTTAAAGGACTATATACGAATATATATAGACATACTTTAGAATTTTTTTAAAAAGACTTATATTTAGAAATAGAGGGGTATCAGTTTAGCAAAGAGCCAAGAATAGCTAGTACTCCCTCGTTATTTTTTGCATGAACATCAACTACAAAAATATATCAAAATTCACAATATTAAATTAGTATTGTATTACAACTGTTTATATTTTTCAAAATAAATTTGATAAAAAAAATGTAGTTTGACTACAAACATTTTTTTTAGATTGACGGGAAAAACCCCACAGCTTATTATATTTCAACTCAAATATGACTTGACGCTCGGTACAAGAACATGAAACACATACGGGACACAAAAGAAAATTACAAAGAAAGGCATCCAAGAGGATAGCCCAACACTAGAAAAAAGAAAGAAACAAACAAAGGGGAAGGTTGGTTACAGCAACCAAGCCGACCCCCCCCCCCCCCGGCCGACACCTCTAGAGCGAGCTCCACTCAACAACTCGGTCCACCACCGATAAATAACCATAACAAGGCCTAGGAAAAAAGTCACGCACCAGTCCAACAATTCGCAGGGGAACATCACCGACACGAACAAAAGGCGTCGAATAGCTGAGTTCGTGCGGCGAGACCGGTGTGCTGCCGAAGGAACAGATACATTGCACCGCCGAGACTGAAAGGCATGACACCGGTGTACTGTCCCCAAGGACGAAGGGCAACATGCGGCTGAGGCCTCCCCAGGATGTCCACGCAAATGTCGCCTGGGCCACCAAGAAACCCAGCCTTATCACAAAGGAGACACTATAGTAGAGGCACACCAAGAACCATCAATGATACGAACGAACTGCGTCGGACAACCGAGTTTGACCGGCGCCATCGGTGTGCCGCTAACAAAGCCAAAAGGCAACACGCCACCAAGATCGAAGGGCGATGTACTACCGCCGAGGTCGAAGGGCAGCATGTCGTCGAGGCCACCCCAGGATGTCCATGCAAGCTCCACCCGAGTCGCCAAGACAAAGGCCAGCTGGGGGTCAAAGCCAATGTGAAAATGGGAGCAGCAAGAGACGAGTCCACCCAAAGCATAAAGAATCCAAAATGATGCCCCCATGGAGGAAACGACGTAGAGACGTTGACATCAGCCGAAACGGGGAACCCAGGTCCAAGATTTTTCCCGGGATGTGAGAGCATGGGGGGACGGAGACAAGGCCAAAATCGATGCCTTCAAGAAGGAAAATGGCGCCCACAGGTGTCATCATCGATGAAGATTTCTCCTGTCCCTGCCTCCCCCACCTCGCACCCGAAGCAAGTCAGCCATCCACCACCTAAGCCCACCATTAGCCGAGAAACACGAGTCGAAGAAGTAGTAGGATTGCGGGCTGTCGCGCGCAGGACAGGGTGATACCGGTGGGCACAATGGCTAGTGCGGTGCTGCAACGGGATGACGCATGCTAGCCAGAACTCGCAACACTTGGCCACCTAGTCGCATGGTTTTCTAGGGTCGCTGCCCCGGCTTCCACCGAGAGGATGCACCGCCCGAAGTCCCAGCCCCGCCGTGGAGCGGACCAACCCTGAGCTAGACATAACCCTAGCCAGACGACACCACAACCGATGGGAGCGCCCGATGCAGCCCCCACTCCACCGCATCATGAATCACCATCACCACCCTCCAGGATTGCTGGATGAACCCTCGACACCATTAACCACCACCAGCGATCGCATCTAGGCAGGAGACCCCAAATCCGTCACTACCACGCCCCAACTCGTGCCCAGGTGAACTACAAGGCAACGGGAGCAAGGCCGCGCCGGTCGGGCCACCACCACGTCGGACGAACACTTGTGAAGCCAGGAATGAACCGCAACTCCACGCTGCCCCGCATATGCGAGGAAGGGAGATCGCTTGCCGCCACCCACGTCGCGAAGGCTTTGCCTCAGCGACGAGAGAAGGAGGAGCGGGAGGAAGGGTTGCTGTCCCGCGGCGGGGAGGGCTCTCCCGGGTCGCCTATGAGGGGAGTGTAGAGAGAGAGGAGTTGGCAATACAATAGTTGATGTATTGATGGGTGCCAAGGGCACATATATATAAGGTACAAGTGGGCCTCTATCTCAATTATACAAGGTTAGGAGATGGGCCAGACTAAATGCAATATACATGCAACATATGTTCAACACCCCCCGCAGTCGAAGCATTGTCGAAGGCACAGAGAATGGATCGAAGCTCCTAGAAGACGCCAGTCGGCAATCCCTTAGTCATTACGTCAGCAAACTGTTGCGACGTCGGCACGTGGAGAACTCGAACTCGGCCAAGGGCAACCTGCTCGCGAACAAAGTGAATGTCGAGCTCGATATGCTTCGTTCGTCTATGATGCACCGGGTTGGCGGAGAGGTAGACCGCGCTGACGTTGTCACAGCAAACAAGAGTAGCTTTGGAAGTGTCACAAAGCAACTCCTGTAGGAGCTGACAGATCCAAGAGCACTCCGTCACGGCGTTAGCTGCTGCCCTATACTCAGCCTCAGCACTGGAGCGGGAGACCGTGGGCTGGCGCTTCGAAGACCAAGAGATCAACGAGGGCCCAAGGTAGACGCAGTAGCCGGATGTGGAGCAGCGAGTGTCGGGGCCAGCAGCCCAGTCGTCGTTGGAGTATGCGACGAGGTCGGTGGAGGTGGCGGCTGTCTGGGTGAGATCCAGAGATGTGGTGTCGCGTATGTACCGAAGAATACGCCATACAGAGTCCAGTGAGTATCTCGCGGTGACTGCATGTGGAGGCACACCTGCTGAACAACATACTACAGGTCCGGGTGTGTGAGCGACACGTATTGGAGAGCAGCAACAATGGAGCGATAAAACGCTGCATCGGTGGCGAGAGACCCCTCTGTAGCGGACACCTTCGCCTTGGTGTCGACTCGGGTGGGCGTCGGCTTGTAGTTAAGCATGCCAACGCGCTCCAGAACCTCGTGAGCGTACTTCTGCAGATACAGAAAGAAGCCGTCAGCCCGACGGACCACCTCGATGCCGAGAAAGTAATGAAGCGGCCCCAAGTCCTTCAGGGCAAACTCCGCGCGAAGACGAGTCGTGACCTGCTGAAGGAGCTTGGCAGTGGATGCCATGAGGATCATGTCATCGACATAGAGGAGCGGGTAGGCCATGAGTGCGCCCTGATGGAACGCGAAGAGCGAGGCATCGGAGCGGGTGGACCGAAACCCCACCGATTGCAGGAAGACATCGATACGCTGGTACCAAGCACGTGGTGCCCGCTTAAGTCTGTATAGAGAGCGGGAAAGCAAGCATACAGAGTCAGGATGCTCGGCATCGACAAAGTGTGTGGGTTGCTTGTAGAAGACCTGCTCGTCCAGATGACCATGCAGAAAGGCGTTGGAGACGTTCAACTGATGAACTGGCCAAGTGCGCGAGACCGCCAACTGAAGCATAGTGCGGATCGTGCCCGGTTTCACAACCGGGGCGATGGTGTCAGTGAAGTCCACGCCGGCGCGTTGTCGAAAGCCACGAACCACCCACCGGGCCTTGTAGTGCTCAAGAGAGCCGTCCGGGCGAGTCTTGTGGCGGAACACCCAATTGCGAGAGATGACGTTAGCACAAGGGGGTCGCAACACAAGTTGACACATACGGTTGCGCTGCAAGGCGTCGAACTCCTCATGCATCGCGACCAGCCAGTGAGGATCCCGTATGGCGACATGAACGGATGTAGGAATGGGGATGGTGTCGATGTCGCCGCAGCACACACATACTCGTCGGAAGAGTAGCGTGTGCTCGGTCGAAGCACGCCATCCCGGGCGCGGTTAATCATGCGATGAATCGGACCAGCGGAGGCGGCCGCGTCCATAGGGGCGGCCGGTTCGTCGATGGAACTAACCACCGAGTCGTCAGCGGTGGCGGAACGTGCAGCGACGAGCGAGGGTGATGTCGACTGATGACCCACAAGTATAGGGGATCAATCGTAGTCCTTTCGATAAGTAAGAGTGTCGAACCCAACGAGGAGCAGAAGGATCTGACAAGTGGTTTTCAGCAAGAAAAAATCTGCAAGCACTGAAATTGTCGGTAACAAGTGATTATGTGGTGAGAAGATTCGTAGCAAGCAACAAGTAACAAAAGTAGCAACGATGCAGCAAAGTGGCCCAATCCCTTTTGTACCAAGGGACAAGCTTGGACAAAGTCTTATAGGAGGAAAAACGCTCCCGAGGACACACGGGAATTTCTGTCATGCTAGTTTCATCATGTTCATATGATTCGCGTTCGTTACTTTGATAGTTTGATATGTGGGTGGACCGGCGCTTGGGTGCTGCCCTCACTTGGACAAGCATCCCACTTATGATTAACCCCTCTCGCAAGCATCCGCAACTACGAAAGAAGAATTAAGACAAAGTCTAACCATAGCATTAAACTAGTGGATCCAAATCAGCCCCTTACGAAGTAACACGTAAACTAGGGTTTAAGCTTGTGTCACTCTAGCAACCCATCATCTACTTACTACTTCCCAATGCCTTCCTCTAGGCCCAAATAATGGTGAAGTGTTATGTAGTCGACGTTCACATAACACCACTAGAGGAAAAACAACATACAACATATCAAAATACCGAACGAATACCAAATTCACATGACTATTATTAGCATGACTTATCCCATGTCCTCAGGAACAAAAGTAACTAATCACAAAGCATAATCATAATCATGATCAGAGGTGTAATGAGTAGCATCAAGGATCTGAACATAAACTCTTCCACCAAATAATCCAACTAGCATCAACTACAAAGAGTAATCAACACTACTAGCAACCTTACAAGTACCAATCGGAGTCGCGAGAGGGAGATTGGTTACAAGAGATGAACTAGGGTTTGGAGATGAGATGGTGCTAATGAAGATGTTGATGGTGACGAGTCCCCTCCGATGAGAGGAGTGTTGGTGATGACGATGGTGACGATTTCCCCCTCCGAGAGGGAAGTTTCCCCGGCAGGATCGTCCTGCCGGAGCTCTAGATTGGTTCTGCTCAAGTTTCGCCTCGTGGCGGCGGCGAAACCACGAAAAAGCTCCCCTCGTGATTTTTTTTCTAGACGAAACCCTCCATATAGCAAAAGAGGGGGCAAGTGGGCCAACAGGGTTCCCACAAGCCCCCATGGCGCGGCCTGGGGGGTGGCCACGCCGTGCAGGCTTGTGGCCACCCCTGGCCCTCCTCCGGTACTTCTTCGGCCCAGTATTTTTTATATATTGGGAAAAAAGTCTCCGTTGATTTTCATGGCGTTTGGAGTTGCGCAGAATAGGTATCTCAACTTTGCTCCACTTTCAGGCCAGAATTCCAGTTGCCGGTATTCTCCCTCTTCATGTAAACCTTGCAAAATAAGAGAGAAAAGGCATAAGAGTAGTACCGTGAAGTGAAATAACAGCCAAAGAAGCGATAAATATCAACGTGAAAACATGATGCAAAAGGGACGTATAAACTCCCCCAAGCTTAGACCTCGCTTGTCCTCAAGCGAAAGCCGAGCTCAATAAATATATCCACATGTTTAGGGAGAGAGGTGTCGACAAAACAAGATACAAACATGCATGCATCATGATCATGATGAGAACAGCAATACCAACATATAATCTCCCATGCTAAAGTGATAATTCCTTCACACAGTAAAGCATGGATCAAGAACCTTACCGAGAAGTAACAACCGATAGCCTCTAGTCATTGAAGCAATTGCAATTTATCACAACATCAGAAAGAGTCAAATAAGAGCTTGTAAAGCAAATCCACATACTCAATCATTCTTTTGTTCTCTACAATTGCTACAACTCACGTGGTACTCATGTGATCAAAGTCTCAGGTGAACACAGAGAAAGATAGGGGCTTATATTTGCCTCCCAACTTCTTACCTCAAGGGTAATGTCAACAATAATAATTCATGGATACTTACCTCCAAGTTGACATATGAATATAGATCTTTCCCAAGCATGTGACGGTAGCCAAGACAAAGGCAAAATAGGGAATTGGTGAAGATCACCATGACTCTTTCAGGGACAAAAAGGTAAAGGTACAAGATAGGCCCTTCACAGAGGGAAGCAGATGTTGTCATGCGCTTTTGAGGTTTGAATGTGTGTCCTCTTAGTGCGGAGAAACGTCACTTTATATTGCCTCTTGTGATAAAGAACTTTATTATGGAGTCTGTCGCTTTTATGTCTTCCTCATCACAGGTTCTTATAAAGCTTATTTTCCACACACTAATAGATCACACATATTAGAGAGCAATTTTTATTGCTTGCACCGATGACAACTTACTTGAGGGATCTTATTCAATCCATAGGTAGGTATGGTGGACACTCATGGCAAAACTGGTTTGAAGGTTTATGGATGCACAAGTAGTATCTCTACTTGGTGCGGGAGTTTTGGCTAATATGAGGTGGAAGCAACCGTCACATGCTAAGGGATCTCTAATCATATAACATTGTTCAGAGCTAAGCAAACACAATTCATTACGTTGTCTTCCTTGTTCAACATCTACTTCTAGGCATGCAATAGTTTAGTGAGTATTCACAATCATAGATGGTGTCAGAGATGATATATTTATATGTGAACCTCTCCTTCTTTATCACTTCCTATTAATTGCAACAATGATCAAGGTCTACGTTTGCCTACCCTCAACAAGTTTCAATCCTCATTCTTTTTATATGTGAAGCCATCACTTTCCATAAGATAATTACAAGATCTTTCATGCTTTTGTTCTATTCTCACTCTTTTGATCATGGCAAGAGGCAAAGCCCTTCAACTAAGACACTCTTTATTATATGGCACACGATCAAGAACACATCGGGGGTGACACAAAGCAAAACTCAAGACTAAAACACTAAAACTTTTAAACTACTGGAGAAAAAAAAAGTGAAAAGGAAAACTAAAACAAAGGTAAAGGCAAAAGATGTGATGGTGATACGATACCGGGGAAACTCCCCCAAGCTTGGCAAAAGCCAAGGGGATTGCCCATACCAATGCTCAGTTGTCTTCCTTTGGTGGTGATGGTGGAGTTGTTGCAACATGGGTTTGATCCTCCTTAGCCTCCATGACCTCCATCCTTTTCAAATCTGCATGCACTTATCCATAGATTTGACGGAGGTCGTTCTCCCCCCACAAACTCTTGAGAAGACATCTTGACCTAGATCTGTGGCAGAAAACAGGCTCGAAACGAAAAACAGAGGAAATCTGCGTGATACGGGGTCAGACCAAACGAAAGTATATATAATGATTTTTTTCTAGACCAGAAGGAGTCCCCTGCACGACAACGGAGTCCGGGAGGCGCACGAGGTGGTCACAAGCCCTCACGGCGCGGCCAGGGGGTGGGCCCGCGCCGTGCAGGCTTGTTGCCTCCTCGCGCACTTTCCGGACTACCTCCATTTTTTGTATTTTTTCAAATATTCCAAAACGGAGAAAATTTCCTATGGGCAACGTTTTGGACTCTGTTTTCTTACCGAATCTCATACCTCTTCGTTTTCGAAGTCTGAAACAGGCTCATAAATGTTCCTTAGGTATTCTTCCGGAGTTATGGTATTGATGATATTGCTTTCAACATTTATGGGAGTACCTGAGATATAATGCTTGATTCTCTGCCTATTTACCACTCTCGGACAATTACCTTCCGTGTTGTTGATCTTGATAGCACCTAAACGATATACTTCCTCAACAACATAGGGACCTTCCCATTTAGAGATAAGCTTGCCTGCAAAGAATCTTAAACGAGAGTTATATAGCAAGACATAATCGCCTACATTGAACTCGCGCTTTTGTATCCTCTTATCATGCCACCTCTTAACCTTCTCTTTGAAGAGCTTGGCATTCTCATATGCTTGAGTTCCCGACTCGTCAAGCAAGCTAATGTCAAATAACCTCTTCTCATCGGCAAGTTTGAAATCGAAGTTGAGCTCTTTGATTGCCCAGTAAGCTTTATGATCTAGCTCAAGAGGTAAGTGACATGCTTTCCCATACACCATTTTGTACGGAGACATGCCCATGGGATTCTTATAGGCAGTTCTATAAGCCCACAGTGCATCATCGAGCTTCTTAGACCAATTCTTTCTAGACCTGTTGACAGTCTTTTGCAGAATCATTTTAATCTCTCTATTGCTTAGCTCTACTTGACCACTGGACTGAGGGTGATAGGGAGACACAATTCTATGGTTGACATCGTACTTAGCAAGCGTTTTACGGAAAGCACCATGAATGAAGTGCGAACCACTATCGGTCATCAGATATCTAGGGACTCCAAATCTAGGGAAGATAACTTCTTTCAGCATCTTGATAGAAGTGTTATGATCAGCACTACTAGTGGGGATAGCTTCTACCCACTTAGTGATGTAATCAAAAGCAACTAAGATGTGAGTATACCCATTGGATTTTGGAAAAAGGTCCCATATAATCAAAGCCCCAAACATCAAATGGTTCAATGACAAGTGAATAGTTCATAGGCATTTCCTGACGTTTGCT
Source organism: Hordeum vulgare subsp. vulgare (assembly GCF_904849725.1). NCBI lineage: Eukaryota > Viridiplantae > Streptophyta > Magnoliopsida > Poales > Poaceae > Hordeum > Hordeum vulgare. Next base: position 547,817,653 of record NC_058521.1, on the reverse strand, counting down.
AATATTACCTATTCTTTGACATTCGTCACAAGACAAGACAAACTTACGGGCATCCTTGAAGAGAGTGTGCTAATAGAAACCTGATTGCAATACCTTGTGTGCAGTTCTATCTCCTGCATGGTGTCCTCCGTAGGCCTCGGAGTGGCACTTCTGTAGGATCTGTCCCTGTTCATGTTCACGTACACAACGTCTAATAACACCATCTACTCCTTCCTTATAAAGGTGAGTATCATCCCAAAAGTAGTGTCTCAAGTCAAATAAGAATTTCTTCTTTTGCTACTACGTGAAACTAGGTGGTATGTATTTGGCAACGATATAGTTTGCATAATCAGCATACCACGGTGCACTACGTGAAGCATTGATGCCATTCAATTGCTCATCCGGAAAGCTATCATCAATAGGTTGTGGGTCATCCAGAACGTTCTCCAGCCTAGACAAGTTATTTGTTACTGGGTTATCAGCACCTTTTCTGTCAACAACGTGCAGATCAAATTCTTGTAGCAAGAAAACCCATCTGATAAGTCTAGGTTTAGCGTCCTTCTTCTCCATGAGGTACTTGATAGCAGCATGACTAGTGTGAATAGTGACTTTGGAATCAACTATGTAAGACCTGAACTTTTCACATGCAAACACGACTCTAAAAATTCCTTCTTCGTAGTAGCATAGTTTCTCTCGGCACTGTCTAGAGTTTTACTAGCGTAGTGAATAACATTCAACTTCTTATCAACTCATTGCCCTAGAACAGCACCAACAGCATAATCACTAGCGTCACACATGATTTCAAAGGGTAGGTTCCAATCAGGTGGTTGAACAATAGGTGCAGTTATCAAAACCCTCTTAAGTATTTCGAAGGCATTCTCACAATCCTCGTCGAAGACAAAAGGAATATCCTTTTGCAAGAGGTTGGTAAGAGGCCTAGAAATCTTGGAGAAGTCTTTGATGAACCTTCTATAGAAACCAGCATGACCAAAGAAACTTCTTATTCCTCTGATATCTGTGGGGTATGGCATTTTCTCGATTGCATGAACCTTAGCCTTATCAACTTCAATACCTCTTTCAGAAATTTTATGTCCTAAGACGATGCCTTCATTAACCATAAAGTGGCACTTCTCCCAATTCAAGACAAGATTGGTGTCTTTACATCTCTATAAGACTCGATCAAGTTCGTTGAGGCAATCATCAAAGGAAGACCCGTAAACAGAGAAGTCATCCATGAAAACCTCAACAATCTTTTCACAAAAGTCCGAGAATATAGCCATCATACATCTTTGAAAGGTGGCAGGTGCATTACATAAGCCAAAAGGCATACGTCTATAGGCAAAGGTACCGAAAGGGCAGGTGAAAGTGGTTTTGTCCTGATCAGATTGTGCAACTGGTATTTGGGAGAAACCAGAATAACCGTCTAGAAAGCAGAAGTGTGTGTGTTTGGACAGCCTTTCTAGCATTTGGTCGATAAAAGGCAGAGCGTAATGATCTTTCCTAGTGGCCTTATTCAACTTCCTAAAATCAATCACCATTCTATAGCTAGTAATAATCCTGTGTGGAATCAACTCATCCTTATCATTAGGGACAACGGTAATGCCTCCCTTCTTAGGAACGCAATGCACCGGACTCACCCAATCACTGTGAGCAACAGGATAGATAATACCCGCTTTCAGGAGCTTTAATATTTCTTTTCTTACTACTTCTTTCATCTTAGGATTCAATCTCCTTTGATGATCAGCAACTGGTTTGAATTCAGGATCAGTTTTGATCTTGTGCTGGCATAGAGTGGGACTAATGCCCTTAAGATCATCAAGAGTATATCCTATAGCAGCACGATGCTTCCTCAGAGTTTTTAGTAACTTCTTTTCTTCTTGCTCTGAGAGGCTAGCACTAATAATAACAGGATATATCTCCTTTTCATAAAGATAGGCATACTTAAGAGTATCAGGCAACTGTTTAAGCTCGAACACAGGATCACCCTTTGGTGGAGGTGGATCCCCAAGCAGTTCAACAGGCAAGTTATTCTTAAGGATATGATATTGTTCTAAGACAACTCTATCTATTTCATCCCTTTCATCCAGATGCATATCATTTTCATGCTCAAGCAAGTATTGCTCTAAGGGATCAGTAGGAGGCACGACAATAGAGGCTAAGGCAATAATTTCATCCCTACTAGGCAACTCCTTTTCATGAGGTTGTCTACCGAACTTGAAGCTTTAGAATGATCCTTTATCCTAAGAGGGAAAGGTGGTTTCTCAATGTAAGCACTGGGTACCACAGGATCATTATAGGCAATGACTCTCTCTTCAACTGGAGTGGGTTTAACTACGTTGACTTCTAAAGGAGGATGAAATTTAATCCACTTCTCTTTGGGGAGATCAACATGAGCATCAAAAGATTCACACAATGAATCTACTATCTCAGAGTCAAGTCCATACTTAGCGCTAAAGTCACAAAAAGTATTTGTCTCAACAAAGGATTTAACGCAATCAAAAGTGAAATTCATACCTGACTCCTTACCTTCTTCAAGCTCCCAATCTTCAGAGTTTTGTTTGATTCTCTCCAATAAATTCCACTTGAAGTCAATATCTCTCTTCATAAAAGAACCGGTACAAGAAGTGTCAAGCATGGTGCGATCATCATGAGAAAGGCGAGCATAGAAGTTCTGAATGATAATTTCTCTCGAGAGCTCATGATTGGGGCATGAATATAGCATTGATTTAAGCCTCCCCCAAGCTTGAGCGATGCTTTTTTCTGTCACGAGGCCAAAAATTGTAAATATAATTCTGATCACGATGTACTAAATGCATAGGATAAAACTTTTGATGAAATTCCAATTTCAACCGATTGTAGTCCCATGATCCAGTATCATCACATAGCCTATACCATGTCAACGCCTTATCCTTCAAAGATAAAGGAAAGACCTTATCTACTTACTACTTTCCAATGCCTTTCTCTAGGCCCAAATGATGGTGAAGTGTTATGTAGTCGACGTTCACATAACACCACTAGAGGAAAAACAACATACAACATATCAAAATACCGAACGAATACCAAATTCACATGACTATTATTAGCATGACTTATCCCATGTCCTCAGGAACAAAAGTAACTACTCACAAAGCATAATCATAATCATGATCAGAGGTGTAATGAGTAGCATCAAGGATATGAACATAAACTCTTCCACCAAATAATCCAACTAGCATCAACTACAAAGAGTAATCAACACTACTAGCAACCTTACAAGTACATTTCGGAGTCGCGAGACAGAGATTGGTTACAAGAGATGAACTAGGGTTTGGAGATTAGATGGTGCTGATGAAGATGTTGATGGTGACGAGTCCCCTCTGATGAGAGGAGTGTTGGTGATGACGATGGCGACGATTTCCCCCTCCGAGAGGGAAGTTTCCCCGGCAGGATCGTCCTGTCGGAGCTCTAGATTGGTTCTGCTCAAATTCCGCCTCGTGGCAGTGGCGAAACCACGAGGAAGCTCCCCTCATGATTTTTTTTCTGGACGAAACCCTCCATATAGCAAAAGAGGGGGGCAAGTGGGCCAACAGGGTGCCCACAAGCCCCCATGGCGCGACCTGGGGGGTGGTCGCGCCGTGCAGGCTTGTGGCCACCCCGTGGCCCTCCTCGGTACTTCTTCGGCCCGGTATTTTTATATATTGGGAAAACAATCTCTGTTGATTTTCACGGCGTTTGGAGTTGCGCAGAATAGGTATCTCAACTTTGCTCCACTTTCAGGCCAGAATTCCAGTTGCCGGTATTCTCCCTCTTCATGTAAACCTTACAAAATAAGAGAGAAAAGGCATAAGAATAGTACCTTGAAGTGAAATAACAGCCAAAGAAGCGATAAATATCAACGTGGAAACATGATGCAAAAGGGACGTATCATCGAGCTCGTCGCGGGTCGGGGAACCCGCCATGGCACGAGCGGGGTGTGTCGACGCAGCGGCGGGGGAGCCCGCCATGGCACATGCAGTAGGGGCCGACGCAGCCTCAGCCGACACGACCACTGAGGAGGGCGGCGGAGGGCCGGAGACCTGGGCAGACTCGACCTCGGGGGAGGAAGCCCTGAACCCGAGTGGCGCGGGTAGCAGCCGCTGAGCCGGTGGTGCCGCGGAGCTGCGCAGTTGTACGTCGTGCCCAGAGTAAGGCGAGGTGGGTGACGTCGAGGCGTCCGGGGCCGGAGGTACCTGGAAGAAAGGAAATACCGTCTCAACGAAGTATACATGCCGCAAGGTGTACAAGCAGGGAGTGACAGGATCATAACACCGTTAACCTTTATTGTTAGAGGAATAGTCGAGAAAGATACACAGAAGAGAATGGGGAGCAAGTTTATGAGGAGCGGTGGCGGCGGTTCTAGGGTAGCAAAGGCCTCCAAAGATGCGAAGACCGTCGTAGGACAGAGGTGCCCCGAAGAGGAGGTGATGAGGGGCGTAGTTCCACCTTGGACGACATGGACGGATGTTAATGGGAAGTGTAGCGGTGGCGAGGGCATCAGGCCAGAATCGAGTGGGCACGTTAGCATGGAAGAGTAACGTGGGAGTGCAATCATTAAGAGTGTGAAGAATGCGCTCGGCACAGCCGTTTTGCTGCGAGGTGTATGGGAAAGTGAGGCGGAAGGTGGTGCCGTGAGAGGCAAGGAAAGTGCGAAGAGTGAGGTTGTCAAACTCTTTTCCATTGTCAGTTTGGAGTGCAAGTATAGGACGACCGAACTATGTGGTGACATAGGCGAAAAAGGAGGTAAGTGTGGCGAGAGCATCGGATTTACGACGAAGAGGAAAAGTCCAGACATAACGAGAGTAATCATCTAAAATCACCAAATAGTATAGATAGCCCGTGTTACTTGCAACATGAGACGTCCAAACATCACTATGAAGTTGCTGAAATGGAAAAGAGGAAATGGTGGTAGACGCACTAAAGGGAAGATGAACGTGCTTGCCTAAGCGTCAAGCCTCACAAGTATGTTCATCGAGTTTATTACATGGGAAAGATAAGATCCTAAGAATTTGACGCAAAACGGTGGGGTTGGGGTGGCCCAAGCGAGCATGCTAGAGGTCAACGCTGGCGGCCCATGCAGCGGGTGGGGAAGAAGTAGCACCGGCGTGCACATGATAGAGATCCTCGGGGCTGTCACATCGGTGGAGCACCATTCGTGTGCGGGCGTCCTTCAGAGAAAAACCAGCACCGTCAAATTCAACAGTAAGAGGATTCTCACGAGCAAGACAACGAACGGAGACAAGATTGGTTACTAGTTCAAGTGAAACAAGAATGTTGGACATGGTGATAGGGGTGGACGTGGAAGGGAAACTAGTGCTACCTATGTGAGTGATGGGAAGGGAGGAACCGTTGCCAACGGTGATACGAGTAGGCGTATGAACGGGGGTAGAAGAGATGAGGTTACCGGGATGAGTTGTCATGTGCGCGGTAGCACCGGTGCCCATGTACCAGCCGCCACCGCCACCATAGTGATGCGGCAAGGGTGTCGAGTGGAGAGCCACCAGGAGGGAGGGATCCCATGGGGCGGGTGTCAGTGTAGGCAGAGGACCTCCATAGGATGGCATCGGGGCTAGGGCGTCGTAGGTGCCGAGAGGCAGCAGCGACGCGAGGGGGGCGCCGTAGCTGGCGTCGGCCGGCTGCTGGGGCATGCCGAAGAAGGCCTGGTGACCGGCGGGGCCCGAACCAAGGAGATCGGGCGCGGGGCCCCGTGGGACCGGCATGTGGTAGGCATGCACGACACGTGTCCACGGGTTTTGCCCGACGGTCCAAGGCGGAAGAGGAGGCTGGTGGTGCGGTGCCCCCCATCGGCCTGCTGCTGCTGTTGTGGCTGGCGGCGACCCCCGTCGCCCCGCCGGTTGCGTTGGCTCCCTCCGCCCTTTGCCTTGCTGTTGGGGAGGTGCGGGGGGCGAACGAGGCACAGGTGGCAGAGGGAAGTAGCCAGGGGGCGCGGCTGGCCCGACGGTGTCGGTGGAGCGCAGGTGGTGCCGGCTGCAAGGGCGGTGTGGTGGACTCGCTGCTTCACCTTCAACATGCGGTGCTCCTCAAGCTTGAGGTACGCAACAGCGCGGGGCAGGTGGGCTTCAGCATCAAGGTGAGGTTGGAGGCCGCGTGGCCGAAGTCCTCGTTGAGGCCGGCGATGAGGGTGCTCAACATGAGTTCATCGAAGATTTTAGCCCCGATATCACGAAGCTCATCGGCGAGCATCTTAAGTCGCATGCAGTACTTATCGATGGAGTTATCCTGGTGACAGCCGAAGAACTCCTGCTGCAGGAAGACAAGACGCTAAAGTTTGTTGTCGGTGAAGAGTGTGTTGATCTTGTCCCATACGGCGCACGCGGTGTCGTCGTCGACGATGACCGTGTGAAATATGTCCTTCGAGATGGTTTGGTAAAACCATCGGATGAACGTCGCCTCAATGGCGGACCACTCCGGGTCACCCTTCATGAAGTCGGCGTCCACGGAACCGTCGATGTGCTTAGTGAGGTAGTACTCGTGGAAGACAAGGGTGAAGTAGGTCTTCGACGCATAGTATGAATTGATGAAGCTGTCGAGGCAGACGGAGACCCGGGCCTCAATGTTGAGATCGCGGCTGGCGGTGGCGGAGGTCTCGGGACCCGCGAAGGGGGAGGTCTCGGGACCCGCGAAGGGGTTGGACGAGTGGGTGGTAGAGGAACCGGGAGAGGCCATCAGAGGGTGCGGCGGTGGGTGGTGGGTGGTGATCGTTGGTACGTGGCGGCGGTTGCGGCGGTGTGGGAAGGCGCGGCGGCGACGACTGCGGTGGTGGGGGCGACCGGGTGCTGCGGCGCAACGGTGTTGGATGGGGCGCGGAGTGGCGGTGGGAGGTGGTGGCGGGAGAGGTGGCACGACGGGGCGGCTGCGACGACGTGGGAGATCGCGGCGACAACAGCGGATTGGCAAAGAAAGAGAGGAACATGCAGCGGAAGGAGGTGGCACGTAGCGGTGGCGGTGTGGGGAAGGGACATGGCGACGACTTGGTGCAGAGGTGGTGGGTAGAGACGGCGGCGGCTGCGGAAGAGGGCGTGGCGGCGGCGGCTAAAACCCTAGGGTTTGGATCGAGAGGATGATACCACGTAAAGAAAAAGGAGTTGGCAATACAATAGTTAATGTATTGATGGGTGCCAAGGACACATACATATAAGGTACAAGTGGACCTCTATCTCAACTATACAAGGTTAGGAGATGGACCAAACTATACGCAATATACATACAACATATGTTCAACATGGAGTGACACCGGAGTTAGAGGGGCTTGGTTGTCAACTTCAAACAGATTTTACTCGTCCTCTAGCTAGGTCGCGCCTTGTGTTGGACGTTAATGTTTTCTTATCTTCCGTAACCTTGTTATTTGTTTGGTTTTTGACTCGGAAAAATCAAGACCAAATCTTTAAGGAGTGACTCTTAACCTTGGCAGAGCAATATATTCGTTGCGAAGGTATCCCCTCCCCATCGATGACAGTTAAAAAAAACGCATAGTAAAAAAATGAGAAAATACTCTTTCCATTTCAAAATAAATATTTTAATTTTATGTTAGATTTAATATAAAATTATACTAAGCTTAAGATATTTATTTTAAAACGGTGAAATATATATCAGCATACCGTGTTATTTGTGGCGGAACATATATAGTGAGGCGAAACTATTTGAAACCACTTTGGGGATTGGCTTCTTTGTTTGTCGACGTCTAATCTAGTTGTACAGCATCACATCACTTTGAGTCATATGGCTTATCCCTGTCCCCGATTATGGCTGCAAAATCGGCAATAAATGAAGAGACAAACAATCCATCGAGTACTAGGTCTATTTCCTCGAGTCGTGTGGTACTACTGCGCTACATCTTTTCATGTTGCACAAAATGAGTTACTGGTGTATTTATTTCCGATAAAGACAAAATGAGTTATATGGTAAAACAAAGGCAAAAATAGAAGAGCATGAAGCATAGATACATAGTGTCATAGTGGGCAGTTGTTTCCGAAATGAAACTGGAAAAACCAATTGCAGGATGTAGGAAAATACTGTAGGATTCACCAGAGCAACTTACATTTTTACAGAATTCTGAGAGGAAAAGGGCTAGACTGAGAGCTGGGATCGAGAAATAGGCATGTGTGCAGAGAGACGTTCTCTGTTCACGTCTTATCCCATCCGATCCGAGTAGTCGCGCGCCCATTTCCACACTGCAAAGAAGTGGCATGCAAGCAACCGGAAGGAGGCCACTGCCGCAGCAAACCCAAAGAAGAAACATGGAGTAGTAATTTACATACGTCTACTCTACCACGTGTACTACAGATAATCACATTTTACAGGGTGGCCATGCGTGCTCTGCACTCCTACTGACGGGACGCCCCTGCGGCAGCTGCGCAGCAGCTCGCGGCAGGCGCGGACGTGACGGCGTCGTGCGACAGTGGGCTGGAGAACACGGCCTCCCATACGTCGCCGAAGGCGTCGACGATGTCGCGGCGGTGGCGCTGGTCGTTGAGCGCCAGGAAGCACCGCAGCAGCCGCTCCAGCCCGTCGGCGTCGTAGATGCCGCGGCCCACCACCATCTCCGCCATGGACCGCCGGAAGTCGGCCCGGGGGTCGTCCGAGCGCTTCACCACCGCGAAGCTCCCGGCCACCACCGCCTCCGCCTCCGCCGCGACGGCGCCGGACCTCCCGCTCACGCCCGACGAGGTCTCCGTCGTGGTGGACGTCACCAGCGTCGTCTCCGCCTCGACGCTGCGGCTGCTGTACGCGCTCGGCTCCTCGCTGCTGCTGAACCACCCGCTGTCGCCGGACGACAGGCTCTCTATGGCCGCCTTGCGGTGGAGCCGACGGCGGCGCCGGGAGCGCCGCAGCCGGCGCCGCGCGTCGATCTTGAGGCGGGGCGTGTCGTCGCCGTCGGTGGCGGCCTCGATGACGTGCCAGTGGGAGCTTTTCAGCCAGCGGTAGGCCGGCGTTCCACGGGCCGGAGGGAGGTCGTCGGCAGTGTAGTCGGCAGCGCAGCCCCTCGCACTGCAGGTTTCCGGTGGCAGGGGCCGCCGGTGAGGGAGGCCGCGCGGACAGCATCCGCCGGCGGGGGGCGTGAGGGCCGGTGAGATGTGCTTGGCGAGGAGGTTGGTGGAGGGGGTGACCACGGCGGCGGCGGACGGGGAGCGGCAAGAATGGAAGAGGCGCTTGGCCATGGGTGACGAGCGACGCGCACGGCCGGATGGTGCGGCGTGGCAGGTGCAGTGTGTTGTGGCGTAAATGAGGCCGGCGTGGGGAAGTTTATATATTGGGAAACAACTGTGTGGTGAGAGGATGTGTGTTGGAGGAGGACCCGGCAAGAGGAGGGGCATGTTTTTATTGGGTTTGAACTGGCTGGGAAATTATCAGTGACAGAGACTGTGTTTGTGGAGTATTCCGTGCACCATGATGTGGGGTTTATACGATTTTCCTGCTCCTTCCATGAGAAATATCGAGCTATAACAATCATGAACGTCATTACAGACACCTAGCATACCGAAAACTGATTTTGCGGAGTTTAAAGATGACAACAAGACAATAAACATGTGTTCTTGACATGTAAGAGCATCTACAACACATAATTTGCAAATTTGGATCTTCAAATATCCGCACACGCGCGTCCGCTCACACTGATCGGACATGCCTCATTTGTTTTCTTTCACACCCGCATTTCTCATATCTAAACCCTTAAAACTATATAAACACATGCAACACTACGTAAAAGTACAACAACACCGAGTTCATTGGATCACATTGCATCGCCGGACAAAAGGGGGCATAATTCATTGGCAAATCCATAGACCAAACTACTTACAACATACTAAAAATATAAACATAACAGGGAAAGGACGGAGGAAATCACCATTTGCTTGTCGACCCCTTCCCCTTTTGGTTGTCGATGGGGCTGTGCCCCTCCTTCGTGTAGGCGTCGGCGTGCGGAGGTGTGTCGTCCTCGAAGCTGAAGGTGGAATCGTCCATCATGTCCGAGCTGTCGAGTTGCACCTCATGCTCGAGAGCCTATGAAGCAGACAGGCTTGCTCTTTGGCATGGCGGGCCGCCTTCGCCACCGCCTTCTTGTTTGCCTCGTGCTCCGACAACTCGATGGCGAGTTGGAGCGCCTTAGCATTCTTGCGGCGGAGGTTGCGTGCATCCATCTTCGCTGTCATGGGAGAGTGACGGAGGACCGATGCGAGGAGCACGTCCTTGGGGTCGACAGGAGCGCTCGCGTGCGAACGACGCGCTACCTGCACCTCTCCCCTCTCCCTCGTTCATTGCCGCTGACGTGGGTATTTGTGGGGTCGGTGGTGGGCTGGGACGATATGGCGGGTGTGTCCGTATTTGGGCTGGATATGAGGGGTGCCAGTTAGCTCGGGCGTTTGATGCTCGTTTAGGGCGTCCGTTTGAATCGATTTTTTTTTATCGAGCAATGACCGAATGACCTGTCTCTGTAGTCTTAAACGGGTATGAAAAGTCCGATTATGGATGCTCTAAGTGGTCTGTAACCGATGGACACACAAGATATCAACGTGGAAATTTAGTTGGTTATGGGCTAGAGGCATGACCACTTTTCCTTAACCATGCAAGCAAGTTGGATTCTTTTCTAATGTCTAGATACATTCGTTTGAGCATTAACTAATTTTAGACTAAGGGAGTGTCAAAACTTTTAAAAGAAACCAATTCAAGATAACTATGTTAGAACCTTTGTGAAACGATGAAATCGGAAATGTATAAGAAAATACTAATAATTGCTAGAGTGCAAGTACAACAAGTTATTGAACTGTTTTGAATCTCTACTACTTAGAAAATAAGCTGTTTACCAGGCAGAACTCTTTGTCAAACGGGTTTTCCCCTTTCATCATGTTCTTCCATCGATATTTTTTCGTTCTAACATTTTTTTCCATCACGTCATATTTAAGCATACCTTTTAAATACGCCACTCAATCAATTTAATTTACTTACCTTTTGCAGCACTACATGAACTCCACCTGAGTTAAGGTACCTATTCCGATAACATGGAATTACGTCATTCGATTCCACATTATATTTCACTACATCTTACCGTACGTTGCTCAATCGTATTAATGTACTTACCATGCATGACCCAGGCTACTAAATTATTGAGATAAAAATTACTTGACCCATGTGGCAACACACGGCACGTACCTCGTAGTAAGAAAGTATATAGTGTCTGCACCCTTAAACAAATTGTAAACAAAGTTACCTTGCACAATGTCATTTCTATGAAATTCAAAGCCCACAAAAGATAAGCCATAGGAATTTGGTACTACCATTGTTCTTTTCTTCCGAAGACCACATTCATATGTTATTTCCGAGAATTGTAATGGGACAAAAAGAATATGAGGGCATGCTCTAAAATGGGTCTATATATAAGAGTCAAATAAAATCTTACAGCACAAAAAGAGTTTATCCGTAAAAAGTAAACTAGCTAGCTTAAGTAATGTTGGAAGATGGTAGCCACTGTGCGAGTGCAGGAGTGCAAAACTTGTGGCGTCGGTTGCTAGTTGATATGGACGCTATTTCTAACTTATCTACTTTTATGTGTGAAAAACAGGTGATTGGAGTTTTAAGCATTCCAATCAGCATCCAATCATTATGATTTTTATTGTACCATCAATACCATTGTAAAAGAAACATTGTAGAAAAGTAAAAGGACGAGGTGAAAAGAAAACTAAAAGATGATGGATACTTGGATCGTATGAACCTACCTAGAAACACAAATATATTATAAATCAATGCTTATATTTGTTAAAGTTACCATGTGGACGTAGTTGTTGTTTAGAGGAGAGGGGGGGGGGGTGAATAGACGTTTTAAAATAATTACAGTTTAGGCTTGAATGAATGCAGAATAGAACCGGTGTTTAATTTATCAAACACAAAATCTAAAACAACTAGACACACCAATGTGCACCAATAACTTATGCTACGTAAGATAAACAATTAAGTGATAGCAAGATATATAACATGAAACACTACGACTATCACAAAGTAAAGTGCATAATTAAAAGGCTCGGATAAGAGATAATTAAGGCACTCAAAGATGATGATGTATCCCGAAGTTCACACTTTGCGGATTCTAATCTCCGCTTGGAGCATTGTGGAGGCACAATGCTCCATAGAATGTCACTAGGGCCACCATAATCTCCTTGCGTCTTCACACAATGCAAGATGTCATGATTCCACTAAGGAACCCTTGAGGACGGTCATCGAACCCATACAAATGATGACCCTTAGGGGCAATCGCCGAATCCGTACAATTGGCAACCCCTGGGGGCACTCACCGAACTTTTACAAATTACTCGGGGCAATCTCAACAACTTAATTGGAGACCTCGAGGCTTGCCCGGAGCTTTACACCACAATAATTGAGTCGTGTAACACCACCAATCGTCTAGGGCACCCAAGCACCCGAGAGGCACAAGCTCTAGTGTGCCCAAACATACAGGAGTAATAAACTTCTCAACTTCTCACTTCCACGTATCATCGTGGAGAACTCAGACCTATGCAACTAGTGCAATGACAAGAACGCACGAAATGGGCAAGTTCCTCACTCCCAAACCCTACCACAACAAGAAAATCTATGGAGGAATGTGAGAGAAAGAAGAAGAAGATCACAAAGAACTCCAAGATCTAGATCCAAGGAGTTTCCCTCACTTAGAGGATAAAGTGATTGGCGAAAATGTGGATCTAGATATCCTCTCTCTTCTCCCTCAAAAAGGAGCAAGAATTATCGAAGGGATTGAGATATAGCAATCCCTAAGAGGACCAACAATGGGGAAAGAACACGAGCTAAAAGGCTAAAACATTAGGGAAGAATATCCCCTTTTATAGGTGGGGAAAACTTCAACCGTTATGCACACAACTCGTGCTCAAGCTGTACTACCGTTCGGGGGAGTGGTACCATCTAAGCGGCGTTACCAATTTACCTCTAAAAGTCACTAGGTATGAAGGAACCAACGGTACTAGAGAGGTGGTAGAGCGGAAGTACGTGCTACTTGTAAGCTGCATTGGGATTTTCTTTGAAGAGGAGGGGAGATGCAACATAGTAGAGATAAGTATTTCCCATATTGAGAACCAAGGTTATCGAACCAATAGAGGACCAAGCAAGTTCCCGTCTTCGTCGCCTCCACATAAAGAGCACACACTTGCACCCAACGCGGGCAAGAGGGTTGTAAATCCCCTTGAACTCGTTACTTGCAAGCGATTAGTAGTGACAGATAGATAATATAAAATATATAATAAAATAACAGTAAATAAATGGCAATAACATTTTTGGTATTTTAAACATGTTTGAGAAGACCCGGGGACCATAGTTTTTGATAGAGGCTTCTCTCTAAAAGAAAGCATACGGTGGGTAAACAAATTATTGTTGGGTAATTAAAAAAACGCATAATTATGCAATATTTATTCATGACAATGATTATATATAGGCATAATGTCCATAAGCAAGTAGACTGACTCTTGCCTCCATATACTTCTATTACTCGATCCATCGACCACTATCAAGCGTGCATCTAGAGTATAAAGTAAAAACAGATTAATGCTTGGGACAAAGTGACATGATATAGACAGAGTAAACTCAATTAATATGAATAAAACCCATCGTTTTATCCTTAATTGCAGTAATACAAATATGTGATATGTCCCTTTCTGTCACTCGGATTGAGCATCGGAAGATTGAACCCATTACAACGCACCACTCCCGTTGAAGATAAATCAATTTGCTTGGCTGAACCAAACCGATAAATCGAAGAGAAATACAAAGCTATCATAATCATCCATATATATAACCAGCAAAAATTCAGTATACTTTCATGAATAATCTGAACATAAACCCACAATTCATCGGATCCCAACAGACACATCATTAAGAGGATTACATAAGATAGATCATTACGAGAATCGCGGTGATCTTTGCATTTAAGACCATAGAGAGAGATAATCATATAGGTACTAACTATGGACCCGTAGGTCTGTGGTAAACTACTCACACATCACCATGGGAGCGACAAGGTTGATGTAGAGGCCCTTCATGATTGCCCCCCCCTCCGGAGAGCACCAGAAGAGGGCTCTAGATGGGATCACAATGGAACAAAGACCTGCGGTGGTGAAAAAGGTATTTCAGGTGGCTCTCTAGTGTTTTCCCACGAGATAGGATTTATAGGAGTGGAGGTAGGGCAAGGGGCGTCGGGAGGTGGCCACAAGCCCCCACGACGCGACCATCCCACTGGGGGCGCCCTGTTTGCTTGGGGAACCTCGTGTGCCCTCCAGTATCTCTCCAAAATTTTAGGTCTTATTTTTGTCCAAAAAAACATTAAAAAGTTTTGTTGCATTTGAATTTCGTTTGGTGCTAATTTCCTGAAAACTCAAAAATACGCAAAAAACAACGGGCACTTGGTTAATAGGTTAGTTCTCAAAAATGATATAAAACAATAAATAAATGCATATAAGGCATCCAAGATTGATAATATAATATCATGCAATAAAAAAATTATAGATATGTTGGATACGTATCAGCATCCCCAATCTTAATTCCCGCTCGTCCTCGAGTTGGTAAATGGTAAAAACAAATTTTTTGATGTGACATGCTACCTAACACGTAATAATTTTCAGGTATGATAATTGAGAAACAATGAATTAATATACATCAACGTAGTAATATCCATAAACGTAAGTAACATAATCATGAACTTTAAAAATGTACGATCCCTAAAGAATGTTTAATCCCCATTCATTTTATCATATTAGCATTATATGGCTCCGTCTTCACCACATAAATACAAATGTCTAGTATCACGGTGTTAAGCCAAGCAATTGGATTATACTTTTTTAACGCACTTCACCATTTATACCTCACTCAATACATGAGCGTGAACCATGGACATAGCATATAGATGGAATAGAATATGGTGATAGGTATTAGATGAGTGAAAATGGAGAAGAAAGTATCACATCAACTAGATGGACCAACGGGCTATGGAGATGCCCATCAATCGATATGAGTGCGAGGAATAGGGATTGCCATGCAACAAATGCACTAGAGCTATAAGTGTATGAAAGCTCAATGAAACCTAAGTGGGTTTGCATCCAACTTGCTTGCTCATGAAAACCCCGGATATTTGAGGAAGCCCGCCATCGAAATAAACAAGTCAAGTTCTATAATGAAAATTTCCTGCTAGCATATGAAAATGACAAATCATAAGGCTCTTTATATGAAAAGTCAAAGCCCTATGTAACCGTACAAACATATGTGTCGCCAGGGTTGTGGCTAATAATTATTCGACCTGACATGTCAACCTGCAAAGAGGACTCTCGGTTGCACGCGTTCTACAACTCTTCGACCCGTGATGCAAGATTTAGAAGGTACCTTTGGTCCTAGGCATTAAGAATGGTATGAGTTGGAAAGTCACTATCGATGGCTACTAGTTTGCCGCCTTAGCCTATTGTATGCAATTTTGGCTTGATTAAGTGTGATATGCCAAGGATGGTCTAGAAGGTTTGGACCCTGCCGAAGACCAAATCATTCCATTAGCTTATTATCCAAGACTATATTTGGACGACTAAGAGATTACTTCAAAGGCATTGGCCAAACTGTGATCTTTGCCAACGTTACAAGAGAGAACACAAATCAACAACAAATATGATGTTTCAATGTTGCTAGACCATGAGGGTTTGGAACATGGCTTATGAATGATTGGGGTATGCAATCTTAATCCCCTTCTTGAAACGGCCTTCAAATATGGAATGTGAGCTACACCAACCCGATTCTCCGAGGAAGGCTGTCAACTCTTTAAAAAATGCTTATCTGTTAGGAAATTTGGAACGGGAGAAACATGAGGGTCTTTCACAACAAGGCATCCTTGCCCATTTGGGTGAAGGCGGGGATTAGGGACAAGGCGAAGGCTCACGTGGTGGCCGAGGCCAGATTTTTGGACAATATTTTACGAGGAGAGTGATCCCTCTTGTTTTGACCTTTGGTGGTTATGTTATGCATGAAAAATATCTTTCTCCTTCTTATTTAATGAGATGAGGCAAATCTTCTGACCCATTATAAAAAATTCTTAGACAAGTTTGTATTTTTATTTACTTTTGATGTAACTACATTTTGTTACCACCCCGCAAAAAAAAGAAACTAGAGTTTGTTACCATCATTCAATACTTTTGTCCATTTGGGTCGGTCGCCCGCTCGACGTCTTCCCTGTTTAAGATTTGCGTCGACAGTGCACTCAACGCCCACAATTCATATTTGCCGGCGTGGCCGGTTGGCCGTTCCTTTTCAACAAATGCACACGGTTTGCATTATTTTACAAGCAAACATATAAAAAATAGCATAGTTTCACAACCAAATAAAGCATAGTTTTCAAATAAATAAGTGTAGTTTTACAAACTGGATAAAAATTAAATTGTTCAAATACATATGAAAAAAGATACATCTGTTGGTTGCCGACATGAGCCACATATGCACAACCAAATCATTTTGCAGTTGCAAGTGAGTTTCCCAATCACGCATTTAATAATGAAATTGGATGAACTGTTCAAACGTTGCCGCTCCTCCATGCTCAAGCACAACGTTCTCATCTTAAAACTGAAACCCTTGATCGTAGATACATTCGGGACGCTCATCTTCTACGATCATATTGTGCATAATCACACAAGCTGTCATCACATCTCACAGCTTCTTGGTGCCCCAAATCCTAGCAGGGCATCGAACGATGCCCCATCGAGATTGCAAAACACCAAAGGCACGTTCGACGTCCTTCCTAGCACCCTCTTGCTCTTGGACAAATCTTTTCCTCTTCTCACCGTCAGGATTGGCGATTGTCTTCACAATAGTGGTCCACTAAGGATAGATACCGTCCTCGAGGTAGTATCCTTTGTCGTAATTATGGTTATAGATGGTAACATTCACCGGTAGGTTGTTGCCTTTCGCAAGCCTTGCAAACACCAACGAGCGTTGAAGCACGTTGATATCATTACGTGATCCGGTCATATCGAAAAAAGAGTGCCAGATCCGGAGATCTTGTGTGACCATGGTCTCAAGTATGACAGTGCAAGCCCTGACATGGCCCTTACACTTCCCTTGCCAAGAGGTAGGACAGTTCTTCCACTCCGAATGCATTCCTAGCCATACGGAAACGTCACCGGAATTTCTGATGTTTGAATAGCGGGTTGGTTGTGTCAAAGTTGTCCTTCCAAAGAAGGAAATGAACGCTCTCTCGGTTACGATTCGTTGCCGGAAGGTGTCCCGGGATCGAGCCACGGAACAACGGCCGCTGGCTATTAAGGTGGTGATTGACCAACATGGCAACCAAGATCTCCTCCTCCTCGTGGGACGAGGAATCGCCGGAGTCACAAAGGAAATTGTAGAAAAGAACTCGCCGGCGAAATCCATTTTGTACCTTGACAAACTGCCGAACAACTTGTGGGCGTCGTCGAAGGAGTTGGCCGGCGAAGAGACGCACGCCTCCCTTGGTGATAGAGGCAAAGTTGTTCGTGTCTTTCAATGAGATGGTGGTTATCGTTTTTTGGTGTTCTAGACTTTGATGATCCGACTACGAACGTATGAGGACGCCGCGCCTTAGAAATCGCTAAACCAACTCTCAGAGGTTATTGACCACGTCGAGCACGATCATCCTGACCACGAGGGTATGTTTCCTACACGCAAACGAAGAACAAACAAGAAACTAAGATTGCAATCTGGATATTGCAAATATAAGGGGAAAGCTTTATTGATGAAAGTGGGGTTCTGTGACACCTTTGTGTGGCCGTGGAACACAAATGAAGAGCGCGAAGTTGAAGCTATGGCGAACTTGTAATCTAAACAAAACCCAAGTCTAAACGGCGCCCTAAGGGCTGTATATATGGGGGAATAGAGGGCGAATTTCGTGACCCCTTGGAGGAGGGGTCCGAAACCGACCCTAACTCAATTTCCCCACACATACGGACTCTAAAAATAGCCTACAATATGGTATTTCGAAATTACATGGGCCTAGCCCAAAAATAAGGTGGCACAACACCTATAATAGCCTATGGACGAAATATATAAAGTGACGTCTTGAATATTTCGTCCAAACCTTCATGCTCTCCTTATGGTGCTTCAAAGTGCGAAAATTACGAGTAAAAGCTCCATTCTTCTTTCCCGCGCGTGCACCTTCTTCTCTATGCTTGATCCCGCTCCAACAGATATCCTTCTTGTCCATGCTAGGTCCTTCGTTCATAAGTACATCAAAAGTATCTAACTTAGGCAACATTATATGTTCATGAACATCAGAAGGATTTCCAAGAAACGAAAGCACCTGATATTTCAATTAACGTGCGCAAGCTCTAGTAACTAGTCCAGTATGTATAGCAGCTGTGGGTGTAACATTGGTATTGATGCCCTCATCACTTGGACCAGGTGGTTGGCGTGGAGAAGTCCCGGTGACGAGACGATGGTGGCGACGATGGGGGAAGTGTGTCAGTACCGGCGAATAGGCAGACAATGAGGCGGAAGCGGGCGAGGGTTTGTTGTCGATATGGATGGGAGAGGATGACCAATGTGCTACAGACTAGCAGGTAGACGGGCGTCGCGCACGTCCTTTTCATGTCTGTGCCGACGCAAATCAGGCTAAAAAAAATGGATCAGAAATTGATCGGCACATGAACGAAAAGCAGACTTTTGGATCGACGCGTTGTGCCGACTATTCTGTCCATCCTGATTCAAACGGACGCGCGGACGAAATGGATCGACCCGTTGGAGTTGATCTCATCTTGCATCTAGGATGGGGCGATCAATTGGTTTCATAAAAAGGATTGGGCGATTAATTTGGTAACAACCGAAGAGTAGCTGCGAGGGAGGTAGGAATGCAAGCTGCAGAACTGACGCAAACATGCCCGAATTTAAAACCGCTTTCATTTGCCTTTGTATTACCTGTAGTGCAGAGAATCCGGAGCGCGTGATGCCTCCGTAGTTCCCTGATTCGTGCGAAGGAAACTTGCATTTCCTGTTGCAACCAGTTGCACTGACGTATCCAAAGCCGGTCGTGTGGTTTGGTCTCCGTTGATCGGCTGACCGAGTAGACTGGCAGGAAGCACAATTTCGTGTGCGCCCCGCGTCAGTGTTTCCGCACCGAAGCCCTCGCTGTCTGCCTCCTGCAATAGCCTAGAGTTGATCAGCTTCCTTTCGCGGCATCGTTTTGAAGCTGTGGTCCCTTGACCCGTTGTCTGTTCCATACAGCTCACGGTTTACTCGCTTTCAATGAATTGTCGTAGTGGTACCTGATCACTGCCTACCAACCTTGCCTCGCCGTCGTTAATCTCCTTCGGCTTCGCCGGTCCATCCTGCCACAGTCCGGATTGCCCCGGCGGCAAATCGCCGACGGCCCCTCTGCAGGTGGTTTTTGAAATTGAGAGGCTCCCTCGCCATCCAACCCCTTGCTTTCACCGCACGCAGTACTGGTTTACCACATCCTGCCCTAGATCTTCTTCCGTGGCTGTACCGAAAACTCCGATCCGGCAGATAAAAGTTCGAACAAACACCACGGTAGAAGAACGGGGCCGGTCGATTTCCCTTTCTTTTACCAGCGCATTGCTTCCTGCGGTGCAACGGGCGTGGCGTCGTGTCGTGTCGTGCCGTGCGTCCGCCACAGCCGCTGCCGCCCGCCCGTCCGTCCGTGCGCGATCCCGGGGCCGGGGACAGACACACGAGGCCGAGGCTGCTACAGCCAGAGCCCGGGCAATAGAGCGCCACTTGTTCCGGCACGGAGCGGCGCGCGCGTACGTGCGGGCGTGCAGTGGGACTGCGCCGTCCGCGTCGCCGCGCCGAGGGGGGCGCTTCGATTGACGGATTTGATCGGAGCAGGGGGTGGCAGCATGGGGCGGCGCAGCGCCCGTGCGCGCGCGCGCTGACGATGCCGAGGCCCCTGACCCTGTGACCTGTCCCGGGGCGTTTGTCCGCGCTCGCTTGTCGGGGTCGCGCGCGGGCGGTGCTCCCTCCAAGTGGACACGGCGGGAGAGGGCGTCCGGACCCCGGGCCTGGTCCATGACGATGACGAGGTCAATCCAGAATTCCCGATTTCAAAAAGAAAAACAAAAATCCAGGCTGCGGCAGGAGAACCGCGGTGCATGTGCATGAACCGAGTACGGGCGCTTCCTGTGTTGTATTGTATCGTGGCGTGCGCATGAGGAATTTATAATTTCTCGCGCAGCTGTCGCACGGGTCAAGATATTGCAAGCGGCAAGCTGTTGGGTGACCAAACCAAATGCAGCGGCAAAGATATTATATATTGTGGGAAAGAGGAGGGAGAGATGGTTTTTCGGACATATGTACACATCGAACCCCAATACTAAGAATACTATGTCTGCAAAGGTTTGATTTTTCTTTTTGAATTTTTTTACCCCTGCTGACGGTGTGCATGGTGGTTTTCTTTCTGGTTTTTTTGATTTTTTTGATATTCACTATTCATTTTCACGACAACGTCAACATCAGTGAACAATATGAGATTTTTTGTAATTGACTGTTTAATTATACGTCAACGTCAATATCGTTGAACAACATATACTACTCCCTCCGTCTCAAAATAACTGTCTAGCTCTAATACAAAGTTGAGACACTTATTTTTGGACGGAGGGAGTACTTTGTCAAAGTGGAAATGTTTTCTGATTTTTTTGAAGAGCACTGTTAAGTATTAACTAGCAAAAGGACCCGTGTGTTGCAACAGGAGAAAACAATTATAATCTCCAATGATGCTGATCATATTATGTCTTTAAAATTTTAAGACATTTTTTGAAATGCATGAACATTTTTTGAATTAGCAAACATTTTTTTCAATTGCACTCAAAAAATAACACACAAACTTTTTTTCAAAATCCTGGACTTTTATTATTTTCACCAACATTGTTCTTAAAATTATGAACATTTTTCTGAATATGCGAATATTTTTACAAAAATCCTGAGCATTTTCTGAATTCACAAAAAAATTATATATTCTTCAAACTTTTATTTCAAAATTCCTAGTTTTATAAATTGCAATAGTTTTTCAAAGTTCTAAATTATTTAAACTAAAAAATGGAACAGAAAAATGAAAATAAAAAATGAGACTAAAAACAGAGGCACGAACTGTTTTTAAGATTTTTACACGGACTTTTGTTTAAAATCGTTGACTTTTTTATTTTATGGACATTTTGTCAAAGTTTAAACATTTTTATATGCAAACATTTTTCAAAACTCCTGAGTAGTTTTTGAATTCTCAAAAAAATATATGTTTTTTTTAATATTTTATTTCGAAATTCTCAGTTTCTTAAAATTGAGAAAAGTTGTTTGAAGTTCTAAATTATTTAAAGTAGAAAAACAAAATGGAACTGAAAAGAAAAATAAAAAAACTAAACTGAAAAAAAGGCACCCACGCATGGGCCGGCCCAAACAGGTGTGCTGCATCTTTTTCCAACGCCCAGACCGTAATATAGAAGGTGCCTACATGGGCCGGCCCAGTCCGGATATTTTCTTATTTGAGACTTTTTTATTACTTATAGGTGGCATTGGTGGATAATTTTAGTCAACTTTAAGGACAATTTGAATGACGTACGGAAGAAGCACTATTTGCTTTATTAATAGGTAAAGATAAAGATAAAGATTATAACTGTCAACAGTAATTGTGTGAGAAGTGTTTTCAGAAAACAATAATTTCTCTTTTGCTTGATCGAGTCAGTAATTTACATTTTTTTACTATGTCAGTTTCTATTTTAATGCGGTCTTATCGTGGGCTACGCGTGTCCGTTGCCGCTTTACCTGTTTGGATCGATTGTTAGGTTTTAGTTTTCTACGAAGTTGGAGACATGTCTAGATGTTTTATTCAATCAAATCTTATCTTTTTTTACCTTCTGTCTATCTAGAAAACTCCAGTTCAGTCCCATGTCCCCTACACAGCGTAGGCCTATAGAATGCCTCTCCTTCCCGACACACCATACCCAGCCGTCTCCCCGCGCAAACCACCGAGCTTCAATCTCCTCTTTCGCTACCGTGTCCACCCCCATCAAAGGCCATCATCGAGAACAGGAAGCGACGGCAGCGTACATCCGCACAGGAAGATGAACTCAGGCCGTGGCAACCCGTCGTCCACATCGCCGCCATCTTGGGCCCATGCTGGTGCTCTCGGCCTCGAGCTTGCGTTGTGCTGGTGCCCCGCCGTCCCGCGTTGTTCAATCGTGCCTCATGTCGACGACGCGAGGCGCCCCATGCCTCGACCTTCCGCCCGCCCAGACCGTCGACGCCTCGCCATGGCATGCCACCTTGGTCCTCCGCGGCTCCGCCCCACATTGTCGCCGGGAGCAGTCGCCTTGGCTAAGTTGGCGATTGGCACTGAAGCCGACCCGAGGAGGTGCTCCAACCCCCTATCGCTCTGCCCTGCTCCGTATGAAGGCAATGGCGAGGTGCAGCGAGATGGGAGGTGGAGCGGCCACGGTGGCACGGTGCAGTGCCTGAAGGAGGCGCTCGCGTGATGGGCGTGGGACTGCAACAACATATGCCGACTCATGGATCCAACAAGGGTGACCACGGCGGGAGGTTTTCTACGTTGCCCCCCTGTTCTTCCCACGCTCTGCTCCGCTCTCCTACGACGCCTCGACACCGCTGCCTCCCTCCCTGCGTTGGTCTGTTGTTGGCACTAGCGATGGCACTGCGAAGCAGCGCGGCCATCACACACGCTGTTCCTCAACATCATATTCCCGGGCCACTACCATTCCTCGTTGTAGGTCGGCTGTCACTTCCTAGCTCACAAGAGATGGTACAGATGAGCAAAACGTCACCACTCCTGGTTCCTCTTCCTTTTACTTACATTATATTCTTCCTACTTATTAGAATGTCATGCACGTGAGTCACATCACACTTTATAGCTATGACTCTGGACTGAAATAATTCTGGCACTATGGTACTACGATATATTCATGTTCCCAAAAAGTGTGATGGCCCTGTTTTTAGATACTCTAACTTAGCTAGAGGTTAGAGTTACTTTCTAGCTCATGACTAACACTGAACTAAATTTAGGCAAAGAGGTGTTCGGATGACAGGGTTAGATTAACAATAAATGTATTGATGGAGAGAGAAAAGTGATTTTTAAGTGAGCCCTACGAGAACTAGCTCCAATTAACACTTCTTGGTTGGCGGGATAGAGAGAGAGAAAAGTGATTTTTCACTAGGCCCCATGAGAACTAGCTCCAATTAACACCTCTTGGGTGGGTTAGATGCAACTAGCTCCAATCTAACCATCATGTTTGGATACTTTAGGGCTATTTAAGCCTCAACTAGCTTAAACTAACTCTAACCCATGAATCCAAACAGGACCGACGGCATGATCTAAGTGATATGTATTTATGTTTACCATTTGGAACAATTCAGAACAAATTGAATGGCATGCCTTTTTCTTCTGACGCAGCAAGGCAATTTTTTTCTAGAGATCTATTTTGGTACAAAGCTCATAAATAGCTATGGGAAAACAACTTTTGTCATGCATCACCTAGAGAATAAACTATCCCCAACTTCAGTACATGCCTCGTGCATGTATTTTCTTTGGTTTTCCAATTTGTTTTAGTACCATCATGTGTGAGAACTGATCTTCTGCATTTGCAGGTGCCGATATAAGACCAGAGTCAACGACCGTCTGATTTGTGATTATCACGGTATGCTTTAGCTAACATTCTCCAACGAGGTTACATGAATTTGTTTTGGTACCATCATGTGTGAGAACTAATCTTCTGTATTTGCAGGTGCGATAGTAGGAATTTTATATGTATATATTACCTCTTTTTTTGCCATTTGATTTTGTTCGGTTAAGTTGTATTATAATTTTCAATGAGGTTACAAACCTAGCACTAAATGATGCTATCTTAGAATGGAAGATAGTATTGGAAGCCATTTTGTTGGTACGACAACTTATGGAGAGATATAGGGAGCAAAAGAAGCACTTGCATATGGTGTTCATTGACTTGGAGAAGGCTTATGATAAGATAGCACAGAATGTTATGTGGTGGGCCTTGGAGAAACACAAAGTCCCAGCAAAGTACATTACCCTCATCAAGGACATGTACGATAATATTATGACAAGTGTTCGAACAAGTGATGGCGACACTCATGACTTCCAGATTAAGATAGGACTGCATCAGGGGCCAGCTTTGAGCCCTTATCTTTTTGCCTTGGTGATGGATGAGGTCACAAGGGATATACAAGGAGATATCCCATGGTGTATGCTCTTTGCGGACGATGTGGTGCTAGTCGATGATAGTCGGACGGGGGTCAACGGGAAGTTGGAGATATGGAGGCAGACCTTGGAATTGAGAGGTTTTAGACTTAGTGGGACTAAGACTGAGTACATGAGGTGCGCATTCAGTACTACTAAGCATGAGGAGGTGGGGATGTTAGCCTTGATGGGCAGGTGGTACCTCAGAAGGACACCTTTCATTATTTGGGGTCAATGTTGCAGAAGGATGAGGATATCGATGAAGATGTGAACCATCGTGGTGCCAAGCTTCTAGCATTTTCTATGACAAGAGGGTGCCACGAAAGCTAAATGGCAAGTTCTATAGGACGGTGGTTCGACCCGCTATGTTGTATGGCGCTGAGTGTTGGCCAACTAAAAGGTGACATGTGCAACAACTAGGTGTGGCGGAGATGCACATGTTGAGATGGATGTGTGGCCACACAAGGAAGGATCGAATCCGAAATGATGATATACGAGATAGAGTTGGGGTAGAGCCAATTTAAGAGAAGCTTGTCCAACATCGTCTAAGATGGTTTGGGCATATTCAGCGTAGGCCCCCAGAAGCCCCAGAGCATAGTGGACGGCTAAAGCATGCTAATAATGTCAAGAGTGGTCGGGGTAGACCGAACTTGACATGGGAAGAGTCCGTAAAGAGATAGCTAATGGATTGGAGCATCACCAAAGAACTAGCCATGGGCAGGGGTGCGTGGAAGCTTGCTATCCATGTGCCAGAACCATGAGTTGGTCTCGAGATCTTATGGGTTTCACCTCTAGCCTACCCCAACTTGTTTGGGACTAAAGGCTTGTTGTTGTTGTTGTTGTTGTTGTTGTTGTCGACGTCGTCGTCGTCGTCGTCGTCGTGAGTTAGGGAAATATGGTTATAGAAATATTCATGCTATTAAATTATCTCTCTTCATGTTGAGATTGCTATTTTTTCTTTCTTTTTCCATGCATATGTTAGATATTTCTTGTCTTGATAATTGGTTTGCTTATGAGATGCCTATGTATAGTAATTATGTTAGACTTAAATGCGTTTGTGTTATGCTACATTATGCTCTATTTGTGTTTGAACTACTATCTTTCATGTGAGCATCAACAAAATCTAAAGCCTATCTTAATGGCTATAAAGAAAGAGCTTGTTGGGAGGCAACCCAATGAATATATTTTTTTACTTTTGCTTTCTGTTCTTGAGTGTTTGCATAGTTATGGTACTTTTATGATTGTGTTTTTATGTTTTAATGAGTGTTTGTGCCAAATAAAACCTTTAGGGTCATGTGGGGAGATAGTTGCTTTGATCTTGTTGGAAACACAAAATTTTGCGTCAAGTAGAAAAAATCCTAAAAATCATAGAGTGTCAAAAGTGTGTGAATTTTTCACATAAGATTTATATACAAATTCCCTACATTTTCCAAATTCTTCAGAATTTTTGGAATTACAGAAGTATGGGTAAAATTCGAGTCTTTACAAACTGTTCTATTTTTGACACATTCTGTTTTCTTTGCGTCATGTGCTTGTTTTGATGATTCTATGATTTGTATCGGGATTATAAGCCATGGTAAAGTTAGAATACAATAGGAATAATGTAAGAACAAAATTGGAATAGGTTTTTTAGAGTATCTAAAGTAAAGTTTGGTTTTCTTATACTAACGGATCTCACGAAAATTTTGTTGAGTTTAGTGTGATTCAAGTTTTCAAGTTTTGAGTGAGGTCACGATGGATGAAGGAATAAGGAGTCATAAAAGCCTAATCTTGGGGATGCCCCATGGCACCCCAAGGTAATATCCAAGTAGTACCAAGCAACTAAGCTTGGGGATGCCCCGTAAGGCGTCCCCTCTTTCTTGTAACAACCATCGGTAATTTTACCTGGAGCTATATTTGTATTCGTCACATATCATGCGTTTTCATGGAGCGTCTTGTATCATTTGTGTCTTTGCTTTGTTTTCTAGTTAGTTTGTCATAATAAATTTTGATGGACACACCCATTTGAGGGAGCCAAATTATGCTAAGATTTGTTAGAATCGCTCTTTATGTTTCACTTCAATTTTTTGAGCCATGGAATTGCTCAAGTGCTTCACTTATATCTTTTTGAGCACGGTGGTGCTTTTATTTTGAAGAAATTTGCTTGCATGCTTCACTTAGATTATTCTAGGAGTACTATAAATTTTGGATAAATCCTCTCTTGCCTCACTTATATTATTTTGGGAGTTGCAAATTTTAAAGAAACTCGTGCTCTCATTTTTCACTTATACTTGTTTAATAGCTTGTTGTTTGCAATGGCAATTTGATTTAAATGAAGCTGGTCCCAAAGTGATAAATATACATGAAGGATATAATAAAAACTTTAATGAAGATCATTGGATGTTAAACTTGATTCTTTGCAATAGTTTTGCGATATGAAGATAGTGATATGTGAGTTATGTTGATGAGTAATTTTGCCTTACTAAGAATATTGGTGTTATAGTTTGTGATTCCCTATGCATGCACATGAAGTAAATAATTATTATACGGAGTTACATCCTAATTCTATTGCATTATTCACGATTAGTTATGTTTAGTGTTCACTTATGATGATTTTAGTTTCTTGGTTGGGCGTTTCTCAATCTATTTGCTAGACTTCATTTGTACTAAGCAGGAATACTGCTTGTGCATCCAAATCTTAAACCCAAAGTAGTGCCAAATAAGTCCATTATACCTACCTATTTGCGGTATTTCAACGTTGTTCTAAGTAAATTTGCAAGTGCTAACTCTAATGTGCAAAATAAATTTCTGTTTTGTGTGTCCGTACCTCTCATGAAGCGGCGAGGGGTGGCCGGTATCTTCCATGTTAAATAGGTTATTGTCAAGATGAGTGTTTATTCACTTGTCATTGCACGAGAGTATGGCGGTAATGGGGATGCCAGGTCCCAAAATGCAAAAATATTATTTTCTGCTGTCAAATAATAAATTCCTTGGAAAGTGTTGGTATGGTCGGTACTCGTGGATGCTGCTAGCTGTGAAATGTGAAAGAATGGTGGAAAAAGGAATAAAATTTATTTTTAGTTTGGAAACTATCTATAATTTGTTTAGCATGGAGGATATTGGAAACTCTTAGTCGTTTTCGTTGACAGGAAAATCATACCACCCACAATATTTTATCTCTCAATTTTTCACTTTGAGCTGTGGCACCTCTACAAATCCCTGCTTCCTTCCCCGAAGGGCCTATCTATTTACTTTATGCAATTTTTATTTTTGAATTTGAGTCTCCATCTTCTCTTATAAAGCACCAACTAAGGAATGCCATTATCATACTTGAGCATTCAATATAGTTAATATTTGGGTGTGTTGCATGAATTGATTAATGATGGAGCATGTTCGGCTAGGGATAGCGTTCTTTAGATTGATATTTTGAAAGACTTGGTTGCTTGTTGATATGCTTGAGTATTGAAATTTTCATGTCAAACTGTAGACTATTGCTTTGCATCATCTACAAGTCCATATGTCCATGCTAAAAAGAAAACGAACATGATGAACATGTGAGACAACATTCCACATCAAAAATTCTGTTTTTATCATTTACCTACTCGAGGACGGGGAGGAATTAAGCTTGGGGATGCTGATACGTCTCCAATGTATCTGTAATTAATGATTTTTTCATGCTATTATATTATCATTCTTGGATGTTTTATGATCATTTTATATCAACTTTCTAACATTTTTTGGGAGTAACCTATTGACATAGTACCTAGTGCGAGTTGCTGTTTGTTGCTGTTTTTTCCTTTGCAGAAAATCAATATGAGATGAAGTCCAAATGCCACGAAAATTTACGGAGATTTTTTTGGACCAGAAGGAAACTTGGGAGCCAAGGATGATCACCAGAGGAGGCCTAGGCAGCCCACTAGACACTAGGGCGCGCCGAGGGCCCTTGGCCCGGTCTCGTGTCTAGTGGTGGCCTCGGGCGCCACCTTCAGTGCCTCTATGCTCTACAAATACACCAATATTCCAGAAACCCTAGAGGAATCAACAAAAATCGTTTTAGCTGCCACAAGTTCCAGAAGCCATGAAATCCAATCTAGAGTCCGTTTCGGAGAGGAACACAATCATGGAGGGGTTCACCATCCTCATTGGTGCTCCTCCAATGATGCGTGAGTAGTTCATATCAGACCTACGAGTCCATAGGCAGTAGCTAGATGGCTTTCTCTCTTTTTTTTTCTCAATACAATGGTCTTTTGGAGATCTAGTTGATGCAAATCTATCTTTTGTGGTGTATTTGTTGGGATCCGATGAATTGTGAGTTTATTATCAGATCTATGAAATCATATTCATGCTTGATTATTATAGCCTCGTCTTTCTTCTCTGATATTTAGTTTTTGTGTGGCCAACTTGATCTTGCGGTGCTCAATCTCAGTGACACATAGAGACATAACACGCATGTATTGTTCCTATCAAGGATAAAACAAAGGGGTCTATTCCTAAATGAATAGATCTTGTCTACATCATGTCATCATTCTTAAGGCATTACTCCGTTTCTCCATGAACTCAATAGACTAGATGCATGCTGGATAGCGGTCAATGTGTGGAGTAATAGAAGTAGATGCACGCAGAAGTCGGTCTACTTGTTTGGGACATGATGCCTGTATACATGATGATTGTCTTGAATATTGTTATAATTATTTTCTCTTCTATCAATTGCCTAACAATAATTTGTCTACCCAGCATTTGCTATTTTCTCGAGAGAAGACACTAGTGAAACCTACGGCCCCGGGTCTATTTCACATCATCTATTTGCAATCTCTACTTTGCTATTCACGTTTCTATTTTATTTGCTCTTTTATTTTCAGATCTATATTATCAATAAACCCAAAAATACGTTGTTGTGTTTTATTTGCTATCACTTCTATTTGCATCTATCAATCTATCTTTTGATTTACCCACGAGGGATTGACAACCCCTACACATGTTGGGTTGAGAGGATTTGTTATTTGTGTGCCGGTGCCGCTTACATAGTCTTGTGGATATTCCTACTGGATTGATACCTTGGTTTCATAACCGAGGGAAATACTTGTCATTGTTGTGCTACATCACCCTTTAAGCTTGGAGGGAAACCAACGCAAATCAGCGGGGAGTCAACTAGCAAGTAAAGCAAGCAAACAAGAAAAGGTAAATATTTTTGTATTTTTTATTTTTATATAAAGCAAAATATAACAACAACAAAAAAGTAGAACACATTAATGATAATTTGTGAGAAGGTACTTGATACTAAGTTGGTGATACTTCCCGACAATGGCGCCAGAAATCCTTCGTGATACTTGCGATCTACATTGGGTTTTTCCGCGAAGAGGAGTGGATGATGTAGCACAATATAGATAAGTATTTCCCTCAATGAGAACCAAGGTTATCAAACCAATAGGAGGACCACACAACTCCCATCTTCAGTGCATGCTCACAAAAGAGCGAAGACTTGCACCCAACTCGGGCAAGAGGGTTGTCATACCCCTTGAACTCATTACCTGCAAGAAGATAAGTGGTGTAGATAGATAGTTTAAATATATTAAATATAAAAAGTAAATACAGATAATCAAAGGCAGCAAGAAAATAATAGCGTTTGCAAATTTATAAGCGAATAGACCCGGGGGCCATGGTGTTCTCTAGTGGCATCTCTCTCGAAGAAGGCACACGGTGGGTAAACAAATTACTATTGGGAAATTGATAGAAAAGTGCATAGTTATGCAATATTTATTCACGGTAATGATCATGTGTATATAGGCATCACGTCCATAAGCAAGTATACCGACTCCTCCATGCATCTACTACTATTACTCCATCCATCGACCGCTATCCGACATACATCTAGAGTATTAAGTAAAATATAGTAATGCTGGGAGAACAATGACATGATGTAGACAAAGTAAACTCAATTAATATGAATCGACACCATCGTTTTATCCTTAGTGGAAGCAATACAAAGACGTGTCTTGTCCCTTTGTGTCACTAGGATATAGAGCACCGCCGGGTTGAACCCACTACAACGCACAGCTCCCACTTAAGATAGATCAATCTAGTTGGCCAAACCAAATCAATAGATCAGAGAGATTTACGAAGCTATAATATTCATGCAAATAATAATCATATAATTCAGAGAAGACTCAAATCTTTTGTCATGAATAATCTGATCCCAACAAAAGCACCACACAAAGTGATTATATCGAATATATCATCGCGAAGATGTGATGAACTTTGTATTGAAGAACATATAAACAGAGAGAGTCGTCTAGATACTAGATATCCACCCATAGGTATGTGGTATACTACTCACACATCACCATGGGAGAAACAAGGTTGATGTAGAGGCCCTCCGTGATCGACCCCCTCCAACAGGGCACCAGAACACGGCTCCAGATGGGTACACGACGGAACAGAGACTTGCAGGGGCGAAAGAAGTGTTTCGGGAGCTCCCCTAGGATTTTTAGAATATATGTGGATTTATAAGCCACACAATGAGGTCGGTACACGAATGGGTGGCACACAAGCTAATAGGGCACGATTACCCCCCTGGACGCATCGTGTTGGCTTGGGGGTGCCTCGTGTGGCTCCCGGCCTTCTCCCGAAACTTCCAGGTCTTCTTTTTGTCAAGAGAAAAATCATCAAAATGTTTCGGGTATTTGGAACTCGTTTGGTATTGCAAACTTTAAAAGCCAAAAACAATCACAAAATAACAATTGGTACTTGGCACTAGGTTAATAGGTTAGTGCTAAAAAATATGAATCAACAAATAAATGCCCAAAAAGTATCCTAGAATGATAATATTATAGCATGGAACAATCAAAAAATATAGATACGATGGAGACGTATCCCAATACAATACGTGTCTTGGCCTATTTTGTCACTCGGTTAGAGCATCGAAAGATTGAGCCCACTATAATGTACCACTCCCTCTAAAGAACTTGATGAGGACATGATACCTTGGATACGACCAAAAATATTTCATATTTACATATTTGTGAGGTGATTTATTATAATAATTATGAAATAATTTATTTATGTTATCTGGAACAAAAATACTTCACCTATTTTTACTCCATGCCTAAATGCAAAATTGTCGAACGCTTGCACGAACCACATATGAAGATAAAGGAAGAGAAAATGATTAAGTGTTGTTCAAGAAGTACTCTCACATCAAAGGAAATGATTATGTGATGTTCAAGAAGTTCTCTCACGTTACTTTTAGCCCAAGAGAAGATAAATTTCAAGTCTCTCATGTTTCAGAATCAGATTCGGACAACATAGATATACCTGTCTCAATACATTAACAACTTTTTCATACGGACTCCAAATTGGATGATTCGTTTTTGGATGTAAATTAGATTTTATGTACGTTACAGACCAATTTGAATCACCTTAAAATTAGTTCGGAGCATGGAGATATTGACGAAACAATCTGATGTTGCACCAGAATCCGAGTCAAATTACAAGTCTAAAGGTGTTGCATCGCCTCCACTTGGGCCCATAGGCCTTGTACGACCTAGGGTTAATTTTAGTTTGAATTAGGACATCCTACCACCTCCTTCACCTCCACCACTTGCTCCTATATAAGTAGATCAACCTACTAACTTTTTTGCTTGGGGATTTGTTTAGTTAAAAGTTAGCCGTTGCAACTTTGTGTAATTCGTTTGTGTCCAACGACCAGACCAAGACCACTTTCGGATCCCCACCCTTATCAATACTTCATCTATATTCACAATATTCAAATTAATTTAATCATATTCTTTCTTTTTCTTTGATTTCTTGCAGGAAGAGACCTTGTGGTCAGGTTGATCGTGTTCTGGCGTGGTCAATAACCTCTAGGAGTTGGTTTAGCGATTGCTAACGCACGTCATGCATGTTTGTAGTCGGATCATCAAAGTCGTCTCCACCAAATTGATAGCCACCATCTCATCGAAATATCGGGCCCCTCGCCTCTATCAAGTGGTATCAGTTTTCATGTTGCTCAGTGAGAATTTCCAACTATCCCTAGATTAGATTTATTTTTCTTACCTATTACCCAAGAAAAGGCCAAAAAAGAGTTAGATCTATTAATCCTTCGTCCAAGTTAGTCCGAGCCTTTGCACTTTTCTTTGTAGTGCTTGCATAGTTGATTTATCGGTTGCATCGTCGTGTCAAGTTGTTGGTCTTAGTGTCTAGTTCCTTTAAAGTTTCGAGTTCTATTCACATTAGTCACACAACCGCTGTATCATCATCTCTTCCGTTCTCGCCCACCACCACCCATCAATATTCGCCACGTGCACCAATTGTTCATTGTCATTATCATACTTGAGGTCGTTCACATCTATGCTTGATCCAATCTGCATCTTATTTGGTTGTTGGAGAGAAGAGAAAAAAAGTAAGATATAAAAAGAGAAGAAAAAATTAAAAAAAGTGAGAGAAAAAAATAGAGAAGATAAAAAACAAATTTCGGATCTATCTAGGCTCAATCCCGTATCTGAATTCGGATTAGAAACTCTTTTATGCAGTGTTGAGTAAAACCAGTATATCTTCCCCATATGAAGTCCGTTTTGGCTCCACGGGTACTCAAATTCAAGCTATCGACGAGCCGCATCTGAATAGTTCATAAACCTTGTTCGTTATTGTCACCTCTGAATCGGCTTCTAAATAGGACTTTTTGCCCTCCGAAGGCCGCGAACACAGTTTGTTAATATTTTTCATGTCCGTTCCCGAATTTTTTGACTGCTCATGCGAAATCGGAATTGAGTGATTCTTTTTTCATTGACAAGCCTAGGTCAATGGCAACCTTGAGGAAAAATATCAGAAATTTTACATCATATTTTCCGGAGGAAAGTTGGAGAGAGAGTTTTGGTATATCATGCTTAGCGGTCATTTATCATCATTATCTTTACTCCCATTGTGATCTTCACTTATATCTTGCTATTTAGAGATACTTCATATCATCCGTTCTGATACTTGTGGTATGTCGTGACTCCTTTAGTGTTCTAGGCTCGCGTCTCTAGTACGTTCTAGCCTAGGACCAACACAATATCTTTGTTGAGCGTTTATTCAACATTGCATCTCTGAATTGATTATTGCTAATCTTTTACTACCATATATTAAACCATCCTAGCTCCACATATTTCTACACCGTGTATACATACGTTTACCTGGTAATCGCTCATCAGAGATATTAACACCGTCGGTTGCCGTTCACCACCTACTCCATGATAACAATTTGTAAGACATTCATATTTGCTTTATTGTGAGCATTTGACCACCACATCCTAGTTGTTCATAGGAACAGTATTCTTGGATTTTTTTTTGTTTCTACTAGTCATGACAGAATCCAGAGTTGTCAGTTCATGCGCTTCTTCGATCGTGGGAGACGATCCCCCACAACAACAGTTATGATAGGTGCAGAGAGATACAAATGCACATCATCGGGTTAATCTTTCTATACCACCATTTAATGGCTGTTTTAGACCTGCTTTATATATTGAATGGGAGTTTGAAATAAATGGTATATTTTCTCCCCATAATTTTTCTGAACATAAGAAAGTTAAGGTCGCGGTTAGTTCTTTCACTGGTTATACTTCAGTTTGATGCAGCGGATATTGTCGGCTACACCCTGATTATATACCTACTACTTGGGATGATTTGAAACTTGCCATGAGACACACATTCATTCTTCTTTATTAAACTCGTGACATGATTAAAAAGTTACAACATTTAAAACAAGGTAGTGACACCGTAACAACATATTATGATGATTTACAAATGACCTTGTTGCATTCCTCATTAGAAGAAAGTGAAGAAGATTTTATGGTTAGATATTGGGGAGGATTAAATATTGATACTTAGGAGATACTAATTCATGAAAGGTGTTATCCTATGGATTGTTTGTTTCGTCTTGCTTACAAAGCTGAACGGGAAATAAAACGATGTGTTGCCCACAAGGAGAACGAGCACAAGGTGCATATTCCAATATTTGATATGGTTGTTCCTTCAACTACTGGGCATACGATGACAACCACATCAATTATTGTGAGGGCTACATCACCTTCACCATGTGACACGTTGCCATCGAGAGTGCCTACATCATTTGAGTTCATCATAAGAGGTAATGACAAAGGTACTTATGTTCTACCTCCACATGAGTATGATGAATGCCTTGTCAATTGCAATGTACCGTCTGATGAGCTACCCATTACTTTGGCCACACCACCTATTTTAAAGGACTATATTCATGATTTGACATTGCCATGTGATCAAATAACTATAGTATCAACAATATTGAGTGAACCCATTGAATTAACTATTGATGAGAAAGAACCGTGTGAATCAGAGAATAAATCAAATTTGCGTCAAATATTTTAAAAAATAATTGTACCAATGTTTAATCATTTTTATATGACCTCTAATCTTGGTGATGATTCTACGTCAAATGACTAGTTTATTTAAGCATGTTGTAGCATGTAAATTTGATACAATGAAAGTGTATTCACCAATATTAGGATGGTTTAATGATGAACATTGTCAACTTTTGATATGAATAAGGACTTCCCTTATATGTGCAAACTGAGTTGCAATATTTTCATGCCTTCTACTTCTTCTGTTAATATTTTGGATTTATATTCCCTAGCATATGAAAGTTACTCATGTATATATGTGTCGTATGTGCACAAAACAAGGGAAGTAAAAATGGATGAAATATACATATACAACATGTATGCTTTGTCTATTTTGTTGGCCATATTTCAGATTAAGCAACGCCGAGGACGACTTCATTTTCAAGAAGGGGAGGATGATGAGGACATGGCTACCTTGGATACGACCAAAAATATTTCATATTTACATATTTGTGAGGCGATTTCTTATAATAATTATTAAATAATTTATTTACATTATGCGGAACAAAAATACTTCACCTATTTTTACTCCATGCCTAAATGCAGAATTGTTGAATGCTTGCATGAACCACGTGTGAATATAAAGGAAGAGGAAATGATTAAGTGTTGTTCAAGAAGTCCTCTCACATAAAAGGAAATGATTATGTGATATTCAAGAAGTTCTCTCGCGTTACATTTAGCCCAAGAGAAGATAAAGTCCAAGTCTGTGATGTTCTGGACTCGGATTCAGACTACACAGACATACGTGTCTCAAAACGTCAACAACTTTTCATACGGACTCCGAATTGTGTGATTCTTTTTTTTGGAAACTAGATTTTATGTACGTTCCAACACAATTGGAATCACCTTAATATTTTTTTGGAGCATGGAGATATTGACGAAACAATCTAACGTTGCGCCAGAATCCGAGTCAAACTACAAGTCTAAATGTGTTCATCACCTCCATTTGGGCCCATATACCTTGTACAACCTAGGGTTAGTTTTAGGGTGCCTTGGGAAGTCCTCCCACCTCCTTGGCCTCCACCCCTTGCTCCTATATAAGTAGATCAACCTAGTAGCTTTTTTTCTTGGGGATTTGTTTAGTTAAAAGTTAGCCATTGCAACTTCGTGTACATCATTTGTGTCCAACAAACAGACCAAGACCGCTTTTGTATCGCCCCCCTTATGAATACTTCATATATATTCGCAATATTCAGATTTCTTTTATCAATTCTTGCTTGTTCTTTGATTGCTTGTAGGAAGATACCTTCATGGTCAGGTTGATCATGCTCCGGCATGGTCAATAACCTCTTGGAGTTGGTTTAGCGATTGCTAAGGCACAACGTCGTGCACGTTTGTAGTCGGATCGTCAAAGTCGTCTCCACCAAATTGATAGCTAGCATCTCATCGAAAGATCGGTCCCCTCGCCTCTATCAGAACTTCTCATCCATCTAGGCCAGAGAAGACAAATATAATGGAAAGCAAAGCATACATATCTACTTATCTATACAACATTTTTTCTAAAAGATACATGATCATCAACTCACAATTCACCATATCCCAACAGTCACAACAAAGAGTTACATTACATTGATCCCAATCACACAAGGAAGAAGGGGAACATGGTTTTGAGGACCCAAGAGAACCATATAGCTACTATTAGGGACCCATAGGTCTGGAAGAAACTACTCACACATGATCATGGAGGCACAAAGGTTGATGAAGAGGGCTCTGACAATGGCTTCCCTCTCCGACAGTGGTCCGAAACAGGAATGTAGATGGGATCTGTTCGGACCAGAGCCTTGCGTCAACGATAAAATTATTTTGGAGGTATGATAGATGGTTTTGGTATTTATAAGAAATTATGGCAGTGGAATTTTATTAAGGTGGTAACCAAGAGCCCCACTGTCAGCGTCAAAACCGGCAGATCTCGGGTAGGGGTCCCAAACAGTAGACGTGGGATCAATGGGTTGTAGGAGACAAGGGGAGACGGTGTTTACCCAGGTTCGGGCCCTGTGGACGAGGTAAAACCCTACATCCTGCTTGATTATATTGATGGGGAATGATGATTACAGAGTTGATCTACTTCGAGATCATATGAGCTAAACCCTAGATGAGATAACCTTCTTCTACGCATAAGAACCTTTGGTTTTTATAGACACCAGGGCTCCTAGGGTTACATGTTATCGACCTTAGTCGGAGATAGATGGGCCGAACTGGTCCTCCTGACTTGGAGTACACGCCTAGTCTTCAGAGCTTTCCATCTTGATTATGAAGTTGTCAAATAATCTGGTCTTCAATGACGCAACCCATATGGTGAGCCCATAAGGGATAACCCGACTGCTCTAGGACCCCTTAATTCGGAACTCCCTCAGTAGCCCCCGAATTGGCCTTCAATGCCGATGTGTATGGCCTTTCGCAGCCGGACACATAGACTAATCGGCTTGCACGGTGAGTTCCTCCTATATTCGGCTGGTATCGGTTTAGTCGCTCCAATGACATCACGTTCTCAAAACGGGCGTCATTAAATCTAAAGGCTTTAATGTTCGAGAGGTGAACAGTCCCTTATCTGACAATTCTTCTGAAGAAAAGTCAATATAACATATAATGAGAAAAACTCGAGTCGTGGCTTGAGGCCACTTTCCCCGGGGCACGTTCTATCAACAAAAGAGATCGTGTCGGGAAGTGGCACAACTAGTGGCGTAGTAAGCGGAAATCCTTGGTTTCACGACCTCCCTTAAAAGGGAAAAAGGTCCAAAGCCCACCACAGGCATTCCAAACTCTACTCCCTCTCCTTCCAAGCTCGAGCGCCTAGATTCATCCCATCTCCCACTCTTTCTACCTGTCCTTCTTTCCAAGCTCAGCAATGGCCGGCTTGGGCTCTTAGGGCAAGTGGGAGACCGTCTATGTCTCCGAAGGGGATATCCAGGAGCTAAAGCGCTATGGCTATATTACGACCGGCATCACCCACCGAGCATCGGAAAAGGGCCAGGTGGTATCTACACCAAGGCCCAGTGAGTGGGTGGTGTTCATCCCCCACTTCCTCCGGGGACTGGGCCTTCCGCTTCACCCCTTTGTCATGGGTTTGATGTTGTATTACGGGATAGACTTCCTTGAACTTCCCCCAAATTCCATTATGCACGTCTCCACCTTCACCACCGTTTGCGAGGCCTTCCTGCGGGTTCACTCACACTTCGGCCTTTGACTCAAAGTCTTCAATGTCAAGCCGAAGTCGGTCAACAGCCAGCATGCCGACTGTGGTGGGGCTGTGAAAAGCAAGATCTTCCGCGTGGCATGGCCGGAGGGCACCCTGATCGACACCATCAAGGGTTGGCAGAAGGAGTGGTTCTATATTACGGATCCACGGGAAGCAGACTCGGCAATGCCCGATGAGTTCAGATCTGGACCTCGAGTGAGGCTAACCTCATGGGTTAATAAGGGCCTGGACTAGGAATTGACTTTGGATGTCAAGTTGTTGCAAAAATGCATCAAGCAGATGGTGGCAACAAAGATCCAGCTGACCGACGTAGTCCAGGTCATGCTCCATCACCACATCCTTCCCTGCTAGCGTCAGGATAACCAGATGTGGTCTTATAAGCCCAGTGACCCCCTCGGTGGTGCAGGAGTTCTAGCACACCACCCATGAGAACTTGTGGCAGATATAGCTGAAACCGCAGCAAGAGTAGCCGGCCGAGGACGAAGACACCGGCTTGGATGTTGAGACTCCCCATTTGGAGGTATGTTTGAGCTCTTACACTTATTCGGAGTTCTTGTTTTGTTCAAGGCCTTACCGTCCGTCCTTTCTTGCGGGATTGGCTGGCCATAGCCGAGAAAATAGACGGCCCAACTCCCCTGCCCGAGGAACCCCGACCTCCTCTGCTGAATCTGATGCTGGTGGAGGCGCCGTACATGGCGCCAGACAATAAGAAGAAGGAGACCCGAGGGGGTCTCCGCTCGAGGGGTCCGCCGGATACCAAGTCCGGGGACACCCATGCATCCTCCACCCATGAGGGGGGGGGGATGTAGAAGATGAGGAAGAGAAGGATTCTCTTCACGCGGGGAAGAGGGAGGTGCCACAGGGGGCCAAGGAGAGGCTACCTCCTCGGGCTCCGAAGAGACCTTGCAAGAGCAAGGTTACCTTTCTCGGCGCTGGCCCGGACTCCAGTGACGAGATCAGTGACTTCGAGGCAACTCCTCGCCAAACCCCTAGGGTCAAGCCCCTGGCCCTAAGGTACAGAACCCCATTCTTATATTAACAGAATTACACCGGGTTGTTATCAATAATGAGAAACGAGTTGTTTTCCCGCCACAACCCTGTCCGAGATCTTCCGATGGACCAAGTGTGAGAGGAGGGCTCGCTACCCGCCGAGCTAGCGGAGAGTGGGAACGTGTCCCACAATACCCCTCCCCGGGCCTCGGATTAGCCGGCCGAGGTGATGTCCCATCAGGCCCCGCCAACCACTACCAAGGTGGATACATCGAACGCCGAGGATCAGGAGGTCCTAGACAAAGTTGATACACCAGCCTCCGAGGACCGAGAGGTCCCACCTGGTGTTGATACACCGACCACCGAAGACCAAGAGATTTGGCCGAGGTCCATGCTGCGGCAACAAAAGTCCTTCCTTGGCGCTAGGAATTCTTCTTGTTACTTCTCTGGTTTGCGTCGGTTTTTCCCTTGAAGAGGAAAGAGTGATGCAGCACAGGAGCAGTAAGTATTTCCCTCAGTTTGAGAACCAAGGTATCGATCCTGAAGGAGGGCCTCGTCAAGTCCAAGTACCTGCGCAAACACAAACAAGCTTGCACCCAACACTTCAAAGGGGTTGTCAATCCCTTCAAGATTGTTTGCAAAGTGAGATCTGAAGGCGGAAAGTGCGACGAAGTAAAAAGTGCAAGGCTGAAAATATGGTGTGGAGTAGACCCTGGGGGCCATAGTATTCACTAGAGGCTTCTCTCATAATAGCAAATATCACGGTGGGTGAACAAATTACTGTCGAGCAATTGATAGAACCGCGAAAGTCATGACGATATCTAAGGCAATGATCATACATATAGGCATCACGTCCTAGACAAGTAGACCGATACTTTCTGCATCTACTACTATTACTCCACACATCGACCGCTATCCAGCATGCATCTAGTGTATTGAGTTCATGACGATCAGAGTAACGCCTTAAGCAAGATGACATGATGTAGAGGCATAATCTCAAACTAATGATGAAAACCCCATCTTTTTACCCTTGATGGCAACAACACGATGCGTGCCTTGCTACCCCTTCTGTCACCGGGTGAGGTCACCGCATGGTATGAACCCAAAACCAAGCACTTCTCCCATTACAAGAATCATAGATCTAGTTGGCCAAACAAAACCCACAACTCGAAGAGAATTACAAGGATATGAAATCATGCATAAGAGAGATCAGAAGAAACTCAAATAAGATTAATAGATAATCTGATCATAAATCCACAATTCATCGGATCTCGACAAACACACCGCAAAAGAAGATTACATCGGATAGATCTCCATGAAGATCATGGAGACTTTGTGTTGAAGATCCAAGAGAGAGAAGAAGCCATCTAGTTACTAGCTATGGACCCGTAGGTCTATCGTGAACTACTCACGCATCATCGGAAAGGTCATGGTGTTGATGGAGAAGCCCTGCGTGTCCGAATCCCCCCTCCGGCAGGGCACCATAACATGCCCCAGATGAGATCTTGCGGAGACAGAAGCTTGCGGCGGCGGAAAAGTGATTTTGATGATCTCCTGATTTTTTGGGGATTTTTAGGGAATTTATAGGCGCAACCCCTAGGTCAGGGGACGCTCAGGGGCCCCACAAGCCTGGATGGCACAGCCTCCCCCTGGCCGCGGGGTGGGGGCTTGTGGGGCCCCTGAGGCTCCCCTGCCTTGGCTCCAAAGCTTCCCAATCTTCTTCCGTTCCAGAAAAATTCTTTTCGGGGATTTTCTTCCGTTTGGACCCCGTTTCAAAATCTCCTCTGAAAGGGGTCAAAAACATGGAAAAAACAGGAACTGGCACTTGGCACTGAGTTAATAAGTTAGTCCCAAAAAATATATAGAAGGCATGCAAAACATCCAAAGTTTGACAAGATAATAGCATGAAACCATCAAAAATTATAGATACGTTGGAGACGTATCAAGCATCCCCAAGCTTAACTCCTGCTCGTCCTCGAGTAGGGAAGTGATAAAGAATGAATTTTTGATGTGGAATGCTACCTAGCATAGTTGTCCTTTGCAACTTCTTTCACGTGACATGAATGTTCAGATCCGTAAGATTCAAAACAATAGTTTGCTATTGACATGAAAACAATAATACTTCAAGCAAACTAGTAAGGTAATCATGAACTTTCAAAATAACAAGGCCAA
Source organism: Hordeum vulgare subsp. vulgare (assembly GCF_904849725.1). NCBI lineage: Eukaryota > Viridiplantae > Streptophyta > Magnoliopsida > Poales > Poaceae > Hordeum > Hordeum vulgare. Next base: position 547,776,681 of record NC_058521.1, on the reverse strand, counting down.
TGAAAGTTATCCCTACAAAATCATATAGTCTGGCTATGCTCCATCATCCTCACACAACTAATGTAAATCATGCACAACCCCGGTATTGGCCAAGTAATTGTTTTCACACTCTTACTTTCTCAAAAAATTTATAACTATCACGCAATACATGAGCGCGAGCCATGGATATAGAACTATAGGTGGAATAGAGTGTGGTGGTGGTTGTGAGACAAAAAGGGAGGAGATAGTCACATTGACTCGGCGTATCGATAGGCTATGGAGATAAATGTGAATGAGTAGGGATTGCCATACAAAAGATGCACTAGTGCTATAAGTATGTGAAAGCTCAAAAAGGAGAACTAGTGGGTGTGCATCCAACTTGCTTGCTCACGAAGACCCAGGGCAGTTTTGGGGAAGCCCATCACTGGAATATACAAGCTAAGTTATATAATGAAGATTCCCACTAGCATATGGTGGTGATGAAGCAAGAAGCTCTCAATCATGAAGAACATGGTGCTATCATGAAGCACAAGTGTGGAAAAAGATAGCAGCATTGCCCCTTCTTTTTTTTTCATTTGGGCTCTTAGGCCTCTTTTTTCCCCTTTTTTATATTTTTGGGCTCTTTGGCCTCTTTTTTTATTTTTTTATTTCCTTACATGGGACAATGCTCTAATAATGATGGTCATCACACTTTTATTTACTCACAGCTCAAAGATCACAATGATGATGACTCCATAGGAAATGCCTTCGTCAGTGTACCGGGATGTGCAACGATCTAGCATGGCGTATGACATTTGAAACTTCTTGCTAGCTATCTTACGATCATGCAATGGCGATATTTGAGTGACGCCACAAGTCATGATACGGAATGGTGGGAGTTGCATGGCAATATATCTCGGAATGACTATGAAAATGCCATAGTAGGTAGATATGATGGGTGTTTTGAGGAAGGAATTTGGTGGGTTTGTGCACTGGCGAGAATTGCGCGGCACTAGAGAGGCTAGCAATGGTGGAAGGTGAAAGTGCATCTATACCATGGGCTCACATTAGTCATGAATAACTCACATACTTGTTGCGAAAGTTTTTATTAGTAATCGAAACAAAGTGCTAAACGCATACTCCGACGGGAAGGGTTGGTAGGTGTTAACCATCGCGCGATCCCGACCTCAACACAAAGGATGACAATCAATAGATCAATTATGCTCCGACTTCCTAACATAGCGGTTCACCATACGTGCATGCTACGAGAATCACTAACTTCAACACAAGTATCTCTAGATTCACAACACCCTACTAACATAGCTCTCAATATTACCGAATCCACGTCTCAAAACTAATTGAGAGGAATCAAAACTTCTCTTTCTACTCAATGCACATGAAGATGGAGGTTTTTGCATCCTGTTTGGGTACCTATCACATTTGGGACTAGTTTCATAGCATAAGCCAACTACCAAATCACGCACCGCCGTTGTGACAGCCCGATGCCGACGTTCTAGACGATTCCCCTTCTATTCCGTTTTTGTCGTGTGTCTATTTTCTTTTGTTGCATCATCATCGCATCATTCACATCATCTGCATTGCATCGGCATCTCCGTTGCCGCCAGTTTTCAAAACTTGCATCCGTTGTTAGTTGCCGGTTCTCGTCGTTGCCCGTTCGGAGCCCGACCACACACGCACGCGCCCGCGGCACCGTCGAAACCCTGTTTTTAAAGTGTGCGTAAAACTTTCTCTGATCGAGGTGAAACTTGGCATGCGATCGTGATTAGTTATAGCTAGGTCGCCTGTCGAATTTCGTCGCGATCGGAGACCGTCTGGTACCCGAACGGTCGACCGTAGCGGCACCGTATTCGGTCTACCGTCGGACGTGTGTCAGTGTTTTAAAATTCATTGCCGCACTGCGAGTTCTCCCTCTCGTCTCCGGATATCCACTCTACACGGCCTCGTAACCGTTCCCGCATTCGGAATCGTCCGAATCCGACCACGCGGTTGGATCCGGAACGGAATTCCGGGTAACCTAGCCCCCTCATTTGTTATAAATAGACCCCTCCTCCTATTTTTTAGGCAGCTACCCCCTTTGCCTCAAAATCCAAGCCCCCATCAAACCCTAGCCGCAGCCTCCTCCCACCTCCTTCTCCAGCCGCTGGGCCCGCAAAGCCCATCTAGGGCCCGCCCGAGCCCGGTTCGTCCCCGAGCCGCCGCGGCCCGCTCGCCCGAGGCAGCAGCCTCACCCCGAGCTACCCCGAGCCGTGCGAGCTCCTTGCGCCGCTGCCTTCCGCCGGCCGGAGCGCCACCGCCGGTGCGCGCAGCCGCGCAGCTCCCCTGGCCGCAGCACCGCCGTGGCTAGAAAGCGCGCGCCGCCGGTTCCACCCGTAGGCCGCCCCAGGACCTTCCTCCGCCGCGAGCTCGCCGCCTGCCCTTGCCCGACTGCCCCTCCGGTCGCCGTCGCCTCCAAACGGCCATATCCGGTGATGGCCAACCAGATCCGACCGGACCCCTCCCCGCCGTGGCCCTGCGCCGCGCGCCCGCTGGCAGAAGGTGCGCCGCCACCATGGCCATGACCTCGTGCTCTTGGAGAGCACGGGAGGACGAGGCACTCGCCTCGCGTTGTCCGCCCGAGGCCTGCCCCGTCGGCCCAGGCGCGCCTCTGCCTCGCCCGACGACCCAGCTGGGCCTCGCCCAGCGCCAGGCGCGCCCCTGGCTCAGTCTGCCCCTGTCTGCACCGCCCCGACCCCGACCCATCTCCACAACCGGCCCAAGGAGAGGTTAGACCCCCCCCCCGCCTGTGCACCTTTTATCTATGTTGCGCCCACTGTTCGGCCCAATAGGTTTATTAGGTATTTTAGGAATTAGTAAATTCCAGCAAATAGACGTATATTTAAAACGCGTGTATCTTTTAAACCGTTAGGCGGATCGCGATGAATTAGATATGGTCTTTCATGTAGTTTCTCGCGTAGAACACGATTTCACAACTTGAATATTTATTTGACGTTGTTTGACGTGTCGTATGCATAGGTTAGTGTGCTGTCTAGATAGGATAGACGCCATATTTATTTTTCGCGCAAGACCGGATTGCTCGTATGCCGTAGAATAAATGCCTATGTTTTAGGAACCATTTTCCCATGTATTTTAGATCGGTCACTCGTATTTTTGCGTGTAGGGGTTGCCGCTAGTTTATTTTTCCGTGTATAGGTAATTATCTCGCATTTACGTGTGACAATATTTTGTTGTTGCAACCCCACATATTTTATATGTTTCCGGGGTAGAAAAATCCATGGGATTTTTCTGTGCAATTAGTTTTAGCATTATAGCAAGTTAGTTCGCGCGATATTTTGCCGTGATGCCCTTTTGTTTAATTCGTAGGATTTATTCCGTGCTTCGTTTGACGGAGTTGTCAACTAGAGAGTTGATCTTGGATGTTTTGTCTAGCCCCTGGTATTTTTGGTTGCAATAGAAAGGCATGTTTAGGTGTGGTTTTCTTGCTCTCAAGTTGCTAGAAATAGTGCTGATTTGGAGGTGCTGAAATATTTCTAAGTCTGAGATCTGTTATATTTTTGTTGCTGTCTTGTCTTGCTTGTATCTTGTGATCTGTAACTCTTTTGAGGTTGGTCCAATGGAGTTAGTTGTACCCCTGGTGTTTCTCTAGCATGCTGTGAATTTTCATGCCATTTGGAGACCTGTAGCTTATGGTTTTTCTGCTGTCAATATGGCTTCAGATCGAAAACTGCACTTTCATGAGGTGTAATTTTCACTAAGTCTGAAATAGTGTGTGAGATGCCATTTTGTGTCTTCTTTCCCTAGTGATCCATGATGCCATGCTAGTTGTTGTTAGTTGTTTGTAGTAGTGCTACTTGCCCTCTTTTGTTCCATGCCTTGGTTGATTATATTTGAGTTGAGTAACTCGTAGTTGTGGGGTGTAGAAGATGCTATGTGGCTGATTTTGGCAGATTGTAGTGATTTCTTGTTTTGCTCGCAGTTGTTAAACCGTAGCTCCGATTTGATCGTGTCCTACATGAAACTTGCTTGGCATCTCGTGTAGTTTCATTTTCTCTTGCTGGTTGTATGTTTTGAAGTGCTCGTGACCGCCGTTGCACACATATTGCATTCATGCCATCATATCTTGCGGTGCTTGTATCTTTTGAACCGTAGCTCCGTTGGAGATGTTCTCTATGTGTAAATTGCTTGTCTCGACGCGTAGGATCACGTGAACCTATTTGTTTTGCTGTTTAACAACTAATTAAATGCATTAGTTCAGATCTGGACAGAATTGTAAATTAGCATGTGAGGTCGTCTCGGAGGTGCTATATGTCATTTCCGACCTCATTTAAAATGCCTAGATAGGTAGTTTAATTGCGCTTCACCTCTTGCCATGTTTAACCACATTTAATATTGTCGTGTATCTAACCGGGATAGAACCAAATAAATATACACGGAGTTTCATCAATATGCAACTCGTTGCATATTGAACTTCACTTAATGTGTAGTGTTTTGTTTGTGTGAATTGTCATGCCGTGGCTTGCATATTCAGCTGATCATGTATCATATGTGTTGTGCATCGTGTGGTGAATTCCGTGTGTTGATTTTTGTTTCCGGTTTGCTTCGTTTCGATAGAGTTCCGCAGTGTGCCGGATTGTGAGAACCCGTTCGACTACATCGGTTCGTCTGCTTCACGGAGGCATTCTTCTTCCAAGCGGGATCTCAGGAAAGATGACCATTTCCCCAGATACCATTACTATCATTGCCATGCTAGTTTTATCGCTTCTATCGATTATGTCTCGTTGCCTACCACATGCTAAATATCAGCCTCTCAACAATGCCATGAATACCTTCAACCTGTTCAACCTAGCAAACCAGTGATTGGCTATGTTACCTCTTGCTTAACCCTGTGTTAGCATTGCTAGTTGCAGGTGCAGTTGCTACCATGTGAAAACATGGGTTCCTTGTCATATCACCATATTATTGCTATTTAACTTAATGCACCTATATACTTGGTAGAAGGTGGAAGGCTCAGCCTTTCTAGCCTGGTGTTTTGTTCCACCTTTGCCCCTTAGTTTCGGCTACCAGTGTTATGTTCCATAATTGAGCACTCCTAACACGATCGGGGTTGTTAGGGGGACCCCCTTGATAATTCGTGTTAGATTAAAGTTGGTCTGGCAAGGCCCAACATTGGTTTTACATTTGCCCAACATAATAATTTGATAATACTGAAATGCATAGGGATTTAGCGCTACCCGAGGAGTAATTTTACATAAACAGGAGGGCCCAGTGCTGATGGTGTTGGTCCCAAATGGTCTGCCTGAGGGGCCACCGCGAGGAAACCGAGGTTTGGCACTCGTAGCTAGTTCCATCCGTCGTGTCCTGAGAACGAGATACGCGGCTCCTATCGGGATCGTCGACACATCGGGCGGCCTTGCTGGATTAGTTTTACCTTTGACGAGATATCTTGTGCATTGGGATTCCGATGATGCTTTGGGTAATCTCAGAGTTGAGGTTTTCCACTAGGGAATCCGACGAGATCGCGAGCTTCGTGATTGAGGATTTCTATGCGGCTTGTGGTAATTTGTGATGGACTAGTTGGAGCACCCCTGCAGGGTTAAATCTTTCGGAAAGCCGTGCCCACGGTTATGTGGCAACGTGGAAACTTTGTTTAACACTGGTTCTAGATAACTTGAAGTAACTTAATTAAAACATGCCAACTGTGTGCGTAACCGTGACTGTCTCTTTCGTGAGTTCCTTTTCCGATCGAGGACACGGTGGGGTTATGTCTGATGTAGGTAGGTGTTCAGGATCATTCATTTGATCATCAGTAGTTACGTCCGCTATGCGAAGATCTTCCCCCTCTTATTTCTTGTACTCGTAAGTTTAGCCACCTCATATATGCTTAGCTGCTGCTGCAACCTCACCACTGAACCATACCTCACCCGTTAAACTTTGCTAGTCTCGATACCTTTGGAAATGAGATTGTTGAGTCCCTTGTGGCTCACAGATTACTACTACACCAGTTGCAGGTACAGGTAAAGGTTACTTGACGCGAGCGCATTGATTGTTCATTTGGAGTTGCTTCTTCTTCTTCGATCTAGGATGGGTTCCAGGCCGGCAGCCTGGGATAGCAAGGATGGACGTCATTCTTCTTTTGTCGTTTGTTTTCGTCCGTAGTCGGACCCTGCTCTTACTCTTGATGAATATGTATTGTACTGTTGTGACTCTGATGTAGCTTGTGGCGAGTGTAAGCCAATTCTATATATATATCTCTTCTTTTCAGTACATGTACTTGTAATGATATCCATTCTTGCGACACAATGAGATGCGCTTCTATCCCTGACGAGGCCTTCGTGCCAAACTGAGGATAGGGTCGCATCTTGGGCGTGACAGCCGTGCTCTTAAAATATATAAGTGAAGCACTAGAGCAAAAGTATCTAGCTCAAAAGATATAAGTGAAGTACTATGAGCATTCTAGCAAAATCATGATGAGTGCAGGTCTCTCTCGCTCAAAAAGGTGTGCAACAAGGATGATTGTGACACAACAAAAATAAAAGACTCCTACGATACAAGACGCTCCAAGCAAAACACATATCATGTGGTGAATAAAAATATAGCTCCAAGTAATGTTACCGATGGATTGAAAATTAAAGAGGGGATGCCTTCCCGGGGCATCCCCAAGCTTAGGCTTTTTGGTTTCCTTGAATTTGGCTTGGGATGCCTTGGGCATCCCCAAGCTTGAGCTCTTTCCACTCCTTATCTCATCGTCCATGAGAACATCACACAAAACTTGAAAACTTCACAACACAAAACTTAAACAGAAACTCGTGATAACGTTAGTACAAGAAAACAAACTACCACTACTTTTGGTACTATAGAAAACTTGAATTCCATCTATATTGGTGTTGGGATACCGTATTGTCACTTTTCCATGGCTAGTACACCCCGATACTAACCATAGGTTCGTCAAAACAAGCAACCAACTCAACAAAAACAGACTAGTCTGTAGCAATATGTATACTTCGTATACTTCTGGTACCTCAAAAAATCTGAAAAATTACGACAGCCTGGGCAAAAAGCATATCAACCAGTAGAAAAAAGAATCAACTCAAAAGCTCTTTCTGAATTAAAATGAAAAATCATCTCATGAGCGAAAAGTTTCTGTCTTTTTCCAGCAGGATCAAACAACCATTACCAAGACTAGTCATAAAGGTTTTGCTTGGCTCAAACACAAAAAGAAACACAAAAAACACAATCACAACAGAATTATGATGGTGTGGACGGAACAAATCAGAAAGAAAAAAAATATAAATTTATTGGGTTGCCTCCCAACAAGCCCTATTGTTTAACGTCCTTAGCTAGGCATAAAAGCGATAGAATCACGTATCGTCGTCTTTGGTGCTCAAACCATAAGTAGCGTGATCACTTATCATCTTAAGGTTTTCATCTTTCTTGCTAGATGATTCACCACTATTTTTGGGAACAAAAATAGACTTGGTGACCTTATTGTGGGCAAGGTTTGGAGTATTCTGCACAGCGGCAAAAGCGGAACCCAAGTTGGTTATAACATCCTCTAGTTTGCCAATCCTAGCGGAATCATGACCTAGCTTTTCGTTAACTGTGCGTTCCTTCTCCTTTAAATTTTTCAAAACCACTCCCACCTTGGATCCGTACTGAGTGATTTGATTGTGGATCTTTTTATCCAAATTCTTAATGAGTTCTATCGTAGCCACTTTATTTTCGATGACGTCCAGCCTACGCATCACATGTTCCAGAGTTAAGGTAGTTCCATTAACCATGAGTGGGGGTGAGCCTACCAAATTTATCACAGCTCCATAAGAATCAACGGTATGGCTAACCAAGAAATTTCCACCTACGATGGTGTCAAGAATATACCTATTCCAAGGAGAAACACCCACATAAAAACTGCGAAGCAAGACGGTAGTGGATTGCTTATGAGTAGATCTACTTTGAGCATTGCAAATCCTATACCAAGCGTCCTTTAAGTTTTCTTCCTCAATTTGTTTGAAATTGAGGACTCCCCTCTCAGAAGTATCGTTCGAAGTGGTGGATCTAGCCATCAGGATAGGTAGACTATCCCACACAGACGAACAGAGAGCAAGCGAGACAAAAGGCGAACGAAAAGGCGAACGAAAAAGGCAAACGAAACAGGCAATTTGGTGAAGTGGGGGAGAGGAAAACGAGAGGCAACTGGCAAACAAAGTAAATGCAAGAGATGAGTTTGCGACACCTACTTGGATGAGTTCTTGACTTGACTTCCTCCCCGGCAACGGCGCCAGAAATTCTTCTGTTGCGGCAACAAAAGTCCTTCCTTGGCGCTAGGAATTCTTCTTGTTACTTCTCTGGTTTGCGTCGGTTTTTCCCTTGAAGAGGAAAGGGTGATGCAGCACAGGAGTAGTAAGTATTTCCCCCAGTTTGAGAACCAAGGTATCGATCCTGAAGGAGGGCCTCGTCAAGTCCAAAGTACCTGCGCAAACACAAACAAGCTTGCACCCAACGCTTCAAAGGGGTTGTCAATCCCTTCAAGATTGTTTGCAAAGTGAGATCTGAAGGCCAAAAGTGCGACGAAGTAAAAAGTGTAAGGTTGAAAATATGGTGTGGAGTAGACCGTGGGGGCCATAGTATTCACTAGAGGCTTCTCTCATAATAGCAAATATCACGGTGGGTGAACAAATTACTGTCGAGCAATTGATAGAACTGCGCAAAGTCATGACGATATCTAAGGCAATGATCATACATATAGGCATCACGTCCGAGACAAGTAGACCGATACTTTCTGCATCTACTACTATTACTCCACACATCGACCGCTATCCAGCATGCATCTAGTGTATTGAGTTCATGACGATCAGAGTAACGTCGTAAGCAAGATGACATGATGTAGAGGGATAATCTCAAACCAATGATGAAAACCTCATCTTTTTACCCTTGATGGCAACAACATGATGCGTGCCTCGCTACCCCTTCTGTCATTGGGTGAGGTCACCGCACGATATGAACCCAAAACCAAGCACTTCTCCCATTGCAAGAATCATAGATCTAGTTGGCCAAACAAAACCCACAACTCGAAGAGAATTACAAGGATATGAAATCATGCATAAGAGAGATCAGAAGAAACTCAAATAAGATTCATAGATAATATGATCATAAATCCACAATTCATCGGATCTCGACAAACATACCACTAAAGAGGATTACATCGGATAGATCTCCATGAAGACCATGGAGAACTTTGTATTGAAGATCCAAGAGAGAGAAGAATCCATCTAGTTACTAGCTATGGACCCGTAGGTCTATGGTGAACTACTCACGCATCATCGGAGAGGTCATGGTGTTGATGGAGAAGCCCTCCATGTCCGAATCCCCCCTCCAGCAGGGCACCAAAACATTTCCCAGATGGGATCTTGCGGAGACAGAAGCTTGCGGCGGCGGAAAAGTGATGTCGATGATCTCCTGATTTTTTTGGGATTTTTTGGGAATTTATTGGCGTAACCCCTAGGTCAGGGGACGCTCAGGGGGCCCACAAGCCTGGATGGCGCGGCCTCCCCCTGGCCGCGGGGTGGGGGCTTGTGGGGCCCCTGAGGCTCCCCTGCCTTGGCTCCTAAGCTTCCCGATCTTCTTTCGTTCCAGAAAAAATCTTTTCGGGGATTTTCTTCCGTTTGGACTCCGTTTCAAAATCTCCTCTGAAAGGGGTCAAAAACATGGAAAAAACAGGAACTGGTACTTGGCACTGAGTTAATAAGTTAGTCCCAAAAAATATATAAAAGAGATGCAAAACATCCAAAGTTTGACAAGATAATAGCATGAAACCATAAAAAATTATAGATATGTTGGAGACGTATCAGTCCATACCCCGGTCATTGGGACCCAGGGGGTTGGTTCCTTCTCCGCAAGTGGAGAAGGGAACCAAATTCCCTCCGAGCTTTTTCCCGAAGAAAGCTTCCGATAGCCTTGACACTCCCGTGTCTTTGGTGCCGGCTCTCGCGTTGCACCTAGGAGAACGGAATACAGCTGGGTGGCTGGCCATGATGGAGGGCTCCTTGACTGGCTCCTCCATTGCCGAAGAACATCGCACCCTTATGGGTTTGGTTTTACAAAGTATTCAGTCCGTTAACAGTGGACCGAGCGAAGCCTTCAATGGCTTGCTGGCAGGTTTTAAGGTAAGCCGTGTAATGTTCTTAAGTTTTATTTATAATATTTTATATGCATTTATGGGTATAACAGCCCCCAAGCCACGGGTAAGTTTGGCTAGCTTATGTGTCGTTCAAAATTAACTCCTAGGCATAAAAAATGATTCTGAGATTCTACCGACTAGCTGGAGTAAATCCAATTAAAGTGTCTTGCATGCTGATAACTCGGAGTCGTTAAGATTCATAATGATGCCATGCAGGCGTCATCCTCTGCTGCTGATGCCAACGCTCTGGAGATAGCCGAGCTGAACCGGAAACTTAAGGTTTCCGATGATGAGCTCAGTCGTGTGAATGTTTGGCTTCATGAAAAACATGGTAAGTTTCAAGTTGTGGTGTAAAAATTATTACTTCCCTTAAGTAAAGAAGGAATATCCTGATTTTTAATATCCGACCCCGTGATATGGAATTAGTCGCCAACCCAGGACAGAGAGTTCGAGAAACTCAAGGCTGAACTGGAGCAAGCCAAGAAGGAGGCCGTTGCTTATAAGGTGGCGACTGAACAAGTAGCTGTTGAGCTGAGCTACATCAAGGTTGAAGGCACCAAGCATGAGGCCACTGTGGTATAGGTTTAACAGGAGCTGCACGAAACCATCTCTAAGTGTGAGGCTTTGGAGCAGAAGTCTCGAGAGCAGATGATTGAGCTCTTATGTCTACTCACACTTCTGTTCTTGTAGACTATGTTGGGCCTCCAAGCGCAGAGGTTTGTAGGACAACAACAATTTCCCTCAAGTGGATGACCTAAGGTTTATCAGACTCAGGGAAGTAGAGGTTGAAGATGGTCTCTCTCAAGCAACCCTGCAATTAAGATACAAGAAGTCTCTTGTGTCCCCAACACACCTAATACAATTGTCAGTTGTATAGGTGCACTAGTTCGGCGAAGAGATGTTAAATGAAAAGTGATACGGATGGTAAAACAAGGTGTTGTAAATCTGGAATAAAAATGGCAGCAAGCAAACATGAAATAAAACTGAAAGTAAACGGTGTTCAATGGTGGAAAACAAGGCCTAGGCTTCATACTTTCACTAATGGTGGAAAACAACCCCCAACAACATTAACATAATCTAATCAGATGATATTTCCACTAAAACATGCAATGGATACATACTTGGAGGTCATTCCTTTGTGATCAAGAGAGGACGAGAATTATATAGGGCTACAAAAGCACACCTCATAGTTCGTAGTTCTCATCTATGGATTTCCCAATGTCACCGTGGCCATCCAAAGAGAGTACCACAATCACCACAACATATCTCAAGGAAAGTCAAAGACAGGCACCAAGAGACTCTCAATCTTCAATCAATTCACAAAAGATGAAATCACTCATGAAAATATTTTTCTAGTCCATGTCCAATAGACCGCTATCACCATGGTCTCGGGGATTATACTAGATAAGATCAAGTAATTACATCCATCTAATACATAGAAGAAGGGGAAACGGCATGTGATCACCTAGATTAACATAGCCTATGATCACAATCAAAATCACATCATGGGAGAGAGAGATGACCACATAGCTACACGTAGAAGACCTCAGCCCCGAGGGAGACTACTCACACATGGCCATGGTGAGCAAGAGGTTGCTGGAGAGGTGCAACCCGGAGAGAAGACGGCGACCGATGGCGGCCACGGCAGCGGCCACGACCCTTGGGGGCGGCGGCCCTTGGCCCCCCTTCTTCCTTGGAGATGATGCTGGTATGGAGGTGGTTCTCCACCCCAAGGCGGCTGCCTGGGAGGAGGGAATCTCGTAGCTCTTGGTGGCCCTTCAGAAGTGAGGGTTTTCCTCTCCTTATATCAGTCGGCACGATCATCCTTGGTCCTCCGATGGATGCCCCTTTGATCCAAGGGATCTTGGGCACCTCGAGAACCTTCCTAGGAACCCCTCTCAGCCCTAATGAGGTCTCCAAGTGGTAGCTTGGTCGAATCCTTCTAATATGGTAAGAGTTGGACTCAATCACGTCACCGATTCCCGTAATCGTGTAATCAGATATTTGTCCTCCAGTAAAACGGGCCTTCCTGGAGCGTTTGAACTCTAAATCGGCAGAATTTTATGTCTAGAGTTATTAGCATAAATTCCCCACAACTTTCGCATCTATTAGTTTTACATTTGACGTCATCAGCGAGGTGGAAACAGACGATCTCTAAAATCTGTAGGGGGGACAGATTTCAGGAAAGTCCGAGTCCCACTCCAACAAGGTTTCCTCTTCTATTTTTGATAGTTCCTACACATCAAAGTGTAAAACAAGAGCATTGTGCACTTTTCAAATTATTAGTAGGTTATTCCAAATAAATCATAAACTTAATATAAAAACAATTATCAAAAGCATAAAAGTAGCATGAAAGCATCAAAAAATATAGATACGTTTTAGACGTATCAACATCCCCAAACTTAGTTCCTACTCGTCCTCGAGTAGGTGAAACGATAAAAACAAAACAATTTTTGAGGTGACATGCTACCAACATAATCTTGATCACCATATTTGTAAAAGCATTTGTAAGCTGAGATCATAGCACTCTAAACATAGGCTTGATAGATATAATTCTAACAATGAAACTTAGCAACCATGTTGCAACATGAAAAGTAACACAAACAAAAGAGCATGAATAATAATGCACTTGAAAGTTATACGTTTGTTTCGAGCATAAATAAAACATAACAAAGTGGTATTTAGCTTCTCCTGAAGAGTGGGGCAAGAGATAAATGCCAGGACACCTTCAAAGTTCAAGTGGTGATCACTAGATACAAATAATTTGGGAACAAGTAATAACATAATCATGAATCAATCAATAATAAATTTTGAGACTATGCACATTATACTCAAAATGACAACTATTCTCTCTTAATTGGTGCATAAAGTAAGATGATGACGACTCAACATAAAAGTAAAAAAAGGCCCTTCAAAGAGGGAGGCTTGGATTACTCATTTGCTAGAGCTTTTAGAGATTTTTGAAATCAATAAGATTGTAAAACAAGATTTTGGGAGGTGCATAATTCGTCAACGAATGCTAGTAGATAGCCCAATACTTCTCATGCTGGACAAGTTTTGAGGAATGGCTCCCAAAGTAGGGACGGTCACATCCCCTTAGTCTCCTTTGTTTATCATTATTCTGATTTCTCATGAACAAAGCGTGAAGGAGGTTTTGTTTGTTGCTATTATCTTTTATGAGCTAGGCGCACTCATGACAGTCCCTCCTCGTATTAGGGGTTCGCAGATTAGACATGCAAACACAAGATAAAGCTTGTCAAGTATGAGAAGATCATGAGTTATCTACTACTTCCTCATGAGCTAAAACACAGACACAAAACATGAATAGTTTTGAAAGTTTTAAAAGTAGCACATGAGAAATTTACTTGGAGTGGCGGTTAAATACCACATGTAGGTAGGTATGGTGGACACATTTGGCAAACTTCATTTTTTTGGGAGTTGGATGCACGAGTAGAGCTCATACTCAGTACAGCTGGAGGCTAGCAAGAGACTGGGAGCGACCAACTAAGAGAGCAATAACGTCCATAATCATGCATAGCGAGAAAACATTATTAATCAAAGCATAAATAATATTACAAGTCAAAAACTAAATGATCATAGAGGCTAGAGGTGACTGGTTTGTAGTCATAACATGGTGTGAATATGCGCCAAGTCAACCCAAATGAAGCGGTAAAGGAGAATACCACAATATTATGCTTCGATATGGTAAAAACAACACATGATTCTTTCAATGGCACATTAAGCACTCTCAGCTATTTGAGACAAGTCATGCTACATCAATAACTACTAAGCATATAATTAAGATAATATCTAACATGACATGTTAAAGTCTAAGCGACAATCTAAACAAGCTTTCTATTGCACCACTATAAGCATGAAATATTTTGCTCTTCTCCAACACCAATCAACTTTCTTGAAACAACTCTCATAGATAATATTAATTAAAGACCAGAGAGATAATCATATATAACTGAACCAGAATAACAAGCTCTAAACAAAATATGAGTGGAAAACAAGAGCTAAACGCAGTACTAGCAAAAAGTGAACACTCATAGAACAATAAGAGTGAAAACCAGAGTGTTCTAAGCAATTAAAATGGAGTGTGTCTCTCTCCCAAATAAGAATGATAGGATGTAACTTATGTATGACCAGCAAGCAAAAGTAAAACAAACTAAAAAGTAAAGAGCAGGATGCTCCAAGCATAGCACATAACATATGAAGTGATAAAAATGTAGTATGGAGAAGGACGAACTGATGATTGTTGATGGAGAAGGGGATGCACGGGGGCATCCCCAAGCTTAGACGCTTGAGTCTCCTTGAATATTTCTTGGGGGTGCATGGGGGCATCCCCAAGCTTGAGCGCTTGACACTCCTGGATCTTCTTTCATTATCTTCCATCGCATACTTGAAAACTCCCTTCATACAAAACTCATCATAAGCTGATTAGAGTGGTTAGTACCCATAATAAAATAATTTTTATCCACTGGAAATATATATTTTCATGATGAGCTACTGTTTCTCAAGATTTCCAAAAAAAATTTGCAAAGAAAAAGAAAGCTTAAGATTTGCAAAACGCTGAAAACGCAGAACGCGGGAGAATCTGTGAAAAACAAACCAGCAAGTAGTAAATAATTTCTTCAAGGCACTTCTTCAACTCAAATCAAAAACCTCAGAACATATGCCAGAAAGCCAATTGTATAGAGCATACTGTCAAAAACATTCAGATCAAAAACATGATCTGGTGATTTTTGGTGAATTTCTACGTCAAGGAGACAAAATCTGTTTCTGGACAACATGTCACAACTTTTGAACTTTCTTGCAATCGGAGGCTAAAACTTGGCACAAAGCTTAAAAAAATACAATGATGTTGCTACAGTAGTAACGCACATCAAGACCACTAAAAACTGAAAGTAAAAACTCAAAGTAAAAATAACAAGGGTTGTCTCCCTAGAGCTCTTTGTTTATAGCCATAAAGATAGGCTTAAAATTTTAATGATGCTCTCGCAGGAATAAGAGTTGTAGAATAAAAGAGAGCATCAAGAAGCAAATACCAAACACAATTAAGTCTAAGATGCTTCCTATGTGTAGGAATATTGCAATAGAATAATTCATTTAAGCACAAAGCAATAAGCATAGGAAGGCAAAACAAGTGCAGCTTCAAAACCTTCAATATAAAGAGAGGGAACTTGATATTATTGGAATATCTATAAGCATATGTTCCCTTCTCATAATAACTTTAAGTGGGATCATGAATAAACTCAACAATATAAGTATCACATAAGGCATTATTTCCATGATCCAAAAGCATAAAAGTATCATTACTCTTCTTATAAGCAAAATTTTTCTTATTAGGAATAGTGAGAGTAAAGCCATCATTGTCATCATGGTAATCATCATTTTTAGGAGGCATATCATAATCATAATAAAATTTATCCTCTATAGTAGTGGACTAAAAAGATCACATTCATCATCATCATATATAGGAAGCATAGTATCATCAAAGCAAATTTTCTCCTGAAAAGTTGGGGGACTAAAAATATCATGTTCATCGAACCCGTCATCCCCAAGCTTAGAGCTTTCCATGTCATTAGCAATATTGATATTCAAAGGAAGAATACTAATAACATTGCCACCATCATAATTGTTATGCAAATAATAAAGTTCCATAGGTTTTTTTATTTTCTCCTCAAACACTTCATGTCCTAGTTCAATATAAAGTTTATAAAGCTCTCTCATATTTTTGTTGTTTTCCATTAAGCCTAACTAGTGAAAATAAAAACAAGAAACGACAAGATTTAATTGCAAGATCTAAAGATATACCTTCAAGCACTCACCTCCCCGACAACGGCGCGAGAAATAGCTTGATGTCTAAGCACACTTCTATTCTTCTAGACTATGTTGGGCCTCCAAGCGCAGGGGTTTGTAGGACAGCATCAATTTCCCTCAAGTGGATGACCTAAGGTTTATCGAACTCAGGGAAGTAGAGGTTGAAGATGGTCTCTATCAAGCAACCCTGCAATTAAGATACATGAAGTCTCTTGTGTCCCGAACACACCTAATACAATTATCACTTGTATAGGTGCACTAATTCGGCGAAGAGATGTAAAAGGCAAGTGATATGGATGGTAAAACAAGGCATTGTAAATCGGCAATAAAAATGGCAGCAAGCAAACATGAAACAAAACTGAAAGTAAACGGTGTTCAATGGTGGAAAACAAGGCCTAGGCTTCATACTTTCACTAGTGGCAACTCCCAACAACATTCACATAATCTAATCACATGATATTTCCACTAAAACATGCAATGGAGACGTACTTGGAGGTCATTCCTTTGTGATCAAGAGAGGACAAGAATTATGTAGGGCTACAAAAGCATACCTCAGAGTTTCTAGTTCTCATCTATGGATTTCCCAATGTCACCACGGCCATCCAAAGAGAGTACCACAATCACCACAACATATCTCAAGGATAGTGAAATACAAGCACCAAGAGACTCTCAATCTTCAATAAATTCACAAAAGAGGAAATCACTCATGAAAATATTCTTCTAATCCATCTCCAATAGACCGCTGTCAGCATGGTCTCCGGGATTATACTAGATAAGCTCAAGTAAGTACATCAATCCAATAAATAGAAGAAGGGGAAACATCATGGGATCACCCTAGATTAACATAGCCTATGATCACAATCAATATCACATCATGGGAGAGAGAGATGACCACATAGCTACACGTAGAAGACCTCAGCCCCGAGGGAGACTACTAACACATGGCCATGGTGAGCAAGAGGTTGATGGAGAGGTGCAGCCCGGAGAGGAGATAGCGGCCACGGCGGCGGCGACGACCCTTGGGGCGGTGGCCCTTGGCCCCCCTTCTTCCTTGGAGATGGTTCTGGTATGGAGGTGGTTCTCCAACCCAAGGCGACTGCGTGGGAGGAGGAAATCTCGTAGCTCTTGGTGGCCCTCCAGAAAAAATCAGGTTTTTCCTCTCCTTATATGAGTCGGGACGATCATCCTTGCCTCTCCGATGGATGCCCCTTTGATTCAAGGGCTCTTGGGCACCTCTAGAACATTCCTAGGAACCCCTATCAGCCCTAATGAGGTCCCCAAGTCGTGGCTTGGCCGAATCCATCTAATATGGTAAGAGTTGGACTCAATCACCTCACCGATTTCCGTAATCGTGTAATCAGATATTTGTCCTCGAGTAAAACAGGCTTTCTTGGAGCGTCCAGACTCCAAATGGGCCGAATTTTATGTCTAGAATTAGTAGAATAAAATTCTCCACAATTTTGCGTCTATTAGTTTTCCATTGGACGTCATCTTAGAGGTGGAAACAGATGATCTATAAAATCTGTAGGGGGGGGGCAGATTTCAGGAAAGTCAGAGTCCCACCCCAACAAGGTTTCCTCTTCTATTTTTGATAGTTCCTACACATCAAAGTGTAAAACAAGAACATTGTGCACTTTTGCAACTATTAGTAGGTTATTCCAAATAAATCATAAACTTAATATAAAAATAATTATCAAAAGCATAAAAGTAGCATGAAACCATTAAAAAATATAGATATGTTTTGGATGTATCAACCTCTCCAAGCTCTTCGCCGAGCTCTAATTAGAGAGGGTGGACCAGAGTTTCTTTGAAGAAGAGGTGCACCAGGACAAGCAGATGGCAAATGGTAAGCCATACTTATTGCAATGTGGCTTTGGTGGAAATAGGTATGCATTTCTTACGCGGATGTGGCGTCCCTCAGGCGCCTTCACGGACCTCCCGAGGAGTGTGGTGAAAGCAACCAAGCACTACTCGGCCATGACGGGGATGTTGAGCGGAGGCTTTTCTGGTCTTGGTTTCATACTTTCGAGCCCAACCCCAGTGTGAGCTATCAAATGAAACAACTAATGGATCTGCATGGGATGGCGGAGCCGGCCATGAAGGATCTCTGTATCCAGCTGTGGCCTACCGAGCCTCTATCGAGCAACTACTTTGGCTTAGTGCAGAAGTTTGTTGATGTCGTGCCCCGGATCGAGGTCCTAAAGTGTTTCGTATGCATAGAAGGAGCTCAGATGGCCTTTGCAAGGACTTTGGTGCATTATCCAGGGATGAAGCCCCTGACGATGGCCACCACACCTCCACCTGCCAGGAAGGAGCACAAACGTCCCGAGCTGTATTTTCCCTCTGCGATAGAGGGTGCTCGGGTTATAGAAGCCCACTACTCAAAAGATGTACTCTTTGAGTGATTTTTCCGTCATGTACCTCCGAACAATTTATATTTATAATGTTTAGTATTTGTACTTGTGTATTATTTTGACACGTGTCGTCTAACATTTTTAATCTGGAAGTTACGAGTCATCGGTTTAGCCCCCAGGCAGAGACTACTCGGGGTGTTTCATCATTCGTACTATTACCCTTAGCCGACGAGTCGGTGTCCGAAGGTGGTAGTGTGCGACATAAATGAGGCAATCAAACATGCGGCTTTATCGCTTTCACTTAGCCATAGGAGTTTAAATTTGGGGGATTATCGAAAGCCCCCATGTTTTTGGTGGTAGTCGGGTAAGCCCAATTTCAAAATAGCTACCATAGGGTCCGCAAAGGCGTAAACCCTCTGTGTAACTTGGAATAGCCTCCAAAGTCTTTTATTTTTAGCTCGGTTTGCAGATGAGTACTCACTTATTATGACAGTAAGTTTTTGGCATTCTCCACTGAGGTATTTTTAGCTAGATTATCCGGCAATATGATCGCAGTGGTTCTCCCTTTACCCTTTAGCCGAACTAGCGGAATGTAAGGAGGTAAGCACAGGAGTAGGGCAACCAAACTGTATACTCAAGACATAATTTAGAATCGATGCATATAATGCAGAAGACAAGAGATCAGACACTTAAGAAGCAGTCACGACATGGTGATCAGGGTGGTGTTACCATCCAAGCCACCGGTCTATGATCGATAGCACTTTAGCGTGGGTAAAAAGTAATTCTGACTTGTCAGCACCGAGAAGTATGAAATTTGTGTATGCAAAAGTACTTTAAATAATGTGTACGATGAATTTTTATAACTCGTGGCACCAAGGCAGCTGTTACAGGTAACGATCGATACAAGTTTTTGAAGCAACTTTTTCCCAGCGGCCTTCCGTGGGCGACTTGATGTCCGCCCTTTTTCGGTTGTACTATATCTATTACCCTTGTTAGGGGTGGGGGTACTATCCTTTACAATAAGTTGTTGTCAGAATGCGGACCTTGAGTATAGGGTCTTGAGAAGTTGATGATGAAACGGAGAAGCTTGATGCTTGGGGTTCTTCATGGCTCGGTTGAACCGATCACATAATCCCTCGTAGGTGTCTCCCACGGCTGCCCATGGAATTTTAAGGATGAAATTGTGTCTATGAGGGACATACCTTGAAGGTATTCGGGCCGTGCCGTGGGAGGCATATCCCTATTTACTCTGAGCCAAAGAAGTCTGTGGCAGATTTGATTGAGCTCGGGCTCGCTTGCCTTCCTTTCGTGCCTTTATTGATGGACTGTGGCTTGAAGTTTCGTTTTCATGTTGGCACTCAGCTGCCAGTGCTGACGTGTGCTCTTTGGTCCGGACAGAACGCTCTGTATTGCCATTGATAGTGATGACTCCCTTGGGTCCGGGCAGTTTGAGCTTCATGTAGGCGTAGTGGGGCACAATGTTGAAGCGAGCGAAAGTTGTGCGGCCGAGTAGTGCGTGATATGTGCTGTGAAAGGGGACGATGTCGAAGATCAAGTCCTCGATGTGGAAGTTTTCGGGCGAGCCGAACACAACCTCGAGTGTTATCATACCCGGGCAATGGGCTTCGACGCTTGGGATCACCCCTGTTAGAGCATATTTCTCCATATGTGGTTTTGGTAATTGATGACATTCCCTATGGACTAATGGTTGCCTCAAGTTATATTCGAAGGATTTGTCCATAGGCACTTCTTGAAGTCCATCTGTTGGTGTCAAGGAGTTTATATGATGACCAAGGTGGTATTCAAGGTATTATCCAAAGATTGGTCATAAAGACACAAGGTTGATCAAGACTAAGCAAAGAGTAAATCAAGATGATCATCACACAAAGTGTACAAGACGTACCGAGAGGGATCAAGTGATCCAATGGTATGGTCAGCGTTGTCCATAACGCTTTTCTATACTAACCCATGATCCTTGTGAGAGTTCTATGTGGGGCTAGGTGTGTCTCCATGGGTTTGCGTCAAGAGGAAGATCTCATTCAACCTATGAAGGATGACATCAAGTGGTGATCGTCATCAAGATTGCGGTGTGCAAGTTCAAGTGGAGCATCACGAAGATATCATGCTTGAAGCTTGCCATCCATTGTGGTGGCAATGGACTTGTGAAGATGTGCTCAAGAGTGGCTCACCCATAGTGAGTATGGGGGAGCAATCAAATAGTCTTCGTCAAACCAACACAATCAAGAAAGGTGGTCCATCTTGAGGAAGCCAAGATCATCATCATCTAGCTGAAGAGGACTAGGTGTAAGGTATAGGTTTTCCCTTGATAGGTTTTCTATTTTAGGATAGATTGTCGTAATGTCAAGGGGGGCTCTCAAGTGAGTAGCTTGATTGTATCGTTCATTGAGAGCTCAAACCATTTGCATCCTTGCATCATATTGCTTGGTTCTTGTTTGTTGTTTCTCTTTGTGAGTTTTAGAGCTTATGGTCATCTTCATCAGAAGCTCGAGTTCATCGAAAACGGAGTCCATATATATCTTCTATGATGTTTTTGATGTTCGAAGTTTTTGTCGGTTCTTCATTCATATAGGTCTCACTTCTGTATATTGTTGTTGGATAGCTCTTGTCGTCGTGAATTCAACAAGCTTGAGTTTGCTCGATTCGGTGTTCGTATGCGAAAGTTAGAGCAGTTTCAGTATCCAGTGGTAGTACCGCTCCTGGTGCCAGCGGTAGTACCACTCTTGGAGTGGTAGTACCGCCCCCGGAGCGGCAGTAATTTTTTACTACCGCTCCCTCGGATGTTCTGGGAGCAGTAGTACCGCTCCGAGCAGCGGTAGTACCGCTCCAGTCGGGCTGTGAGTAGGGGTAACGGTTTGATTCATTCCCCCACTATATAAAGGAGGTCTTCTTCCCCATTGGACCTTATCTATCTGTTGATCTTGTGTTCTTCCCCCATTGTTGACCTTCTTAGAGCTTGCTAACTCTCAATCCCTCCAATGATTCTTGCTAGTTCTTGATGGAAAAGAGAGAGGAGATCTAGATGCACATCTCCACCAATCACTTTCTCCTCTATTTGAGGGGAACCCCTTGGATGTTGATCTTGGAGTTCTTTGTGAGCTCCTTGTTCTTCCTCTCATATTTCTCCATAGCTTTTGTTGTTGTGGAGGTATTTGAGTGTGAGGGACTTGACCACTTCGTGTGTGCTTGCCATTGCATTATTTGCATCGGTTTGAGTTCTCCCTGGTGATACGTGGAAGTGAGAAGTTGGGAAGTTTATTACCCTTGGGTACTAGGTACCCCTGGAAGCTTGGTGGTGCCTCGGAGCTCAATCATTGTGGTGTAAAGCTCCGAGCAAGCGTCGAGGTCTCCAATTAAGTTGTGGAGATTTCCCCGAGCATTTGTGGTCACCTCGAAGCCATATGCCATTGTGGCAAAGCTTCGTGGTATTGTTGGGAGCCTCCAATTAAGTTGTGGAGATTGCCCCAACCGTGTTTGTACGGGTTCGGTGACCACTCCCAAGGGTCCCTTAGTGGAATCACGGCATCTTGCATTGTGCGAGGGTGTGAGGATATTACGGCGGCCTTAGTGGCATCTTGGGGAGCATTGTGCCTCCACACCGCTCTAAATGGAGATTAGTATCCGCAAGGGTGTGAACATCGGGACACATCATTGTCTCCGCTTGCCTCGGTTATCTCTTACCCGAACCCTTTACTTATGCACTTTACTTTGTGTTAGCCATATTGTTTCTTGTCATATATCTTGTTATCACTTAGTTGTTTATCTTGCTTAGCATAAGTTGTTAGTGCACATCGGTGAGCCTTTGACAAATTAAACGTTAGTTTTATTCCGCATTTTTCAAGCCTAAACCGTAATTATTTGAAAGCGCCTATTCACCCACCCTTTAGGCAACATCCACGTCCTTTCAACCCCTTTAAAGGTAGTGCGACTTGGTTTGATTCGTGATGGGTCTATGCCCATATTTTTCACCGTATCTGAATAGATCAGATTAAGGACGAGGGCGGTTGATCCTCCATGACAGATGTTGGTCGAATGATCCCTCTGGTCAAAAGTGATCGGGCACGCCGACCACGGGTTATATTTTGGTGCTACGTGCTCTATGGCCTACACCTCCTCGTTGGTACAAGATGTACCAAGAGGGATCAAGTGATCCCATGGTATGGTAAGCATTGTCCATTACGTGTTTGTGTACTAACCCATGGTCTTCGTGAGAGTTCTATGTGGGGTTAGGTGTGTCTCCATTGTGGTGGCAATGGACTTGTGAAGATATTCTGAACAGCGGCTCACCGATGTTGTGTATGGGGGAGCAATCAACTAGTCTTCATCAAGCCAACGCAATCAAGAAGGTGGTCCATCTTGGGGAAGCCAAGATCATCGTCATCTAGCTCAAGAGGACGAGGTGCAAGGTATAGGTTTGCCCTTGATAGGTTTTTTGTTTTAGGATAGATTGCCGTTCTGTCAAAGGGGGGGCTCTCAAGTGAGTATCTCGATCGTATCGTTCGTTGAGAGCTCAAACCATTTCCATCCTTGCATCATACTTCTTGGTTCTTATTTGGAGTTTCTCTTTGTGAGTTTTAGAGCTTATGGTCATCTTCATGACAAACTCGAGTTCATCGAAAACGGAGTCCATATGCATCTACTATGATGTTCTCGATGTTGGAGTTTTGCCGGTTCTTCATTCATAGAGTACTCACATCTCTATATCATTGGCATTTTCATATCTGCATGGTCTTAAGATTTCTTGAATTCTACTATGATGTTCTCGATATTGGCATTTTCGCTGTTTGGATAGCTCTCGTCGTCCTGAATCCAACAAGCGTGGGTTTGCTCGATTCGGAGCTCGTATGCGAAAGTTATGGCTCTTTCAGTGACGAGCGGTAGTACCGCTCTAGTCCTAACGGTAGTACTGCTGGAGCTGGCGGTAGTACTGCTGGCCCTAGCGATAGTCCCGCTAGAGCTGGCGGTAGTACCGCAGGCCCTAGCGGTAGTACTGCTAGAGCTCGCGGTAGTACCGCCCCTGGTCAGCGGTAGTACCGCTCCAGGACTTTACTACCGTCATCCTTGCGGGTGTACTACGTCGACCTTTTTGCGAAGACTTTCTTGGCGGTGGTTGGCCCGGTAGTATCTTTGCGCTACCATGGGCTCAGCGGTAGTACCGGTGCAGCCAACGGTAGTACTGCTGGGCTCGGGCTGTAAGTGGTGGTAACGGTCTGATTCCTTCCCTCACTATATAAAGGGGGTCTAATTCCCCCTTGGCCTTATCCATCTGTTGAGCTCATGTTCTTCCCCCATTGTTGACCTTCTTAGAGCTTGCTAACTCTCAATCCCTCCAATGATACTTGCTTGTTCTTGAGGGAAAAGAGAGAGGAGATCCAGATCCACATCTCCACCAATCACTTTCTCCTCTATGTGAGGGGAACCACTTGGATCTTGATCTTGGAGTTCTTTGTGAGCGCCTTGTTCTTCCTCTCATATTTCTCCATAGCTTCTGTTGTTGTGGAGGGATTTGAGTGTGAGGGACTTGACCACTTTGTGTGTTCTTGCCATTGCATTAGTTGCATCGGTTTGAGTTCTCCACGGTGATACATGGAAGTGAAGTTTGAGAAGCCATATTACCTTTTTGTACTTAGTACCCTAGAGATTGTTCTTCGTGGATGCTTTGGCGTCCTAGAAGCTTGGTGGTGTCTTGGAGCTCAATCATTGTGGTGTAAAGCTCCAGGCAAGCGTCGGGGTCTCCAATTAGGTTGTGGAGATTGCCTCGAGCAATTTTTACGGGTACCAGTAACCGCCCACAAGGGTTGCCATTTGTACGGGTTCGGTGACCGCCCTCAAGGGTCCCTTAGTGGAATCATGGCATCTTGCATTGTGCAAGGGCGTGAGGATATTACGGTGGCCTTAGTGGCATCTTGGGGAGCATTGTGCCTCCACACCGCTCCAACAAAGATTAGCATCCGCAAGGGTGTGAACTTCGGGATACATCATCGTCTCCGCATGCCTCGGTTATCTCTTACCCGAACCCTTTACTTATGCACTCTACTTTGTGATAGCCATATTGTTTATTGTCATATATCTTGCTTATCATAAGTTGTTGGTGCACATAGGTTAGCCTAGTTGTTGTAGGTTTTGTGCTTGACAAATTAAACGTTAGTTTTATTCCGCATTTGTTCAAGCGTAAACCGTAATTATTTTAAAGCGCCTATTCACCCCCCCTCTAGGCGACATCCACGTCCTTTCAAAAAGTCCTCGTAATCCACCTTGGAGCCGATCTACGAACATGTGGGACTTCTGTTAGTTGAAGTTTGGAGTGATCGGATCTGGTCAAGCATCTCGTTTAACATCGAGATGCTGTCCTGATCAATCTTTTTGAGCTTTTTGCAGTTGACCTCCGCGACTTCCACCAGGGATGGCAGTTTGGCAATGGTCATTTCGTGTTGTCCGGACACAATGGTCGGTTCCAAGCTCAAGGCCAACTCTCCGACGAGATGGGGTTCGAGGCCGTGGCCGGACGAGGGACGTGGAGTCAAGGCTTCGGGATTTTGAGTTTCATCGGCCAAGGCCGTGGCTTCAGCGGGGAACAGATTGCCCCGCGATCGGTGGAGAATTCGAAATCTCCAAACCTTATTTGCCGACCGAGGACGAAACCTCCGATCTGGCCACGACAATCGATTGAGTCTGCATGCAGCGTGATGCTGCCAAGTGCGGGGACCTGTGCGCGCGGGGGCGAAGATGCCCTCGTTGCTTGGGATCGATGGGTTGCAGGAGAGAAGGGGAGACGGTGTTTACCCAGGTTCGGGCCCTCGTGAGGACGTAAAATCCTACTCCTGCTTGATTATATTGATGGGGAACGATGATTACAGAGTTGATCTACCTCGAGATCGAATGAGCTAAACGCTAGACGAGATGACCTGCCTCTACGCATAAGAACCTTTGGTTTATATAGACACCACAACTCCTAGGGTTACATGTTACCGACCTTAGTGGGGGATAGATGGGCCGGATTGGTCCTCCTGACTTGGAGTGCATGCCTAGTCTTTGGAGCTTTCCATCTTGATTACGCAGTCATATGGTCATATGGTCGGCCCATATGGTCGGCCCATAAGGTCATTAAGTTTTTAGATAATCCAGTCTTCAATGACGCAGCTCATATGGTCGGCCCATAAGGGATAACCCGACTACCCGAGGACCTCTTAATTCGGAACTCCCTCACCAACAAGCTCAGGGGGCGTGACCACCTCTCGCCACACCACGTGGCCTTGTGCCCCCCTCAGGGCCCGAATCGGTCTTGCTATCCCACAGACAACAGCGCCGGAAGTTGATACGTTGACAAAGGCTGGGCTTGTGTTGGTTCTTCCCTTGAAGAGGAAAGGGTGACGCAGCACAGGAGCAGTAAGTATTTCCCTCAGTTTGAGAACCAAGGTATCGATCCAGAAGGAGGGTCTCGTCAAATCCAGAGTACCTGCGCAAACACAAACAAGCTTACACCCCACGCTTCAAAGGGGTTGTCAATCCCTTCAAGATTGTTTGCAAAGTGAGATCTGAAGGCGGAAAGTGCAACGAAGTAAAAAAATGTAAGGCTGAAAATATGGTGTGGAGTAGACCCTGGGGGCCATAGTGTTCACTAGAGGCTTCTCTCAAAATAGCAAATATCACGGTGGGTGAACAAATTACTGTCGAGCAATTGATAGAACCGCGCAAAGTCATGACGATATCTAAGGCAATGATTATGCATATAGGCATCACGTCCGAGACAAGTAGACCGATACTTTCTGCATCTACTACTATTACTCCACACATCGACCGCTATCCGGCATGCATCTAGTGTATTGAGTTCATGACGAACAGAGTAACGCTTTAAGCAAGATGACATGATGTAGAGGGATAATCTCAAACCAATGATGAAAACCTCATATTTTTACCCTTGACGGCAACCACACGATGCGTGCCTCGCTACCCCTTCTGTCACTGGGTGAGATCACCGCACGGTATGAACCCAAAACCAAGCACTTCTACCATTGCAAGAATCATAGATCTAGTTGGCCAGACAAAACCCACAACTCGAAGAGAATTATAAGGATATGAAATCATGCATAAGAGAGATCATAAGAAATTCAAATAAGTTTCATAGATAATATGATCATAAATCCACAATTCATCGGATCTCGACAAACACACCGCAAAAGAAGATTACATCGGATAGATCTCCATGAAGATCATGGAGAACTTTGTATTGAAGATCCAAGAGAGAGAGAAGCCATCTAGTTACTAGCTATGGACCCGTAGGTCTATGGTAAACTACTCACGCATCATCGGAGAGGTCATGGTGTTGATGAAGAATCCCTTCGTGTCCGAATCCCCCCTCCGGCAGGGCACCAGAACGTGCCCCACATGGGATCTTGCGAAGACAGAAGCTTGCAGCGGCGGAAAAGTAATTGCGATTGTCTCTTGATTTTTTTGAGAATATTTGGGAATATATAGGCGCAAGATCTAGGTCAGGGGACTTCCAGGGGGCCCAAAAGCCTGGATGGTGCACCCCCTGGCCGCGGGGTGGGGGCTTGTGGGGCCCCTGGGGCTCTTCTGGCTTGGCTCCCAAGTTCTCTGATCTTCTTCCGTTCCAAAAAAAATCTTTTTGGGGATTTTCTTCCGTTTCGACTCCGTTTCAAAATCTCCTCTGAAAGGGGTGAAAAACATGGAAAAAATAGGAAATCGCACTTGGCAATGAGTTAATAAGTTAGTCCTAGAAAATAAATAAAAAGCATGCAAAAACATCCAAAGTTTGACAAGATAATAGCATGAAACCATCAAAAATTATAGATACGTTGGAGACATATCAAGCATCCCCAAGCTTAACTCCTCCTCGTCCTCGAGTAGGGAAGTGATAAAGAACGATTTTTTGATGCGGAATGCTACCTAGCATAGTTGTCCTTTGCAACTTCTTTCACGTGACATGAATGTTCAGATCCGTAAGATTCAAAACAATAGTTTGCTATTGACATGAAAACAATAATACTTCAAGCAAACTAGCAAAGTAATCATGAACTTTCGAAATAACAAGGCCAAAGAAAGTTATCCCTACAAAATCATATAGTGTGGCTATGCTCCATCATCCTCACATAACTAATGTAAATCATGCACAACCCAGGAATTGGTCAAGTAATTGTTTTCGCACTCTTACTTTCTCAAACTTTTTATAACTATCACGCAATACATGAGCGCGAGCCATGGATGTAGCACTATAGGTGGAATAGAGTGTGGTGGTGGTTGTGAGACAAAAAAGGAGGAGATGGTCACATTGACTCAGCGTATCAATAGGCTATGGAGATGCCCATTAATATATATAAATGTGAATGAGTAGGGATTGCCATACAAGAGGTGCACTAGAGCTATAGGTATATGAAAGCTCAAAAGGAAAACTACTGGGTGTGCATCCAACTTGCTTGCTCAGGAAGACCTAGGGAAATTTTGAGGAAGCCCATCATTGGAATATACAAGCCAAGTTATATAGTGAAGATTCCCACTAGCATATGGTAGTGACAAAGCAAGAAGCTCTCAATCATGAAGAACATGGTGCTGACATGAAGCACAAGTGTGGAAAAAGATAGTAGCATTGTCCCTTCTCTCTTTTTCTCTCATTTCTCTCTTTTTTTGGGATCTTAGGCCTCTTTTTTTTCTCTTTTTTTTGTTTTTTGGCTCTTTGGCCTCTTTTTTTATTTACTCACATGGGACAATGCTATAATAATGATGATCATCACACT
Source organism: Hordeum vulgare subsp. vulgare (assembly GCF_904849725.1). Classification (NCBI taxonomy): domain Eukaryota; kingdom Viridiplantae; phylum Streptophyta; class Magnoliopsida; order Poales; family Poaceae; genus Hordeum; species Hordeum vulgare. The sequence continues at coordinate 547,748,581 of NC_058521.1, read as the reverse complement.
TTTATTTACTCACAGTCAAAGATCACAATGATGATGACTCCATAGGAAATGCCTCCGGCAGTGTACCGGGATGTGCAACGATCTAGTACGATCATGCAATGGCAATATGAGAGTGACAGCACAAGTCATGAGACGGAACGGTGGGAGTTGTATGGCAATATATCTCGGAATGGCTATGAAAATGCCATAGTAGGTAGATATGGTGGCTGTTTTGAGGAAGGAATTTGGTGGGTTTGTGCACCGGCGAGAATTGCGCGGCACTAGAGAGGCTAACAATGGTGGAAGGTGAAAGTGCATCTATACCATGGACTCACATTAGTCATGAATAACTCACATACTTATTGCGAAAGTTTTTATTAGTAATCGAAACAAAGTGCTAAACGCATACTCCGAGGGGAAGGGCTGGTAGGTGTAAACCATCGCGTGATCCCGACCTCAACACAAAGGATGACAATCAATAGATCAATTATGCTCCGACTTCCTAACATAGAGGTTCACCATACGTGCATGCTACGGGAATCACTAACTCCAACATAAGTATCTCTTGATTCACAACACCCTACTAACATAACTCTCAATATTACCGAATCCCTGTCTCAAAACTAATTGAGAGGAATCGAAACTTCTCTTTCTACTCAATGCACATGAAGATGGAGTTTTTTGCATCCTCTTTGGGTACCTAGCACATTTGGGACTACTTTCATAGCATAAGCCAACTACCAAATCACGCACCACCGTGCTCTAAATATATCAGTGAAGCACAAGAGCAAAAGTATCTAGCTCAAAATATATAAGTGAAGCACTAGAGAAAAAGTATCTAGCTCAAAAGATATAAGTGAAGCACTAGAGCAAAAGGATCTAGCTCAAAAGATATAAGTGAAGCACTATGAGCATTCTACCAAAATGACGATGAGTGCATGTCTCTCTCTTTCAAAAAAGGTGTGCAGCAAGGATTATTGTGACACAACAAAAAGAAAAGACTCCTAAGATACAGGACGCTCCAAGCAAAACACATATCATGTGGTGAATAAAAATATAGCTCCAAGTAATGTTACCGATGGATTGAAGACGAAAGAGGGGATGCCTTCCCGGGGAATCCCCAAGCTTAGCCTTTTTGGTGTCCTTGAATTTGGCTTGGGATGCCTTGGGCATCCCCAAGCTTGAGCTCTTTCCACTCCTTATCTCTTTGTCCATGAGAACGTCAGCCAAAACTTGAAAACTTCACAACACAAAACTTAAACAGAAACTTGTGATAGCATTAGTACAAGAAAACAAACTACCACTTCTTTTAGTACTGTAGCAAACTTGAATTCTATCTATATTTATGATGGGATACTGTATTCTCACTTTTCCATGGCTAGTAGCCCCCCGATACTAACCATAGTTTCATCAAAACAAGCAACCAACTCAACAAAAACAGAATCTGTCAAAAACAGACCAGTCTGTAGCAATCTATATACTTCGTATACTTCTGTTACCTCAAAAAATCTGAACAATTACGACGGTCTGGGGAAAAAGCATATCAATCAGCACCAAAATGAATCAACTCAAAATATCTTTCTGAATAAAAATGAAAAATCATCTCGTGAGCGAAAAGTTTCTGTCTTTTTCCAGCAAGATCAAACAACCATTACCAAGACTAGTCATAAAGGTTTTGCTTGGCTCAAACACAAAAAGAAACACAAAAGACACAATCACAACAGAATTATGAAAGTGTGGATGCAACAAAACAGAAAGAAAAAGATAAATTCATTGGGTTGCCTCCCAACAAGCGCTATTGTTTAACGCCCTTAGCTATGCATAGAAGCGATAGAATCACGTATCGTCGTCTTTGGTGCTCAAACCATAAGTGGCCCTCATCATGGATTCATAAGGCAATCTTATTTTCTTTCTAGGAAAGTGTTCCATGCCCTTCCTTAAAGTAAATTGAAATCTAATATTCCCTTCCTTCATATCGATGATAGCACCAATAGTCCTTAGGAAAGGTCTACCAAGAATAATAGGGCAAGTAGGATTGCAATCAATGTCAAGCACAATGAAATCCACGAGTACATAGTTCCTATTTGCAATAATAAGAACATCATTGATCCTCCCCATGGGTTTCTTGATAGTAGAATCAGCAAGATGCAAATTAAGAGAACACTCTTCAATCTCATTAAAACCCAGAACATCACATAAAGACTTTGGAATCGCAGAAACACTAGCACCCAAATCACACAAAGCATTGCACTCATAGTTTTTGATTTTGATTTTGATGGTAGGTTCACACTCATCATGAAGCTTTCTAGGAATAGAGACTTCCAATTCAAGTTTCTCTTCAAGAGCTTTTATCATAGCTTCGACGATATGATCGGTAAAGGCTTTGTTTTGGCTATAAGCGTGTGGAGAGTTCAACATGGATTGCATCAAAGAAATGCATTCAATCAAGGAGAGACTATCATAATTGAATTCCTTGAAATCCACGGTAGTAATTTCATTACTACTCAAAGTTTTAACGTCTTCTACTCCACTTTTAATGCTTTTAGCATCAAGATAGATGGACTCCGAATCATTGGGGCACTTTTCAACCAAATTGGATTCATATCCAGCCCCATAATCATTAGGTTTGACACAAGAAAACAAAGATTCAATGGGAGTCACACCAAGCACTTTAAGATCTTCATGATTCTCATCACGAGAACGCGCCTTTTTAAGCCATTCATGTCTAGCACGAATTTGGGCGGTTCTTTCTTGGCTCTCAATCATGGAAACACACATAGCTTTCAAAGTTTCATCCATGTTGATTTTGGGAGGAGCACGTCTAACTTTCAAAGCATCAACATCACAAGAAATCCTATCCACGCTCTTAGCCAAGTCGTCAATTTTGAGTAGTTTTTCCTCTATGGACGCATTGAAAATCTTTTGAGAGTTGATGAACTCTTTGATATTACTCTCTAGATCAGAGGGTAATCTATTGTAATTTCCATGAGTATTGTTGTAGGAGTTGCCAAAGTTATTAGAGGAGTTACTAGGAAAAGGCCTAGGAACATAGTTTCCTCTAAAAGCATAGTTGTTGCCAAAGTTGTTCCTACCAACAAAATTAACGTCCAAGCTAGCGTTGCTACTCTCAATCAAAGAAGACAAAGGCATATCATTAGGATCCAAAGGAGCAGTTATACTAGCAACCAAATTCATTAACTCATCCATCTTAGCACTGAACGAGTTAATTTCTTCTATAGCGTGTACCTTCTTACTAGTAGGTGACCTTTCAGTGTGCCATTGAGAGTAGTTTGTCATGATGTTGTATAAGAGCTTTGTGGCTTCTCCTAACATGATTTCCATGAACGTTCCACATGAGGCGGAGTCCAAGATATTTCTAGAAGCGAAATTCAAGCCAGCGTAAAAGATTTGGATAATCATCCAAAGACTCAAGCCATGAGCGAGACAATTTCTAATCATTAATTTCATTCTCTCCCAAGCTTGTGCAACATGTTCATGATCAAGTTTCTTGAAATTCATGATATCATTACGGAGAGAGATGATTTTAGCCGGCGGAAAATACTTTGATATAAGCATCTTTGCACTTATCCCAAGAATCGATACTATTTTTGGGCAAAGAAGAAAACCAAGTTTTCACGCGATCTCGCAACAAGAAAGGAAAAAGCTTCAATTTAATCAGGTCATTGTTCACATCTTTTTTTCTTTTGCATATCGCAAAGCTCAGTGAAGGTATTGAGATGGGATGCGGCATCTTCACTAGGAAGGCCAGAGAATTGCTCTTTCATAACAAGATTCAACAAAGCGGCATTGATTTCGTATGACTCCACAATAGTGGCGGGAGCAATCGGAGTACTAATAAAATCATTATTATTAGTATTCGATAAGTCAAAAAGTTTGGTGTTTTCGTTCATGGTGACTTCAGCAAGCGAGCAAGCACACGAGCAAACAAAGAGCAGGCGAGAAAAAGGTTGAACGAAAAAGTCAAATTGGTGAAGTGGGGGAGAGGAAAACGAGAGGCAACTGGCAAACAAAGTAAATGCAAGAGATGAGTTTGTGACACCTACTTGGATGAGTTCTTGACTTGATCTTCCTCTCCAGCAACGGTGCCAGAAATTCTTCTGCTATCCCACAGACAACAGCGCTAGAAGTTGACACGTTGATAGAGGTTGGGCTTGCGTTGGTTCTTCCCTTGAAGAGGAAAGGGTGATGCAGCACAGGAACAATAAGTATTTCCCTCAGTTTGAGAACCAAGGTATCGATCCAGAAGGAGGGTCTTGTCAAGTCCAGAGTACCTCCGCAAACACAAACAAGCTTGCACCCAACGCTTCAAAGGGGTTGTTAATCCCTTCAAGATTGTTTGCAAAGTGAGATTTGAAGGCGGAAAGTGCAACGAAGTAAAAAGTGTAAGGCTGAAAATATGGTGTGGAGTAGACCCTGGGGGCCATAGTGTTCACTAGAGGCTTCTCTCAAAATAGCAAATATCAGGGTGGGTGAACATATTACTGTCGAGCAATTGATAGAACCACGCAAAGTCATGACGATATCTAAGGCAATGATTATGCATATAGGCATCACGTCCGAGACAAGTAGACCGATACTTTCTGCATCTACTACTATTACTCCACACATCGACCGCTATCCAGCATGCATCTACTGTATTGAGTTCATGATGAAGAGAGTAACGCTTTAAGCAAGATGACATGATGTAGAGGGATAATCTCAAACCAATGATGAAAACCCCCTCTTTTTACCCTTGATGGCAACAACACGATGCGTGCCTCGCTACCCCTTCTGTCACTGGGTGAGATCACCGCACGGTATGAACCCAAAACCAAGCACTTATCCCGTTGCAAGAATCATAGATCTAGTTGGCCAGACAAAACCCACAACTCGAAGAGAATTACAAGGATATGAAATCATGCATAAGAGATATCAGAGGAGACTCAAATAAGATTCATAGATAATCTGATCATAAATCCACTATTCATCGGATCTCGACAAACACACCGCAAAAGAAGATTACATCGGATAGATCTCCATGAAGATCATGGAGAACTTTGTATTGAAGATCTAAGAGAGAGAAGAAGCCATCTAGTTACTAGCTATGGACCCGTAGGTCTATGGTAAACTACTCACGCATCATCAGAGAGGTCATGGTGTTGATGAAGAAGCCCTCCATGTCCGAATCCCCCCTCCGGCAGGGCACCAGAACGTGCCCCAGATGGGATCTTGCGGAGACAGAAGCTTGTGGCGACGGAAAAGTAATTGCGATCGTCTCTTGATTTTTTTGGGAATATTTGGGAATATATATGCGCAAGATCTAGGTCAGGGGACCTCCAGGGGGGCCACAAGCCTGGATGGCGCGCCCCTGGCCGCGGGGTGCGGGCTTGTGGGGGCCCTGGGGCTCTTTTGGCTTGGCTCCCAAGTTCTCCGATCTTCTTCCGTTCCAAAAAAAATCTTTTCGGGGATTTTCTTCCGTTTCAAAATCTCCTCTGAAAGGGGTCAAAAACATGGAAAAAACAGGAACTGGCACTGAATTAATAAGTTAGTCCCAGAAAATAAATAAAAAGCATGCAAAACATCCAAAGTTTGACAAGATAATAGCATGAAACCATCAAAAATTGTACTCCCTCCGTTCCTAAATATAAGTCTTTTAAGATATTTCATTAGAAGTCTACATACGAAGAAAAATGAGTGAATCTACACTCTAAAGTATGTCTATATACATCTGTATGTAGTCCACTAATGAAACCTCTATAAATACTTATATTTAGGAACGGAGGGAGTAGATACGTTGGAGACGTATCAGGTCTCTCCCAAAGCTTCATGCATTTCTTAATGCCCAAAATAAATCATGTTAAATCGGGAACGTATTTTGACATTCGTAGATATTGATTGATGATTCATATAAAACAACAAGAAATAGTAAACAAGTACTGACATTGGGAACTAAATGCATATGTTAGTTCATAAAAATAATACAAATTGTTATAAACAGTATATAAAAATGATAATATAATTGCATTAAAAGATCCAAAATTATACATAAGTTTGAGACATATCAGCATCCCAAGCTTAATTTATGCTCGTCTTCGGGTGGGAAAATGATAAACGAAGATAATTTATTAATTGTTTCACATTCTTGATATCGATATAAAATGAGTTTGAGTATGGGAGGGATTGTTTTGCAAAATGGACATTTACAAACATGCATGGAAAAACTTTGGGATCCATTTAAAAGGCGGGAAATTATAGACTTCAATCCCAAACAACATGAGATTAGGACAAAATTAATTTCGACATGGAAGGAGGTAATGTGCTCAAGTTTATTTATTTATTTATTACAAATGTTTACATTCTCTCTAGATTTTAACATGCTTTTTGTTGATGAGGAACTTGTGATTATTATGTGTGTGATGAAATGTTCTTACATGTTGTTTCTCCAACACTATATTTATAGTTGTGTGGAAAAAATTTATAACGGCATCCCATCAAAAAAAGATTTTGTAACAATAGAACAATTAGTAACTATACAACTCCCTCCAAAACAAAAAAGTTTCTTCTCATCTTTGACCTCTCGGTTTTTACTCTCTAGCAAATTGAGGTGATTGTTTTTTGGACCCCTATACATGGCGATTGTTATGTTCGTGGATGATCGACCCACCAGCGAATGTTTTTTAAATGGCAGTTATCTTGCATTCATTAAGAAGAAAAGAGTTGTTCGGTTAATTAGGGAAAACCGAATGAAAACTAGATTGTCGAATTAATTATGGAAAACTCGGCAAAAACCATTACAACCGTTGAGCGACACACAGAAAAAATCCACACACACCACCCCAAAGAGGGTCTTAACGAGACAGCACGCATGTGTCATCGTCATCACTCCTCCCATAGAGGCGTCATTGCCATCCCTACACTCTCAACAAACGACTCCAACTCCGTCGTATGGGATCACCGACTCAACCGACACTATAGTGGACACGTGAAGCTGCATGAAGATATATACCAAAATCTCAACCACCTGCGGCGAGACAACACAACTCCGACTCTCACGGAGAACACTGTAGAACAAAACTGGGTACGGTTAGCGCCAGGAAGATCGCCGAACGGAAAATACCTGCAACCAGTCATCGTGGACCACATGGCACGACCACCGCAGCTTCGACTCCATAGCAGCAAACAAACCGAGGCAAAATCATAGACATGCGGAAGAGGTGCCGGCTACCGCAACCATTGCCGTGTCGTCGACATTGCTCCCACCATCATCGTTTCCACCGAAGCTTGGACACCACACTCACCACCAACCGCCATCCACCGGTCCCGCTCGCCGACGCCAAGCTCCCAATACGAAGCCCCCAAGAGGGAATACGACAACAAGGTGTCGTCATCGTCCGATCAAAGATCAAGGTTTCACTGGAGAGGCCTAAATCGCCAGATCCGCGTAGGAGGGATGGGAGAACAAAGTAGCGATGCCTTCATGAAGGTCAACGACGACCACAGCCGCTGCCATCGCTGGTCTCAGCATGAATCTAAGACATGGTTTTCACCAAGCTCCACACCACCTTGGCCGCACATCATCCAACACTGGCGTCGGCAAACCCACCAAACATTACCACCATCGAAGTTGCCCATTGATGAAGAAGCACAAAGACCCGCCGCAGCCAACCGCACCTCGCGGAGACAATCGATGGCCAGAGACCAGATCTGCATCACATGTCGTCAGAGCGCACTTACTCATTGCCATGGGCCTCCGATCCGCGCGTCCTAAGGGACGCCCACGTGATGCGAGGCCATGCACACACACACCGTCCATGCCCCTTGTGATCAAAGTCGACGCTGCCTGAGCACCAGCACCATGAGAATCCTCCACCATGCCGCAGTAGGCCACCTCACCGCATCGTCCTGGGCCACCGAGCACCAGATCCGCGCCCACGACGCGACCTGCGCGTGCCCGCTGTTAAGGATTAATTAAAATCATAATAATCCATGCTTTATGTCGGTTGTGTAGTTAGCAACCGCCTAGTTACCGCCTTTGCAGTTACCGCCTTGTACTGGGTATAAATACCCCAACATTCATCAATGAGAAGGTTGTTCGTTCCAATCATTCACTTCTCTCTCTCGTTTACTTTTAACACGTTATCAGCACGCTCGATATCTTGAGCGATTTCGAGACCGAGAAGAAGAACATGCAAAAGTCGATTCGTCGGTACGGTGATAGAGGCTATCGTGGTCGCCGCCATGGCGCAGTAAGGTACAACGGCTCTAACCGCCGCCACCAGCACAGTGCCACGGCGCCGCCAATGTTGGCCTTTGTGTCGGCCGCGCCGTAGCTCGGGGCGCTGCTGCTAGTGCAGGGCCTTGAACCGACCGGTGTCGTCGTCACCCCTACACGAGGACGTGACCAACAAAGCCGAGGCTGCTTCTCTGCCGCCTCTGACCCCTCCGGTTATTCAGGTGGAGGGCGACGCCCTCGCCTCCGTGTCCGCTCCGACCAGGGCCTCGACCTCCGTCTTCGGCTCCGACATACACAACTTCTCAGAATACGCGACCGATGATGTCACCGTGCCTCCACGCGTACCATCCCCGACGCCAACACGCCTCCGCCTCACCACTACCTTATGCCCTTTGGCTTCACGATGTCAAGCCCTCCGTCGAGCAGCCGCGCCGCGCGCGCAGGGAGACTTGGAGCCTGATACGTCTCTGTCGTATCAATAATTTTTTATTGTTTCATGCCAATATTCTACAACTTTCATATACTTTTGACAACTTTTTATACTATTTTTGGGACTAACATATTGATCCAGTGCCAAGTGCGAGTTCCTGTTTGTTGCAAGTTTTTTGTTTCGCAGATTATCCAGACCAAACGAAGTCCAAACGCAATAAAAAAACCTACGGGGATTTTTTTGGAATATTTATGATTTTTGGGAAGAAGAATCTACGCGAAATGATGCCCGAGGAGGTCACAAGCCCAGGAGGCGCCCCCCTAGGGCGCAACTGGCAGGCTTATGACCAATCCCTAAGGCGGTTGGGGCCCTTATTTCGCCACAAGAAATCTAATATCCGGAAGAAAACCGTGTTAAAATTTCAGCCCGATCGGAGTTACATATCTCCAAGAATTTAAGAAACGGTTAAAGCCAGAATCTGGGAGCGCAGAAACAGAAGGACACAGAGAGAGATCCAATCTCGGAGGGGCTCCCGCCCCTCCGCCGCCATGGAGACCATGAACCAGAGGGGAAACCCTTCTCCCATATAGGGAGGAGGTCAAGGAAGAATAATAAGAAGGGGGCTCTCTCCCCCCTCTCCCTGCAGCGCCAGAACGCCGCCCGGGACATCATCGTGTGACGGCAATCTACACCAACACCTCCGTTATCTGCACCAACACCTCCATCACCTTTCCCCATCTATATTCAGTGGTCCACTCTCCCGCAACCCGTGGTACCCTCTACTTGAACATGGTGCTTTATGCTTCATATTATTATCCAATGATGTGTTCCCATCCTATGATGTCTGAGTAGATTTTCGTTGTCCTATCGATGATTGATGAATTGCTATGATTGGTTTAATTTGCTTGTGGTTATGTTGCTGTATTTTGGTGCCCATCATATGAGCGTGTGCGTGTATCACACCATAGGGTTAGTAGTATGTTGATAGGACTATGTATTGGAGGGCAAGGGTGACAAAAGCTTCAGCCTAGCATAGAAATTGATGCATACGGGATCGAACGGGGACCAATATATCTTATTGCTATGGTTGGGTTTTACCTTAATGAACGTTAGTAGTTGTGGATGCTTGCTAATAGTTCCAATCATAAGGGCATAGAATTCCAAGTAAGGGATGACATGCTAGCAGTGGCCTCTCCCACATAAAACTTGTTATCGGTCTAGTAACTTAGTCAATTGCTCAGGGACAATTCCGCAACTCCTACCACCACTTTTCCACACTCGTCAAACTAACGTAATTGTTTCTTTATCTAACAGCCCATGGTTCTTATTTACGTGTTCTTTATTTTCTTGCAAGCCTTTCCTATCACACCTACAAAGTACTTCTAGTTTCATACTTGTTCTAGGTAAAGCGAACGTAAAGTGTGTGTAGGGTTGTATCGGTGGTCGATAGAACTTGAGGGAATATTTGTCCTACCTTTAGCTCCTCGTTGGGTTCGACACTCTTACTTATCGAGAAAGGCTACAATTGATCCCCTATACTTGTGGGTTATCAAGACCTTTTTCTGGCGCCATTGCCGGGGAGAGATAGCGTGGGGTGAATATTCTCGTGTGTGCTTGTTTGCTTTATCACTAAGTAGATTTATTTGCTGTTCTAAGTTGTTCCCTATCTTTAGTTATGGATATGGAACATGAAATACCAAAAAAATTAGGTGTACTTGCTACTCATGGAGATGGCGAACCTCCTAAACCCTCGATGCTCGTTATGTGTAAAATATTATGCACTTCTTTAATAGTCCTGAGAAAACCCCATTAAATTATATAATGGGATACATGTTGGGTCAACGTGAATACTTTAGGGATTATCGCTTGACTCAAAAAGGGAAACTATTATGGGATCAAATTCATATGTTGAAATGGTATGCTTGGGAGCTATGCTCGAGATATGATATTACTTGTTGCTCTAGGATGAAGGCTAAACACCTTCCCTTTTCTTGCAAATTTAATGCTAATGAAACCTTGGCTTATTATGCTAATGGTATATATGATTACTATGATGTGGAACAAATAGAAGAGTTTGTTGCTTTTATGGGTTCTTATGAAATTGAAGCTCTGTTTAAAAGGTGTGATGATAATGATGATGCTGCTTACCGATCTGAAAATTTGGTTATGCTTCGTTATTGTTATACTAATTATGAATATAATGCCCATATTGATCGATTTATGGAGAAATTCTACGCTTCCCATGAAGAGGCTAATATTTTGCAGGAAACTATGGAAGAAGAAAATGCTGAAACTATGAGCTCATTTGATGAAAAAGATGACGAGGAGAGCAAAGAACAAAAGGAGGAAGAGAGGACTAGCTACCCGTGCCCACCTTCTAATGAGAGTAACTCTTCAACTCATACATTGTTTAATTTCCCTTCGTTCTTACCGAAGGATGAATGATATGTTGATTGCTATGATCCCTTGGATTCGTTTGAAATATCCCTTTTTGATAAACTTGATGATTGCTATGCTTGTGTCCATGATGCCAATATGAATGATGCTTATGAAGATGAACTTGCTATAGTTCCTTATGTTAAACATGAAATTGTTGCTATCGCACCCACTTATGATAGTCACATTATCTTTTTGAACTCTCCCAACTACACTATATCGGAGAAGTTTGCTCTTATGAGGGATTACATAGATGGGTTGCCTTCTACTATTACACATGATGATTTTGATGAATATAATATGCATGTGCTTGCTGCTCCTACTTGCAATTATTATGAGAGAGGAACTACATCTCCACCTCTCTATGTTTCCAATACGATAAAATTGCAAGAAACTACTTATGCTATGTATTGGCATTTACTTGATGTGCATGAATTCTTCTTTTATGACATGCCAATGCATAGGACGAGAGTTAGAATTCGTCATTGCATGATATATGTTACCTTGTGCTCACTACTAAATTACAAATCATTGTTAATTAAAATTGGCTTTGATATACCTTGGGATCCCGATGGATCCATTACTTGAGCACTTTATGCCTAGCTTAATGGCTTTAAAGAAAGCGCTGCCTGGGAGACAACCCGGAAGTTTTAGAGAGTCATTTTTTTCTGTTTAGTGCTTTTATATAGTTTAAAAACAAAAAAATATAGAGGGGAACTTAAAACTTTTTCAAAAAAGAGAAGCGATTGAAAGGTGATGCATTGCGGAAGTGAGAGTCGACCTCGAACACTTGTGTTCATGCTCATGGAAAAATGTAGAATTTTTCATGGAAGTTTCTCGCAAAAAAATGTATCCCCTTGTACAATTCCATTGTATTATAAAAATAATGTGCCAAGTAAAGCCTTTATGATTAGTTTGGGTGATAGTTGTTTGATCATGCTGAAAAAGACAGAAACTTTGCACTCACGAAATCATTTATTATTTCTATACAGAGAGTGCTATTGAGTTGATTCTTTTTTATGCTGATTTATATACAAATTTCCTTAATTATAATAGTTTTTTAAGAATTTTTGGAGTATCAGAAGTATGGTATAAGTTCAGATTACTACAGACTGTTCTGTTTTTGACAGATTCTGTTTTCCATGCATTGTTCTCTTATTTTGATGAATCTATGGGTAGTATCGGGGGGTATGAACCATGGTGAAGTTGTATTACAGTAGATATAATGCTAATATGAATTTGGAATGAGTTCTCAACAGTACTTAAAGTGGTGATTTACTTTATTATACTAACGAATCTCATGAAGGTTTTGTTAAGTTTTGTGTGATTGAAGTTTTCAAGTTTTGGGTGAGACCACGATGGATGAAGGAATAAGGAGAGGCAAGAGCCTAAGCTTGGGGATGACCAAGGCACCCCAAGGTAATATTCAAGGAAGACGCAAGCGTCTAAGCTTGGGGATGCCGTGGAAGGCATCCCCTCTTTCGTCTACAATCTATCGGTAATTTTACTAGGAGCTATATTTTTATTCGTCACATGATATGTGCAAATGCTTGGAGCATCTTTTATGTTTATTTTTCCTTTTTCTTTTATGCACCATGCTGGTATGAGATATTTCTTGGTTGATTTATACAATGCTCTTTGCACTTCACTTATATCTTTTGAGTATGGCTTTATAGAATGCTTCATGTGCTTCACTTATATCATTTGAAGTTTGGATTGCATGTTTCCCTACACATAGAAAACCGCCATTTGTAGAATGCTCTTTTGCTTCACTTATATTTATTAGAGCGGGGCATATATTTTGTAGAAAGAATTAAACTCTCATGCTTCACTTATACCTATTTAGAGAGTTAACCGGAGTTGGTCATTCACATGGTTAGTCATAAAATCCTACATAAAACTTGTAGATCACTCAATATGATATGTTTGATTCCTTGCAATAGTTTTGCGACATGAATATATGATATTAGAGTCTTGCTAGTGAGTAATTGTGTATTCGTAGAAATACTTGTGTTAAGGTTTGTGATTCCCGTAGCATGCACGTGTGGTGAACCGTTATGTGACGAGGTCGGAGCATGACTTATTTATTGATTGTCATCCTTTGTGTGGAAGTCGGGATCGCGCGATGGTTAATTCCTACCAACCCTTCCCCTAGGTGCATGCATTTAGTACCTTGTTTCGATGACTAATAGACGTTTGCAATAAGTATGTGAGTTCTTTATGACTAATGCTGAGTCCATGGATTATACGCACTCTCACCCTTCCACCATTGCTAGCCTATCTAGTACCGCACAACTTTCGTCGGTGCATTACACCCACCATATACCCTTCCTCAAAACAGCCACCATACCTACCTATCATGGCATTTCCATAGCCATTCCGAGATATATTGCCATGCAACTTCCATCGTTCCGTTTATTATGACACGCACCATCATTGTCATATTGCTTTGCATGATCGTAAGATAGCTAGCATGATGTTTTCATGGCTTGTCCATTTTTTATGTCATTGCTACGCTAGATCATTGCACCCGGTACACTGCCGGAGGCATTCTTATGTAGTCATATTTTGTTGTAAATATCGAGTTGTAAGTAAATAAAAGTGTGATGATCATCATTATTAGAGCATTGTCCCATGTGAGGAAGTAATAAAAGAGGCCAATGATGCCCAAAAAAAAGAGTCCAAAGAAGCCCACCAAAAAAAGGAAAAAAATGAGAGAAAAGAGAGAAGGGACAATGCTACTATCCTTTACCACACTTGTGCTTCAAAGTAGCACCATGATCTTCATGATAGAGAGTCTCCTATGTTGTCACTTTCATATACTAGTGGGAAATTTTCATTATAGAACTTGGCTTGTATATTCCAATGATGGGCTTCCTCAAATTGCCCTAGGTCTTCGTGAGCAAGCGAATTGGATGCACACCCACTAGTTTCTTTTTGAACTTTCATACACTTATAGCTCTTGTGCATCTGTTGCATGGCAATCCCTACTCACTCACATTGATATCTATTGATGGGCATCTCCATAGCCCGTTGATACGCCTAGTTGATGTGAGACTATCTCCTCCTTTTTGTCTTCTCCACAACCACCATATTATATGCCACCTATAGTGTTATGTCCATGGCTCACGCTCATGTAGTGCGTGAAAGTTGAAAAAGTTTGAGAACACTAAAGTATGAAACAATTGCTTGGCTAAAACCGGGGTTGTGCATGATTTAAATACGTTGTGTGGGGAAGATGGAGCATAGCCAGACTATATGATTTTGTAGGGATAACTTTCTTTGGCCATGATACTTTGAGAAGACATGATTTCTTTGTTAGTATGCTTGAAATATTATTGTCTTTATGTCAAATGATAGACTATTGTTTCGAATCACTCGTGTTTTAGTATTCATGCCATGATTAGATTATATGATCAAGATTATGCTAGGTAGCATTCCACATCAAAAATTATCTTTTTTATCATTTACCTACTCGAGGACGATCAGGAATTAAGCTTGGGGATGCTGATACGTCTCCGTCGTATCTATAATTTTTGATTGTTTCATGCCAATATTCTACAACTTTCATATACTTTTGGCAACTTTTTATACTATTTTTGGGACTAACATATTGATCCAGTGGCAAGTGCCAGTTCCTGTTTGTTGCATGTTTTTTGTTTCGCAGATTATCCATACCAAACAAAGTCCAAACGAAATAAAAAAACTACGGGGATTTTTTTGGAATATTTATGATTTTTGGGAAGAAGAATCTACGCGAAACGAAGCCCGAGGAGGTCACAAGCCCAGGAGGCGCGCCCCCCCTAGGGCGCGGGTGGCAGGCTTGTGACCAATACCTAAGGCGGTTGGGGCCCTTCTTTTGCCGCAAGAAAGCTAATGTACGAAATAAAATCGTGTTAAAATTTCAGCCCAATTGGAGTTACGGATCTCCGGGAATTTAAGAAACGGTGAAAGCCAGAATCTGGGAGCGCAGAAAAAGAAGGACAGAGAGAGAGAGATCCAATCTCGGAGGGGCTCCCACCCCTCTACCGCCATAGAGACCATGGACCAGAGGGGAAACCCTTCTCCCATCTAGGGAGGAGGTCAAGGAAGAAGAAGAAGAATGGGGGCTCTCTCCCCCTCTCTCCCGGCGGCGCCGAAACGCTGCCTGGGCATCGTGTGACGGCGATCTACACCAACACCTCCGTCATCTTCACCAACACCTCCATCACCTTCCCCCATCTATATTCAGCGGTCCACTCTCCCGCAACCCATTGTACCCTCTACTTGAACATGGTGCTTTATGCTTCATATTATTATCCAATGATGTGTTCCCATCCTATGATGTCTGAGTAGATTTTCGTTGTCCTATCGGTGATTGATGAATTGCTATGATTGGTTTAATTTGCTTGTGGTTATGTTGCTGTCCTTTGGTGCCCATCATATGAGCGCGCGCGTGGATCACACCATAGGGTTAGTAGTATGTTGATAGGACTATGTATTGGATGGCAAGGGTGACAGAAGCTTCAGCCTAGCATAGAAATTGATGCATACATGATTGAAGGGGGACTAATATATCTTATTGCTATGGTTGGGTTTTACCTTAATGAACGTTAGTAGTTGCGGATGCTTGCTAATAGTTCCAATCATAAGGGCATAGAATTCCAAGTAAGGGATGACATGCTAGCAGTGGCCTCTCCCACATAAAACTTGCTATCGGTCTAGTAACTTAGTCAATTGCTTTGGGACAATTCCGCAACTCCTACCACCACTTTTCCACACTCGTCAAACTAACGTAATTGTTTCTTTATCTAATAGCCCCTAGTTCTTATTTACGTGTTCTTTATTTTCTTGCAAGCCTATCGTATCACACCTACAAAGTACTTCTAGTTTCATACTTGTTCTAGGTAAAGCGAACGTAAAGTGTGCGTAGAGTTGTATCGGTGGTCGATGGAACTTGAGGGAATATTTGTCCTCCCTTTAGCTCCTCGTTGGGTTCGACACTCTTACTTATCGAGAAAGGCTACAATTGATCCCCTATACTTGTGGGTTATCAGAGCCTGGTCACCCTCGGGCTTGTGAACGGCGCCTCTAACAGCGTTGCGCTGGGCACCCTGCTCTCTGGAGGAACATCGGACGAGGACGAGCGCGACAGGAGCGTCTCTCATCGCTGATGAATGCCCCGAGCGGCGGCGTGCGTGGAGGTGGCATCGGTCGGCTATGGCATCTCTGCTGATTCCAGTATCGTGAGGATTGGGGATTTATTCCCCTAGTCTCTCTCCTTATTTGTTCGGTGGTAGACCATGCTCACTGCCAGCCATACGTGGCCCATGTTCCATGTGCATGCAGTGAGAATCTGGCTATAGCACTCGATCATTTACCTAATTTGCTTTTATTAGCATATAGAAGATTTAACAATAGTTCTAGCAGACTGTGAGTGTGGTTTGCCTCGGCATTCTTTATATAATACTAGCAATTTGGAACAACAACTATACATCAAATCTTGATATTATCCATCACTACTGTGAGGTCTATGTCTTGTCATTTTAATAAGATGACTACCTTTAATGTGCTTTTACAAATATTAATATTTAGATGTGACGACCTCAAGATATCACAAGGTAATATTGGGATCTACTGCAAAATTTTGCAGACTATCCACTATTACTGCAAGGTCTACACCATATCATTCTGATAGATGATTACCTTCAAGGTGAGTTTCTTAAATATAACATAACATAAGGTAATAGAGATATAAACATGTACTAATGAAAGTCAGACTATGTTTTCTATTACCGCGAGATCTACACCATATTAGTGATTATCTTCAAAGTGTTATCCTATATAAACTGAAGTCTACACATATGGCTATATGGCGGGTGTACTAGAATTTCCTCACTAAAATATTTTACTCTCATAGTAAATATTGTTTTTGCGCATTTTGCTTGATTATGTTATAGAAAACTATGAAAATATTTGCATATACGTGTGATTACCTTCTATTATATTCATAAAAAGCATGGCAATGGAGCCTACGTCACTATTTCTAATTATAGTGTCATCCATCCATCAAGATGGATGCCATAATTTATACTGAGTGTCTCAAACACTATTGCAAGATCCACGTCACATTGTGGTTGTTATTTTCATAGTGACTATGCAATGTTAAAATTGCAAAGTCTATGTTTTGGTCGTGACTCTAAAGTCACACTTTTCTCACGAATGAAGCCCAAAAGATTAGCAACAATTTTATCGCATGCACTATATTGAAGGTTTACACCCCATGTTCACGAAGCATCACCTTGGCGGATTGTGCTCAACAAGATCATTTCATCCATATATTTTATTTTACTCCTAGAAGTAAATTAAATAAATGCATTAGCATTTTTAAGTAATGCATGACTGATATTTCCAAATACAGTACATGCATGATTTGGTGGGCGTATTTATTGTAAGATGATTCATGACATCAGTCATTATATCCACATGCGGCACTTGTGGCCACTATAACTCCACCTTTGAAATATATGTCATGGCTATTCTCTTAATAGTTAAGTATATTTATATGTATTTCGTCTGTCACCAACTTCACTTAGTTCTCAAACTAAGTACACAATGGACGAATATTTATTCATCTTGAATATTTCCCTTAAGCGAAACATGTTGCCATGAGCACATCTCGAATAATCACCCATTCGTTTCTCAAGTCCTCAAGTCTATCGCAGCTCACATTTTTGTCACTCAATCAACTTTAAGTTGAGATCTCATGATCAAATATTTTCATCCGAAGATCCAGTTGAAAATCCCTTAATAAACTTTACATCTTCTTATGATAGTCCTACCATTTTCATGATGAAGAAACATGGAATTTCATAAAATCATCAGATTCACCCAACGGGTGCAATTCCATTATTTGAAATTTTTGCTAGTATTGTGAATAATAATCAAGTCATTGGTCACAAAATAGAACCATGATGTATTCAAAGTAAAGTGGAGGCTAAAATACAACCAAAGATGGAATTATTTCTTAATAGGGAATATATCGTTTTCAAACGATCAACGACAACTCTCAAGTTTGTCAAATGTGTGGTTATTTAAACATTGTACCTATGATTACCAAACCCTCAAACATATGGTCAAACCACACCACAATTTTATTAAAAAGGCAAAGAAGTCATTGGGATAAATTTGAAAAACTGCAAACTTATAACTCGAAACTATTCTCGTAAAAGATGTTCTCGAATCTTCATTAGACGGAGAACCAAAATATAGTGCAATAAAAGAATGATCAATTCGTTTGCACCAATGACATGTTTTCGTAATTCATTTTTCAGTAATATGGGTGGCCTCATGTAATATCTTAATTATTCTCAAAATAACATTAGCATATACTTGTGCTACTACATGTAGTGTGATGTCCAATATCCTATTGCTTGGACATTATATTTATAAATTATGATTTTCTAAGTATTAATAAATTAAATATTAGGCTTAATAGCCTTAGCCATCCTGGTTTGGGGATGATTAGAAAATTATTGACAATTCTATTGGTCACAACTTAACAAGTTGCAAAATTTCCCAAATCATGAGATTTTATGTGCACCACATGTTCCATACGGGAGATTAATTTAAGGAACTCCCACCTTACAATTCTACATGAGCCAACTCATTCTTTCTTGAACACATTTAGAAGATATGTGGATTACTCAACCATTATGTGGTATTATATAGATACTTCATGGTACTCATGGAAACATTTATAAAATGATCTCCAATGTGTATCTTGTCACACAAACCATGAATGATATAACTAAATTAATTGCTCAAATTCTCAAAAGTAAGATCAAGTTATCCTAAACAAGGGATAAATCCATTCGAATGGACAACTTTGTTGAACTCATTTCACAAGCAATGCCTGATTATACATAATACTTTATGTACATACCCAGAATGATTTAGTTCAATATCTTATCAAAGACGGTGAAATTAATAATATAACCAAACTTATAGAATCGTAATTTACTAGCCTCATGCTAGATAAATACGGATTACACACCATAAGTACGATATAAATCATACCAACTTCATAGCATACTACTTTCCCCTTGTAGTAATTACGTGGAAATCAACAAAGTATTTCCTATCTGCGATAATTCGGTTACATACCGATATCACCACTCCAGCATACATCAATGGGCTCTCACAGAAAATTAGGGATCTATGTGAGGAATAACAATTTATCCGTCAATCAAAATTATTCATAGCCCGTATGCTGATTGCATCAGCAATAAGGACATTTCTGGCATTAGAGGGAGATAAGTACCATAAAGAATGCCAAGAACTAAATTAAAAATGTTATTCACATTCAGTCCTTATATCCACGTACTCAAAGAATCTGAACAAGAAGTTTAGAATCACATATTTGCAACTCATTGCAAATCTGCCACATACGTTTACTGATGAGAAAGGTGTCACCCAATTTAGAAAGAGTGGAGGTACCTGATAAACCACTCTTCTCCCCAAATGAGAGAAAGAGGGGGATAAATATGACCCCACGAGATATAATCTCGCATATGCTTCCGCGGAAATAGAGGAAATCAAATCCTTAACCAGTAAATGTAATTCAACATCAAGTTAAAAGACACCTCACTGGATGCTCATCATCCAAAGCCCGACATAAATGTGCACAAATGTTTTGGTGTCGGGGCATCGAAACACCTTGACTCCATTGTTGTAGGAAATCACAAGGAGTTAAAAAGAATAAATAAATTTCCACAAATTTCTTCGATTCCACCAAAATCATATAAAATGAAGACTACATTTGTCGACATATATTTCTTCTCAAAATTGCTAAAACCTTTTGGGCCCTGAATCAAAATCCATGGTAGAGTGCCTCTTGTACTCATATTGGTTCACATAAAAGGAAGCAAGTAATGAAGAATAGCCTCGCTCTACAAACGAGTGGTATTTACCACAGTAATACCTACTCCGCATAAGTATCTTCCATATGGAATACTAAAACTCTCATTCATAGACAAAGTCAATGAGGTGGTGAGAAAGTGAGGCTTGTAGAAAAAGGGTTTACGTAGAGACCCGACATCGAATTATGATGTAACATACCCTCTTGGTATGAGTGGAATTAAGTTTCGATAATAAATATTATTGGCAGTACAAATAATATTATCCATGCAGTTAATAGATGCAGTAACTACATACTCATATGGGTTACTCATTTCGGAAATTTATAACGAAGTCCTTGAAGGGCTTACAATTCCGAATCCAAAATAAATCGCAACATATTTGTGTAAAATTTCAGAAGTCACTCTATGGCTAAAAATAGTCGGAAATCATATGGTACTACCGACTAAATGATTTTCTTCTACCGAAGAATTACTCAAAGAATGATGATTGTTTATGTGTTAACAAAGGAATCCCAAATTTTAATTCCTTATATCACCTCAGTGTATATCGATGTTTTCGTCATTAATGTCTCTACAAGGCATAAACATACACACAATCATCTCAAGACGGAAAATTTGGATTCAACCAAATTTAGCTTAAGTTTACAACTTGAGCATTCTATCAAGAATACATATGAGTCTACATATATCCAAAACATATACAAGAAGTTCAGTGTGGATATATCATAACAACAAAGAGATGTATGGTCATACTACCTTTGATAAGGTACAAATTCATTCATACCTAGTGGTGATAATGAAGTGATACTAGGACCTGAAGTTCTTTATCTCACTAATGTCAAAGCACTCGTATACTTGCAAACTACGTCAGGCCTGACACTATATTTGCTATCTTTATTCGGAGTGTAACCCCCAACAAAAGGTATATGGTTGATATAAGTAATATCATCTTATATCTAAAGATTACAGTAAATCTTGGATATTTCCATCAGGAAATAGAAGATATGATCATGATATGACGTAATGATATTGGCTTTTTATCTGATCCAAACGACGCCATATCAATGACTCGATTTGCTGGAATAGCCTTCATATAGAAGTCGTGTAAATGGACTTTAATTGTTATTCTCACTTATCATTCTGACATAATTGCTTTATCTAAAAGCATTGCAAAATATGTATGGCTTGGCAGAATGATTAACCACACTAAAAATCATGTGGTTGAGATTCATTAGAATCACATAACTTGATTTATCAAGATACTTCCACTTGTGTTACTCAATACCTACAAGTTATATGAAGAGCAATATCATAAATCACATTGCTCGGAAATTACTTATCCTCATAGATTATAGAAAAGTGAGGAGATCATTTGCAAACAAATAACTATGAAAATCCAACACATTATTCACAATGTCATGATCATATCAATGGAATTGGTCATCCTCCAATTTTGCAAAGTTTAGGGGGAGTAATTTCCCAAACTATAACCTGTTAGCAATCATGAGATTGCATATATTGTACTCTTTTTTTCCCTTGATGAGTTTTTCCCAAATGGTTTCTCATAAAAGGTTTTTAACGAGATAATATAAACACAAGTGTCTGTATATGTCATATCATTTTCTCCTTATATTTTTCCCACTTGGTTTTAAAGGAGTTTTCAATGACATGTCACATGCACTCTTTTCCTTTATGAGTTTTCTCTCAAAGTTTCTCATAATGGTTTTTAATGAGGCAATATGTTATAAAAAATCATTGTTATACTTTCTGTTTTCCTTGTCGAGATTTTTAAAAAAAGTACTCAAGACATATTAATTGTTCTCAAAACTCACCAATGAGTTTTCTCCTTCTTCAAAGGTTTTCCTCAAACGAGTTATCACGAGACAATAATCATTATATGTTGTATCATTCTATCCTTATTTTTCCCACATGGTTTAAAGGATTTTTAGTAACATATCTACATTATTCTCCTCATATTTTCCCCACAGGGTTTTTTAGAGGAGATTTTAAAGATTATACAAGGATTTCTCAAGATGAAGATGATGCACATTTTCAAGGGCGGCTATATATTAGGATGGGTCTATCAAAATGATGTACATTAACCTTGTCAAGCCTAGATTAGGGGGGGTGTTAAGGATTAATTAAAATCCTAATAGTCCATGCTTTATGTCGGTTGTGTAGTTAGCAATCGCCTAGTTACCGCCTTGTACTGGGTATAAATACCCCAATATTCATCAATGAGAAGGTTGTTCATTCCAATCATTCGCTTCTCTCTCTCGTTTATTTTAACACCCGCAACGCCCTCCTCCGTAACCACACCACCACCACCGCGTACGACTGCCTCATCTCCAGATTTGTGGCCTCTCTCACGCAGTCGCGCCGCCCCGGCCGCACCAGCCCGCACATCGAGCGACCCCGTGCACCTCCCCATGCAGCGAAGAATGCCACAACCACTGGATTCGTGTCGGCTAGGCCACCCCGCGCCGCCGCTATGCATCTGCACCGTCCCCTTGCGCCGCCGCCGTCCCGTGCCGTAGATCTGCCGTCCCGCGAGCCACCACATGCGCCAGACCCCTCCAGTCCCGCGACATCTTGCGCCCTTGTCGCACATCAGCTCGTCTGTCACGCCAGCACACCCAACAAAGCCCCCCCCCCCCACGCAGATTCACGTATGTGCCCCATTGGCACGCCGACGCACGTTGATTTGGGCCCCTTTTGCGCAGCCATGTCGTGATGTCTTGAGCCGGCGTGCACGTCGCCCCACCTCCCGTCAAAGGGCACGGCCCACGCCCAGGGCCGGCTCTGGCCCTAGGCGAACATGGGCAACGCCCAAGGGCCCATGTTCTGGAGGGGCCCATCACCGCATATGTGTAAGTATACTTCTGCTCTTATATGGGATGATAAAAGGTATCTGATTGGAAGAGAAAAAAATATCTGACCGGACTTCGGGAGAGGAGAAGGCATCGATCCATCCCTGCCTGTTCGTTCGTCGCCTTGCCTCGGCCGCCTGCCTGCATTGATACGCCTGCGCATGCGCGGTTGCACCTCCAGCACTCCGGCGAGCACGTCCGACCCTGACGGAGAAAGAGGAGAACTGGTATATATGTATCTGCAGTTTGTATATACTTTCTGTAGTGGAGATCAGGCCTGGTGGAGAACTGGAGATCGTCCAACACTGCAACACGTGATCAGGCCTGGTGATTAACAAATAACAACGCCCTGATCCCTGCGCCCATTTGCTCAAGGTAATTTAAATACTGCATGTCTGCGTATATATTTGCCTAGTTTCCTAGTCCTTTTAGATCAGTTGATCTTAGGCCCTGATTGATCTGACTACATTGTTGTCGATGAACTCATAAGAACTTGGTTCTTATTTAAGATAATCAAACTAGCAGAGAATATTATTTGTTATATTTCGCTACTCTTTTATTTCTTTTGTCGTGATATGGCATAACTTAAGCGCTTATGAATTATTTATAAACGTCTCTAAATAAGAATGTATGTTTAGATTTAAACTTTAATATTTTACGTTTGTATATCTATAAATGCGTACATATTTATTTATTTTTCTAAGGGCCTATTTTTAAACTTCGCCCTAGGGCCCGAAAAATATAGAACCGGCCCTGCCCACGCCGCACGTCCCCTAATAGGAGGAGGAAGGAACCCCGTCGCCTCCGAGCCGCACGAGCTTTTCCCAGCAACACCGTCCGACGGCGACGAGGGGAGGCTGTGGGTGTGACGCCGGCGGCGACTAGGGTTTGCTCCTGGTCGTCCGTGGGAACGACTAGGGAGCAACCGCTCGTGAACCATACTAAGCCTTACATAACGCACCACATAACGTTTTCGTTCGCTCGGGAGGTGGTGATCGACAGAACCAGCGGCCCTTTAGCTTTCCCCTTCGGCTACTAGGCCTCGAGACGCAACTACAAGATTAGATCTGAATTTATAAAAAATGTTCTTGATTTTCAAAAAAACTGGCGTTAACCAAAAAACATGGATTTTTTAGAAGTTTCTCGCTGATTGTTCATAAATTCAGAAAATGTTCACTTTTTAAATTTCCTCATGAATTCAATATTGTTGGGAATTCCAAAAAATATTCTTGTTTCCAAAAAAAATTCACAAAGTTTAGAAAATGTTCATGTTTCCAAAATTTGTTCACGAATTTCAAAACCGTTCATGTTTCAAAACTTGTTCTGAATTTTCGAAAAATATTGTGGATTTAAAAAAATAGTTCTTCAAATTAGGAATTTTTTTGCTTTTAGAAAAATGTTCTAGATTTTCAAAAATGTATGGGATTTCCAAAAATAGTTCTTCAAATATGAAAGATGTTCTGAATTGACAAAAATTATTCTTGTTTTTCAAAAGAAATATGGCGTTAACCAAAACATCTGGATTTTCAAAAATTGCTCGCAAATTGTTAGCAAATTCAAAAAATGTTTGCCTTTGAAATTTTGTTCACGAATTTAACATTGTTTAGGCATATCAGAAAATGTTTTCGTTTTGAATTTTTTTCACAAAGTTTAGAAATATTCGTGTTTCCAAAATTTGTTCACGAATTCCAAAACTATTCATGTTTCAAAATTGGTTCTGCATTTTTTTTAAATGTTTGGGATTTTCCAAAATTGTTCTTCAAATTCTATATTTTTTTTTGCTTTTTCACAAAAGTTCTAAATTTACGAAAAATGTTCTAGATTTTCAAAAAATATGCAATAATTTCAAAAAACAAATTCTCGTTTTAAAAGTTTCTTTGCATTTTAAATAAAATGTTCATGCTTCAAAAATTTCTTGTTTTCAAGTTTGTTCATAGTATCATAATAGTGTTCGTGTTTCAAAAAATATTCTTGTTTTCAAAATTTTGTTCACGTTTTAAATTTTTTTGCGTACTCAACATTTTGGTTTGTAATTTTAACAAGTATTCCCATGTTTATTATTTTGTTTGCATTTCCAAAAAAGTGTACAATCAAAATTTTGTTTGTACTTAGAAAAAAATCGTGTTTTTATTTTATTGGTGCTGAATTTAACAAATGTTTCTGTTTTACCATTTTTGTTAAAAAAGTGAAAAGTGTTCATGATCCCAGAAAGTATTCAAAAATATCAAATAACATTCATGTTTCACATAATTTGTTCATTTTCAGAAAATATTAATTTTTAGAAATTGTTCGTATTTTGGAAACTGTTTGGGGTTTAGAAATTTTGTTTGCGTTTCATTTTTAAATTGGAATACCAAAACATCTTCAACTTTTCAAAAAATGCGGCATTTCAGAATTGCTTGCAATATTCAAGAATTATTTTCAAATATCAACGCTGTTGTGCGTTCTTATAGCTTGTGAAACTAATATGTTCAGTTGGTGTTGTGTTTTGTACTGGCTAGTGGCTCGCCGATAGATTGTGGGGTTGGGATCGAGTCTTAGTGGTGCGCCGCTTGTTTATTCCTATGTTTTGTGTGGCGTCAAAGAAAACGAAACGACCTTGCTTATTGGTGCGCCGGCCCAGCCGTACCTTGACCTGTGCGCGAGCGGCCAATAGGAGGGGACCTATTATTTCGCACTTCAGGCGTCACTAGAGGAACGGGCGCCTGCAGCGCCCCTCTTAGTGGGCCGGCCCATATAAAATTCGTTTGTTATTAAAAAATCGAGAAAAATTCAATCTATACCTACCTAATAATAAAGAGGCTATTGCTTCCGTCGGAAAACCCACCGCGGTATTTTCATAAAAAAGCCCATGTAATTTTTGTTATTCAACCCGCGCTCCATCATTTATTTGCAACGCAAAAGGAAAAACGATTCGCTGCAAAAATTATACCCGTACGCATCGCCTCCTCCCGTCGATCCTGGGCCACCCTGGCCTGTGCCCAGGCCGCCACCACACCACTCGCCGCCGCGGCCGACCTCAACCGCCACCGCTGCCGATCTCAACCCACCCGCCTCCGCGGCCGTACCTCTCCTTGCTCATTGCCCCTGTTGCAGCGCTCGAGCGCATCGCGTCGACCCTGGTCCACCCTGTTGTGTGCCCAGGCTGCTGCCACACCACTGTTGTCGATCTCAACCGACCCGCCTCCGCGGCCGTACCTCTGCCCGCTTGCTGCCCCCGTTTCGCGCTCGAGCACAACTTCTGGATCAAATCAACGCGACAACTACAGTGACTGGGGATGATGCGTCTGCTCGATGCAGAACAACGCGGCGCAGCGGAGCAAAGTATTTGCAGGTCTAGGCGGGCCTCCATGGCTCACACGGGGAACTCCGAGGTTATGGCACGACAACGGCGACTCCTTATGGCCAGATAGAGGCGCCTAACCCTTGCTCCCCTCATCGTATCCCCTCCTCTGACAGGAACTTATCATCTGGTGAGATCCCCTCCCCATGCCTCCAACCGTGTGCCAAGCACCGGCAAGAAAATTTATTTTGTGGGGATTTGTTTGCTGATGAATGAATGTATTGAATGTAAGATTGTATTGTTGTAGAGACAGAGAATGGAACACCACCTTCAGTTTGTCATCTGACCCCACATTCTCTATCCCATGAGTGAAATAATAAGATAACGGTCCATTGATCAATTCAAGTAGCCTATTTGTTTTTCTTTGTTTGTCCCGCTCAATTTCTCATCATGGTGGAATTCACAATGGATGGGTTTATTTCTCAACAAAATAGGATAGGACTGACTACATTAGTTAGTTAGCTTATTATTTTAATAAATCAAAATGATTATAAAAAGATTAAAAGCGTGTGGTATTTTTTTCTTCCGTTGCAACGCACGGGTCGGTTCACGATTTTTGAAAATATGTTCAAGAATTTTCAAAAGTTCAAAGATTTCGAAAAAAAATCATCAATTTTGAAAAATAAATCATCAATTTTTCAAAAATAGTTCCATGATTTTGAAAAAAGTTTATGAATTTTAAATTATGTTCATAAATTTCAAAAAAAGTTCACCGATTTAAAAAAAAAAATCGACGATTTCAAAAAGAAATCAACGATTTTCAAAAAAGTACACAGATTTCATAAAAAGTTCATGGGCTAAAACAGTTCATGCACTAAAAAAGTTCATGAAGAAATTTCTAGATGGGCCGGTCCATTGCGGAGCACTGCAGGCCCCGGTTTGCACATTTTGCCTTTAACCGGTGTCTGTGGCGCTAAATAAGGTTTGTCGAATAAAAGCGCCCGGCATTTCGAACATAAATGGTTCACAATGGCCCTCTTAGCAACTGGGCTGTGGGCCTTCGGGCACATACACACACGAGGTTGCGGGTTAGATCCCCACGTGTAGCTTGCTTCATTCAGAGAAAAAACAGGGCCTCTTCAGGAAGGGCAGTGCTCTGCGTCGGCGCGCCGGCCGAATCGTTCGGCCGGCCGCGTGCGGAGCGTTTAATCCGTCAGTTGCATGTGGGCCGCACCGCTAGATCTTCGTACAGTAAAAAAATTGATGTAACAAATTTCGTCCACGGTTACAACAAAAATATAGTTGTAGCAAAAAAATATCAACGTGGTCGTAACAAAAAAACGAAGCTGATGATGCGTGGTAGCAAAATAAAAAAGGGTTGTAGCAAAATAATCCGGTGAACTCGGATTGCAACTCTGGCAAACGTGTATGCAACTTTTTTGATGAACGGTTCAGCAAAAAATGATACCGGTTGAGGATCTCCTTTCCCGTGAGTACAAGACCATTCCCCGTTTCGACGACGACGACGAGACCCAGTGCAAGGACATGTGGAACGACGCGGTCGATTTTTTCAACGACCCCAACAGACAGCTCAAGGCGTCCCAGGACGAGCTGCGTCAGGAGCAGCAGGCCAAGGGCTACGTCGAGCTCGACGACGACTACTATGACAAGGTGGCCAGGAGGTCGCAGCTCAGCCTCGAGGATTATCTCCAAGCCAAGGCCGACCACGACGCTTTGGTCGAAAAACTGAACCACGCCAAAGAGGAGGACTATAGCCACAAAGATGAACCCAACAAAGGATGAAGACTTGACTATCTATCTAGTATTGGTGTCTCTAGTGGACTATAGTGATTTACAATGTCAAGTCCTACCTTATTATGTTCTCGCTGTTACATTGTGCTTTTGTTTTTCAGCTGTTAATTTTTCTTTTAATCTTCTCCTCTGGTTTTATAAGACATAATATAACTGTGATAGCCTTTCGTTTATTGGAATGAAAAATGTTGCATTGGGTATCATCTTTGAATAGTGTTTCCCAACATCTGTCTGCCACATTACATGATCAGGCTGTGTGTCCCATGCCTGTAAGAGGGGCAGCCGATAGCATGAGGTCAAGCGATGCTATACAAGTTAGTGCTGACTCTGTCTCTTCTGGCCACCTCCTTTCAAAACCTGACCTGTCCAGTGTAAATACAGGTCTGATTCTGCTTCTAGCCTGAAGCCATGTTTGTCTTTGATTTGAACCATGTCGCATAGCTGTAAATTGTAATTTCTATAACTAAAAAATCACAAGTATGCAGCTTCTCCAAGGACTCTAATGGACTTATCCGGGCGTCATTGCTTTCGGACACTACACATAGGCTAACAATTGTAAGGGGGTCCTTCAATTTGACGGATCTTGTATTTTTCGGTAATCTTATTATCCTCCCTTTTATCATTTTTCTTCTTTTTTTCCTCCTTTACACTCGCAAAAAGTATAGCAGAAGTGCAGAACATTAATCCAGTTTGGGGCATTTAAGCTTCTGTAGTATGTTTTGTTAAGGAAAATATCAGTTTGTAAATGCAATTTTTTTATATTTTGATTTGAAATACACAGGACCATATGTGTTTGGAATACATCCTGTATTGAATGTCAGGATTGTTAGTGTGTGCTTGCAACACTGATTAAAGAGTGATATAGTGTAGATAAACAGAGGGTCATGTATTCCACTTGCATTCCATCACAGGTTCACAGTACTGAGCTGTAAAATCTTCAAATTCGCCCAATTGGATCATAAAGGTTTGGCATAGCCGTACAAAGGTCTAGGCATGCTTGTTTTTTGAATATATTCAATAACTAAAAAAAGTGCAATATGTTTATTGTTTGGAAACTCTCATGTCATCTCCAGTTTTTGTTGTATACTTTCATGTTTCCAGTAGGCAGTAGTGGTTCATGTTCATTGCTTTGCCAACAAAACTGAATTTTCTTCCTTGGAGCTAGATAGCTTCCGAATAACTACAAGAAAAAACATGAAATGAATCGCACGTATTTATGAATTGCTATCAAAATTTCTAGAGAACTTCTGAATTAATACCTGATATGTTCTTGCTGTTGGTACCAATATCTTTTTATATGATTTGGATGTAGAAAAAGGTCAAAGGTCCAGTAAAGGAGGAAACAGCAGGGCATGAAGGTGATGGAAATGGTGAGAAGGGAGGTGTCCCTATTCCAAAGTTCAAACCAATCAAATGAAAGACAACTTGAAGGATCCTTTCAACCGCTCAACGCCGCCAAACAACCAGCTTATGAACACGGAGCGGCCACTACCTGTGGCAAACGATCAACCTCCTGGCCCATGTATTCCTGACGGTGCGCTGGTGGTTTCGCCAATGGGCAGAGGGAAGCCACAACTGTTACCAACAGCTTTGTGCGCGGTTGAGCCTTTTAGCCGTTGTTGTGTAGTCATTGATGTAGATGTGTTTCGAACTGAACCTGTTTTTTTATTAACTCAAGCTAAACCTGCTGTTCTTCCGTGAATGTGTGCTCTAGTATTTTGGGTTGCTCCTTATGCCTGAAAACCGGAGGCGTGTCCGGTGTGTTAGTTACACGGTTATCCCTTCTTTTTCTTTATGAAGAGGTGTTACACAAGTTTGGGTGGGGTTTACTAGTGTATATCGTTAGCAAAGCAGAAAAATAAATTAAATAAAGAGCAGAATTTTACTACTATTGCATATCGTCGACTCCTTTCAGAAATGATTTTTTCACGAGCGACATCATTAGATGATGAATTTGGGGAAGTTGCATACAAACAGGAAACCTCAAAAATCGCCGTTTGATTGTTCATTTCTTGAAATCTGTCAGGAGAAATTAAGAGACGATTTTTTAAGGATTACTTTTTTTTTGGTTATTTTACTAATTTTAACTAATAAAATATGAATAATATGTCAAAAAGTACACCATAGGAAACCTCTTTTGAATAAAAATAATAATCACCTTATATTTTGTTAGCGTATGGGTGGTCAAAAGCAGTGGGCGCGAGCGAGACGCCCCTTTTAGAACCTTCAATTGCATAAACATACATGTCCGCCTCCACCTCATCCTCCTCCGCAAGGCAAGCAGCACGGTGCTCGCGCATGAGAATTTTGTAATAGGTGATATTTTCTGTCGGACCATGGCGGGCAACGAGGTTGGAGCGGCGGGGAAGCGGACGGGGGAAGCAGTGAAGCTGTAAAATGGGAGGGAAATAGGTGCGTCTAAGGTTTAACCTCACCGTCTGACCGAAATACTCGGGATTTTAGCCCTTGGGTGGCGCGTCGGAGCGGTGAAAGCACAATTGCTCCCTAAGATGGTTTTGGTAATTAATAACAACATATGTGTCATTGAACTAATGATTCTATCCAAGTATATTTCAGAAAAGTTTAAAGATGCATTGGCTAAAGGATTGTGAGGAGAAACCCCTTGATGCTAGGAAAGGAATAGGATTGGCCAAGCTTCAAGCTACAAGACTCTATATTTTATATTTGTGAGAAATTACATATGAGTCCATGAAAAGCCAATATTATTAAAAGGGGTGAGGTATCTATGATGAATTGGTTGCTTAAGTGCTTAGAGATAGCCACCAAAAGTACCCAGCTATTCTCCCACAAAATTCTTTGTCCAAAGCCTAAACATCAAAATGGGTGCCATCAATATTTTCCACTCGGCCCTACCGATTTTTGCAGAGGCAGAACCTATGCCAAACCATAGAATCTCGGTACCACCAACTTTCACTTTGGTGCCACCGAAAATCAATGACCAACTTTCTGGTTTGTTGTTTTCAAGAATCGGAATTTCTGAGTCTTGGAATCGGTCTCACCGAGATTTGGAAACTACCCTAGGTCACCATATCGGTACCACCGAGATTCCTATATAGGTCTCATCGAGAATTCGAAAGTTGCCACATTTTGTGCAAATCGATGCCACCGAGATTTACCTTGGTTTCATCGAGTTGGGCAATTATGTAGTAACAGTTGGATTTTAGGAGATGCCTATATATACCTATCCACCACCTCTCATTTGTAAAGGAAGCACTCAGAACACACACACACACACACACTTGCCATATACATTTTTCTGAGAGAGAGAGAGACATCTACTCATTTGTTGAGATCAAATATTCCAATCCATCCATTTGAAACTTGATCTCTAGCCTCCCCAAGTTACTTTCCACCAATCAATCTCTTCTACCCATGCCAAATCTATGAGGGAGTGATTGAGTGTTGAGGAGACTATGGTTTGAAGCACAAGAGCAAGGAGTTCATCGTTCTAGCGCAGCTATTACCTTTGGAGGGTGGTGCCTCCTAGATTGGTTAGGTGTCGCTTGGCAACCTCCTAGTTCATGTTGTGGAGTTAAACCAAGAAGTTTGTAAGGGCAAGGAGATCTCCTACTTCTGAAGATCTACCCCGAGTGAGGCTAGTCCTGTATGGACGTAAGCCATGGTGGAATAGACAAGGCCGCTTCTTCGTGGACCCCTTGTGTGTGGATCCCTCTTTGGACTCTCGCTACCGTTATCCTTCGTGGGTTGAAGTCTCCACTAACGTAGATGTACGATAGCACCACCTATCGGAACCATGCCAAAAAATCACCGTGTCAACCTTTGTGTTTGATCTTCCTATCCCTACCCTCTACTTATATTTGCATGTCATTACTTTTCGCTGCAATACTCTTAGATATGAATGTGTAGGGTGTGCTTGACTTGCTACAACTGGTAAAACTGGCCCGCAACTAAAATTGGGAAAAGGCTAAGTTTTTCTTTGGTCAAGTAGTCTAATCACCCCTGAAAGCACAATTCACTACAGGAATTAGCTTCTTTGCCGTCTGCCATCACAGACGGCAAAGAGTAAACCACCGACGACAAAGAGTAATACACAGACGGCAAAGAATCCCACTGTCGGCAAAATTTTTGCGTCAGCCTACGACGGCATTGTAGCTTCTTTGCCGTCTGCCTCACCGAAGCGGATGGCAAAGAGCTTTGCCGTCAGCTTTTCATAAGAGCAGTCGGCAAATATGTCGAGACGGCAGCCGGCAGGCATTGCCTCCGTTAGGGGCTAACGGAGGCTTTGTCGTCTGCCTCCCCCTCTTCTTTGTCGTCTGCCTCCATCTCCTCCCCCCCACTCTTTGTCGTCTGCCTCCACCTCCACTCTTTGTCGTCGGCCTCCACCTCCTCCCCCCCTCCACTCTTTGTCGTATGCCTACCCATCCTCCCCCCTCCTCTGTGCCCTCTTCTTTGCCGTCTGCCCCCCCCCCCAGGAAGCAGACGGCAAAGAGACCATATGGCTAGCTGCTGCTGCCCAGGTTGCACAGCTGGGTGCCACGTGGCACCTTTGCCGTCGGTCAGCTGATGGCAAAGGCCTTTGTCATCTGCTGGCAGACGGCAAATAGCCCATATTGTCACAGTTTTGTTTTTTTTGTTTTTTTCACAACACATATACATATACATAGCACTTATATAGGTCACAACACATATACATATACATAGCACATATAATTCATAGAACATATATAGGTCACAACACATATTCATAGCACAAAGTTTCATCCATATATATACATATACATATAGTTCCACATATACTGTTCATCCATATATACATATACTTATAATTCCACATTGTTCATCAATTCAAATGAAAACTAGAACTAAAGCACTCCATCAATGCCAGCTTCCATGCATGTAGTACATCCAATCTGCAAAATGGGAATAAGAAAGTCAGAAAAAGAACAACAACAACATATATATGACAAATAAGCTAAATTGAAGAAGAAAGATAAGAAGCAAGAAGAGAACAAGGAGAAGAAAAACAAGAAGGAGGAGGAGGGGAAGGAGAAGGAGAAGGAGGAGGAGAAGAAGAAAAAAGAAGAAGAGAAGAAGAAGGAGAAGAAGGAGGAGAATAAGGAGGAGAGAAGAAGAAGGAGAAGAAGGAGGGCTCCTTCTCCTTCTTCTCCTTCTTCTTCTCATATCCTCCTCCTCCTTCTTCTTCTTCTCCTTCTCCTTCTCCTTCTCTTCCTCTTCTCTTCTTCTTATTCTTCTTCCTTCTTTTCATTTCTCCTCTTCTCCTCTTCTTGGAGCTAAATTAGCTAACTATGTCTTTTTGCACCTAAATGAGCTAATTATGTCATTCTAGAGGAAAACAAGCTAAGTATATAATATTAATGAGCTAACCAAGGTTCTTATGCCATTTTGAGCTTATTATGTCTTTTAGGAGCTTAATTAGTCATTGTATTGAGTTAACCAAGGTTCTTATGATGTTTTTACGTAACTAAGCTAATCATGTCATTTTGGATGATAATTGGCTAAGTATGTCTTTGTTGGGGAAAGTAAGCTAAATTGAAGAAGAGGAGAAGAAGGAGGGAAGAAGAAGGAGAATAAGGAGGGCTCCTTCTCCTTCTTCTCTTCTTCTTCTCCTCCTTCTTCTTCTCCTTCTCCTTCTCTTCTCTTTCTCTTCTTCTTTTTGTTCTTCCTTTTCATTTCTCCTCTTCTCCTCTTCTTGGAGCTAAATTAGCTAATTATATCTTTTTGGAGCTAAATGGTCTAATTATGTCATTATAGAGGAAAACAAGCTAAGTATATAATATTAATGAGCTAACCAAGGTTCTTATGCCATTTTGAGCTTATAATGTCTTTTTGGAGCTAAATTGGCTAATTATGTCATTGTTGGGGAAATTAAGGCAAGGAGAATATGAAAGAGGAGAAGAAAAAGGAAGAGGAGAAGAAGAAGAAATAAAGAAGAAGTAGGAGAAGGAGGAGGAGGAGGAGAAGGACTAGAAGGTCCTTGGCCTTCTCCTCCTCCTCCTCCTCCTCCTTCTCCTTCTTCTCTTCTTCTTCTTCTTCTTTCTTTTCATTTTCCTATTTCTTCTCCTCTTATCCTCTTCTTAGAGCTAAATTAGCTAACTATGTATTTTTGGAGCTAAATGGGCTAATTATCCCATTTTAGAGGAAAACAAGCTAAGTATATAATATTAATGAGCTAACCAAGGTTCTTATGCCATTCTGAGGTTATTATGGCATTTTGGAGCTAAATGGGCTAATTATGTCATTGTTGGGGAAATTAAGTCAAGGAGAATATGAAAGAGGAGAAGAAAGAGGAGGAGGAGGAGGAGAAGAAGAAGAAATAAAGAAGAAGGAGGAGAAGGAGGAGGAGGAGGAGAAGGAGTCCTTGGCCTTCTCCTCCTTCTCCTCCTCCTCCTCCTTCTCCTTGTTCTCTTCTTCTTCTCCTCCTCCTTCTTCTCCTTCTCCTTCTCTTCTCTTTCTCTTGTTCTTTTTGTTCTTCCTTTTCATTTCTCCTCTTCTCCTATTCTTGGAGCTAAATTAGCTAACTATGTCTTTTTGGAGCTAAATAGGCTAATTATCCCATTTTAGAGGAAAACAAGCTAAGTATATAATATTAATGAGCTAACCAAGATTCTTATGCCATTGTTGGGGAAATTAAGGCAAGGAGCATATTAAAGAGGAGAAGAAAGAGGAGGAGGAGAAGAAGAAGAAGAAATAAAGAAGAAGGAGGAGAAGGAGGAGGGGGACGAGAAGGACTAGAAGGTCCTTGGCCTTCTCCTCCTTCTCCTCCTCCTCCTCCTCCTTCTCCTTCTTCTCTTCTTCTTCTTCTTCTTCTTCTTCTTCTTCTTCTTCTTCTTCTTCTTTCTTTTCATTTTTCCTATTTCTTCTCCTCTTCTCCTCTTCTTGGAGCTCAAATAGCTAACTATGTCTTTTTGGAGCTAAATGGGTAAACTATCCCATTTTAGAGGAAAGCAAGCTAAGTATATAATATTAATGAGCTAACCAAGGTTTTTATGCAATTTTGAGGTTATTATGAAATTTTGGAGCTAAATGGGCTAATTATGTCATTTTTGGGGAAATTAAGGCAAGGAGAATATGAAAGAGGAGAAGAAAGAGGAGGAGGAGGAGAAGAAGAAGAAATCAAGAAGAAGGAGGAGAAGGACTAGAAGGTCCTTGGCCTTCTCCTCCTTCTCCTCCTCCTCCTCCTCCTCCTTCTCCTTCTCTTCTTCTTCTTCTTCTTGTTTTTTTTTCATTTTTCCTATTTCTTCTCCTCTTCTCCTCTTCTTGGAGCTCAATTAGCTAACTATGTCTTTTTGGAGCTATATGGGCTAATTATCCCATTTTAGAGGAAAACAAGCTAAGTATATAATATTAATGAGCTAACCAAGGTTCTTATGCCATTTTGAGGTTATTATTGCATTTTGGAGCTAAATGGGCTAATTATGTCATTGTTGGGGAAATTAAGGCAAGGAGAATATGAAAGAGGAGAAGAAAGAGGAGGAGGAGGAGAAGAAGAAGAAATCAAGAAGAAGGAGGAGAAGGAGGAGGAGGAGAAGGACTAGAAGGTCCTTGGCCTTCTCCTCCTTCTCCTCCTCCTCCTCCTCCTTCTCCTTCTCTTCTTCTTCTTCTTCTTCTTCTTCTTCTTTCTTTTCATTTTTCCTATTTCTTCTCCTCTTCTCCTCTTCTTGGAGCTCAATTAGCTAACTATGTCTTTTTGGAGCTATATGGGCTAATTATCCCATTTTAGAGGAAAACAAGCTAAGTATATAATATTAATGAGCTACCCAAGGTTCTTATGCCATTTTGAGGTTATTATTGCATTTTGGAGCTAAATGGGCTAATTATGTCATTGTTGGGGAAATTAAGGCAAGAGAATATGAAAGAGGAGAAGAGAAACTTATCGTAGTGGTCATCAAGGAGGAGAAACACCTGGAGAAGGGTCGTGCGATGCCGCTCGTGAGTTATTCTGCAGAATAGATATTTTGCAATGTCTCAGTTAGCATGATGACACTCAATTATTAATACTAGTTTATAATGAAACTCGTCGTGTCAATCGAAGAAAAGACGGGCATCGGCGGAGGGACTTGACCGCTCTTCTCGCACAGACCGTGAAGAGTGGGTCGTATTAATTAGTAATGAAACAGACATTACACACATGATTTGGCTAATGTGAAAAAAACTTACCACAAAAAACTCGTACAGGGCCCGTTGACCCGCCTCATTCCGGGCCCTCTCCTCCTCAATCAATCGTGCCGTGGTCTGGTCCCTCTCATCAACAGCAGCCTGGCTTTCCAATCTCTCTTTCTCAAGAGCAGCCTGGTTTGCCAATCTCTCTTTCTCAAGAGCAGCCTGGTTTGCCAATCTCTCTTTCCGAAGAGCAGCCTGAAACACCATTCCTCGTTACCACAGTAATGATCTATGGTGACACACATAATGAAATGGATGAAAGTTTTATTAGTCCGTACAACTAACCTCGATGGCAAGATCGACTGGCCGTGGACTACGCGTTATCTCAGGACAGCTGCTCGACTGACGCGCCTTGATCTCCGGGAGAGTGAGTGGACAACGTATTATCCCATCTCCAATGGCTATCGAGCCATGGGGCCTCCCGCCACCAGATATCATCACCAGCTCTGGATCCAAAGGTTCTTGGCTAGGGTTAAAGTCATCCCCTTTCGTAGCCTTCCCCGTGTCCCTGTATGTCACGAGCTTGTGGTGGGATGATATGTTGGTGAAGTTATTTGTATCATCGAGGTCAGACTCAGAGAATGCCTTCGCCTTCTTGTACGAGGCGGTATGCGCCATGCCATAAAGGTCGTACAAGTGTGGCATCTCCGTCTTATTGTGATGCGCCTAAAAGAGAGGAACAAAATATTAGCATGAAGAATGAATTGCATGAATCATGAAGCAAATCACATACCCAGTTTCGTCCGAACTGAAGTAAGTTGGCGCTGCCTTGATGGTGTGGCACACCAACCATTTGGCTACATCGATCCTTCGCATTCTCGTGGACGGCTCGCCAGCTGCCTGTGCACCACTCATCAACCAACGCCTCCCAACAATCCATCTTATCCGCACACCATCTCGGGGGTACCTGTAAGTTATTAGAAAGAATTTTGAGCGCTACTCCTATGAATGAAATCAAGAAAACTACGTAGAAGGACTTAAGAATAGGTAATTACCTTCATGTATTGCTCCTTCTTCAGAAACTTTCCGCGACAATCCTTCTTCTGCTTCTTAATACCACGCGTGGCGTAGTAGTCTCGAATAGCCTGCGGCCGAGCCTCGTGGCATAAGTTCTGTAGTAACCGCCTACACTCGGCCTCCAGAACCTTGGCCGCCTCCTCCTCATATCCATCCTCACACCTATAGAAGGTCTGCAATCAAACGTGAAAACACCGATTAGTACAATAATTAGCTATATTGTTAATTTTAGATTGTGTAAAAGGATAATTTACCCAAAAGCTCTTGATCACCATCTCGGCCCTCGTGTGGCACAAGACACCATCTATAATCTCCTCCGGCGGGGCCTGCGCAACCTGGTAGTGCTCCCAGGAAAATCCTAGTGTAGGAACCTGACCCTCACCAGGCAACGTGACAAACTCCGGGAAATTTGTCCGGCAAAGCACACCAAGGACGGAGTTCGGCCTGCGGACTCCACGAGCGTGTGCCCATCCCCTGCAGTATGATAAGGTCAACGCGTTAGATATTTGAACAAACTTGACGGCAAAAGCTAAAAAAAGAGTAAATGTACTTACCTATCTCCTTCAGGTTTAATCACCGGCCTCTGCTCGCGGGTAGCCGGCACGACGAGGAGACGTGTACTACCACGCTTGTACACGGTGGCCCCGTCCACCTGCAAATCGCCCTCACCATCCGTAAACTCATCCCCGCCATCCCCGCCCCCTGAGCCACCCGGACCCTCGGTCCAATCCGGCAACTCGGTCCGATCCGGACAGGTATCCCATCGAGGCCTCTCCACGTCGGGTGAAGCCTCCGGAACCGTAGTCTCGTGGGTCGAATGCACCTCGACCCGAGGCTGATCCTGGACCGGAGTCTCATGGGACGAATGCCTGTCAACACCAGGCTCTTGGATCGGAGTCCCCGTAGCCTCCTCCGCAAACGGGTCGACCATAGTAGTCCTATGCTCGGGTTAATGAGTTGGTGGTGGTGGCGAGGACGACTCAACAGTCCTCCTGGATCTTCCGCGGCCACCACCTCTCCGTGTACCCTTCCCCTTCTTCCCTACCCGACCAGCACCTCTCCCAGTGGGCAATGCCGCCGACGAAGAAGAACCCACGGGTGGTGTCGACAGACTGTCTGCCAAGGCTCTACGGAGAGATAGGGGTGGAAGGGAAGTACCACCCCTCGTGCGGGGCGACTGGGAAGAACCCGTCGAGTGCTCTGGACCAGCGCCCACCATCTTTCAACACCTGGTGACCTGCCATGATAAAGATTAAAAGAAATTAGTACGACATAAAAAATTGAATAACTGACATGAATAATAATATGTACATGAATAATAAAGATTAAAATATATATAATTTAAGTTGTGAATCTTACAAACTAATAATCATCATCAATAAATGCATCATCATCATCACTATCACGCATGTCTTCATGAATGACGTGCTCGTCGAGTTCAACGGCGTAAAGTTGTGAAAGGACTTTCTTTAATCGTTGAAGCATTGACAGGTCATCTGCATCAGTAACCTCTACGAGTTCCAGGTCTTATGGTTCCGGCTCAGGGGTGGAGTCGGATTCATTGTCGCTGTCTACTTCCATGTTCTTGGGTGAAGCACGGCGGTTCTTGAAACGTTTCTTGGAAAGACGTGTTTCTTGGAAGAATTCTCCATCATATGTGTCTGGGTTAATGTGAGGTTCATAATCCTGTTCATTTGAGAGAGGTGGTCTCACATGTGGCGGCACTTCATAAACAACATAACAACCTTCCATATTCTTATCCGTTTGGCATGCCCACGGTAGATAGAAAACTTGGGTCGCCTGTTGAGCCGTAATATAGACATCGGGAACATCTAAATGGGTGTTTGGATTGACTTCGACTAGCCCTATATGTTCATGAGTCCTTCTAGTCTCCTTCGGCTGGAACCAATAACATTTGAAGACTACGACGTTCGGTGGGTTTTCGCCATAGAATTGAAGTTCATAAATTGCTTCAACTCTTCCATAATACTCGATAACACCTTCGCCGATAGCAGAGACACAACAATTTGTAGATTACCGGTCGGGCATAGATAGCTCTTTGCCAAAGGTACGAAAGAGATACCCGTTGATGTTGTATTTCTCAAATGAACGGACCTTATAGTCAAAACCATTAGCG
The DNA here is from genome assembly GCF_904849725.1 of Hordeum vulgare subsp. vulgare. NCBI lineage: Eukaryota > Viridiplantae > Streptophyta > Magnoliopsida > Poales > Poaceae > Hordeum > Hordeum vulgare. The sequence continues at coordinate 547,709,321 of NC_058521.1, read as the reverse complement.
ACTTGTCTCAATTCGGCGTCCATAGACTCTGAATTAACCTACAAGTTTAATACGAAACGATTGTTGCATTAGCCGCAAGTTAGACCAAGAAATGAAATGGTCCATTATTGATAATTACCGTTTGTTTGAACCAAGAGATGAAACCGGGATAGCCGCCTCCTGTCTTTGACAGAAGATCATACTCTTCGATGGAATCATTTTCGATCACCGCTCCATCCGAGAATTTGGCGACGTAACGGTTGTTTGAAATATCCAGGAATAAGAGCAGTTCAAAGGAATTAGAAGTTACGGGAAAATGTGCCGAGAACTCACTCGATGTACGGCCGCACTTCTGTTAGGTTGTTGAATATATACAACGAAATGTTCCGCCATTCTTCGACATCCAACGTTATTGGTTTCGAAGCACCGGCTGGTGCGAGCTTCCCTTTGAATAGGCTGAGGTTGGACCCACCTTTTTTAGGGTCTGCATCATTGTGCCGAGGCTTCGGATTATGCAAATGATGATTTTTGGCTTCATAGTGTGTTGTCACAAAGTTTGCCACCTCCTTAGTAATGAATGCCTCAGCCATCAATGCTTCAATTCTATGCTTATTTTTACATTTAGCTCGAAGGGTCTTCTGCATCCTCTCAGTTGCATAGCACCAACGATCTTGCACGGGCCCACCCAATCTTGCCTCAGTCGGTAGATGTAAAATCAAATGCTGCATTGGATTAAAGAAGCCCGGTGGAAAGATCTTCTCTAACTTGCACAACAACTCCGGTGCAAACTCCTCCATGTCTTCTACCATGCCAGGCGGCAATTCTTTCGCACAAAGAACACAGAAGAAATAGCTCAGCTCCGCCAGTACTAGCCATTCATCCTCAGGAATAAAGCCACGTAACATCACCGGCATTACCCGCTCTAGCCATATGTGTCAATCATGACTCTTGAGAGCAAAGATTTTTAATTTTTCAAGACTCGCTCCCCTCTTTAGATTCGCTGCATACCCACCGGGGAACATCAAGTGTATTTTGACCCACAAGATAATTTCCCTCATAGCTGGCCTTCCAAGATTGAACCAGGCCTTTGGCTTCGACCACTTCTGCTTTCCTTTGCCTTCTCGCATGTTTTGTAACGGTCTATGACATAGTGTCTCTCGATCGACTCTAGCCTTAGTATTATCCTTTGTCTTCCCATCTATGTCGAACAATGTACCAAAAATAGCCTCTCCGATATTTTTTTTCAGTGTGCATCATGTCGATATTGTGTGGAAGAAGGAGGTCTTTGAAGTAAGGCAGATCCCAGAAGCATGGCTTGTGAGTCCACGCGTGTTTTGAATTATGCCCCTTGAAATACCCTGGACGCTCTGGATCAGGCTCGAGGGCGTTTAACTGATCCAGGATCTGTTGGCCTGTCAACGCAGGTGGTGCCAAGTTTTTGACAACTTTACCTTTGGTAAAGTTCTTCTTGTCTTTTCTGAACTGATGGTCAGGATCCAGGAACTGTCTATGCAAGTCAAAGCAAGAATACTTCCGACCCTCCTGCAACCAATGAAACTGAAGAGCTGCCTTGCATTGGGGGCACGGGAACCTTCCATGCACACACCATCCAGAGAATAGTGCATACACCGGAAAGTCATGCATAGAGTACATGTACCACACATGCATTTTGAAGTTTTGTTTTCTAGCGGCATCGTATGTCTTGACCCCATTATCCCAAGCGTCTTCCAATTCATCCTTAAGCGGCTGCAGGTATACATTCATATTCTTCCCCGGATAATTGGGCCCTGGAATTATCAACATCAGAAATATGTTCTTTCTTTGCATAATCTGTCCGGGGGGAGATTGAGTGGAATGACAAATACAGGACAACAACTATATTTGGTTGTCGTCGTGTCGAAGGGATTAAAACCATCAGTGGCGATGCAGACTCGAGGATTCCTTGGATCTGCCGCTTTATCCTGATGCAATCCATCGAAATGTTTCCACGCTTCCCCATGTGATGTGTGTACCACCATCTTATTCCCATCCGCATCTAGTTCGGTTCTTTTGCCCAATTTGTGCCATGTCATCTGTCTGGCTGTCTCTTCGACCATGAAAAGACGTTGAAGTCTTGGTACGATTGGCATATACTGAAGAACACAAACTGCGATTTTGGTTTGCCTCTTCTCACCCATACCGTTGTCTACCACAAGATACCTGCAAGACTCGCAATAGGGACAATAGTCCAAGTGTGCATACCCCTTCCTAAATAAGACACATCCTTTCTCACATGCATCTATCTTCTCATAGGGCATCTTAAGTACACGAAGTATTTTGTCCGACTGGTACAGGTTTGCAGGCATGACATGGCCTTTGGATAGGAAGTGTCCAAATAGTGTCATCATCGCGTCGTAGCATTCTCTTCCCAAGTTGAACTGAGCCTTCAGAGCCATTACTTGTGCAATTGCATCCAGCTGACAAAGCTCAGTGTGCTCATGGAGAGAACGTTTTGAAGACTCCAACATTTCATAAAAGGCCTTTGCAGATTCCTCCATCTCATCTTCCGAAACCCGAGCATCATCAAAGTCTTGCACCATGTCTTCGATCCCGGTACCATGCTCGTCCGTGTGTTGACGGACCACCTCAGCTCTTGTGCGTTGTATAGACTCACCATGAAATGTCCACACCGTATAATTAGGCTTAAAACCCCTCCTCTGCAGGTGTTTAATCATTATAGCCTTTGTCGTCTTTTTATAGTTGTCGCATCCAGGACAGGGGCAATAGTTTCTTTCCTGGCCATTTGCGAATGCGGCTTTCACAAATTCCTTTGTTTTTACAAACCATTCTTTCGTCATCTCTTTCTGACTAGGGTGACCCGTATACATCCACGCACGATCACTCATCTTGCCTAGCTACTAAAGACAGAAGAAATATATCTATATATAATTTAGCATTTATATTCATCGGTTAATCAGGTTCACCATTTTTATTGCGTCCAGGCAACCTACACGCTAATAGGTAAAGATAGGTCCTAATCCCACCCAAGTATGTGTAGATTGGGTTCGTTTTCCCATGCTCTGCTCCGGATCCAATGCAAAATTTTGGCAGCACCTCCCCGCTGTTCTCCTGATACACGTCTCCGCAATAAACAGAGAGGATGTGCATCCGGAGAACAACAGGGAGGCACTGACGAAATTCCGCATCGGATCCAGAGCACAGCATACGGGAAAACGAACCCAATCTACACATACTCGGGCTGTCCATGGATAATGTTGGACAATTTGAAAGGATGGCGGTTATAAATATGCAAAGACATGCATATTTATAGATGTCGCCCTTTCGAACGGGAGACGCATACTGGTCATCCATACTGATAAATTAATTTAATTACCTAAATCTAGAAAGTTTCATCCGGAAACCGAGCCACGGTAATTGAAGGGGCGAGGAGGAGATGAAATTTGTACTGACCCACGGATGCAGGGGCGGAGCTCGTACAACGCACGGGGAGGTCTTCGCACAGCAGACCTCACAGCGACGAGACAACTATCACATGTAAATCCACCCGATCAACACAAATATTCTAATTATGTCATTTTAGAGGAAAACAAGTTAAGAATATAATATTCATGAGCTAACCAAGGTTTTTATGCCATTTTGTAGCTAAATGGGCTAATTATCTCATTGTTGGGGAAAATAAGGTAAGGAGAATAAGAAAGAGGAGAAGAAAGAGGAGGAGGAGGAGAAGAAGAAGAAATCAAGAAGAAGGAGAAGGAGGAGGAGGAGAAGAAGGAGAAGGAGGAGAAGGTATTCTTCTTCTCTTCTTCTCTTTTTCTTCTCTTCTTCTTTTCTTCTTCTCCTTCTTATTTTTGTCTTCTCCTCCTCCTCTTCTTCTTCTCCTCCTCCTCCTCTTCTCCTCTTCTCCTCCTCCTCCTCTTCTTCTTCTTCCTATTCTTTCTATTAAGCTAACTAACTAACCAACCTAACTAACCAAGCTAATTAAACCTATCGCTAAACCTATATAGCACTAAACAGCAAAAAAATAACAAAAACTGAATCTACCACTAAGTAACTAAAAAAGAATCTAGCTACCACTAATTAACAAAACAAAATCTACCACTAAACTACCTACTAAATCTACTAATTAACTAACTAAACTACCACTAAAACTACTAATTAACTAACCTACCAACTAAACTATATATGCCACAAAAACTACAATAACAACAACAACTACAACAACTACAATAACAAGAACAACTACTACAACAACAATAAAAAATCATGCCGGTAGTTATAATCTAATTCCAAAAAACTAAATACCAAACAATAAAAAATGAACTTTCCCGTCCGGGGGGTGGGGTGGGGTGTGGGGGCTCACCGGGAGGGGCGGCTGTGGCGGGGCCGGGGTGTTGGGGGTGGCAGGGCGGCGCCGGGGGCGCCAGGGGCGGCGGCGTGATGGTGGTGGCTCAGGTGGGCGTCGGGGAGAGGTGGGGCAGCGGCGCCAGGGGGCTGTGGCGCACCGGGACGGCGACGAGGGCGGCGGGGCGGCGGGGGGGGGGGGGTGTGAGGCACCAGGGCGGCGCCGGGGGCGACAGGGGCGGCGGCGCGACGGTGGTGGCGGCGGTGGGCGTCGGGGATAGGAGTGGGAGAGAGAGAGAGGGGCGGGGTGTGGAGCCGTTACAGTGGGTGAGAGAGAGAGAGGGGCGGGGTGGAGCCGTTACACACGGAGTTAGCGCTTTGTCGTCTGCCGGCGGACGGCAAAGAGTCTAGACTCTTTGTCGTCTGCCTCCGGACACTTTGTCGCCCGCTAGCAGACGACAAAGAAGGGACTCCAGTTTGACCTAACGTCCCCGCGGTCAGGTGGGCCCGATCTACATGTTTGTCGTCTGTTGTGCGACTCTTTGTCGTCTGCTAGCTGACGGCAAAGATGTGACTGATGGCAAAGACACTCTATGCCATCAGCCAGTTCTTTGTTGTCTCCTTTGTGGCAGCTGACGGCAAATACACTCTTTGCCATCAGCTAGCAGACGGCAAAGATTTGGCAGATGGCAAAAAACTTATTTCCAGTAGTGATTGCTCCCTAGGGTGGTTTTGATAATTGATCACAACATATGCATCATTGGACTAATATGTTTTCCAAGTATATTTCATAAAAGTTCAAAAGATACTATGGCTAAAGGCTTATGTGGAGATGCCCCTTGATGCAAGAAAGGAATAAGCTTGGCTCAAGCTTCAAGCTAAGAGACTCTTCATTTTATATTTGTGAAAAATCACTTTTGAGTCCATAGGAAAGCCAATACTATTAAAAGGGGGTGAGGTAGTAAAATGAACTAATTGCTCAAGTGCTCAAAGTTAGCCACCAAAATACTGAGTCATTTTCCCCACATAACCATTCTGTCCAATTCCACATACTCAAATTCGGTGTCACCAACTTTCATATTACGGACCCACCGAGTTTGACCTCAGACAGAAACCCTAGCCATTCCCACCAAATCGGTGCAATTGGATCCATATCGGTGCTACCAAGTTCAGTGTGACCAACTTTCTGTTGCCTCGGTACACAAAATCAGAATTTTCGAGTTTGGGTACCGGTGCCACCGAGTTTGCTCATCTAACCGTTAGCCACCTTTTCGGTGCCACCGAGTTGTGTATATCGGCCCCACCGAGATTCAAAAGTTACTTCCTTTGTGTGAGTTGATACCACCGAGTTTATGGCTTTAGTGTCACCGAGTTTGCCACTTTAGGTGTAACGCTTGGAATTTGTGTGCTGCCTATATATACCCCTTCACTCACCTCTCACTCGTGGGAGAAGCACTCAGAACACACACTTCATTGCCAGATTCATTTTCTGAGAGAGAACCACCTACTCATGTGTTGAGACCAAAATATTCCAATCCAACCATTTTAAACTTGATCTCTAGCCTCCCCAAACTGCTTTCCACCAAATCAATCTCTCCTACCCATGCCTATTCTGCGAGAGAGTGATTTTGTGTTGAAGATACTATCTTTAGAAGCACAAGAGCAAGGAGTTCATTGATCTACCACATCTATTACCTTTTGGAGGTTGGTGCCTCCTAGATTGGTTAGGTGTCGCTTGGGAGCCTCCTACTTCGTGTTGTGCAGTTGAACCAAGATGTTTGTAAGGGCAAGGAGATCGCCTACTTCATGAAGATCTACCGTGAGTAAGGCTAGTACTTCGTGGGTGAAAGCCATGGTGGAATAGACAAGGCCGCTTCTTCGTGGACCCCTTGTGGGTGGAGCCCTCCGTGGAATCTCGCGATCGTTACCCTCCGTGGGTTGAAGTCTACACTAACATGGATGCACGATAGCGCCACCTATTGGACCATGCCAAAAATCGTCGTGTCAACCTCATGCGTTTGATCTCCCTACCTTACTCCTTTACTTTACACTTGCATATTTTACTTTCCGCTGCTACACTCTTAAAACTGCATGTGTAGGGTGTACTTGACTTGCTATAACTGCCAAAGTTGCCTCTCAACTAAAATTGGGAAAAGGCAAAAAAAAAACATATTATCAAGTAGTCTAATCACCCCCCCTCTAGACATACTTTCGATCCTACAACCCCCCCCCCTCTAGACATACTATGGATCCTACAAGTGCTAGCAAAGCTTTTGTCCCTGTTCATTGGTTTCACAACCCAGGAGAGTATGGCGTCTAATGAGGGAAATTATCACCGTAGAGGTCCATATTTCGATGGTACAAACTTTGCTAGTTGGAAGCATTAGATGAAAATGCATATTCTTGGTCATAACCCTGCTGTTTGGGCTGTTGTTTGTGTTGGTTTGCAAGGTGAATTATTTGGTGATGGAAGGGAACCGGATCGCGAAGCGACTGTGGAAAAATTGAAGATGTTGCAATACAATGCTCAAGCATGCGACATTCTATTCCACTGTCTATGCCCCAAAAGAGTTCAGCAAAATTAGCCGTCTTGAGAAATGCCAAGGAAATTTGGGACACTTTGATTGATATGCACGAAGGTACTGAATATGTCAGGGAATATAAGTTAGATGTGCTACAAAGTGAGCTTGACAAGTTTAAGATGAAGGATGGTGAAGGAGTCGCTAAGATGTACTCTAGGCTAGCTCTCATCACAAATGAGATTGTCGGCTTAGGAAGCGAAGAAATGACCGACAAATTCATCATCAAGAAGATACTTAGAGATTTGGATGGAAAGTACGACACCGTGTGCACATTGATCCAAATGATGCCAAACTAGAAGGATCTCAAGCCAACGGAAGTCATTGGAAGGATTGTCGCTCATGAAATGCCACTCAAGGACAAAGAAGAGTTGCACAACAAGTCAAGCGGTGCTTACAAAACTTCAAGTGATGCTCCCGCTAATTCAAATGATAACCTTTTCACCAATGAAGAGATAAACCTCATGTCAGGAAATTCAACAAGTTCTACAAGAGTAGAGGTAGGGAGAGAAGCTCCACTTCAAGATATGAAGAGAACATTCATCTAGTCGTGACAGAAACTGCTACAATTGTGGAAATCCCGGTCACTACTCAAATGAGTGCGCGGCTCCCAACAAACGAAGAGAAGAGTCACCTAGAAGACGAAGCTCAAGAGAAGAGTCACCTTGAAGAGAGAGAAGGAGTAGAGAAGATCGTTATGAACGAAGACCCTCCCGGAGAAGTAAGGAATCGAAGAAGAAGGACAAGTACACCAAGAGCCACTCAAGAAGAATACATCAATCTCATGTTGGTGAATGGGTATGCGGCTCAGAGTCCGACAACCAATCCAAGAGAATCTACCACTCCAACTCAGACTATAGTCAAGATGAAGGTGTTGCAAGTCTTGCACTCGTATCCTCCAACTTCTATGACATATTTGATTCACCAAATGAAGGGATTGGAAACTGCTTCATGGTTAAAGGCCCCAAGGTATCACACCTCGAGTACTTTGACTTTAATAGTGATGAGGATGACATGATAGGAGAAGATGACTTGCTCTTTAATAAAACTAGTGACAATGATAAAAATGAATTTGATGATAATAATGCTAGTCAAGATAAGTCGTATGATGATGATAAGAAAGAGATTGAATGACTAACTAAAGAATTGAACACTCTTAAGTTAGCTCATGAATCTACTCTATAAGATCATAGAGATCTTGCAAGAACTCATGAGAAGCTACATTTTGAGATGCTAAATTTAGAGCAAGAGCATGAGTTTCTAAAAGCAATTAATGATGATCTTCAAAAGAAGAGTTCTTCTTATCTATCCAAACGATTACTCTTGTCTACTTTTGTTCCACAAGTTAAACCTAAACACACTATTAACAAAAGCAAGAAAGTTCATCTAGTAACAATAACACTAATGCTAAATCAAATGATGTTGTTGCTAGTAGCTCTCTTGATTCCACTAATGATTTTCTTAGCCAAGTTACACTTGAGAAAGAAAACGATCTATTGAAAGGGATTATAGAGAGAGGTGTCTTCAAGAGTCTTGTCGGACGTAAGAAATTCAAGGAGATTGTACGCAAGCAAGGAGGACACCGGAAGAAGCAAGGTGTTGGCTACTTCAATGCCAACAGAGTTGAATGGAAGAAGGTCAATACCCCATCCCGAAGTTTGTTCCCCAAAAGGAGAATTATGATACTACTGTCCCCAAAGGAACAATCTCTCAAGATGAACTTCCACCACAAGACCACAAGGGCAAGGACAAGCCTCAAGAGGAAATTGAATCATTTGAGGAAGAACCCCAAGCCATGGTCAAGTGGGTTCCCAAGGCCACTACTAGCTCTACTTCATCAAGTGCTACCTCAACTCCAAGGATCCCCATCAAGTTGATTTGGGTCCCCAAGAAGAAAAACTAGAGAATTTCTTGAGGAGTGACTCCGCCAATGAAATCCATTCTTATTCATTTCAGTAAGAACTATATGCAATCAACTCCAACCATATGCATTAGTTCAAGGAGTCACAGATTCCCTCAAATGTAAGCAAGGGACAAGGTAATTAATATATCAATGGACATGAGCTCACATGTACTTCACTTCATGTCCATAGATATCCTTGTATTTGTTCCTTGTGTTTGGGACTAACCCATGTAGGTGAGAAGAGTAAGAAACGACAAGGATTGCTCCCAACTCAAGATGGTCTACAATGAGCATCCACCACTACTACACCTACATGAAATCTTGTACGAAAAAAACCCAAGGTTAGTTTATCCCTCTTAGGGGGGATTTCACATCAAGGGGGGATTTACTCTGAGAATTGAGTATAAGCATCTCTTAAGGTGTAAACCCGCTGAAAGATTTATGTAAAAGTGGAAACCCCAGTTGTGCTTAAACGATGAGTATGACCTATGATCAAGTATTCTTGCTTGGCTCCTAAGTTAATATACTCATATATAGATGACTTTGTCATCGCAAAGTGCTTGGTAGATACTAGAGTGGTTGTGCATGTTTGCCATGTTTTATTTGACATATTATTGTGTGAGCATGTTGGTATGCATATTTTTGCTCATTCGAGGATATCAAATTGTTGTTATTTGGCTTTCTATTTTAGTTGGCCAATTGTATATACAAGAATGCCTAAGCACCCCTCTCTAGATATCTATGATTTCCCGTCTCAAATTCTATTCATGCTACATCACAAAATTTGAGAAAGCACTTTAGGGACACTCTGTGTGAAGAGCACTCAGAGATCCGTCTCGACAAGAGGTGACTTCCAAAACCCCCCATGTGTCTCTCGGTGTGACCAACCCCAAAATCTCGGTCCCACAAAAGCAGTAGGGTTGATCTCGTTTTATGATCTCGGTACCACCGACAGGTAAATATCAGCCTCAGCGAAACCCTCGGCGAGTTTCGCTGTCACCACATAGTTATGGAACTCAGTGGCACCGACAGCTCGGGATATATAGATCTGCGGACTTGACCATTGAAATTTAGTCTCAAACGTCACCTCCCGCAATTCCCGTGCTATCGTGCTCTCGTCTCCAGGATGTCGCCCCTCGTCTCCCATGCGCCCTCACCGCAGGAGTCCTTGCCACCGACGAAAATCACTCCTCCTCGCTGGCGTAGGAGATCTTCACCCAGAGTAGGGTAAAGAGCTCTCCCCTTTGCACTCCCAATCTGATTGATGCGCATTAGGATTTCTTCATTATCTGGCCATAGTTTGCAAAACATCTATCCATAGAAAATTATGATTAGATTAGGGGAACAAAACTTATTAGGTTTAATTTTCCTCCATGTGTGTCTCGGTGTCACCGATGCAGAAAAATCAGGCCTACCGATTTCACTTTTAGGGTTACTGAGAACATTCTCCGTGAGACCGAGTTGGTCATTTTGGTGAAATCAAAGTGGGTGGCCAAGTTTATGTAAATGAGGATGTATGTCTTGGTGACACCGAAATTTCCGACTCGGTGGAATTGAAACCCACTTAGCTGAAATTTAAATATAAGATTTTGAGTTCAAACTTTTGAAAATCTTTGTGTTTTGTGATGCTCATCCACTCGTGTTGTTCTACATATATTCACGGGGTCAGCTTGTTTGCTTGGCTACTTGTCAGTATTTCAGGTTCTGAGGATAGCTAGAATGATTCCAAGGAGCCTAGTGTGGAAATGGACTCAGGCACTAGTCCTTTGAGGACTACTTTTGACCCAGGTACTCCAAGCTCCCATGATTTGCCCAAGGTAGCTACCATGTCTAGAAAGAAGCTGAATTCAGGTGAGGAGGATGTTGAATTCATTCCAGAAGAAAGCATTCCCCAAAAGAAAAAGGAGAGGGTCACAGTCAAGAAAACTATGAGAAAGGAGTATGCCATGACTGAATCTTTGAGAGTTCCAGAGTCTGCTCAGATAGGGATGAAGCTCACCCTTGAGAACCCCTCTTCCAAGCAAGCTCAGAAGCCAGGGTAGAAGAGGATTAGGAAAAGGACATTGCATGTTGTTGGGAGGCCAACCTCCATGTATGAAGATCGAGCAGAATCTGCTAAGGAAGAAGAGGAAGAGGAAAGTGCTAATCCACCTCCTCCCAAGAAGAAGAAGGTTATGCCAGATGTTATGCCAAGAAGGTATGCACCCAAGACTAAACCTTCTGCTCCCAAGTCCAAGAAGCCGGTATATACCTGCAGCAGAGAAGAACAAGGGTTGTGCCTCTAGAAATACTATTGCAGAGGAGGAAGAAGATCTTTCTGTACTGAGGAAATTGAGAGCTCACCTGCCATTGCACAATGATGCTCATCCATTTGCCGAGGACATGAAGAAGAGAAGGGATCAAGGTCTGAGAACATGGAGAGAAGAAGATCCCTATGATGTTAGGAGAAGGACAACTATTCATCCTCGCTTTCGCACCAAGGAGCAACAAGATTTCTATGAGACAATGTTATTGGATAAGAGTCCCGTAGTGAGTGATATGAGATATGTAGACTGTTACTACATCAAAGAACATGAGGACTACTTCCCTCATGTGAGAGAAAGTTTTAGGGCAATTGATATTGAAGATTTTGTTAGCAAAGAGATGACTGCCTGGAATGATGAATTGATCATGCAATTCTACTCCACTGCACACTTTTATCCACATGGTAGAATTATGTGGATGACTGAAGGTCACAGGTATGAGTCAACTATGGATGAGTGGGATACAATCATTGTTGCCCCAAAGGTCCAAGAGGGTGCCAAAAATGAATCACAGCACTATGGAAAATATGTACAATCCAGTTCCCCACCAGTACTTGAAGACACAAAAGCTTGGTTCCATTTATTTTCTGCAAGTTGGGATACCCACTACAAACACCATAATGAGGTACACCCTGATGCCCAAACCAGGAGATGATAAGATGACCAGAGGGTATTCAATAAACATGTTGCACCACGTTGACACTCACACAAGGATTAGAGTGATGGATCTCATAGTTGAGATAGTCGGGAGGGCAACTGTTGATGAGAACAGATCATGTGGATATGCTCCGTACATTTAGATGCTCATCAATGCCAAGATTGGGAAGCATGCATATCAACTTGACCGTCACACCTGCCACTTCAACCAGAGTTCGAAGATAACGAGGTAGTGATGGACCCCAGCCATCCCAGCTCAACTACAACTCATCAAAAAGTAGAGGCAGCAGCACAGGTAGAGGTAGACAGAGAGCTCGAGCACCATAATTGAGAACCGGAAAGGAGCAGATGTCATTTCTAGTGAGCACCATCCAAGGGATGGAGAAGAATATCTGTGAAATTTTGCTAAACTATAAAAGCCTTGTGAGGATCGTGGAGACTAAATTCCATGACCACAAAGTTGGCTACCATAGTTGAGAAGCTAAAGCATGAAGTTGATGCGGTGTACACACCTCACTCTAGCAGTGATGATGATGATTCATCTCTTCCTACAACTACTCAGTTCACGACTCAGACTAGGTCTACAACAATGTCAGTTCCGAAAGCTAGACCATCTTCATCAGCCCAAGCATCAGCCACTTCAGCTCCTTCAGCTTCACCAACTCCTGCACCTCCAGTGTCAACACCTCGACCTCAGAGGACATCCGCTGAAGCCTTCACCGACGCTCTCCTGTCGACTCCATCAACTCCTATCGGAGGAGATCGTGCCTAGAGTGACGCTTAGTTCTAGACCTTTGAACTTTTTGGTAACTTGTTGTCAAAGGGGGAGAAGGGTATAAATCATTAGGGCTTAGAGAGAGAGAGAATTTTGCCTTTTATTGCTCTCTTTTATTTTTATCCAAAACATTTGGTCTATTCGATGTATTAAAATTTGTTGTGTTTGATCATTCGCTTTGATTGTTGATGCTACTACGTTATATCTTTGAGCTATCTACATGAGGATCATTCACTCATTTGTTTGGTGTTATGTGCATTACCATTCATTCATATCATTATGCACACCACCAAGATGTATGTGACATGGAAGAGTGACCCATGATCCTAATTGATTGTGCATTTGCATTCAAACGCAAATTTAAAACAATGCACAAATTTAGGGGGAGCTCGTGCTTTTAATTTACTTTTCAAAGCGACGATGCTAATCATTGATTATATCTTTATCGAAGCTTTGATCTATATGTTTTCGTCAATTACCAAAAAGGGGGACATGGAAAGCACAATTGCTCCCTAAGGTGGTTTTGGTAATTAATAACAACATATGTGTCATTGAACTAATGATTCTATCCAAGTATATTTCAGAAAATTTCAAAGATGCATTGGCTAAAGGATTGTGAGGAGAAACCCCTTGATGCAAGGAAAGGAATAGGATTGGCCAAGCTTCAAGCTACAAGATTCTACATTTTATATTTGTGAGAAAACATATTTGAGTCGATAGGAAAGCCAATACTATTAAAAAGGGGTGATGTATTTATGATGGATTTTTTCCTCAAGTGCTTAGAGATAGCCACCAAAAATACTCAGCTATTCTCCCACAATTCTCTGTCCAAAGCCTAAACATAAAAATCGGTGCCACCAATATTTTCCACTCGGCCTTACTGATTTTTCCAGAGACACAACCTATGCCAAACCCGAGAATCTCAGTACCACCAACTTCCACTTCGGCGCCACCAAAAATCACTCACCAACTTTCTAGTTTGTCGCTTTTAAGAATCGAAATTTCTTGGAATCGGTCTCAACGAGATTTGGAAACTACCCTAGGTCACCATATCGATACCACCGAGATTCCTATATCATTCTCACTAAGAATTCGAAAGTTGCCACATTTTGTGCAAATCAGTGCCACCCAGATTCACTTCGGTTTCACCGAGTTGGGCAATAATGTAGTAACACTTGGATTTTAGGAGATGCATATATATATACTCATCCACCACCTCTCATTCATAGAGGAAGTACTCAGAACACAAACACACTTGCCATATCCTTTTTTCTGAGAGAGACACCTACTCATGTGTTGAGCTCAAGATATTCCAATCCATCCATTTGAAACTTGATCTCAAGCCTCCCCAAGTTGCTTTCCAACCAATCAATCTCTTCTACCCATGCAAAATCTGTGAGAGAGTGATTGAGTGTTGAGGAGACTACCTTTTTAAGCACAAGAGCGAGGAGTTCATCGTTCTATCGCATCTTTTACCTTTTGGAGGACGGTGCCTCCTAGATTGGTTAAGTGTCGCTTGGGAGCCTCCTACGTCGTGTTATGGAGTTGAACCAAGCAGTTTGTAAGCGCAAGGAGATTGGCTACTTCGTGAAGATCTACACCGAGTGAGGCTACTCCTGTGTGGACGTAAGCCATGGTGGAATAGACAAGGTCGCTTCTTCGTGGATCCCTTGTGTATGGAACGCTTCGTGGACTCTCACAACCGTTACCCTCCGTGGGTTGAAGTCTCCACTACGTGGACGTACGATAGCACTACCTATCGGTACCACGCCAGAAAATGCCGTGTCAATCTTTGCATTTGATCTTCCTATCCCTACCCTCTACTTACATTTGTATGCCATTACTTTCCGCTGCAATACTCTTAGATATGCATGTGTAGGGTGTGCTTGACTTGCTACAACTGCTAAAACTGGACCACAACTAAAATTGGGAAAATGCTAAGTTTTTATTTGGTCAAGTAGTCTAATCAGCTCCTCTCTAGACATACTTCGGATCCTACAAGCGACGAAATGAATGCGGTCTCACCAAACCAAAAATCTTCCCGACAGACCGATTGGTTTTCGGCTTGGTCATGCCCGTTAGTCCAACGTGATGGACATGTCTGAGTTGCCTCGTGTCCTCACCACCTATGGGTTGGAATGGGGGTGCACGGAGAGCCCGGGCGTTTATGGGGAACTGGAGTTCGAGTTTCACATGCTCTCATAAACCTAGAGGGAGGGATAATAAGTGGTTCATGTTTAGCTGGTATTAATTACTCCCTCCGTAAACAAATATAAAAGTGTTTAGATCACTAAAATAGTGATCTATACGCTCATATATTTCTTTACGGAAGGAGTATAATGTACTCTACTATAATACTAATAAAAGAATAGTGGCATCTAGTGTTTTTTTTAAATGAAACCTTTTAATGCTTGTTTTGATTTTTTTTCTAATCATATGAGTTTCCACTCAATACAATCCACTTACTTTGGATCATGGGGCGAGAGAGAGAGGGAGGGGAATTTTTGGAACCTGTGTGTATATACACCCTATAAGCAAAAAAAAATAGCAATTCAACAGAAAGTCAAAAAAAATCTAGAAATATTTTTGAAATAAACTTGACCTTTCATTGTACTTGTAAGAAAAATTCCGTAAAAAAATTATACTTTGACTTTTTTTGAAAAAAGACAATTTTTCGATCAAAATAATGTGAATAGTGACCTATAATAGCAAATAAATTTTGTCTTTTTGTCCAGAAGTCAATGTTGACTTTTTAATGAAAATTTATATACTAGTGTAAAACAAAGTCAAGTTTAATCTAAAAATAATTTGAAACTATTTTAACCTTTTAAGTAATTATTAAAAATTCTTATATATGATGCATATACAACCAAGAACCAAAGTGTATTCCTTCCAGAGGGAGGTGCTACTCTGTATGTGTATAAGAGCATCTCCAAGAGGCGCTCGATAAATTCCACTTTTTGCGCGCGCACAGCTGTTGTTTCAGGCATTTCAGTGGAGGCACAAAAAACGTGCGTACGACATAAGTGGTTCAGCACACGGGACAAAACAGCATCGCGCGTCGCTTATTCATGCGTCCGCTCCCGCGCGTTGCACACTCGAGCGCCTGCGCCGCACTGCCTCCATCCTCTCCGGCCGCCCCACCTTCGCTCCGCCCCGCGCTGCCGCCGGCGAATTTGTTCGATCGACGGCTGCACCGACATCCCCCTCACCCCTTCCTACGCCCGCGACCCCTCCGCCGCTGTCGACCCTAGCCCGGGGAACATTGGCTTCGCCAACCAAAGGTCTCACGCGCGGCCTTTTCATGGCGCCGCGGCCGACCTCTGCGGGTGGCGTCGCGCAGGCGTCCGTTGGAAAGCCACGTGCCCCCCTCTCGAAGCTCCCAAATGCGGCGGTGGTGAAGGCGGACAAGGTGTCCGGGAAGAAGAACCAAGCGGCGGACGACTCCTCTAGGCGACCGAAGAAACTTGCAGGACGTGCGATGGTTGCGGCGGCAACCGAAGCGCCGGCAAGATGAACATGTTGAAAGCGCTCGCTGCGCACTAAAAGTTTTAGCGCGTGTGATGGGGCAGCGTGCGCACGTAAATTTTACAACAACCGTTGGAGCCAGCTTTCTGCAACGTGTAAAAAATGATATTTAAAGTTGTATCTTTATTTTAAGGTGCATTAGAGATGCGAGTGTTGGAGATGGTCTAAGGTATAAGGATATAAGGACAATCATATCCCAACTCCTCTGTAACACCCTGGTTTTCGCTCCTTGATTTTTTTTCATTCGCGGGATTTGAACCCCGTCTTTTTCTCGATGTTATCCGATTTCTTTCACCCTGGGAATGTGAAGATGGTCATCTAGCCTTTCCTTCCCAAAAATTCTCCCCAGTCTAGCCTTTCCACCCAAGATATCTTCTCGGGGTTTTGCCGTCAAAGCCCTACCTTCCGAATTGCCGGAAGGGAAACCCTGATCTCTTCAGTTTCAAAGGAACCCCAATTTATTTTGCCCTGTTGCCTCCCAAACCTTTTCCCAATGATCATCCCTTGTCTTTAAACCCTGGATATGCAAAAATATTGCTAAGTCATTTGCAATATTTTTGATTTATAATTAATTCCTTTTTCTGCTAGTTGAAGGAATTAAATCCAAGAAAATAGCTATCCATCTCCAAAGCTTATGAAAACTTGTAGAGATATTCTTTGTAATCATATTGAGCTCCCATAAAATATTGGACATCATATAATAAAGGAAAATTGCCCTTTCCTATTTAATGCCAATATTGCATTTTGGACACTTTCTAAAGGAACTACCATTTTGGTAGCCAGGAAAAATCCCAAATAATTTGTGGAGCTTCTCCTATCCATATCTTGCACATTTCCATCAAAATACCAAGCCCCATAGTTCATATTTTGAGCACAACATCAAATTGCAAATTCTGTCAAGTTGGGAAATTTGCAAATGAAGTGCTCTGTTACTTGATCTCCTTGAGCTTAAACTTTTGATGGTGGTTTATATTGTTAAATCACTAGTGAATACCAAAAATCAGCTCTATCCCTTTCTTCAATGTTGTCCAAGAAATTCTCCTAAGTTTCTGCCTATTTGGAAGCTTTGTGAAGGAAGTACCATGTAGGCATTCCCAAATGAGCTGAATTTTTTCCAGCATCTTCATATATTCAAATCATCATATTCCCCCAAATTTGAGCCAAATCCATGTAGCCATTTGAGCCCAGCTTCAAATTCTAGTTTCTGGACAAGTTTGTGGTTTGTGAAGAAAGTGTATGCAAATTGGGTCTAAATGACTTCAAATTTAATGCCAATATTGCATTTTGGACACTTTCTAAAGGAACTACCATTTTGGTAGCCAGGAAAAATCCCAAATAATTTATGGAGCTTCTCCTATCCATATCTTGCACATTTCCATCAAAATACCAAGCCCCATAGTTCATATTTTGAGCACAACATCAAATTGCAAATTCTGTCAAGTTGGGAAATTTGCAAAGGAAGTGCTCTGTTACTTGATCTCCTTGAGCTTAAACTTTTGATGGTGGTTTATATTGTTAAATCACTAGTGAATACCAAAAATCAGCTCCATCCCTTTCTTCAATGTTGTCCAAAAAATTCTCCTAAGTTTCTGCCTATTTGGAAGCTTTGTGAAGGAAGTATCATGTAGGCATTCCCAAATGAGCTGAATTTTTTCCAGCATCTTCATATATTCAAATCATCATCTTCCTCCAAATTTGAGCCAAATCGATGTAGCCATTTGAGCCCAGCTTCAAATTCTAGTTTCTGGACAAGTTTGTGGTTTGTGAAGGAAGTGTATGCAAATTGGGTCTAAATGACTTCAAATTTGGCAAGCCTATTCTCCTTCCTATCATATTCCATTGTGACAAGGATTGAGCCCCTCTCATTCATCCATTTCTCCAAAAACAACCACAAACACCTTGCTGCGAGAAGCTTCTTCAGCAAGTTTCCCTCACCCCACAGCCTTCCTGTGGATTCCAATCTCATGTCCCATCCTTTTGAGCAGTGAGGAACCTGTTGGACCAGGTGTGACAAGCGGACGCGGGCCAGAGCGTGCTGTGTCGTGGTGACCATGACACGGCCATGCAGAAACAGCGCACTGTGCACTGTTTTCATCGGGTACCTCGCTCCGGCGTGTCCCGTCATGTCTAGTGGCTCCAGAGTCCACGTGTCCACTCTCCAACAACTTCCCCCTCCGTTCTCATCTCCAGTGCCCCCCCCCCCCCCCCCCCCCCCCCCCCGAGCCGTCACTTCCCTCTCTGGCTTCTTCCTCCTCAAGCTGTCGCTTCTCTCTGAAGATCGACGGGTCGGCCGCTCTCCGACACCGCAAACGGCCAGCCACGTTCTCCCCAAGCGCCGGGACGGCGATAAACTCGCCACGGTGGTTATCTGTTCGCAGTCGGGCACCTATAAATAGGCTATCCCGGAGCCCTCCCCGGGCACCACTCCGTTCCCTTCACCCTCCTAGACCCTCCCCTGCTCGAAGGAGCAAGCTCCGGTGTCCAATTTCTCCTCTCTGGCCGCCATGGTCGCCGACTTCTTCCTCCTAAATTGGCTCCGAGCCGAGCTCCTCCTCCACCCGTGACATCTCCAGCAACTTCCCTTCTCGTCGGCGAACCCCTCCCTCCCCTCAGTTCGCTGCTGGAGCCTCTGTGGTTGCCGCCCCTAGATCGGCCGCCGCCTCCCTCTGCTCTCTGTTGACTCTAAGTCGCGGCAACCCTGCTCGTCCCCGGTGAGCGTGCGCCAGCTGAGAGGAGGGCGTCGCCTCCTCCCGATCCCATCGGTGCCCTAGCCTCGGCCAACGGTGGCCGGAGACGCCGGGGCTGTCACCAGCGAGTGGTCTCTGCCTCTGCCTCGCGAGTGAGAGCGAGGAAGAAGACGACGCCCAGGCCAGGAGGGCCCCACCTCCCGCGGACCCCACCTGGCAGTCGCATGGGAGTTGACCCAGCCTTGCTGACCTGGATAAGTGGAGGCGCCCTCCCGCAAACCCGTGTCTCTGCAACGAAGGCATACTCTATAAAATGCGCTTTCGTCCTCAGCCCAGCCGTTGTACCCAGGGACCCGGATGCAATTATTTATTTTGCAGACTAGTCCCTCGCGATCAAACTCCCATAGCTCTTCATCCGTAACTCCGATTCCAGTGATTCCAACGCCCACGTGATCGTCTTGTCGAGCCCGTCATGTCGGTAACATTTTCATAAGGTGGTGACACTATGAAAATGACCCTTTTGCCCTTGTCTCCAATCAACCCCCTTCAAGAGTGATCAGTATCCGGTGATCTTTTCCACGAACTCTCCGCACCTCTTCGAGGAGTATCCTTCGACCCCAGGCAAGCCGACCATCTAATATATGCCCTCAAGCTTTGCTATGTGATGTTCTTGCATATTTAATTCAATATGCTTATGCCCGAGTGCATAGTAATGTGTTGTATGAGATGCTGACAAACCCTTGCTCGCATTTTCTTCGATGACGGCACCACGCCTTGAGTCTGAGCTGCTTTCGGTCGTACGGGGTGGATGCAAATTTTATATTTCTTTTGTCCGCAACTGTCCCGTGTTCTGCGCTCCTTTTCGGCCGTCGCAGGCAACTGCTTGTTATATTCCTGGGTGATTTGCTCCATTGTTGCCGCCTTAGTTTCGGTTACCAGTGTTTGATTCCATAACTAATCGCTCCTAACACGTTCGGGGTTGTTATGGGGACCCCCTTGATAAATCGTGTAGTGTTAAGGCTCGTCCGACACGACCCAACATTGGTTAATTTGCTAATCACCTAATAATAATTTGCATAAGAAATAGCTACCCCGAGGATTTAATCAACAACCCAGGCCAGTGCTCCTCATGAGTGTTGGTCCAACCCAGAGCAGCTTATTACGCTCCCCGGGACAACTCGGTGTTTTGGCATGGTAACCATCGATTATCCGTCGTGTCATGAGACTAAGATACGCAGCTCTTATCGAGGTCGTTGACACGACAGGAGGTCTTGCTAGAGTTGTCTTACCTTAGCGATATATCTTGCGTATAGGAATCCCGGCAAAACTTTGGGTCTCCTCAAAGTTGAGGTTTTCCTTTAAGAAATCCGACGAGATCACGAGATTACTCGGCTACACATGCAAAAGCAAAGCAATGCCGACCCTTTTTTCTTGCTTACCTGGTTAGCACGACGAGGGTTCCTCGGCTACACTACTACGGGACTACCTCGGCCACACGCACATACATGCTGCGAGGCTACCTCAGCTACACTACTACATGCAACAAGCAACACTACTACATGCAACAAGCAACAGCATCAACCTGCCAATGCAACTCCGGCAGGCCTCAAGCTCACGACTTGGACGCGTCTAACAGAGAGGGGAAGCAGATGAGCAAGGGCCTCGCTCACCTAGCGTTGAGAGGAGGGTACAACCGACATCAAGCTCACGACTCAGACGCGTCTAACGGAGAGGGGAAGCAGAGAAACAAGGGCCTCGCTCGCCTAGCATTGAGAGGAGGGTACAACCAACGCAATGAGTTCCTTATACACAAAGATACTCTACAATGACAATTATCCATGTTTGTCTGACTACAATGACAACACATCTAATCATCTAAATGATGGAGTTTAAAATAAAAGATTTGGGTATACTATGTTGTCATCCGGTTAATACGTTGTAATTAGATAAGTTATTTGGAATATGACGGAACGAAAGACCAAGGAAAGGAAGAAGAATGCACCAAAATGCAAGTGCTGCACCAAACGCTGGTGGTTGTTTCTTGTTGTAAGTGAATGCAACGAAAAGACCCGGAAATAACGAATAATGAGAAAATTCATTTATAGACATTTCGTGCTCATTTCCAAATTTCTGCTTAGTTATTCCCATCATCCGGTAACCACAGGATGATCCCAATCTCCTTTTAGTAATAGATCTTTTTGATATGTCTCAGTCTCAGCGGCAAGGAAGAGAAAATGCATCGAGTCGTTTATCAAGAAAGTGGACGAGCATGGCGGTCCCTATATCTCTGAGGGGTGTACCACTTTTTTTTTTCAAGTCAGCTTAAGAGGTTCAAAAGAGAAAGTCACTCTCCTTATTCTTGGCTAGTGGAATGGAAGCAAGACTCTTTCCTATCCACTTTGCCGAGGGGAGAGAACTAAAAGATAACTCAAGCTAGACATAAAGGTGCAAAAGTCCACAGTTTCTTAAGGATCCTGTAAGCAAGTAGGTTAAGATTGTCATTTAGCTTCAATTTCTTCAGTCTCACAAGCGGGTCCGCATGCAACAAAAGAAATTGTATTTGCCTACTACTCCGACCTTGCCCTGAAAGGATAAGGAAATTGGATAAGAGCGAGAGCTAGACTGACTGTTGGTCCAATGCTAGTGGAGGATTCAGACTGAGGACCCCCTGTGGCGGCTACTCATAAGAAGATGAAGGATTGAAAGAGGACTGATCACCCCTCTGATTTGTGATCTTTTAATAGAAAGAAAAAGCCGTCTCTCAGACTTCAAGGTCAATGAAAGCGGGATTCAAAATGATTGACAGGTACCAAAGCAAACATCCCTTTTCCCCTTGCCTGCCTCCCCATGACGAATCCTTTGTCTACCTGGATCTTCAAACAGCCTCAAAAAACAAAATTATCAAGCAGAGAAGTCATTTCTTTCTCTCTCTGATACTAATTCCCATCTCATGAAATTTCTATTCCATTTTGATTAATAAAATATAGGGCTGGCCTTTAAGATAGGATTCCATAATTGCAAATTCTTTTTTAGGACTCAAAAAGAAAGCAATAAGACTGAAAAGTGGATTTTAGACCTGGCTGACTGACATGTTTACGTCTCATATTGGCTAATGTATTTGGAAGCCCCAGGAGCGTCTGTCAAATCTTATTAAAAAACTTTCCGGGGTGGCATCCATGCTGAAAAAAGAGAGAAATTGATTATGGTTGTCCGTCCTCTATGGAGAGAGATGCACTTAAACCAACCGCATAGTGTGTAAGGATGTCTCTGCGATGGTGATCTTTTGCTTTTGAAATGAGAATGGCTCGGAAGGCTATCATTTTGATTTTCCTTAATAAGAGGGCTCATTTGTACTTGATTTCTGATATCGGCGGGGTACTAGTTGTTGATTAAAAAAAAAGATCAGCAGAGATAGTTGAAGGCATGGGGACCGAATATGCCTGAGTTTGGGAAATCACTATTCAAGCCCTATCGGATGGGACCACTTTGAAACTCCCATTTAAATAATGATGTAGATATATAGATATAGATATATGTATATTCATTCTCGGGTCCTCAATCTTAGTTCAGAATTCAGTCTCGTCTTCTTCTTCGACCTAGGTTTTGGATCAAAAACCTATGACTATTGGTGGACTTGCTTATGCAAGAATCGAATCAGCAATTTTTCTGCTACGAGCTGCGAGTTGGTCCAGTCCGCCTTAAAAAAGAAAAAATAAAAAGAGAAAACTCTATTCTGAACGAAATGCAAACAAAGAATTTGACTTTCTCAGTCTGATCTAGAAGCAAATTTCTATAGAATTCAAAATCAAATATATATTTCTATAGTTTCTAGAAATGCGCTGCCTCGAGTCTTGGCTAACAAAGCCCATCGCATAAGGGAGGACTAAATAAAAAGTTATTGCGCATTAAAATGGAATTCTAACCAAAAATCATTAAATGGATATAAATGCCCATGGATGCAATTCCAATGGTAGGGGAGTTCAAGGCCAGGCTCCTTATGCTTATTAAAACCATGGCATTGAGACGAAGAATCCATTTTCTATTCTAATATTCTGGTAGGTAAAACAAAATGCACTAGCGATTGATTGGCCACGAGGCTGATGGCTGACTATTCGTCTAACAGATCAATCTTGACTGACTACCATCATTATCATTACAAAGAAAACAATTTCCATTAATATATGACTCAGTCATAGTATAGTAATCTGATGGTGCACACTACTCATCCAATCTCCGCCCACAGGATTTGGAAAGTGCGATTGAGGATTCTGCGTTTGCTGGTGACGTCAAATCCCTTCCTTCATCTTTGTATGGGATCCGAGCTCTCAGAAGCAATCCATGCTTTCAGAATGAGGTGCCCCGTAGGCAAATTGGGATTCCCGTACTCGTCAGTTTCACTGAAGACTGACAGCCATCTTCGAGACCAACAAGACAAAAGAGAACGGAAATCATCGTCCATTGAGGATGTTTCATTCGAATTCCCCAATCGGCATTCACACACAGAACAGAGAGATTGTACGGAAGGCCATGTCAGGAAAAGTGTCTGACCTTCACCTGAGTGCCATCGTGAATTGAAGTTGAAGACAGCTTTTTGACTCTATGGGACATTTATGGAATTTCTTCCATCGGCAAGAGTACCTTTGTTTCTCAACTTTAATGATTTTTTAGTCTCTCGATACTAACTAATTAGTTAGGGGAGGTACTTACTTTTGTAGTTAAGGATCCAAAGAAACAGGTCTGGGGTATCACAAGATGAAAGCGGAATGCCTGAAGCATAGAGAAGTGAAGTACAGTATGAATAAGGAATGGTGGCACACTGGCGAATGCAAACTCTCAGCAAAGTCTGCTAGCAGAGATATTGGGTTGTCCGTTAAAAGAAAAGAGTTCATTTAATAACTCCCGTGGTGTTGGCCGTTCTCATTCTTACAGCAATCGAGTAGGCCGGGTCATCAATGAGTCCCCTTAACACGCTTAGAGAAGTACATATATAAGCATGATAATAATAGTCTACAATAATATAAGTGATTGGAGGTTCGATCCCTCACCCTTTCTCACACACTACCTATGGGAGGAATGAGCTTTAAGGAATAGAAACACAGGTGCTTTCCGAGAGCCAGCGCTAATGGTTCAACGGACAACAAGAAAACTTCCTTTTCTTTATCTTTCTTCTCATTGTTCACCCGAGACTCTCGAAATAGAACCCTCGACTTGATTAACAAGTTAGGAAGTAGGAAATGTGATTTTATCAACATCATCCCGCTCTCATTCCTATCCGGCACAAGGTTTGTTAACCTCCACCTTTAGCTCGTATGATTATCCACCTTTAGCTCGTGGGTTGGCTCTCCGATTTCTATCGCGACCTATCAATATTGGAAAGTCAAGGTAGTGAAAATGCACACCTGCTTTAGTAGCCAGAGTGAAAATGCACACCTGCTTTAGTAGCCAGATACAATACAGTTGAGTGCTCAGTTCTTCCACTGCTATACTTGCATCAGAACAGGAAGAATCCCTATTTCTTTTCCATGGTTCCTTCGAGTTGGTATCTTCCTGAATTCCATTATCTCGGCTGCTTGGAATTCCTATATCAATTACCTAACCCGATAGGGCCAACCTGCTCGGAATGAATGAATGAACCCGTTCTTCTTGTTTGGTATGCAAAACTGATGCCCCAAAGGTGAGCTCGGAATACGAACTAGGATTCCTGTCTTAAGCAAGTTATTATTGTAAGGAAGATGCGGATTGAATGCATTGATTCTTCGATGGAAATCCAAGACATGCCAAGAGAGATTGTAGATTGCATCCTGATTTCCTCCGCATAGATGCTCTTACAAGCTTGTTCACTTTCTTTGGGCTAAAAGATGCATGTCTTTCTCAGCTACACCATCTTTATGCATGTCTTTCTCAGCTACACCCTTCTTTGAAGTATTGATTCTTCTCCTCCTTGCTTCTTTGAAGTATTGATTCTTATCCTCCTTGGTCATGTCATCTAGAGGATGCAAAAGGGAGAGAGATGGCTCATGTGGCAAGTGAAACATCTCTGCGAGAAGACACTCTGAACATTTTTCCTCTTGTAATCCATTGCATGTTGGAGCAATTCTTAGGGATGTGCACTGTGGCATAGAACTCCTTGATTGCTGAAGCATAAAAATCTTGCTTGAATTCAGAGAAGGTCACAACTGTCAAAAAGAGGAATCACTGCTTTGAGTTCATCTTGCTTTCCTACATGCTCCCAGTTCACCCACTTCTCACTTCAAAATACCTTCTTGAAGTAGACTGAATGATATGTATCAAATTGAAGTTGCCTTTAGAATCTGGGATCGGAACAGGACAGGTATCACTTTTCACGATCAAACCAATGGGAAAATGCAATGGATAAAAACCATGGATAAGCCCTTTCTCTTTTCTTTCAAGTACCAACTCGCCAAGAGAGGTTTGAAGAAGAATTATCTCTATGCTCCACACCTCATGAAGCTTATCTTGAACCAATCTCAGCTTTCCCCATCTGCTAGACCAAGAGCCTCCTCAATGGCTCAAAGTGTAGAGCTGCCTGCTAAGAGAAGCAAATTTTTTTGGCCTCTAGTGCTCAAGTTCCTGCTTCTGCTAGTGATCTTCCACAATCCTCTGCTCATGATATAGAAGAAGAAATGTCAGAAGAAAGCAGCAGTTCTGATGAAGAAAATGCATCTACTGCCTCCTTGCTCAAGGGCTTCATCAAAAAGCTTTTCCCATGAAGAAGCTTAGATCACCATCCTCACTCAGATGAAAGAGCTCCCTGATCTGTCCAAGAGCAATGCTCCAAAGCTAGAAAGGTTAGAGCAAGTGCTTAAGAATTGTGCTCTGGAAGTTGTGGATGACCCTCAACCAGCTCTGAATGTGCCTCCTTCTTCAGCTGAAGCTCCTCAAGATTCTTCATGCTTTTTTGTGCTTGTGGGAGTCGAATAGCTAGATAGATAGTTCTAGTCATGATGCTTGAAGGGTAGGATAGAGGCAGAAAAAAAGGTAGTATGACTTGGTTCTTCTTTTGCTCTTTTTATGGACTGTCTTGTAAACCTCTTTTGGATGATGCATGTGTGTTTCATTTCTCATATCTAGTATGACTTCCGCTTATTGCTTATCTTATGTCATATACATGCTTCATCCTTGTGCAAGTGTATCTTTGACTCTATGCTTATTGAAATAGACTTTGCACCACATGATTGCGTGTGAGCTTATCTTTTTCTTGATTGCTTTCCAAAATCTATAGAAAAGAGGGATGCCGAAACTCAGTCATCTCAGAGTTATTTGACGAGCTTGTAGGGGGTGGGGCTAAATTCTTATCCAATGCCATCCTTTCCTTCACCGAAGCCCACTAGTTGACGGTTGGGAAAGCAAGGGTTAAGCCTTTGATACAGGTTGAGCTCATCTCCTTCTCTGTCCTATCAGAGAATCTAAACAGTGATTCTTTCACGCCTAAATAAAAAGATAAGAATCCGGATCCTCCGATAGATAAGAAGGGAATGCAGGTAGCCTAGTAGCAAGGAATGGAATATGCCAAGAAGAAGTAGCCAGAGAAGAAAACCAATGAAAGATTCAAATCAGAGAAAAGCTTGAGATATGCCAATCGTAAGAACAACTCAAGCTTAAGCGGAACTAGTGCTTCACTAGATGAGATGGCCAAATGGCTGGGCCTTGGTAAGATAAGTAGGTCGATACCAACTTGATTTTCCCAATCATAAATCCTACCATATGCACCTCTTTGGGCTTCTATTGAATCGAGAAATTGGATTGTACATCTTTCATCTTATTGATTTTGATATTGATTTTGATACATTCCAACGGATAATGCAAATTGAAGCTATTTGATGTCTGACTCAGGCAAAAAGAAAAGAAAGAAGAGAACGAAAGGAGAACAGAACTTTGTATTTGGTAACTCTCCTGTAGTTATGTTTAACCTTGAATGCAATTTATAGATTCGACAACAATAGTCCCTCGGACTCGAAAAGTAATAACGAAAATGGCTAATCCAATAGCAGATTCCGCAGCTGCCACTGTTGGAACTAATGAAGCAAATGATTGACCCATCATATCATCCAAAGAAACGGAAAATACCAAAAAGTTCAAATTGACAGCTAATAACATTGATTCAATTGGCATTGACATAATAAGAATATTTCGTCTATTAAGGAGGATTCCCCGAATACCTAAAATAGAGATGATCATAGAAAAAGTGAAATATTTTATAGGATCCGTTTCGGAAACATTGAATGTCAGAGAAATTCTAATTATGTGAGGCTTAGAAAGAAGTCCTTCGTAGAGTCGAGGGAGAGCCTATTTTTCTTTTTTCTCTAGTTACCCTTTTTCCTTCTCAAACAACGCGTTTGATTTCCTTCCTTATACCAAAGGAATTCCATCTTTCTCTTGCCGATCACATCACATCCAAGGCATTTCATTTCGTTGGAATACATCCTGTCTTTTCACCTTTTATGAGTGAAAAGTGCAGTGAAACTAGCCCTCGCCATCATCATCGATGATGAAAAAACGAGGTAATTCCCCATTACGTACTCTCTTTTCTGTCTTTACCCACTCAACCACGCGAAAGTAGTACCGAGAGCTGTGCCCATGTCGGACGAGGCCTTGCTCCACAAGCCATAACTTATCAGGGTCGTGGAGGTCCGAATCTTTGTGGAGGAGAGTCGACGCCACGAGATCCGTGGTGCTTTCGTCCGCAAAGTGGTAGCTCAAGACTGCGGTAGCATCGAGGTCTCTTAAAAGAGCGCCGATGAGTTGGTGGTAATTAAGGACTAGGGCTAGCCGTTCTTCCTCCCCCATTGTAAGCGGTCGTCCTTCGGGCAGATTTACAGGAGCCTGACCTCCCTGCGGGAGATATGGGGCCACCGCGCGGGACAGGTCGTCATCGCCCATCATATTCATACCACCTAACATCATCATATTCATACCACCTAACATAGTAACACTAGCTTTCCCATATGAGCAAGCGAAGACGAGTCCTTCTGCCGACTCGAAAGGATCGAACAAGTTCCAGAGAAGAAGAAATAATTTTAGCGTTATCAAGGAGAACCATAGCCAGAATATCATTTTTTTTATTTGGAATGGAAAAATAAAGCGCACCCAAATATTTATTTTGGTGAAAAACAAAGTCACTCTTCTATCCTTCATATCCGTAGAAATCAATCTCATATGTAAACCCCCCTTCACCCCCATCCCCTAAAGTGGTAAAGAAGGAGGCTCTTTTTTGTCTCATTAGGACAAACAAATAGGAAGGGATAGTTATTTCACTGCATTGATAGAAGTCAAACTTCTATCAGAAGATCTCTCTATTATTTAGAGAAAAGAGTTGGCGTGGGTTCTACCAACGAAACGAATCAGTTTTGGATTGAAAAACATAACATTGCACAATGATCCGATTCCAGCCTATCAAAAGCCAATTTCTTTATTTAGAACTTCAATCCTCACTAGAGCACTGAACATTTGTTTAATCTCCTAAAGTGGTGTTGCTACCTCGATCTGTCCATGCGTGGATTCGCTGGCTCTGTTTGAAGCTTCGAACCTGTATTGAGCTTTCTTCCTTCGTATCGTATTTCAGCGGATCGGGTAGTTCCGGTTGCAGTCCCAGGGCTTTCAATTACTACTACTTACGAGGTTTTTCGTTCTATTGAAAACCTGCTGGCCGCTCGAGGATCGAATCCGTACAGGACTAGACCAAGCCATGCACTTCCTTTCTATATGTTAATTTGAATTCCCGATTCAAATGAATAGTCGCTGCATAAACAACTCTAGCTCTAACTCAAGAAAAGAACTACAAAGAACAAAAGATTCTTTTCTCCTCTGCAAAGTAACAGCAAGTGAAATTAGCTCCCTGTCGGTGATATAACTCACCAATACTTTAAGATCGTCAATAGCACACTACCTCTCCAAGGCAGTGCACTATTTCCTCAACAAAAGAGAAGAAGTAAACGATTACCAGGTTGTAAGCACTTTGAGATATTGGCCTTCGGCTTAAGATAGTTACTTGACTTAAAAGCATTCTCGAGATCCTTATCATTTAAGGAACAAGAAGAGATTGTCTACCTCGGTAATGGAAAGATAAGAATGATTGTGAATAGCCCCCCAGTCGTGAGGGACTGATTCTCTATAATCATATCAACTTTCACCCTTACCTTAAAGAAGAAAAGAAAACATAACTCTCTCTCCTGTAAGGAACAAGAAAAACAAGATTAGTATTTATTCCCGAAGGGAAATCAAGAGTGCATTTCCTCCTGATTGTCTACCTTTTCAGAGGCAAAAGTAGTTGATCACTTATACGAGATTCTTAAATGATTGTTATCTCTAGGCACATCTTATGGGCGGCGTCTTTTCCTCCGGAGAAGCTGTCGAAGCGATAGCCATGTCTTATCCTTTCTCGAGCAAGGTATTATTAGTTTTTTCAGGAATTAGACCTGCTGCCTCTGCCTCTGGCTTAACCCTTCCCCTAGAAGTATGTGCCCTTACCAATAACTCCCTGACTCTCTCTAACCACTGTCCTCAGCCTGCAGTACTGAAGTTCCCGATTTATTTATCTTTCGATTCCTGGCTCAAGTCATCTTCTTTTCTTTTTGAAACAATTCTCTATAGCTGGTCTGCCCACTGGCCTATCCTACTTTGGTTAAGGTGATTGGAGATTGCTCAATCTGAAAAGGAAAACATTCGATCCTTGCAATAAAAAAGGACATGAATTGGAATGAAAAAGAAATGATTACTGAAACTTTCAGAGAGATGGAGGAAAAACAATCGGTTTAAGCAAGAGCTTTCAAGTTGAGAAAGAAGAAGGGCGAAGGCTTTGACATTCAATCAACGGAGTTGTTTTCTATAGCGCCTTCCCGAAAGCCTAAACCAGAAAAGAGGATGGTCCCGTATTAGCCAAAAGCATGCAATATCAGGAACTTCCATCCAGGCAAGCGTTACGAAAAAGGGTCCATTGGATACTGACAGCAATAGATGGTACCCGAAAGAAAGGCACAGAATGAGTCGACAAAAGGTTCTCGATTGCCGCCCCCTGTGGTGCATAAACGAGCTGGCAGGCTCGTCGTTGAGACAGTGATTATTTCATGGCAATCCCTTAAGTCAACCACTCTAGCATATCGATTTTGAATTCAAGTTTCTCGAACAATCTATTCAACATTTTAAGATCTCGCAAAAAGGAAATAAAACATGGGTATCGAACAAAGAAATCAGCTATGTTAGTTGCCTTTCGGCGCCCACTTGACTGCTCACAGGCTTTGACCTAGGATAAAAGAAAAGGGATACTGTGTATGAATCACTCACCTATTATTCCGAATTCTTAGTCTTGACGTATGGTCAAGTAGTTCGGGGTGGGATCAGATGTTGCTAGTTCACAAGTCTCGGGCTTACTACTGAATCCAGAGCAAGAGCAAGAATCGAACCAACCTTTCGAACTGAGTTAACGGAGTCGTTTCCGTAGTATTCAAGTAAAGAAGCTGGGGAGACAGGACTTTGGATTGCATGATTGGGGGGGGGGATCTGGCCAATGAAGATAAAGTATTTGATGATTGGATTCAAGATTCGTAAACCATCAAAGCAAGGCTCCTTCGCCCGCCTGGTGATACTTAGCTTCTGCTATGACATCTTTATCACTACCGAAAGCTCGTGCATACAAAGATTCAAGAAACGTTAGAGGTCAAGCCTTTTGCTATGGCCTTGGAGCGGTAAACGACAGAGTTGAAGGAGTTGTTAAAGAGGGCTCCTGTTCTTGCGCGTTCTTCCCCGGATCCTTCTCACAGGTGTGAATCCTTGCACTCAGCTTCTCGTTGGGTTCCACCGCCGGAAGGTACGGTCTACATCAATGTTGATGCAGCGCTGTTTATTTCTACTCGACGCATGGGAATCGGTGTCGTGATCAGGGACCACAGAGGAAACCGCTTGGCTACGTGCAGCGAGCATCTTACTGAGTGAGGTCACGGCACCAGAACTAGCTGAAGCCTTGGCAGTGCGCCGGGCAATGGCCCTTGCTCGGGATGAAGGTTTTTTTGGTCACATTATTCTGGCAACAGATTGTCTCTCGGTGGTATAACAACCCCGTACGGCGTAACAAACAGTAGCTTGATTTCACTGAATGCTTTTGTGCAACAGATAGATAGCTGAGCAAGCAATCCTCCCCTGAACTGTCTCACAAAATACGACTGAGCAGGGCCAGAGACCCCTAGTCTATAAGAGTAGGTGAGAAATGTGCATTAGGGTAAGAAAGAAGTAAAACATGGATGACATTTTTGGATTCTAAGAAAATACTGCTGGGAAAGCAGAAGTCTTAAGCCATATTACCTCAACCATTGCTCAATAGCTGGGTCTACGATCCGGTAACCTGAGACGACCGTTCTAAGATCTTAGCCTTTCAACTCAACCAAATTAGCCTTTTTATTGAACTACGTTCCCTTTCACTCCCTCAACGGCGCATTGAGGAAGACAACAATCCAACTCGATCATCAGAACAGTTAGGTTTTAAACACAAGGCGGATGACGACAAGTTAGCATACGGGAAAGATACGTGTGGAAGGCCCATATCATGTATTCTATACCAGTGATTTGAAGTATCATATCCCTTCCTTTCAAAACTGGCATCTTTTTCAACTCTTGAGAAAAGGTAAGATTCGATAGAACGCAGTAACCCAGAGGAAGTCAAGAGCTCACAGTAACCTAAAGCTGCCAATAGCAAAAGATAGAGGAGGAATAGTTTCTCATGCCGAGATAAAAAACTCAAGCGCCATCCGTTTCCTATTTGATTTCAGAACAGCGGAATATCATCACCCGTGGTTCACTTGAGCATGAATAGAGTTCGGTCTCCTTATGAATTCAAGTTGGTAAAGAAGTGGACTTCGGAGCTTTCGGTACAACCCCTCCAAGGCGGGCAACTGTCTCATTTGACACTAGCACTTAAATAAAGAAAGGTAGGAAGGGCTCCCTCCCTCTAATGAAATGGGCTTCTTTAAATTATGCAATACGTTCACCAGTCTCGGATCTTTAGAAAAAGGAACCAATCCTATTTCGGCACTCTTTAGAGGCTATCGCTCGTTTACCGCAGATCTCTATCCCACAGCTGGCTAATAAAATCGCCTTGGCAATGTGTCAAGTCCTTTCAGTCAGAGTTCAACTCTTCAGCGAAAGTGAAAAATCTACGGTCTTCCATCCGCGGAGGTAGCCATGGACTCCATAGTATATGTTGGTAGCTAGCGTACATGCTTGATGTGAGGGGGGGTTGTTACCTATTCTATTCCCTTGCTTGGATAAAAACACCCATCTTTCCGTACGAAAGACACGCAACTAGAGCAACTTGATATTACGTATGTAGACCTGGCCTCCCTCAATAATAGCTGGCTCACCCGATTGACGATTTTCAAAGATCTACGCCAAGCGCCTCGAAGCGGGGATCCACTTTTTACTACTTTAGAAAGTGAGAAGCCTTTGGCTTGATTTCTTCTGTGGCTTCTTTATGTTTACCCACGCCGCGGCTATTCAATAAAAGGATTGGTAGTTAGTTGCCTCACCCTATTGGTTGTTGGTTTTCTTTCTCCTCTGCGTTCGTGAAAAGCTAGTATGCTCGCGGAAATCGTCTAAAGGAAACTACTCGCTAACTCGCTAACAAGACGGACTTCTTCCTCTGGCTCTGCCAGGCTATGCTGCTCGCCTAAATCGGTATCAATAACTTCTATCGTACTTCGACCTCTCATTGGAATGATAAGTTGGCTACGACGAACTAATAAGTTTCTCTTCTTGTCACCTTCTTTAAGCCTTTCCTTCCGCTTCCATCGATAAATATATATAGATAAGCTTGGAGAAGCGATTAAGGTGTTTCCACTCTTAGGTTGTTCAATATGCGAAGACCGTGTCAATCACTACACCAGTGATACGAAAAGCAAGCATTCTTCTCCAGCTGACGTACCGACGCCTCACTACTACTTAATTAGTGAAAGATACGTTGGGATGTTTTCAATTCTCCATCAAGAGGCGGGCAACTATCTCTTTTAACACTAGACTTCGGATCGCCTTCCTACTGGTTTTCTTCTCGGTCTCCCCAACTAGGGGAAACCTCAAAGCAAACAACAGAGCAACACCTATCTTTTTTCTTTAAGCACTGAACATCCGGATCCCCTTCCGACTTGCTTTTCCGGGCACTGGTCTTTCTAACAACTGGAACTCGTCTCCCTTTTCCTGATTCGCATCTTCTTCGGCTTTTGCTACGGTCTGTTCCTTCCTTCAGTCAGTCCTTCCTTCAATATTTTTGCCTGCGGATCTCTCTCTTCAAAACATATATATCTTTCGGCGCCAGTCTTTCCTGCCTTACCTTAACCCCGCTTTCACGTGGCGAATCGGTATGAGGTTTCAGTGATCACTTTACGGTATTCTTTAAGCTTTCTTGGTCACCGGACAGAGTGAGAACTGGTCAGCTTGCTTTCTTTCCCTAGCACACACTTAGTAGATAGTAGGCACATGTCCGCTAAGAGCTCATCGAACTTGACTTGTAGAGTGAGACCTGTGCTCGATATGGTTCATTTCAGTGCTCTTTCTCTCGGTATCGTTCACCACATGCCTGTGATCGATCTCTCTCAAGCTAGGTTTGGTATCGGTATCGGTGAAGTCCGTCATTGAATTGAAGTGGTAGAGTGGTAAGTGGGCGTACGGTCTATGTATTTCCTATCAGTGGCATTAGTTCCTTTTCATTCTCTAGATAGATGGGCAGAACAAGCTTCTCTTTATATTCTATTCTAGAAAGGATCAATTATATTCTCATCTCCTATTTGTTTGAGCCATTCATTATAGTGGTGGTGCCGGGAAGGCAGCTTAGCACTCTAGTCCTTTTGAGTAAGGAATTGTAGCATGGGCAGGCAATCTCTTCGATTGATTCCCCTCCAGGAATTACTTGAATTAATTAGCCGGCCCACGGAGTGAAATATCGAACTTAACCTATAAATAACTAGTATCTCAAAAACCAAATAAAAGGCTTTCTTTTAAGCTTGTTAATGGAATTCCACAGGAGTCAAGCGCTAGCAAAGAAGAATTGGAAATCAGTTGCTTCCCTTCTGGACTCAAGTCAGCAGAAGAGTGAACTTCATATTAATAGGTAAATCCTACATCAAGTGTAAAGGAAGTACACTTTTTTTGATTCGGCGCTTAATAACTCGTACTTTACGTTGGTTTCGGTTCGATCAACTATCCTTTTTGAAGCGGATAGTTCACAGTGCTCATTCTCAAAAAAGCGGAAAAGCCATGATGTTTCCACTCCATTTTCATTATGAAGATGTATTACGTCAGGATCTGTTGCTCAAACTGAATCACGCCAATGTTATGGAAGTTCCTGGATTGTTTGAAATAAGATTAGTACCAAAAGCTGCCTCTGATTTCAGAATCCAATTTGGAAAATTGGCTATGGAGATTTTGTGCGGTCAGAGATTCATACAGACACAAAGGGGCCCCTATTTTCAAGCAGGAAAGTCGTTTCGATCCAATCCATTCTTGGGGTCCGAAAAAGACACTGGATATGTCAGTGACTTTGCACGACAAAGCGTTCTCCGAGGGAATGGAATGTACCATTTTTTGGTAAGAATCTTGACAGTAATGTCTATGTTAGATTCTCCGGTCGAAATACGGGAAAACTCCATCAAATTCTTTATGGAAACGGAGTTTTGCGAATTCTCCCCGGAACTGGAAGATCATTTCGAGATCTTCGAGCATATTCGAGGGTTCAATGTGACTATTGTCACTTCGGCCAATACAAAAGATGAGACTTTACTACTGTGGAGCGGCTTTGTGATAATGGAACCAACCAGCAAAAAGCATTAACGCTGCAAAAATCAATGCACCAATTGCAGTACAATAGAGTTGTAATTCACTAGTTATTCCAGATGCTCGCCAAAGCTTAAAAAAACCTTAGGTTATTTGGATTCCTCGGAAACCCCCACCTACATCACCATTCAATATTTCTTGCCCTACTATAGGCCAAACTACCTGAGCACTGGGTCCAATGTGAGTAGGATCACTTAGCCATGCTTCATAATTGGAAAAACGGGCACCATGAAAGTACATGACACTCAACCAAAGAAAGATAATGGAAAGTTGCCCGAAATGAGCACTAAAGACTTTTCTAGAAATCTCCTCCAAATCACCAGTATGACTATCGAAATCGTGAGCATCGGCATGTAGGTTCCAGATCCAAGTGGTAGTATCAGGGCCCTTAGCTAGTGTTCTTGAGAAATGGCCGGGTCTGGCCCATTCCTCAAAAGATGTTTTTACAGGATCCCTATCCACAACAATTTTTACTTCTGGTTCCGGCGAACGAATAATCATTAAGTCCTCCACAAGAGCATATCCAAGTGGATCATCAACTGAAAAGGCAATAAATGAGAAGTTGATTCCCGTACAATTGCATTTAGTTGGTTTAAAGCGAGTTCACTTGTCCAGCTTCTTCTATATCCAATGCACTCTCAATTGGACAGGAGGATCTGCCCACATATTGGTTAATGTAATGTTGCTGTGGAGTTTTGGTACCTACTACTATGTCCAATCAGTTCCAACTCTGAAAGTTCAGGTGAATTTGGTAACTAAGGATACCTTTAAAGGTCATAATTGTCATGGAAGGATATCCAGACGAGTGTCCAGGGTAGCCAAGCAAGATACCATGCGCAGTGCCTCATCGAGGGTTGTTCTAGCCATCTCCACAGGGGTCCGTCCGGTTCTTCCTCAAATGGGTTGCCTCAATCTTTATCAAAGTTTTGGTATCTAGCTTATCCAGCTACAGTATAGTATACTCCTTCCTTGCTCGATAGAGCTCTTTGAATCCGCTTCAACTAAATGCGTAGAATAGAGTAATTTCTTCAAAAGCCAGTTTCTTTCGAGAAGGCAGGAGGCCCATAGCGAGTTACAATAGTGCCAGTTCTTGTATGGAAGGCCGTAATTCCGGTAACCTCGACTGCTCTAAGAATGATCCGGGCTAGCCGGGCACATCACATCAAAGTTAGGTCATTTGTCAAAAACATGGCAAATAGCTCAGTTGGTTTGGTAAGGGAGCTTTTCTCTCACTTAAACCACTCCCATATTAGGTATCCTATATCGTCTTAAAGTTCCCCCGCATTACCCATAACTTACCACCTGTATCTCCGGAACTCAAATCGCAAAATGACAATGCTTTCGATAGTCTGTACTAAATTACTTTGTACGAATGCACATCTCGGCCGTCGGGTAGCTGATCACCATTTCAAAGTCTATATCTGTGGTTCAAGAAATGGAATTGCTATTCTCGATTCAGACAAGACACTGATTTGTTTACGAAACGCTCTTCATTTTATAGGATCTCCCATTCGTCAAAAAGGCCGTTCCTTCTTTTTAAAGACCAATCATTTATTTATTTATGAGATAACGGAAGAAATGGCGAGCTATTTAAGAAGCTATTTAAGAAATGTGAATTCTCATTGTTTCGATGATTCTCAATGGAAGATCGGGGCGTTTTTGACCAATTCTTTTGCAAATAAAAAAAATTCCGTTCAAGAAAGAAGAAGATCAATTTTGGGTTGAACCAACAACCTGATTGTGTGGTTATTCTGAATGCAGATAG
Source organism: Hordeum vulgare subsp. vulgare (assembly GCF_904849725.1). Classification (NCBI taxonomy): domain Eukaryota; kingdom Viridiplantae; phylum Streptophyta; class Magnoliopsida; order Poales; family Poaceae; genus Hordeum; species Hordeum vulgare. The sequence goes on along the minus strand of NC_058521.1, from coordinate 547,672,973 downwards.
AAAGTCTTCGGTCATACTGGAAGCTGATCGATCACAAATACCTATTCCATCCTTAGTTTATTCTACGATCCCATGGGAATCCTATAAAAGAATCACTTATCCCATCCCAGCGAATGATCCTATACAGTTCGTATATCTATTTTGTCATTCGATCATGAAAACTGTGATTCTTGAACAGAATGCGATTAGTAGAGAAACATAATCTCTCAGAGTCACTTTGAGTACGGGGAAGTCCGCAGGGATGAGATCCGCCTACTACTCAACCTCTTCTTCTTCCCCAATAGACGAAGAAGAAAATAGGGCCAAGGCGCTATTGGAGATGCGCAAAAAATATCCATCGGGAGATGGCGCTGACGCTGACGCTAACGCTCGCAAGGCGGTTTTGCACGCAATTTCCAAAAATCCTTTCTTTTTCGTTGAGCTCATAACCCGGTTTGGGCCGATTGACTCTGAGAGCGATCGAGGGGTCGCGGGCTCACACCTTGCTTTTGCGCATAGGATCGAAGAGATCCTAGAATTTAATGGAAAGAGCAGCGGCTCTCTGAAAGACCTCATGGATCTTAAATTGGATTTGGAAGACGCCTCTAAAAGAGAGGAGATTCTACTTCCATATTTTGCCTCAAAAAAAGAGGCAAAGTCCTAGCGTGATACAAAAAGAAATAATGGGCAAGGGCGGAGAATGATAGGTTCATAGATGTGGAGTAATCAGTTCTTCATTTGAAGAGTTAGTTGGCTGGCCTACCGGCCCGCAGATGTAGAGAGGTTGCCCCCGCCATCCTCTTGAACTACGAAATCAAAGCGATTCCTGTTGATGGAAGAAAGGCTAATTTCGTTTGATCCGATCCGCCTATGCCAGTTCGAGTCTGGCGAGTCGCTATCATCTGTTGCCATAACTTTTTCTATTAGCTCATCTTGTCCGTAGTGATATTTTGGAGAAGGAGCAATTACCGGAGTGAGAAAGGTAGAAAGAAGCAATCACGAAAGCTAGTGCTAGTTGTGGCTTTTTGTACTAATCTTGTTTGTTCGGTAGCTCGCATCAGCAGCTTTAAAAGGAATAGAAAACGAGGCTTTTTCCACCACACCAGGGGCGGGCATTACGCTCAAGCAGGGGAAGTCAATTTGACTGCTGCTCGAGAACCTGTTTGAACAAGAAGAAGTAGCATGGCTCCAGCGGGGCGGAGCCAATTGGCTACGACATGGTGACCGAAATACAAATTTTTTCTACCACTTTGCAATTGCAAGAAAAAAGAGGAATCTGATCAAGTACTTGATGAGCGATACTGGAGATCGAATAGAAGGTAATGACTTACTCGGTGCACATATTTAGGGCTATTTCTCTCATCTGTTTACCTCCGAGGTCCTAGCTCCAGACCCGGATGTGATTAACAAGGTGCGGGCGAGGGTCACGCAGCAGATGAATGAGAGTCTCCTGGCTCCATTCACAGCAGACGAAATAAAGAAATCATTGTTCAATATTGGGGATTTGAGGGCCCCGGGACCAGACGGGCTTCATGCTGTATTTTTCAAGCGTTTCTAGCCGATGCTTGAGAATGACTTAGTGACTGAAGTACTCCAGGCCGTGAACACAAAACATATCTGAGGGCTGGAATGACACAGTGATCGTGCTGATACCAAAAGTGGAGAATGCAGAAAAGGTAACGCAATAAAGACAAGCCTATGTAACGTTATTTATAGGGTGATTAACAAAATGCTTGCCAACCGGGAATATTACCAGAGATTAATGGTGCTTCCTGAAAGAAATAATGCTTAAGATGGGGTTTGCACCAAGATGGGTTTCTTTGATGATGGAATGTGTATCATCTGTAAAGTACCTTGTTCGGTTTAATGACCATGAAACTGATAGTTTTGTACCCTCAAAAGGGCTTCGCCAAGGAGACCCCCTTAGTCCGTACTTTTTCCTTTATGTGCATAGGGGCTCTCAAGCTTGTTACTTCATGCTGAGGAGAACAATAATCTTTCGGGAGTGAAGGTGTGCCGGGACGCCCGCTCGGTGTCACACCTCTTGTTTGCTGACGACTCCCTCATTTTGATGAAGGCTAATGCAAGTAATGCAGCCTGTCTGAAGAACTGTCTTGATTCTTACTACGCCTCATCTGGCCAGCTGGTAAGCGACGGTAAATCAAGCATCTATTTTAGTCCTAATACTACTGTTGATCATAGAGTGGAGGTTTGCACAGCTTTGAACATCATGACCGAAGCTCTAACAGATAAATACGTGGGACTACCGCCCCTGGTTGGCGCAGAGAAAAGTCACTGTTTTAAAGATTCCTCAAAAAAAACAATCCGGTTCACCATTTTAGGATCGGTAGACTCACGTCAGATCCGTCATCCCTACTTACACTAGCCACCATTGCTGTCTGCACAAGACGATACGGCGAATCAAGGACTGTGATTTGATTCAAACTTCTTTGTATGACATATCCCGTCCTTTCCATGCGCCTATATGCTTAAAATGCAAGAGGTGGATGGTATCGATCAGCGGTTCCGGGTAGTGCCCCCTCAGAACGAGGTAAGAGCGAATGATCTTTAGCTGGACGGAATCATCATTTTCCCTAATTTATTATACTCGAAAGCCGTTGCACAGGAAACCTGTGCATACGTTTTCTCGCTTTTTTTGTTCTTTTTCTGATTGGAAGGGCAACCAACAAGGGTAGAAATAGGTGATTCCACCGAGCTTTCCTTCGGGATGAAATGAGGAATCTCGATCTGGTTGCTACCTGCTGAGCCAGAAGGCAACGTATACACAAGTATAGACTATAGGTAACACTGTAGGGTACAGCCTTGGGTAGTCTTAGGGTTTTCCAAGATATGATATGATCGGGTTATTTATTAGAATTGGAAATAGCTAGACGAATAAGTAGGCTTTAAAAGGACGAATAAAGTAGGCCTTCTAACTCAAAGTACTCCAGCTTAAGGAAAGACATGCAACATTGGTGATCAACGTATGGAATTTCCGCTATTCCGTTCCCATTGCTAAGGGGCTTTGAACACCTCGGGTGCGCGGTTACTCTCGGATGGTTCACGGCAATTCCAGGTAGTTTCTACTAATAGCTCATTTTCCTGTATCGATAAAAGAAATGGCATCATGTCTTCTTCCGTAGCCTGAACTATCCAACTGGACTCCGGCTATGCGGATTGCTTTCTTCATGTCAGTTGGGTAATTCGACCGTCCACCTTCCATACAACTTGAGTTGGCTTTGATCGATTGCTTGGTGTCACGCTATTTACTACTACGGTTAGCGAAATTCGTTTATGACACCGATTCATTTCTAGTTGATCCATTTTGTAAGGTCGTTCAGAAGCAAAGGCCTACTACTCTACTAGTAAAGTAAGCTGGTCAAGTCAAAAGAAGGTTCCTGACTATCTAGTAAATGAGTGCACGAAGAAAGGGAATGGCATGTTCACAAACTGGTACTTTTCTCCCGGTAGGTATGTTTTACAATAGGCATGTGCCATGAAGCAAGAAAAGGAAACATGTAGATAATGTTCTAACGTGCCGCTATTTACGACGAGTTTCTAATGGATCTAGGAAAGAGAAAATGAAAATGCTGCTGTCACCCTACACTGGAGAATAGAAAGGCAAGATAGACTATTGAAGCCAACCTTTTCATCCCCAAAAGCCTTTGAAAGACCTTACCCATCTATATCTGAAGCAACCTAAAAAAGCAGGTGACGTTGTTGCCCGAGGAGTTGATGACCTTGTAGAAGCATTTGCCCTTGCTGCTCTTTCAACTCAAGAGGATCAAAACATCGCCGGTAAACAGCAGAGGGGGAACCTGTTCCAAAAGCAAGGTAAAGAGTCTTTACGATTGAAAAAGAGAATCCCAAGAAGGGGACACAAGAGCACGGTCTAATCTGGCTTGCACTAATGTGGAACTCAATCTCCTATTTTTCCAAGTGAAAGCCGGGCCGACGAACCCCGTGTCAACAAAGCCCCAAGCCTGTGATCAAATTATTTTTGATCTTGTCCCTTCCTTCAATTGCTTTGTTAAGGGAACAGTTCATTGGATCTTCTACGGCTCCCACCTCTGTTTCGGCACCGGCTCCTAAAAAAAAGTACTAGGAATGGCGAATGGTTCGATTGAGGCTAACGCAAGAGCTAGTACTCCCCTGAGCACCAGACCCCTTCCTTATCGGTATCCCTAATCGAATCCTATCTCTCTGGGGAAAGGTATCTTTTTTCAATTCGAACAACGGTATCCCTACCTGGCAAACTATCCTCGTTTTCGAAGTCCCTAGTTTTGTCCTCTGCTGTAGTATTCCGGTTAGTAGACGGCTTCCTTCATCGGAAATCTAGCCAGTGCTTTCCATTAGGTGTGCAACGAAGGATAGCCTTGTGCAGAGGCGGGGACATGATTCGAACCCGCTATCTTCAGATCATGAGCCTGATGAGTCGACCAATTCCTCTACCCCGCTTCTTCCCCTGATCTTTCTTTCCCTCTTCCCACGGGGGTTCCCCTTGCTTGCTTGGCCGGGATAGAACCAGCGTTTAGGCTGCGGCTAGGCGCGGAGGTTGGAGCTCCCGAAAAGAGAAAGGAGACTGAGATAGGGGTTGTCCTTGGTTTTTCCAAGGAAAGCTTGATTTAGCATGTAACGTGAACATGAGCGGACACCCACACAATCGAGATTTGAAGAAAAAGTACCATACCATTGTTGTTTTTAGGGCGAAAAAGAATGGGTCATCTTTGTCAATTGATAACTGAGTGAGAGAAGACAATCACGTTCTTAAAGCGGTCGGTTCGCCGGATTCACAACCTTCCCCTATTGGCCGGCTGCCCGTGAAACACATAGGCTCCTATCGCATTTATCGATCGAGAATAGTCTCATCTCACATCAACTCTTTCTCTATGATAATTTGAGAGTGAAAAACAAAACATTGATTTAGAGTTTGATCGGGATTTGGTACTGATTCATAAACAAGATGAAATGAATCGACATGTTAAGCATCTCATCAACGAAGGTACTTAACATACGCGTTTTCAAGTTGCATTTCGTGCTCTTTTTCGTCGCCAGCTAAATCAATCAATTTGACAAGATCGTGCATCAATCACCTCGTCCGCTAGGGAAATGCACTCCTGAATAGACTCGATTCCCCGCCCCGCATCAGTGAAATGTCTAAGACGCAACGGAATCGCAACGTTTCTTTCTATATGATAATATTACCCGAGGGGAGGAGATGCCTGAAAATTGGTTTCTTCTTTTCAAGAGATGGGATTGAAGGATTTGCTAATGCCCGACCCTTCTCGACTAGAAACTCTTCCGCTCCTCCGGACCTTTCGAACACCAAGAAGCAGAATGCAGTGTCTGCTATGATTGCCCCAGATGTAAGTTGGCCTCCCCCAGCCATAGCTATTTTAGCCGATTTTTTCTTTTGGATATGGCAAGTGGTTGTAACTGCTAAATACAAATCAATGAATGTACTTGAACTGCCGGTATCAATAAGGGCAATGCCTGTTTGTCCACCAACAGTGACCTTGACTGAAAATGTGCCAGCAGTGACCTGCCCTGAAACTGCATGAGCCGAAATATGCATGAGATACTCATTTGGAGGGGAGTCCTGATCCTGTGGGATTTCTTCTTCTTCTTGTACTGCAATCTCTTCTGTGGCATCATTTGGTGTGTCAGTTTCCTGCATGACATTGATAGTAGGGATTAACTTGCAGAAGTTTTTGATTGGTCTTTTTCATGTCATGGGATAACCCCCCCGAAAGAAGAGTGCAAAGACCAAGTTCCCATTTCCTCCGTTCATCCACGAGAATCGATATTCGTTCTTTCCACTTTGAATACGTCAATTCTCATCCGTTACTTGAGATTCGATACGTAAGATACGTCATTTCTCATCCGTAACTTCCATCTGATAAGGGCAATAAAGCCAAGGCAAGCTCATATTTGCGTATCTAAAGGCTTGGTGTGGAGTTTTGGGGAGAGGGCCTGGGTTTCGGGAGATGAAAAAAGCCTACTTTTACAGCTAAGTGATTAGGACTTGATCGAAAAATATTGCTCTCAAAACATGCATTTTTGAGGTAAACTAGAAAAACACTACTTTTGACCCATAGTGATCCGCACTTTTTTCATTGGAAATCGAGTTTCCTTAGGGAAAAAGGACTTGCTAACTTTTGCAGCTATATGAAACGGACTTGCCTACGGCACTTTTGCACCGAAGAAACTAAAAAATAGTCTTTCTCTGCCTAAAAGCAATGTAGGATTTCTATGAAACAAGTCCGGATAGGTAACTAGGCGGATAGGAAGGATTTCTACGAGCTTCAGTTCATGAATTGAAATATGCATGCATCCCATTCATAAGGAGTAGCTGGCTATCCGTGTGCAACACTCATTTCTTTCTAGGAAGATAAGATCCCGCTCTAAGGCATTGGAGCTGCTGGAATATGATACGAAAATACAGATTGATGTTTCTGCTTCTCCTCTCTCGGGAATAGTTTACCGACCGGGCCACCTGTAAATTCTTTAGTTAAAAAAGGCCTCGGGAGTAGTCATCCTAGTATCGAAAATCATCTATTTAGCTTTCCGAAGGTAGACAGCAGCATTGATTCTCCGATTATACGATGGCAACATGTGTGAAGTCTAGTACCAGATCATATCGGGGATAGCTAGCTCATCAACAGTTCATTTCTATGTATGGCGAGAAGTCCAACTGTCAAGCATGGCACGATTCCAGAATCATCGCTTGGCTGCTGCTTAGATGAGATGAAACCTGAGCTGACTTCTCTGTTTTAGTACCGGCCAGGCCTGCTTCTTAAGTGAACTCATCCATTCCCTTGTTAGTACAGAAGGAGGCGATATCGTGTAAATTCCCTAAAGAAAACCGTATTTTCCAATGATTTAGGGCCCATACCCCAATAATGATGACGAAGAGGTCTTCCTGCTTCAAAAACAGGGCTTCCTGACCCAATAAAAGAGTGCACATGGAAGTAGTTCCGCTCAATTCTCCAATACGACTTCGGGTGTGACCCCAACCCCACCAAATGGTGATCCTCGAGACCAAAGGGCATTGAACGAGAGAGAAGGAAATCGTCCACAGAGAATCGGAGTATCCGGCCTAGTGATAGTTAGAAAGAGTTGGCCAATACAGAATCTCATGCGCCTCTCATTGATGAACCCCTTTTTCCTTTATCCTCTACTGGTGGCTGATTGATTGAGCGCCGGTCTCACTCATTCTTTATGAGCGGAAGCCATGCACCTATCACCTATAACCGGAGAAGTACTATACGGCACGGCACCTTCGGCGAGGACTCAACTCAACAGAGAATGATTTGACAAACATTGATCCATGCTTGGCCTTAGCCTGAGCTCAACTCTGAAAAAGAAAAGAGGAGAATCTCTCTAGCTTGTGGAATCACTTCCCTGGATGCTTAGATAGCTCAAGAAAGTGCGCCACTTCTCCCTTAGAGCCCATCTATCTAAACGGGTATAAAAACAGAGAAATAGGCTCATTAAGTGAAGTGAGAACAGAACTCGATCTTTGCTAGGCGTGAGAAGGAAGCCCTCGGTATCCTGATATTTCTGAACTCCGTGAAGAACAATTCCATGAATATGGATAAGCAGAAGTCTTTGGGCTAGAGCGCACTAAAGAAGACAAAAGTGATGACTTGCCAGCGTTGGACGTTTCTCTCCTCTAGCTCTGTGCAAGCTGAACTCCTTGGCGAAAAGGGAGTATGCCAGTGGGTAGCTCTTCTATAACCTCCGTTTGAGGTGTTGATGTACGATTTCCTATGCCGATGCCGTTTCTATACTCAGAATAAAAGCCTCATAGCAAAGTCGAAGTAGATTATCCAACCGAATGCCATTGACTTTAGTCTTTAGTATCTGCCAGTTCCGGGTATGTTGAATCTCCAGAGGGATTTCCTCGAGGCGAAGGGCCAGCTTCTCCGATTGATCTTGAATTTGGATATGACTGCGCTAGAGCAAGGTAAACCTAAGGCCTAGGCCTGACGATGAAGGCCAAAAGTGTCAATTCTTTCCTAATGAGCCTGTGTCCGAGGACTTCAAATATGTGTCCCTCATACCTGCCGATCCTTCCGCAAAAGGAAGATGTTTTGCTCGAGCAATGCGTTATATCCAGATCGATGAGACAGATATGGGACTTCTACTAAGAGAAAAAAGGATGCGATTCTAAGGCCTATTTCTAATGGCGAGAATTGGCGATAGGGACCCTTGACGATAGATCGGCTTACCAATGGTTATAATGGTAGTAAACAAGAATGCATTCATTCTGGGTTACTCGAAAACGTATGCAAGCCCAGATCTTTCCGTAGGAAATATTATCAATTGGATGGCTGTTTACAATTACTTTCTTATCACCTCCTGCCTGCCATAACTGTTATAAGGTTTACTGACATGGTGAGTGGAGTCTCGAAGCAATAGATATTCATAAATCTTTCCTTCTCCTGCTCATCCCTTGCTTGTGGGAAGTGCCATATGAATTTGCATGGGAAAGAAAAGGCACCGATTTCACTCCCTTCGGTCGGGGTACGCCCGAGCCAGTGAAAAACGAAGTGCACTTTTGGAAATGAAGAAATTGCTCAGTCAACTACGGAATTGTGAGTGAAACAAGAGAGCGGCGCCTAAGGTGGATACCTAGGCAAGTCGCAGTCAGAGACAAGGCAAGCAAGAACCCCGGTATCTGCTGCTTCATCGTTCGTACTAACCAAAAGATCAAGATGATGAACTAGCCTCGGGGCACAACTTGAGAGGTACGCCAGTACCATAGCTCGTACAAGTAAGAGGTTTTTCAACATGGGCAGCAGATTAAGTGATTTATTATTGGAATACGGGTATTATACACCATTTCTTTGTTCCATATTCTATGCTTTGCTGGTGAGAAAGAGAAACTACTTTGGATCCCCGACAACCATGACATCTTCTCAACGAAATCCGCTTTTGATCAGGGGAATCCTTAATCTAACACTAGGTTTTCCCTCAATCTAACAACCGGGGACCTATCAAAGATATCACCTATCCCTATTCGAATCAGCATTCCTTTCCTTTAGTTTCAAACAACTATGCATTCTAATACAAACAAGAATTGTAGTTGCCTAAACTATGAAACCTTAAACAAGAGGGCGTATGGGTTAATAGCTCTATCTTTATTCCATCGAGGAGTCGAGCCCCGAAGCTAAGCCACTAACAGTAGGAGAGCGCTCGCCACAGCCAGTTGGAATTCTTTGTTCCCTTCTCGAGCTATCTCATCCAATATCAACAACCGACGCGGGTCGAACAGCCAAACAAGTTCTATTCCTTCCCTTTGACACGTCTTCATGCACTTTACTTGTTTTACAAAGCAGACCCCATTGCATGGTAGATAATTCACCATGGTCCCGAGATCCGGTAGCTCAGCATCATTCACGGCAGCCAAGATATCCCATCTTTGACAAGTAATTTATGACAAATGGAACCTTCCAACTAAAGACGGGGAAGTGGAATCAAATGATGACCAAGTCAATAGCTCCCGAACAATCCGATGAGCGATTCAAGATATGAGAGGCCATGCACATTTGAAAGAATTCCCACACACAATGGGAGCCGTTTCAACCATTTCTGCTCTACGTTGCAAACTAGGGGGCATAAGCTACCAAACCCCTGGCTAAGAATCTATATCATACCGAGCAATCATTCCGTATTCTTGAGAAGAAAGAACGCATGAATCCTCGCTTTGAGCTCACCTACGAGTGCACCTAACAAGGTTTTCCAGACCTAATAAACGTTCATTGCAAAGAAATGTTGACCTCAGATTTAGAGAGGATCAACCACAGTTTGAGAAAAGAAAAGTGCACACCGGCATTATGCCTCGTAAAGCTACCCCCATTCATAGCTTTATTCACTGTCTGCTCGAATAGCTTCATTTCAATGTTAGGATGACCCGCAAGGTCATCTAAAATAGCTTCCACCTATCTAGTTTCCATGTGGCACGCCAACCACAATCACTTCATCCCTTGGCTTCTTTATCATAGCTGCCTACCTCTTCAGATCAAGGATCAAAGACTATAGGAGCTCAAAGTTATTGTCGCACACTTCCATCTAGGAGATGCATGTTAAGCTATCCCTTGGATTATAGCCTAGGAGATCGATTGGCAGGCCTTGTTCTATGAAAAGAGTATCCTTATGGTTTAGGAACCCCAACATCTATTGAAAAGTATGATGCACCCCTCGGTTTACCAACATTTCCATTCAACCTCATTTAGATTCTATTAACTAACAAGCCGGGATCCAATTCCATTTCAACCGCTGAGGTCATTAACGAACTAGAAAAGAGCTAAGGAACTATTTCCAGATACCTAATCGGGTGCTGAACGAACTACTACTTCAATATGTCATTGCAATTTCAAATGGGTTTCGATGGCACTCAAGCAGCCTCACTACTTCGATCTCAGTAACCTAATGATCTCCCCAAACCAACTCATTCTCGGAAGGAGACATGGCCAAGGGTGAACAAGATATGATGGCTGAGAATCTCTATTCCTACAAAATAACATGATTCACATGCTCAATACCCAGGACGATGGTTCCTCCCGCCTGGCAGGTCTAAGAATACAACCCCTACGACACAGTTGAAACCAATTGTCTCTCACTTCAAAGATGGACCCTCTGTTCCTTTGAAATGCCTTTGATACATCAATTCTGCACTTTTGAAAGTGAAGATCTAGGTCCAAGAGGAATGAAATGAGCATACCAGGAGTTGTCTATTCACATGTCATATGAAGAATACTTATTTTCAGAGAGTGCCTCCAGGTTCTCTAGTAGCTATATCAAACCACAACTCTGTACTAGCCAAGAGGCTTCGGTACTAACCAACACACCAGGATTCAAAGATGCAAAAAGAAAAAGGAAGATAATACCACTACTGTAGATGCACGCCCTTCTCTTAGTTGAGAAGAACACAGGTAAGAAAGTCTAGAAAGTTCTGAGACTGGGGTAGGTGAATCCATTGACCTTGACGTAGGGCTTTCCCCTCCACCCGATGGTGATTGACTTACTGAAGACCGGCCCTAAGCCATTAATGAATTGAGCCTGGTGAACCATTGATATAGCACTCTGCGGGGCGAAGGCTATGCTTATCACGATAGTTTACAGAAGCTCTTTCCTGACCTGGAATAGACGAATCCTAACAAGATTCTAGACATACGCGGGATGAAACAACATCTACTCGAATTTCATTCACAAAGCCATCAAGGCGGCGCTCGAGAGAGGTTGTTGTCTACCTAATGCCATCCCTTCGATCAGATTGTAATGGCAGTAGCCCTGGTTTCACGGGTTTCGATACCCCAGCAATGTGCAAGAACATCCTCGAAAACGTCTGATGTGACTTCACCTGAAAGTGCATCTGGAACCGCTCCCAGTGCTGATTTAGATGCTGTAGGAACGAACAAAGATTGTGGTGCTGAAACAAACGGACAACAGGATCTGTCCTCGATTGGCGTTTGATAGCTCATTGCTACCTCGCCGGAGGGATGGGGAGATAGACTCTGACCCAGATCTCGCTATAGCCGCCAACGGATCAATTCATTAAGGGCACACCCAGGCAGGGAAGAATTCTCAATTAGTTCATTGAGTTTAGGAAAGGATGCCAGTTTGGAACAGTTGGTGGAGCATGGTGAAACACGCTCATTTGGAGTGGCTGAAACAGAAACGTACTCGAGAGCTACTCGTCTTCCTAAAAGCTCTAGCAATGCAAGACCTGTCCTAATGCAATAAATACCGGTGCTCTCGAACTCAATCAGCACGGGTACAGGGCCAGGTGCTTCTCCAGCTCTTGGTACCGTCTCTTGTGCCCCACCTGTATAGCTAGGGTTAAGTAACCCATTCAGGAGAAGATAAGAGAAACACCATCTGGTAAGGTTGGATCTATAAAACAACGTTGGTTGACAGAGCTATCTTGACATTATAGGTGGGGTCTTTGGATAGCAGGTATGCTGTGTCAGAGAGCATTGGTGAGATTATCCATCTTATAACTCCCGTTAGACCGACAGATGATAGATTCCCTTCCAAGCCATTGAAACCTCGCTTTTCTTATCTAAATACAGGCGTTAGAATGCGTTTTTTGATTGAATAGGTTCTATCTGCTTCCATTCATTATCCGTGTGCTTGTGAATTTATTAGAATCCATTTCAGTAGGACAACAGGGCTCTCGCCTAGCTGATTCTAAAGTGGAAGCAATTCAGGTATCAGCAGATACGGGTACTAATTCACATTTCTGTCGCTACCCCGTGGTATTGGAGCTTGTAGTGATAAGGATTTTTATAATGGATAGTTTGTTTTATCCTTGAAGTAAGAGCACTGAGAATAGCTTAGCTTTCCAGTCGAAAGAAAGCATAGAGAACCATCAACCAAATATTGGATGGAGAATGCACTCTTCGTTGCCCAAAGGAAAGGGTGCAGGTCCAGTAAATATCGCCTTTAAAGGGCTATGTCTATAGACAGTTCTAACAGAGAACGTAGTAAGCGGAAGGAATGAGTGCCTTGATCGCCCTCTTGCTTTTTGTCAATGGATCATGAACATTTTCTATTTGTTTTATTGATTCATGCGAAATGAAATATGAATATTCGAGTGCTTAGGTAGTAGTTGGCGCGTACTATAGATACGCGAAAGAGTACCTGTATCCTTGCAGGATTTGGTCCGAAGGTTTGAGTCAGTACGGTGAAGCATTGAAGGAATCGAATGGAAAAAGAGCTTAAAATAAGGGATTTTTTAAGCTCCGTAAGTACTAACTAGATGTGCAGGGCATCAGAGGCTTACTCAAATGGAACATACGAATCCAACCTTGCTTGACTCTCTTTTTCATACTTGCCCTCGGGATCAGTGGTAGATTCGTAACGTTATTACTCATGGGTAGCAGATGATGGATCCATTTCTGTTGAAGCAGTGGAGTGAAGAGGAGGGTTGGGTCCCGCCTCACAACGAGCCCGGGTAGATAGATAGGTAGATAGTAGATAGCAGTCCGGATAGTGATAAAATCTGAAATAATCTTCTTCTTGATTGAAAGAAAGCCTGTGCCGGAAATAGAGAGAGTTCTGCTCTTGGTTGACATAGATCGCTCTACTCTCGAATTGACATACATAGAGTTGAAAACATACTCCTCACAAATGATCATAGTTCACTACTAATGATCGAGTAACTACTAACGTTACGAGCAAAAAGACGAATCTACTTGGTTCATATCATATGTTCCGCTCCGTTGACAGGTTCATATATGTACCTGATGTTCATGGAAACAACAGGATGATAATCCGTTGATGGGAAACTCACTTCGCTATGCTAGGAAACTGACTAATGAAACTAACAAGTTCAAGTGCTCTAGTCAAGTAGTAAGCTCCAGTGGGAAGCGCTAGTCCAGATAGAAAGAATGGACAGGAGGATTGCCAGGTTGGTCCGCACAGGTGCATATCTGTAGGTTTCAGCACGGGATTCCAGATCGTTGGTACCCGATGTTCAGTTCATGGGAATGGGAATGTAGGAAACTCTCTCTTCCGTCCGGAACATATAGATAGATTGATTGCTGTAGCAGCAAGTCAACTAGATCCAGTGAGGAATGAGAACCTTTCCGGGGGCAAGGGGGGGCGAAGCTACTAGCTACTATTACTATTGGCTATGGATGTCCTAACACGAATGGAGTCTATACGAGCAGAGGAAAGCGAAGCGTATTGGTTGGTTCGGATTTCAGAGTGCACTGGTTCTATTCTAACTAGACTCGCATCATAAGTTTGTCTGCTTTCAAATCCCGCGAAAGTACTACTGGCAGCTCCTATATGAGGTTGATGCCATGAAGATTATCATATCTACATGAAAGGAAAATTCATGGAAAGGAAAATGAATGTGATGCACACTAGAAAAGATACCAAGCAAGAGGATGTGCGCAACGTCGCGCTCGAAAGTCTTGTCTATGAAATCAAACCCTAGTTCCGTGAGGAGGAAGACTCTCTTCGGTCGAGGGATGGATGGACTAGTGCCGTAAGGATGAGTGATGCTAGAGGGAAGTAGATCAATAGGTGCCGCTTGCTTACTACAGTGACAAGGAAATCAAACAAAGTAGTGGCCAGGCCAGTCTCAAGAATGGGTGAGTCAAGTAAACTTGCCAGTATGCCGGGAAGCCGGTAATGCGAGGGTATCTCCAGTCGAAAAGGATGCCGGATCCAACTAATACGGCTACACTTGAGGAAGAAGAGTGCTCCTACTCCTACTTCAGCTTCTAAGAATAGGCCCGGTGCTAACTCCACCTTCCGGACTGCCCTTCATCGGCACGAAAGTAAGATTGGACATGATAGACGGAAGCAGAATCGAGGCAGTATCAGTTTCCTGGTTTCGAGGAAGGAAATGTCCGCGGGGCTCTCTTATCTTCTTAAAGGATGAGTGTGTATACAACCAACATATAATACGTATTTTCGAGGTTCCTATGCTATGGTATCCAGGTTCCCGTCAGGGAAGGGGAGGTTCCTATGCTATGGTATCCAGGTTCCCGTCAGGGAAGGGATAGGGTGCCGTGTTTTCCACAGAACAGTCTGGTGGAATCCAGTGGTATATAGAAGCTTTGTGCCCTTCTCTTTCTCCTGCAGCAATATGAACTCAAAGGGATCCTTTCCTACCCGGGACAGCTTCATAGCTCCTACCTTTACTCTTGATTTGCGCAAGAGTGCTCGTCAGTGATCTCCATTCACAAAAGTGGAAAGGAATGTTCCATTGCCACGAACAATATGGGCTTTCTCATGGATTCCCCTTTTTCTTCTACACATTATACTAATATAATTAGATTGGGATTCGCAGGAATGGGTATTGAGAGGAGGATCACCATGGCCAAAACAGCTCTTGTCAGCGACAAACTCTATGATTTGCCAATTCCAATCGATTTGCATATCAGCAAGCAGGGATGAGCACATCTGGAAACCTTGACTTCCTCTGGATGCGGACCAATATATGCATAAACCTTCGTTGGCTGGGTTCTCGTTTCTCATCGAGAGTGTTGAGACTATCTTTCAAGGAAGCTTCCCAGCATGACCTTTCCCTGAATTGGCATATAGTGAGGTGAGTATCCGGGTATCATGACAACTCCAGTCAAGCACTGGGCAATACTGGCACTTAGATGGATTAGATGACTTTTGATGATCAGCCTTTACCCGCGGGCACTGGCCACTTACAGAACCTATACATTTCCAAATAGGAGATGAGAGAGCCCTTGATCCGGCGCATGACTCTCACGAATGAGAAGCTCAATAGCCATCTATCTAGAGAAGGAACTAATGCCACTGATAGGAAATCCATAGATCGTACGCCCACTTACCACTCTACCACTTAAATTCCATGACGGACTTCACCGATACCTAGAAAGAGAGAGATCGATCACAGGCATGTGGCGTATATTTCCGAGAGAAGGAGGGCTGAAATGAACCTTTACCCCTTCTATCACAGGTCTCACTCTAGAAGTCAAGTTCGATGAGCTCTTAACGGAGCTATGCCTACTTAAGTATAAGTGTGTGTGCTATGGAATAGTGCCGAGAATAGGTGTCTTTCACATGGAGTGCGCCGGGAATAGGTGTCTTCTTAGAGGTGCCGTGACTGTGGGGTGCCGGGCCTATCCTCTATTTACGAGAATTTAGGAGCAGGAAATAATATAGCTAGTGATTATCCAGATCTAGATGAGTAACCTTGGGAAGGTCTCCGCTTTCTCTTTATGTGGGCCTATTCTATCACGCACGACTAGAATGCGACGAGTAGACTTCAACCGGCAAGCAAGCAAATACTTATCTTCTTAGTATAAGGGAGGCAGGTCAGAGAGTTGGGAGCTAAAGGCGTATGGTCGAGAATGAATGGGTCGAGTTGAATGCCTTGCCATTTCCGTATTGATCTGCGTGTGTCACATGGATTTTCTCATTGAATTCATAGCCGGCGGATGCGAGACACACCTCTTTCCCAAGATGCCTCAGCAATATATCAGATATGGGCTTCCTTTTTCTTTGCTATTGCTATGGGAATTCATACTTTGATTAGCTTAGAACCGACTCTTCTATTCTGTATAATCTATCCTTGCTATATAGGATTTTATGCTCAGTCATTTCATTCATTCTATCGAGGGTGCGGAAGTCCTGCAAATAGCGGATCAACTCTCTTCGAAGGATAGATCCGATGAGTATGTGAATTTGTTCGTGGATCGTAGTCAAACAAGTCTTTATGCCAATGGGAAAACGGAATTGTCCATAAGAAAGGACCAGAAAATGCACATTGAGAATTCGAAGATTTCCTGAATTTCGAATCATTGTGTCCACTTTGGGAAAGAGAAATTCGCAAACAGGTACTGATCCATTTGGTTAGCTGGATAGGAGCCGCACACGATCATCCTGTGAAATATTCTAGAAATAACTGGACCACCATACAAGATTTTATGCAGAGTCCGCCAAAGTCAAAAGACAGTAGGAAACCCCGGAAATCAAAAGGTCTCACTAGAGATTCCCACAAACAAAAGAGAGATTAGGAAGACCGCTCCTTTGCGAACTTGGATGGCATTTTCAGCAATCTGTTTTGTGGATGATATCCTTCCATACCAGGAGGATCTGCTAGAGAATCAAGGGTCCATTCCAATAGACATAGTGCAAGAGAAGAGAATTGGGTGACTTGAATATGCAGCAATTTGCCCGGCTATGGATAGGCAGGCATTCCTTTCTATGGGCCACCCACCTGCTCCTAATCAAGAAATTGCTTTAGGGCAAGAGTCATGTGTGACCAGATTGGAAACCGAATTCCATTCCTGATGAGAAACTATCAGATATTCCTCCTATTCCGGAAGGTTTTCTAGCCACCTGCTTAGAGATTTGACGGACTACCAATCCAAATAGCAGTCAAGAAAGAATCCAAGTTGCAGTCAAGATAGATGGAATGGACTAGGGCGCAAGGAAAGAGATCCAGAACGAGACCGATCATTCATTCCCTCTTTCTCTGGCCAAGCTATTCAACTGTCGACTACTCTCACTCCCCTGCCCCTGCTAGACTCAACTCACACATATCGACTCCACTTGAGAACCTGGCACCGGCACACTCAGTTGAGATGAAGTCTGTTGACTGCCGTTGATTTTCTATGTGCTCAGGTGCTTCAAGGGCGCGACTACCCGAATAGAGATTGTCTAAGGGCAAAGGTTCCGCCTCAGGCTTCGATCACATGGAGGAGGGTGTTTGTGCTGCAAGGGAAACTCTTTTGGCGGGTCTGATCTGGCGCATTGGAGATGGTTTAAGCACAACAAGTTTGGGTGGACTACTGGATCCCAAGGTTCGAAGAGAGAGAAATTCCCTAATCGGCCTAACTCGATTGTGAGGGATCTACGGAAAGCTGATGGGAAGTCATGGGATGAGCAAGTAGTGCGGAATGTGTGTCTTCGTTGTGATGCCGACGATATCCTTAAGATAGATTCTTCTACCGCGGGGGAAGCTCCAAGGACTTAAGTAAGCCAACTTCATCCGGTATTGAGGAGTCCGTCCCCCAATTTCCCACGCCTCTTCGTTCTCCCCATTTAGCTAAGTTATGAGTTCGCAAAAAATAAATCCTCTTCTAGATCGGGTTGGAGTCGAGTTGCCAACTAAAGGCCCAGTCAAAATAACCTACTGGGTTGAAGCTACTGGTATAAGACCCGGCCTGGCATCTCTACTTGGACTATCCTTTACGTTACCCGCTTTAAAGTGCCAGTCTTCTCATCTCGATAACCAATCCAGGTAAGATTAGATCCATGCTTATACGAACTCAAGAAAGTAGCCCTTGCCCTGAACCAGAATCAAAGCAAACTCAATCCTCACAACTTAAAGGAGAAACTAGGAAATAGAGCTAGATAGGCTCTATACACGCTCGAAAAATCATAGTAAAATATAGAAGTGATGAATGTTGTGAATATTCCTTTCTTCTCCGTAAAATTAAGTCTATCAATCAGTCCTTTTCTGAACTGATTTCTATAGCCCTGCTTCCCTCCCGCAATCGGAGTGAAACTACCATAAAAGGTTTGTCTTGAAAAGAAATAGTGCCACTGGCAGCCACTATATGAGTGAGATAGACTTGATTCTTTCTCTGGCTGTAGAATTGACATAGAACTAGTTTTTCTTCCCAAGGCCCAATTCTTAATGATTGAGGAAATGCACGCTCACATAATGGGAAAATCACGTATAATCCTTACGAGAAATCTCCTACTTTCCTCTCTACAGGGAAGTGCGCCAGTTCGAGAAATATTGTTGATAGAATGAATGCTCTTACGCACTAATGAATGATGACTTATTTAAAGAATTTCTTGATATCTTGCAGAATGGTTTTCATGCTAATCAGAATGAATTTCTACTTATGCGCTAAGAGAGACTCTGGTGGAATCAAACCAGTCTCTTGGGAAAATCAAATGGATGGATCTCTTTGTCAGCTTCTTGTTTGAGAAAAAGAGTAGTGACTCGCTGGATTGAGATTTCTAGGAAAAAGAGTTGCGAACGAAATCCTACACTCCCTGTAGGTAGGGCTGGGCGAGAAAGGGTCCCCTCTGAAGCCTATAAGTTAGTAAGCAGGCCAAATATTCCACCGGGGTCTTTCTTAGCAAACTCATTGATGGCAGTACCTAACTAAAGAAGAATAGCGCTCTTTCTTTCTTTCAATTATGTTTCTTGAATGGTTCTGCACTTAGATCAGTCAGTACACACGAAACCCTTTAATCAAGTGAGTGCCACTTTAACTCAGCTCTTTCCTAGTGATCTTGATTGTCCCTAGAAGCATCTCTTATTTTCATATAGAAATTAAATGGTTTAGTGGAAAAGAGGGAGATCCGGACTCACTTCTACCAATCCAAGATTTTCGTATTGTAATTAAACGGAAATGATAGTAAGAAAAAATACTAAAAATGCAGAAGTTAGGCTTCTTCCGGTTCTAGAGTAGTGGCTTCAAGCTCCAGTCTTAGTTTGACTACAGAAAAAATAGAAAAAGGCTCCCCGTGGACTCTACGCGGGACTTTTTTTATCAAACTTACATAATTAGAATTTCTCTGACATTCCATGTTGTTAATTATGTCTCGTATGGAACTTGTTTGTTCCAAATTGTTTGGCAAGTTATTTTTGGGTTTAAATTTAAATCAAATTCATCCGGATATCTTTTTCTTCCTCATTCTTATTTCAGTTTTCGTATCACGGATGTTGGTTCGCGCTTTATGTCCGCGTTGCCCGGTCTGGGCTGCGCACGTTTTTTATGGCTTTTGTTGTAGCGCGGTGCTGGGGTCTAACATTACTCCTGCGGAATGCTCGCCGGGTAACGACCCCGCGCAAAATGAGTATCCGTCGGGGTCAGGGGCGGGGGCTACACCACTGGAGGATAGCTTCTGGGATGCGCTTCTCCAGGGGGGTGCCAATAGGCATGAGAAACAAGTCGCGGCCACAAGTCAAACCCCCGGGGGCTTGACGGAAGGCGGGGAGCAAGCAAGGGCTCAAGCCTCTACTAATCTGATGCTTTTAGGCGATGACGACCTGTCCCGAGCCGTAGCCCCGTATCTCCCGCAGGGAGGTCAGGCTCCTGTAAATCTGCCCGAAGGACGACCGCTTACAATGGGGGAAGAAGAACGGCTAGCCCTAGTCCTTAATTACCACCAGCACATCGGCGCTCTTTTAAGAGACCTCGATGCTACCTCGGTCTTGAGCTACCACTTCGCGGAGGAAAGCGCCGAGGATCTCGCTGCCTCGGCCCTCCAGCACAAGGAAGAGGAGCTCAATGACCCAGAGAAGCTTTGGGTCGTGTATGAAAGTCTTAAGCATCATGGAAACAGTTCCCGCTACTATTTTCGAGCGGTAAACTGGGTCAGGGCAGAGAGACAGGTGCGTAATGGGGACTTATCTGTAAGGTTCATCATCGAGGACGACGGGGAGGGATAATGAAACAAACTACTAGCAACCCGCAGAAATAACGCTCATATCTGGTACTAGTTCTAGTTAGATGATCAATTCTGGCACAATGAATTTACGAGTTATTTTACACAATGAATTTACAAGCAAATGAGTTTGCAAGGGTAGACCTATCTCCCGAAAAGAGTTCAGTAAACAAGGGAACGAAGCGGCTTTCTTTATCTTTCTCAATAAGAATGGCTACCACCTCCTGCTGGATCTACTTCTGGTATCCGTACCCCTGCGACTTGGGAAAGAGACCAGCGCACTTGACCACAGCGATCGATCCGATAAACTAAAGCATCCTGGCCTCTGGCCAACCATTGAGAATGGAACAAATGATATGATATATAATAAAGAATAGCAAGGCGCGCAGCGATGGATAAGAGATAAGAAGCAAAGAAGGATATCTATCAGGCAACTCACTATTGAACGGAGAGAAAAGTAGTCCGTGACGTACAAGTAAAGCTCTTGCCCATATAATGTCATCGTTTACTGCAGGGATTCCCTAAATTCTATTCGTAGGGAGCCCCAAGCAGGATATTTGGTAGGGCACCTCATTCTCTGTTTAAGCACATTCGTACAGGTAGGTCAGCAATGCAGGATAGGCGGGTAGGTAAGCTTTACATTCACTATGCTGTAACTCCCCTAGTTCCTTATTTTCACTATGTCCATATGTACCAATTCACTCTTTGTTGATCTCCTACACATGATGGCTTTTCCTACCTCACAAGACAGAATACCAAACTTACTGAAAGGAGAGGAAGGCAGGGGTATTCAAAGTGAAACTTGGCTTGCGTGTGCGCACACACAAAGGAGACTGAGTTGGATTGCAAAGCCTCTCAGACGGAAGGAACCTGTTTTAAAAACCCCTTTCTACAATCTTGAGAAATCTCACGCAAGCAACTACACGCCGCAAGTCTTCGGTATTGTTCGCAAGGAATTTGAAAAGATTGACTCCGCTTTTTTTCTTTTCGAGCATGCCAAGCCTCCAGTAGAGCGGAGTTCTGTGCATGAAGTAGGCGCAGTTTACAAACTAGTGAATGGTCAAATGAATAGGCTCGTTTCATCAGGGGTAACCAAGGAGTAAGAATGATTTGATAAAGTAAACATTACCTTTGAGTGTGGTTCCTTCAGAACAAGCTCTTCCCTTTTCAGATTGCTTCTTTGGGCCACTTGAGCATCGACTGGGCAAGGTTGGATTCCCTCTACTTCGGGTGGCTACTATTTCTCAACAATGTTTTTTCATTTGATCCAATAGCCCTCCGTTAGATAGGAACAGCTTTGCTAAATACTGATAACTCTCGAATAGAATATGAGAAGGGAAAGATCCTTTACATAAGGAACTATTGATCATAGGCGTACACTCTGAAAAGAATTGAATGAAACTCTCTTGTTTCGTCAACTTTGATATCATTAGCTGTCTCTGTAGCTGGCTCTCATGTCTGGTGTTCCAAGTAAAAACTTTTCAACTAGCTGGGTCACCGCTGTTTTAAACCCTGACTTGGAATCAGAGCCATAAACGAGTGATTCGGTCGGACGGACGATTGAGTTCTTAAAGCTTGGATCGGCACTTCTTGTGTTGAAACAAACACGCTGTTGCTAGCGCCCTCAACGCTCTCTTCGATCCTTCGCAAACATAGCTCCTTCTACGGGAGATAACTTTCGATCACTTTCATCTCAATTCGTTTCATTGGCTGGTCGAGTGGATGATTAGACACATGCGGAGTATTCAAGTTGTCCCTACTTCAAGTTGTCCCTACTAACTAACGGGTCTAATTATCGCTGGCTCACAGGCTCCTTCGAAACAAACATTCGCTGCGCCCCTCGCATTCAAGCTCTTGCTTTGTCCTGCGGCCTGCCCTCTAAGCAAAAGCAAGATCTAGACAAGAGTGAAAAGCAGTCAGAATATTAATAATCTAAAAAGGCCTTCCTTGGTTGTGTAGCTAATCCCCCTCCTTGACAAGAACATAATTTTTGCATCTTCAAACTGGTTATGGGTGATACCCTCATTCCCCATTAACTCACTAGAAAGCCCTTTGAATAAGCCTCAGGAACACCCATTCCTTTCGGATCAGGGGGTGGTTGTTTTAACTACTCGTTCGGGGAACATTAGACAAAGTTACTTATTTGAGAAAGTAAATGAACCTGAAATAGGACCTATGTGATAGTTTGCAGCATGATCATGTAGATGCTGGTTATGGTATCAAATCTGAGGACCAAGAATTTCAAAAGGATAGTATTAGACTCAATAAGAAGCTTTCAAAACATCACTTCTCATATTTGGTCTGTGGGCTACCACGCTTAAGATTTCTTATCTTACTCTTTCCACTAACGTTAGGACTTAGGCGAGCTGCTGAATACGAGACACTTCTTTCTCGGCCGTGCGTGGTCTTCCCTCGGGGATGGGAGAATATAGAAGGTGGGTGGGTGGATCTCTATTCTCCATCAGGATAGGGTTGATTTGATTGGCATTCACGCCTTTTAGAAAGAGCCACTCAATGCAATTCTCTTTTAGGCAAAGAGAGTATGCCCAACTGGAGTGGTTTCCGCCTATATTCCAACTAATGTCATCTCCAAGATGGACAAATCTTCTTATCTGCGGATCTATTCCATGCCGGAATTCGACCTGCTATTCATGTGGGTATTTCTGTTTCCAGTGTAGGATCCGCGGCTCAAATGTGCCGCAATGAAACAAGTAGCTGGCAAATCAAAATAGGAACTAGCTCAATTCGCAGAGTGACAAGCCTATTATTGGCCTCTGCTCTCGATAAAACTAGCCAGAATCCATTGTTTTTATGACGGGAATTGCTTAAACAATCCCAATCAAACCTTCTCCCAGTGGAAGAACAGATAGCTACTATAGCTACCGGAACAATAGGATATCTTGATTCGTTCGAAATTGGACAGGTCAAGCTATTTCTGGACTGGATGAGTTACGTAAACACCTAAAAGATACTCATTCCAAGAAATTCGATCTTCTAGCCAGCTTCTAGCCAGGTGGATAAGGATGGAATCTGGTATCCAAGAAGAGGATGTTGGACATTCTTCATCCCGGAGGGCCGGGGAGAGGAGAGATAGCATCACTCTGACTTTGCCGGAAGGAGGAAAATCCAGAGTTGGCTTTGGGAGAAGAGAAGGAAGCTCTCAGGTTTAGTGATTCATACCTGTCCTGTCTTTTGTTTCCAGGGTTTCGATTTCCGGTCCAGAGCTAGTCTACTTATTTATTTTATACGGAAACGGAATTTTGCATATTATACGGAATTTGTCATACCAGGTTTTCCTAGAGTTGAGGAATTCTATCCATTCCAGGAAAAGCACTGGTTTGAGAAACTACACTACAGGAAAGTACTAAGGAATAGGAAGCTGCTACTTATACTTATGATTCTTGTCCAAAGATGCCAGGCCGAGACAGAAACCCAACTAGTGAAATAGAACGGATCTCTCTAATAAACTGGGGTTCTTCTCTTCGGGTTGCTGGTATCCTTATATGGATCCGTCTTGTCTCCTCAGCTCGATAAGCTAGCAAAGTCAGTTCGTTGGATTGGTCTATCCGGTCAGTCAGTCAGGAAAGCACGTCAAGTCGGTTAATAGCTCTGGTCCGGTTTCTAACTCGGTGAATTGGTATGGTCTGGAGGCCCGGCAATAACAATAGCAGACAGGTCAGTTGTTCAAGTCCGTCTGGTTGATAGGTCAGCTCGGTATAGAATCTTGTCTGGTTTCTGAAGTCGGTAAAGTCCAATCAGTAGAGTGCCAGTTAAGTTCCTCAAGTAAGGATCTTTGATTCCTCCAATTCGGTAGGTAATCATAATAGTCTCGGCTCGGAATGCGAAGATGCTGCTAATCTGTTAAAGGGATCTAGATCGCATTTATTTGATATGCGTCCCTTCTTCAACCCCGGATGTGTACCTGACGCCAGGGAATAACGTAGTTCTAAAGTAGTGACTCGTGTCTTGGAGGTCGTCCATCCAAATGTTCCTCTTTGCCATTGCCCGCGTCTACTCCTATAACCGAATCGATGGCCTATAGCGCCATGCCATAATGAAATTCTTGATCATTTCTTTGTTCGTAACATGGCGTAGTGTATCACTGGGTGCCACAATCCCATTCAATTCTTGTCCATTCAATACCATGGATATATCGATTTCTATTTTCAGAAAGCTCCTATTTCGATTGATATCTCTAGCAAATATATGCGTAGCGTATGTCAAGATAAAGTAAATCAATCCGTATGACGGCAGGGAGCGGAGGCAGCTTCAACTCAAGTGAGGAGCAAGCTTACCTCGGGCGGGTAGATTGATCGGCTCCTTCATATCTCAGGATTTCGCTTAGGCCACCCAGGCCATGCCATAGAAAAAAGATCTGGTTTCCTTTCCCTCATCAACCTGCCGCTGCCATTCTTTTATTTGACGAAAGAATCTTTCCGTCCGTATTGAGCAACTCAAATTCCTAGAAAGCCGTTGGTGCACCCACCCAGTGAGTAACTACTAATGCAGTGAGTAACTACTAATGTTACGAACAAAGAAACTTTCCAAAAGTGGACCCAACAAGCAAAGCAACGGATTGAGCTGCACTGCCTTTCGGCGTTTTAGTTAGGCGCATCCTCTTGCGGGATGAAAATCTGCCATAGCACGCTCCGCGCCTTTCAAGGAACATTTGCTCGATGATGGTCCTATCCTACGCTCGCTTACTAACGATGGCCAAGCACGCAGTCATTCCCGTTCTATTTGATAGGGGAAGCAAGCTAGTCAAAGAAGAAGGAAGCATGGGTATAGGTAAGTCTAGACATATTGACACGGGCGTATACTGAAATAGGCATAAGGCCGCTAACGCTGAGGAGACAGCACCGCTTCTTTGTTCGTAACTAGGACATGTATTGATGCTAGAGGCAGACTCCTGGCACTTATCACTCCTTAGATGAAGCAAGACAAGAGTGAGTCCTCTAAGGGACAAGTATGACTAAAAAAATGATGGCAGATTTTTATGGAAACGATTATATTTGAGTATATTGTCTCATTGGGTTTGTCATTGTCGATAGCTATTCTTGTCGCTGTTAGGGCGATGATCCATCACATAAATGCTATTAATGTTGAAACACAAGTAACTGATATATCCAAAGATGTTCTTAAAGAACAAATCATTTCTCAATTGGAAATACTCTATAAAGTCTATAGAGATACTACTGAGGGTGTGCACTTACCGGCAGGAGTCAATCTCCAAGAAGTAAGCACACATCTATTTTTTGTAGACGAGAGAGTGAACCTTCTAAACAGTATCTATTGTGATCTTATTGCAAAGGGAACTGGAAGTGAATACTTTGGCCAAGTTATACAATTTCTTCTGGGATAGCTTGTTGTGGGGCTTTCCGAAGGGTCGTTCTGAGAGTGGTCTCTTTTCTTTAAGGTTGCATATATTGTAGGAGAAGGGAGGGATCCAGGCCAGGTCTAAAAGTGCCGAGTTGAGTTTGGGACAAGATCAGGAAATAGTGCATCTTATATAGTGGGTGCCAACTTGATTGCTGCTGGGATTGCTTGATAGGAAACTTTGATTGATACAAGCAGATGTGAATGAATTGAAATAGTCAATAGTGGTGATATGATCCCGGTATCTACACTCGGATCTACTTCTGCTACCGAGACTGCTGCTACTGTAAAAGCATCAGGAACGTGTCAATTCACTGAATAAAGTGCTCTTTCCATTGATTTATGGATGAAATCACGAAAAAGAGAAGGAACCACCGATTCTGCATCAAAAACAGGGGTTCTGGAGCCAGTTTCTCAAATCGTAAGTAGATCCAATCCAGGGCAGTTGATAAGTGAGGTTCTCCGGTCGAATGCAAATAAGCCAGAGTGTATCTCTTGTTTCGAGGAAGAAACAAACATCCTGGTCTCAATAGATCTTGATTCTATGCATGCGTCAGACACATCACGAGCCGGAACAAACGAGTGCTTTCAACTCACGAGCCGGAACAAACGAGTGCTTTCAACAATAAGCAATACCCGAGCTTCCTTCTACCAACCAGGATTCCGATACCAATTCCAATCTGGCACAGCACAAGGAAGTAGCGCACCAGAAGAACCAATACGAGAACCCTTCCTTCCAGCCAGAATCCATCTTTCTTGTCCTTTGCATTCGAGGAATGGGATCTGCCTTGTGGAAACAAAAGCTATTTGTTCGAGTCAAGCAAGCGGACAGTCAGCTAAGAATACTGGAAGAGAACTCTCTAGCCCTGCACTTAAACTAGACTAGAAATCCGAAAAAACACTAGTTTTGGCCCATAGCGAAATAGAGTTTTTCTTCTCCGCGGACTCCCCATGCTTGGCGCCATAGGCTTTAGGACTTTTGGCACTAGGGAATCATACTTTGATCAGATCCGTGGACAGGCTCCCGAGGTCAAATCGGATTATGGACTTTTCCAGCTAAGTGAAAACGCACTTCACTACTAGCAAAGAAGTCAGCTCAGGGCAGGGCCGGTGGTAATCTCAGATAGGAACTTGCCGGGATCCTTCCATACCTGCCATCCACCACTACTACTGATTGTTTCCCAGAACGAGCCATACCTTTTCCCAGAATGAGAATACGGCTGAGGACGAATAGCGGCGCCTATCTTTAGTTTCCACACGACACGATGGATCTATCACTCTCTTTAGCCAGGCCATTCTCTAGAGGAGAGTTCCGAGAATGAATTCCAATCTGGTACCAATCGTAGAAATCGTATTGTAGAGTTCTTTTCACGCCTAGCACAGCTACAAGCATTCCTCGAATGCAGAGACAAGACGGAGGATATCTGATCCCGCGGAACATCTGCTACCAACTACGGATTACCTTGTTTCCATGAAATCCATGTTTCTGGCACCTTGGCCCCCTCTACCTACGAAATTCTGATTCCTATGGTTGAAGAAAGTACAGCGTTGTCAATTCAACCTGAAAAAAGGGGAATAAGTTGACAAAGTCAGCTTGAATATTACGGTATGGATCAAAGGAAGCTATACCCGCCTTGATTTCTATCAAACTTATTAGATAGTAAAGAAGACAAGTCTGAAATGGAATGTTTGATCGGTATATGTAGGGCTCTCAAAAGAGAATCTATTTCAGCATAGTTGATTTTCAGAAGCCAACTAGAACTTCGCAGCTGCCGTATAGTTGATTGTTCCCACCAGTTTCGTTCTCATCTGGTCAGTTTCACGAATGCAAGGATTTACTACGACTCTCAGGTGTAAACCTTGGTCGTATACAGCAGTGAACTAGCTAAATATAGCTAGAGGAGTAATATAGCTAAATATAGCTATAGGGCATTCCACAGAGGTGAAATTCTCTCGGCAAAGCAGAACAAGAAGCAGCAGAAAGCAAAACAGTATAAGGGTCGTTCGGAGTTCCAGGCACAAAACAATTCTACAGAACTGGGTATACCAAACAGTTGATCAACAAGACATATTCACTTTGACCACAGCCACCCGCACTTGCCTACCCGACTGGCTATTTTAGCTATTTCTTCAACCTTCCTCTAACCTAAAATAGTCGTACCGCTCCCCCTTTAGAGATAGACTTATTTATTCTCTAAGCTAGCTAAACGCCCGAAACATAATAAGCTAAGCCTCCGTCGATTTAGCCAAAGCAGGCCTGGAGAAAATAATGGGAGTCAGTGTCCCTTAAACGCCTTGTTTCCTCTTCTTTACGGTGGCTTCTTCTTAAATGAAAGAAGATCTCTGCTGCGCTTATGCCTTAAAACCCTAAAACTGTGGTTATTATGACACCAGGTGAAATAGCTGCTTTTTCTTCTCTTCCTCCCCTCGACCTATTGAAGTTGCGCTCACCCGCAGCCCTAAGCCCTACAGTTCCTTCGCTTACCGCCTAATCTTAATCTATTGCCCTGCCTCCAAGAGAAGAAATGGCACCAACCGATACAATGGCAGCTAGTTCCAGGGAAGCTTCTATCAGGAACGGGCCCCATCCTAGTTTGGCAACATCATGCTCTCCTGTGCCGCACTCCTCATGCCAATGACCAAGCGCATGCACCGCAAAACGTCGGGATCTTCTCGTATTTCAGCGGATCCCCGGCAAGTCATTTACCGGTACTTTCTATTTCAACTATTGCTTAAACGCCTCACATCCCGGAGTTGCTTGTCGGATCAATCTCTCGTAGACTAGGCCCCTATGGTTATGGCTTTGAGCTGTGAATAAGTGTTATGGATTTCGCTTGACTGCAGCATTTCGCTTCCTCCGTTCATAAGATGTGAGCCTGGCCCTTCCATTCCTCCGCCTACCAAATCTATTATGTCTCTCTCTTTTCTGTTCGCAACAAAGATTTCTAATATCGTACCCATGGGAAAGAAGTATTTATCGGCCCAATAGATTAGGCATATCTTACCCGCCTCATGCCCAAGGGCTGTTGCTCACTTCCTTCATGTGCCGAAGTAGGCTTTGGCTAGTAGTATTTTGTTCTGTCTTACGATGGAATGAATCTTGTTTATCTATCTTTCATGAATAAAAGGCAGTCTTCAGCGTCTCTTCCTTTACATGTACAGTCTGGCACTGGCTAGTACCTTGGTTCGTGGATGGAGATGAGATACGACCACCACCTGAAGCTACTCGCCTGGAACTATTCATTCGTGAGCCACCTGTAGCTGGTTGTTAGAGTATTGGCAGTTTAGTCTTGTGTATGTTGAGCTCTGGTGCTAAATGGGATTCATGGACTCCTACCGTGATGGAGTACTTCTTTTGTGAGTTCATGGCTGTTGCTGTAGTTCAGTAAAATTACTACTCAAGTTACCCTCACGGATGACACGAGTTGCAACAATTGTCTAATTGTTGGAGTCAGGCTAGCAGCAATGAGCAAAGGCAATTTAAGCATTGCATGGTCTGTATTGATGTCAACTCAGCTATTCTGGAGTTTGTCTTTGAGCTCCCATTTCGTTATGCTGATTTGGGTAATCTTAATCCCCGCTTGAGGGCACCGAATGCATACAACTTCCCGAATGCACGAGCGTGGGGACCCGCTGGCTCTCCAGGGGGGAATAATGTTGCACCTGATGCTGCAAATAAGGCCTACACCTCCCACTGTAGTAAGAGAGATCTGGTTTCACATTATTTATCTTGTGTCTGCCACTTCAACAAAAAAAGCTTTATAGCTCAGTTGGTTTGCAAAGGATTGGATTGATAACTGGTTGCAACAATGCTAAAATCTCTCTCTTACGACGGCAGGTTGGCCGGTTTCAACGACGTTACTAAGTAGTCATGTTCACGTGGTCTCGCCCAATGGCTCTGCTATGTTATCGAAAGAGAATCTGTCATTGCATCAAAAGTAAAGAACATTATATAAGCTAATTTAAGATCGAGATTTCTAATCATGAATCAAGTATTTGAGTTAGACTATATACAACTTAATTCGATTGCTTTTTCAAGACTCTAAAATCGGTTAATTGGGTCAACTTAACTTACTCAATTTCGAGCTCTTTCGTGCAAGCTGTTTTCTCGCAGCAATCCATACCTTTCTTTTCTTCATTTTTTACGCGCATACGTGAGGACACACGCGTATTCTCTTTCTAGAAGGGGAAGCCAGTCTTTTTGGAATTCCCCCGGTGTGCATCACAGCTGCACACTCGTTTTATCTTCAAAAGTGTGTCCTGCTGCATTCGTTTTTTGATTGATCGGAATTTTCGATTCATAAGGCAATCCCTTTGGGCATCATAGGGAATGGATACTGAAAACATGATGAATGCATCCGAAACCAGATGAATGCATCGGTAAAGTGGAATAATTTCAATGGATTGTGCATCTGAATAGAAGGCGAAGCCGATCATTCCTTATATTTTGGATCTGTTTAGTTTCTTTTTGAGTGCATTCCTCAGATTTCTTGTGCATCTTTTCCTTATATTCCATGAGGCGAATCTCTCTATTCCAGTGGTTTAGCTGCTTCTTTATTCTTTTAACAAGTGGATTCCTCCTCTTCTTAGAGGGTCATATCACTCTTTTGTGTTTATGGTTTATCAAGCGCGTACGTGGGGACGCACGCGTATTCTGAATAGGGGGTCCGTCCAACCAGACATCGCCGAGACCTCCATCTTTTACTTAAGCTGAGTCCACAGAAGAGGTTCCATTGCAAAGCGAGATCCAAGGGTTCGGGTACTATGAGCATCACAGCCTCAGGATTCGCTCGGTGGATCACCTGTGAGATGTTATTTTGTTGGATTGGGCCACTACGGAGATGAACTTGTCTGAAAATCAAGCTCGACAATGCCTATTTCCCAAGAGCAAATGTGATTCTGCAGGATTTTTATATAGGCGAAAAGGAATGACATTCATTATGAGGGACCAGGTTATAGAGCTTTTTAGTAAGGGCATGAGAACCTGTGAATAGAGGAACACGATACGGATACACAATGGTGACTGCAGAAGCTCTTTCGACTGAAATCCACCCTCACCAGTCGTCTCCTCCCCTTCATATGTGCTCGTGCTCCCTAGAATAATGGCTTGCAAGCTCCAAACGGGAAGTCAATGAGGTAATAGGGAAAAGGAACCGCCTACTTGCCACGAATAATGCATCTCTTTTTGCCACTCTTGATAGATCTTATACAAGATGCCGACTCATCCCCTTGCTTAGACATGTCGAAGCCACTCCTCATACCGGTAGTTCAGCTCTTGTTATTCTTTCTAGATCCGTGCAAGCGAAGCGGTTTGATCAATGAAAAGAAAACATCGTGATATTGTGATGCTTGGGTCCCCTCCCCACTGTAGGCACTGTCCCCGCCCTTGTTGCGTCTCAGGATCCGCTATCAGCAGAACTTGTCAATCCGATGCTGAATGCACCCATATTCCAGAGGGTCAGTAGCTTGCTATTGTCCGCCACTGAAACCCATTATTATTCAAAGATGAATCAATTGATGGTGTGCCCGGAAGCGACAACAGATAGACGGAGGAAGGCGCTTGCGACATAGGTGGTAGTGAGTGGGAAGTGCTGCTATGTTCAGCCATGCTTTCCCCTCTTGACCCAGAGCCTCCATGTGTAACCTCCGATCAAAATGAAATCACAATAGTTCTTCAACATTTAGACAATGATATAGCTAGTGGCAAAGTAAAGGAAAATCGCATTGCTTAGGGCTCGAGATGGATAAGATAGGCAGTCGCACCGTTACTCATACAAGGCTATGGCTCCACTCATGTTTGTTGATCCAGTTGCCCATTTCACCCAGAAAACTTCCATATTCCACTTTATTTTTAGATAGAAAAGAATTCGAACCAATGAATTCATTCCAGAGAAGCATTCCTGTAAGTTTAGTGCTCCTCCCCAGCACCAGTATCCCATCGATTGGATACCCTGAGAGCACTCTGCACTGATTGAGAGTATGAGTATAGGTGTTTTGAAAGTCGAGAGGAAACTGTCAAGAACCTGACAGTAGCGCTTGCTAATCACAATTCTGGATCCGGGGCAAGGATGGGATTGTCTGAAACATAGGCAGAATTGGTTGTTTTTCTCCAACTTTAAGCAACTGCTACGCTAAAAATAATAAGATGGTTCTAGGGGCAGCCTCGCCTAATAACTCATAATATAAATGCGCTTATGTCTGCGTCAAGGCCATAGAAGCAGCAGTATCGAAGTCGTCTGGTCTCTGAATTAAAACAACAGCTCGAATTTGCCTACTAAGTAAGACCTTCACCTCAATAAATATAGTAGTTAAGGTAGTGAAGAATGTAGGACCCAAATCTGGCCTATAAGCTAACATGTGGTGCATTGCAGCTTCCTCCACAAACGCTGGATTACTTAATGCACAATGGCAAAACGGGATGAAGAATGTGCAAATCTGGGGGACATAATAGGGGCTTTGTTTCATCATAGGGGTGATCCAGAGAGCACCAGTCTAAGCCTACTGTTCTAAATAAATCTATCTTGCAACGTTCACTCAATTTTGGATCATGTCAACGAGCATTCGCCTCAGCTATGGTACCAAATCTGCTATCGTTTCTGAGAAGTTTCATTCCAGTCCCCGATCGAATCCAATTGAGTGACTCCTGAAGCCAACCAACTCTTTTTCGATATTGTGAATTCCTTAACTTTTTACTGGCTTGCTTGTTTGTAAGCTCCACGGGCGTGCCAATTCCTTAGTGGGATCCAACCACCATTTACTTTCATTCGATCCAGCGGAGAAGATGCGATTATGTATCATTTCGCCTAAGGCCAGACAGACTAAAAGGGGCTTTTGGATACGAAGAAGGTTTTCACGTCTTGCTTTGGGTGGTATGCTTCCTCACTGTTGCTATTCTGCCCTTTCCCGGTAGTCAACCACCAACGAACGTAGGCTAGGACCTGCATGTAATGTTACAGCCTTGCCAATACTCTACAGTCGTTACATCAACATGGGATTGCAAAAGGGAGGGAATTGAAAAAGGCGACTCCTCCTTAGTAGGAATAGTAGCTGAGGCTGCTTCAACTCATAACGAAGCTATTCCAGCACATAAGTCCGGGATGATCTGAGGTCGCTGGTCTCACATGGAAGAGATACGAACCTCCGCTGGATAAACACCTCTTCTGGTATCGGCTTCTTTTGTTCGTAACGAACAAGCAACGGATTGGGGATTGCCAATAGAAAAAGATACAACCAACCTTGTCTTTTGGAAACTTGGATCACCCCCATTGTAAAGAGAACACGGCACCCCTTTCCGTAGGGGCTCGCAAAGGTATTATACTGGATGTGTGCAGAGAGCTAATGAAACTCCATTCCTTTTTCTCTATACTCAACGATCTGCTATAGCTTGCTTTTCCATAGCCAACGTATTGACTTGATTCCCCAGGAAAGAGTTGATGGCATCTCAACGCAAGAAGGTAGAGAAGAATCCCTAGCGCAGATGTGCCGAGAGCGGGAAAGCCTGTCTTCCCCGAGAAGACAGTCTTCCTCTTATTTCTTATATGAATAACTGAAATCAATCCTCACTTGTATTAACTTCATGAGTGAAGAGATAGAGAAACCCTCAATACCGGCACTGCTCCTATCAAAATCAAATAATTGGATTTGTTTCCCCACTTCCTCCACGGGATTCGTACATCGGATGAGGATTCCTACAACGGTACAACGGATCAATCCATTCAAATCAATGAAACCATTAGGTACGCCCCGGGATCTACTCTATTTTGAGATTTGCTAATGCCGAGAGACTATCGAAAGCAAAGCGAAGGTTGTTATTCCATAGTTGTTGCCGGTAAAGGAACAGCTGAACGGGTATCTTTTGCAAAGCAAAGGCTTTGGTTGAATCGTATTGAGTTCCGGGTAGTAGAGTCCTCGGCTTCGATTCTTTCCAACAACGGTACGGTTGACTTTCGAACAACGGCCACGGTGTAGGTTCATACTCGATTGATCGGCTTCCTTCCTATTAGCTTGCCATGTTTCCCCAATCTGTTTGCTTTCACCAATTTAGGTGCCACAAATGTTTCCTTTTCCAGACAGTTTGCTTTAAGCAGGAAAGCTGGCCTGTGACTTGCCTTGCTTCCGACTCTAAACCGTTCTAAACAGATTCTTTCTGCATACTGATGTTGGCAGTTATGCCTAGGTGATAGATGTATGTTGCTGGATTGGAAAGCTATACGATCCCTTTTATTCAATTATGACAGCTGAGAGGAATTGGGGATGGCCCCGCTAGAGTTTCCAAAATGAATCGAATTGAACCCTATTGTTTTTTCACTAAAAATTCCATAGTATCAATACAATAACCTTTGAGAAATTGTGAGAACGGGAAGATGCAATCATCTAGATGGTGAAAATAGCCGAGAGTTGAGCAACCCCTAAAAGCACTCACAATGAATGGTACCAGCGGATACCAACCAGATAGAAACATGCTGAGAAATCTCTGTTATAGCTGAAACTAATATACCAATCCTATCTGTGACCCTTTCCACATTCTTTTCTTAGTCACCTAACCTATGACTGCTTTTTCTTTTAAGCTTTAATAACCTTAACATTCAAATCTGCATCTGCTATTTCAGTTCTGTCTAAAGATACTATACTATTCTTTGATCACTTGAAACATAGTAGAAAGCATCTAAAACAGATATTTTTGTGGATTCCCTCTCCTTGTGGCCTGGACTCCTTTTTACATGGACAAACAGGAAAGTGGAATCTGAGGAATTAGCTGGAACAGACTCACCTTAGCTTTGAACGACTATATCCCCTCTTCTATCTACATATGGATATATATGGTCTTTAATAAAGGAAGATGATTTTAGCCGAGGACTAACACAGCTTCCATTTTGCAGCACATCTCTCAGTGGGAATAGCATCATCCATGACTTCAGGCACAGCTAGCTACGGGTAAGCACAAAAGGTAATGACGAGAGGGCCGTCCTATGTACCCTGAAAGATAAACTATGTGATAGAAGCCCGCTTTCCCACTCTTCTATCCCACCTATCCACATAGGGTATCAGTGGCCTCGTGATCTCCATGAACAGAGATCACTACACAAAAACTGCTTATGTTTCCAAAGTGAAGGGATTAGGCTTAGAAAGAAGCCCCGCTTTAGTTGAAAAAACAGCTAAAGCAATTGTTGTCCCCGTCCCCACACCTATCTCTATGAAACTTCCTTCATAGTTAGGAGAGGTTTTTTGTCTCTTTTACCGCAGGAAGTTCTCCAAAAGTATGAAAGGCGGGAGGGCTTTGTACCAACCATTCTAGTGTGGTTGGATTCTGTTCAACAGCCCAAGGACTTTCCGCACATTTTTTGTTCTTTCCACTGCTTGAAGTGATTGCGACAACTACGAAGAAACGACGAATCCCAACTACGGATATATAAGAACCGAAACTGCTCAGAGCATTCCATCCGGCGTAAGCATCTGGATAATCTGGAATACGACGCGGCATACCCGAAAGCCCTAAGAAATGCATGGGAAAGAAGGTCAGATTAACCCCGAAAAAAGTGATCCAAAAATGGATTTGGCCTAAAGTTTCAGGATATGTCCGACCAAAGATTTTACCCACCCAATAGTAAAATCCAGCAAATAAAGCAAAAACGGCTCCCATAGAAAGTACATAATGGAAATGTGCAACCACATAATAAGTATCATGTAGAGCAATGTCTAGCCCAGAGTTTGCTAGAACTATTCCAGTGAGCCCTCCTATGGTGAACAAAAAGATGAACCCTACAGCAAATAACATGGGTGTTTTGTATTGTATCGAACCTCCCCACATGGTAGCGATCCAACTAAAGATTTTGATTCCTGTGGGCACAGCTATGATCATGGTAGCTGCGGTGAAGTAGGCACGCGTATCAACGTCTAAGCCCACAGTAAACATATGATGAGCCCAAACTAGAAATCCAAGAACACCTATACTTATCATGGCATAAACCATGCCTAGATACCCGAAGACCGGTTTTCTTGAAAAGGTCGATACGATATGACTAATAATACCAAATCCAGGCAGAATGAGAATATACACCTCTGGATGACCGAAGAACCAAAAGAGATGCTGGTATAATATTGGGTCTCCCCCTCCTGCAGGATCAAAAAAGGTTGTATTAAAGTTTCGATCGGTTAATAACATTGTAATTGCCCCCGCCAGTACCGGAAGTGATAATAAAAGTAGGAATGCTGTCACTAGAACGGACCACACAAAAAGTGGTAATCTATGCATAGTCATTCCAGGTCCACGCATGTTGAAGATAGTTGTTATAAAATTGGTAGAACCTAAAATTGATGAAATACCTGATAGATGAAGACTAAAAATTGCTAAATCAACTGCTCCTACAGAATGGCTGGTAATACCACTTAAGGGCGGATAGACTGTCCACCCAGTGCCGCTGCCCACTTCTACTAAGGCTGAGCTTAATAGGAGCAAGAGACTTGGTGGCAACAACCAGAATGATATATTATTTAATCGTGGAAATGCCATGTCAGGTGCACCTATCAGAATCGGAACAAACCAATTACCAAATCCACCTATCATCGCCGGCATAAACATAAAAAAGATCATTAAAAAAGCGTGAGCCGTTATTAAAACATTATAAAGTTGATGATTCCCACCAAGAATTTGATCGCCGGGTCGGGCTAATTCCATACGAATCAGTACGGAGAAGCATGTGCCCATCACTCCTGCAATGGCACCGAAGATGAAATAGAGAGTCCCAATATCCTTGTGGTTAGTAGAGAAGAGCCATCGAACCAGATTTGTCATTTGCTGTTTTTTAGAAATGAAAACTTTCCTTATCAAAGAGGGGCCGGGGGGCTGGAAGAGAAGAAAGAGAATAGTAAACGCTCGAAGAGAAAAGAATCAGAATTACTGAGCTACCCCGCTCTTTTTTTTCTAATTCCCTTCTAAGATCCTCCGACTTAAACAAGTCGAGAGCATGCTCGTGCTCCGCCTTTTTGAGACTTGCCTTGCTCTTGGGGATTTCTTCCCACCGGATCCTCTGTTCCACTTCTAGGCACCTCCTTGCGGAGCTTTCCGCCTCAAGGAAATCCCGGTTGTGGGAAACAACATTTTCAAAGAAAACTGATCCTCCCTCATTCTCCCGCAGATCTTGATAAGACGCTTGGAGAACAGTGAAAGAATCAGTTGCGTGAATATGGAAAAGATAGGAACGAAGCGCTTCATCGACCAAGTAGGGCTCGATCGGTAGATAAGGCCCTACTCTTTGATAAAGCGCCACAAATTCCTGAATGACATCTTGTCGCATAGAAGAGAGCTTTTCTTCCATTAGGAAGAGCTTAAGCCGCCCAGGTATGTCTTCCAGGGGGGTATTGTGAAAGAGCTCGTTCTGAATGAACGTAACCCATCCCGGATCCTGCTCGTAAAGACTCGGATAGAAGTTTAGCCCTGCTAAATGAGCTAGAGCCTGGGGGTCTTGAATCTCCGGCGGGAGAGTGATCAGAAAGGAGGAGCCGACGAAGCACAACAAAAAAGATTGAAAACGGCTATTACTATTAATATAAAATGCCAAAGGAATAAAAATATACAAATCGAAAGTAATATAAAATTATATATTAAGGGAAACTTAATACATAAGAAAAAATAGAAAGTAGTAAAGCGAGTAGTGGAGAAGAGCCATCGAACCAGATTTGTCATTTTCTTTTCGTTTTGAAAACTTTCCTTATCAGAGAGGGGCCAGGGGGCTGGAAGAGAAGAACTTGAATAGTAAACGCTGGAAGAGAAGAACCTTAATACTAAACCAAGTTTCGGGAACTTCTTGGTGACTTGATTGGTTCCCTTCCCCCAATTTGCAAAGGATGGTTCCCGTGAAGGTGATCTCGATCACCATTCTATGATATTTCAGGATGCTTTTGAGAAGCTTTTCCTTTTACCTAATGCCGGCTACCGACAACTTACTTCATGCTATTACTAACACTTATGACTGAGCCGCACTTGCTTTCCAAAAGAAATTGAAACTATCATGCCTGAGACTAGCCAATAGAAGAAAGAGCCAAAAGCAAGCCATAGCAGCATCCTTTTTCTTCGCTTTCTTCAACAATGCGAATCTACCTCACTCCTCATCATAACTCAAATACAAATTCGAGTTCCAAATTGATATTTCCTCACGTAAGCAATAAAATGTGAAACCAATATTCATCATGAAACTTCAGACACTGATGATTGTGAGGTTCTGGAAGAGAGACGACGTAGGCTGATTCAAAGTAAACAGAAAACCACCCCTTAAACTCATTTGCTCAACATTCTTTCCACAGCAACTAGAAAAGTGGAGAAAAATCCAATAAGGGGAGGTCCCGGTGAATACAAATCAATTGGAAACCGAACCCCGCATTCATGTCTCTAACAAGGCTGTCTAAGCTAAGCGGCCATGGACCCATGGACCCGGGGAATCTGAACCATTAGGTAGAGTTTTAGCTGAAAGAAAACCAGGTCAATCTTCTGATCGCGAGTCTTTACAAGCTTGAAACAACTTAAGCACAGGCGGGAGTCGCCCCTTTTAAAGTCAGTATTTATGCGGCGCTGAACTAACGAGCGGATACCTAACCTTCGAAGGAGAAGAAAAGACGGATGTATCTTTCATTCATATCGATCAGATGTGCTTTGCTCAGGACTCCCATTTTACCATTGCTTAAGCCATATTACATAAAGCATAGTGAGTGATACGCAATGCTGGTACCACCATGTTTTTTTCCTCACTCTGTGTAGCCACACTCGTTTGTCCATTTCTACTTATTATTTCTGTTAAACAGTATCCGTTGGTTGTAGAAGCACTGGCGTTCAGGGATTGCAAAATCCATAATATCAAGAAGCGGTAGGAACCTGGCTAACTTCGATGCGGATAACGCGCTGTAGAAGAAAGTGGATCAACCAAAGTAGACCTTGATCGAAAGGCACCACAAGGCGAACCAATAGAGTGTGGTGTAAGCGGTGAAGCAGAATAGGAATTGGAACTGCTTGAACTAGAAAGGGCTTCCGCTACCGCGCTACCTCGGGAGCTCCGGAAACGGTATACTCGCTTCACTCATCTGTAATGGTATCCTCGAAAGCTAGCTAAAGTGGGTTCTAGACAAAGTTCTCCTAAGTAGGGCGGAAGGAAAAACAAGAGCAGTATAGCTCTACATTACGCTTCGGGGGCCTCGTCTTACTCACTCACCTTCTACTAATCGGACCATGACAAAACAACCAGCCCAGCAATAGGCAAGGACTGGCTGAAATCCCTTTCTGGATCCAGTCTATCCGTATCTGCTGTCCCTTCCGCTTTCTGTGTTGATGGAGCTCGGTCAGATAGTTCCGGTATTGCGAAGGAGGGCAAAGCATTGGGATCGTCCAATCCCTTCTGATCGGTTGTCATATTGAATTGAAAATTCTCGTATAGTAAGAGTTCCTTCGGTTTCCTACCTAGCACATTCTCTGTTGTCTACGCCAATATTTGACCTGCGAGTAGAGTGTGGCTGGCTACATACGGGGGAACTCAACCTACCTTTCGAAGGGTAGACCTTTACAGATGAGTGAAACGAGGATTTAGGTATATAAGGAGACGACCCGCCAAGCGAGCCAGCCTGATACCGACTTTCATTGATAGGCCATGAAACATAGAGAATGGGAACTTGTTCGCACGTACCTCGACCGCAGGTCTGAGAATGACGAGTGTGCTTTCGCCCACAGCTTCTGTTGCTTAACCGGCTCGTGGTGTTTATGGTCCTGACCCGGTACAGCCGCTAAGCTCATTTTTCATTTCCAAGTGTTGTTACTAGCCTCGAGAGAGATGTTTCACAGGATTCACCTGCAACTGATAAACCAGGGGGATAATACCGAAACAGTCCTTTTTTTTCTGATCATAGAGGAGCCGTATGAAGCTAAGGTTTCATGTACGGTTTTGCAATAGCGGTGGGAGCTGTGATGTTATTATCGACTATGATTATCTAACAGTTCAAGTACAGTTGATATAGTTGAAGCACAGCCAAAATATGGTTTTTTATGGAATCTTTGGCGTCAGCCTATAGGCTTTCTAGTTTTTAGAATTTCTTCTTTGGCCGAATGTGAAAGATTACCCAGAGGGAGAATTAGTTGCAGGTTATCAAACCGAATATTCCGGTATCAAATATGGTTTCTTTTTTCTTGTTTCTTACTTATCCTTATTAGTTTCCTCTTTATTTGTAACAGTTCTTTACTTAGGCGGGTGGAATTTCTCTATTCCCTACATATCCACGATTCTCCCAGTGTAGGAATCACACTAGTTATCTTGACCTTGATTCGGTCAAGCAGTTTTTCCTTACTATACTCCAGTACGAACAGGAAAAGAATCTGTGTACTCAACGGTGCATTAGTAATTATCTAGGATTTCTTTTGCTCTTTAAAGCAAAACGGTGTCTTGACTCTCAAGAATAGTGCGTGTTAATATCCATGTAGATAAAGATAGAGATAGCAACGAACTGGATGCATAGTAAAACTCAAAACTTGTGACTTGTTCTCGTAGGCTAACTAACCAAATCATAGGATCTAACACGAGACCGGATAAACACCACGCCCCCGCCGCGTCTATCTATATAAGCTAATCCCTCGACCTCAACCGACTCCCAAATCTCAATTGCTTTGGCTCTCTCTCTCCCTCCCTTTCGCCGCATGCGCCGTCCAATCCAAACCAATCCCAAGTCCCCACCCGCCCGCGGCGAGCAAAGCAAGATGATTTCCCCGGACGCGGCCCGCAACGTCGTCGGCAATGTCATCTCCTTCGGCCTCTTCCTCTCCCTTGTGTAAGCCGCCGCCGCCATCCCCCTCGTCCGCTTGTCTAGTCTACTCTCTATGGAAGGTGGTTGGTAATTAGGGTTTGATTCTGATGAGGGGGCGCTTGCTTTTTTGCTTGTACATGTGCAGGCCGACGTTCTGGCGGATCATCAAGAACAAGGACGTGGAGGAGTTCAAGTCGGACCCGTACCTAGCGACGCTGCTCAACTGCATGCTCTGGGTGTTCTACGGCATCCTCTGCGTCATATTCGGCTCGGCAATGTACGCCTCCCCGCTCACCATCATGGTACGTACCCATCGATCCCGCTCTTGATCCACGTGCATAGATGTCTTTTTAGATCTATATTGGTAGATGTTAGTGATATTGTTGGGGAATAGGCGTGCGTTCCCCTTCGGTTGGTGGCGGCGGTGATGTTGTTGGTGTTGTGTGGATGAGGGTTTCATAGGTTAAGTTGTCGTGCATGGTCACTTACTGCTGGGTCAGTCAAGGATTTTTTGGACCCAGCTGTCAGTGACACGTTGCCTTTGCAGTTCAGAATGGATTGGTGATTCAGGGGTTCTACTGTTTAAGATTAAAAAAGCCGATATTAATTCTTCTGGAACTTCTATTTAAAAACAGATTAGCCATATTCATCTTCTCCAGTCTCCAGGTTCTTTTCTGATTACTGATTAATGATGGGTTGCCATCATCTTTCAAATCTGTTGCATGATCTAGACACAGTGATCTGTGAAGGATCTTGCAGCTTACTCAGGGCAAGTGACTCATTAGGTTATAGTTGAGGCATTCATTATGTACCACTATTAGCATACCTTAGTTGCTGTTTGTTCTGGAAGCATGGATGCGGAAGCCAATTTTGGAACCAAATCCATCTCTAAAAGATGCATCAATGGTCCTGTTTTAACCATCATGTCAAATCTCTTCTTTCCCCCTTTTTACCAGTAAAAACCAACGTGCTACCTTTTGGGCTAAACTGTCATGGTGTTCGTGTGGCACATCCCAAGAACATGTTGCTCTATGTTCCGTCAAAAGGCCTATTGTTCGTTTCTACCTAAAAAGATACCGTAGCCCCTACGTGTCCTCTGATTATCGATGCGGTATCCTTGGTTACTTGCAGTTGCATTCAATACAGGCAGTTCTGTTGTACAATTGATTAGCCAACCAAACTTGTTCTGTTGTTCTCGCCAAACTCGTTGGCTGTTGAGTGACGGGTCTGGAATGGGAGGAATATTTCATCTAATGAAATCTGCCATGTTCAGCTTCATCATAAACATATGTGTTCACCTAGGGGATGCAAGTTTCAGGTGTGCCAGATTTCGAATCATGTGTTCTTGGATGGAGATAGTACATGTGTCCCTGTACCAGTCTGTGCTTTTTGTGATATTCCCTTGCCAACTCTGTGAGATGATCACGTTGAAACGGAAAAGGGATCCTGTATGTCGGTTTCTTCTCATGGGTCATGTGGTCCAGGTGTAGAGTTCACCAATATTACCTGTGGAATTTATTTACATTTTACATAGAACATAGAATCAATCTTGTTAATTACCTATGTCTGTGTAATATATATATATATATATTTTTTGAACGCTCGAGCTGTTGCATCCTGTGCTTGGAATTAATGAATATATATTTTTGCGGGGAGGAATTAATGTGTATTGTGGGTTGCGTGCAGGGTAAAGTGATCAAGACCAAGAGCGTCGAGTACATGCCCTTCTTCCTGTCGCTGGTGAGCTTCCTCAACGGCGTCTGCTGGACGTCCTACGCTCTCATCAAATTCGACCTCTACGTCACGGTCAGTAATATCTCCATCTTCAGGTTCCAACCAAATCTCATATAACTTGAGAGTGTCTCTCTAACCGTGTCGGCTCTTGTCTTCGTTCGTGCACTGCAGATCCCCAATGGCCTCGGTGCGCTGTTCGGCCTCGTCCTGTACGCCTGCTACTACAAGTCGACCCCCAAGAAGGAGAAGAACGTCAAGCTAAAATGTGATTGAAGGCCCGCCCGCTTCCTGGCTCCTTGACTGCAATAACAAGTGCTAGCTACAGTAAGAACAAGGGAATCTAGAGACCGAGACTGAAAGAAAAGGCTAGGCTACTTCTATTCGTTATTCGTTTCCCATATGATTTTCCATATTTTACCATAAAAAATAGGATGTTTTTAGCCATTTATTGTTAGTACTGAAATCAGGCATAAAGGATTTTACGGGGGGTAAAGAAGTTATTTCAACAACGTTCCTGTCATCAAATCCTGATTCAACAAAGCCATGCCAGCTGTGTTGGTCGTTCCTCCGATTCAAAGTTCTCTTGGATTCCAAAAAGCATCGCTACCCGCATACTGAAGTTGCTTAAATCTATTGAATTCCACCTCTGCACCTCTTTCTTGGGGCATAGGTGAACTTATAATTGATAGTAGAGCGTATGCTAAATCCCCAACCCTCATGATGCACTTCGTTTGATTCATTCCGCTTATCGTACCACTTAGAGCTTTCAAACCCTTTTCTTAGCGCTGCGGTAATATGTTGTTATTTAGAAATAGGAATGGTATGTTTAATAGCTCGCATATGTGTGTTTCAGATTCTATAGTACTCGGTTCTTCTGTTCGACGAGTTCTGATTTTCCTAGGTCTAATAATATGTTTACTGGTTCGTTTTCACCGGAGGAGGCAGCTAGAAATCCTGTTTTGTCAGTAGGTTGGCGTA
The DNA here is from genome assembly GCF_904849725.1 of Hordeum vulgare subsp. vulgare. Lineage (NCBI taxonomy): Eukaryota > Viridiplantae > Streptophyta > Magnoliopsida > Poales > Poaceae > Hordeum > Hordeum vulgare. The sequence continues at coordinate 547,630,217 of NC_058521.1, read as the reverse complement.
CAAGGAGGATAAAGGAAAGCCCGTTTGTAGTTCAATTCGTTAGAACCAAATGGCACGTTGAGAAACGAGAACTTCCACATGCCGAGCATCATTACCGTACTGGTGACTTCACCACCTGTTCAACTATTAGCTTTCTTGCCTTATCACAATCGAATGAATTGAGACAACCAAAGCAACTGGAACTACTACATCTGAGAGAGATGAGGAACCTAACCTACGGTGAAAGCCGAAAGCCTTACGCATTGCTTTAAGAATGGGTCTAGCGGGCGTATGGAATCCGTGACCCCTATCTCTTCACTTTCTTAATTATGACAGTCAAGTTGAATCGATTTTACGGGGTTTCTTACCCGTTTTTCCAGTCTCAGTAAAGTGCCATCAATTGGATGAAAGAATCCCGCCCTCTAGTCGAGTGTGAAGGGAGGAGAAGAGGGAAGATGGTTATTCTTTTTCTTCTAGGCAAGGAATGGGTAAACGCAGCCCTGTAAGGAGTAGGTAGCTCTCAGCCCTTCCCGGTATGTATTCATTGGTTGCTGTAAGCCCTACTTTCGATCAATAAGTAATACGCGAAGTCGCTAGCTCCACGTGCCATGCACATCCTTCTCTTAACCTTTCAATCGAGAGTCATCAACGCTTGCCTTGCTTTGCTTGCCCAGTCTATTAGTATGGCATCCCTTCTCCTTAGTCCTCTTTGGCCCGTGTGCCGGCGCGCATCCAGCTTTAGCAGGAGATAGGAGTGTTTGTTCCGCTAAGGAAAGGAAGGTATTCGTCGTAGCCGCAGAAGGTATTCGTCGTAGGATTGAGCTGAGCCAGGTATGTCACATCACATAGCTTGCAAGCCCAGGTGATTTCTGCATTACCAATCGAGCCGAGGAACCAACTTAGTAAAGAATAACCTACTTTACTTGTTTCGTTATGCTATAGCCACCTAATAAAGGGAAGATTCCTATCAGAAGAAGAAGAAGTTGGCAATCTACTAATCAAGATCGACCAAAATGGATAGTTCCATTAACTATATGGCATTTCTAGCCCGAAAAGTATGAGGTACACATAGGTAGGGAGCATCATCGTACTCAATCCTGCTTAGGTAGAGCAAGACAAACGGATCTATCATTCCGCAAGAAGTGACTCGTTTCCTTTTCTGGGTAAGAAGAGGGGAGGTCCCGTCGACCAAGAAGAATACCTTCTCCAAGCAATCGAACTCTTCCTTTCTTTCTATAGCCACTGTACTCCATCGAGGATAAGACGGATACGCGATTTCTGCACTTCCTCCGCTTGCCCCTCAGTGGATAGCACTTTCTTTCGAGAAATTGGCAGGGACTGCGTACCATTAAAGGGAGTCAGTGGGCACCGTAAGTAGTAATCGAGAACTTGATGAACATACCAACCAGTATGTGAATCCGTAAAACAAGTGGAGGTTTTTCTTCCTTCCCCGATATCCCTCGCTCTACCCAACTATCTATAATGGGGCAGAGAAGGATAAGCAAAGTAGGCGCATGAATATTTATTAATTAAGAGTTTTCGAGACTTGATTCTCTTTTTAGTTTTGACTCTGGGTCCGGTACAGGTTGACGCGGAGGATAGGGATGGGAAAAGAAGCCCTAGCTTTGGGAAAGACCGGATCATAACATGAATTTCAGGGCATACTTAGTAGATGCAGATCTAGGTACTCTTTCTTCCCCAGATGGGGAATGGGCCAAGCCGATCCGTTGTTGGCTCTGAAAGTGCATTTGCTAGTTCGAAAGAAGCTGAATCCGGGTGCAAATGGGATTCCAAATGATTCTTATGTTTCGTAGCATGCTGCACAGACTCACTTGGTAAATAGCCTTCCCTAAAAGAGGCAAGGTGCTCACACATGAAATTCCCTTTTGAAGGATATCCTATTTTACTTTTATGCCATACTTGGGCAAAGCCATCGAGACTATATCCATCACCAGGAAGAAGAGAAGCGAAGCCATAATTTCTTTAGGATAAGCCTGAGATATCTAGTACAGTAACAGTGGTCGAATTGCTGCATAGCCCCCCCTAATACGAATTTGGCAAATCCTCGTTCTAAAGTTAGCGCACCATTGAGGTAAGTAAATATTAGTAGGCACACAGGCAGCCCGTTGCAAGGAAGGAAAGAGCAAGAGCTAGGGCTAAGTGCTCGAGTTACGGTTGTTGACTCGGAATTGTAAGCCGAAGAAGCATTCCTGTGACCTGGCCGTATGAATGGTTTCTTTCTCAATACCAGAGCTAAATAATTAGGGATCAAAATTCAAAGAAGGTTTGCCTTCACTTCAACCTTAACCATTGACGGAAGATTCATACCTATGAATATTCCCCTCCTCATTTGCTGAAAGCACTTCCTATAGCGAACCAGGCAAGAAACATATCGAGTAGGCTAGTACCAATTCCTCCACATCAACAGCCAAATAGGCATATGAATCTTCAGTAGGAAATTCCTTCATCTCAGATGAGGTAGGTAATCTACCAGAATTTATTTCCATTTCCAGGTAAGATGAGCGGAGACGAGTTTATCAGCACCGATACCCCCACGCATCGTGGCCGGTTCCCTCGGGGGTAGAAACTTAGCTTGGAGGAAGATCCCGTTGATCTTCGAGCTGGCCCTTGCCTATTGAAAGTATGGTGTCTCATAAATGCTTTGTTAATGCCTCTTATTCGTAGGATCGGTCCAAAGCGCGGCTGAGTTGACGTTGATAGACTTGTGCGTGCTCTGCCGCTCGTAACCTTTTTTTTCTCCCATCGATCGAATCGAGGAGGTCAAGTTTCGAGAGCCTCTCGCTTCTGATTATCAGTCATATCATCGTCGAGCAGAACGCGCAGGGAAGGAATCGTCGAGTTCACTGGGAAGAATGGCGTCCATGCCAACGACTAAGGAGAAGGGGACCAGTGGCTATACAGATTGACGTCCGATAAGCCCAGAGAGCCTCAAGAAGGCGATCTGGCCAGTCTCCTCCGACTCAAAAGTGTTTGTAGCTATGGTATGGGTCTGGTCTGAAGACCAATGGGTCAAAAAAGGGGATATCCTCTTCTTTGGCTACACCAACTAATGTAGTAGATTGCGTTCCCGGAGGACACTTTCTCCATTTCGTCGGTACTGGTAACAACGGATCTTGACCTCGTTTCTTTTTCTTGTTATTTGACTTCTTGGAATGGAATTCTTCTCATGATAGTCACACAAGCGAAGGAGAAGAGGATGGGTCCCGAGGGAACTCTTTTTCTTCTATTCTAAGTTTTGATTGCATGAGCAGCATAACAACATAACAGTTTTGTGTAAGGAAGTAAGGAAAGACTCCTTTCTTAAATTTAAGGACTTAATTAGCCTGTCGTATATAACAGATAATGAGTCTCAAAGAGAGTTTCCAATGGGTTACATCAAGTTCCATTCCCAGTATGCGAAATCAGTAAACACGAATATCTGTATATAAGAAACTTCTATTCCAATCCACAATCGGTCCAACAAGGCAACTGTCGTCAACTAGATCAATCAGGAATAAGCAATATGTCGTACCCTATCTGTCATATTTGCTTTTCGGTAAAGGGTACACACTACTTTATTTTTACTTATTCAATTCTCTGTCTTGCTAAACACAAATCCTTCTTTTCTTGTATAGACGAAATAAAAATGAGAACTAAGTAGGTTTCGACCCATTAAAGGAGTCAATGGCACGCACACCAAGCAGGAGGAAATCGGTACCCTGCGAGGCTGGCGAAGTCGGCACAAGAAGTAGGCGGAGTAGAGGCAGCAGATGCGGGCTCAGGTGCGGCTAAATCGCAATCAATATTCCCGTCTGGGGTTGGCGGAGTTGGTAGAAAGCACGGTTGGCGATAAGCTGGTACTAGTTTCATTCTTTCTATTCCAAAATCCAATACCCGGAACTGGTAAATCAAACAATGTAGGCACACGTTGGCACAGTTCTGTAAATAAGAGATGTCTCATCCGGTTGAGCTGTCGCAATCAGTCTTTCTCTTCCTTTCTTAGTAGCAGATCCAACATGACTGTATTAAACCTTAAGCAATCAGGGTTAAGCTAGCTCATTGCCTGAAAGTGGAGCTCGTATTATACACCTTGACCCCCACCTTTTTTGAATCCTTCCTCCATATATATTGTTATATAAGAAAAGTCCCATAACTGCCTCATTCAGATCGATTCCAGTCGCCGCTACGGTCACATCAATCCGTTATGGCTCGGACCCTCTTAGCAGCTGGATCCTTCGGGAAGCCATAGTAGGGATTACGTCAGTACATTCTTAGGCGAGCAGTGGGTTATATCACCCCTATTTTGTTTTGGACCTTATTTCTTTTTTAGGCATGGGACCAAACCAAGGTTGATCAAAGTTGAACATTCCTATGGAACTCCCCTTCAGACGACTTCTCTGCGCTTGCCCAGCACCTTTCGTTTTATGGACCAGGACCAATTTCACCTCAGACCATGGTCAAGTCATAACTGACTGGATAACGTTCTCTCAAGGACCTGCAAAACTCTCTAATGCGGATGATCAAACGTTGCTTCAGATGTGTATGAGAAGGAAGCGTCTCACAGGACTCTTAGATAGAAACCAGCATAGTCTATGAATTAGCATGAACAGTTTATTGAACTTGGTTGCACTCGTAAAGCGAGCGTGAAGAGAGCAGCGAAAGAAGCCCACGGAACGGAGCGGTTATTTTTCCTGACTAGCAAGTGGACAGGCTCAGATGGCGTAGCTGATGTGTCATGCTAGGTATCTTTTATTGGCCATTTTTTGATTTCTCTCAAGGGATTGAAGACTTTCCTCTATACTGACAGAAGCAGAGAGGCTGGTAAAAAAGAAGGAAGCAGGCCTGGGTACACATGGTAATAGAACGCACTGGAGATCATTCAATCGGACGTCTTCCACAAAGTAAAACTAGAGTAAGTGGCGTAAGATAAGATAAGATAGATGTTCACTTTCATCGACCAATGTACCTGAAATTCCTATACGTAAAGCCGAGAGCTAGAGAGAGTAAATGAGACGTTCAAAGGGTGAAGCTAACGCTTCCCTGGCCACTAGGGAGTCATCAAAGTCTGAGTCCATACACTTGCTAGCTAATACTGGATCGTCAAAGATCTGATTCTATTTCATAATACCTTCTGTCTCTCTCCTAAGGGATCCAATCAGAAGGAATTCCCTCGCTTCGCTCATGATAGTCGGTCGAGTTCCCTTTTCCTTTTTTGTTGAGTTTCGCCTCTCCTCCTTTCCTTGTCTCCATTCTGATTGATTCGCTTCTTCGCGCAAGCACTTGGTTCGCCCCTTACTATAACCATCCCACTCAATCTTTTACACCGATGTTTCGTACTCTCTTGACCAGGTCATCATAAGAAAATACTGCCAAATCTTTCCGAAATGAGAGAAGGAGGGAAGGCGCGCTACAACTAACTGCTGAAAAACGCAAGATTAGCGCTAAGAAGCAACCCTAGTTTAAGTACTAGCGTCCCACCCCAACGTTCTTGTACTTCAAAATACTCTCCCCCGCTTGCTGCTCGCCTCAGCCAGACGTGGCTTATGTAGTGGTCGGCATTCCTACGTGCTCCGACTGATCCCCACTGGAGATTATATGAGGGGTCTTGGAAACTGTCGTGACGCTTTGGTGACGAAGGTCACCGGGGTGACTATGGAAGGATTCCGTGGTAGTCTCTGACTCCCTCCAACTCAATCAATATCAAGAACATGTCGTGAGCATGGGGTTTGGTTAGGCTTGGTTGAGTTTGTAAGAAAAGATAGTAGGTTGAGGGGCTTCATTGATTAGTAAACCTACGGTGCTGGTAAGGTCGGGACCGTGGTCGTCCGTCTCCGCTTTGCCGGCCGATAAGATCACTGAGGTTGACCAGCCAGCTGGGTAGGTTTGGCTATTCCTTTCTATTGAAAAGGAGTTAGCTGTCTGCGCGAGTCACCTTCCTTAGGCTCCGAGTCACCTTCTTCTAAGCTCCGCTGGACGACACGGCATTCTCGTTCTATAGGCCGGCCGTACTTGTGATGGTTCCCCAGGATCCAATAAATCCACTTAGGTCTACGTTGCCGCGATATTGTTCTATGGAAGCGGGTGGGCTGCTTTTTAGAAGTTCGGCCCGGTTTTTCATTAAAAAAATCAAAAAGGGGGGAGGGATTGACCTTTCTAACGCATATTCTGTCGTACCGGCATGGCCCCACTGATTTGTTTTCGATCGGAGCATCAAGCAGCGCAACCCGGTTCTACTTGACTAAGCCCCGTGCTCGTCCAAGGAGGGAGTTTGCTTTACCCAACTCCCCTTTTTGATAACAAGGCAAAAAACTCCGACCCGACATTCATGAGTTTCGAATGAAGAATGAAGAGTGCCCTGCCCCTCTTTTTTTCCCCTAAATCTTGGATTTGGAAGTTGGTAAAGACCCACCCCTTGTTTAAGTCAGAATGAGTCCCCGAGACATTGGCTTCCGCCAACAGTGAACTATTAAGGATCGCATCCCGCGCATATTCTACATTATAGCCTGCAACTAATTCAGCTTCCGCTTCTGGGAGATTAGACGGAGCTCGATTAGTTTCTGCTAGACGAGGAATAAGGAACATAACCAATACGGGGAACAAGGGAATACCGGACCATATCTGCTTTTGCGCCATGACAATCTCACTCGAATTACAGGGACCTACACATATTAGTACAGTATACCGGGGTCCCCGGCCAGAACCACACGTGCAAGTTTCCCTGCATGTGGCTCGTCCGTGCTTTTATCCGAGGCGCTGCCTGCGACTCTGCATGGGAGAAGAGGGCTGAACTGCAAACTTTCGTGTTCAGAGCATTGCATTGTCTAAGGGAGAGGGTGAGTAAGCTGCGCCTACCAAGCTAAGCTTTCGTCGAAAAGGCGTCACTGCTTCCTTTTCGGCGCCCGCCCTTTATTTAGATGTTGGGGCAAGGCAAGCCCAAGGAAAGTCTAGGTTGGCGCTCCATCTCGGCCGGCATCCTGCTCTCGAGAGGGTGTGGTCCTTGAGCGAACTAGTCATGTGCTGTGTTGCCCCAACGCAGGGGCATTTGGTGAGGAGCTACGGTCCGGTGGTTGACAAGCCACTGATCGGAGGTGACTGGACTGGAGTGCTTTCATCAAATGATGCATGTGGGCTGAGCCATTCCCATCCCAAGTGGTGGCCCGATTCGGCCTGGCCTGGTCGGAAAGAGATTCTAAATCTCGAATATGCGCACCGAGAATAGATATCTATGTTAGCTAGCGGGGGCGGGCTTTCCCCTGGTAGTCCCGCTGCGTCCTCTGACAGTCCGTCTCGTCTCATCTTTCTTTGGCTATACTTGTAGCCAGCCATATTAGCTCCACATTCCACCCTTTTGGATTTCTGACGAAAAAGGCAGTCATCAGTCGCCCCCTTTCCTATTTAGCTTTGCTTGCTGCCTATTATGAGAATAGGTCCCGGTTCAAGCGGCCCGCCTTTCATCATCATCTATACCAGCTGCCACGCACGATCCCATAGGAACGATTTCATCGCCCTAAGAAGCAGAACGCGCCATCACCTACAGCCCTTTCCTCTGCCGGGGACTTTCACGAAATGAAAACGGGCGGCATCATCGTATGCTCGACATTAGTTGCCCTGGTGTATATCCCGGAGTACTCCTATGGACGATCTGTCACCCATACATGAAGGCCTTGGCCCCGTCCCGTGTGGAGAATGCCCCCCTTACGGCACGGCTTAGTCTGTTATTTTATTTTGTCAGAGTGGATTCGGACCGCCACTTCTCTGAAAGCATGGTTCTTGCCTCCCTCTCTCCTCCCTCCTTGGAGCTCGTCCATTCGTTGGGTGATCCCTTGCTCTCACGTTCGAGTGTTTGCTCGTCGTTTAGGCCGGTGAGTTACATTTTTGCTCATTGCAGTCGCCTCCGGGGTTCTTCGCACCTGGGTAGTACCAGGACCCTTGTGCCCCGGACTGCACTGCCCGCCCTATGACCCAAAACTCAAAATGAGCCTTGCGACGAGACGCGGACATTCCTCATGCTGCGGTTCCCTCCGGTCCGTTCCCGGGTTGGGTTAGGGGAAGATCCGAGCGATTGCCTTCGCGGATCCAAACGTGCTCACAAGGCGCACAATAAGAATAAGACCAATAGAGACTTCATAAGGGACCATTTGAGCTGCAGATCGTAATGCTCCTAGAAAGGCATATTTCGAATATAGAGGACGTTCCCAACAATCCACGAGAATATCATACCCAACTATGAACCGTACGAGCACATCCTCTGTCACCCCCACCGCGCTTACGGCTCTATACCCCAACCCAACTTGCTCTGGCCCTGGGTCCTCCCGCATCTCTTCCTCGGTAAGCGAACCGTGGAAGCTGGGGAGTATCCGCTTGGGACTGATAGAAAACAGCATATCTTTTCCCTCCGGACCCCTATAAAAATCTAGTGGAAGTCCGGTCGCGTCGGAGACATCTTTATCTGATTTTGAGGCTTCGTCGTCCGGCTCCTCCAAAATTATGTTAGGATCTGCTGGCTCATCCTCATCATCCGAAAAGAAAACAGAGACAAAACAGATTTGTTTCAATGACATATCTAATCAGACTGAAATTGATGTCGAAGACACGATCATTCACATCAATTGAAGCAGGCAGGAAGGGCGCGGAAGCTACCGTTTAACGAATGCAATGCAAGCAAGGTAGCTTGCTTACTCTCCATCTAGCGTGCGTTGGCGGCAAGGAAGGAGGCATTGGAAAGACTAGACCATACACATTAATTAGTACAAGAAAGAGGCATTCGGGAAGCGACTAGTCGCTTCTGGCGAAGCTTAACAAAGGCCGACTACTACATAGAGACAACTACTACCAGTCATGAGCGATAGTGAAGCCGTCAGAGGCAGAAGCTGTCGCTTGACGGACGAAGCCGAGCCGATACGATAGGCGGGCGAAGTGAGCGAGACCAAGACGGGCTAGACGTGGAGTGGCGAAGGGGGCCTACTATACGTATACGTGATTAGTAAGCGGTTCAAGACATCGAACGAAAAATCAAGTGAACTAATGAACAGTGTGATTGATCAGACAAGTACCAAGGAGCAAGAAAACGTATGCGCTTTAGCAAGGGATGAGCGCGAAATCCGTTGCTTGTTCTTTCGGTAGCCTTCTTTCATTTCCGAATTTGCTTGCGAGCAGTCCTTGCATTAGTATGAGTTCGTTGACCGCGTAAGGGCGATCCATCTTGATGACGAATTCCACGATAACGAGAAATAGAAATTAATCGTTCGATGTCTGCTCGTTCTCCCCTCTTCAATTCCCAATGAACAACATGATCTTGAGCTATCATTTGTTCAATTTGGTCGATCTGATACTTAGTTAACTCATTCATCTTGATGTTCCCACTGATACCTAATCGATAACGAAGCTGAATGGCTTTTTTCGGTCCAATTCCATCCATTTTTGTTGAGGCAATTCTGACTTGTTCATCGGGAAGTGATCTAGCTCCTGAGATATATGACATTCTTTATCCTTATCTTTTCCTGGTCTTCTCGGCTGGAATCTACAATCTACACCTCTCCAAACACACAATCTCGATTTCTCTTCAGCTATGTCGAAGAGATTTACTTATTTGCCGCGCTGTCAAACCTTCCAATTCCAATTTCCAATTCCAAAATCCCACCCCCAAAGACAAGCGGCGATGATCCCAAGGAAAACAGTATGACGGATCCCACAAGGCAGCACGGTGTCCATCGCACCGGCGACCAAAAGGCAAAGTAAAGAAAGAAAGCTGAACTCGAACCAACCGCGGTTGGTTGCCTACGTACTCCCTTCATACAAGAGAGATCAGAGTTTTAGACGTAGTTCTTAACAAACACTACGGCACTGCTTTTTGTCACATTCTCAGACCTGTTTTTCCATACTTTCCGCAGCGCAAGAAAAATAAAAACTAGAAATAGGAACAGACCGAGAGCGAGAGCGAGAGGAATGGCAAATTGGAACAATTCCAAAGGACTCTCCGCGGCGAAATTAGCTAGGTCGCCTACTCCACACTTGAAAGCTTTACTTTCAGCGCCATTTTTGACTAAATCCTCATACTGCTCTTCTAGAGCTGTGATATTCTTATCATTATCCCTACATATACGATCGGTTGCCGCCATAATATCAATATCTCGACCTCGCTGAGTGCTATTTATTAAATCGTAAAAAAAATTATGGATCGCTAGCCTTATTAAAATTGGATTAGCCGGGTTGTCCCCCAAATTGAAAGGAGAACTGATGGACTCGAAACCTCCTTCGCCTGAGATCTCCTCTGTCAACGGCGATGGTTGGTTCACGGAAAAGGATTCCAACGGCGATGGTTGGTTCACGGAGGACGAGGAACTACCACTCCCCAAAGAAATTAATCCCTCAGAAGAAGAAGGATTATGAGAGTGCAGACTAGAATTGCAAGAATAATAAGAAGATTCATGCTTGCCGCTACTCGCACTCCCTCCCGAAGGATCACTTATTTTGTTGATATCCAACGTATCAAGAAGATCCTTTATGCTCTTTGTCATTTTTTTTTCGTTTTGAAAACTTTCCTTATCAGAGAGGGGCCACTATGGCTGGATGTTGGCTGAACGTGAACATGAGCGGACACCCACACAATCTCGATTTGACACAGCAACACTTTCCACCTCTCTCGAACTGAGCTATTTCGAGCATTTCATAAAAAGAGCTCGAACAATTCATTCATGCATGAAGGCAACTCAAAGTAAGAATAGGTACGCTACGACTACTACCAATCGACAACAGAGGCGTATAACCTTCGCTTCGTCATGATATGATTTCTTTTATAAAAGAAATGTCATGCAAAAACAGATAAGATGAAAGGCACCTTTGATAAAGTACTAGACTATACTAGAGTATGAATCTAGTTTCAATGGCAGGGCCTCTATAGTAAGAGTTTAAAGAATATTGTTATGTCTTTAGGTATATCTGGTGGACCATTGCGAGAAGCAAGGGCGGAATCCTCACCCGGGGGCTGAGGTGACTAGGAATCAATCGGAAAGCGGCTATCAGCTATGACGAAACCAGTGGCTACCTTGAGTACCCCGAAAGATACGAGCAAACCAATTGGAATGTGCTAACCACCTGCATAATCGCGGTTATACCTAGAGAGTAAGTTGCCTACCCAGAGTCCATGCGAAGTCGAATACGGTCCAATCTACCTATGCCTCTACCTTTGGTGGATCGAGTTCCTTACCATTGGTTCGGTTTAGAGCAGTCGGAAGTATGGTGCCTCTTCGAGCCTTCTCATAACCAGCGAATCATCTTATATGCCTACCAAGCGAGGAACTACTAATGTTTCGAGCAAAATGTGCAAGGTTAGTGTCAGCATATAGAATCATCTGGGGGTCCCAATTGTTTAACCTGACAGCGCAGTTGGTTGCCGAGCTAGGCCTTTCCACCTGGTGGGAGAACGTAGTAGCTTACGGTCAGTTTGACTGAGTTAGACTTAGACGGACACGTAAGAAGACAAGTATTCACTGTAACTCGATAGTCCCTTAAAGTATTCACTTTTCCAGGAGCCGACTTACCAGTTAGTACTGGCACTTTTACAGGAACAGTACCAGACTCATATCGTAAGAAGACATTTTCAATTAGACACTACTAGTCGAGGACACGCGACAAGTTACGTTCTCATTTCGCAGAGGTTCTTATCGCGATCTTTCTATTCTATTCTTTATGGACCTGAGCTCACTTAATTGCTTTTTGAGGGGGCGCAGCTCATTATCTATGCATTTTCTCATTGGCAAAAAATCAATGTCATAGCACTATTTCCACTAATCACTGCACAGAAATGCAAAAACAGAAGAGAGGGGCAGCCCAGACATGAGAGGACCACCACGCACAGCAACGATTTGCTGATTGAAAGCTCCCTAACTATGTGTCTGTGCTGATCAGGAACCAAGTAAGTAAAGGGATGGTTAAAGAGGCAAAGTGATGCCCGCCCAAGCAAGTGGTTTGTTTTCGAGAGAGAAGTGTTTTTTTTGGAAAAGAAGAGCTCTTTCTAAGTTGACTTGCATTGCACAAATCATGCACATTTTTAAAGTGCTTTGTAAAAGATCTTCAATGGAACGAGTTTCTTTTGACCATTCCCCCCTCTGACTGGGATGTCGTGTGTTAAAGCACAGTCTGGCTCTATAAGTAAGGAAATATCTCTATCCGGTTATTTGTAGTGAAAATCTGTCTCGAGGGGACCAAGCAAACTCCAAATTAATATGAATACGAACCCGGTTCAACAAGTCGAAAGTCATAGGAACTTAGAGATTCGGTTTCTTATGTAACTCGCTTGCTAGAAACAAGTCTTGGATGCCACAACTCCACATCCAGTCAGTAAGTCTGTAAGTAAGGTAACTTAAGAAAAACGAGCCAGATAAGATTGTTAAGAATCAAAGCGAGTCCAGCAGATGATTCTGATTTTCTAGTAACTGGTCGTCTGTACTTAAATCGAATGAAACAAGCGAGCCCACTTCTTACTTCTTGCAGGTGTTTGGGAGGCGGCTAAGCTACAGAACTTGTAGTTCAAGTTTACGAGCCAGATTGGACGGAAGGAGTATAAGATTCAGATTTGGAGCTAACGAGCCTAGCAACAGCTTAGTTCTTTTGTAGGTAATCGATCGAATCCGCCTAGACCGGGGAAGATTTCTAAGAACGCAGGTCTAGCATTTTAAACAACATTTGCCAATGCATAAAGTATGGTAAGTAAGGTAGGCTTAGCTGACTGATGCTTACTAAATCGAAACTTTGACTTCTATATTCAACTCAGTCTTTCCCTTAAGATCTCTGCTGTTGGAGATAGCGTGGGCGGGATGTTACCCAACACCTCACTTTTATTCAGAACTTTGATGGTACGAAGTGCCCAGTAAGCCTGGCAGGAAGAAAGTAATATTAATTACAACCACTTGTATGCTGCTTAGTCGGACTCAAAGGATATAAGGGAATTGCCGCTCGCTCGGATTCATTTTCCAGGTCCTACATGTTCTAGGACTATAGATGATCCAACATGCCTATAGTTTTCATTATTGTTGTATGCTTTAGCCTCCTTTTATAAGCACTTACTTGGCCCATGCGAGTCAATTTCAAGATGTCAACTTTGACTATCTTTCTCTTCTTACTTTACTTATCCCTTACATTACTTTACCTAGTAACTTTGAAATAGGCATATCTTGTCTACCTTCCATATACCCTAGCATTTCTACTAGTTGTTTTCTTGCATATATCCGAAATACCATTTCGATCCTTACTTACTACCATGTCCTCCAGTTTGAACACGAAACCATAATAATGTTATGAGAGTTGGTTTGTCATTCATTCAACAATAGGTCTGAGAGTTGTAAGTAGTCATTTTGTCAGAATCCAACCATAAGAATAAAACCTGGATAAGAATAAGAGTGCGTGGATAAAATTTCATGTTCGGTTGGAGCCGTTGGTTGGAAATTTTCATAGCATTCCTACGCCTCGTTCTTCATCAGCTTGGAAAGCATCAATTACTGGGTCTGTCAGCTTCTCTTCATGAATCCATGGAGTGCCACCATCACCATTATTGCATCCCTGGAGCCTGTTGCGAAGAGCTTGCAAAGCTGCCAAGGTTGCCTGAATAGAATAGGAGCTCCGCGTTCTTTACTAGCTATTCGTGCGTATCTGTGAGTTGCCTATGACTTATTTCTAGTCCTATGCCTTTTCTTGATGACCGATCTCTTCTTTCTGTCTCTCACAACCCTAGACCATGCTATACAGGCTACCCCTTCATACACATTACCTAGTATCTCCTTCATTTTCTATTATTTAATTGCTTTTAATGGCATACCTCTCTACTCAAATAGATACTCACTAGAGTCTATTTCCTATTCGCTTACCACCGGTATCTACCTTTCTAGTAGCAATAAATAAAGCCAATAATTATTATTATTCAATAAGCATTCCTCTTGTCAAAACTTGTTTAGCGGTGACTTCTATCGATCAGGGTTATCCCATGGATACTATTTGTATTTTGACTGTTGAGTACAGGGAATTCCATCCTAGAAACATAGCATCTAACAATATAGTTTACTGTTCCATTCTGATATGAAGGAAGGTGTCATTAGGGTTAAGCAGATAGGTAGGTTCACAGAATGGGAGAACCCGACCACTGCTGGGCAAATGAGTACGAGCTGTCTAGCTGTGGACAAGAAAGGGGTACTTCGAAGAGCATGAATACAGCTGGCTGTGCTCTTGTAGTCATACCCTCGGTAAGAAGATCCTACCCAAGGATAGCGAGTGAACACTCCCACCATAAGCGAGCTAAGATAGTGGAATTCAGTCTATGAACGCAAGCCTAAAAGTAGAAGTTGTGAATCCTGTCTAATAACCACGGATGTAGAAAGATCTGGTGGAAGGCCACTGGATGGAAGGTTATGCGTAATATAAAAGTAAAGTCAAAGTTTACCAAGAGGTAAGCATGAATGCTTTAGGTTCTCTACGATAGTTGTTACTCACTGGGTGGGTCAACTAGTCATGGTATAGTTGTTTACATGGTAGCTGGTTGGTTCGACAGACCAGAGAAAGAGATTCAGGGTCATCCCCGTGAGCTGATACAGCTCTTGTTTGGATCGCCTTCTGGGCAGCTAACTAAGGATTATCGGGATTCATTCCAATTGTGGGTTGAGAAGGATGGCAAGCTGGTTACTAAAATTGGAGATACCCAGCTCTAGGAATGAAAGGGTTCATCACACCGGAACGAGGTAAAGGGCTACCCCTTGACCGAGTGAAGGCGAGCCTGGATCCAGAGAGTGATGGATGATGGAATGGATCCCTGTAGAACCGCGAGGTACCCATTCTAACCCAGAAGGGTAAAGGAGCCAAGCAAGCTATCGATACACCACTTGGTTATCTTCTTTAAGATCATCTCTCTTTCCTGCATTCTTAGCTAACTCGGCTTTTAGTCAAATCGCTAAGGGAATCAGGGTAAGCTGCTTTAGGGCTAGCTATGTTCTCGGGGCTACACTCCACCAGAGTTGGTTTCACCATCGAGTAATGAAGATGTTAACTTATAGTACAAGCAAGAGAACTCTTAAAAGAAAGAAATCTACTGCTCTATCATTGACAGATATCTTTTAGTCTATAGCCCTACCTAGGGGGAACTCACACTCGCAAGAAGGCAAAAGCACTTGAAACAGTAGTGAGGTAAGAAATAAAACTACTCGCTTATTCTAAATATGCCTGCTCTTCGAATTCAAAACTCCTCAGCTATAGCCCTTTCTACATACGTATATATGAAAAAGACAGCAGCTATACAAAGCTTTATCTCGCCACTTGAGAACTCGTTTGCTTCTGGCTGTCTTACTGGATTTCGTCTATCCTTAGCTTACTGGCCTAAGATGTATATGCTTGGAATATTCGTAATCTCCCTCGTCTCGTGGTTACGTTTTATTATCTTAGAAGGAGTTGCAACCTACAAGGCCTATAACGCTGTATCAGATCTTTCCATTGCCCTATGGTCACTTGCTTAAAAACTGAAAAGAGACAAACTAAAAAAGAGACTGAACTTCACTTAGGCTTTCTCGCAAGCTTATTAGAGCATTGAATTGACCTCTACTAAGAGTAAGATGGCTTGGATTCTACTAAATCAAAAGAATGCTGGCTAGGGTGACGCTCGTGCTTCTTTCGAGTAAGGCAAACTGAGTCAGGGGTCGTGTTATTAAGTCAATTTCTTAGCTATAAGCCTGGCCTTTCACTTTTATTAGTACCCCTTTTTCCATTCCATATCTCACCAGTCTTCTTTCCCTGGCCCGTGCCCCCGGAGGGCGTAGGATTTGGGGTAATCCTGGTTTTAAGCTCTTCTCTGAGCTTGGCTTTGTTCCAAATGCTATCAGCAGGAAATGCAGAGGGTGGCGGCGAGAGAAACCACTACATATACGAGTTGGTGGTATACAACTAGAAAATCCGAAAGATAGTACTCGCTCTTCCCTCCCTCGCTTCGGTAGTAGAGGAATCGCTCAAGCGTTAGTCGTAGGAAGATATTCACTCTAGCTCATGATACATGTTTTATACGCGTAAAAGCACCCCCGGAGGGAGTAAACCAACATAGCGTACTAGTCCTTCCCAAAGCTTTAATTGAAATGGCGCAAGGGATAGGGGATTCAAATTCGTATTGGTTTGCTCGAGGAAGGTATAGTTGCTGGAATGAGGATTCGTCTTCCTAGTGAAAAGGCCGGGTGGACATTCCCAGTCTAGGGGTTGCCGTTGAAAACCTTACTATGTGCCGGGTGCATAATGAACAGCCTCACATACCTTCATTTCAGCCATCTCATCCCTGACTTGCATCTGTATCTATTGTCCATCTCTCTCGAATGTCCACTTCAGTGCCATTCTTTCTTCTTTTCCCCGAGCTGAGAAAAGAGCAGATCATGGTCCATTTGCCAGGGGAATTTCACTCTGGGTCTGAATAAGACTGAAAATGCTAGCCCAGCCGGCGCTTGAGGCGAGCAGCACAAGGGATGATGGTATGAAAGCCAGAAAGGAAGTATGTGTTGATTCAGGCATTGCTTGAGAGATGGTTAAACCGAGGGGGGAGTGGTTGATTCTTTCCTTTCACTTTCCTCGCATAACGAAAGCATGATTTACCCGAGCCGAGTATCTTGTTAGAGTAGTAGATTCCGCGCTCGAGGTGATGTGTGTGACCGGGCAGGAGATTCTTTTACTCCAAAGCCGTTGCGCAGGTTTGTGTGTGACAACTATGTCGATCAGTTTTTAAAGACGCCCAGAAACTATGTCTACAGATTCCGACAGAGAGTATAAGTGGTGCCATCAGAGGAAGCTGACAACCTCAGAACAAGAATGGAAAAAGGATTGATTGCTCGACGAAGTAGTACCAACAGGATATATTAATCACTAGGTTACGGTAATATGTGCTTGTCTCCGAAAAGAAGGATAAAAGGATAGATTAGCAAAGCAGTCACTCCCAACGGCAGATGAAAACGATACCGACACATCTACTAAATCATCTTAACAACCTTGAAGATACGGGATTATATACTAAACTCATTTAGTTGATAGATCATTATTGGATTCTTTTTATTGTGACCAAGATCCATGAAATAGCTCTCTTTATACTACGTTATAACTAGCGGATACTTCCCATTCTTATGTCTTCTTTCCTTATTACGACTCCTGTGCTTAGATAAAATACGACGTTTGAGTTTGGACATAGCCAATTGCTACTTACGGTGCTAGGCCTTTTCAAGCAATGGAAGGCAGACTTGAATGCCAATCAGACATGGCCAGAAGCTTAGATAATATCACTAGTTTCTCTTGTTTATCACTTAATAAATAGTCTTATTTGTCCCAGGGAGCGAGGAGAGAAGATGACAGGTTGAGCAGAGAAAGGTGGGTCATTGTCCCAACGTAGTAGTATTTTTGTTTTGTTTTCAGCTGATCTATATAAAAATAATAGAATAAATAAAGGCAAAGGATTTGGTTCAGTCGTCAAGTACAGATTTCCTTTACCCAGAGTTGGGAACTCTGAATAGTTGTTTGAATACCGACTGCCTTCCTTGCGCTTCAATTCCTCTTATCCAATCCAACTTCCCCTGGGAGCCAAGCAGAAAAGCAAGTCCTCTAGTTATGGATGCAGTACTCACCTCACTAAACTTAGGAAGAACTAATTCAAGTAGAATTAAAAATAGCGAGAAGTGGATGAAAAAGGGATCGAGCCTAGCTCGAAAACAGCTGCTCCTTCCCTCTTTCTTGCTTGCTTTACTCGGTATTCAGTGAAAGATTAGGCTTGGTAATTACAGTTACCAATGGTAAGGATTGGCACGTGAACTTTCCTTTTTATCGAGCTCGAAAAAGCAATGGGTGGGTTGGCTGTGAAAGGAGAGTAGAGTTTTTTAGTTTAGTAAGAAAAGTACTGGGTGAGGCTCCTCACATCCATAACATATTATCTGTACTCTTTTTCAAGCATGCCTCTTTTTAATGACTCTCTTTTTCAACTTAATTGTGGCATTTCATTCTGTTATCGACTAATGGTTGACACTGGAGAAGCATTGAAGGCTCCTTCCATAGATTCCAAAGCCCTGTTTGCTATTATCAGAATATTCTGACTCCCTTGTTGTCTTATTGATCTGACCAACCGCAATAACAACATTGCCATTCGGGGTTACGCGAGTCGGAGTATTAAATAAATGGAATATTCCAGCAGGAGCAACCGAACCATCTTCTCGTTGTCCTTCCATTCTTCTGACCAAGAAAATAGCTCTTGGTCATAAGAATCCAGCCGGAGTTCGAAATCGGAGATAAGAATTGAATCGATTTCAGGCACTTCCCTCAAGCCGAAACCGGAACAGGAAACTTGTAACTTCTAGCCGAGAAGGATAAGAGAGGTTTGTCTTGCTTTGTCTTATAGTGATTGTGTGCCAGGGGTCAGCGAAGAGACGGGACGCTGTTGTCCCGGACTACTTGGACTAGTCTACTAGGACTCGGGGGAAGAGACTTGTTTGTGATAGGACGAGAGATCAAGTACAGTGTTCGGTTCAAACTAGGCAACCTCTTCGTTATAAGACCGAGAATAGTATATGCCCCGTCTCACCACTAGCTAGGGCCACCAGCATTAGGAAACTAAGGAAGAGTCGTATAGCTAAGGAATTCAGGGCTGATAGAGCTCTTGGGAAGAAGTCGGTATCCAGCTTTCTTTCATTGATATCACAATAACAAGCGAGGAAAGGACAGTCTTTCAAGAGAAGATAGGTCTTTTTTTCATTAAGGAATTGCGGCGAGTATTGCTTGTTTCCCAGATCCGGTATCAGGACCTGTCGATAGATGGGATGGACCCACCCGTTTGACTCTTATGAATTGATAGTTAGATACTATTGCTAAAGGAAAGTACAGATAGTGGTTTGTGTTGCAAAAAGCTAGTTCAAGGTCAGGCTCCGTCAAACAGAGTCGTCAAGAACGAAAAGCTGAAAGAATGATGTGTCAAACAGTGATTGCGCACAGAGGTTAGTTAAGTATAGGAACTATTGTCCCTAACGAGAAGTATGCTGCTGTCCCAATAAAAGGATAGTTGGACGGTATCGATTGAGGGAATAGGGATAGGTGGTTAAACGCGATGCTGCGCCTAACTATATAGAACGGTGATCCATGAAGAGAAGTCGGCCAGCTATTAAGTGAGAGAAGTCATCAACCTATTACTAGTGTCAGTTCTGTTAAGAGAAGTCATCAACCTATTACTAGTGTCAGTTCTCTTCTTCCTCTCTACCAATTGAAAGTAAGTATTGATTTCGCCTAATAGGGACAAAGCAAAGTACGGTGGTCAAGTACAGTATGCCTGGAGTTCGTAGTGCCCACTAGATGTCATTGGCAAGTTATAGAAGTCTTTCTCTCTTCTGAGATATCATTGGTCAGTGCAGCGAGGGGCAACCATCATTTCTATTGCTCTGTAAAGAAAAGATAGGACAAGGGTCTTGCTCCACCCAATGGAGATAAAGCACGGGGATCCGTTAAGGGCGTATTGAATCGATAAGAAGCACTTGAATTCTAGTGGGCCCGGCTACCCAACACTAGCCCCGGATCGTTTATGTATTATCAATTGATAGTAGGGGCAGGCAGGGGAAACTCTTTATATCAGTTAAGTAAACTACTGATTGTATTGTGGGCTGGGATCACCTTTGCGAGTCGAAGTAATTTCCGGAAAGACACAGAGGAGCTCTCATGCGTGGACCAGCAGTAGCCCTGTCCTCTCCTCTTTGTTGGAAGATGAGTACACATCGGGTAATCCGTCCACGAGAGCCCAATCACAAGAGGCTCATACAGAAAGCAATCAGCCCATAGCCCAATATCGAGACCACAGCCTATTATTCAAACCACAAAGGATCCGTCTTTCATCGTCCAATCTTCTCGATCGAACATATTGACATCAATACTCCTTTCCATGGCCATTCACGGCCCGCGAAGATCAACCACTCGTGCCCGAGATCACTATCCAATCAAAAACCAGACTTTCAAGATCCATCTCACTCAAACCCTTTTGAATGTAGCGGATAACAACGGAGTGGGGCTATTGAATTGATATGTATTCGAATCTTAGGAGCTGGTAATCACTGATATGCTCATATTGGTGACGTTATTGTTGCTGTAATCAAAGAAGCAGTGCCCAAAATGCCTCTAGAAAGATCAGACAGAAGTAAGACGAGCTGTAATTGTACGTACATGTAAAGAACTCAAACATGACAACGGTATGATAATACGATATGATGACGGTTGTCATTGATCAAGAAGGAAATCCAAAAGGAACTCGAGTTTTTGGTGCGATCGCTCGGGAATTGAGACTTATGAATTTCACTAAAAGAGTCTCATGAGCTCCTGAGGTATTAAAAATACTAGTAGTAGAGACTATGATATAGTAGGGTATCAGAATATAGATCAATTAGTAGATTGTGTTATGATATAGTCGGGTATCAGAATATAGATCAATTATGAATTTCACTAAAAGAGTCTCATCAAGAAGGAAATTCATTCATACATTATGTTATACGATGCTGTCTATATTGAAGAAATTCATTGCAGACAAAACTTATCCATCCATAACTCTCATGGGTTAACATAATAAGAGGACAACTACATCCCCAAAACGAAAAAAGGACACCTACACATCATGCACGCAAGCACACCACATCAAGCACGCCTCAAAAACCGCGTCGCCACGTCCCTGAGATCCAGCTCTAACACTGATGCACATCGCCATGCCGACCAGCAAAATTAAGCCACCACAATCAGCCGCCGGCCACTTTTTTGCGACTGACCATATCCTTTGTTTGGCCAATATTCCCAGCATCTGACTGCCTCTATCCCTGTCCCGGGGAGGATTTCCCTGCAACCAAACAAATCCCGAACTTCAAAATGATCTGAAGAACCAGGATCTGCAAACCAGCTGACTTTACCAAATTGGTGAACAGATCAAAACAACCATAGAAGAAATCTCAAAAGCAAAAAGCTAACAAACAGGGACATAGGAAGAACGTATTATTATACAAAAACTTAAAACATATTATGATATTAACATGAAAAACCAAGATACTATAATAAAGAGGACACAGAATATGGGTGGTGATATAGCAGGATGGTCGGCAAGGCAAATAAATGCCAGTTGAGACCAAATATCAATCTTCACCGTCCTCAAAGGAATCCATACATATAAACCAAATTAACACGTAGGGTTCTACAAGTAAATGCAAAAAAGACAACAAAAAACTATAGTTTTGATTCACCTGAAAAGGGTGAGGATGAAAGGTCATCAGATAGGAGCAAAAGACTATTTATTTTTCAAGTATAAC
This sequence comes from Hordeum vulgare subsp. vulgare, assembly GCF_904849725.1. NCBI lineage: Eukaryota > Viridiplantae > Streptophyta > Magnoliopsida > Poales > Poaceae > Hordeum > Hordeum vulgare. Next base: position 547,608,924 of record NC_058521.1, on the reverse strand, counting down.
CTGGGAAAACCACACTAAATCAACAGGCAAACCAAAACAAATTAACAGAAAAGAAAATGAGATACAGGAATAATGATGCCTCAGAAGGAAGGCAGTAGGTTAATGTAATCATTACTGATTTCATTGAGAAAGGTTCACACTAATCATCATCGGCATCACACAACAAAAAAACAGAAAAACACATCAAATAAAACTGCAGACAAAGAAATGTAAAAGATAGGCCTCATAGAGAAGATTAGATCGTTCCACATGAAGAGAATTCAGACATATGCTTGTCTATAGTTTAATTTAATCCTAGGCCCAAACAAACAAAATAAGGTCCACAGCTTCAGCAGGAGAAAGCTAAAAAAATCCATTAATTTCTGGAATCTAACCAGGGATGATGATCAGACTTTGTTCTGCATTTGGGCCATCATGTTGGCCAGTCAAACCAATAGGGAAATTAATCATTCATCATCACACTTCCACCGATTAAATAAGAAAACTATTGCATGAAATTACTCTACATAGAATAAAACAAGGGAAACTATGACAAGGCAAAGCAAGCAAAATTCAATTGACTCACTTAGAAACAAGAAGATGATCAGATACAGTTCAGTATTTTAGGCCATCATATCAGCCAATCAAACCAATAGGGAAATAAATCTCATTCATCATCTCATCTCATTCAATACAAAAAATAAACTGAAAGAAAATTACTCAGTGAGGCAGGATGCATCAAAGAAATGCCTCATATGCAAATTACCCATAAACTCAGGTTTCCTCATTTGCATCAACAGCCATTCAAACAACAAAAAAGAAATTCTTAAAAATGGAAAGGCAAAATTCAGTAGAGAATGATCAGATAGAGCTAATACATGATTCAACGGACATCATACCGTCCTTCAATAATTATTTAATCCTCATTTCACCCAAAATAATCAAAACAGCACAACCAAATAGTGAGAATATAATCCTGGATGCATCAGATCTCCAAGGTGAAAAGATGGTAACATCATTGAGATGCCTCAGACGCAAATTACCCACAAAAATTGTGACTCCTTATTTGCATCAACAATGGCCATCAAAGAAACAGCAGCAAGAACAAGACAAAAAACTAACTGCAAGAGATACTACAACCAGAAGAAATGAATGAAAGCTTTTGCAGCAAGGCTCAAGGTTTCAGAAAGAATTGATATCTATTCAATAAATGAAATAACTGTATGACGAAAGGTTAGATTCGGTTCAGTATTTGAGGCCAGCATATCAGACCAATTAAACCAAAAATTAAATATTGTTAAACTCTTCAAATAACAGTAATAACACAAACCTAGGTAAATAAGAGAAACTGATTATCAAAGATGTTAAACAAACATTTTGTTGTATCAGTTAGAAAAACAGAAATCAACTTGAAACAACAAGCAAACTGATCCACATTTGCTCATGGTTGTCATGTGGGTACAGTGCCTCCAGACAAGTTCATTCCTTAAACAGCATCCTGGAGCCATCTGCACTTCTAAACATTAGCCTCTTTGGAGAATTACACCTGGAATGACACAGATTTTATCAATTGCAATGGCTTAGATAAATATAACCGTTATGAGAAGAAGATCAAAACAAACACAGAATATCTAAACTAATGGAAGCTAAGATCCAAAATATAAAGACAACTCAGTCCCTTAGATGTTCTTTGACCATGCGATCATTACCACAGGAGTCATTACAGGTCTGTAACTGTAAAATTTGCTCATCACAGTTGTCAAAATCAAAAGCCAAACAGAGGATCAACAAGGATTTTGTGTGTGACATGACATGTATGTAGAAGCTGCCAGTGCCCTATGAGAGAACTCGGAGAGCACAAAAGAGGGGCAAACTCAGGATACAACAGGATGATGTTGCTTCAAGGGAACGAGTCCATTGGGAACCGATCAGACGATCATCCCAATGACCAGATGACGAAGCACAAACAAAACACATGTTCAGTTGTGAAAAGTGTCCTCACATCCATTAATTTTCAGAGGAGCAGTGCTACATGTAATTCATATATGTGAAATATGAATAAATATCTACATCAATTACATTTACTATGCAATTTGTGTTATGTAATCAAACGGCTCATTTTTCATTGTTTTTCATTCTTTCCATCAATCATGCCAATTTGTGGTACTTCACCGATGGTTTACATTGCTCAGTCATATGATATGACTTCTCACTGAGGCCAGAGGCATCTCTGAAGTCTGACATGCGAAAATTCATAATTCATCACCGCAATGCCACAAAACTAGGCAAATATGAGAAAACGTCTACAAAGACAATCTACAAGAAAAATGGAAGAGCAAAGATGCACTTTCGAAACAGGACATCAAAAACACAGCACAACTTTTGAAACAAAAAACAAGATAGAACAAATATGAAAGTTGGCAAAGAGTATTGTTGCAACTTTTAAATACTAAGAATCAGATCATGGATCATATTGTTGCAGTATTCTCTAATCCTTTGATGCAGGCTTAGTTTTACTAGTTAAAAAAGAATAAGTCAACTTAGAAACAGAAAGTAAAGTTTCATTTAATCATCAACAACCTCAGATTTGTCCATCGATGTCATGTGGATACAGAGCCCCGTAGGTTCATCCAGTAAACAGGATCATGGAGCCATCTGAAACTCCAAAAGTTGGGTATAGTCCACATATTGTTTGTCATCCATCTCTCTGATTAGGTTCAAATATACACCCAATACAACTGGAATGGCTCAGATCAATATAACAGGTTTCAGTCATGAATTCTCAGAAGCAGAACTGGCATGTTTGCTGTAAGTGTGTTATCATCACTGCCATATCAAACCAGAAAACCCATATCTAAAGTAAAGAGTGCACAAATAAAAACTAACATTCTTATGGCACATGTTTTCCCTTGTATTCATGAATTAATTTGAAAAACAGGTAAGATGGCATTGTAGAAAAATAATGCAGCTAAGCTCTTCAAAAACTGTATTGAAAGTTGGAACCGATAGGTCGCACCAGATAATAAAGCAGAGTTTTGGTTAGACAATTTGACTCTAGAGCAATTCCAAACAGTGCAAAGGGTTTGGTAGGTAAATCATCTCACTATACACACTCGCTACATAAGCATAAGGCCTGAGTCCAGCAAAAAAAATTGTTGATATAAGGATCACACCACACTCCATTATCACCACATATTTCCTCTGTACCTTCCTACTGAAACAACACAACCCATTCTCTTGGTATGGTGCCTCCAGAATGACAATTCAGTAGTCAAAACACATGTATTTTTGTCAATTCTAATTTATATCTGCTCATCAAATTCATCAAAAGAGAATGCAATTTAGTTCCTCAACGTCCAATCACATAACAAGAAATTCTGCGCTGGATAGCGAGAGGAATATCTGCTTTCTGCTTACCATCTTCTCATTGCCCAAGAACCATAAAGATTAGTTTACAGGCAAGTACTGTCAAGAAAAGCAGATAAAAAACACAGCAATATCTAATCTGTATTTTTTTCATCTACTGCCAGCAAAGATGCAAAATACAAAGACAACTCAGTCCCTTAGATGTTCTTTGACCATGTGATCATTTCCACAAGAGTCATTACAGGTCTGTAACTGTAAAATTGGCTCATCACAGTTGTCAAAATCATAATACCAAGAAAGTGTATGTAAGAGCTGCCGAACTGACAATCACCACAGAGTCTGTTTCTTCAATATCTTGCAGCGGGTTCTGTGCACAGATCATTCAAAGAGGAAATGAATCGAGTGAATCTTGTGCCGTTATTTAACTCCCATCTCATAGGAGCAAGAGACAAAGCTGATGACAACACACGATCTGCAAGTTTTTCAACCTCTTCCACAAATCAGAGGTACTTGTGAGAGAATAGTTAAACTCGACTTGTTTTATCATTTCAATAGTAGCAGAAATCAAATCTAAAACAGAAACAAAAGTTTCATCTGATCAGAAGAACCTCAGAATTGCCCATGAATGTCATGTGGGTAAGGCGCCTCCAGGTAGGTTCATCCTCTAAACAGGATCCTGGAGCCATCTGCACGTCCAAATGTTTGTAGCATCATCAGCAATTCAAATAGTGTTTCACAACAAATCATGACTTATCCTGATTCAGGATGCAAGGAAGAGACTACGGTAATCAATCATTAATTTTCAGTTACCAACGATGTGAGAAAATATAAAGAATTGAAGTGTAATGGCTCAGATATTGTATAACAGGTTTTCAGTCATGAATTGTCAGAAGCAGAACTGGCATGTTTGCTGAAAGTGTTTATCATCACAGCCATGGTCAAACAAAACGCACAAACCTAAAAATTAACTTTATATTTGTATGGCTCATATCAAGAAATTCAACCATGTGTTTCCCTTGTACTTCATGAGTAAATCAGAAGCGCGGGTAAGATTCAAATCACCGCCATCAATCAAAACAAAATTCACTAAAGAGCTATGTAACGCGGGTTCAAACAGATGGGTGGCATCAGATAATAAGCGGAGTTTTTGTAAACATATCAAAGATTCAGCGTTTAGCATACAATATTTCACATCATTTGCCACCCTAAGCTAGTACCGATAAATTTACAAGGAAACAGAGAAGGATAATGCAAGGCATCAGATAATAAGCGGAGATTATTGGTCCACACGTGGAATTTTTCCATTGAGAGTGTAGGATATCTGTTCATCACTTGCCAGCACGAAAGAATAAAAAAGATTTCGAAAACTAAAAATCTCGGTTAGGCTATTTGACTCCAGAGCAATGGCAAACGCTGCTGAGGGTTGGTAAGTAAACCATCTCACTATGCGCGCCCGCTCTGGCCCCCTCAGATCTGAGTCTAGCAAAAAACTGAACCGCGTCTAAGAGGGAGACTATGAGCTGAGCGCAAACATGAACAGAAGAAGAAAAATAAGAGATCGGGATCCTAATGTTTTCTCTCGGATGCCAACCACAGGGGCAAGCACGGATGATGCAGACTTGTCAACATGGCATCAGTTCAGACCGCCCGTCTGCGTGTACTCTCGTCATCGAGAAAGATTTCGGACCACAGATCATCTAATCTGATCTATCTAAACCCACAACAAAAACTCAGAAGCAACACGAGAAACGAGGCTGAGAAACAGCGGATAGCACCGACGAGCGTATGCGGAGGCCGAGGCGATGGCTGCCGCGCCGCCGATGAGTGGAGGCGGGGGCTTAGGCAGGCTGAGGCGATGGCGGCCGCGCCGCTGCGTTGGTTGGGTGGGAGGAAAGGGGAAGCGCCTCTATATAGAGGGGAGGATGAGGAAGACAGGTTAGGTTTCGGTAGCAACGGAAAGAAATCAACCTTATGGGCCGCCGGCCGAAACATTAGTAAGTGGGCTGCGGAGGACAAGAGAAGCCCATCTCCAAAACTGGCCCAATTGCAACCCGCCAGCCGCGAAAACGACACGAGTGATCGAAATCACTCACGGGCGGCCGTCGCAACGGACAACCGGGTCAGGGCCGCCGACGCCGACGTGGCGGGTCCGACGTCCGAGCGAGCGAAAACCGCAGCCATGCCCAGTCCCAGCGACGCTCCACGCCACAAAACCCAGCTGCGCCCGCCACCTGCTCGGCCAGTTCCCCGCTGCCACACCCACACGCGTCGGCGTCGCCATGGCCGGCGCCCCGCGCAGGTCGGACGTCGACTTCGCCGACGTCTTCGGCGGCCCGCCCCGCCGCTCGTCGGGGAGCGACCGCGGGCGCCGCTCCTCGCTCGACTCGCCCTCCGGCTCCGGCTCCGGCTCCGCGTCCAGGGCGCGGAGCGGGGCCGAGGAGAGGCCCGCCTTCGGGGACCGCACCAGCTCCGGCTTCGCGTCCAGGGAGCGGCGGAGCGGCGGCGAGAGCGGGCCCGGGGAGAGGCCCGTCTTCGGGGACCGCACCAGCTCCGAGCGGAGGCAGCTCGGCCAGGAGTTCTACAAGGACATTTTCCCGGGGGGCGAGCCGCCGGCGTCGCCCAGACGGGGCGGCGCCTCCGGCGATCGGGACGTGTTTGGGGCGCCCACGTCGCCCGGCGGGTCCACCAGCCGCCTGCTGTCGCGGTCCAGGTATTTGGTTCAGTCAGTGTTGTCTGGGATTTTCATACTGAACTACTGAAGCGATGTGAACAGTAGCGGTGCCCGCTGTTGTTCTTATCAAGTTGTAGACATTGTCATGCTAAGAAATGTGAAATTATCGACATTGCCAAGTTTTCAAAATGGGCAAACAGTTGTAACTCTACCATTTATTTGTTGATCATGGAATTTAAACAAAGAAACGATGGAGAATTGGACATGGCGCTATTATCTAGCTGCTCCAAATTGGGTGTGTTGTTTGAGATCTCGTGCTGCTTTGGGTGACACTGAAGAGATTGAGCCATTGGCCATCTCATGGTTGGCTGCGCCGATCAGGGAATTATCTGGTCGTTTGTGCTGGACTTGTTGGGTTATGTTCAAGAATTTGTGGATGGGTGCAAGAGCGAACTTTGATAAGGTGTGAAGGCACACGGTATCGGCAGTCTCGTCATTTTGACATCACAATGCAAGGAAATACTCCCATTGTCCCACTGTCCCATGTCATTCAAACGATCAAGAATCATTTTATGCTATGGAGCACAGCCAGGGGAGTGGATTGAGTTTTCCGATCATGCATGGTGTACGCCCGCTTGTGCTTCTTTAATTGTACCATAGTACTGTTTTCCTTTTCCTTTCTTCCTTTCTTTTCTTGAGCCGTTATTCTATGTTTTAGTGATTTTTTTAAATGGCTCTATTTTAGTGATTGTCATCCACTTCCCCTCATTATATCCAAAATAACTACTATCTGCTCACACCATGTGAAATTTCACTCCACATACGAATGAACAGAATTACATATCATACTTTTTTTATTTCACTTATATATGCTTCTTGCAGCTTCTCCATGAAGTTCACCGGAGGTGTGGACAGTTCAGTGCCTACTTCTCCATCCCGGCATACATCCAACAGAAACGATGATGACACATCTTATGGTTACAGTGTTCCAGTTTCACCGAATTCATCCACGAACAGTTCTTTTGCACAAGGGGTATCCCAGCAAGATTCGAAGAAGAATCCCTTTTCGTGGCATCGATATCCCTTCCTATCCCGGTTCCGTTCAAGTGGAGATAAGAAGGAGAAGGACACTTCTCAACGTGTTAACTCTATGGACAGTGAATGTGAAGGGACTCCTATTAGCTCAGCAAGCTTCATCAGCAGCGACAAGTTCCATTTTTCATTTTATAAGTGGGCAGGGAAAGGAGCTTTGTTGATGTTGCCAGCTAGTGTGCAAGAAAAAGATGGAAATATTATTGGGGTTAGAAGTTTCCCCCAAGTTGTTTTGCAAGGCATCGACCTAATTGATGAGGAAGAAAGCATGTCAACCGCCACGCCTGCATCAAAAAGTCAGACCGACTATGAAGATTACAAATCTGGGAAGGATGGCTTGTTTGAAAGAAAACACAGTATAAACTCAACAACCAAGGAGGAATCTTCAGTGTTTGATGAGTACCTGCAGGGTGATAATTCCAAAGAAGCAGGTGTCCTTTCATTTAAAACGCTGCTTGCATGTCATTAAGTAATGTAGTCTGTCAACTTATAACTTTTCTACCAGTAAACAGCATGGCTCTTTTCTAGGACAGTAATATAAACTGTTTTCGTGTCATTTTGATGTAACTTTATTGAAGCTGGTGCTCTCTCTCTCTTCAGGAACAAAGAAGAGTATCAATAATGCAAAGAACAATGTATCAGCAGGGAGCCCCAGAACTCAAAGTTCACGTCCACCTTCAGGAGAGAAAAGTCGTGGTAGCAGAGTGCTAAAGGATTTCATCAAAATCTTCAGTCCTGAGGTTTCACCAAAGCGAAAAGTGGCAGTTGAGGCTCAAGATCACTTCAGTGGAAAAAATGGAAGCAAAGGTGGAGTTGAAGATAAATTTAGCATCTCGGATTTGGAGACTGGTGAGGATATTAAGACAGATAAAACAAACAACCAGAATGCATTTTCCTCTGCAGCTGCTCAAGTAAGTCAAATCTGGGTGGTCATAATTCCTGGATACTTCACTGAATGCTGATCAAGCTCTGAATTATAAATGTGTGATATTTTCCTTTGTACTCCCTCCATCCCATAATATAAGAGCGTTTTTTGATACTACACTAATGTAAAAAATGTTCTTATATTATGGGACTGAGGGAGTACTATCTTTAAACAAGATAAGCAGTTTGACATTACAAAGATACACCAGTTAGATTAATCTTTAATTTCATTCAGATGAAAGACATACAAGGTAGGATGGAGAAACCCATCCTTACAGTCGATGATGAAATGCTCACAAGAACAGGCAAACTCTCGGGAAAGGAAGATGTTAAACCTCCATCTTCTGATAGTAAGTATACCTGAATGAATTAATGAATCAAATCTGTGAATTGTTTTTGCTTTCAAGGAATAACTTTAATTGGTTAAACCATTGGTTGTTTTTCAATAATCCTGCAGCCCATAAATCCCCACATAGTTCTTTCTAATCTTTGAATGTCCTCTGTAACATTTTTAGGGCTTGCAATACTCAGTATGTAGCAGAGGGGTAGTGTAGGACCGTAAGTGGTTTATTCATGTTTGGCCATAAGTTTCTCCAGATGTTGGTTTGCAAAACATTTCCATATGATTGTTGTCATCATTTTACTGAACTTGTGTCGCTAGCGTAATCTCCAAGAACTTATCTGTGATGTATTTCTTGTTGTTGTGTTTCTTAGAGTTGTTCCATGTTGAAACAGAGGAAAAGGTGCGTGACACAACAAGTCGTGAAGAAAGTCACATGGAAAATCTTGAAGAGTGCGTGGTACGTGCAAAGTCTTTCTGTTATTCAAAAAATAAATTATTCTAGCCTTCTAGGTATAAGAAAATACAATTGTTATTGTTGGTTTGTATACCGAGCAACCATGCTAACCCTGCTTGCTATAATCGGTATATAAACTCCAAGGACCCTGAAAGTTGAAATTCCATCATTGGACTGGTATATAGTTATTACTGCTTTTCTGCTAAGCAAGCTGACTATGTCAGTTTACATCCAGTTAATTGCTAACCTACATGTCTTATAACAAGACACTGTCAAAGGTTGAGACACAAGCCCATGACAACTTGGAATTGGCCAGTTTCTATGCCAATAGCCAGTTTCTTGCTCTTTTTCAGAGCCATGTTGACTGTTACAACGTTTTAAACTTTCTCACTTTTAACAGGTACTGTATGAACCATTATGCCTATCCGCAAACAACACGTACACTGACCATAACCATTTAAGTCATCATCTCAGAATGACATGGCATGAATAGCCCTTTTTTTTGCGAATAATGGCATGGATAGGCCTAACTGTAACACCCAAATATTTCTGATTTAACTTATGGTAATGCTGTTCAGTTAAAGCTGTATACCTAAGTGTTACATTTGGACATGAGTTGCCACCCTCCAACAAAATATTTTAAAGAGAGCATATCTCCACACCATGTTATTCTGGCCTCTAGAGATTCAACATATGCACCATTAGAGTGCCATAACTAGTTACCTACTATATTCAGCTGTAACCCAGGGCCAACATGAAAAAGAACAATATCTTACAAGAGGAAATAATTTAAGAATTCAATTTAGATATAGTTTCCTAATTTATACCATGAAACCTAACCTAGTGATGATTCATTAGCAGAAACCACCAGGATTTGAGCAGTTTGCATCAAATTTTGGAGACTAGACTAATAAAAGTGTGTGCCTCTCTTAACAAAACATAAGTATGAAAGTTGTTCAGCCCATTAGATGTTTTCTCTAACCTTTTTTTTAATGTTTTACCATCTCTTACTTTACAAACCAGGTTGAACATTTGGACGAAGATCAGATTCTTCAGGATGACAATGAAAAGGAACAAATAAAGGTACCACACGGAATAGGAATCGGAGTTCACAACTTGTTGCTTCTTTCGCATTAACTTTATGTTCTATTTCTCAAGCTCTATTGCTTGTTGCAACGTAGATATCTCAATCCAAAATCCGGGAGTGGTCAAAGGGTAAAGAAGGAAATATTCGGTCATTGCTTTCTACACTGCAATATGTAAGTGCAAGAGCATCATTTGAATGTAATCTCATAGTGTATGCCATCTCTGAATTCCCCAGGGCAAAAGTTTCACATCCACATTTGCAATTTTGTGTTGACTCGTCTTCTTCTTTAACCCATTATTAAAATAAATTACCATCTTCTTCCTACTTTAATGGTGCACTAAAAATCAGTGCCATGTTAGGCCAACTCTAAACGATCCCCTAAAAATAGAGGAGCAGATCGGCTGAGTAAACTTAGTGAAGCACTTTTACTCCACTAAATTTTGGCTGGACCTAGCCGAACTCCTAAATTTAGCGGAGTAAAAACCAAATTTAAGTTCAACATAGATTCGATTTAAACAACCAAAATTCGACACGTAATTCTGGTGTGGGCGCGGGGAGATCGGGGAAGCCGGCGAGCCAGCGGAGGCGGCCGCAGCGGCAGCGGCTTGAAGACGCACACGTGGCAGCGGCGCTGCACTCGTGGCAGCGCGGATCCGTGCTGTGGATGGGCGGCGGGGACGGCGGCCACGGGATCCGGCCATTGGGGCAATGGGGGAATCGCCGGCGGCAGGGATTGGGGAAGAAGAGAGGCATGGATGGGTGAAGATTTTTTACTCCGCCGCCGAGCGGTGGAGTAAATATAGGCGCGGGATAAGCGGTGGAGGAATTTTTTTGCTCTTCTAACAGTTTTAGGGGTTTGGCTAGGTCCCGGTTAGAGGAGTAAAACCTGATTTTTACTCCTCTAACCGGTTATAGGGGATCGGCTAGAGTTCGCCTTATGTACATAAAGAAAAATACCTCTTGAACAGGTGTTGTTTTTGTTAAATGAGGCTTTGCTCCTCTTTTCTCTCTTTAGAGTATGACATTGTGATAGTTTTTTCTTTTTAACTTCATGTGCTTCTGTAGGTTCTCTGGCCTGAGAGTGGATGGAAACCAGTTCCATTGGTTAACATAATTGAAGGAGCAGCGGTTAAGAAAGCTTATCAGAGGGCATTATTATGTCTTCATCCAGATAAGTTGCAACAGCGAGGAGCTGCCATGCATCAAAAGTATATAGCAGAAAAGGTTTTTGAGATTCTACAGGTACCATGGATTTATCCCAAATGCCTTCATGTAAAAGAAAATTAAACAACTTTACGGGTTGACTAGAAGTTCATAACAAATTGCTTAGTTACTTCAGGGTAACAGTTCTATATCATTTTTTAAATCATTTTTTAGGGTGAAACTCTATGCTTGTCCAGTTAGAATTGGTGATAGCTAGTTTCTATGTGGTTTATGGTATAGCTGATGGTGGAGTTCACAACAAGTGGCTAACTTATGTCAGGGTACTAGTTGTATACCAGTTTTTCCCATTTTTTGTGAGAAATGAAACTCTATACCAGCTCGATTAGAGGTCGGGATAGCTAGTTTGGTATGTCGTTTACAGGCATAAATGACAGTGGAGGGCAACGTGATATTATGCAATTCTGCTCCACTGTTGTTGCCTTTTATACTACTACAGCCTGATTTTACTCAAATCTGTTGGTGGTTTTCAAAATCATCTCAAATGCACATATCCCGGGCTTTGACTTGCTAACCAAATCATTTGAAGTCAAGTATCAAACCTGTGTGAACGTTTTGCAGGTGTATTCACTCTTGTCTGTACGGCGGTGCTGTAGTATGCATTTCTAGTTGATTTTGTACAAAATAATATCTTCTGTGATGGCTGCGAGCCTGCGACCATTTCTCACGCTGATTCATTGTTGTGAGAAATAACTGTTTTGATTAACCAAAATAATTTACGTGATTCCCCTTTTGTTTCTGCAGGAGGCATGGAAGGAATTCAATTCTGTCACTTTTGGATAGTCTTTCATAGCATTTTTTGTTCAGCATGTCACTGTCTACCGCGGTGCCAAAATGGACATGGTACAAGGACATTTCTTTAAGCCGACGAACTACGCCTTTTGTACGTACTTGTTTTGGTGTAAATGCAAGTGTGAATCTGGAGAACCGGCCATTGCTCCCCTTTGCTAAACGAAAAGAATTTTTTTAGCAATTAAAGTATTAAACTACACTCTTTGGTTATGGACTTTTGGTGTATTTTGATGATTGAAATTATCCATATGCTATGCTTATGCACCTGAAGCCTGGTCCTTGCTTGATTACCGAGTCTTGAAATGTTGAAATTTCCAGTAAGAATGCAGATTCTACCTTTTTTTTAGAAAAGGGGATGACCACTGGTCTCTACATCTAGATGATAAATGCAGCCACTTTATTAATTATTTATAAAGATATTACAAAACAGTACATCAGTATGTTTGAAGCCACCATCTCAACAACATTTGCCGCTATTCATATCCACTTGATGAAGAGGTGTCAAAATTTCGAACCGAATACCAAACAGATTTCGCAACAAAGACTAACATCTAAAGTCAGAGGTCCCAATCAAGCCACAATGTCGGGTTTGGGACACACACTGGTATGGTGCACTCTCAGACATGACTATCGCCGTCTTCCACTTATCTATCTTTAAAAAATAAACTAACACTTCAACCTTGCCAGGCATGTCCTCCATGCCACCACGACGTCAAACAACACCGTCCTCCTGCATGAGTCCGTCAACCTGCATTGGACGTCGAGACTCCATTGTGCCATGCCATCGAGATCCACCGTCATTCATGCGGAAGATGAAACCCACACCCCGCTTCTGGGCCCTTCCAGTGAGCACCTGTTCCAAAACGATGCCCTAGAAGGAAGAACGACATCGAAGATATCGTTACCGTCCGATCCGGAATGACCTAGATCTAAGGTTTTTCCCGAAACAGCCCAAGGATGATGGCATTGCCTGCAACGACGATGCCTCAACAAAAAACGTTAGGATCGAAGTCGACACGATTTTCACTGGCGGTCGCGCCATCCCGACCCAATAGCTGACTGGAACCATGCGGTGCCTCTTTGAGTAGACGCACGCAACCGTAGAACTACGAGGACTGCCACCACAGCTCCGATCCACCATCGCCGCCGACCACTACTGCCCAGAAGGCACCACCAGCCGACCGTCGTCGTCATCTAGCCCGCGCCGCCTAGTACCTGGGACCACGGGTCTGGGCCAGATTGCCACCACCGCCAAGACCCAGCACGCCCCACCACCGAAGGACACATCTGCGTCACCCGCCTCCCTACGTAGCTGCTTGGAAGCCGGATCACGCCGCCGTGATCCTCCGCATCACGATGCCCTTGCCCGTCAAATCCGGCCCACATCGGATCCGCACGCGAGGGGGCGGAAGAGCTCTGCTGCCGCCGACACCGGTCGGCGTCGAATTCAGATTCTACTTGTTCACGGATTTCACCCGAGGGTCATGTGCATTGCCAGATCCAACACAAGAACAAAATAACCTGGAAAATTAAGCATGCTACGTGTAAGGCAATACGCATCTTTCGAACAATCAATGTTGATTAGAGGCTGGCGAGATAAGCAAAGATACGGGGCGGGTTTGGTTTTCTTTTTTAAAGAAGGCGGAACCCCGGCCTCTGCATCGAATGATGTATGCGGCATTTTATTAATATCACACCTAAGTCTCAAAAGTACAAAGGAGTCTAGCAAAAGTACAAGTAAAGATACACGGCGTATGTCGCGTGAGAGCCGGAGATGATAATAGACGTAGATGCCTAACCACCTATCCTATTAATATGTCATCATCCAAACCGGTTGAATATACCCTGAGCTACCATCTTCCATCAGACACACCCAGTAACCATAGGCTCCTTGACTTCCACAGGAGTGAGTAAGGACGACGTGCGGATCAAGGCATTAGCCCTGAATATGACCTGCAAAAAGTGAATATGACAATGTCTGTTAAACACTAAGTCGTTCCTGCAATTCCATGCAGCCCATAAAAGTGCACATGATCCTACGCGGATAAGTTGAGCAATTTCCCCATCAACCCCCTTTAACCACGTCCCAAATAACGTGTTTATACTATTAGGTGGATTGATGTTGAAAGCAGTGTGAAACGATCGCCATAAAAGTTTAGCCATGGGACATTCAAGAAAGAGGTGCTTAATAGTTCCGTTATCCTGACAGAAGCTGCATCTTGGATTGCCTTTCACTTAAGCTTTGCTAAATTATCCTTCGTTAGAATAATCCCTTTGTGGACAAACTACATGAAGATCTTAATTCTAAGTGGAACTTTGACCTTCCAGATATGCAAAGATTTTGGAATTGGCGTTGAATCTATGAGATGCAAATACATAGATTTTACCGTGAAAATTCCGTTAGCGGTCAACTTCCACTAAACATTATCAGGGCAATCAGAACGTTTGATGTCCATCAGCCTTCTGACAAGATGCAACCAGCTAATCCATCTGTTACCCAACAAGGCTCTACGAAACTGAATATTTAGAGAGAGACTCCCGTAATATTGACGCAACAGACGTCTGTCAACGTTGTGTAATATGGTACAGCTGCCGATACTGAATGTGTCGGTGAATACTCACAACATATGCCATAGGTAGGCTAAAGTCAATGAAAACCGAAGTGACAACGGAGGGTGCTGGGGACGAGGTTGGTACAAGCATGGAATGCACGATGTACCCAGGTTCAGGGCTCTCCGTAGAGATAATACACCTAGTCCTGCCGGAGTGTATGATGTATATGGACGGGATTACAAGGTTGCTCCTGGAGCTGTATTGCGAAGGAGGAAGAGGGGAGCAGCCGGCTCGTCTCTGCCTCTCCTATGTGGTTGGTGAGGGTGTGTGTAATCTGTTGACCGACCCTCTGTATGGAGGGGGCCGGGGGGTTTTATAGACGAACCCACCGGCCTACAATATGGATAAAGGTACAAGAATGGGACCCGGCTAGCAGCCTCGTCGGCTGGCCAGGGAGCCCACGAGGGTCTTGTCTTGTCGCTTGAGGGGCCCGCCGGCTGCGAGGTCCGGTCTGGCTGTGGGACCCGTCGGCTAGCCAATGGAGCTCTCGTGTAAGGTTGACGGAGGGCACTGTTGGAAATATGCCCTAGAGGCAATAATAATTAGTTTTTATTATATTTCTTTGTTCATGATAATCGTTTATTATCCATGCTATAATTGTATTGATTGGAAACACAATACTTGTGTGGATAAATAGACAAAACACTGTCCCTAGTAAGCCTCTAGTTGACTAGCTCGTTGATCAAAGATGGTCAAGGTTTCCTGGCCATAGGCAAGCGTTGTTACTTGATAACGGGATCACATCATTAGGAGAATCATGTGATGGACTAGACCCAAACTAATAGACGTAGCATGTTGATCATGTCATTTTGTTGCTACTGTTTTCTACGTGTCAAGTATTTGTTCCTATGACCATGAGATCATATAACTCACTCACACCGGAGGAATGCTTTGTGTGTGTCAAACGTCGCAACGTAACTGGGTGACTATAAAGATGCTCTACAGGTATCTCCGAAGGTGTTCGTTGAGTTAGTATGGATCAAGACTGGGATTTGTCACTCCGTATGACGGAGAGGTATCTCGGGGCCCACTCGGTAATACAACATCACACACAAGCCTTGCAAGCAATGTGACTTAGTGTAAGTTGCGGGATACTGTATTACGGAACGAGTAAAGAGACTTGCCGGTAAACGAGACTGAAATAGGTATGCGGATACTGACGATCGAATCTCGCGCAAGTAACATACTGAAGTACAAAGGGAATGACATACGACATTATATGAATCCTTGGCACTGAGGTTCAAACGATAAGATCTTCGTAGAATATGTAGGATCCAATATGGCATCCAGGTTCCGCTATTGGATATTGACCGAGGAGTCTCTCGGGTCATGTCTACATAGTTCTCGAACCCGCACGGTCTGCACACTTAAGGTTCGACGTTGTTTTATGCGTATTTGAGTTATATGGTTGGTTACCGAATGTTGTTCGGAGTCCCGGATGAGATCACAGACGTCACGAGGGTTTTCGGAATGGTCCGGAAACGAAGATTGATATATAGGATGACCTCATTTGGTTACCGGAAGGTTTTCGTGCATTACCAGAAAAGTTTCGGGCTCATCCGTAGTGTACTGGGAGTGCCGGGAGGGGTGCCGGGGACCATCAGGAGGGGTGTCACGCCCCAAGGGGTCTCATGGGCTATGGGAAGAGATAAACCAGCCCCTAGTGGGCTGGAATAAGTTCCCATTAAGGCCCATAAGGTTTGAGAAGGAAAAAACACAAGGTGGAAAGAGTTTCCAAGTGGGAAGGTGGAATCCTACTCCAAGTAGGATTGGAGTAGGACTCCTCCAC
The DNA here is from genome assembly GCF_904849725.1 of Hordeum vulgare subsp. vulgare. Lineage (NCBI taxonomy): Eukaryota > Viridiplantae > Streptophyta > Magnoliopsida > Poales > Poaceae > Hordeum > Hordeum vulgare. Next base: position 547,592,593 of record NC_058521.1, on the reverse strand, counting down.
CTCCAATTTCGGCCAAACCTTTAGGTTTTGAGGCTGCCTCCTCCCCTCCCTCCCTCCTATATATAGTGGGGTTTTAGGGCTGATTTGAGACAACTTTTCAAGGCAGCCCGACCACATACCTCCACGGTTTTACCTCTAGATCGCGTTTCTGCGGAGCTCGGGCGGAGCCCTGCTGAGATTAGATCACCACCAACCTCCGGAGCGCCATCACGTTGCCGGAGAACTCATCTACCTCTCCGTCTCTCTTGCTGGATCAAGAAGGCCGAGATCATCGTCGAGCTGTACGTGTGCTGAACGCGGAGGTGCCGTCCGTTCGGCACTAGATCGGAGCGGATTGTGGGACGAATCGTGGGACAGTTCATGGGACGGTTCGCGGCGCGGATCGAGGGACGTGAGGACATTCCACTACATCAACCGCGTTTCTTAACGCTTCTGCTGTGCGATATAAAAGGGTACGTAGATCGGAAATCCCCTCTCGTAACTGGACATCACCATGATAGGTCGTCGTGCGCGTAGGAAAATTTTTGTTTCCCATGCGACGTTCCTCAACAGTGGTATCAGAGCTAGGTTCATGCGTAGATGTAATCTCGAGTAGAACACAAAAGTTTTTGTGGGCGGTGATGTGCGTTTTGCTGCCCTCCTTAGTCTTTTCTTGATTCCGCGGTATTGTTGGATCGAAGCGGCTCGGACCGACATTACTCGTACGCTTACGAGAGACTGGTTTCATCGCTACGAGTAACTCCGTTGCTCAAATATGACCGGCGAGTGTCGGTTTCTCCAACTTTAGTTGAATCGGATTTGACCGAGAAGGTCCTTGGATGAGGTTAAATAGCAATTCATATATCTCCGTTGTGGTGTTTGCGTAAGTAAGATGTGATCCTACTAGATACCCATGGTCACCACGTAAAACATGCAACAACAATTAGAGGACGTCTAACTTGTTTTTGCAGGGTATGCTTGTGATGTGATATGGCCAACGATGTGATGTGATATATTGGATGTATGAGATGATCATGTTGTAATAGTTAATATCGACTTGCACGTCGATGGTACGACAACCGGCAGGAGCCATAGGGTTGTCTTTAAACTAACGTTTGTGCTTGCAGATGCGTTTACTATATTGCTAGGACGTAGCTTTAGTAGTAATAGCATGAGTAGCACGACAACCCCGATGGCGACACGTTGATGGAGATCATGATGATGGAGATCATGATGATGGAGATCATGGTGTGACGCTGGTGACAAGAAGATCGTGCCGGTGCTTTGGTGATGGAGATCAAGAAGCACATGATGATGGCCATATCATGTCACTTATGAATTGCATGTGATGTTAATACTTTATGTACCTTATCTTGCTTAGAACGACGGTAGCATTATGAGGTGATCTCTCACTAAAATTTCAAGACGAAATTGTGTTCTCCCCGACTGTGCACCGTTGCGACAGTTCTTCGTTTCGAGACACCACGTGATGATCGGGTGTGATAGACTCAATGTTCACATACAACGGGTGCAAAACAGTTGCACACGCGGAACACTTGGGTTAAGCTTGACGAGCCTAGCATGTGCAGACATGGCCTCGGAACACATGAGACCGAAAGGTCGAGCATGAATCGTATAGTTGATATGATTAGCATAGAGATGCTTACCACTGAAACTATTCTCGACTCACGTGATGATCGGACTTGAGATAGTGGATTTGGATCATGTACCACTCAAATGACTAGAGAGATGTACTTTTTGAGTGGGAGTTCTTAAGTAATATGATTAATTGAACTAATTGTCATGAACATAGTCTAATGGTCTTTACGAATTACGATGTAGCTTGCGCTATAGCTCTACTGTTTTTATATGTTCCTAGAGAAAATTTAGTTGGAAGTTGATAGTAGCAAACTTTGCAGACTGAGTCTGTAAAACCGAGGATTGTCCTCGTTGCTGCGCAGAAGGCTTATGTCCTTAATGCACCACTCGGTGTGCTGCACCTCGAGCGTCGTCTGTAGATGTTGTGAACATCCGACATACACGTTTCTGATGACTACACGATAGTTCAGTGCAAAATACTCAATGGCTTAGAAGCAAGGCGCCGAAGACGTTTTGAAATGTCACGGAACATAAGAGATGTTCTAAAGAGATGGAATTGTGATTTCATGCTTGTGCCCTTCTTAAGAGGTATGAGACCTCCGACAAGATTCTTTGTTCATGAAGTAAAGGAGAAAATCTCAATCGTTGAGCGTGTGCTCAGATTATCTGAGTACGACAATCGCTTGAATCAAGTGGGAGTTGATCTTCCAGATAAGATAGTGATGGTTCTCCAAAGTCACTGCCACCAAGCTGTGAGAGCTTCGTGATGAACTATAACATATCAAGGATAGGTACAATGATCCTTGAGCGATTCGCGATGTTTGACACTGCGAGAGTAGAAATCAAGAAGGAGCATCAATAGTTGATTTTTAGTAAAACCACTAAGTTTCGAGAAAGGCAAGGGCTAGAAGGGATACTTCGTGAAACGGCAAAGCAGTTGCTGCACTAATGAAGAGACCCCAGATTAAACCCAAGCCCGGGACTAAGTGCTTCTGTTATGAGGGGAACGGTCACTGAGGTGGAGCAACTCTAGATACTTGGTAGATAAGAAGGCTGGCAAAAGTCGAAAGAAGTATATTTGATATACATGATGTTGATGTGTACTTTACTAGTACTCCTAGTAGCACGAGGGTATTGGATACCGGTTCGGTTGCTAAGTGATTAGTAACACGAAATGAAAGCTACGGCATAAATGGAGACTAGCTAAAGGCGAGGTGACGATACGTGTTGGAAGTGTTTCCAAGGTTGATATGATCAAACGTCGCACACTCCCTCTACCATCGGGATTGGTGTTAAACCTAAATAATTGTTATTTGGTGCTTGCGTTAAGCATGAACATGATTGGATCGTGTCTATTGCAATACGATTATTCATTTAAAGAGAATAATGGTTACTTTATTTGCTTGAATAATCACCTTCAATGGTTTATTGAATCTCGATCGTAGTGTTACACATGTTCATGATATTGGTGCCAAAAGATACGAGGTAATGATGATAGTACCACTTACTTGTGGCACTACCGCTTGAGTCATGTTGGTATAAATTGCATGAAGAGGCTCCATGCTGATGGATCTTTATACTCACTTGATTTTGAATCACTAGTGACATGCAAATCATACCACATGAGCAAGGCCGTGTTTTCATTGAGATGAAACAAGATAGTAACTTGTTGGAAGTGATACATTTTGATGTATGCAGTCCAATGGGTGCTGAGACACGCAGTGGATATCATTATGTTCTTACTTCAATGACGATTTGAGCAGATACAAGAGTATTTACTTAATGAATCACAAGTCTGAAATATTGAAAGGTTCAATTCTGTTTCAGGAGTGAAGTTCGTCGTAACAAGAGGATAAACTGTCTACGATATGATCATAGAAATGAATAGCTGAGTTACGAGTTTTGGTACGCAGTTAAGACAATGTGGAAATTGTTTCGCAGTTCATGCCACCTGGAACATCATAGTGCGATGATGTGTGTGAACGTCATAGCCACACACTATTTGGTATGGTGCATGCTATGATGTCTCTTATCGAATTACCACTATCGTTTATGGGTTATGCATTAGAGACAACCACATTCACTTTAGCCCATTCACTATATTTATTATTGCCTCTCGGGCATAATTCCAACAGTCTCCCACTTGCACTAGAGTCAATAATCTAGCCCTCACATCATCATGCGAATTACATTGTAATAAATCTAACACCCATACAGTTCTGGTGTTGATCATGCTTTGGCCGTGGAAGAGGTTTAGTCAGCGGGTCTGCTACATTCAGATCCGTGTGCACTTTGCATATATTTACGTCCTCTCCTTCGACGTAGTCGCGGATGAGGTTGAAGCGTCGTTTGATGTGTCTGGACTTCTTGTGAAACCGTGGTTCCTTTGCTAAGGCAATGGCACCCGTGTTGTCACAGAACAAGGTTATTGGATTCAGTGCGCTTGGCACCACTCCAAGATCCGTCATGAATTGCTTCATCCAGACACCCTCCTTAGCCGCCTCCGAGGCAGCCATGTACTTCGCTTCACATGTAGAATCTGCTACGACGCTTTGCTTGGAATAAATACGTATCCGGTTTGCGACTTAGAGTCGTCCGGATCTGTGTCAAAGCTTGCATCGACGTAACCTTCTACAGCGAGCTCTTCGTCACCTTCATACACGAGAAACATCTCCTTAGTCCTTTTCAGGTACTTCAGGATATTCTTGACCGCTGTCCAGTGATCCACTCCTGGATTACTCTGGAACCTACCTGCCATACTTATGGCCAGGCTAACATCCGGTCTAGTGCACAACATTGCATACATGATAGAACCTATGGCTGAAGCATAGGGGACGGAGCGCATATGCTCTCTATCTTCATCAGTTGCTGGGCACTGAGTCTTACTCAATCTCATACCTTGTAAAACTGGCAAGAACCCTTTCTTGGACTGTTCCATTTTGAACCTCTTCAAAACTTTATCAAGGTATGTGCTTTGTGAAAGTCCTATCAGGCGTTTTGATCTATCCCTATAGATCTTAATGCCTAGAATGTAAGCAGCTTCTCCTAGGTCCTTCATAGAGAAACTTTTATTCAAGTAATCCTTTATGCTCTCCAAAAACTCCGCGTTGTTTCCAATCAGCAATATGTCATCCACATATAATATTAGAAACGCCACAGAGCTCCCACTCACTTTCTTGTAAATACAAGATTCTCCAACCACTTGTATAAACCCAAATGCTTTGATCACCTCATCAAAGCGTTTGTTCCAACTCCGAGATGCTTGCACCAGTCCATAAATGAATCGCTGGAGCTTGCACACCTTGTTAGCATTCTTAGGATCGACAAAACCTTCGGGTTGCATCATATACAATTCTTCCTTAAGGAAACCGTTAAGGAACGCCGTTTTGACATCCATCTGCCAGATTTCATAATCGAAAAATGCAGCTATTGCTAACATGATTCTGACGGACTTAAGCATCGCTACGGGTGAGAATGTCTCATCGTAGTCAACTCCTTGAACTTGTGAAAAACCCTTTGCCACAAGTCGAGCTTTATAAACGGTTACATTGCCGTCAGCGTCCGTCTTCCTCTTAAAGATCCATTTGTTCTGAATAGCCTTGCGGCCCTCAGGCAGTACCTCCAAAGTCCACACTTTGTTCTCATACATGGATCCTATCTCGGACTTCATGGCTTCTAGCCATTTGTGGGAATCCGGGCCCACCATTGCTTCTTCATAATTTGCAGGTTCATTGTTGTCCAACAACATGATTGATAAGACGGGATTACCGTACCACTCTAGAGCAGCACATGGTCTCGTCGACCTGCGTGGTTCGACAGAAACTTGAACCGGAGTTTCATGATCACCATCATTAACTTCCTCCTCAGCCGGCGTCGCAACGACAGAGGTTTCCCCTTGCCCTGCGCCACCATCCAGAGGGATGAGAGGTTCGACAACCTCGTCAAGTTCTATCTTCCTCCTACTCAATTCTCTCGAGAGAAACTCCTTCTCGAGAAAAGCTCCGTTTTAGCAACAAACACTTTGCCCTCGGATTTGAGATAGAAGGTGTACCCAACTGTCTCCTTTGGGTAACATATGAAGACGCACTTTTCCGCTTTGGGTTCCAGCTCTTCAGGCTGAAGCTTTTTGACATAAGCATCACATCCCCAAACCTTAAGAAACGACAACTTTGGCCTTTTGCCATACCATAGTTCATATGGCGTCGTCTCAACGGATTTTGATGGTGCCCTATTTAAAGTGAATGCAGCTGTTTCTAATGCATAACCCCAAAACGATAATGGCAAATCGGTAAGAGACATCATAGATCGCACCATCTCTAATAAAGTACGATTACGACGTTCGGACACACCATTACACTGTGGTGTTCCAGGCGGTGTTAACTGTGAAACAATTCCACATTGTCTTAAGTGAGCACCAAACTCGAAACTCAGATATTCACCCCCACGATCAGACCGTAGGAACTTGATCTTCTTGTTACGATGATTTTCAACTTCACTCTAAAATTGCTTGAACTTTTCAAATGTTTCAGACTTGTGGTTCATCAAGTAGACATAACCATATCTACTCAAATCGTCAGTGAAGGTGAGAAAATAACGATATCCGCCGCGTGCCTCCACGCTCATCGGACCACACACATCGGTATGTATGATTTCCAACAAGTCACTTGCACGCTCCATTGTTCCAGAGAACGGAGTCTTAGTCATCTTGCCCATGAGGCATGGTTCGCACGTGTCAAGTGAATCAAAGTCAAGTGACTCCAAAAGTCCATCAGCATGGAGTTTCTTCATGCGCTTTGCACCAATATGACCTAAGCGGTAGTGCCACAAAAATATGGCGCTATCATTGTTAACTCTAACTCTTTTGGTCTCAATGTTATGTATGTGTGTATCGCTATCAAGATTCAATATGAACAATCCTCTCACATTGGGTGCATGACCATCAAAGATGTTACTCATAGAAATAGAACAACCATTATTCTCTGACTTAAAAGAGTAACCGTCTCACGATAAACAAGATCCAGATACAATGTTCATGCTCAACGCAGGCACTAAATAACAATGATTTAAGTTCATAACTAATCTTGATGGTAACTGAAGTGAAACTGTGCCGACGGCGATTGCATCAACCTTGGAACCATTTCCCACGCGCATCGTCACTTCATCTTTCGCCAGCCTTCGTCTATTCCGCAGTTCCTGTTTCGAGTTGCAAATATGAGCAACAGAACCGGTATCGAATACCCAGGCACTACTACGAGAGCCAGTTAAGTACACATCAATAACTTGTATATCAAATATACCTGATTTTTCTTTGGCCGCCTTTTTATCTGCCAGATACTTGGGGCAATTGCGCTTCGAGTGACCCATACCCTTGCAATAGTAACACTCCATTTCAGGCTTAGGTCCAGCTTTGGATTTCTTCGTCGGATTGGCAACAGGCTTGCCGCTCTTCTTTGAATTACCCTTCTTGCCTTTGCCGTTTCTCTTGAAACTAGTGGTCTTATTCACCATCAACACTTGATGCTCTTTACGGAGTTGAGGCTCTGCGACTTTCAGCATCGCAAACAACTCGCCGGGAGACTTGTTCATCCCTTGCATGTTGTAGTTCAACACAAAGCCTTTATAGCTTGGCGGCAGTGATTGAAGGATTCTGTCAGTGATAGCCTCTTGCGGGAGTTCAATCCCCAGCTCAGCTAGACGGTTTAAGTACCCAGACATTTTGAGCACATGTTCACTGACAGACGAGTTTTCCTCCATATTGCAAGCATAGAATTTATCGGAGGTCTCATACCTCTCGATCCGGGCGTTCTTCTGAAAGATAAACTTCAACTCCTGGAACATCTCAAATGCTCCATGACGCTCAAAGCGACGTTGAAGTCCCGGTTCTAACCATACAAAACTGCACATTGAACTACTGAGTAGTCCTCCTTACGTGCTAACCAAGCGTTCTCAACATCCTGATCAGCCGTAGCGGGTGGTTCATCTCCTAGTGCAACATTAAGGACATAATCCTTCTTTCTAGCTTGTAAGATTAGCTTAAGATTACGAGCCCAGTCTACAAAGTTGCTTCCATCATCTTTCAACTTAGCTTTCTCTAGGAACGTATTAAAATTCAGGGTGACTGTCGCGTGAGCCATGATCTACAACACAAATATATTCAAAGTGGACTTAGACTATGTTCAAGATAATTAGAGTTTAACTTAATCAAAATTATACGCTAAACTCCCACTCAAAAAGTACATCTCTCTAGTCATTTGAGTGGTTCATGATCCACTTACACTAGCTCAAGTCCGGTCATCACGTGAGTTGAGTATAGTTTCAGTGGTAAGCATCCCTATGCTAATCATATCATCTATATGATTCATGATCGACCTTTCGGTCTCATGTGTTCCGAGGCCATATCTGCACATGCTAGGCTCGTCAAGCTTAACCCGAGTGTTCCGCTGTGCGCAACTGTTTTGCACCCGTTGTATGGGAACGTTGAGTCTATCACACCCGATCATCACGTGGTGTCTCGAAACGACGAACTGTAGCAACGGTGCACAGTCGGGGAGAACACAATTTCGTCTTGAAATTTTAGTGAGAGATCACCTCATAATGCTACCGTCATTCTAAGCAAAATAAGGTGCATAAAAGGATTAACATCACATGCAATTCATAAGCGACATGATATGGCCATCATCACGTGCTTCTTGATCTCCATCACCAAAGCACCGGCACGATCTTCTTGTCACCGGTGCCGCACCATGATCTCCATCAACGTGTCGCCATCGGGGTTGTCGTGCTACTCATGCTATTACTACTAAAGCTACATCCTAGCAAAATAGTAGACGCATCTGCAAGCACAAACGTTAGTATAAAGACAACCCTATGGCTCCTGTCGGTTGCCGTACCATCGACGTGCAAGTCGATATTATCTATTACAACATGATCATCTCATACATCCAATATATCACATCACATCGTTGGCCATATCACATCACAAGCATACCCTGCAAAAACAAGTTAGACGTCCTCTAATTTTGTTGTTGCATGTTTTACGTGGTGACCACGGGTATCTAGTAGGATCGCATCTTACTTACGCAAACACCACAACGGAGATATATGAGTTGCTATTTAACCTCATCCAAGGACCTCCTCGGTCAAATCCGATTCAACTAAAGTTGGAGAAACCGACACTTGCCAGTCATCTTTGAGCAACGGGGTTACTCGTAGCGATGAAACCAGTCTCTCGTAAGCGTACGAGTAATGTCGGTCCAAGCCGCTTCAATCCAACAATACCGCGGAATCAAGAAAAGACTAAGGAGGGCAGCAAAACGCACATCGCCGCCCACAAAAACTTTTGTGTTCTACTCGAGAAGACATCTACGCATGAACCTAGCTCATGATGCCACTGTAGGGGAACGTCGCATGGGAAACAAAAATTTTCCTACGTGCACGAAGACCTATCATGGTGATGTCCATCTACGAGAGGGGATGAGTGATCTACGTACCCTTGTAGACCGTACAATAGAAGCGTTAGTGAACGCGGTTGATGTAGTGGAACGTCCTCACGTCCCTCGATCCGCCCCGCGAACAATCCCGCTATCAGTCCCACGATCTAGTACCGAACGGATGGCACCTCCGCGTTCAGCACACGTACAACTCGATGATGATCTCGGCCTTCTTGATCCAGCAAGAGAGACGGAGAGGTAGAAGAGTTCTCCGGCAGCGTGACGGCGCTCCGGAGGTTGGTGATGACCTTGTCTCAGCAGGGCTCCGCCCGAGCTTCGCAGAAACGCGATCTAGAGGAAAAACCGTGGAGGTATGTGGTCGGGCTGCCGTGGAAAAGTCGTCGTAAATCAGCCCTAAAACCTCCGTATATATAGGTGGGAGAGAGGGGACCTTGACTTGGGGCTCAAGGAGCCCAAAGGGGGTCGAACGAGCCAAGGGGGGAAGGTCTCCCCCCCCAAACCGAGTTGGACTTGGTTTGGTGGGTGGGAGTCCTTCCTTCCCTTCCCACCTCCTCTTTTTTTTTTCTTTCTCTTTGATTTTTCTTCCAATGTGCATAGGGCCCTTTTGGGCTGTCACACCAGCCCACTAAGGGCTGGTGTGCCACCCTCAAGGCCTATGGGCTTCCCCGGGGTGGGTTGCCCCCCCGGTGAACTCCCGGAACCCATTCGTCATTCCCGGTACATTCCCGGTGACTCCGAAAACCTTCCGGTAATCAAATGAGGTCATCCTATATATCAATATTCGTTTCCGGACCATTCCGGAAACCCTCGTGACGTCCGTGATCTCATCCGGGACTCCGAACAACATTCGGTAACCAACCATATAACTCAAATACGCATAAAACAACGTCGAACCTTAAGTGTGCAGACCCTGCGGGTTCGAGAACTATGTAGACATGACCCGAGAGACTCCTCGGTCAATTTCCAATAGAGGGACCTGGATGCCCATATTGGATCCTACATATTCTACGAAGATCTTATCGTTTGAACCTCAGTGTCAAGGATTCATATAATCCCGTATGTCATTCCCTTTATCCTTCGGTATGTTACTTGCCCGAGATTCGATCGTCAGTATCCGCATACCTATTTCAATCTCGTTTACCGGCAAGTCTCTTTACTTGTTCCGTAATACAAGATCCCGTAACTTACACTAAGTCACATTGCTTGCAAGGCTTGTGTGTGATGTTGTATTACCGAGTGGGCCCCGAGATACCTCTCCGTCACACGGAGTGACAAATCCCAGTCTTGATCCATACTAACTCAACTAACACCTTCGGAGATACCTGTAGAGCATCTTTATAGTCACCCAGTTACGTTGCGACGTTTGATACAGACAAAGTATTCCTCCGGTGTCAGTGAGTTATATGATCTCATGGTCATAGGAACAAATACTTGACACGTAGAAAACAGTAGCAACAAAATGACACGATCAACATGCTACGTCTATTAGTTTGGGTCTAGTCCATCATGTGATTCTCCTAATGAGTGATCCAGTTATCAAGCAACAACACCTTGTTCATAATCAGAAGACACTGACTATCTTTGATCAACTGGCTAGCCAACTAGAGGCTTGCTAGGGACAGTGTTTTGTCTATGTATCCACACATGTAAATGAGTCTTCATTCAATACACTTATAGCATGGATAATAAACGATTATCTTGATACAAGAATTATAATAATAACTATATTTATTATTGCCTCTAGGGCATAATTCCAACAAATACTTGTGTGGATACATAGACAAAACACTGTCCCTAGTAAGCCTCTAGTTGACTAGCTCGTTGATCAAAGATGGTCAAGGTTTCCTGGCCATAGGCAAGTGTTGTTACTTGATAACGGGATCACATCATTAGGACAATCATGTGATGGACTAGACCCAAACTAATAGACGTAGCATGTTGATCGTGTCATTTTGTTGCTACTGTTTTCTGCGTGTCAAGTATTTATTCCTATGACCATGAGATCATATAACTCACTGACACCGGAGGAATGCTTTGTGTGTATCAAACGTCGCAACGTAACTGGGTGACTATAAAGATGCTCTACAGGTATCTCCGAAGGTGTTGGTTGAGTTAGTATGGATCAAGACTGGGATTTGTCACTCCGTGTGACGGAGAGGTATCTCGGGGCCCACTCGGTAATACAACATCACACACAAGCCTTGCAAGCAATGTAACTTAGTGTAAGTTACGGGATCTTGTATTACGGAACGAGTAAAGAGACTTGCCGGTAAACGAGATTGAAATAGGTATGCGGATACTGACGATCGAATCTCGGGCAAGTAACATACCGAAGGACAAAGGGAATGACATACGGGATTATACGAATCCTTGGCACTGAGGTTCAAACGATAAGATCTTCGTAGAATATGTAGGATCCAATATGGGCATCCAGGTCCCGCTATTGGATATTGACCGAGGAGTCTCTCGGGTCATGTCTGCATAGTTCTCGAACCCGCAGGGTCTGCACACTTAAGGTTCGACGTTGTTTTATGCGTATTTGAGTTATATGGTTGGTTACCGAATGTTGTTCGGAGTCCCGGATGAGATCACGGACGTCACGAGGGTTTCTGGAATGGTCCGGAAACGAAGATTGATATATAGGATGACCTCATTTGATTACCGGAAGGTTTTCGGAGTTACCGGGAATGTACCGGGAATGACGAATGGGTTCCGGAAGTTCACCGGAGGGGGGCAACCCACTCCGGGGAAGCCCATAGGCATTTGGGGGGGTCACACCAGCCCTTAGTGGGCTGGTGGGACAGCCCACCAATCCCCTATGCGCCAAGAGAGAAAAAATCAAAGGGAAAAAAAAAGGAGAAGTGGGAAAGGGGAAGGACTCCCTCCCACCAAACCAAGTAGGACTCGGTTTGGGGGGGGGGGAGAGTCCTCCCCCCTGGCTCGGCCGACCCCTTGGGGATCCCTTGGACCCCAAGGCAAGGTCCCCCTCCCTCCTCCTATATATATGGGGCTTTTAGGGCAGATTTGAGACGACTTTCTCACGGCTGCCCGACCACATACCTTCATAGTTTTTCCTCTAGATCGTGTTTCTGCGGAGCTCGGGCGGAGCCCTGCTGAGACAAGATCATCACCAACCTCTGGAGCGCCGTCACGCTGCCGGAGAACTCTTCTACCTCTCCGTCTCTCTTGCTGGATCAAGAAGGCCGAGATCATCGTCGAGCTGTACGTGTGCTGAACGCGGAGGTGCCGTCCGTTCGGTACTAGATCGTGGGACTGATCGCGGGATTGTTCGCGGGGCAGATCAAGGGACGTGAGGACGTTCCACTACATCAACCGCGTTCTCTAAACGCTTCTGCTGTACGATCTACAAGGGTACGTAGATCACTCATCCCCTCTCGTAGATGGACATCACCATGATAGATCTTCGTGCGCGTAGGAAATTTTTTGTTTCCCATGCGACGTTCTCCATCACCAATATGGCATCCAGGTCCCGCTATTGGATATTGACCGAGGAGTCTCTCGGGTCATGTCTACATAGTTCTCGAACCGGCAGGGTTTGCACACTTAAGGTTCGACGTTGTTTTATGCGTATTTGAGTTATATGGTTGGTTACCGAATGTTGTTCGGAGTCCCGGATGAGATCACGGACGTCACGAGGGTTTCTGGAATGGTCCGGAAACGAAGATTGATATATAGGATGACCTCATTTGGTTACCGAAAGGTTTTCGTGCATTACCGGAAAAGTTTTGGGCTCATCGGTAGTGTACTGGGAGTGCCGGGAGGGGTGCCGGGGACCATCAGGAGGGGTGTCACGCCCCAAGGGGTCTCATGGACTATGGTAAGAGATAAACCAGCCCCTAGTGGGCTGGAATAAGTTCCCACTAAGGCCCATAAGGTTTGAGAAGGAAAAAACACAAGGTGGAAAGAGTTTCCAAGTGGGAAGGTGGAATCCTACTCCAAGTAGGATTGGAGTAGGACTCCTCCACCTCCAATTTCGTCCAAACCTTTAGGTTTTGAGGCTGCCTCCTCCCCTCCCTCCCTCCTATATATAGTGGGGTTTTAGGACTGATTTGAGACAACTTTTCAAGGCAGCCTGACCACATACCTCCACGGTTTTACCTCTAGATCGCGTTTCTGCGGAGCTCGGGCGGAGCCGTGCTGAGATTAGATCACCACCAACCTCCGGAGCGCCGTCACGCTGCCGGAGAACTCATCTACCTCTCCGTCTCTCTTGCTGGATCAAGAAGGCCGAGATCATCGTCGAGCTGTACGTGTGCTGAACGCGGAGGTGCCATCCGTTCGGCACTAGATTGGAGCGGATCGTGGGACGGATCGTGGGACGGTTCATGGGACGGTTCACTGGGCGGATCGAGGGACATGAGGACGTTCCACTACATCAACCGCGTTTCTTAACACTTTTGTTGTGCGATCTACAAGGGTACGTAGATCGGAAATCCCCTCTCGTAGATGGACATCACCATGATAGGTCTTCGTGCGTGTAGGAAATTTTTGTTTCCCATGCGACATTCCCCAACAGGCACGTGCGGTACGTCCAACGTCGTCCAGCGAGATTCGTCATGGGCAGACGGTACGGCCGCCTCCACTGTTCCCACGTCAAGTGCAGTAATGGAGTGGGAGTTTGACGGACGACACTATGCTGGGTGATGGATCAGAGCCAGGGTAGGTCAGCGGCGTCGCCGCCGACGCTGGTACCTGCCGTGCACTCCGATCCAGTACCTTTGCTGACACGTAGCCACCTTTAATCGTAGGGTCTCGTCATGACCTACGATCTGATGTGACTTGAGTTCCCCGGCCGGCTAGCCTGCTTGGCTAACCGGCTTGGGGACGGCCGCCTCGTTCCTAGCCGGCTGGCTCGGCCTAGGTGGTCAGGAAGAGGTAGCCGTCTCGTCCTCGAGCCGGTAGGTGCAGCCTAGCCGGCCAGAGGACTTGGGCCTCGGAAAATTATACTTGGTCATTCCTTTTGGGCAGGAGATGAAGGAGCAGGCTCGATGAGCCTACCCCGGGGTTATCCCCCCGATAGTAGTCCCCGAAGCTGGAGAGGCCTGCCGCTTGCGGACGGGTGGCCTCACCCGCTTGATTTTTTGTCTTTGTATTCCTACCGCCATCTGCGGCAGGGAACGTCGGCTCCGAGGCCGGCTGGCTTCGAAGCGACGCCTCGGCTTCGTCGTAGGCTGCGTAGAACGCGCCACGTGCCAGGCCCGGCCTGACGTAATGATGGTTATTACTAATGACGGGACCGGGCCTCGGCCCTGGGTCCCGCCACGATGCCCCCTCGGCCTCCGCGCGGAAGATCCTCTACGGATTTACTCCGCGACGGTTGGGTTTCGGGAAGCGCTACCGCCCGTAATACACGGGGTTAGTGGGGGTCCGCGCGCACCGGATCCCCTCCTCACGACGCTTCGTGGGGTTTAAATAGGATGTGGGGGTTCCGAGGAGGCAACTCGCCCTTTTCTCGCCCCGCATCAACGCCCTCTTCCTCCCTGAGCCGAGAGAGAAAGACCCCGTCCACCTTCGTCTTCTTCTTCTTTGTTGCCGTTGCACCACCAGCCTTCTCGAGCATCCGCCGCCCGCAGTCATGGCCGGCGGTTCTTCCTCGAAGAAGGCTTCATCTCAAGGAGCCTGGCTTGGCAGTGAGATCTGCGAAGGCCACATCGAGGCGCTCCGCCATCACCGGATGTTGCCCCCCGCCTCCCAGGTGTTGGTGCGGATCCCTGGCGCCAAGATAGCTCCAACACCAGAAGAGGGAGAGATCGTCGTGTTCGACGAGCACTTCTACAGGGGCTTTGGGCTCCCGGCGAGTCCCTTCTTCTCCGACTGGCTCAACTTCTTTGGCTTGCAGCCGCGTCACCTGCTCTGAACGCCATCTTGCAGTTGTCGGCCTTCGTTATCCTATGCGAGGGCTTCCTGGGGATCGAGCCCCGCCTCGATCTATGGCGAAGCTTGTTTTTCTTCAAGCAGCAATCCATTGTGATGGACAAGGCCGAGCTGGAGAAGCTCACTGGGCCACGCCCGATGACGCCGTGCGGATCCGCACTGGTGCATCATCGCTCGAAGTCCGGCTTCCCCCAGATGCCGCTGCAGGAGTCCATCAAGCAGTGGTAGAGGGGCTTCTTCTATGTGAAGAATATCGACCCTGCACACGACGCCCTCAACATGCCCCCGTTCAACATCAATCCTCCGACGAAGTTGAACTGGGGGGCGAAGTTCCCGAAGCCGATTCCCGAGGTGGCGCAGATCGGCGCCCACCTCGACATCTTGCAGGATCGCGGCCTCCTTGGCCGCGACCTGCTTACCACCATGGTTACCCACATGATTCTGTCGCTACAGAGGCGGCCCCATCTGGTGTGCCAGATGAGCGGCCGTCACGACCCGTGCTGGACCTCCACCAAGAGATTCATCCCCAGCGCGGTGGCGCGGGGGGTGAACCATATCTCCGTCGCCCGCATGGACGACAGTGGGAACTGGGCGTGGGGGATGATCCCTTACAGCAGGTCCCGCCCGCCTCCAGTGGTAAGCATACTCCGTTGCTCTGTTCTTGTTGTTTGTCTCGTGGTCGGCCGTCTCGTTGAGCCGGCCATCAACTCCTTCGCGCAGGTGTTTGAGAAGTTGCAGGCACTCAACCCGCCTACCCCCGATGTGGCGACGTCTGACGCCTCGGAGATTGAGGACAAGGGCATGATCGAATCCCGTTCAGCCTCCCCCGAAGGCTCGGAGAATGCGCTAGAGTCGGAGGGGACGGAGCCGTCTAGTGAGCATCTGCGGCCCTCCATTGTAGATTGGACGAACGATGACGAGACTCCCTCCTCCTTATCTGATGCAGCCTTCGAGGAAGACTCTGATGGGGTGGAGGAGGTCACCAACCCGCCTCTGATGCACGGACAGCGTCATAGGGCCGAGGCGGCCGAACTTGACGAGGCGGCCCGGAAGAAGGGCAACGGTGCCACAGCTTCCAGGCCGGCTCCTCAGCGCCCAGCGACGGGTCCTCCAGCCGTAACACGAGCAGGCGGCGCTAAGAAGCGCCGTGCTGGTGGTGGTAGGAGGCACGTGCCCAGCGTCGCAGGGTAAGGGTTCCTCTCCCTTCTTTTTATTTTGTCTTGTGTGAAGCTTCGTTCCTCAAAACGTCGTCCGACAGGGAGGTGGAAGACGTGGAGGAAGACGCCGCCTCTGCAGTCGAACGAGCCGGCTGGACATCGGCTGACGCTGCCCAGAAGGAGCTCGAGGAGCAGTCTACCCGCCGGTGGGATGCGGCCGCGGGGAAGACGGCCGAGGGCCAGTCTCACCCCAGCCGGGCAGAGAAGCCAGCGGAGAAGCATACGAAGGCTAGACATGACCCCTTCACGCGTGCTCGCGTGGAGGAGCCAGCTAGCGAGGCGGCCCCGAGGCGCGCCCCGAGGACCGAGGAGGCCCGTCCGTCCGAGCCGGACGCCTCTGCGCCGGTGGATCTTGAGGTGATCCCCGATTCACCTGGAGCCGAGGCGGCGCCCGATGCTACTTCTCAAACAACAGCGCCAGAATTTGACACGTTGAAGGAGACTTGCTTGCGTTGGTTTTTCCCTTGAAGAGGAAAGGGTGATGCAACACAGGAGCAGTAAGTATTTCCCTCAGTTTGAGAACCAAGGTATCAATCCAGTAGGAGAATCTCGTCAAGTCCTGAGTACCTGCGCAAACACAAAAGAGCTTGCACCCAACGCTATAAAGGGGTTGTCAATCCCTTTAAGATTGATTGCAAAGTGAGATCTGAAGGCGGAAAGTGCAACGAAGAAAAAGAGTAAGGCTGAAAATATGGTGTGGAGTAGACCCGGGGGCCATAGTGTTCACTAGAGGCTTCTCTCAAAATAGCAAATATTACGGTGGGTGAACAAATTACTGTCGAGCAATTGATAGAACTGCGCAAAGTCATGACGATATCTAAGGCAATGATCATACATATAGGCATCATGTCCGAGACAAGTGGACCGATACTTTCTGCATCTACTACTATTACTCCACACATCGACCGCTATCCAGCATGCATCTAGTGTATTGAGTTCATGACGAAAAGAGAAACGCCTTAAGCAAGATGACATGATGTAGAGGGATAAACTCAAACCAATGATGAAAACCCCATCTTTTCACCCTTGATGGCAACAACATGATGCGTGCCTCGCTACCCCTTCTGTCACTGGGTGAGGTCACCGCACGGTATGAACCCAAAACCAAACACTTCTCCCATTGCGAGAATCATAGATCAAGGTGGCCAAACAAAACCCACAACTCGAAGAGAATTACAAGGATATGAAATCATGCATATAAGAGATCAGAAGAAACTCAAATAAGATTCATAGATAATCTGATCTTAAATCCACAATTCATCGGATCTCGACAAACACACCACAAAAGAACATTACATCGTATATATCTCCATGAAGATCATGGAGAACTTTGTATTGAAGATCCAAGAGAGAGAAGAAGCCATCTAGCTACTAGCTATGGACCCGTAGGTCTATGGTGAACTACTCACGCATCATCGGAGAGGTCATGGTGTTGATGAAGAAGCCCTCCGTATCCGAATCCCCCCTCCCGCAGGGCACCAGAACGTGCCCCAGATGGGATCTTGCGGAGACAAAAGCTTGCGGCGGCGGAAAAGTACTTTCGATGATCTCCTAATTTTTTCTGGGATTTTAGGGAATATATAGGCGAAGTACCTAGGGCAGAGGTGGCCCAGGGAGCCCACAAGCCTGGGAGGCGCGGGCCCCCTGGCCGCGGCCAGGGGGCTTGTTGGGTCCCTGGGGGCCCCTGCCCTGATTCTCAGGCTTCCCGATCTTCTTTTGTTTCGGAAAAAATCTTTTTGGAAGTTTCGTTCCGTTTGGACTCCGTTTAAAATCCTCCTCTGAACGGGTTCAAAAACATGGAAAAAATAGGAACTGTCACTTGGCACTGAATTAATAAGTTAGTCCCAAAAAAGATATAAAAGGCATACAAAACATCCAGAGTTTGACAAGATAATAGCATGAAACCATCAAAAATTATAGATACGTTGGAGACGTATCAAGCATCCTCAAGCTTAACTCCTGCTCGTCCTCGAGTAGGGAAGTGATAAAGACTGGATTTTTGATGTGGAATGCTACCTAGCATAGTTGTCCTTTGCAACTTATTTCGTTTGACTTGAATGTTCAGATCCCTAAGATTCAAAACAATAGTTTGCTATTGACATGAAAACAATAATACTTCAAGCAAACTAGCAAGGTAATCATGAACGTTCAAAATAACAAGGCCAAAGAAAGTTATCCCTACAAAATCATATAGTCTGGCTATGCTCCATCATCATCACACAACTAATGTAAATCATGCACAACCCCGGTATTGGCCAAGTAATTGTTTTCACACTCTTACTTTCTCAAACTTTTTATAACTATCACGCAATACATGAGCGTGAGCCATGGATATAGCACTATAGGTGGAATAGAGTGTGGTGGTGGTTGTGAGACAAAAAGGAGGAGATGGTCACATTGTCTTGGCGTATCAAAGGGCTATGGAGATGCCCATTAATAGATATCAATGTGAATGAGTAGGGGTTGCCATACAAAGGATGCACTAGAGCTATAAGTATGTGAAAACTCAAAAGGAGAACTAATGGGTGTGCATCCAACTTGCTTGCTCACGAAGACCTAGGGCAATTTTGAGGAAGCCCATCATTGGAATATACAAGCCGAGTTATATAATGAAGATTCCCACTAGCATATTGTGATGACGAAACGAGAGGCTCTCAATCATGAAGAACATGGTGCTATTATGAAGCACAAGTGTGGAAAAAGATAGTAGCATTGTCCCTTCTCTCTTTTTCTCTCCTTTTTATGGGATCTTGGGCCTCTCTTTTTTCCTTTTTTTTTATTTGGGCTCTTTGGGCTCTTTTTTTATTTCCTCACATGGGACAATGATCTAATAATGATGATCATCACACTTTTATTTACTCACAGCTCAAAGCTTAGAATGATGATGACTCTATAGGAAATGCCTCCCGCAGTGTACCGGGATGTGCAATGATCTAGCTTGGCATATGACATTGAAACATCTCGCTATCTATCTTACGATCATGCAATGGCAATATGAGAGTGACGGCACAAGTCATGAGATGGAACGGTGGGAGTTGCATGGCAATATATCTCGGAATGGCTATGAAAATGCCATAATAGGTAGGTATGGTGGCTGTTTTGAGGAAGGCATATGGTGGGTTTGTGTACCGACGAGAATTGCGCGACACTAGAGAGGCTAGCAATGGTGGAAGGTGAAAGTGCATCTATACCATGGACTCACATTAGTCATGAAGAACTCACATACTTGTTGAGAAAGTTTTTGTTAGTAATCAAAAGAAAGTGCTAAACGCATACTCCTAGGGGAAGGGTTGGTAGGTGTTAACCATCGCGCGATCCCGACCTCAACACAAAGGATGACAATCAATAGATCAACTATGCTCCGACTTCCTAACATAATGGTTTACCATACATGCATGTTACGGGAATCACTAACTTCAACACAAGTATTTCTAGATTCACAACACCCTACTAACATGACTCTTAATATTACCAAATCCAGGTCTCAAAACTAATTGAGAGGAATCAAGACTTCTCTTTCTACTCAATGCACATGAAGATGGAGGTTTTTGTATCTTCTTTGGGTACCTATCACCTTTGGGACTACTTGTTGGAATTATGCCCTAGAGGCAATAATAAATGTATAGTTATTATTATAATTCCTGTATCAAGATAATAGTTTATTATCCATGCTATAATTGTATTGAATGAAGACTCATTTACATGTGTGGATACATAGACAAAACACCTTCCCTAGCATGCCTCTAGTTGGCTAGCCAGTTGATCGATGATAGTCAGTGTCTTCTGATTATGAACAAGGTGTTGTTGCTTGATAACTGGATCACGTCATTGGGAGAATCACGTGATGGACTAGACCCAAACTAATAGACGTAGCATGTTGATCGTGTCATTTTGTTGCTACTGTTTTCTGCGTGTCAAGTATTTATTCCTATGACCATGAGATCATATAACTCACTGACACCGGAGGAATGCTTCGTGTGTATCAAACGTCGCAACGTAACTGGGTGACTATAAAGATGCTCTACAGGTATCTCCGAAGGTGTTAGTTGATTTAGTATGGATCAAGACTGAAATTTGTCACTCCGTGTGACGGAGAGGTATCTCGGGGCCCACTCGGTAATACAACATCACACACAAGCCTTGCAAGCAATGTAACTTAGTGTAAGTTGTGGGATATTGTATTACGGAACGAGTAAAGAGACTTGCCGGTAAACGAGATTGAAATAGGTATGCGGATACTGACGATCGAATCTCGGGCAAGTAACATACCGAAGGACAAAGGGAATGACATATGGGATTATACGAATCCTTGGCACTGAGGTTCAAACGATAAGATCTTCGTAGAATATGTAGGATCCAATATGGGCATCCAGGTCCCGCTATTGGATATTGACCGAGGAGTCTCTCGGGTCATGTCTACATAGTTCTCAAACCCGCAGGGTCTGCACACTTAAGGTTCGACGTTGTTTTATGCGTATTTGAGTTATATGGTTGGTTACCGAATGTTGTTCGGAGTCCCGGATGAGATCACGGACGTCACGAGGGTTTCTGGAATGGTCCGGAAATGAAGATTGATATATAGGATGACCTCATTTGATTACCGGAAGGTTTTCGGAGTTACCGGGAATGTACTGGGAATGACGAATGGGTTCCGGGAGTTCACCGGGGGGGGGGGGGGGGCAACCCACCCCGGGGAAGCCCATAGGCTTTGGGGAGACACACCATGCCTTAGTGGGCTGGTGGGACAGCCCCAAGGGGGCCTATGCGCCAAGGGAAGGAGATCAAAGGAAAAGAAAAAAAAGAGGGAGGAAGTGGGAAGGAAGGGGGACTCCTCCCACCAAACCAAGTCCAACTCGGTTTGAGGGGGGAGTCCTCCCCCCCTTGGCTCGGACTACCCCTTGAGGGTCCCTTAGACCCCAAGGCAAGGTCCCCCTCCCTCCTCCTATATATATGGGGCTTTTAGGGCAGATTTGAGACGACTTTCTCACAGCTGCCCGACCACATACCTCCATAGTTTTTCCTCTAGATCGCGTTTCTGCGGAGCTCGGGCGGAGCCCTGCTGAGACGAGATCATCACCAACCTCCGGAGCGCCGTCACGCTGCCGGAGAACTCTTCTACCTCTCCGTCTCTCTTGCTGGATCAAGAAGGCCGAGATCATCGTCGAGCTGTACGTGTGCTGAACGCGGAGGTGCCGTCCGTTCGGTACTAGATCGTGGGACTGATCGCGGGATTGTTCGCGGGGCGGATCGAGGGACGTGAGGACGTTCCACTACATCAACCGCGTTCTCTAACGCTTCTGCTGTACGATCTACAAGGGTACGTAGATCACTCATCCCCTCTCGTAGATGGACATCACCATGATAGGTCTTCGTGCGCGTAGGAAATTTTTTGTTTCCCATGCGACGTTCCCCAACAGTGGCATCATGAGCTAGGTTCATGCGTAGATGTCTTCTCGAGTAGAACACAAAATGTTTTGTGGGCGGTGATGTGCGTTTTGCTGCCCTGCTTAGTCTTTTCTTGATTCCGCGGTATTGTTGGATTGAAGCGGCTTGGACCGACATTACTCGTACGCTTACGAGAGACTGGTTTCATCGTTAGGAGTAACCCCCTTAGCTCAAAGATGAATGGCAAGTGACGGTTTCTCCAACTATAGTTGAATCGGATTTGACCGAGGAGGTCCTTGGATGAGGTTAAATAGCAACTCATATATCTCCATTGTGGTGTTTGCGTAAGTAAGATGCGATCCTACTAGATACCCTTGGTCACCACGTAAAACATGCAACAACAAAATTAGAGGACGTCTAACTTGTTTTTGCAGGGTATGATTGTGATGCGATATGGCCAACGATGTGATGTGATATATTGGATGTATGAGATGATCATGTTGTAATAGAAATATCGACTTGCACGTCGATGGTACGACAACCGGCAGGAGCCATAGGGTTGTCTTTATACTAACATATGTGCTTGCAGATGCGTTTACTATTTTGCTAGGATGTAGCTTTAGTAGTAATAGCATAAGTAGCACGACAACCACGATGGCAACACGTTGATGGATGATCATGGTGTGGCGCCGGTGACAAGAAGATCGTGCCGGTGCTTTGGTGATGGAGATCAAGAAGCACAAGATGATGGCCATATCATGTCACTTATGAATTGCATGTGATGTTAATCCTTTTATGCACCTTATTTTGCTTAGAATGACGGTAGCATTATGAGGTGATCTCTCACTAAAATTTCAAGACGAAATTGTGTTCTCCCCGACTGTGCACCGTTGCTACAGTTCGTCGTTTCGAGACACCACGTGATGATCGGGTGTGATAGACTCAACGTTCACATACAACGGGTGCAAAACAGTTGCGCACGCGGAACACTCGGGTTAAGCTTGACGAGCCTAGCATGTGCAGACATGGCCTCGGAACACATGAGACCGAAAGGTCGATCATGAATCATATAGTTGATATGATTAGCATAGGGATGCTTACCACTGAAACTATACTCAACTCACGTGATGATCGGACTTGGGATAGTGTAAGTGGATCATGAACCACTCAAATGACTAGAGAGATGTACTTTTTGAGTGGGAGTTTAGCATATAATTTGATTAAGTTGAACTCTAATTATCTTGAACATAGTCTAAGTTCACTTTGAATATATTTGTGTTGTAGATCATGGCTCACGCAAGTGTCATCCTGAATTTTAATACGTTCCTAGAGAAAGCTAAGTTGAAAGATGATGGAAGCAACTTTGTAGACTGGGCTCGTAATCTTAAGCTAATCTTACAAGCTCGAAAGAAGGATTATGTCCTTAATGCTGCGCTAGGAGATGAACCACCCGCTACGGCTGATCAGGATGTTAAGAACGCTTGGTTAGCACGTAAGGAGGACTACTCAATAGTTCAATGTGCAGTCTTGTATGGTTTAGAACTGGGACTTCAACGTCGCTTTGAGCGTCATGGAGCATTTGAGATGTTCCAGGAGTTGAAGTTTATCTTTCAGAAGAACGCCCGGATCGAGAGGTATGAGACCTCCGATAAATTCTATGCTTGCAAGATGGAGGAAAACTCGTCTGTCAGTGAACATGTGCTCAAAATGTCTGGGTACTCAAACCGTCTAGCTGTACTGGGGATTGAACTCCCGCAAGAAGCTATCACTGACAGAATCCTTCAATCACTGCCGCCAAGCTATAAAGGCTTTGTGTTGAACTACAACATGCAAGGGATGAACAAGTCTCCCGGCGAGTTGTTTGCGATGCTGAAAGTCGCAGAGTCTAACTCCGTAAAGAGCATCAAGTGTTGATGGTAAGCAAGACCACTAGTTTCAAGAGAAACGGCAAAGGCAAGAAGGGCAATTCGAAGAAGAGCGGCAAGCCTGTTGCCAATCCGCCGAAGAAACCCAAGGCTGGACCTAAGCCTGAAACAGAGTGCTTCTATTGCAAGGGTATGGGTCACTGGAAGCGCAATTGCCCCAAGTATCTGGCAGATAAGAAGGCGGGCAAAGAAAAATCAGGTATATTTGATATACATGTTATTGATGTGTACTTAACCGGCTCTCGTAGTCGTGCCTGGGTATTTGATACCGGTTCTGTTGCTCACATTTGCAACTCGAAGCAGGAACTGCGGAATAGACGAAGGCTGGCGAAAGACGAAGTGACGATGCGCGTAGGAAACGGTTCCAAGGTTGATGCAATCGCTGTCGGCACAGTGTCACTTCAACTACCATCGGGATTAGTGATGAACTTAAATCATTGTTATTTAGTGCCTGCGTTGAGCATGAACATTATATCTGGATCTTGTTTATTGCGAGACGGTTACTCTTTTAAGTCTGAGAATAATGGTTGTTCTATTTCTATGAGTAACATCTTTTATGGTCATGCACCGAATGTGAGAGGATTGTTCATATTGAATCTTGATAGCGATACGCATATACATAACATTGAGACCAAAAGAGTTAGAGTAAGCAATGATAGCGCCATATTTTTGTGGCACTGCCGCTTGGGTCATATTGGTGTAAAGCGCATGAAGAAACTCCATGCTGATGGACTTTTGGAGTCACTTGACTTTGATTCACTTGACACGTGCGAACCATGCCTCATGGGCAAGATGACTAAGACTCCGTTCTCCGGAACAATGGAGCGTGCAAGTGACTTGTTGGAAATCATACATACCGATGTGTGTGGTCCAATGAGCGTGGAGGCACGCGGCGGATATCGTTATTTTCTCACCTTCACTGACGATTTAAGTGGATATGGTTATGTCTACTTGATGAAGCACAAGTCTGAAACATTTGAAAAGTTCAAGCAATTTCAGAGTGAAGTGGAAAATCATCGTAACAAGAAGATCAAGTTCCTACGGTCTGATCGTGGGGGTGAATATCTGAGTTTCGAGTTTGGTACTCACTAAAGACAATGTGGAATTGTTTCGCAGTTAACACCGCCTGGAACACCACAACGTAATGGTGTGTCCGAACGTTGTAATCGTACTTTGTTAGAGATGGTGCGATCTATGATGTCTCTTACTGATTTGCCGTTATCATTTTGGGGTTATGCATTAGAAACAGCTGCATTCACTTTAAATAGGGCACCATCGAAATCCGTTGAGACGACACCATACGAACTGTGGTATGGCAAAAGACCAAAGTTGTTGTTTCTTAAAGTTTGGGGATGTGATGCTTATGTCAAAAAGCTTCAGCCTAAAAAGCTGGAATCCAAAGCGGAAAAGTGCGTCTTCATAGGTTACCCAAAAGAGACAGTTGGGTACACCTTCTATCTCAAATCCGAGGGCAAAGTGTTTGTTGCTAAGAACGGAACTTTTCTCGAGAAGGAGTTTCTCTCGAGAGAATTGAGTGGGAGGAAGATAGAACTTGACGAGGTTGTCGAACCTCTCATCCCTCTGGATGGTGGCGCAGGGCAAGGGGAAACCTCTGTCGTTGCGATGCCGGTTGAGGAGGAAGTTAATGATGATGATCATGAAACTCCAGTTCAAGTTTCTGTTGAACCACGCAGGTCGACGAGGTCACGCGCTGCTCCAGAGTGGTACGGTAATCCCGTCTTATCAATCATGTTGTTAGACAACAATGAACCTGCAAATTATGAAGAAGCAATGGTGGGCCCAGATTCCAACAAATGGCTAGAAGCCATGAAATCCGAGATAGGATCCATGTATGAGAACAAAGTGTGGACTTTGGAGATACTACTTGAGGGCCGCAAGGCTATTCAGAACAAATGGATCTTTAAGAAGAAGACGGACGCTGACGGTAATGTGACCGTTTATAAAGCTCGACTTGTGGCAAAGGGTTTTTCACAAGTTCCAGGAGTTGACTACGATGAGACCTTCTCACCCGTAGCGATGCTTAAGTCCGTCAGAATCATGTTAGCAATAGCTGCATTTTTCGATTATGAAATCTGGCAGATGGATGTCAAAACGGCGTTCCTTAACGGTTTCCTTAAGGAAGAGTTGTATATGATGCAACCCGAAGGTTTTGTCGATCCTAAAAATGCTGACAAGGTGTGCAAGCTCCAGCGATCCATTTATGGACTGGTGCAAGCATCTCGGAGTTGGAACAAACGCTTTGATGAGGTGATCAAAGCATTTGGGTTTATACAAGTGGTTGGAGAATCTTGTATTTACAAGAAAGTGAGTGGGAGCTCTGTGGCGTTTCTGATATTATATGTGGATGACATATTACTGATTGGAAACAACGTAGAGCTTTTGGAAAGCATAAAAGGTTACTTGAATAAAAGTTTCTCCATGAAGGACCTAGGAGAAGCTGCTTACATTCTAGGCATTAAGATCTATAGGGATAGATCAAAGCGCCTGATAGGACTTTCACAAAGCACATACCTTGATAAAGTTTTGAAGAGGTTCAAATTGGAACAGTCCAAGAAAGGGTTCTTGCCAGTGTTACAAGGTACGAGATTGAGTAAGACTCAGTGCCCAACAACTGATGAAGATAGAGAGCATATGCGCTCCGTCCCCTATGCTTCAGCCATAGGCTCTATCATGTATGCAATGCTGTGCACTAGACCGGATGTTAGCCTGGCCATAAGTATGGCAGGTAGGTTCCAGAGTAATCCAGGAGTGGATCACTGGACGGCGGTCAAGAATATCCTGAAGTACCTGAAAAGGACTAAGGAGATGTTTCTCGTGTATGGAGGTGACGAAGAGCTCGCCGTAAAAGGTTACGTCGATGCAAGCTTTGACACAGATCCGGACGACTCTTAGTCGCAAACCGGATACGTATTTATTCTTAATGGGGGTGCTGTAAGCTGGTGCAGTTCCAAGCAAAGCGTCGTAGCAGATTCTACATGTGAAGCGGAGTACATGGCTGCCTCGGAGGCGGCTAAGGAGGGTGTCTGGATGAAGCAGTTCATGACGGATCTTGGAGTGGTGCCAAGTGCACTGGATCCAATAACCTTGTTCTGTGACAACACTGGTGCCATTGCCTTAGCAAAGGAACCAAGGTTTCACAAGAAGACCAGACACATCAAACGACGCTTCAACCTCATCCGCGACTACGTCGAGGAGGAGGACGTAAAAATCTGCAAAGTGCACACGGATCTGAATGTAGCAGACCCGCTGACTAAACCTCTTCCACGGCCAAAACATGATCGACACCAGAACTGTATGGGTGTTAGATTTATTACAATGTAATTCACATGGTGATGTGAGGGCTAGATTATTGACTCTAGTGCAAGTGGGAGACTGTTGGAATTATGCCCTAGAGGCAATAATAAATGTATAGTTATTATTATAATTCCTGTATCAAGATAATAGTTTATTATCCATGCTATAATTGTATTGAATGAAGACTCATTTACATGTGTGGATACATAGACAAAACACCTTCCCTAGCATGCCTCTAGTTGGCTAGCCAGTTGATCGATGATAGTCAGTGTCTTCTGATTATGAACAAGGTGTTGTTGCTTGATAACTGGATCACGTCATTGGGAGAATCACGTGATGGACTAGACCCAAACTAATAGACGTAGCATGTTGATCGTGTCATTTTGTTGCTACTGTTTTTCTGCGTGTCAAGTATTTATTCCTATGACCATGAGATCATATAACTCACTGACACCGGAGGAATGCTTCGTGTGTATCAAACGTCGCAACGTAACTGGGTGACTATAAAGATGCTCTACAGGTATCTCCGAAGGTGTTAGTTGATTTAGTATGGATCAAGACTGGGATTTGTCACTCTGTGTGACGGAGAGGTATCTCGGGGCCCACTCGGTAATACAACATCACACACAAGCCTTGCAAGCAATGTAACTTAGTGTAAGTTGCGGGATATTGTATTACGGAACGAGTAAAGAGACTTGCCGGTAAACGAGCTTGAAATAGGTATGCGGATACTGACGATCGAATCTCGGGCAAGTAACATACCGAAGGACAAAGGGAATGACATATGGGATTATACGAATCCTTGGCACTGAGGTTCAAACGATAAGATCTTCGTAGAATATGTAGGACCCAATATGGGCATCCAGGTCCCGCTATTGGATATTGACCGAGGAGTCTCTCGGGTCATGTCTACATAGTTCTCGAACCCGCAGGGTCTGCACACTTAAGGTTCGACGTTGTTTTATGCGTATTTGAGTTATATGGTTGGTTACCGAATGTTGTTCGGAGTCCCGGATGAGATCACGGACGTCACGAGGGTTTCCGTAGTGGTCCGGAAACGAAGATTGATATATAGGATGACCTCATTTGATTACCGGAAGGTTTTCGGAGTTACCGGGAATGTACCGGGAATGACGAATGGGTTCCGGGAGTTCACCGGGGGGGGGGGGGCAACCCACCCCGGGGAAGCCCATAGGCTTTGGGGAGACACACCAGCCCTTAGTGGGCTGGTGGGACAGCCCCAAGGGGGCCTATGCGCCAAGAGAAGGAGATCAAAGGAAAAGAAAAAAAAAGAGGGAGGAAGTGGGAAGGAAGGGGTACTCCTCCCACCGAACCAAGTCCAACTCGGTTTGGGGGGGGGGAGTCCTCCCCCCCTTGGCTCGGCCGACCCCTTGAGGGTCCCTTGGACCCCAAGGCAAGGTCCCCCTCCCTCCTCCTATATATATGGGGCTTTTAGGGCAGATTTGAGACGACTTTCTCACGGCTGCCCGACCACATACCTCCATAGTTTTTCCTCTAGATCGCGTTTCTGCGGAGCTCAGGCGGAGCCCTGCTGAGACAAGATCATCACCAACCTCCGGAGCGCCGTCACGCTGCCGGAGAACTCTTCTACCTCTCCGTCTCTCTTGCTGGATCAAGAAGGCCGAGATCATCGTCGAGCTGTACGTGTGCTGAACGCGGAGGTGCCGTCCTTTCGGTACTAGATCGTGGGACTGATCGCGGGATTGTTCGCGGGGCGGATCGAGGGACGTGAGGATGTTCCACTACATCAACCGCGTTCTCTAACGCTTCTGCTGTACGATCTACAAGGGTACGTAGATCACTCATCCCCTCTCGTAGATGGACATCACCATGATAGGTCTTCGTGCGCGTAGGAAAATTTTTGTTTCCCATGCGACGTTCCCCAACACTACTTTCATAGCACAAGCTAACTACCAAGTCACGCACCGCCGTGCTCTAAAAGATCTAAGTGAAGCACATAGAGCAAAATTATCTAGCTCAAAAGATATAAGTGAAGCACTATGAGCATTCTAGCAAAATCACGATGAGTGCATGTCTCTCTCTCAAAAAGGTGTGCAACAAGGATGATTGTGACACAACAAAAAGAAAAGACTCCTACGATACAAGACGCTCCAAGCAAAACACATATCATGTGGTGAATAAAAATATAGCTCCAAGTAATGTTACCGATGGATTGAAGACGAAAGAGGGGATGCCTTCCCGGGGCATCCCCAGGCTTAGGATTTTTGGTGTCCTTGAATTTGGCTTGGTATGCCTTGGGAATCCCCAAGCTTGAGCTCTTTCCACTCCTTATCTCTTTGTCCATGAGAACATCACCCAAAACTTGAAAACTTCACAACACAAAACTTAAACAGAAACTCGTGATAACATTAACACAAGAAAACAAACTACCACCACTTTAGGTACTGTAGCAATCTTGGTTTCTATTTATATTGGTGTTAGATTACTGTATTCTCACTTTTACATGGCTATTACCCCCCCGATACTATCCATAGTTTCATCAAAGCAAGCAACCAACTCAACAAAAATAGAATCTGTCAAAAACAGACTAGTCTGTAGCAATCTGTATACTTTGTATACTTCTGGTACGTCAAAAATTCTGAAAAATTACGACTGCCTAGGAAAAAGGCATATCAACCAGCATAAAAAAGAATCAACTTAAAATCTCTTTCTTAATAAAAATGAAAAATCATCTCGTGAGCGAAAAGTTTCTGTCTTTTTCTAGCAGGATCAAACAACCATTACCAAGACCAGTCATAAAAGTTTTGCTTAGCTCAAACACAAAAAAAACACAAAAGACACAATCATAACAGAATTATGATGGTGTGGACGCAACAAAACAGAAAGAAAAAGAAATAAATTCATTGGGTTGCCTCCCAACAATTGCTATTGTTTAACGCCCTTAGCTAGGCATAAGGCGATAGAATCACGTATCGTCGTCTTTGGTGCTCAAACCATAAGTAGCGTGATCACTTATAATCTTAAGGTTTTCATCTTTCTTGCTAGATGGTTCACCACTATTTTTGGGAACAAAAACAGACTTGGTGACCTTATTGTGGGCAAAATTTGGAGTATTCTGCACAGCGGCAAAAGCGGAACCCAAGTTGGTTATAACATCCTCTAGTTTGCCAATCCTAGCGGAATCATGACCTAGTTTTTCGTTAACTGCGGGTTGCTTCTCCTTTAAATTTTTCAAAACCATTCCTACCTTGGATCCGTATCGAGTGATTTGATTGTGGATCTTTTTATCCAAATTCTCAATAAGTTCGATCGTAGCAACTTTATTTTCAATGACATCCAGCCTACGCATCACATGTTCCAGAGTCAAGGTAGTTCCATTAACCATGAGTGGGGGTGAGCCTACCAAATTTAATACCGCTCCATAAGAATCAACGGTATGGCTACCCAAGAAATTTCCACCTACGATGGTGTCAAGAATATACCTATTCCAAGGAGAAACACCCACGTAAAAACTGCGAAGCAGGACGGTAGTGGATTGCTTATGAGTAGATCTACTCTGAGCATTGCAAATCCTATACCAAGCATCCTTTAAGTTTTCTTCCTCAGTTTGTTTGAAATTGAGAACTTCGTTCTCGGGAGTATCGTTCAAAGTGGTGGATCTAGCCATGAGGATAGACTATCCCACACAAACGAACAGAAAGCAAGCGAGAGAAAAGGGCAAACAAAAAGGCAAACGAAAAAGGCAAATATTTTTTTGTAATTTTTTTGTTTTTCAGAAGTGGGGGGAGAGGAAAACGAGAGGCAAAAAAGTAAATGCAAGCGATGAGTTTGCGACACTTACTTGGATGAGTTCTTGACTTGATCCTCCCCGGCAACGGCGCCAGAAATCCTTCTTGCTACTTCTCAAACAACAACGCCAGAATTTGACACGTTGATGGAGACTTGCTTGCGTTGGTTTTTCCCTTGAAGAGGAAATGGTGATGCAGCACAGGAGCAGTAAGTATTTCCCTCAGTTCAAGAACCAAGGTATCAGTCCAGTAGGAGAATCTCGTCAAGTCCAGAGTACCTGCGCAAACACAAAAGAGCTTGCACCCAACTCTATAAAGGGGTTGTCAATCCCTTTAAGATTGATTGCAAAGTGAGATCTGAAGGCGGAAAGTGCAACGAAGAAAAAGAGTAAGGCTGGAAATATGGTGTGGAGTAGACCCGGGGGCCATAGTGTTCACTAGAGGCTTCTCTCAAAATAGCAAATATTACGGTGGGTGAACAAATTACTGTCGAGCAATTGATAGAACTGCGCAAAGTCATGACGATATCTAAGGCAATGATCATACATATAGGCATCATGTCCGAGACAAGTGGACCGATACTTTCTGCATCTACTACTATTACTCCACACATCGACCGCTATCCAGCATGCATCTAGTGTATTGAGTTCATGACGAAAAGAGAAACGCCTTAAGCAAGATGACATGATGTAGAGGGATAAACTCAAACCAATGATGAAAACCCCATCTTTTCACCCTTGATGGCAACAACATGATGCGTGCCTCGCTACCCCTTCTGTCACTGGGTGAGGTCACCGCACGGTATGAACCCAAAACCAAGCACTTCTCCCATTGCAAGAATCATAGATCAAGCTGGCCAAACAAAACCCACAACTCGAAAAGAATTACAAGGATATGGAATCATGCATATAAGAGATCAGAAGAAACTGAAATAAGATTCATAGATAATCTGGTCATAAATCCATAATTCATTGGATCTCGACAAACACACTGCAAAAGAAAATTACATCAGATAGATCTCCATGAAGATCATGGAGAGCTTTGTATTGAAGATCCAAGAGAGACAAGAAGCCATCTAGCTACTAGCTATGGACCCGTAGGTCTATGGTGAACTACTCACGCATAATCGGATAGGTCATGGTGTTGATGAAGAAGCCCTTCGTATCCGAATCCCCCCTCCGATAGGGCACCAGAACATGACCCAGATGGGATCTTGCGGAGACAGAAGCTTGCGGCAGCGGAAAAGTACTTTCGATGATCTCCTAATTTTTTCTAGGATTTTAGGGAATATATAGGCGAAATACCTAGGGCAGAGGTAGCCCAGGGAGCCCACAATCCTGGGAGGCGCGGGCCCCCCTGGCCGCGGCTAGGGGGCTTGTGGGGTCCCTGGTAGCCCCCTGCCCTGATTTTGAGGCTTCCCGATCTTCTTCTATTTCGGAGAAAGTCTTTTTGGAAGTTTCGTTCCGTTTGGACCCCGTTTAAAATCCTCCTTTGAAAGGGGTCAAAAACATGAAAAAAACAGGAACTGGCACTTGGCACTGAATTAATAAGTTAGTCCCAAAAAAGATATAAAAGGCATACAAAACAACGAGGGTTTGACAAGATAATAGCATGAAACCATAAAAATTATAGATACGTTGGTGACGTATCACCCGACGCGTCGGAACTGATCCTGGACGCGCCAGACGTGGCCCCGGATGCGCCAGGGGTGAACAGGGATGCGCCGGACGTGGCCCATCCACCTCCTGCTGAGGAGGCGGCGCCGCCTGGGACGTCGGCGGAGCCGGCCGCCATGCCAGCACCTGGAGACGGCACCATCGTCGTCTCCAACCGTGGTCCGACTGCTCCTAGAGCCGGTCCCAGAGTCAGGAGCTGTCCCATGAAGGCCTGGCGAGCAGCTAACCTGGAGCGCTCGAAGCTGCCCGCATGCACCGTGCTCCACGGCATCTCGGAGCTGGTGTCAATGTTTGCCAGCAGCCGGTTCAAGGTGGACCAGACGGCCCGAGTGGTGAGCGGCGATCTGGAGCGCTTGGAGGAGCACACCAGGGTAATTGCCTCGCCTCTGTCTTTAATTTTTTTTCTTTTCTTGAATCAGTGGGGGCGCGCCAACGCACCCACTGGGTGTAGCCCCTGAGAGTCGGGTCGGGCGAGCATCGGCCGGGCCGAATCTCTTTTGAGCTTCTTCTCTTGCTTTGCTTCTTTAGTGGGGGCGCCCTAGCGCACCCACTGGGGTGTAGCCCCCGAGAATCAGGCTGGTTATGACTTAACCAGGCCGAATCTTACTTCTGCTTTATCCTTGCCTTGTAGGATCTTTATGATGCCCAGGTGCAGGCCTTCAACATGCTCCGGGCTCAACACCAGGCAGCTGAAGGTCAGGTTGCCGAGCTTCAAGCCCGGCTGGGCGAGGTGGTCGTGGAGCGGGACGCCCTGTGTGACGCGGACGGCCGGCTCCAGAAGCAACAGGATCTTCTCCAGACGGAGAAGAAAGAGCTAGAGGCGGCCCGCTGGGCGAAGCTGGAGCAGCTGCATGCCTCTCTGCAGGAGAAGGACGCTTCCCACACTGCTGATGTGGAATGTCTGGGGTCGCTTCATCTCGAGGAGATGAAGCTCAAGGACGCCGCCTTGAAGGAGAAGGAGGACGCCCTGGCCCAGAAGCAGACGCAGCTGGCCAAGGCCCTGGACTCGGCAGCGACCCTCCAGGAGGAAGTTGCCCGCCTTACTCAAGCGAGCAAGGTGCGGGAACTCGAGGTTCTAGAGAGCGCTCATGAGACCGATGGCGACTTCAATCGTGAGTCTTCTTTTGTTTCGTCTTGAACTTTCTTGGCCGTCTCTTCTTCTTACTCGTTTTTGCACCCCTTTCCCTGTCTCAGGCCTCTTCCGTGAGACACAGGGCGCAGCCGACACGGCCGTTGAGGTGAGCCGCGAGGAGCGCCGCATGGCTGGGCAGGAGGTAGACGCTACCTCCGAATGGAGCGTGGAGGAGATCAGAGTGGGCCTCAGGGCCCGCCTGCGCGTCCTGGGTGAGTCTCTGGCTCAACTCCAGATCACAGGCTCGTCGATGGTGGCGGCCCTGTGGCCTGAAGGCGTGAAGCCGGTGTTGATGAGCCGGCTCACCCGCTGGTTTGCGGCCGGCGAGGAATGTCTTGACGCCTGGCGTGCCTCGGCTGCACGCGCTGGAGCCTACATGGCCCTGCGCTTGGCCAAGTCTTGGTACCAGAACCTGGACTTGGGCAAGCTCGTCGCTCAGCGCGACGGCTCGGAGGCGGAGCTGCAAGCCATGGAGGAGGTGCTGCGCGTGAGGGCGAGCGACATCGCCTCATAGGAGGCCTAGGATGAGCTCAACTTGGAGCAGGGCGAAGGCGGCAATGTGATCCC
Source organism: Hordeum vulgare subsp. vulgare (assembly GCF_904849725.1). NCBI lineage: Eukaryota > Viridiplantae > Streptophyta > Magnoliopsida > Poales > Poaceae > Hordeum > Hordeum vulgare. Next base: position 547,558,682 of record NC_058521.1, on the reverse strand, counting down.
TGAGGATCTGCATGGCCTTCAGCCCTATGACACCGATGGCAGCTCCGATGAAGCGGCCCATGAGGTGGAAAATGTTGCCGCCTCCAGCGACAGGGCGTATGCCGACTCCGACGCGGACGGAGCCGGGAGCCCTTGCGGAGGAGACTGCGCCACCGCCCCGGGAGGAGCCGGCGATGGTAAAGCCACCACTTCAGGAGCAGCGGCCGGGGCGACCGACGAGGCCGCAACCCCTTAGCCGATCCTGTTTTTTCTTTTTGTTGTCTGCAATTATCTTGTCAATCCAACATTTCCACCCACTGGGGGGTGTAATGAACTTCGGCCGTTGGCCAATGCATTTTGAATGTATGGATTCAACATTATATTCGTATTGCCATGTGTGTTGTTTTATATCTTTATCTTTTGATTCCTGTTTGACTTCTTCTTCTCCAACTCCTTTACCCCCCAAGTTTCCACCCCGCCAGTCCGACAGCCGGGAGCCTATCTGTGACTGGGTCGAGGTTTCTGACTTTGAGAATATCAGACTTAGATTTTTCAAAGCCATCAAGACTTAAAGATGCAGACATAAACCAACAGAGGCCGGCTAGAATGAGATCATAAAATAGATCAAGCTAACCCGAGCCGGCAACCTTTTTGTAGTTAAACTTTACATGCATCCGGCCTTACCTGGTGTCGCCTCGCTAGCCGGACAGCCGGGAGCCGGTCTGTAGGTGTTACGAGGTGACCAGGGATTGGTCCGGCGTACACTATGTGTTTTTTCTACAACATAAGGAAGTCGTCCGGGCGGCTAGCGAGCCCCCGAGCTTATTAGAGCCAGCCAGGGGCTCACAGAGTGAGCACTCTAGATATGAACTTAAAAAGAAGCATAAGGCATGCTCTTTTCATTGCATTCATTGGAAATACCTGAAGAGGGAGAAATATACATATGTGCATGTTCTTTCCATGTTTGATACTTGCCTTCTAGCAATAGAACGGGCGAAGCAATGCCGCGTTCCATGGGCATTCTGTCTCCTGGCCGGAGTCGTCCCTCTTGCGCTTCCTTGGCTTATGGGCATCGATCAAGTAGTATGCGTTGTTGTGCAATGCCCTACTGATGATAAAGGGTCCCTCCCATGGGGATGAGAGCTTGTGCTGGCCGGTGGTGCGTTGGATTCTTCTGAGCACCAAGTCTCCCTCTCTGAAAGAGAGAGGCTTGCTCTTCTTGCTGTGGTAGTATCTCAGCTTTTGTTGATAGATGGTCGTCCGGCTCAAGGCCAGGTCCCTTGCTTCCTCGAGGAGGCCAACACCGTCTTATCTTGCCTCCTTCGCCTCCGTTTCCATGTACAGGGTGACCCGTGGCGAGCCGAACTCGATATCCGTAGGGATGATGGCCGCGGACCCGTATACCAGAAAGAACGGAGTGAAGCCGGGTGACCGGTTGGGCGTGGTGCAGAGACTCCATAGTACAGCCGGCGGTTCTTCGATCCAGCAGCCGACTGAGCTGACAAGTGGTGCCCTCCACCTGGCCATTGGACTGGGGATGTGCCACTGACACCAAGTCGAGCCGGATGCCTACCTTGGAGCAGTAGAGCGCCAGAGCGCCCTTTGCGAAGTTGGTGCCGTTGTCGGTGATGATGCTGTGAGGGACGCCATATCGAACAGAGATGTCCGTGATGAACTTGACAGCCGTGGGGCCATCAAGCTTCTTGATCGGCCTAGCCTCGATCCACTTGGTAAATTTGTCAACGGTCACCAAGAGGTGAGTCATGCCACGGCGAGCCGTCTTGAAAGGCCCCACCATGTCCAACCCCCAGACGGCGAAAGGCCATGACACGGGGATGGTTTTGAGGGCCAAAGGCGGCATGTGGCTCTGCGTGCCAAAGAATTGGCAGCCCTCGCATTTGTTGACCATGTCCATGGCCTCCTCAAGGGCCGTGTGCCAGTAGAATTCGTGGCGGAACGCCTTGGCCACCAGGGTTCTAGAGGCAGCATGATGCCCGCACTCCCCCTCGTGAATGTCTCTGAGGATCTCCTGTCCCTTTTTTGATTCGACGCAACGCTCGAACACGCCAGTCACGCTACGCAGAACCAACTGCGATTGATGATGGCGTAGGCTGCAGATCTACGCTGGATCTGCCTCGCCTCCGCCTTGTCTTTAGGAAGCTCGCCGCGAAGGAGGAAGGCTAGGATGGGTTGAGCCCATGACGGAGCCGACACAAGGGCTGGCTCCGCCTCGACCTAGCTGTCAAGGGCTTCTGCAACCCCCGCGCTTGATGAAGCAGTAGTCGTGGGCTCGAGACAAGGTGTCTCTGCTATCGTCGTGGCGGCTGGCTCGCCGTCTACCTCCATGACATCCACCCACTGGGTGTCAAGACGACAGGATTCGAGGCAGGGCGGAGCCGGAGTTGTTGTTGTAGTCGGTGCCGCAATTGGAGTCGTCATAGCCAGCGTAGCCGACACAGGAGCTGTAGCCGGCGTAGCTGGTGGAGCCGACAGCATTTGCACTGAAAATTCAGCCGTTGCCGCAATTGGAGTTGGCATAGCCAGCGTAGTAGGCACAGGAGCTGTAGCCGGCGTAGATGGTGGAGCCGACGATGCTTGCACCGAAGAATCAGCCGGCACGAAGATCGATGCCGACTCTGGAGATGACCTGATAGACGACTTGTGGAGCTGCTCGAGGGAGACGCCGGCTGGGATAGCCTGTCTCATGGAGCCAATCTTGGCCAATGTATCATCCGCCTCCTTGTCTGCTCTGGGAACATGGTGGAACTCGCAGCCCTCGAAGGGGCCGCTGAGCTGCTGGATGAGGAAGCGGTAGCTTGCCATGTTGGCGTCCTTGGCGTCCCATTCGCTAGAAACTTGCTGCATCACCAAGTCTGAGTCGCCGAAGCATATGAGCCGTTGGATGCCAATCTCCTTGGTGAGCCGGAGGCCGTGAGCCAGTGCTTCGTACTCGGCGACGTTGTTGGAGGCGGCAAAGTGGATCTGGAGAGCATACTTGAGCTGGTCTCCTTTTGGAGACGTCAAGACAATGCCGGCTCCCAGACCAGTCCGCATCTTTGAGCCGTCTAAGTGCATCCGCCAGTGCGTAGAGTCTGGAGGTGGTGGCTTGAACTGGGTTTCGTCCCAGACAACTAAGAAGTCGGCCACTACCTGAGATTTGATGGCGGTGCGAGGCTCGTAGCGGATATCGTGGTCCGCGATGGCGATTGACCACTTGGCGATCCTACCCGTTGCATCACGGTTGCCCATGATTTCTGAAAGTGGAGCAGTGCTCACCACAGTGATGGCATGCTCCTCGAAGTATTGCTTTAACTTCTTTTAAGCAAGGTAAACACCATAACACATTTTTTGGTAGTGGGGATAGTTCTGCTTGGAGGCGGACAAGACCTCACTGAGGTAGTAGACAGGGCGCTGCACTAACAGTACCTTGCCCTTCTCCTTGCGTTGAACTACCAACACTACACTAACCACACGAGTGGTCGCCGCAATGTATATGAGTATGGGTTCCCTTTCAGCCGGCGTTGCCAAGATTGGTAGGCTCAAAATGACCCGCTTGAGGTCGTGGAAAGCTTCGTTCGCCTGGTCGTTCCACTCGAATTTCGTCGTCTTCTTCATGACCTGGTAGAGTGGAAGGGCCTTCTCGCCAAGCCGGCTGACGAACCGGCTAAGGGACGCCAGGCAGCCGGCGAACTTCTGGATGTCTAGGATCCAATCCGGCCGCACCATCCGCTTGATGGTGCCGATCTTCTCGGGGTTCGCCTCGATGCCACGAGCAGACACAAAGAACCCCAAGAGTTTGCCGCCTGGAACCCCAAAGACGCACTTCTCCGGATTGAGACGGATCATGTATTCGCGCAGGTTGGCGAACGTCTCCCGCAGGTCGCCGAGGAGGCTGAAGTGCTGCTTTGTCTTGACGATGATGTCATCCACATAGACGTGGATGTTTCTGCCAATTTGTGGCAGTAGGCACTGCTGCATGCAGCTTTGGAACGTCGCACCAGCGTTCTTCAGACCAAACGTCATGGTGGCATAACAGTAGGCCCCAAAGGGTGAGATGAAGGAGGTCTTCAGGCGATCAGCTGGATCCAGCTTGATTTGATGGTAGCCTGAATAAGCATCCAAAAATGACAGCATTTCGCAGCCTGCAGTCGAGTCGATCACTTGATCTATCCTAGGCAACACGAAAGGGTCTTTCGGATAGGCCTTATTCAAGCTAGTGTAGTCGATACACATCCGCCACGTGTTGTTCTTTTTCAGCACCAGGACTGGATTGGCTAGCCAGTCCGGGTGGAAAACTTCCATGATGAAGCCGGCTGCAAGGAGCCGGGTAATCTCTTCTCCAATTGTGTGCCGCTTCCCCTCGGCGAAGCGGCACAAGGGTTGTTTTACCGGCTTTGCATCTGGTCGCATGTGAAGTTTGTGCTCGGCTTACTTCCTCGGAACACCCGGCATGTCCTTGGGGGACCATGCGAAGATGTCCCGATTCTCACAGAGGAAGTCGACGAGCTCGCCTTCCTATTTGGGGCTGAGGGCAACCCCGATGGTGACACACTGCTTGGGGTTTGCAGGGTCGAGTGGCACTTGCTTGGTCTCTTTGGCCGGCTTGAAGAAGCCCTCGCCGGTGGACTGGGACGGAGGAGAAGGGATCGCCGGCTGCTCGGTAGCCTGGGCCACGAGCCAGTCGATCTGTCTCTTCTCCTCAACAATCACCAGGGCGTCGGCGAGGCGGCTGCTGTCTTGGGCGCACTCGAGCGACTTCTTGTAGTTGCCAGCAATGGTGATGATGCCCTTTGGACCCGACATCTTCATCTTTAGGTAGGCGTAGTGCGGGATAGCCATGAACTTGGCTAGAGCCGGTCTGCCCAGCAGCGCGTGATACGGGCTGCTGAGGTCCACTACCTCGAACCATATGGACTCTCGGCAGAAATGAGCCTTGCCGCCAAAGAGGACGTCCAGCTGGATTTTGCCAATAGGCGAGCAGGACTGTCCAGGCACGATGCCGTGGAAGACAGTGCTGGTCGGCAGGACGTCCGTCTCCTTGAGCCCGAGCTTGCGGAGAGTGTCGAGGTAGAGGATGTTGATGCTGCTGCCGCCATCGACCAGCACCTGGAAGAACTGGCAGGTGAGCCTCTTGGAGGCAAAGGTGGGGTCGAGGACGAGCGCGTATGAGCCCGGGTTGGGCATCACCGCAGGATGGTCTACCCGGCTCCATGTGATTGGTTTGTCGGACCAATGCATGTATTGGGGAACCAGGGGAACCGTTGCATTCACCTCGCGCCGTCTCTGGCGCGCTATGCTTGTCGTCGCCTTCACTGGTGAAGACGACGAATGATCCGTCTTGATGGGGGTAGTCGTCGTGGAGGCGGCCGTCGTCGCGAGGCGGCGACGGTGGAGCCGGAGCAGGACCAGGAGCCGGGGCATGAGGCGCAGCCTGCGCACCTGGGGCAGCCGATAGGCCCTCCCCTTGCGACAGTCGGCGTGCGAAGGTGCACTGTCGAAGGGTGTGGGTAGACGGCTGCTCCCCAGAATGTATCTTGCAGGGGGCGTCAAGCAGCTGCTCGAAGGTCTGCTTGGGCAACCAGTTTGTATTGCCCATGTTGGGGCGCTACCGCTAAGAGCCGGCTTGGGGAGCCGACGTCTCACCCTCCATGTTGGCTACCAACTTGTTGTTGGAGCATGAATCTAGCTGATCCGCCTTGCGCTTGTTGTTGTTCTGGCCACCTCGACCGTCTCTAGCCGGCTTGGGAGTAGCCGGCGTGGGGACAGCTTTATCCGAGGCGGTCACCTTGACTCGCATCACCGAGTCGGCCATGGCGTACTTGTTTGCCTTGGCCGTGAGCACCGCCGGAGAGGCGGGCTCGGAGCACATGAGCTTGTGCTTGAGGAGGGTGCCATCTCGGCAACCGTCGATGAAGTACCGGATGGCTTGTACCTCATGCACCCCCTCGCAGGAGTTGAGAAGCTCCGTCCACCGAGTGACGTAGTCGCGAAGGGGTTCGTCGGGCCTCTGGACGCACATGGCTAACTCGCGAGGCCGGCCAGGGCGCTTATAGGTGCCAGTGAAGTTGCGAACGAACGCCTCCTCGAAGTCCACCCATGAGTTGACCCTGCCGGCTGGAAGGCTGTTAAGCCAAGTCCGAGCCGAGCCGGCCAACATGAGTGGCACATAGCGGACGGCTACGCGCTTGTTTCCCCTGGCAATGCCAACGGCTGTGGTGTAGTCGATCAGCCAGTCCTCTGGCTTGGCAGTGCCATTGTACTTGGGAGTGTCCCGAGGCAAGGTGAAGCATCGGGGGAATGGCTCCCCTCGGATCCGGGGAACGAAGCAGGCCGGAGCGATGGGACCATCCTCCTCCAGGAGGGCTGACTTGGCCAGGGTGATGAGACGCCTATGGGCGTCCTGGTCACCCTGGGGAACGCGAGCGCCGACCCGAGCTGCGATCGGAGAGGCACCCTGCGAACCGGTGGCATGGGTCCTCCCCGGATGAGGAACCTCACACGCCGAGTCGCTCTCGTCGCCTCCGCGACGCCTGCTCGAAGTATGCTCGCTCTAGCGCTGGGAGCGTCTGTCTTGACTTCCCTCGCCCCTCCGGCCGGAGGTGCGACGCAAGGAAGATCCCTCCGCGTGGTGATGACCGCTAGGATTGCGGCGCGCTCCGGGGTTGGGTCCCGGAGACTCTGACTAGGCCTGACCGGGGTCAAGCCGCGTCTGCTATTCGTTGGCGGCGTCAAGGAGATCCTTGACCCGCTTCTCCTGGAAGGCGCGCTCCTCACCCTCCAAGCTTGGCATTTCTTCCATGGCTGCCTGCCCCACCCGCAAGTTGGCCGCAGGGGTCTCATAGACGGGCTGGTTGCCGCCTAGGATCTCGGCAATGAACCGGCCGCGGTCGCGGACCGATCCAAGCTTGCTAGGGGCCTCGGAAATTAGATTGAGGCCGTATGCGGAGTTATACTCGCGCTGTGTGGGCTCCATCCGACGCTTTGCCGAGGCAACGGCAATGCCCTCCTCCAAAATATGCTTGCGAGCCTCCTCCAGCGAGGCTCGGGCATCGTTAGGGTTTGTGGAAGCGGCGATGGGTGTCTTTAGGCCGGCGAGAGCGTCCTGAAGAGTATCAGCGGTGACAGCAGCAGGCTCACCAGCGTCTGCTGACGCCTTGCCATGAGCTGTGCTGGTGCCAGCACTGATGACCATCACCTCCACGATGTTGGAGACGGCGGCGACATGGTACGGGGTGAAGAACCCCACGGACGGCGGAGGGTCGTCGAAGACGAGTACGTTGCTGGGGTACACGTCATGTGCATGCATCTCAATGATAGAGAGTTGATACGTCTCAAACGTATCTATAATTTTTGATGGTTTCACGCTGTTATCTTGTCAACTTTGGATGTTTTGTTTACCTTTTATATCTTTTTTCGGGACTAACTTATTAACTCAGTGCCAAGTGCCAGTTCCTGGTTTTTCTGTGTTTTTAACTCTTTTCAGATCTGATTTTGGAACGGAGTCCAAACGGAATAAAATCCCCGAAATAAATTTTTCCAGAATGGAAGAAGATCGGGAGGCTTGAGGGCCAAGCAAGTGGGCCCACAGTGGGCCCACAAGCCCTGTTGCCGCGGCCAGGGGGAGGCCGCGGCAACCAAGCTTGTGGCCCCCCTGGCGCTCCCCTGCCCTAGGTCTTTGGCCTATAAATTCCCTAAAAATCCAGAAAAAATCAAGGGATCCACGAAAACAGTTTTCCGCCGCTGCAAGCTTCCGTTTCTGCGAGATATCATCTGGAGACCCTTCCAGGTGCCCTGCCGGAGGGGACTTTGGAGTTGGAGGGCTTCTTCATCAACATCATCGCCCCTCCAATGACTCATGAGTAGTTCACTTCAGACCTACGTGTCCGTAGTTAGTAGCTAGATGGTTTCTTCTCTCTATTGGATCTTCAATACAAAGTTCTTCATGATCTTCATGGAGATCTATCCGATGTAATCCTCTTTGGCGGTGTGTTTTTCGAGATCCGATGAATTGTGGTTTGAGCACCAAGGATGACTATACGTGATTCCATCACCTTATGCCTAGCTAAGGGCGTTAAACAAAAGCGCTTGTTGGGACGCAACCCGACGAATCTATCCTCTTTCTTTCTGTTTTGTATTTTCCACACTTTCATAATTCTTTTATGATTGTGTTTTTTGTGTTTATTTTTGCGTTTGTGCCAAGGAAAACCGTTATGATTAGTCTTGGGGATGATCGTTTGTCATGCTGGAAAAGATAGAAACTTTCTGCTCACGAAAAGAATTTTCGTTTTTTTTTCTGTAAGAGCTTTTGAGTTGATTCGTTTTGCTGCTGATTGCTACGCAAATTCTTCATACGGTCGTAATTTTGCAGAATTTTTTAAGTACCAGAAGTATATGAAGTATACAGATTGCTACAGACTGATCTGCTGTTAACAGATTCTGTTTTCGTTGTGTTGGTTGCTTATTTTGATAAAACTATGGATAGTGTCGGGGGGTATTAGCCATGGAAGATTGAAAATACAGTAACCCAACATAAACATAAATAGAATTTAAGTTTTCTACAGTACCTAAGGAAGTTGTGGTTTGCTTTCTTATACTAATGTTATTACGAGTTTCTGTTTAAGTTTCGTGTTGTGAAGTTTTCAAGTTTTGGGTGAAGTTCTTATGGACAAAAAGATAAAGAGTGGCAAGAGCTCAAGCTTGGGGATGCCCAAGGCAGCCCAAGATTATTAAAGGATGCCGTAAAAGCCTAAGCTTGGGGATGCCCCGGGAAGGCATCCCCTCTTTTGTCTTCAATCCATCGGTAATGTTACTTGGGGCTATATTTTTATTCACCACATGTTATGTGTTTTGCTTGGAGCGTCTTGTATCGTAGGAGTCTTTTATTTTTGTTGTGTCACAATCATCCTTGCTGCACACCTAGAGAGAGAGACATGCACTCACCGTGATTTTGTCGAGCTTCACTTATATCCTTTGGTAGGCAATTCAGCTCACATGTGCTTCACTTATATCTTTTGAGCTAGTTGATTTTTCTCTATGTGCTTCACTTATATCTTTTAGAGCACGGCGGTGCGTGGCTTGGTAGTTGATCTATGGTATGAAAGTAGTCTCAAAAGTGGTAGTTATCCAAAGGGATACGAAAACTTCCACCTTCATGTGCATTGAATGGTTAGAGAAGTTTGATTCATCTCAATTAGTTTTGAGTTGTGGTTGTGGTAATATTGAAGTTATATTAGTGAGGTGTTGTGGATCTAGAAATACTTGTGTTGAAGTTAGTGATTCCCATAGCATGCACGTATGTTTAACCATTATGTGATGAAGTCTGAGCATGATTAGTCTATTTATTGTCATCCTTTGTGTGGCGGTCGGGATCGCGCGATGGTTTATACCTACCAACCCTTCCCCTAGGAGTATGCGTTGAATGCTTTGTTTCGATTACTACTAAAACTTTTGCAAGAAGTATATGAGTTCTTCATGACTAATGTTGAGTCCATGGTTTAGATGCACTTTCACCTTCCACCATCACTATCTTCTTTAGTGTCGTGCAAATTTTGCCGGTGCACAAAACCCACCATTAGCCTCCCTCAAAACAGCCACCATACCTACCTACTATGGCTTTCTCAAAGTCATTCCGAGATATATTGCCATGCAACTACCACCGTGGCATGTGCCACCATGTCTACATTGCCATTACATGATCGTAAGATAGCTAGCATGATGTTTCCATTAATGTCCATGCCATGCTAGATCATTGTCACGGTACACTACCGAAGGCATTCCATATAGAGTCATCATTGCTCTAAGTTTTGAGTTGTAAGTGTGATGATCATCATTGATGGAGCATTGTCCCATGTTAGGAAATATAAGAGGCCAAAGATGCCCACCAAAATAAAAAATAAAAAAAGAGAGGCCAAAGAGCCCATTCAAAAAAAAATGAGAGAAAAAGAGAGAAGGGACAATGCTACCACCTTTCCACACTTGTGCATATTAAGCACCATGATCTTCATGATTGAGAGTCTCTCGCTTTGTCACCACCATATAGCTAGTGGGAAATTTTCATTATATAACTTGGCTTGTATATTGCAATGATAGGCTTTCTCAAATTTGCCTTAGGTCTTCGTGAGCAAGCAAGTTGGATGCACACCCTCTAGTTTTATTTAAGAGCTTTCACATACTCTTAGCTCTAGTGCATCATTTGTGTGGCAATCCCTACTCATTCATGTTGATATCTATTGATGAGCATCTCCATAGCTCATTGATATGCCTAGTCAATGTGATCATCTTCTCCTTGTTTGTCTTGCAACCTCCACCACACTCCACACCACTTATAGTGCTAAAACCATGGCTCACGCTCATGTATTGCGTGAGAGTTGAAAAAGTTTGAGAAAGTAAAGGTGTGAAAACAATTACTTGGCCAATATCGGGGTTGTGCATGATTTAAATTCGTTGTGCAATGATGATAGAGCATAGCCAGACTATATGATTTTGTAGGGATAACTTTATTTTGGCCTTGTTATTTTGAAAGTTCATGATTACCTTGCTAGTTTGCTTGAATTACTATTGTCTCCACGTCAATAGCAAACTATTGTTTTGAATCTAATGGATCTGAACATTCACGTCACATAAGAGGAGTTACAAAGGACATCTATGCTAGGTAGCATGAAAGCATCAAAAATTCATTCTTTATCACTTCCCTACTCGAGGACGAGCAGGAGTTAAGCTTGGGGATGCTTGATACGTCTCAAACGTATCTATAATTTTTGAAGGTTTCACGCTGTTATCTTGTCAACTTTGGATGTTTCGCTTACCTTTTATATCTTTTTTTGGGACTAACTTATTAACTCAGTGCCAAGTGTCAGTTCCTGTTTTTCTGTGTTTTTGACTCTTTCCAGATCTGATTTTGGAACGGTGTCCAAACGGAATAAAATCCCCAAAATAATTTTTTCCAGAACGAAAGAAGATCGGGAGGCTTGAGGGCTAAGCAAGTGGCCCCACAGGGGGCCCACAAGCCCTGTTGCCGCGACCAGGGGGGAGGCCGCGGCAACCAAGCTTGTGGCCCCCCTAGCGCTCCCCTGCCCTAGGTCTTTGGCCTATAAATTCCCTAAAATTCCAGAAAAAATCAAGGGATCCACGAACACAGTTTTCCGCCGCCGCAAGGTTCCGTTTCCGTGAGATCTCATCTGGGAAACCCTTCCCGGTGCCCTGGCGGAGGGGACTTTGGAGTTGGAGGGCTTCTTCATCAACATCATCGCCCCTCTAATGACTCGTGAGTAGTTCACTTCAGACCTACGGGTCCGTAGTTAGTAGCTAGATGGCTTCTTCTCTCTCTTGGATCTTCAATACAAAGTTCTCCATGATCTTCATGGAGATCTATCCGATGTAATCCTCTTTGGCGGTGTATTTGTCCAGATCCGATGAATTGTGGATTTGTGATCAGATTATCTATGATATATATTTGAGTCTTTGCTTATTTCTTATATGCATGATTTGATATCCTTGTAAGTCTCTCCGAGTCTTGGGTTTTGTTTGGCCAACTAGATCTATGATTCTTGCAATGGGAGAAGTGCTTGGTTTTGGGTTCATACCGTGTGGTGACCTTTCCCAGTGACACAAAGGGCAGCAAGGCACGCATCGTGTTATTGCCATCAAGGGTAACAAGATGGGCTTTTATCGTAGATATGGATTGTCCATCTACATCATGTCATCTTGCTTAAGGCGTTACTCTGTTCTTGTGAACTTAATACACTAGATGCATGCTGGATAGCGGTCGATGTGTGGAGTAATAGTAGTAGATGCAGAAAGTAGACCGATACTATGGCACCACACATCGACCGCTATCCAGCATGCATCTAGTGTATTAAGTTCACAAGAACAGAGTAACGCCTTAAGCAAGATGACATGATGTAGATGGACAATCCATATCTACGATAAAAGCCCATCTTGTTACCCTTGATGGCAACAACACGATGCGTGCCTTGCTGCCCTTTGTGTCACTGGGAAAGGTCACCACACGGTATGAACCCAAAACCAAGCACTTCTCCCATTGCAAGAATCATAGATCTAGTTGGCCAAACAAAACCCAAGACTCGGAGAGACTTACAAGGATATCAAATCATGCATATAAGAAATCAGCAAAGACTCAAATATATATCATAGATAATCTGATCATAAATCCACAATTCATAGGATCTGGACAAACACACCGCCAAAGAGGATTACATCGGATAGATCTCCATGAAGATCATGGAGAACTTTGTATTGAAGATCCAAGAGAGAGAAGAAGCCATCTAGCTACTAACTACGGACCCGTAGGTCTGAAGTGGACTACTCACGAGTCATTGGAGAGGCGATGATGTTGATGTGGAAGCCCTCCAACTCCAAAGTCCCCTCCGGCAGGGCACCGGGAAGGGTCTCCAGATGAGATCTCGCGGAAACGGAAGCTTGCGGCGGCGGAAAAGTGTTTTCGTGGATCCCTTGATTTTTTCTGGATTTTTTGGAAATTTATAGGCCAAAGACCTAGGGCAGGGGAGCGCCAGGGGGGCCACAAGCTTGGTTGCCGCGGCCTCCCCCTGGCCGCGGCAACAGGGCTTGTTGGCCCCCTGTGGGGCCACTTGCTTAGCCCTCAAGCCTCCCGATCTTCTTTCGTTCTGGAAAAAAATATTTCGGGGATTTTATTCCGTTTGGACACCGTTCCAAAATCAGATATGAAAAGAGTCAAAAACACAGAAAAACAGGAACTGGCACTTGGCACTGAGTTAATAAGTTAGTCCCAAAAAAAGATATAAAAGGTAAACAAAACATCCAAAGTTGACAAGATAACAACGTGAAACCTTCAAAAATTATAGATACGTTTGATATGTATCAAGCATCCCCAAGCTTAACTCCTGCTCGTCCTCGAGTAGGGAAGTGATAAAGAATGAATTTTTGATGCTTTCATGCTACCTAGCATAGATGTCCTTTGTAACTCCTCTTATGTGACGTTAATGTTCAGATCCATTAGATTCAAAACAATAGTTTGCTATTGACGTGGAGACAATAGTAATTCAAGCAAACTAGCAAGGTAATCATGAACTTTCAAAATAACAAGGCCAAAAGAAAGTTATCCCTACAAAATCATATAGTCTGGCTATGCTCTATCATCATTGCACAACGAATTTAAATCATGCACAACCCCGATATTGGCCAAGTAATTGTTTTCACACCTTTACTTTCTCAAAAATTTTCAACTCTCACGCAATACATGAGCGTGAGCCATGGTTTTAGCACTATAAGTGGTGTGGAGTGTGGTGGAGGTTGCAAGACAAACAAGGAGAAGATGATCACATTGACTAGGCATATCAATGAGCTATGGAGATGCTCATCAATAGATATCAACGTGGATGAGTAGAAATTGCCATACAAATGATGCACTAGAGCTAAGAGTATGTGAAATCTCTTAAAGAAAACTAGTGGGTGTGCATCCAACTTGCTTGCTCACGAAGACCTAAGGCAATTTTGAGGAAGCCTATCATTGGAATATACAAGCCAAGTTATATAATGAAAATTTCCCACTAGCTATATGGTGGTGACAAAACGAGAGACTCTCAATTATGAAGATCATGGTGCTTAATATGCACAAGTGTGGAAAGGTGGTAGCATTGTCCCTTCTCTCTTGTTCTCTCATTTTTTGGTGGGCTCTTTGGCCTCTTTTTTTTGGTGGGCATCTTTAGCCTCTTTTTGTATATGGGCTTTGCTGGCCTTTTTTATTTCCTCACATGGGACAATGCTCCATTAATGATGATCATCACACTTACAACTCAAAACTTAGAGCAATGATGACTCTATATGGAATGCCTTCGATAGTGTACCGTGACAATGATCTAGCATGGCATAGACATCAATGGAAACATCAAGCTAGCTATCTTACGATCATGCAATGGAAATGTAGAAGTGGTGGCACATGTCATGGTGGTAATCGTATGGCAATATATCTCGGAATAACTTTGAAAAAGCCATAGTAGGTAGGTATGGTGGCTGTTTTGAGGGAGGCTAATGGTGGGTTTTGTGCACCGGCAAAATTTGCACGACACTAAAGAAGATAGTGATGGTGGAAGGTGAAACTGCATCTAAACCATGGACTCAACATTAGTCATGAAGAACTCATATACTTGTTGCAAAAGTTTTAGTAGTAATCGAAACAAAGCATTCAACGCATACTCCTAGGGGAAGGCTTGGTAGGTATAAACCATCGCGTGATCCCGACCGCCACACAAAGGATGACAATCAATAGACTAATCATGCTCAGACTTCATCACATAGCGGTTCACCATACGTGCACGCTACGGGAATCACTAACTTCAACACAAGTATTTCTAGATCCACAACACCTTACTAATATAACTTCAATATTACCACAACCACAACTCAAAACTAATTGAGATGAATCAAACTTCTCTAACTATTCAATGCACATGAAGGTGGAAGTTTTCATATCTCTTTGGATAACTACCCCTTTTGAGACTACTTTCATAGCATAGATCAACTACCAAGCCATGCACCGCCGTGCTCTAAAAGATATAAGTGAAGCACATAGAGCAAAAGCAACTAGCTCAAAAGATATAAGTGAAGCACATATGACCTGAATTGTCTAACCAAAGGATATAAGTGAAGCTCGACAAAATCACGGTGAGTGCATGTATCTCTCTCTAGGTGTGCAGCAAGGATGATTGTGACACAACAAAAATAAAAGACATCTACGATACATGGGAAAATGTGTCGAGAACTCACTCGATGTACGGCCGCACTTCTGTTAGGTTGTTGAAGATATACAACGAAATGTTCTGCCATTCTTCGACATCCAACATTATTGGTTTCGAAGCACTGGCTGATGCGAGCTTCCCTTTGAATAGGCTGAGGTTGGACCCACCTTTTTTAGGGTCTGCATCATTGTGCCGAGGCTTCGGATTATGCAAATGATGATTTTTGGCTTCGTAGTGTGCTGTCACAAAGTTTGCCACCTCCTCAGTAATGAATGCCTCAGCCATCGATGCTTCAATTCTATGCTTATTTTTACATTTAGCTCGAAGGGTCTTCTGCATCCTCTCAGTTTCATAGCACCAACAATCTTGCACGGGCCCACCCAATCTTGCCTCGGTCGGTAGATGTAAAATGAAATGCTGCATTGGATTAAACAAGCCCGGTGGAAAGATCTTCTCTAACTTGCACAACAACTCCGGTGCAAACTCCTCCATGTCTTCTACCACGCCAGGCGACAATTATTTCGCACAAAGAACACGGAAGAAATAGCTCAGCTCTGCCAGTACTAGCCATTCATCCTCAGGAATAAAGCCACGTAACATCACCGACATTACTCGCTCTAGCCATATGTGCCAATCATGACTCTTGAGACCAAAGATTTTTAATTTTTCAAGACTTGCTCCCCTCTTTAGATTCACTGCATACCCATCGGGGAACATCAAGTGCATTTTGACCCACAAGATAATTTCCCTCATAGCTGGCCTTCCAAGATTGAACCAGGCCTTTGGCTTCGACCACTTCTGCTTTCCTTTGCCTTCTCGCATGTTTTGTAAGGGTCTATGACATAGTGTCTCTTGATCGACTCTAGACTTAATATTATCCTTTGTCTTCCCATCTATGTCGAACAGTGTACCAAAAATAGCCTCTCCGATATTCTTTTCAGTGTGCATCATGTCGATATTGTGTGGAAGAAGGAGGTCTTTGAAGTAAGGCAGATCCCAGAAGCATGGCTTGTGAGTCCAGGCGTGTTTTGAATTATACCCCTTGAAATACCCTGGGCGCTCTGGATCAGGCTCGAGGGCGTTTAACTGATCCAGGATCTGTTGGCCTGTGAACGCAGGTGGTGCCAAGTTTTTGACAACTTTGCCTTTGGTAAAGTTCTTCTTGTCTTTTCTGAACTGATGGTCAGGATCCAGGAACTGTCTATGCAAGTCAAAGCAAGAATACTTCCGACGCTCGTCCAACCAATGAAACTGAAGAGCTGCCTTGCATTAGGGGCACGGGAACCTTCCATGGACACACCATCCAGAGAATAGCGCATACGCTGGCAAGTCATGCATAAAGTACATGTACCACACATGCATTTTGAAGTTCTCTTTTCTAGCAGCATCGTATGTCTTGACCCCATTTTCCCAAGCTTGTTGCAATTCATCCTTAAGCGGTTGCAGGTACACATTCATATTCTTCCCCGGATAATTGGGCCCTGGAATTATCAACGTCAGAAATATGTTATTTCTTTGCATAATCTGCCCGGGGGGGGGGATTGAGTGGAATGACAAATACAGGCGAACAACTGTATTGGGTTGCCGTCATGCCGAAGGGATTAAAACCATCCGTGGCGACGCAGACTCGAGGATTCCTTGGATTTGCCGCTTTATCCTGATGCAATCCACCGAAATGTTTCCACGCTTCCCCATCCGATGTGTGTACCATCATCTTATTCCCATCCGCATCTAGTTCGGTTCTTTTGCCCAATTTGTGCCATGTCATCTGTCTGACTGTCTCTTCGACCATGAAAAGACGTTGAAGTCTTGGTACAATTGGCATATACCGAAGAACACTAACTGCGATTTTGGTCTGCCTCTTCTCACCCATACCGTTGTCTACCACAAGATACGTGCAAGACTCGCAATTGGGAGAATAGTCCAAGTGTGCATACTCCTTCCTAAATAAGACACATCCTTTCTCACATGCATCTATCTTCTCATAGGGCATCTTAAGTACACGAAGTATTTTGTCCGACTGGTACAGGTTTGCAGGCATGACATGGCCTTTGGGTAGGAAACGTCCAAATAGTGTCATCATCGCTTCGTAGCATTCTCTTCCCAAGTTGAACTGAGCCTTTAGAGCCATTACTTGTGCAATTGCATCCAGCTGACAGAGCTCAGTGTGCTCATGGAGAGGACGTTTTGAAGACTCCAACATTTCATAAAAGGCCTTTCCAGATTCCTCCATCTCATCTTCCGAATCCCGAGCATCATCAAAGTCTTGCACCATGTCTTCGATCCCGGTACCATGCTCGTCCGTGCGACGACGGACCACCTCAGCTCTTGTGCGTTGTATAGACTCACCATGAAATGTCCACACCATATAATTAGGCTTAAAACCCCTCCTCTACAGGTGTTTAATCATTACAGACTTTATCATCTTTTTATAGTTGTCGCATCCAGGACAGGGGCAATAGTTTCTTTCCACGCCATTTGCGAATGCGGCTTTCACAAATTCCTTTGTTTTTACAAACCATTCTTTCGTCATCTCTTTCTGACTAGGGTGACCGGTATACATCCACGCACGATCACTCATCTTGCGTAGCTACTAAAGACAGAAGAAATATATTGATATATAATTTAGCGTTTATATTCATCGGTTAATCAGGTTTGCCATTTTTATTACGTCCAGGCAACCTACACGCTAATAGGTAAAGATAGGTCCTAATCCCACCCGAGTATGTGTAGATTGGGTTTGTTTTCCCATGCTCTGCTCCGGATCCAACGCGAAATTTCGGCAGCACCTCCCCGCTGTTCTCCTGATACACGTCTCCGCAATAAACAGAGAGGATGTGCATCCGGAGAACAACGGGGGAGGCACTGATGAAATTCCGCATCGGATCCAGAGCACAGCATCAGTCCCAATCTACACATACTCAGGCTGTCCATGGATAATGTTGGACAATTCGAAAGGATGGCGGTTATAAATATGCAAAGACATGCATATTTATAGATGTCGCCCTTTCGAACGGGAGACACATACTGGTCACACATACTGATAAATTAATTGAATTACCTAAATCTAGAAAGTTTCATCCGGAAACCGAGCCACAGTAAATGAAGGGGCGGGGAGGAGATGAAATTTGTACTCACCCACGAATGCAGGGGCGGAGCTCGTACAACGCACGAGCAGGTCTTCGCACACCAGACCTCACAGCGACGAGACAACTATCACATGTAAATCCACCCGATCAACACAAATATTCCAATTATGTCATTTTAGAGGAAAACAAGCTAAGTATATAATATTCATGAGCTAACAAAGGTTCTTATGCCATTTTGAGGTTATTATGGCATTTTGGAGCTAAATGGGCTAATTATGTCATTGTTGGGGAAATTAAAGCAAGGATAATAAGAAAGAGGAGAAGAAAGAGGAGGAGGAGGAGAAGAAGAAGAAATCAAAAAGGAGGATAAGGAGGAGAAGGAGGAAGAGGAGAAGAAGAAGGAGGAGAAGGTATTTTTCTTCTCTTCTTCTCTTCTTCTTCTTCTTCTTTCTTTCTTTTCATTTTTCCTATTTATTCTCCTCTTCTCCTCTTGTTGGAGCTAAATTATCTAATTATGTCTTTTTGGAGCTATATGGGCTAATTATCCCATTTTTGAGGAAAACAAGCTAAGAATATAATATTCATGAGCTAACCAAGGTTCTTATGCCATTTTGAGCTTATTATGGCATTTTGGAGCTAAATGGGCTAATTATGTCATTGTTGGGTTAATTAAAGCAAGGATAATTCGAAAGAGGAGAAGAAAGAGGAGGAGGAGGAGAAGAAGAAGAAATCAAGAAGGAGGAGAAGGAGGAGGAGGAGAAGGACTAGAAGGTCCTTGGCCTTCTCCTCCTCCTCCTCCTTCTCCTTATTCTCTTCTTCTTCTTCTTCTTTCTTTTCATTTTGCCTATTTCTTCTCCTCTTCTCCTCTTGTTGGAGCTAAATTACCTAATTATGTCTTTTTGGAGCTAAATGGATTAATTATCCCATTTTAGAGGAAAACAAGCTAAGTATATAATATTCATGAGCTAACCAAGGTTCTTATGCCATTTTAAGCTTATTATGGTATTTTGGAGCTAAATGGGCTAATTATGTCATTGTTGGGGAAATTAAAGCAAGGATAATATGAAAGAGGAGAAGAAAGAGGAGGAGGAGGATAAGAATAAGAAATCAAGAAGAAGGAGGAGAAGGAGGAGGAGGAGAAGGACTAGAAGGTCCTTGGCCTTCTTCTTCTCCTCCTCCTCATCCTCCTTCTCCTTCTTCTCTTCTTCTTCTTCTTCTTCTTCTACTACTACTTCTTCTTCTTCTTTCTTTTCATTTTGCCTATTTCTTCTCCTATTCTCCTCTTGTTGGAGCTAAATTACCTAATTATGTCTTTTTTGAGCTAAATGGGCTAATTATCCCATTTTAGAGGAAAACAAGCTAAGTATATAATATTCATGAGCTAACCAAGGTTCTTATGCCATTTTGAGCTTATTATGGTATTTTGGAGCTAAATGGGCTAATTATGTCATTGTTGGGGAAATTAAAGCAAGGATAATATGACAGAGGAGAAGAAAGAGGAGGAGGAGGATAAGAATAAGAAATCAAGAAGAAGGAGGAGAAGGAGGAGGAGGAGAAGGACTAGAAGGTCCTTGGCCTTCTTCTTCTCCTCCTCCTCCTCCTCATCCTCCTTCTCCTTCTTCTCTTCTTCTTCTTCTACTTCTTCTTCTTCTTTCTTTTCATTTTGCCTATTTCTTCTCCTATTCTCCTCTTGTTGGAGCTAAATTACCTAATTATGTCTTTTTTGAGCTAAATGGGCTAATTATCCCATTTTAGAGGAAAACAAGCTAAGTATACAATATTCATGATCTAACCAAGGTTCTTATGCCATTTTGAGCTTATTATGGTATTTTCGAGCTAAATGGGCTAATTATGTCATTGTTGGGTTAATTAAAGCAAGGATAATATGAAAGAGGAGAAGAAATAGGAGGAGGAGGAGAAGAAGAAGAAATCAAGAAGAAGGAGGAGAAGGAGGAGAAGGAGGTGGAGGAGAAGGACTGGAAGGTCCTTGGCCTTCTCCTCCTCCTCCTCCTCCTCTTCCTCCTTCTCCTTCTTCTCTTCTTCTTCTTCTTCTTCTTCTTCTTCTTTCTTTTCATTTTGCCTATTTCTTCTCCTCTTCTCCTCTTGTTGGAGCTAAATTACCTAATTATGTCTTTTTGGAGCTAAATGGGCTAATTATCCCATTTTAGAGGAAAACAAGCTAATTATATAATATTCATGAGCTAACCAAGGTTCTTATGCCATTTTGAGCTTATTATTGTATTTTGGAGCTAAATGGGCTAATTATGTCATTGTTGGGTTAATTAAAGCAAGGATAATATGAAAGAGGAGAAGAAAGAGGAGGAGGAGGATAAGAAGAAGAAATCAAGAAGAAGGAGGAGAAGGAGGAGGAGGAGAAGGACTAGAAGGTCCTTGGCCTTCTCCTCCTCCTCCTCGTCCTCCTCCTCCTTCTTCTCTTCTTCTTGTTCTTCTTCTTTCTTTTAATTTTGCCTATTTCTTCTCCTCTTCTCCTCTTGTTGGAGCTAAATTACCTAATTATGTCTTTTTGGAGCTAAATGGGCTAATTATCCCATTTTAGAGGAAAACAAGCTAAGTATATAATATTCATGAGCTAACCAAGGTTCTTATGCCATTTTGAGCTTATTAAGGTATTTTGGAGCTAAATGGGCTAATTATGTCATTGTTGGGTTAACTAAATCAAGGTTAATATGAAAGAGGAGAAGAAAGAGGAGGAGGAGGAGAAGAAGAAGAAATCAAGAAGAAGGAGGAGAAGGAGGAGAAGGAGGAGGAGGAGAAGGACTAGAAGGTCCTTGGCCTTCTCCTCCTCCTCCTCCTCCTCCTCCTTCTCCTTCTTCTCTTCTTCTTCTTCTTCTTCTTCTTCTTCTTTCTTTTCATTTTGCCTATTTCTTCTCCTCTTCTCCTCTTGTTGGAACTAAATTACCTAATTATGTCTTTTTGGAGCTAAATGGGCTAATTATCCCATTTTAGAGGAAAACAAGCTAAGTATATAATATTCATGAGCTAACCAAGGTTCTTATGCCATTTTGAGCTTATTAAGGTATTTTGGAGCTAAATGGGCTAATTATGTCATTGTTGGGTTAATTAAATCAAGGTTAATATGAAAGAGGAGAAGAAAGAGGAGGAGGAGGAGAAGAAGAAGAAATCAAGAAGAAGGAGGAAAAGGAGGAGAAGGAGGAGGAGGAGAAGGACTAGAAGGTCCTTGGCCTTCTCCTCCTCCTCCTCCTCCTCCTTCTCCTTCTTCTCTTCTTCTTCTTCTTCTTCTTCTTCTTTCTTTTCATTTTGCCTATTTCTTCTCCTCTTCTCCTCTTGTTGGAACTAAATTACCTAATTATGTCTTTTTGGAGCTAAATGGGCTAATTATCCCATTTTAGAGGAAAACAAGCTAAGTATATAATATTCATGAGCTAACCAAGGTTCTTATGCCATTTTGAGCTTATTATGGTATTTTGGAGCTAAATGGGCTAATTATGTTATTGTTGGGTTAATTAAAGCAAGGATAATATGAAAGAGGAGGAGGAGGAGAAGAAGAAGAAATCAAGAAGGAGGAGGAGAAGGAGGAGAAGGAAGAGGAGAAGTACTAGAAGGTCCTTGGCCTTCTCCTCCTCCTCCTTCTCCTCCTCCTGTCCTCTTCTCCTCCTCCTCCTCCTCTCCTTTTCTCCTCCTCCTCCTCCTCTCCTCTTCTTCTTCTTCTCATCCTCCTCCTCCTCCTCTCCTCTTCTCCTCCTCCTCCTCCTCTCCTTTTCTCCTGCTCCTCTCCTCTTCTTCTACTTTCACGGGAAATTTCGGCATGACATGTCCCAATTCGAAATATCACGTGTCCAAATCACATGTCCACATATGACATGTCCACTTCAAATTCTCATATAATAGGAAGAACAATATAGAACTTGAAGCAAAATGCAAGAGTCTTTTTTCTTCGCAATATTTGGAACTAGTGGTAATCAATTCTGTTTTTTTAAATAGCCTATATGAAACTTGAATAAAAATTTGCAACCTTCTAAGAATTAACCTAAGTAACTTAACCTAAGAACCTAATAAAAATTAACCTAAGTAACTTAACTAAATTAACCTAAACAACTTAAAGTAAGAACCTAATAGCAACAAGAACCTAATAACAATAACCTAACTAAATTAACCTAAGTCACTAAACTTAACTAAATTACCCTTAGAAAAGAGGAAAAGAGAGGAAAGGAGGGCCGGAGGACTTACAAGTAGCTAGGGGAGACGTCAGCGACGAGGTGGAGCTCGGGGGAAATGCCGACGGCAAGGTGGACCAGGGGCACGGAGAGGAGGGGGCGGCGGTGGAGCAGGGGGTCGCAGGGAAGAGGGGGCACTGGTGGAGCAGGGGAGAGGAAAGGAGGGGGCGATGGTGGAGCAGGGGCTCGATGGTGGAGGAGGGGGTCGCAGAGAGGAGGAGGGGCGAGCTCCGGCGGCGGGTTGCGGGGAGGAGGGAGGAGGGAGGATGAGCTCCGGCGGCGGGTCGCGGGGAGGAGGGACGACGAGATCCGGCGGCGGTGTAGGGAGAGAGTCGGGGGCGGTGGTGGAGCAGGGGAACGAAGAGGAGGGGGCGGTGGTGGAGCAGGGGCACGATGGTGGAGGAGGGGTGAGCTTTAGCGGCGGGTCTCGGGGAGGAGGGAGGAGGGAGGACGAGCTCCGGCGGCGGTGCAGGGAGAGAGTCACGGGCTGTGGTGAGCCGTTTCGGGGGGAGAGAGGGGGTGGGGTGGGGGTTGACGACGTTAGGTCTAGTGGGAGCTTTGCCGTCTGCCCCCGACGCCAAAGGGGTAACGGGCTGACGGCAAAGAGGTGGACCGTTATGGGTTAGAGGGCGGTGTGGGGTGGGTTCTTTGCCGTCTCCGTGCATGTGCTTTGCCGTCAGCTGGCAGACGACAAAGAGGCAGCAGATGGCAAAGACACTCTTTGCCATCAGCCTGCTCTTTGCCGTCAGGTTTTGGGTAGCTGATGGCAAAGAGTGTCTTTGCCATCAGGCAGGAGACGGCAAAGAAGCAGCAGATGGCAAATTCTCTGATTCCAGTAGTGATAGCTCTTAGTAAGATATACCGATAGTGTTCGAGACGAAAGAGGGGGTGCCTTCCGGGGCATCCCCAATCTTAGATGCTTGAGTCTTCCTTGGATATTACCTTGGAGGTGACTTGGCAATCCCCAAGCTTAAGTTCTTGCTTCTCCTTATTCACCTCATATTGGTATCTCACCCAAAACTTGAAAACTTCAATCACACAAAACTTAACGGAACTTCATGAGACGGGTTAGTGTGATAAAGATAGATCATTCTATTAGGTACTATCAAGAACAGATTCATAATTGTTCTCACGTGACACCTACTGTATTATATCATTCCCATAATTTATATCACTAAATATAGGCCATGGAAACACTAAAGTAAGCAAACTATGCATGCAAAATAGAATCTGCCAAAAACAGAAAAGTTTGTGAAGATCTGAATGATAACCATACTCCCCTCACTCTAAAAATTCTGAAAAATTAGGACAACGCAGATAATTTTCATATAAAAATATTGTAAAATTTTAGAATTTTTTGTTGCTCTAGTGAAATCAGATAAATTCTGCACTGGACGTAAAAGATTATGTTCTTGCACAGAATCGAACAAACAAGTATCCACACTATCCCAAAGGCTTTACTTGGCACCTTATTGAAATAATGACACAAAAATGATTAATGCAATACTTAATAATATTAACACATAAAAACATAAAGTAAAAGTGTTGGGTTGCCTCCCAACAAGCAATTTTCTTTAACGCTTTTTATCTAGGCATGATGATTTCATGATGCTCACATAAAAAGTAGTAATTGAAATATGAAAGAGAGCATCATGAATCGCATGGCAAGCAAATTTAATTCTATTACACTTCCTTTGCATATGGATTTTTCAAGCAAACAATTTACTGTAGCAACAATCGAATTGCATAGGGAGGCAAAATAAGCATGACTTGAAAACTTTGAACACATAGGGAGGAAACTTGACATTATTGCAATTCCTACAAGCATATGTCCCCCCTTCATAATAATTTAAGTAGTATAATTAAGGAATTCAACAATATAACTATCACATAAAGCATTCTTTCCATGATGCACAAGCATAGAATTTTTATTACTACCCACACAAGCAAAATTCTTATCATTCATAGTAGTGGGAGAAAACTCAATAAAATAACTATCATGAGATACTTGATTGATATAATCCATGTGAAAATTAAAATTATGATGACAAGTTTCATGGTTATCATTATTCTTTATAGCATAAATGTCATCACAATAATCATCATAGATAGAAGGCATGATTTCATCATATTTAATTTGCTCATCAAAACTCGGGGGACTAAAAATAGCATCTTCATCAAACATAGAATCCCCAAGCTTGTGGCGTTGCATATCATTAGCATCATGGATATAGAGAATTCATACCAACAATATTGCTATCATGCTCTGTTGGGGAACGTCGCATGGGAAACAAAAATTTTCCTACGCGCACGAAGACCTATCATGGTGATGTCCATCTACGAGAGGGGATGAGTGATCTACGTACCCTTGTAGATCGTACAGCAGAAGCGTTTAGAGAACGCGGTTGATGTAGTGGAACGTCCTCACGTCCCTCGATCCGCCCCGCGAACAATCCCGCGATCAGTCCCACGATCTAGTACCGAACGGACGGCACCTCCGCGTTCAGCACACGTACAGCTCGACGATGATCTCGGCCTTCTTGATCCAGCAAGAGAGAGGGAGAGGTAGAAGAGTTCTCCGGCAGCGTGATGGCGCTCCGGAGGTTGGTGATGATCTCGTCTCAGCAGGGCTCCGCCCGAGCTCCGCAGAAACGCGATCTAGAGGAAAAACTATGGAGGTATGTGGTCGCGCAGCCGTGAGAAAGTCGTCTCAAATCTGCCCTAAAAGCCCCATATATATAGGAGGAGGGAGGGGGACCTTGCCTTGGGGTCCAAGGGACCCTCAAGGGGTCGGCCGAGCCAAGGGGGGGAGGACTCCCCCCCCAAACCGAGTTGGACTTGGTTTGGTGGGAGGAGTCCCCCTCCCTTCCCACTTCTTCCCTCTTTTTTTTTTCTTTTTCCTTTGATTTCCTTCTCTTGGCGCATAGGCCCCCTTGGGGCTGTCCCACCAGCCCACTAAGGGCTGGTGTGTCTCCCCAAAGCCTATGGGCTTCCCCGGGGTGGGTTGCCCCCCGGTGAACTCCCGGAACCCATTCGTCATTCCCGGTACATTCCCGGTAACTCCGAAAACCTTCCGGTAATCAAATGAGGTCATCCTATATATCAATCTTCGTTTCCGGACCATTCCGGAAACCCTCGTGACGTCCGTGATCTCATCCGGGACTCCGAACAACATTCGGTAACCAACCATATAACTCAAATACGCATAAAACAACGTCGAACCTTAAGTGTGCAGACCCTGCGGGTTCGAGAACTATGTAGACATGAACCGAGAGATTCCTCGGTCAATATCCAATAGCGGGACCTGGATGCCCATATTGGATCCTACATATTCTACGAAGATCTTATCGTTTGAACCTCAGTGCCAAGGATTCGTATAATCCCGTATGTCATTCCCTTTGTCCTTCGGTATGTTACTTGCACGAGATTCGATCGTCAGTATCCACATACCTATTTCAATCTCGTTTACCGGCAAGTCTCTTTACTCGTTCCGTAATACAAGATCCCGCAACTTACACTAAGTTACATTGCTTGCAAGGCTTGTGTGTGATGTTGTATTACCGAGTGGGCCCCGAGATACCTCTCCGTCACACGGAGTGACAAATCCCAGTCTTGATCCATACTAACTCAACTAACACCTTCGGAGATACCTGTAGAGCATCTTTATAGTCACCCAGTTACGTTGCGACGTTTGATACACACAAAGTATTCCTCCGGTGTCAGTGAGTTATATGATCTCATGGTCATAGGAATAAATACTTGACACGCAGAAAACAGTAGCAACAAAATGACACGATCAACATGCTACGTCTATTAGTTTGGGTCTAGTCCATCACGTGATTCTCCCAATGACATGATCCAGTTATCAAGCAACAACACCTTGTTCATAATCAGAAGACACTGACTATCATCGATCAACTGGCTAGCCAACTAGAGGCATGCTAGGGACGGTGTTTTGTCTATGTATCCACACATGTAAATGAGTCTTCATTCAATACAATTATAGCATGGATAATAAACTATTATCTTGATCCAGGAATTATAATAATAACTATACATTTATTATTGCCTCTAGGGCATAATTCCAACAGTCTCCCACTTGCACTAGAGTCAATAATCTAGCCCTCACATCACCATGTGAATTACATTGTAATAAATCTAACACCCATACAGTTCTGGTGTCGATCATGTTTTGGCCGTGGAAGAGGTTTAGTCAGCGGGTCTGCCACATTCAGATCCGTGTGCACTTTGCATATATTTACGTCCTCCTCCTCGACGTAGTCGCGGATGAGGTTGAAGCGTCGTTTGATGTGTCTGGTCTTCTTGTGAAACCTTAGTTCCTTTGCTAAGGCAATGGCACCAGTGTTGTCACAGAACAAGGTTATTGGATCCAGTGCACTTGGCACCACTCCAAGATCCGTCATGAACTGCTTCATCCAGACACCCTCCTTAGCCGCCTCCGAGGCAGCCATGTACTCCGCTTCACATGTAGAATCTGCTACGACGCTTTGCTTGGAACTGCACCAGCTTACTGCACCCCCATTAAGAATAAATACGTATCCGGTTTGTGACTTAGAGTCATCCGGATCTGTGTCAAAGCTTGCATCGACGTAACCTTTTACGGCGAGCTCTTCGTCACCTCCATACACGAGAAACATCTCCTTAGTCCTTTTCAGGTACTTCAGGATATTCTTGATCGCTGTCGAGTGATCCACTCCTGGATTACTCTGGAACCTACCTGCCATACTTATGGCCAGGCTAACATCCGGTCTAGTGCACAGCATCGCATACATGATAGAACCTATGGCTGAAGCATAGGGGACGGAGCGCATATGCTCTCTATCTTCATCAGTTGCTGGGCACTGAGTCTTACTCAATTTCGTACCTTGTAAAACTGGCAAGAACCCTTTCTTGGACCGTTCCATTTTGAACCTCTTCAAAACTTTATCAAGGTATGTGCTTTGTGAAAGTCCTATCAGGCGTTTCGATCTATCCCTATAGATCTTAATGCCTAGAATGTAAGCAGCTTCTCCTAGGTCCTTCATAGAGAAACTTTTATTCAAGTAACCTTTTATGCTCTCCAAAAGCTCTACGTTGTTTCCAATCAGTAATATGTCATCCACATATAATATTAGAAACGCCACAGAGCTCCCACTCACTTTCTTGTAAATACAAGATTCTCCAACCACTTGTATAAACCCAAATGCTTTGATCACCTCATCAAAGCGTTTGTTCCAACTCCGAGATGCTTGCACCAGTCCATAAATGGATCGCTGGAGCTTGCACACCTTGTCAGCATTTTTAGGATCGACAAAACCTTCGGGTTGCATCATATACAACTCTTCCTTAAGGAAACCGTTAAGGAACGCCTTTTTGACATCCATCTTCCAGATTTCATAATCGAAAAATGCAGCTATTGCTAACATGATTCTGACGGACTTAAGCATCGCTATGGGTGAGAAGGTCTCATCGTAGTCAACTCCTGGAACTTGTGAAAAACCCTTTGCCACAAGTCGAGCTTTGTAAACGGTCACATTACCGTCAGCGTTCGTCTTCTTCTTAAAGATCCATTTGTTCTGAATAGCCTTGCGGCCCTCAGGTAGTATCTCCAAAGTCCACACTTTGTTCTCATACATGGATCCTATCTCGGATTTCATGGCTTCTAGCCATTTGTTGGAATCTGGGCCCACCATTGCTTCTTCATAATTTGCAGGTTCATTGTTGTCTAACAACATGATTGATAAGACGGGATTACTGTACCACTCTGGAGCAGCGCGTGATCTCGTCGACCTGCGTGGTTGAACAGAAACTTGAACTGGAGTTTCATGATCATCATCATTAACTTCCTCCTGAACCGGCGTCGCAATGACAGAGGTTTCCCCTTGCCCTGCGCCACCATCCAGAGGGATGAGAGGTTCGACAACCTCGTCAAGTTCTATCTTCCTCCCACTCAATTCTCTCGAGAGAAACTCCTTCTTGAGAAAAGTTCCGTTCTTAGCAACAAACACTTTGCCCTCGGATTTGAGATAGAAGGTGTACCCAACTGTCTCTTTTGGGTAACCTATGAAGACGCATTTTTCCGCTTTGGGTTCCAGCTTTTCATGCTGAAGCTTTTTGACATAAGCATCACATCCCCAAACTTTAAGAAACGACAACTTTGGTCTTTTGCCATACCACAGTTCGTATGGTGTCGTCTCAACGGATTTTGATGGTGCCCCTTTTAAAGTGAATGCAGCTGTTTCTAATGCATAACCCCAAAATGATAACGGCAAATCAGTAAGAGACATCATAGATCGCACCATCTCTAACAAAGTACGATTACGACGTTCGGACACACCATTACGCTGTGGTGTTCCAGGCGGTGTTAACTGCGAAACAATTCCACATTGTCTTAAGTGAGCACCAAACTCGAAACTCAGATATTCACCCCCACGATCAGACCGCAGGAACTTGATCTTCTTGTTACGATGATTTTCCACTTCACTCTGAAATTGCTTGAAGTTTTCAAATGTTTCAGACTTGTGCTTCATCAAGTAGACATAACCATATCTACTTAAATCGTCAGTGAAGGTGAGAAAATAACGATATCCGCCGCGTGCCTCCACGCTCATTGGACCACACACATCGGTATGTATGATTTCCAACAAGTCACTTGCACGCTCCATTGTTCCGGAGAACGGAGTCTTAGTCATCTTGTCCATGAGGCATGGTTCGCACGTGTCAAGTGAATCAAAGTCAAGTGACTCCAAAAGTCCATCAGCATGGAGTTTCTTCATGCGCTTTACACCAATATGACCCAAGCGGCAGTGCCACAAAAATATGGCGCTATCATTGTTTACTCTAACTCTTTTGGTCTCAATGTTATGTATATGTGTATCGCTATCAAGATTCAATATGAACAATCCTCTCACATTCGGTGCATGACCATAAAAGATGTTACTCATAGAAATAGAACAACCATTATTCTCAGACTTAAAAGAGTAACCGTCTGCAATAAACAAGATCCAGATATAATGTTCATGCTCAACGCAGGCACTAAATAACAATGATTTAAGTTCATCACTAATCCCGATGGTAGCTGAGGTGACACTGTGCCGACGGCGATTGCATCAACCTTGGAACCGTTTCCTACGCGCATCGTCACTTCGTCTTTCGCCAGCCTTCGTCTATTCCGCAGTTCCCCTTCTTCGAGTTGCAAATGTGAGCAACAGAACCGGTATCAAATACCCAGGCACTACTACGAGAGCCGGTTAAGTACACATCAATAACATGTATATCAAATATACCTGATTTTTCTTTGCCCGCCTTCTTATCTGCCAGATACTTGGGGCAATTGCGCTTCCAGTGACCCATACCCTTGCAATAGAAGCACTCTGTTTCAGGCTTAGGTCCAGCTTTGGGCTTCTTCGGCGGATTGGCAACAGGCTTGCCACTCTTCTTCGAATTGCCCTTCTTTCCTTTGCCGTTTCTCTTGAAACTAGTGGTCTTGCTCACCATCAACACTTGATGCTCTTTACGGAGTTCAGACTCTGCGACTTTCAGCATCGCAAACAACTCGCCGGGAGACTTGTTCATCCCTTGCATGTTGTAGTTCAACACAAAGCCTTTATAGCTTGGTGGCAGTGATTGAAGGATTCTGTCAGTGATAGCTTCTTGCGGGAGTTCAATCCCCAGTTCAGCTAGACGGTTTGAGTACCCAGACATTTTGAGCACATGTTCACTGACAGACGAGTTTTCCTCCATCTTGCAAGCATAGAATTTATCGGAGGTCTCATACCTCTCGATCCGGGCGTTCTTCTGAAAGATAAACTTCAACTCCTGGAACATCTCAAATGCTCCATGACGCTCAAAGCGACGTTGAAGTCCCGGTTCTAAGCCATACAAGACTGCACATTGAACTATTGAGTAGTCCTCCTTACGCGCTAACCAAGCGTTCTTAACATCCTGATCAGCCGTAGCGGGTGGTTCATCTCCTAGCGCAGCATTAAGGACATAATCCTTCTTTCCAGCTTGTAAGATTAGCTTAAGATTACGAGCCCAGTCTACAAAGTTGCTTCCATCATCTTTCAACTTAGCTTTCTCTAGGAACGTATTAAAATTCAGGATGACACTTGCGTGAGCCATGATCTACAACACAAATATATTCAAAGTGGACTTAGACTATGTTCAAGATAATTAGAGTTCAACTTAATCAAATTATATGCTAAACTCCCACTCAAAAAGTACATCTCTCTAGTCATTTGAGTGGTTCATGATGCACTTACACTATCCCAAGTCCGATCATCACGTGAGTTGAGTATAGTTTCAGTGGTAAGCATCCCTATGCTAATCATATCAACTATATGATTCATGATCGAACTTTCGGTCTCATGTGTTCCGAGGCCATGTCTGCACATGCTAGGCTCGTCAAGCTTAACCCGAGTGTTCCGCGTGCGCAACTGTTTTGCACCCGTTGTATGTGAACGTTGAGTCTATCACACCCGATCATCACGTGGTGTCTCGAAACGACGAACTGTAGCAACGGTGCACAGTCGGGGAGAACACAATTTTGTCTTGAAATTTTAGTGAGAGATCACCTCATAATGCTACCGTCGTTCTAAGCAAAATAAGGTGCATAAAAGGATTAACATCACATGCAATTCATAAGTGACATGATATGGCCATCATCACGTGCTTCTTGATCTCCATCACCAAAGCACCGGCACGATCTTCTTGTCACCGGCGCCACACCATGATCATCCATCAACATGTTGCCATCGGGGTTGTCGTGCTACTTATGCTATTACTACTAAAGCTACATCCTAGCAAAATAGTAAACGCATCTGCAAGCACATATGTTAGTATAAAGACAACCCTATGGCTCCTGCCGGTTGCCGTACCATCGACGTGCAAGTCGATATTTCTATTACAACATGATCATCTCATACATCCAATATATCACATCACATCGTTGGCCATATCACATCACAATCATACCCTGCAAAAACAAGTTAGACGTCCTCTAATTTTGTTGTTGCATGTTTTACGTGGTGACCAAGGGTATCTAGTAGGATCGCATCTTACTTACGCAAACACCACAACGGAGATATATGAGTTGCTATTTAACCTCATCCAAGGACCTCCTCGGTCAAATCCGATTCAACTAAAGTTGGAGAAACCGTCACTTGCCAGTCATCTTTGAGCAAAGGGGGTTACTCGTAACGATGAAACCAGTCTCTCGTAAGCGTACGAGTAATGTCGGTCCAAGCCGCTTCAATCCAACAATACCGCAGAATCAAGAAAAGACTAAGGAGGGCAGCAAAACGCACATCACCGCCCACAAAACTTTTGTGTTCTACTCGAGAAGACATCTACGCATGAACCTAGCTCATGATGCCACTGTTGGGGAACGTCGCATGGGAAACAAAAATTTTCCTACGCGCACGAAGACCTATCATGGTGATGTCCAT
Source organism: Hordeum vulgare subsp. vulgare (assembly GCF_904849725.1). NCBI lineage: Eukaryota > Viridiplantae > Streptophyta > Magnoliopsida > Poales > Poaceae > Hordeum > Hordeum vulgare. The sequence goes on along the minus strand of NC_058521.1, from coordinate 547,527,234 downwards.
CTACGAGAGGGGATGAGTGATCTACGTACCCTTGTAGATCGTACAGCAGAAGCGTTTAGAGAACGCGGTTGATGTAGTGGAACGTCCTCACGTCCCTCGATCCGCCCCGCGAACAATCCCGCGATCAGTCCCACGATCTAGTACCGAACGGACGACACCTCCGCGTTCAGCACACGTACAGCTCGACGATGATCTCGGCCTTCTTGATCCAGCAAGAGAGACGGAGAGGTAGAAGAGTTCTCCGGCAGCGTGACGGCACTCCGGAGGTTGGTGATGATCTCGTCTCAGCAGGGCTCCACCCGAGCTCCGCAGAAACGCGATCTAGAGGAAAAACTATGGAGGTATGTGGTCGGGCAGCCGTGAGAAAGTCGTCTCAAATCTGCCCTAAAAGCCCCATATATATAGGAGGAGGGAGGGGGACCTTGCCTTGGGGTCCAAGGGACCCTCAAGGGGTCGGCCGAGCCAAGGGGGGGAGGACTCCCCCCCCAAACCGAGTTGGACTTGGTTTGGTCGGAGGAGTCCCCCTCCCTTCCCACTTCTTCCCTCTTTTTTTTTTCTTTTTCCTTTGATTTCCTTCTCTTGGCGCATAGGCCCCCTTGGGGCTGTCCCACCAGCCCACTAAGGGCTGGTGTGTCTCCCCAAAGCCTATGGGCTTCCCCGGGGTGGGTTGCCCCCCCGGTGAACTCCCGGAACCCATTCGTCATTCCCGGTACATTCCCGATAACTCCGAAAACCTTCCGGTAATCAAATGAGGTCATCCTATATATCAATCTTCGTTTCCGGACCATTCCGGAAACCCTCGTGACGTCCGTGATCTCATCCGGGACTCCGAACAACATTCGGTAACCAACCATATAACTCAAATACGCATAAAACAACGTCGAACCTTAAGTGTGCAGACCCTGCGGGTTCGAGAACTATGTAGACATGAACCGAGAGATTCCTCGGTCAATATCCAATAGCGGGACCTGGATGCCCATATTGGATCCTACATATTCTACGAAGATCTTATCGTTTGAACCTCAGTGCCAAGGATTCGTATAATCCCGTATGTCATTCCCTTTGTCCTTCGGTATGTTACTTGCACGAGATTCGATCGTCAGTATCCGCATACCTATTTCAATCTCGTTTACCGGCAAGTCTCTTTACTCGTTCCGTAATACAAGATCCCGCAACTTACACTAAGTTACATTGCTTGCAAGGCTTGTGTGTGATGTTGTATTACCGAGTGGGCCCCGAGATACCTCTCCGTCACACGGAGTGACAAATCCCAGTCTTGATCCATACTAACTCAACTAACACCTTCGGAGATACCTGTAGAGCACCTTTATAGTCACCCAGTTACGTTGCGATGTTTGATACACACAAAGCATTCCTCCGGTGTCAGTGAGTTATATGATCTCATGGTCATAGGAATAAATACTTGACACGCAAAAAACAGTAGCAACAAAATGACACGATCAACATGCTACGTCTATTAGTTTGGGTCTAGTCCATCACGTGATTCTCCCAATGACGTGATCCAGTTATCAAGCAACAACACCTTGTTCATAATCAGAAGACACTGACTATCATCGATCAACTGGCTAGCCAACTAGAGGCATGCTAGGGACGGTGTTTTGTCTATGTATCCACACATGTAAATGAGTCTTCATTCAATACAATTATAGCATGGATAATAAACTATTATCTTGATACAGGAATTATAATAATAACTATACATTTATTATTGCCTCTAGGGCATAATTCCAACATGCTCATCATTCCAGGATTTCACATTAAACATTTTCATAAATTCTTATAGTAGCAACTGAGCACAATTTTTCGAACCATCATATTCACGAAAGACATTATAGAGACGAAGCAAATGAGGCAACCTAAATTCCATTTTTTGTAGTTTTCTTTTATAAAACAAAACTAGTGAAAAACAAGAAACTAAAAAATTTAACTGCAAGATCTAAACATATACCATCAAGCACTCGCCTCCAAGGCAACTGACGGGGGGATAACCCCGGGGTAGGCTCATCGAGCCTATTCCTTTGCGCCCAAGTATAAAGGGAATCTTCTGCTGCCTCCAAGTGACCAACTCCTCTTGGCCGGCTAGGAGTGAGACGGTCACTCCTCCTGGCCGGCTAGGAAGCGCCTGCCAACTAGGGGTGAGACGACAACTCCAAGGCCGGCTAGTGAGGCCGCTAGATGGCTAGCGAGCTGCTGTCACATCCAATCCTAGGTTGTGACGGGACTCTATGATTAAAGGTGAAGACACGTCAGAACACGTACAAGGTTGAAGCGTACGACAGATACATTGTCAGCGACCATGCCGCTGACCTATTGCTACGGCAACAGACAACAACGCCAGAAATTGACACGTTGATGAGACTGGGCTTGCGTTGGTTTTTCCCTTGAAGAGGAAAGGGTGATGCAGCACAGGAGCAGTATCATGCAATGGCAATATGAGAGTGACGGCACAAGTCATGAGACGGAACGGTGGGAGTTGCATGGCAATATATCTCGGAATGGCTATGAAAATGCCATAGTAGGTAGGTATGGTGGCTGTTTTGAGGAAGGCATATGGTGGGTTTGTGTACCGGCGAGAATTGCGCGACACTAGAGAGGCTAGCAATGGTGGAAGGTCAAAGTGCATCTATACCATGGACTCACATTAGTCATGAAGAACTCACATACTTGTTGCGAAAGTTTTTATTAGTAATCAAAACAAAGTGCTAAACGCATACTCCTAGGGGAAGGGTTGGTAGGTGTTAACCAACGCGCGATCCCGACCTCAACACAAAGGATGACAATCAATAGATCAATTATGCTCCGACTTCCTAACATAGCGGTTCACTGATGACCCACAAGTATAGGGGATCAATCGTAGTCCTTTCGATAAGTAAGAGTGTCGAACCCAACGAGGAGCAGAAGGATCTGAAAAGTGGTTTTCAGCAAGGAAAAATCTGCAAGCACTGAAATTGTCGGTAACAAGTGATTGTGTGGTGAGATGATTCGTAGCAAGCAACAAGTAACAAACGTAGCAACGGTGCAGCAAAGTGGCCCAATCCCTTTTGTAGCAAGGGACAAGCCTCGAGAAGGTCTTATAGGAGGAAAAACGCTCCCGAGGACACACGAGAATTTCTGTCATGCTAGTTTCATCATGTTCATATGATCCGCGTTCGTTACTTCGATAGTTTGCTATGTGGGTGGACCGGCACTTGGGTACTGCCCTTACTTGGACAAGTATCCCACTTATGATTAACCCCTCTCGCAAGCATCCGCAACTACGAAAGAAGAATTAAGACAAAGTCTAACCATAGCATTAAACTAGTGGATCCAAATCAGCCCCTTACGAAGCAACGCATAAACTAGGGTTTAAGCTTCTGTCACTCTAGCAACCCATCATCTACTTACTACTTTCCAATGCCTTCCTCTAGGCCCAAATAACGGTGAAGTGTTATGTAGTCGACGTTCACATAACACCACTAGAGGAAAAACAACATACAACATATCAAAATACCGAAGGAATACCAAATTCACATGACTATTATTAGCCTGGCTTATCCCATGTCCTCAAGAACAAAAGTTACTACTCACAAAGCATAATCATAATCATGATCAGAGGTGTAATGAGTAGCATCAAGGATCTGAACATAAACTCTTCCACCAAATAATCCAACTAGCATCAACTACAATTAGTAATCAACACTACTAGCAACCTTACAAGTACCAATCAGAGTCGCGAGACGGAGATTGGTTACAAGAGATGAACTAGGGTTTGGACATGAGATGGTGCTGATGAAGATGTTGATGGAGATGAGTCCCCTCCAACGAGAGGAGTGTTGGTGATGACGATGGCGACGATTTCCCCCTCCGGGAGGGAAGTTTCCCGAGCAGGATCGTCCTGCCGGAGCTCTAGATTGGTTCTGCTCAAGGACCGCCTCGTGGCAGCGGTGAAACCACGAAAAAGCTCCCTTCTGATTTTTCCTGGACGAAACCCTCCATATAGCAAAAGAGGGGAGCAAGTGGGCCAGTGGGCTCCCACAAGCCCTCATGGCATGGCCTGGGGGGTGGCCGCACCGTGCAGGCTTGTGGGCACCCCTTGGTGCTCCTCTCGCACTTCTTCGGCCCAGTATTTTTTATAAATTGGGAAAAAAATATTCGTTGATTTTCACGGCGTTTGGAGTTGTGCAGAATAGGTATCTCAACTTTTCTCCACTTTTAGGCCAGAATTCCAGTTGCCGGTATTCTCCCTCTTCATGTAAACCTTGCAAAATAAGAGAGAAAAGGCATAAGAATAGTACCGTGAAGTGAAATAATAGCAAAAGAAGCGATAAATATCAACATGAAAACATGATGCAAAATGGACGTATCAACTCCCCCAAGCTTAGACCTCGCTTGTCCTCAAGCGAAAGCCTAGCTCAAAAAATATGTCCACATGTTTAGGGAGCAAGGTGTCGACAAAACAAGATACGAACATGCATGCATCATGATCATGATCAGAACAGCAATACCAACATATAATCTCTCATGCTAGAGTGATAATTCCTTCGCAAAGTAAAGCATGGATCAAGAACCTTACCGAGAAGTAACAACCGATAGCCTTTAGTCATTGAAGCAATTGCAATTTATCACAACATCAGAAAGAGTCAAATAAGAGTTTGTAAAGCAAATCCACATACTCAATCATTATTTTGTTCTCTACAATTGCTACAACTCATGTGGTACTCATGAGATCAAAGTTTCAGTTGGACACAGAGAAAGATAGGGGCTTACAGTTTTGCCTCCCAACTGCTTACCTCAAGGGTAATGTCAACAATAATAATTCATGAATACTTACCTCCAAGTTGACATATGAATATAGATATTTCCCAAGCATGTGACAGTAGCCAAGATAAAGGCGAAACAAGGAATTGGTGAAGATCACCATGACTCTTTCAAGGGCAAAAAGTAAAGGTACAAGATAGGCCCTTCGCAGAGACAAGCAGAGGTTGTCATGCGCTTTTGAGGTTTGGATGCGTGTCCTCTTAGTGCGGAGGAACGTCACTTTGTATTGCCCCCTGTGATAAAGAACTTTATTATGCAGTCTGTCGCTTTTATGTCTTCCTCATCGCAGGTTTGTACAAAGCTTATTTTCCACACACTAATAGATCATACATATTAGAGAGCAATTTTTATTGCTTGCACCGATGACAACTTACTTGAGGGATCTTATTCAATCCATAGGTAGGTATGGTGGACACTCATGGCAAAACTGGTTTGAAGGTTTATGTATGCACAAGTAGTATCTCTACTTGGTGCGGGAGTTTTGGCTAATATGAGGTGGAAGCAATCATCACATGCTAAGGGATCTCTAATCATATAACATTATTCAGAGCCAAGCACCTTTTCAAGGAAATAGAGAATAGCTGGAACATTTAAACAAGTTTGATTCTTTATCGGATCATAAAAACCTACTTTTCGAAGATCTCTTCCTTCTCTTCGAGATCGAACATCAATTGAGTTGTTGTGCAAGTTAGAGAAGATCTTTCCACCGGGCTTCTTTAATCCAATGCAACATTTGATTTTACATTTACCGACCGAGGCAAGATTGGGTGGGCCCGTGCAAGATCGTTGGTGCTATGCAACTGAGAGGATGCAGAAGACCCTTCGAGCTAAATGTAAAAATAAGCATAAAATTGAAGCATCGATGCGTGAGGCATTCATTACTGAGGAGGTGGCAAACTTTGTGACAGCACACTACGAAGCCAAAAATCATCATTTGCATAATCTGAAGCCTCGGCACAATGATGCACACCCTAAAAAAGGTGGGTCCAACCTCAGCCTATTCAAAGGGAAGCTCGCACCAGCCGGTGCTTCGAAACCAATAACGTTGGATGTCGAAGAATGGCGGAACATTTCGTTGTATATCTTCAACAACCTAACAGAAGTGCGGCCGTACATCGAGTGAGTTCTCGACACATTTTCCCGTAACTTCTAATTCATTTGAACTGCTCTTATTCCCGGATATTTCAAACAGCCATTACGTCGCCAAATTCTCGGATGGAGCGGTGATCGAAAATGTAACCATCGAAGAGTATGAGCTTCTGTCAAAGACAGGAGGCGGCTATCCCGGTTTCATCTCTTGGTTCAAACAAACGGTAATTATAATTAATGGACCATTTCATTTCTTGGTCTAACTTGCGGCTAATGCAACAATCGTTTCGTATTAAACTTGTAGGCTAATTCAGAGTCTATGGACGCCGAATTGAGACAAGTCGCTAATGGTTTTGACTATAAGGTCCGTTCATTTGAGAAATACAACATCAACGGGTATTCTTTCGTACCTTTGGCAAAGAGCTATCTATGCCCGACCGGAAATCTACAAATTGTGGTGTCTCTGCTATCGGCGAAGGTGTTATCGAGTATTATGGAAGAGTTGAAGCAGTTTATGAACTTCAATTCTATGGTGAAAACCCATCGAACGTCGTAGTCTTCAAATGTTATTGGTTCCAGACGAAGGAGACTAGAAGGACTCATGAACATATAGGACTAGTCGAAATCAATCCAAACACCCATTTAGATGTTCCCAATGTCTATATTACGGCTCAACAGGCGACCCAAGTTTTCTATCTACCGTGGGCATGCCAAACGGATAAGAATCTGGAAGGTTGGTATGTTGTTTATGAAGTGCCGCCACATGTCAGACCACCTCTCCCAAATGAACAGGATTATGAACCTCACATTAACCCAGACACATATGATGGAGAATTCTTCCAAGAAACACGTCTTTCCAAGAAACGTTTCAAGAACCGCCGTGCTTCACCCAAGAACATGGACGTAGACAGCGACAATGAATCCGACTCCACTCGTGAGCCGGAACCAGAAGACCTGGAACTCGTAGAGGTTACTGATGCGGATTATCTGTCAATGCTTCAACGATTAAATAAAGGCCTTTCACAACTTCACGTCGTTGAACCCGACGAGCACGTCATTCATGAAGACATGCGTGATAGTGATGATGATGATGCATTTATTGATGATGATTATTAGTTTGTAAGATTCACAACTTAAATTATATATATTTTAATCTTTATTATTCATGTACATATTATTATTCATGTCAGTTATTCAATTTTTTTATGTTGTACTAATTTATTTTAATCTTTATCATGGCAGGTCACCAGGTGTTGAAAGATGGTGGGCGCTGGTCCAGAGCGCTCGACGGGTTCTTCCCAGCCGCCCCGCACGAGGGGTGGTATTTCCCTTCCACCCCTATGTCTCCGTAGAGCTTTGGCAGACAGTCTGTCGACACCACCCGTGGGTTCTTGTTCGTCGGCGGCATTGCCCACTGGGAGAGGTGTTGGTCGGGTAGGGAAGAAGGGGAAGGGTACAGGGAGAGGTGGTGGCCGCTGAAGATCCAGGAGGACTGTTGAGCCGTCCTCTCCACCACCACTGGCCCATTCACCCGAGCATAGGACTACTATGGTCGACCCGTTTGCGGAGGAGGCTACGGGGACTCCGGTCCAGGAGCCTGGTGTTGACGGGCATTCGTCCCATGAGACTCCGGTCCAGGATCAGCCTCGGGTCGAGGTGCATTCACCCGACCTGGCCGGATCGGACCGAGTTGCCGGATTGGACCGAGGGTCCGGGTGGCTCAGGGGGCGGGGATGGCGGGGATGAGCTTATGGATAGTCAGGGCGATGTGCAGGTGGACGGGGCCACCGTGTACAAGCGTGGTAGTACACGTCTCCCGGTCGTGCCGGCTACCCGCGAGCACAGGCCGGTGATTAAACTTGAAGGAGATAGGTAAGTACATTTAGTCTCTTTTTAGCTTTTGCCTTCAAGTTTGTTCAAATATCTAATACGTTGACCTTATCATACTACAGGGTATGGGTACACCCTCTTGGAGTTCGCAGGCCAAACTCCGTCCTTGGTGTGCTTTGTCGGACAAATTTCCCGGGGTTTGTCACGTTGCCTGGTGAGGGTCAGGTTCCTACACTAGGATTTTCCTGGGAGCACTACCAGGCTGCGCAGGCCCCGCCGGAGGAGATTATAGATGGTGTCTTGTGCCACACGAGGGCCGAGATGGTGATCAAGAGCTTTTGGGTAAATTATCCTTTTACACAATCTATAATTAACAATATAGCTAATTATTGTACTAATCGGTGTTTTCACGTTTGATTGCAGACCTTCTATAGGTGTGAGGATGGATATGAGGAGGAGGCGGCCAGGGTTCTCGAGGCCGAGTGTATGCGGTTAGTACAGAACTTACGCCACGAGGCTCGGCTGCAGGCTATTCGAGACTACTACGCCACGCGTGGTATTAAGAAGCAGAAGAAGGATTGCCGCGGAAAGTTTCTGAAGAAGGAGCAATACATGAAGGTAATTACCTATTCTTAAGTCCTTCTATGTAGTTTTCTTGATTTCATTCATAGGCGTAACGCTCAAAATTCTTTCTAATAACTTACAGGTGCTCCCGAGATGGTGTGCGGATAAGATGGATTGTTGGGAGGCGTTGGTTGATGAGTGGTGCACAGGCAGCTGGCGAGCCGTCCACGAGAATGCGAAGGATCGGCGTAGCCAAATGGTTGGTGTGCCACACCATCAAGGCAGCGCCAACTTACTTCAGTTCGGACGAAACTGGGTATGTGATTTGCTTCATGATTCATGCAATTCATTCTTCATGCTAATATTTTGTTCCTCTCTTTTAGGCGCATCACAATAAGACGGAGATGCCACACTTGTACGACCTTTATGGCATGGCCCATACTGCCTCGTACAAGAAGGCGAAGGCATTCTGTGAGTCTGACCTGGATGATCCCAATAACTTCACCAACATATCATCCCACCACAAGCTCGTGGCATACAAGGACGCGGGGAAGGCTACGGAAGGGGATGACTTTAACCCTAGCCAGGAACCTTTGGATCCAGAGCTGGTGATGATATCTGGTGGCGGGAGGCCCCATGGCTCGATAGCCATTGGAGATGGGATAATACGTTGTCCACTCACTCTCCCGGAGATCAAGGCGCGCCAGTCGAGCAGCTGTCCTGAGATAACACGTCGTCCACGGCCAGTCGATCTTGCCATCGAGGTTAGTTGTACGGACTAAGAACACTTTAATCCATTTCATTATGTGTGTCACCATAGATCATTACTGTGGTAACGAGGAATGGTGTTTCAGGCTGCTCTTCAGAAAGAGAGATTGGCAAACCAGGCTGCTCTTGAGAAAGAGAGATTGGCAAGCCAGGCTACTCTTTAGGCTACTCTTGAGAAAGAGAGATTGGCAAGTCAGGCTGCTCTTGACGAGAGGGACCAGACCACGGCACGATTGATTGAGGAGGAGAGGTCCCGGAATGAGGCGGGTCAACGGGCCCCGTACGAGCTTTTTATGGTAAGTTTTTTTTTCACACTAGCCAAATCATGTCTGTAATGTCTGTTTCATTACTAACTAATACGACCCACTCTTCAGGGTCTGTGCGAGAAGAGCGGTCAAGTCCCTCCGCCGATGTCCGTCTTCTCTTTGATTGGCACGGTGAGTTTCATTATAAACTAGTATTAATAATTGAGTGTCATTATGCTAACCGAGACATTGCAAAATATCTATTCTACACAATAACTCCCGAGCGGCATCGCACGACCCTTCTTCAGGTGTTTCTCCTCCTTGATGACCACTACAACAAGTTTCTCTTCTCCTCTTTCATATTCTCATTGCCTTAATTTCCCCAACAATGACATAATTAGCCCATTTAGCTCCAAAAAGACATAGTTAGCTAATTTAGCTCCAAGAAGAGGAGAAGAGGAGAAGAAATAGGAAAAATGAAAAGAAAGAAGAAGAAGAAGAAGAAGAGAAGAAGGAGAAGGAGGAGGAGGAGGAGGAGGAGGAGAAGGAGGAGAAGTCCAAGGACCTTCTAGTCCTTCTCCTCCTTCTTCTTTATTTCTTCTTCTTCTCCTCCTCCTCCTCTTTCATATTCTCATTGCCTTAACTTCCCCAACAATGACATAATTAGCCCATTTAGCTCCAAAATGCCAAAATAAGCTCAAAATGGCATAAGAACCTTGGTTAGCTCATTAATATTATATACTTAGCTTGTTTTCCTCTAAAATGGGATAATTAGCCCATTTAGCTCCAAAAAGACATAGTTAGCTAATTTAGCTCCAAGAAGAGGAGAAGAGGAGAAGAAATAGGAAAAATGAAAAGAAAGAAGAAGAAGAAGAAGAAGAAGAAGAAGAAGAAGAAGAGAAGAAGGAGAAGCAGGAGGAGGAGGAGGAGGAGAAGGAGAAGGAGGAGAAGGCCAAGGACCTTCTAGTCCTTCTCCTCCTCCTCCTCCTTCTCCTCCTTCTTCTTTATTTCTTCTTCTTCTTCTCGTCCTCCTCTTTCTTCTCCTCTTTCATATTCTCCTTGCATTCATTACCCCAATAAAGACATAATTAGCCCATTTATCTCCAAAATGCCATAATAAGCTCAAAATGGCATAAGAACCTTGGTTAGCTCATTAATATTATATACTTAGCTTGTTTTCCTCTAAAATGGGATAATTAGCCCATTTAGCTCCAAAAAGACATAGTTAGCTGATTTAGCTCCAAGAAGAGAAGAATAGGAGAAGAAATAGGAAAAATGAAAACAAAGAAGAAGAAGAAGAAGAGAAGGAGGAGGAGGAGGACGACGAGGAGAAGGCCAATGACCTTCTAGTCCTTCTCCTCCTCCTCCATCTTCTTTATTTCTTCTTCTTCTCCTCCTCCTCGTCTTTATTCTCCTTTTTCATATTCTCCTTGCCTTAATTTCCCCAACAATGACATAATTAGCCCATTTAGCTCCAAAATGCCATAATAAGCTCAAAATGGCATAAGAACCTTGGTTAGCTCATTAATATTATATACTTAGCTTGGTTTCCTCTAAAATGGGATAATTAGCCCATTTAGCTCCAAAAAAACATAGTTAGCTAATTTAGCTCCAAGAAGAGGAGAAGAGGAGAAGAAATAGGAAATATGAAAATAAATAAGAAGAAGAAGAAGAGAAGAAGGAGAAGGAGGAGGAGGAGGAGGAGGAGAAGGAGGAGAAGGCCAAGGACCTTCTAGTCCTTCTCCTCCTCCTCCTCCTCCTTCTCCTCCTTCTTCTTTACTTCTTCTTCTTCTCCTCATCCTCCTCTTTGTTCTCCTCTTTCATATTCTCCTTGCCTTAATTTCCCCAAAAATGACATATTAGCCCATTTAGCTCCAAAATTCCATAATAATCGCAAAATGGCATAAGAACCTTGGTTATCTCATTAATATTATATACTTAGCTTGTTTTCCTCTAAAATGGGATAATTAGCCCATTTAGCTCAAAAAAGACATAGTTAGATAATTTAGCTCCAAGAAGAGGAGAAAAGGAGAAGAAATAGGAAAAATGAAAAGAAAGAAGAAGAAGAAGAAGATAAGAAGGAGAAGGAGTAGGCGGAGGAGGAGGAGGAGGAGAAGGAGGAGAAGGCCAAGGACCTTCTAGTCCTTCTCCTCCTCGTTCTCCTTCTCCTCCTTCTTCTTTATTTCTTCTTCTTCTCCTCCTCCTCCTGTTTCTTCTCCTCTTTCATATTCTCCTTACTATAATTTCCCCAACAATGACATAATTAGCTCATTTAGCTCCAAAATGCCATAATAAGCTCAAAATGGCATAAGAACGTTGGTTAGCTCATTAATATTATATACTTAGCTTGTTTTCCTCTAAAATGGGATAATTAGCCCATTTAGCTCCAAAAAGACATAGTTAGCTAATTTAGCTCCAAGAAGAGGAGAAGAGGAGAATAAATAGGAAAAATGAAAAGAAAGAAAGAAGAAGAAGAAGAGAAGAAGGAGAAGGAGGAGGAGGAGGAGGAGGAGAAGGAGGAGAAGGCCAAGGACCTTCTAGTCCTTCTCCTCCTCCTCCTCCTTCTCCTCCTGCTTCTTTATTTATTCTTATTCTCCTCCTCCTCCTGTTTCTTCTCCTCTTTCATATTCTCCTTGCCTTAATTTCCACAACTATGACATAATTAGCCCATTTAGCTCCAAAATGCCAAAATAAGCTCAAAATGGCATAAGAACCTTGGTTAGCTCATTAATATTATATACTTAGCTTGTTTTCCTCTAAAATGGGATAATTAGCCCATTTAGCTCCAAAAAGACATAGTTAGCTAATTTAGCTCCAAGAAGACTCTTTCATATTCTCCTTGCCTTAATTTCCACAACTATGACATAATTAGCCCATTTAGCTCCAAAATGCCAAAATAAGCTCAAAATGGCATAAGAACCTTGGTTAGCTCATTAATATTATATACTTAGCTTGTTTTCCTCTAAAATGGGATAATTAGCCCATTTAGCTCCAAAAAGACATAGTTAGCTAATTTAGCTCCAAGAAGAGGAGAAGTAATAGGAAAAATGAAAAGAAAGAAAGAAGAAGAAGAAGAGAGGAAGGAGAAGGAGGAGGAGGAGGAGGAGAAGGCCAAGGACCTTCTAGTCCTTCTCCTCCTCCTCCTTCTCCTCCTTCTTCTTTATTTCTTCTTCTTCTCCTCCTCCTCCTATTTCTTATCCTCTTTCATATTCTCCTTACCTTAATTTCTCCAACAATGACATAATTAGCCTATTTAGCTCCAAAATGCAATAATAAGCTCAAAATGGCATAAGAACCTTGGTTAGCTGGTTAATATTACATACTTAGCTTGTTTTCCTCTAAAATGGGATAATTAGCCCATTTAGCTCCAAAAAGACATAGTTAGCTAATTTAGCTCCAAGAAGAGGAGAACAGGAGAAGAAATAGGAAAAATAAAAAGAAAGAAGAAGAAGAAGAAGAGAAGAAGGAGAAGGAGGAGGAGGGGGGGGGGGGGAGGAGGAGGAGAAGGAGCTGAAGGCCAAGGACCTTCTAGTCCGTCTCCTCCTCCTCCTGGTTCTCCTCCTTCTTCTTTATTTCTTATTCTTCTTCTCCTCCTCGTCTTTCTTCTCCTCTTTCTTGTTCTCCTTGCCTTAATTTCCCCAACTGACATAATTATCCCATTTAGCTCCAAAATGCCATAATAAGCTGAAAATGGCATAAGAACCTTGGTTAGCTCATTAATATTATATACTTAGCTTGTTTTCCTCTAAAATGGGATAATTAGCCCATTTAGCTCCAAAAAGACATAGTTAGCTAATTTAGCTCCAAGAAGAGGAAAAAGGAGAAGAAATAGGAAAAATGAAAAGAAACAAGAAGAAGAAGAAGAAGGGAAGAAGGAGAAGGAGGAGGAGGAGGAGGAGGAGAAGGAGGAGAAGGCCAAGGACCTTCTAGTCCTTCTCCTCCTCCTCCTCCTTCTCCTCCTTCTTCTTTATTTCTTCTTCTTCTCTTATTCCTCCTCTTTCTTCTCCTCTTTCCTATTCTCCTTGCCTTAATTTCCCCAACAATGACATAATTAGCCCATTTAGCTCCAAAATGCCATAATAACCTCAAAATGGCATAAGAACCTTGGTTAGCTCATTAATATTATATACTTAGCTTGTTTTCCTCTAAAATGGGATAATTAGCCCATTTAGCTCCAAAAAGACATAGTTAGCTAATTTAGCTCCAAGAAGAGCAGAAGAAATAGGAAAAATGAAAAGAAAGAAGAAGAAGAAGAAGAGAAGAAGGAGAAGGAGGAGGAGGAGGAGGAGAAAGAGGAGAAGGCCAAGGACCTTCTAGTCCTTCTCCTCCTCCTCCTCCTTCTCCTCCTTCTTCTTTATTTCTTCTTATTCTCCTCCTCCTACTCTTTCTTATCCTCTTTCATATTCTCCTTACCTTAATTTCTCCAACAATGACATAATTAGCCCATTTAGCTCCAAAATGCAATAATAAGCTCAAAATGGCATAAGAACCATGGTTAGCTCGTTAATATTATATACTTAGCTTGTTTTCCTCTAAAATGGGATAATTAGCCCATTTAGCTCCAAAAAGACATAGTTAGATAATTTAGCTCCAAGAAGAGCAGAAGAAATAGGAAAAATGAAAAGAAAGAAGAAGAAGAAGAAGAGAAGAAGGAGAAGGAGGAGGAGGAGGAGGAGAAGGAGGAGAAGGCCAAGGACCTTCTAGTCCTTCTCCTCCTCCTTCTCCTTCTCCTCCTTCTTCTTTATTTCTTCTTCTTCTCCTCCTCCTCCTCTTTCTCATCCTCTTTCATATTCTCCTTACCTTAATTTCCCCAACAATGACATAATTAGCCCATTTAGCTCCAAAATGCCATAATAAGCTCAAAATGGCATAAAAACCTTGGTTAGCTCATTAATATTATATACTTAGCTTGTTTACCTCTAAAATGGGATAATTAGCCCATTTAGCTCCAAAAAGACATAGTTAGCTAATTTATCTCCAAGAAGAGGAGAACAGGAGAAGAAATAGGAAAAATGAAAAGAAAGAAGAAGAAGAAGAAGAGAAGAAGGAGAAGGAGGAGGGGGGGAGGAGGAGGAGGAGAAGGCCAAGGACCTTCTAGTCCTCCTCCTCCTCCTTCTTCTTCTTCTGCTCCTCCTCTTTCTTCTCCTCTTTTATATTCTCCTTGCCTTAATTTCCCCAACTGACATAATTAGCCCATTTAGCTCCAAAATGCCATAATAAGCTCAAAATGGCATAAGAACCTTGGTTAGCTCATTAATATTATATACTTAGCTTGTGTTCCTCTAAAATGGGATAATTAGCCCATTTAGCTCCAAAAAGACATAGTTAGATAATTTAGCTCCAAGAAGAGGAGAAAAGGAGAAGAAATAGGAAAAAGGAAAAGAAACAACAAGAAGAAGAAGAGAAGAAGGAGAAGGAGGAGGAGGAGGAGGAGGAGAAGGAGGAGAAGGCCAAGGACCTTCAAGTCCTTCTCGTCCTCCTTCTCCTTCTCCTCCTTCTTATTTATTTCTTCTTCTTCTCCTCCTCCTCCTCTTTCTTCTCCTCTTTCATATTCTCCTTGCCTTAATTTCCCCAACAATGACATAATTAGCCCATTTAGCTCCAAAATGCCATAATAACCTCAAAATGGCATAAGAACCTTTGTTAGCTCATTAATATTATATACTTAGCTTGTTTTCCTCTAAAATGGGATAATTAGCCCATTTAGCTCCAAAAAGACATAGTTAGATAATTTAGCTCCAAGAAGAGGAGAAGAGGAGAAGAAATAGGAAAAATGAAAAGAAAGAAAGAAGAAGAAGAAGAGAAGAAGGAGAAGGAGGAGGAGGAGGAGGAGGAGGAGGATGATCAGGAGAAGGAGGAGAAGGCCAAGGACCTTCTAGTCCTTCTCCTCCTCCTTCTCCTTCTCCTCCTTCTTTATTTCTTCTTCTTCTTCTTCTCCTCCTCCTCTTTCTTCTCCTCTTTCATATTATCCTTGCTTTAATTTCCCCAACAATGACATAATTAGCCCATTTAGCTCCAAAATGCCATAATAAGCACAAAATGGCATAAGAACCTTGGTTAGCTCATTAATATTATATACTTAGCTTGTTTTCCTCTAAAATGGGATAATTAGCCCATTTAGCTCCAAAAAGACATAGTTAGCTAATTTAGCTCCAAAAAGAGGAGAAGAGGAGAAGAAATAGGAAAAATAAAAAGAAAGAAGAAGAAGAAGAAGAGAAGAAAGAGAAGGAGGAGGAGGAGGAGGAGAAGGCCAAGGACCTTCTAGTCCTTCTCCTCCTCCTCCTCCTTCTCCTCCTTCTTCTTTATTTCTTCTTCTTCTCCTCCTCCTCCTCTTTCTCATCCTCTTTCATATTCTCCTTACCTTAATTTCCCCAACAATGACATAATTAGCCCATTTAGCTCCAAAATGCCATAATAAGCTCAAAATGGCATAAGAACCTTGGTTAGCTCATTAATATTATATACTTAGCTTGTTTACCTCTAAAATGGGATAATTAGCCCATTTAGCTCCAAAAAGACATAGTTAGCTAATTTATCTCCAAGAAGAGGAGAACAGGAGAAGAAATAGGAAAAATGAAAAGAAAGAAGAAGAAGAAGAAGAGAAGAAGGAGAAGGAGGAGGGGGGGAGGAGGAGGAGGAGAAGGCCAAGGACCTTCTAGTCCTTCTCCTCCTCCTCCTTCTTCTTCTTCTGCTCCTCCTCTTTCTTCTCCTCTTTTATATTCTCCTTGCCTTAATTTCCCCAACTGACATAATTAGCCCATTTAGCTCCAAAATGCCATAATAAGCTCAAAATGGCATAAGAACCTTGGTTAGCTCATTAATATTATATACTTAGCTTGTGTTCCTCTAAAATGGGATAATTAGCCCATTTAGCTCCAAAAAGACATAGTTAGATAATTTAGCTCCAAGAAGAGGAGAAAAGGAGAAGAAATAGGAAAAAGGAAAAGAAACAAGAAGAAGAAGAAGAGAAGAAGGAGAAGGAGGAGGAGGAGGAGGAGGAGAAGGAGGAGAAGGCCAAGGACCTTCAAGTCCTTCTCGTCCTCCTTCTCCTTCTCCTCCTTCTTATTTATTTCTTCTTCTTCTCCTCCTCCTCCTCTTTCTTCTCCTCTTTCATATTCTCCTTGCCTTAATTTCCCCAACAATGACATAATTAGCCCATTTAGCTCCAAAATGCCATAATAACCTCAAAATGGCATAAGAACCTTTGTTAGCTCATTAATATTATATACTTAGCTTGTTTTCCTCTAAAATGGGATAATTAGCCCATTTAGCTCCAAAAAGACATAGTTAGATAATTTAGCTCCAAGAAGAGGAGAAGAGGAGAAGAAATAGGAAAAATGAAAAGAAAGAAGAAGAAGAAGAAGAAGAGAAGAAGGAGAAGGAGGAGGAGGAGGAGGAGGAGAAGGCCAAGGACCTTCTAGTCCTTCTCCCCCCCCTCCTCCTTCTCCTCCTTCTTCTTTATTTCTTCTTCTTCTCCTCCTCCTCCTGTTTCTTCTCCTCTTTCATATTCTCCTTGCCTTAATTTCCCCAACAATGACATAATTAGCCCATTTAGCTCCAAAATGCCATAATAAGCTCAAAATGGCATAAGAACCTTGGTTAGCTCATTAATATTATATACTTAGCTTGTTTTCCTCTAAAATGGGATAATTATCCCATTTAGCTCCAAAAATACGTAGTTAGCTAATTTAGCTCCAAGAAGAGGAGAAGAGGATAAGAAATAGGAAAAATGAAAAGAAAGAAAAAGAAGAAGAGAAGAAGGAGAAGGAGGAGGAGGAGGAGGAGAAGGAGGAGAAGGCCAAGGACCTTCTAGTCCTTCTCCTCCTTCTTCTTTATTTCTTCTTCTTCTTCTTCTCCTCCTCTTTCTTCTCCTCTTTCATATTCTCCTTGCCTTAATTTCCCCAATAATGACATAATTAGCCCATTTAGCTCCAAAATGCCATAATAACCTCGAAATGGCATAAGAACCTTGGTTAGCTCATTAATATTATATACTTAGCCCGTTTTCCTCTAAAATGGGATAATTAGCCCATTTAGCTCCAAAAAGACATAGTTAGATAATTTATTTCCAAGAATAGGAGAACAGGAGAAGAAATAGGAAAAATGAAAAGAAAGAAGAAGAAGAAGAAGAGAAGAAGGAGAAGGAGGACGAGGGGGAGGAGGAGGAGGAGAAGGAGCTGAAGGCCAAGGACCTTCTAGTCCGTCTCCTCCTCCTCCTGGTTCTCCTCCTTCTTTATTTCTTCTTCTTCTTGTCCTCCTCGTCTTTCTTCTCCTCTTTCGTATTCTCCTTGCCTTAATTTCCCCAACTGACATAATTATCCCATTTAGCTCCAAAATGCCATAATAAGCTCAAAATGACATAAGAACCTTGGTTAGCTCATTAATATTATATACTTAGCTTGTTTTCCTCTAAAATGGGATAATTAGCCCATTTAGCTCCAAAAAGACATAGTTAGCTAATGTAGCTCCAAGAAGAGGAAAAAGGAGAAGAAATAGGAAAAATGAAAAGAAAGAAGAAGAAGAAGAAGAAGGGAAGAAGGAGAAGGAGGAGGAGGAGGAGAAGGAGGAGAAGGCCAAGGACCTTCTAGTCCTTCTCCTCCTCCTCCTCCTCCTCCTCCTTCTTTATTTCTTCTTCTTCTCTTATTCCTCCTCTTTCTTCTCCTCTTTCATATTCTCATTGCGTTAATTTCCCCAACAATGACATAATTAGCCCATTTAGCTCCAAAATGCCATAATAACCTCAAAATGGCATAAGAACCTTGGTTAGCTCATTAATATTATATACTTAGCTTGTTTTCCTCTAAAATGGTATAATTAGCCCATTTAGCTCCAAAAAGACATAGTTAGCTAATTTAGCTCCAAGAAGAGGAGAAGAGGAGAACAAATAGGAAAAATGAAAAGAAAGAAGAAGAAGAAGAAGAGGAGAAGAAGGAGAAGGAGGAGGAGGAGAAGGAGGAGAAGGCCAAGGACCTTCTAGTCCTTCTCCTCCTCCTCCTCCTTCGTCTTTATTTCTTCTTCTTCTCCTCCTCCTCCTCTTTCTTCTCCTTTTTCATATTCTCCTTGCCTTAATTTCCCCAACAATGACATAATTAGCCCATTTAGCTCCAAAATGCCACAATAAGCTCAAAATGGCATAAGAACCTTGGTTAGCTCATTAATATTATATACTTAGCTTGTTTTCCTCTAAAATGGGATAATTAGACCATTTAGCTCAAAAAAGACATAGTTAGATAATTTAGCTCCAAGAAGAGGAGAAGAGGAGAAGAAATAGGAAAAATGAAAAGAAAGAAAGAAGAAGAAGAAGAGAAGAAGGAGAAGGAGGAGGAGGAGGAGGAGGAGGAGGATGATCAGGAGAAGGAGGAGAAGGCCAAGGACCTTCTAGTCCTTCTCCTCCTCCTTCTCCTTCTCCTCCTTCTTTATTTCTTCTTCTTCTTCTTCTCCTCCTCCTCTTTCTTCTCCTCTTTCATATTATCCTTGCCTTAATTTCCCCAACAATGACATAATTAGCCCATTTAGCTCCAAAATGCCATAATAAGCACAAAATGGCATAAGAACCTTGGTTAGCTCATTAATATTATATACTTAGCTTGTTTTCCTCTAAAATGGGATAATTAGCCCATTTAGCTCCAAAAAGACATAGTTAGCTAATTTAGCTCCAAAAAGAGGAGAAGAGGAGAAGAAATAGGAAAAATAAAAAGAAAGAAGAAGAAGAAGAAGAGAAGAAAGAGAAGGAGGAGGAGGAGGAGGAGAAGGCCAAGGACCTTCTAGTCCTTCTCCTCCTCCTCCTCCTTCTCCTCCTTCTTCTTTATTTCTTCTTCTTCTCCTCCTCCTCCTCTTTCTCATCCTCTTTCATATTCTCCTTACCTTAATTTCCCCAACAATGACATAATTAGCCCATTTAGCTCCAAAATGCCATAATAAGCTCAAAATGGCATAAGAACCTTGGTTAGCTCATTAATATTATATACTTAGCTTGTTTACCTCTAAAATGGGATAATTAGCCCATTTAGCTCCAAAAAGACATAGTTAGCTAATTTATCTCCAAGAAGAGGAGAACAGGAGAAGAAATAGGAAAAATGAAAAGAAAGAAGAAGAAGAAGAAGAGAAGAAGGAGAAGGAGGAGGGGGGGAGGAGGAGGAGGAGAAGGCCAAGGACCTTCTAGTCCTTCTCCTCCTCCTCCTTCTTCTTCTTCTGCTCCTCCTCTTTCTTCTCCTCTTTTATATTCTCCTTGCCTTAATTTCCCCAACTGACATAATTAGCCCATTTAGCTCCAAAATGCCATAATAAGCTCAAAATGGCATAAGAACCTTGGTTAGCTCATTAATATTATATACTTAGCTTGTGTTCCTCTAAAATGGGATAATTAGCCCATTTAGCTCCAAAAAGACATAGTTAGATAATTTAGCTCCAAGAAGAGGAGAAAAGGAGAAGAAATAGGAAAAAGGAAAAGAAACAAGAAGAAGAAGAAGAGAAGAAGGAGAAGGAGAAGGAGGAGGAGGAGGAGAAGGAGGAGAAGGCCAAGGACCTTCAAGTCCTTCTCGTCCTCCTTCTCCTTCTCCTCCTTCTTATTTATTTCTTCTTCTTCTCCTCCTCCTCCTCTTTCTTCTCCTCTTTCATATTCTCCTTGCCTTAATTTCCCCAACAATGACATAATTAGCCCATTTAGCTCCAAAATGCCATAATAACCTCAAAATGGCATAAGAACCTTTGTTAGCTCATTAATATTATATACTTAGCTTGTTTTCCTCTAAAATGGGATAATTAGCCCATTTAGCTCCAAAAAGACATAGTTAGATAATTTAGCTCCAAGAAGAGGAGAAGAGGAGAAGAAATAGGAAAAATGAAAAGAAAGAAGAAGAAGAAGAAGAAGAGAAGAAGGAGAAGGAGGAGGAGGAGGAGGAGGAGGAGAAGGCCAAGGACCTTCTAGCCCTTCTCCTCCCCCTCCTCCTTCTCCTCCTTCTTCTTTATTTCTTCTTCTTCTCCTCCTCCTCCTGTTTCTTCTCCTCTTTCATATTCTCCTTGCCTTAATTTCCCCAACAATGACATAATTAGCCCATTTAGCTCCAAAATGCCATAATAAGCTCAAAATGGCATAAGAACCTTGGTTAGCTCATTAATATTATATACTTAGCTTGTTTTCCTCTAAAATGGGATAATTATCCCATTTAGCTCCAAAAATACTTAGTTAGCTAATTTAGCTCCAAGAAGAGGAGAAGAGGATAAGAAATAGGAAAAATGAAAAGAAAGAAAAAGAAGAAGAGAAGAAGGAGAAGGAGGAGGAGGAGGAGGAGAAGGAGGAGAAGGCCAAGGACCTTCTAGTCCTTCTCCTCCTTCTTCTTTATTTCTTCTTCTTCTTCTTCTCCTCCTCTTTCTTCTCCTCTTTCATATTCTCCTTGCCTTAATTTCCCCAATAATGACATAATTAGCCCATTTAGCTCCAAAATGCCATAATAACCTCGAAATGGCATAAGAACCTTGGTTAGCTCATTAATATTATATACTTAGCCCGTTTTCCTCTAAAATGCGATACTTAGCCCATTTAGCTCCAAAAAGACATAGTTAGATAATTTAGCTCGAAGAAGAGGAGAAGAGGAGAAACGAAAAGAAGGAAGAAGAAGAAGAAGAAGAGAAGAAGAAGAGAAGGAGAAGGAGAAGGAGAAGAAGAAGAAGGAGGAGGAGAAGAAGAGAAGAAGAAGGAGAAGGAGAAGAAGAAGGAGAAGGAGCCCTCCTTATTCTCCTCCTTCTTCTCTCCTCCTTCTTCTCCTCCTTCTTCTCCTTCTTCTTCTCTTCTTCTTTTTTCTTCTTCTCCTCCTCCTTCCCCTTCTCCTTCCCCTCCTCCTCCTCCTCCTTGTTTTTCTTCTCCTTGTTCTCTTCTTGCTTCTTCTCTTTCTTCTTCAATTTAGCTTATTTGTCATATATATGTTGTTGTTGTTCTTCTTCTGACTTTCTTATTCCCATTTTGCAGATTGGATGTACTACATGCATGGAAGCTGGCATTGGAGTGCTTTAGTTTCCGTTTTTATTTGAGTTGATGAACAATGTGGAACTATATGTATATGTATATATGGATGAACAATATATGTGCAACTATATGTATGTATATATGGATGAAACTTTGTATGTGTTGGTTCTTTTGATATATGGGATGTACGTTGATGAACAAATGGCATTGATGAGCTTTATATGTATATCATGGATGTGTTGTGACCTATTTATCATATATGTGCTATGAATTATATGTATACATGCTGTGAAATAGAAAAAATAAACAAAAATGTGACAATATAGGCTCTTTGCCGTCTGCCAGCTGATGGCAAAGGCCTTTGCCATTAGCTGATCGACGGCAAAGGTGCCACGTGGCGCCCAGCTGTGCAACCTGGGCAGTAGCAGCTGACATATAGTATCTTTGTCGTCGGCTTCCAGGGGGGCAGACGGCAAAGAAGAGGGAACAGAGGAGGGGGGGGAGGAGGTGGAGGCTGATGACAAAGAAGAGGGGGAGGCAGACGGCACAGAAGAGGGGGGAGGCAGACGGCAAAGAAGGGGGGAGGCAGACGACAAAGAGGAGGGGGAGGCAGACGGCAAAGAAGAGGGGCGAGGCAGACGGCAAAGCCTCCATTAGCCCCTAACGGAGGCAACGCCTTTCGGCTGCTGTCTCGAGCACTTTGCCTACTGCTCTTATGAAAAGCTGACGACAAAGCTCTTTGCCGTCCGTTTCGGTGAGACAGACGACAAAGAAGGTACAATGCCGTCGTAGGCTGACGCAGAAATTTTGCTGATAGTGAGATTCTTTGCCGTCTGTGATACTATCTTTGCCGTCCGTGATATACTCTTTGCCGTCTGTGATGGCAGACGGCAAAGTAGCTAATTCCTGTAGTGTGTGCAAGTGATATGCTTATTGTCTCGTCTATCTTCTTGCACTTGTTGTGTGTTTTTATTAATTTTGGGGGAGCAATGATCCTATTTCGCGCACTTGTATCTAATACAAAAAAAATCTTATTAGTGCACAAATCATGGGGAGCTTCTTTAGTTTTAATAAAACACAGCTTTGTCCTTATCATAATATCTTTTACTCATGTGGTTCGAAGGACCATATGATTGCTTGTTCCTATTGGTATCTTTTGACTATTTTGTTGAGAAGTACACACTTTTTGGAGGACCACCTACTATATTGGCATTCTAAACTTTTTGTCCATTTTGGCAATCGATGCTAATGGGGGAGAAGTTTAGAGAGTTTAGTTTGGTGATGCTTAGAGTGTTTTGCTTTTATTGCTTAAGCATTTACATCTTGTACACATGCATTATTGCTTTGTATGTGTGTGCTTGGTTATGGCTATTTCCTTATATAAACTCTCTTGTAGTGATTGTCATCAATTACCAAAATGGGGGAGATTGTTAGAGCATATTTCTCCATATGTGGTTTTGGTAATTGATGACAATCCCTATGGACTAATGGTTGCCCTAAGTTATATTTGAAGGTTTTGTCCATAGGCACTTCTTGAAGTCCATCTGTTGGTTTCAAGGAGTTTATATGATGACCAAGTGGTATTCAAGATATTATCCAAATATTGGTCATAAAGACACAAGGTTGATCAAGACTAAGCAAAGATTAAATCAAGATGATCAACACACAAAGTGTACAAGATGTACCGAGAGGGATCAAGTGATCCCATGGTATGGTAAGCATTGTCCATAATGCTTTTGTGTACTAACCCATTTTCCTCGTTAGAGTTCTATGTTGGGTTAGGTGTGTTTCCATGGGTTTGCGTCAAAAGAAAGATCTCATTCAACCTATGAAGGATGACATCAAGTGGTGATCGTCATCAAGATTGCGGTGTGCAAGTTCAAGTGGAGCATCACGAAGATATCATGCTTGAAGCTTGCCGTCCATTGTGGTGGCAATGGACTTGTGAAGATGTGCTAAAGAGTGGCTCACCCATAGTGAGTATGGGGGAGAAATCAAGCGGTCTTCATCAAACCAACGCAATCAATAAAGGTGGTCCATCTTGATGAAGCCAATATCATCATCATCTAGCTCAATAGGACTAGGTGCAAGGTTTAGGTTTGCCCTTGATAGGTTGTCGTACTGTCCAGGGGGGCTCTCAAGTGAGTAGCTTGATTGTATCGTTCGTTGAGAGCTCAAACCATTTGCATCCTTGCATCATATTTCTTGGTTCTTGTTTGGTGTTTCTCTTTGTGAGTTTTAGAGCTTATGGTCATCTTCATGACAATCTGAAGTTCATCGAAAACGGAGTCCATATGCATCTTCTATGATGTTTTCGATGTTGGTAGTTTTTGCCAGTTCTTTATTCATAGAGGTCTCTCATCTCTATATCATTGGAATTTTCATAACTGCATGTTCTTAAGATTTTCATGTCGCTATTGGATAGCTCTTGTCGTTGTGAATTCAATAAGCTTGAGTTTGCTCGATATGGAGTTCGTATGCGAAAGTTATAGCAGTTTCAGTATCCAGCGGTAGTACCGCTCCTGGTGCTAGCGGTAGTACCGCTCCTGGAGCGGTAGTAATTTTTGGTTCATTCTGGATCCACCCATCTATCTAACCTTTTGGATTCCCCACTTATCCACTACCTCTCCCGGGCGGTAGTACCGCTCCCTCGGACGTTCTGGGAGCGATAGTACCGCTCCAGTCGGGGTGTGAGTGGGGGTAACGTTTGGATTCGTTCCCCCACTATATAAATGAGGTCTTCTTCCCCACTGGACCTTATCCATCCGTTGAGCTCATGTACTTCCCCCATCGTTTACCTTCTTAGAGCTTGCTAACTCTCAATCCCTCCAATGATTCTTGTTAGTTCTTGAGGGAAAAGAGAGAGGAGATCTAGATCCACATCTCCACCAATCACTTTCTCCTCTATGTGAGGGGAACCCCTTGGATATTGATCTTGGAGTTCTTTGTAAGCTCCTTGTTCTTCCTCTCATATTTCTCCATATCTTTTGTTGTTGTGGAGGGATTTGAGTGTGAGGGACTTGACCACTTTGTGTGTTCTTGCCATTGCATTAGTTGCATCGGTTTGAGTTCTCCACGGTGATACATGGAAGTGAGAAGTTGAGAAGCTTATTACCCTTGGGTACTTGGTACCCCTAGAAGCTTGGTGGTGCCTCGAAGCTCAATCATTGTGGTGTAAAGCTCTGGGCAAGCGTCGGGGTCTCCAATTAAGTTGTGGAGATTGCCCCGGGCATTTGTGGTCACCTCGAAGCCATATTCCATCGTGGTGAAGCTTCGTGGTGTTGTTGGGAGCCTCCAATTAAGTTGTGGAGATTGCCCCAACCTTGTTTGTACGGGTTCGGTGACCGCCCTCAAGGGTCCCTTAGTGGAATCACGACATCTTGCATTGTGCGAGGGCGTGAGGATATTACGGTGGCCTTAGTGGCACCTTGGGGAGCATTGTGCCTCCACGCCGCTCCAAACGGAGATTAGCATCCGCAAGGGTGTGAACTTCGGGATACATCGTCATCTCCGCGTGCCTATGTTATCTCTTACCTGAACCCTTTACTTATGCACTTTACATTGTGATAGCCATATTGTTTCGTGTCATATATCTTGCTATCACTTGGTTGTTTATCTTGCTTAGCATAAGTTGTTGGTGCACATAGGTGAGCCTAGTTGTTTTAGGTTTTGTGCTTGACAAATTAAACGTTAGTTTTATTCCGCATTTGTTCAAGCCTAACCGTAATTATTTTAAAGCACCTATTCACCCCCCTCTAGGAGACATCCACGTCCTTTCACGAGTCCATATGCATCTTCTATGATGTTTTCGATGTTGGAAGTATTTGTTGGTTCGTCATTCATAGAGGTTTCACATATCTATATCATTGGCATTTTCATAACTGCATGTTCTTAAGATAGCTCTTGTCGTCCTGAATCCAATAAGCTTGAGTTTGCTCGATTCACAGCTCGTATGTGAAAGTTATGGCAGTTTTAGTACCACAATTGTTTTTCTCTAAACACACGGTAGTATTGCTCGGTACCACGGTAGTACTGCTTGGGCGGTACTTCCGCTGTGTAAGAGCGGACATAGTTTTTTACTACCGTCCTCAAGTGGTAGTACCACAAAACTGTGTCTAGTACTATCGTGTCGGATTTTTGAACAGTCGTAGCCTCAGCGGAGGTAGACAGGGAAGTAATTTTTTACTTCCGTGTACCTCGTGTGGCAGTTGGATACTACCGTGCGGTAGTACCGTAAGGGCGTGCGGTAGTACCGCTCCGGCGGTTCTACCGCTCATTGCCCCGTGCAGTAGTTCGTCCCTCTGCCACTACTGTGCGTGCGCTAGTACCGCACCGGGAAGCGGTAGTACCGCTATGCTAAGGCTGAAAGTGGGGGTAACGGCTGGATTCTTCCCCCACTATATATAGGGGTCTTCTTCCCCAATGGTTTTCTATCGGTTGAGCTCGTGTTCCTCCCCCATTGTTGGCCTTCTTCGATCTTGCTAACTCTCAATCCCTCTAATGATTCTTGCTCCTTTTTGAGGGAAAAGAGAGAGGAGATCTAGATCCACATTTCCACCAATCACTTTCTCCTCTGAGTGAGGGGAGACCCTTGGATCTAGTTCCTGGAGTTCTTGGTGTTCTTCTTTGTTCTTCCTCTCATTTTCCACCATAGCATTAGTTGTTGTGGTAGTATTTGGGAGTGAAGAACTTGGGCACTCTGTGTGCCCTTGCCATTGCATTTGGTGCATAGGTTTGAGTTCTCCACGGTGATACGTGTAAGTGAAGTTTGAGAAGTTTATTATCCTTTGGTACTTGGTACCCTAGAGATTGTTCTTCGTGGATGCTTTGGTGCCCTAGAAGCTTAGTGGTGCCTCGAAGCTCAATCATTGTGGTGTAAAGCTCCGGGAAAGCGTCGGGGTCTCCAATTAAGTTGTGGAGATTGCCCCGAGCATTTGTGGTCACCTCAAAGCCATATGCCATTGTGGTGAAGCTTCGTGGTGTTGTTGGGAGCCTCGAATTAAGTTGTGGAGATTGCCCCAACCTTTTTTGTACGGGTTCGGTGACCGCCCTCAAGGGTCCCTTTGTGGAATCACGATATCTTGCATTGTGCGAGGGCGTGAGGATATTACGGTGGCCTTAGTGGCATCTTGGGAAGCATTGTGCCTCCACACTGCTCCAAACGGAGATTAGCATCCGCAAGGGTGTGAACTTTGGGATACATTGTCGTCTCTGTGTGCCTTGGTTATCTCTCACCCAAGCTCTTTACTTATGCACTTTACTTTGTGATAGCCATATTGTTTCTTGTTGTATATCTTGCTATCACTTAGTTGTTTATCTTGCTTAGCATAAGTTGTTTGTGCACATAGGTGAGCCTAGTTGCTTTAGGTTTTGTGCTTGACAAGTTAAATGTTAATTTTATTTCGCATTTTTTCAAGCCTAAACCATAATTATTTTAAAGCGCCTTTTCACCCCCCTCTAGGCGACATCCACGTCCTTTCAGAAAGTGTCATCATAGTCAACTCCTTGAAATTTTTCGGAAACCTCTTTGCGATAAGTCGAGCTTTCTAAATGGTGACATTTACCATGACCGTCTGTCTTCCTTTTAAAGATACATTTGTACTTAATAGGCTTATGACCATTAAGTAGTTCTTCCAAAGTCCACACTTTGTTTTCATACATGTATCATATCTCGGATTTCATGGCCTCCAGCCGTTTGTCAGAATCCAGGCCCACCATCGCTTCTCCATAGCTCGTAGGTTCATTGTTGTCCAACAACATGACCTCCAAGGCAGGATTACTATACCATTCCGGAGCAGTATGTGTCCTTGTCGACCTACGAGGTTTAGTAGTAACTTGATCGGAAGCTTCATGATCACCATCATGAGCTTCCACTTCAAATGATGTAGGCGCCACAGGAACAACTTCCTGCGCCCTTCTACTTACTTGTTGAAGTGACGGTTCAAAAACCTCATCAAGTTCCACCATCCTCCCACTCAATTCTTTCAAAAGAAACTCTTTCTCGAGAAAGGACCTATTTTCATCAACAAACCCTTTGCTTTCAGATCTGAGATAGGAGGTATACCCAACTAATTCCTTTGGGTATTCTATGAAGATACAATTATCCGCTTTGGGTTCAAGCTTATCAGGAAAAAGCATTTTGACATAAGCATCACAGCCCCAAACTTTAAGAAACGACAACTTAGGTTTCTCTAAACCATAGTTCATATGGTGTCATCTCAACGGATTAAATGGTGCCCTATACAAGGTGAATGTGGTTATCTCTAATGCATAACCCCAAAACGATAGTGGCCATTCAATAAGAGACATCATAGTACGCACCATGTCCAATAGGGCATGGCTACGATGTTCGGACACACCATCACACTATGGTATTCCACGCGGCATGAGTTGTGAAACAGTTTCCACATTATCTTAAATGTATACCAAACTCGCAACTCGGATATTCACCTCCACGATCACATCGTAGACATATCATCCTCTTGTCACGATGATCTTCAACTTAACTCTGAAATTGCTTGAACTTTTCAACACTTCATACTCGTGATTCATCAAGCAAATACACCTGTATATACTCAAATCATCGGTGAAGTAAGAACATAACGATATCCACTTCGTTCCTCGGCACTCATTAGACTGCATATATCAAAATGTATTATTTCCAATAAGTCACTTGCTCGTTCCATGGCAATGGAAAACGTGGCCTTCAGTCATCTTGCCCATGTGGCATAATTTGCATGTCTCAAATGATTCAAAATCAAGTGAGTCCAAAAGTTCCATCTGCATGGAGTTTTCTTTATGCGTTTACACCAATAGGCATGGTTCGCATGTCTCAAACGATTCAAAAAACGAGTGAGTCCAAAGATCCATCAACATGGAACTTCTTCATGCTTTTTACACCAATATGACTTAAGCGACAGTGCCACAAGTAATTGGTACTATCATTACTACTTTGTATCTTTTTGCATCAATATTATGAACATGTGTATCACTACGATCAAGATTCAATAAACCATTCATATTAGGTGTATCGTGTATGACCATTTAAGGTATTATTCAAGTAAACAGAGTAAACATTATCTCTTTAAATGAATAATCGTATTGCAATAAACATTATCAAATCATGTTCATGCTCAACGGAAACACCAAACAACATTTAGGTCTAACACTAATCCCGAAGGTAGAGGGAGCGTGTGATGGTGATCACATCAACCTTGGGAACACTTCCAACAGACATCGTCACCTCGCCTTTAGCTAGTCTCTCTCTATTCTATAGCTTTTATTTCAAGTTACTAACATTTAGCAACTGAACCGGTATCTAATAACCAAGTGGCACTAGGAGTACTAGTAAGACACACATCAATAACACATATATCAAATATACTTCTGTTGACGTTGCCAACCTTCTTATCTACCAAGTGTCTAGGGCAGTTCCGCCTCACTAATCATTCCCCTCATCATAGAAGCACATAGTCTCGGGTTTGAGTTCAACCTTGGGCTTCTTCATTGGAGTGACAACTGACTTGTCATTCTCGAAGTTTCCCTTCTTTCCCTTGCCCTTCTTGAAACTAATGGTTTTTACTAACCATCAACATTTGATGTTCCTTCTTGATTTCTACCTTCGCGGTGTCAAAAAATCGCGAATAGCTCAGGGATCATCTTATCCATCCTTTGTATGCTATAGTTCATCACGAAGCTCAGTAGCTTGGTGGCTGTGACTTTGGAGAACTACGTCAATCACTATCTCATATGGAAGATCAACTCCCACTCGATTGAAGTGATTGTAGCACCCAGACAATCTGAGCACATGCTCAATGATTGATCTTTTCTCCTTTACTCTGTGGGCAAAGAATCTTGTCGGAGGTCTCATACCTCTCAATATGTTCCGTGATGTTCAAAAAGTTTGAGCGCCTCAACTCTAAGCCGTAAAGCATGACACACTGAACTATCATGTAGTGATCAAGACGTGTATGTCACATGTTCGCAACATCCACAGACGACGGTTGGGGTAGCACATCGAGCGGTGCATTAAGGACATAGCCTTTTGTGTGGCAACGAGGACAATTCTCAGTTTACGGACCTAGTCCGCATAATTGCTACTATCATCTTTCAACTTAGTTTTCTCTAGGAACATATCAAAATATACGGGAGCTAAGTGCACGCTAATCATCTACTACATAATTTGCAAAGACATTTTGACTATGTTCATTATAATGAGTTCAATTAATCATATTACTTAAGAACTCCCACTCAAATTGACATCCCTTTGGTCATTGGAGTGGTACATGATCCAAATTCACCAACCCATGTCCGATCATCACATGAATAAGGTGGCTTCAATGGTGAACATCTCCATGTTGATCATATCTACTATATGACTCATGTTCGACGTTTTGGTCTCGTGTGTTCCGAGGCCATGTTTGTACATGCTAGGCTCGTCAATTTTAACCCGAGTGTTTCGCGTGTGCAAAACTGTCTTGCACCAATTGTATGTGAACGTAGAGTCTATCACACCCGATCATCACATGGTGTCTCGAAACAATGAACTGTCTTAACGGTGCACACTCGGGGAGAACACAATTTTATCTTGGAATTTTAGTGAGGGGTCACCTTATAATGCTACCTTCGTCCTACACAAAACAAGGTGCGTAAAAAGGATTAACATCACATGCAAATCATAAGTGATATGATATGGCCATGAACATGTGCTTTCGATATCCATCTTAAAAGCACCGACATGATCACCATCATCACTGGCACAACACCATGATCTCCATCATCATGGCCTCCATCATTGTGTTGCCAGCAAGGTTGTCGCGCCAACCATGCTTCTACTACTATTGCTACCATTTAGTGATAAAGTAAAGCATTACATAGCACTTAATGATTGACACGCATGTCATACAATAATTAAAGACAACCCTATGGCTCTTGCCAGTTGCCGTAGCATCGACATGCAAGTCGATATTAACTATTACAACATGATCATCTCATACATCAAATATATATCATCATGTCTTTGGCCATATCATATGACAACATACCCTGCAAAACAAGTTAGACGTCCTCTAATTTGTTGTTGCATGTTTTACGTGGCTGCTATGGGTATCTACTAAGAACGCTGCTTACCTACGCAAAAACCACAACAATGATATGCAAGTTGCTATTTAACCTTCTACAAGGATCACCTCTGTCAAATATGATTCAACTAAAGTAGATGGAACCGGTCTCTCGTACGTCGACGAGTAAAGTTGGTCTGGGCCGCTTCATCCCACAATACCGCTGAACCAAGAAAAGACTAAGGAGGGAAGCAATCTGAATATCAATGCCCACAAACTCCTTGTGTTCTACTCGTGATGTCATCTACGCATAGACCTAGCTCATGATGCCACTCTTGGGGAACGTCGCATGGGAATCAAAAAATTTCCTACGCTCACCAAGATCAATCTATGGAGACTAACATCTACGAGAGGGGGAGTGCGTCTACATACCCTTGTATATCACTAAGCGGAAGCGTATATAACGTGGTTGATGTAGTCGAACATATTTGCGATCCAATCATGATCTATCCCGCGATCTCATCATGATCCGTCCCGCGATCTCATCTCAATCCATCCCGATCTAGTGCCGAACGGACGACACCCCCCGTTCAGCACACGTACGGCTCAATGACGATCTCTACCTCCTTGATCCAGCAAGCGAGGGTGGAGAGGTAGATGAGTTCTCCGTCAGCACGACGGCATGGTGGCGGTGGTGGTGGAGCTATTTCGGCAGGGCTTCGGCAAGCAAAACCGAAACCGATCTAGAGGAAAAAACTAATCTATGGGAGAGACAAGGTTGTGCCATGGCATCGGTGTGTTGCATCCCTCTATCCCCATCTATATATATAAGGGGAAGAGGAGAGGGGATGCGCCCTAGGGTTCCCATCCTAGGGGGTGGCGGCCAAGAGAGGGAAGGCGGTTGCCCTAGGGGTGGCTTGCCACCCAAGTTACGGTGGCGCCCCCTCTAGGGTTGGCCCTCCACCAGGCCTGCCGCATGTCCTTTAGGTGGGGAGGTGTGCCGAGCCCACCAGGGGCTGGTGCGCATCCCTCACAGCCCATGTGGCCCCTACGGGGTTGGTGGACCCCTGGAACCCTTTCGATACCCCCGGTACGCTACCGGTGACGTGCGAACTTTTTCCGGTGACCAACACGGAACATCCCATATATCAATCTTTACCTCTGGAGCATTCCGGAGCTCCTCATGACATCCGGGATCTCATCTGGGACTTCGAACAACCTTCGATCACCAACATACATAACTTAACTATACTGAAACGTCACCAAACCTTAAGTGTGCAGACCGTGCGTGTTCGAGAACTATGTAGACATGACCTGAGACACTCTCCGGTCAATAAGCAATAGTGGGACCTGGATTCCCATATTGGCTCCTACATATTCTATGAAGATATTTATCGGTTGAACCACGATGTCAAGGATTCAATCAATCCCGTATCTTGTTCCCTTTGTCCATCGGTATGTTACTTGCCCGAGATTCGATCATCGGTATCTCCATACCTATTTCAATGTCGTTACCGGCAAGTCTCTTTACTTGTTCCGTAATACAAGATCTTGTGAATAAATCCTTAGTCACATTGCTTGCAAGCTCATTGTGATGTTGTATTACCAAGTGGGCCCAGAGATACCTCTCCGTCATACGGAGTGACAAATCCGTGTCTCGATTCACGCCAACCCAACAGACACCTTCGGAGATACCTATAGAGCACCTTTATAGCCACCCAATTACGTTGTGACATTTTATACACACAAGTTATTCCTCCGGTGCCCAGGAGTTGCATGATCTCATGGTCATAGAAACAGATACTTGACATGCAGAAAACAGTAGCAATAAACTGACACGATCATATGCTACGTTCGTAGTTTGGGTTTGTCCATCATATCATTCTGCTAATGATTTGATCCCGTTATCAAATTACAACTCATGTCTATGGTGAGGAAACCTTGACCATCTTTGATCAACGAGTTAGTCCTTAGAGTCTAACTAGGGATAATGTTTTGTCTATGTATCCACTCATGTATTTGAGTTTCCAATCAATACAATTCTAGCATGGATAATAAACAATTATCATGAACAAGGAAATATAATAATAACTAATTATTATTGCCTCTAGGGCATATTTCCAACATGGAGATGTATAACTACGAGAGGGGGGTGCGTCTACATACCCTTGTAGATTGTTAAACGAAAGCGATAAGTAACGCTGTTGATGTAGTCATACGTCTTCACGATCCAATCACGATTCGTCCCGATCTAGCACCGAACGGACTGCACCTTCGCGTTAAGCACACGTACAACTCGATGACGTCTCCACCTACTCGATCTAGTGAGTGAGGGTGGAGCAGTAGATGAGTTGTTCGACAACACGAAGGTGTGATGACGGTGGTGGTGGATCAATCTCAGCAATGCTTTGACAAGCGTTGTCGCAGACTTGACGGAGGAGACAACAATCTAGAGAGAGAGATGACTGCACCTATGGCTTTAGGGTGTGGCTGCCCTCTCTCCCCCTCTCTATTTATAGGAGGAAGGGGTAGGTTGGGCGCTGCCTTGTCCCCTTCTCCAAGGAAGGGCTGGCCGGCCAAAGAGAGAGGACTCCACCTCCCACAAGGGAGGTGGGAGCCCTAGGGGAGGTCTCCCTCCTCTCCAAGCACCTCCCTCTCACCACTTTGGGTGCATGGGACCTTATGGTTGTGGCGCCCAGCCCATCTGGGGCTGGTCTGCCTCACTCTTCAGTCCATGTGGGCCATGGGGTGGGTGGACCCCCTCAGTGGACCCCCCGGAACCCTTTTGTCACTCCTCATACTATACCAAAAACCTAAAACTTTTTCAGAACCCGAATATCCCTTTCCTATATTTAAATATTTACCTCCAGACCATTCCAGAACTCCTCGTGACGTCCAGGATCTCATCCGGGACTCCGAACAACATTTGGTCACCAACATATATAACTCAACAATATTATATCATCATCAAATGTTATGCGTGCGGACCGTGCGGGTTCGAGAACTAGCTCTATGGTCAATAACCAATAGCGGGACTTGGATGCCCATATTGGTTCCTACATATTCCACAAAGATATTTATCGGTTAAACCACAATGCCAAGGATTCAATTAATCCCGTATGCAGTTCCCTTTATCCAGCAGTATGTTACTTTCTCGAGATTCGATCGTCGGTATCTCCATACGTAGTTCAATCTCGTTACCGGTAAGTCTCTTTACTCATTCCTTAATACAAGATCACGTGACTTACTCCTTAGTCATATTCTTGCAAGCTTCTTGTGATATTGTATTACTGAGAGGGCCCAGAGATACCTCTACGTCATATGGAGTGACAAATCCTAGTCTCGATCCATGCCAACCCAACAAACACCCTCAGAGATACATCTAGAGCATCTTTATGCTCACCCAGTTACATTGTGACGTTTGATACACACAAGGCATTCCTCCGGTGTTAGGGAGTTGCATGATCTCATGGTCTTAGGAATAGATACTTGACATGCAGAAAGCAATAGCAATAAAATTAGTGATATGCTCAAATGTCATGCTTATGGTTTGGGTCTTGTCCATCACATCATTCTCCTAATGATGCGATCCCGTTATCAAATGACAATTCATGTCTATGGTTAGGAAACCTTAACCATCTTTGATCAATGAACTATTCTAGTAGAGGCTCACTAGGTACACAGTGTTGTCTATGTATCCACACATATAGGGTGAAGGGGCGCTGCTAGGTCAGAGGGAGGGGGTGTGAGGAGGGGAAAATAAAAAGGTTAGGGCAGGGGGGTATACCCCCTTATATAGGCCGAGGGAACGGGGAAGGGGGGAGATGGGCCATGGCCCACGAGGAAGGGGTGGAGTTCTTTTTTCCTTTTCCTTTTACCTTTCTTTAGCCTTTTCTTTTATTTATTTCTATTTCATTTAATTTTCGCACAAATTAGCTTTAGCAGCCATGTGCGACTTGCTCCATTAAATAACATGTAATATTTAGTGTTTCCTCAATTAGTTTGGGGGCTTTTGAATTTATTTGAAAACTTGATAATTTAGAAAGGGCATTTTAATAAATGATTTGGCCTATGTTTTAATTATTTTGAGGCACTAGAAGACTTGATAAAATATGGTTTCATATTTTATAATTGCCATGTGAATGTTTGCAATCCAACCATGATTTTAGTTTTCATGTTTGACAAAATATTTATTCCACTTATTATTTGAATTTTGAATTTCAAGAGGAATTTGAAATGAGATATGATTCAAAGTTTGATCAAGCACTGTTTAGCAAAATCATTTAGTTTAATCTTCACCATCACTCTAACTCAATTACAATGGTTATTGTATCTTAATCGAGGTATGTCACAACACCGGTCCACACACATATCAAATTATCAAAGTAACGAACGTGAATCAACTCAATATGATGAACATGACTAGATGGGAATTCCCATGTGTCCATGAGAGCGTTTTCCTTTATATAGGAGAACTTTGAGTCTTGTCCTTTGCTACAAAAAGGGTTAGGACACCTTGCTACACCCTTGCTACTTTTGTTACTTATTACTTGCTACCAATTATCTTTCTACATAACTATCTATCACTGCTACTCGGAGCACTTGCAGAGAATATCTTACCGAACACTGCTTATCATTTCCTTTTGCTCCTCATTGGGTTCGACACTCTTACTTATCGAAAGGACTATATTAACCCCCTATACTCGTGGGTCACCAATAGCCGGTCCTGGCAAATCTGCATACCTTAGCGGCGTCCACCTCAAGCAATTTCCCATGTTGAGAGCATGGCATTCCGCAGAAATCCGATCTAGAGGTAAAACTATGTGGAATAGGCTAGAGTTGCACGTGGAAAAGTTATGTCTCAAAAAGCCCTAAACCACCACTATATATAGGAGGAAGGGGGAGGGGCTAGCCTTGAGGCACCGTCCGCCAGGAGGAGGAGGACTCCTCCTCCAATTCGGTTTGGGAAGGAGGAGTCCTCATCTTCCTTCCCACCTCCCTCTTTCCTTTTTCTTTTTCTTTTCTTTTGGTATTTTCTTATGTGGAGCCATAGCCCTCTTGGGCTGACTCCACCAGCCCAGTAAGGACTTGTGGCGCCATCCTAGGGCCTTGGTATCACTCCCGGGTGGGTGGGCCCCTCCCGGTAAACACCCGGAACCCATTCGTCACTCCCGGTACACTACCGGAATTGCCCGAAACTTTCCGATGACCAAACGAAACCATACTATATATTAATCTTCATTTCCAGACCATTCCAGAAACCCTTGTGACGTCCATGATCTCATCCGGGACTCCGAACAACATTCGGTAACCACACATATAACTCAACTATATTAAAACATCATCGAACCTTGAGTGTGCACACCCTGTGGGTTCGAGAACTATGTAGACATGACCCGAGGCACTCCTCGGTCAATATCCAATAGCGGGACCTGGATGACCATATTGGATCCTACATATTCTCCGAAGATCTTATCGGTTGAACCTCAGTGCCAAGGATTCATATAATCCCGTATGTCATTCCCTTTGTCCTTCGGTATGCTACTTGCCCGAGATTCGATCGTCGGTATCCGCATACCTATTTCAATCTCGTTACCGACAAGTCTCTTTACTCGTTCCGTAATACAAGATCCCGTGACTTACAATTAGTCACATTGCTTGCAAGGCTTGTGTGTGATGTTGTATTACCGAGTGGGCCCCGAGAAACCTCTCTGTCACACGGAGTGACAAATCCCAGTCTTGATCCATACTAACTCAACGGACACCTTCGGAGATACCTGTAGAGCACCTTTATAGTCACCCAGTTACGTTGCAACGTTTGATGCACACAAGGTATTCCTCTGGTGCCAGTGAGTTATATGATCTCATGGTCATAGGAATAAATACTTGACATGCAGAAAACAATAGCAATAAAACGACACGATCAATATGCTACGTTCATAGTTTGGGTCTAGTCTATCACATGATTCTCCTAATGATGTGATCCAATTATGAAGCGACAACACTTGCACATAGTCAGAAAACCTTGACTATCCTTGATCAACTAGCTAGCCAACTAGAGGCTTGCTAGGGACATTGTTTAATCTATGTATCCACACATGTATCTATGTTTTCATTCAATACAATTATAGCATGGATAATAAACGATTATCTTTGTAACAGGAAATATAATAATAACTATTTATCATTGCCTCTAGGGCATATTTCCAATAGTCTCCCACTTGCACTAGAGTCAATAATCTAGTGCTCACATCACCATGCGATTTACATTGTAATAAATCTAACACTCATACAGTTCTGGTGTTGATCATGTTTTGCCCATGGAAGAGGTTTAGTCAGCGAGTCTGCTACATTCAGATCCGTGTGCACTTTGCAAATATTCATGTGCTCTCCTTCGACGTAGTCGAAGATGAGGTTGAAGCGTCATTTGATGTGTCTGGTCTTCTTGCGAAACCTTGGTTCCTTTGGTAGAGCAATGGCACCAGTGTTGTCACAGAATAGAGTTATTGGATTTAGTGCGCTCAGCACAACTCCAAGATCCTCATGAACTACTTCATCCAGACACCCTTCTTTGCTGCCTCCGAGGCAGCCATGTACTCCGCTTCACATGTAGAATCTGCTACAACGCTTTGCTTGGAACTGCACCGGCCTACCGCACCCCCATTAAGAATAAATACGTATCCAATTTGTGACTTAGAGTCATCCGGATCGGTGTCAAAGCTTGCGTCGACGTAACCCTTTACGATGAGCTCTTTGTCACCTCCATAAACGAGAAACATTTCCTTAGTCCTTTTCAGGTACTTCAGAATATTCTTGACCGCGTCTAGTGATCCACTCCTCGATTACTCTGAAACCCGCCTACCATACTTATGGCCAAGCTAACGTCTGGTTTAGTGCGCAACATTGCATACATGATAGAACCTATGGCTGAAGCATAGGGGACGGAACTCATTTGTTCTCTATGTTCCGTAGTTGCTAGGCACTGAGTCTTACTCAATTTTATACCTTGTAACACTTGCAAGAACCCTTTCTTGGATTGTTCCATTTTGAACTTCTTCAAAACTTTATCAAGGTATGTGCTTTGTGAAAGTCCTATCACGCGTCTTGATCTATCCCTATAGATCTTAATGCCTTGAATGTAAGCAGCTTCTCCTAGGTCCTTCATGGAGAAACTTTTATTCAAGTAATCCTTTACGCTCTCCAAAAACTCCACGTTGTTTCCAATCAGTAATATGTCATTGATGACCCACAAGTATAGGGGATCAATCGTAGTCCTTTCGATAAGTAAGAGTGTCGAACCCAACGAGGAGAAGAAGGCTCAGATAAACGGTTTTCAGCAAGGTAATACTGCAAGCACTGAAAGTAGCGGTAACAAGTGATGGTGTAGTGAGGTGAAACGTAGCAAGCGAAAAGTAACAAGTAACAAGTAGTAGCAACGGTGCACCAAAGTGGCCCAATCCCTTTTGTAGCAAGGGACAAGCCTGAGCAAAGTCTTATAAGAGGAAAAACGCTCCCGAGGACACACGGGAATTTCTGTCATGCTAGTTTCATCATGTTCATATGATTCGCGTTCGTTACTTTGATAGTTTGATATGTGGGTGGACCGGCGCTTGGGTACTGCCCTTACTTGGACAAGCATCCCACTTATGATTAACCCCTCTTGCAAGCATCCGCAACTACGAAAGAAGAATTAAGACAACATCTAACCATAGCATTAAACTAGTGGATCCAAATCAGCCCCTTACGAAGCAGCGCATAGACTGAGGTTTAAGCTTGTGTCACTCTAGCAACCCATCATCTACTTACTAC
This sequence comes from Hordeum vulgare subsp. vulgare, assembly GCF_904849725.1. NCBI lineage: Eukaryota > Viridiplantae > Streptophyta > Magnoliopsida > Poales > Poaceae > Hordeum > Hordeum vulgare. Next base: position 547,489,090 of record NC_058521.1, on the reverse strand, counting down.
TCCCCAATGCCTTCCTCTAGGCCCAAGTACGGTGAAGTGTTATGTAGTCGATGTTCACATAACACCACTAGAGGGAAAAGAACATACAGCGTATCAAAATACCGAACGAATACCAAGTTCACATGACTATTATTACCATGACTTATCCCATGTCCTCAGGAATAAAAGTAACTACTCACAAAGCATAATCATAATCATGATCAGAGGTGTAATGAACTAGGGTTTGGAGAGGAGATGGTGCTGATGAAGATGTTGATGGAGATGACTCCCCTCCGACGAGAAGAGTGTTGGTGATGACGATGGCGACGATTTTGTCACGCCCAAGATGCGACCCTATCCTCAATTTGGCACGAAGGCCTTGTCAGGGATAGAAGCGCATCTCGTCGTGTTGCAAGAATGGACATCGGTACAAGTACATGTACTGAAAAGAAGAGATATATATACAGAGATGGCTTACACTCGCCACAAGCTACATCAGAGTCACATCAGTACATTACATAATCGTCAAGAGTAAGAGCAGGGTCCGACTACAGACGAAAACAAACGACAAAAGAAGAACGACGTCCATCCTTGCAATCCCAGGCTGCCGGCCTGGAACCCATCCTAGATCGATGAAGAAGAAGAAGAAGAAGCAACTCCAAATGAACAATCAACGCGCTCCTGTCAAGTAACCTTTACCTGTACCTGCAACTGTTGTTGTAGTAATCTGTGAGCCACAGGGGACTCAGCAATCTCATTTCCAAAGGTATCAAGACTAGCAAAGCTTAATAGGTGAGGCAAGGTTAAGTTGTGAGGTTGCAGCAGCGGCTAAGCATATATTTGGTGGCTAACTTACGAGTACAAGAAGTAGAAGGGGGAAGACCTACGCATAGCGGACGTGAACTACAGATGATCAAATGAATGATCCTGAACGCCTACCTACGTCAGACATAACCCCACCGTGTCCTCGACCGGAGAAGGAACTCACGAAAGCGACAGTCACGGTTACACACACAGTTGGCATATTTTAATAAAGTTAACTTCAAGTTATCTAGAACCAGTGTTAAACAAAGTTTCCACGTTGCCACATAACCGCGGGCACGACTTTTCGAAAAGATTTAACCCTGCAGGGGTGCTCCAACTAGTCCATCACAAATTACCACAAGCCGCATAGAAATCCTCGATCATGACTCTCGCGATCTCGTCGGATTCCTTAGTGGAAAACCTCAACTCTGAGATTACCCAAAGCATCACCGGAATCCCGACGCACAAGATATCTCGTCAAAGGTAAAACTAATCCAGCAAGGCCGCCCGGCGTGTCGACGATCCCGATAGGAGCCGCGTATCTCGTTCTCAGGACACGACAGATAAGCTACGCGTACGAGTGCCAAACCTCGAGTTTCCTCGCGGTGGCCCCGCACAGTGCTCTGTTTTGGACCAGCACCATCAGCACTGGCCCTCCCTGTATTATGTAGAATTACTCCTCGGGTAGCGCTAACTCCCTATGCATTTCATTTTAACAGAATTATTATGTGGGGCAAATAGTACCAATGTTGGGCCTTGCTAGACCAGCTTTAATCTAAGACGAATTATCAAGGGGGTCCCCATAACAACCCCGATCGTGTTAGGAGTGCTCAATTATGGAACATAACACCGGTAGCCGAAACTAAGGGGGCAAAGGTGGAACAAAACACCAGGCTAGAAAGGCCGAGCCTTCCACCTTTTACCAAGTATATAGGTGCATTAAATTAAATAACATTAATATGGTGATAAGACAAGGAACCCATGTTTTTTGCATGGAAGCATTTGCACCTGCAACTAGCAACGCTAACAACAGGGTTAAGCAAGCGGTATCATAGCCAATCAGTGGTTTGCTAGGTTGAACAGGTTGAAGGTTATCATGGCATTGTTGAGAGGCTGAATTTAAGAGGTGGTGGGCAACGAGACATAAACGATAGAAGCGATAAACTAGCATGGCAATGATAGTAATGGTATATGGGGAAATGGTCATCTTGCCTGAGATCCCGCTTGGAAGAAGAATGCCTCCGTGAAGCAGACGAACCGACGTAGTCGAACGGGTCCTCACAATCCGGCACGCTGCGGAACTCTATCGAGACGAAGCAAACCAGAAACACAAATCAACACACGGAATTCCGCACACGATGCACAACAGATATGATGCATGAGCAGCTGAAAACATGCAAGTCACGGCATGACAATCCACATAATCAAACACTACACATTAAGTGAAGTTCAATATGCAACGAGTTGCATATTGACGAAACTCCACGTTAATTATTTAGTTCACTCCCGGTTATTAACACGGCAATATTAATGTTTTCAAACATGCAAGAGGTGAAGCGTAATTAAACTACTTATCTAGGCATTTTAAATGAGATCGGAAATGACATATAGCACCTCCGAAACGACCTCACATGTTAATTTACAATTCTGTCCAGATCTGAACTAATGCATTTAATTAGTTGTTAAAAAGCAAAACAAATAGGTTCACGTGATTCTACGCGTCATGGCAAGCAATCTACACATAGAGAACATCTCCAACGGAGCTACGGAACAAAAGATACAAGCACCGCAAGATATGATGGCATGGATGCAATATGTGTGCAACGGCGGTCACGAGCACTTCAAAACATACAACCAGCAAGAGAAAATGAAACTACACGAGATTCTAAGCAAGCTTCATGTAGGACACGATCAAATCGGAGCTACGGTTCAAAACCTATGAGCAAAACAAGAAATCAGCCACATAGCATTTTCTACGCCCCAAAACTACGGCTACACAACTCCGATATGCTCAAGCAAGGCATGGCACGGAAGAGGGCAAGAAGCACTACTACAAACAACTAACAACTACTAGCATGGCATCATGGATCACTAGGGAAAGAAGTCACAAAATGGCATCTCACACACTATTTCAGACTTAGTGAAAATTACACCTCATGAAGGTGCAGTTTTCGATCTGAAGCAATATTGACAGCAGGAAAACCTATAGCTAGAGGACTCCGAATGGCATGAAAATTTACAGCATGCTAGAGAAACACAAGGGGTACAACTAACTCCATTGGACCAACCTCAAAAGATCTACAGATCACAAGATGCAAGCAAGACAAGACAGCAACAAAACATAACAGATTCCAGACTTAGAAATATTTCAACACGTCCAAATCAGCACTATTTCTAGCATCTTGAGAGCAGTCAAACCACACCTAAACATGCATTTCTATTGCAACTAGAAATACCAGGGGCTAGTCTAAACACCCAAGAACAACTCCCTAGTTGACAACTTAATCAAACGGAGCACGGAATAAATCCTACGAATTAAACAAAAGGGCATCACGGCAAAATATCTCGCGAACTAACTTGCTCTAATGCTAAAACTAATTGCACAGAAAAATCCATGGGATTTTTCTACCCCGGAAACATATAAAATATGTGGGGTTTGCAACACAAAATAATGCCGCACATAAATGCGAGAAAATAACCTATACGCGGGAAAATAAATTAGAGGGAATTCCCTACACGCAAAAATACAAATGACCGCTCTAAAATGCATGGAAAAATGGTCCCTAAAACATGGGCATTTTACCTAAGGCACTCGAGCAATCCGGACCGCAAGAAAAATAAATACGGGACGTTCCCCTATTGGGACAGAATGCTAAACTAGGCGTTTGGCACGCTAAACGGTGTCAAACAAATGTGCAAGACTTATAATCGGGTTCTACGTGAGAAACTGCATGTTTTACATATATAATACTCTCCGATCCGACACACGGATAAAAAGATACGGGCGATCGAATATATTCTAAACCCTGAAAAACAATAGATCGCAAACCTAAAATAAAACAAAAATAATGGGCCGAATTCCTAACTCGGCCTAAGAGGCAACAATCGCAAAGTAGTAATGTTGCAACGGGGGCGGGGAAATAGCTGCGCTCACCAAGTGCACCTGGGCTAGATCTGGGGAAATGGAGCCGGGCCTCGGGCGGAGGATGCACACCGGCCTGGGCTCGCGGTGGAGGAAGCCTGGAGGAGGCCGATGGGGGGGCCTAGCTGGGCCAGATCTAGCAGCCTGGCTGCTCCTGCGCGGCCCACGAGCTGGCGAGGCGGTGGCGGAGGCTCGATCTCCCGATGCACAGCACGCAGCGCCATGGCTCCTCGCAACGACCCTGACGACGGCAGCGGGTCACGAGCTAGACTGGAGTGGCCGGAAACAGACGGGGCGGCGAAGGCCGGCCGGATCCATCATCTGCACACCGGATCCACGCGGCGGAGGCGTAGAACGGGGCGGTGGCGGCGACCTCGGAACCTGCGGGAAGAGAGAGATATGGGTGAGGGAGAGAAGAAGAGAGAAGAAGAGAGAGGAGCGGAGGGAGCTCCGGCCTCTGTTCGGCGGGGCTCTCCGGCGAGCTGCCGGCGGCGGCTGCGGGGCGGCACGGGGAGCTGGGGCGGCGCGCAGGCGAGGTGGGCAGGGAGCTCAGGAGGGAGGCCATGGTGCTGGAGCTGGGGGAGCTCGCGGGGGCGGTGGATCTGGGCCCAAGGCGGGCCTGGATTGGGCCTGGCAGGCCGGCGGCGCTGGTGGGAGAGAGAGGCTGCGGGAGCTAGGGTTTCGGGGTAGGTGGCGCACAAAACGAGGCAGGGGGCTGCTGTCCAAAATACTAGTAGGAGGGGCTATATATAGAGAAGAGGGGGCTGGGTTTAGCGAAATCCTGCTCCAGTTTCAACTACGCGGTCGGATTCGGCTAATTCCGAATGCGGGAATGGTTACGAGGTCGTGTAGAGGGGATATCCGGGGATGAGAGGGAGAACGGGCGGTGCGGCAATGAATTTTTAAAACACCGACAGACGTTCGACGGTAGACCGAATACGGTGCTGCTACAGTCGACCGTTCGGGTACCAGACGGACTCCGATCGCGACAAAATTCGACAAGCGGCCTGGCTATATTAAAATATCACTGCACGTGAATTCTCAACCCAATGAGAGGAAGTTTTACGCACACTTTAAAAACAGGGTTTCGAACGATGCCGCGGGCGCGTGCGAGTGCGGTCGGACTCAGAACGGACAACGACGAGAACCGGCAACTACGAGCGGATGCAAGTTTTTGAAAACTGGCGGCAACGGGGTGCCGATGCAATGCAGATAATGCGAATGATGCAATGATGATGCGACAAAATAAAATAGACACAAGACGAAAACGGGATAAAGGGGGGAATCTTCTGGAATGTCGGCATCGGGCTGTCACAACTCTCCTACACTACAAGAGGATCTCGCCCCGAGATCCAAGAATGAAAGGGGGAGAGGATGAGAAAGAACAAGAGGTAAAAACTTAGTCGCTTCTTTGACAAACGAGTGAAAACAATGAACCTTGAAGGTTGCAAAGTGTTGAGGAATGATATGAGAAAGAAGCAAGAATTCACGGAAAATTTCGGCAGCATTTCGGTAGTAAAATGGGACAAACAATTCGGAAAGGTGGAAGAAATAGACAATATTCACAACAAACAACTAAATAGAACAAGGGAACGCCATGATCTTGATAGAACAACAAGATTGACCCAAATGAGCAACATCACAATGCCTCCGGAACAATAGAATAGGAACTAGCTCAAGCGGAAGAAGAGAATGAAGAGAGAATGACAACTACTAACTCCAATGAACTTGGCAAGCACCCTTGCGAGATGAATTGAACGGAGTTGTTGGAAAAACAACAAAAGAACAAGATAGTAGTGGGCTTATGGAAACCTTTCAAACGAATGAAGTGGCAACCAGCCACTAACAGAAACAAGGATTGATTGGGAGAAACAAGATAAGAACCATTATTTACACCAAAAGGATACATTGAGAACTTGTATAAACGACAAGCACCATGATAACAACAAACCATAGGAAAAGATTTAGGTGAAATCCAAACCAAGATAGCTCAATGAAGGAATCATGGGATGAAACATGTCTCATGATCATAGAATTGGTGGGTTTAATTATCTCATTCTTGAAAGGAAAACTCTTAAAGGCTCCTACACTAACAAGAAGGCTATAATACCACCTCAAAGGATAAAGGAAGAACAAATGCACTTGGGAATGCAAGAGAACGGATACTTGGGAAAAGAATTGATATCATGAGTCCTCCGGAAGAAGAATTGAAATCTCTTGGAAGAAGGAAGGACAAGAATAAGAATTAAGTTATGCTTATCCTTCATCAAGTTTAATTGATGACAAGCAACGGATTTAGCTTACAACTTATTACTCTTGAAAAAAATCTTGAAGAGGCAGAGAGATAAGCACCACTTGAAGCATAAATGAAAGAAGCACCGGTAAGAATTCCAATTAATGGAAAAACTAAGAATTAATGAAGATACATGAAAATGAAGAGATCATGATCCACCTGAAAGAAAACTTGAACAAAGCACCGGAAAATCGAGAGACGAACGAAGAGGTAACAATTAAGAAGATTTGAGGATGAAAGCTGAAAGCTGAGAACGAAGAATCTTCTAAAATGATGGCCTTCGGAGGAACGAGAAATAAAACAAATTAGAAATGCACCGGATCACAAGAAAGGGATTACTCATGATTGGAACAAATTCAAGATGATAACATGAAGCTGAAATGACGAATATCCAAGAGAATAGGCCAAGATTGAGAGAAACACTCCTTTGAATTTGCAAGCTGAGAATGATGACGAGGAACAACACCAAGAATAGCTGAGACACTCCGGAATAAAGAAGAATGCAAGGTTGAGCCAAATATGAGAATTAATTCAAATAGATCTTGGAGAAGGGATATGACTGATGAAATTCATACTTACGTCATAGTTGAAAAGAATTAAAGACCTCTGGAAAAATAGAAGAGACATATAAGATCCTGGGAAAAACCTGTGGGCTATGGGCCCACTCAAAGAAACCACCATTGAAAAGATTGCTCAGAGGGAGAGAAATTGCACCGGTATAAGAGAACTAGATGAGGTTAGCACCTCGAAATAACTGAAGGATCGAGAATCAGGACTTCTGAAATATCTTCAACACTCCGGATAGAAAGAGAGAGGAATGAATAACAAGATAGGCTCATAAGAATTCCCAACATAGGAAAGAATTTAATGTTTGAAAAGGATATGATGACCCTGGATAACTGAATTAAATTCACCGGTAAGGATGACAAGAATGAACAAATATGACACGAAGCTCCTGAGAATCTTCATGATGAATCACCGGTTATGAAAGAAAGAAGAGATAGCGGAAGCATCACTGAAATGAAATGCAGTTGGATGAAATCCAATCACTGAAGAAAAAGGGCGGGAGGGCGGGGAGAAACAAAGACAACTTGAGACAGATGAGATAACTCCGGAAAGAATTGAGAGAATGATCTGCAAAAATTTGAGAGGATTGAATTCACTGAAGAGGAGCACACCGGTTGGAAAAGAATTGATATGACAACTCCGGTAGACAAGAATTGATATGATAATTGATTGAGCACAAGAATTAGCATTCACATAAAAATATGAGAACACATCTTAGGAAAGATCTGAAACCACCACTTGACATCGAAGCAACTTGGATTACCATATTCAACAAAACAAAGGGTGAGGCTTATGAATCAAGCCAGAACAAACTCATGAGAAAGATTTCGTCCGATATTTTCTTGGACAGGAATCCACTAGATGTCGAACCCCAACCTAACATCATGTATTTGTTGGAAGATTGTCCTATAAGCAACTACTTGAATTCCCACCTATGAATTCCCAAAATATCTGGTCATGCAATCTGGTACACGGATACAAGGAGTAATATCACACAACTCCTAAACTAACCCGTCACCTGTATCACATCCATCAACACACGACCAAAATCTCGGACCTTCATCTACAACAGACCCTCGTGATCACACCGATACAAAGTATGGCAGTACTCCCGAACAATCTGTACCAGTACTGGGGACATCGGGGTTATCTCGCCACTACTAGTATTGAAGCAATTACGAACATCCTTCGTTCTGAGATACTAAGACATCTGAATGATAACGATGTGCTCAAGAATCCCCTGGAGCTCAACTCCCCTGAGACTTAAAGCAGATAAGAGGCACCAAGACAGAATTCCATCACATCGGCATCATATAGATCCCAAAAATATCCGCGTGATCCTAAAAAAAATTGAGTGAGAAGAGGAGTAGAATTAAATTATTATGTCAAGATTCCTCACCAGAGCATAGAAGAGGAGAAAAAAGAATCCTACTCTCCGATATATAACTAGATTCAAATCAGTTTTTCACTAGACTCGACTCGGCCAAGTTCGATCAATCAAGGGGGCTCCAAGGTCGGTCCTTGCTCTGATACCAACTTGTCACGCCCAAGATGCAACCCTATCCTCAATTTGGCACGAAGGCCTCGTCAGGGATAGAAGCGCATCTCGTCGTGTCGCAAGAATGGATATCGTTACAAGTACATGTACTGAAAAGAAGAGATATATATACAGAGATGGCTTACACTCGCCACAAGCTACATCAGAGTCACATCAGTACATTACATAATCGACAAGAGTAAGAGCAGGGTCCGACTACGGACGAAAACAAACGACAAAAGAAGAACGACGTCCATCCTTGCTATCCCACGCTGCCGGCCTGGAACCCATCCTAGATAGATGATGAAGAAGAAGAAAAAGCAACTCCAAATGAACAATCAACGCGCTCGCGTCGAGTAACCTTTACCTGTACCTGCAACTGTTGTTGTAGTAATCTGTGAGCCACACGGGACTCAGCAATCTCATTTCCAAAGGTATCAAGACTAGCAAAGCTTAATAGGTGAGGCAAGGTTAAGTGGTGAGGTTGCAGCAGCGGCTAAGCATATATTTGGTGGCTAACTTACGAGTACAAGAAGTAGAAGGGGGAAGACCTATGCATAGCGGACGTGAACTACAGATGATCAAATGAATGATCTTGAACGCCTACCTACGTCAGACATAACCCCACCGTGTCCTCGACCGGAGAAGGAACTCACGAAAGAGACAGTCACGGTTACGCACACAGTTGGCATATTTTATTTAAGTTAACTTCAAGTTATCTAGAACCAGTGTTAAACAAAGTTTCCACATTGCCACATAACCGCGGGCATGGCTTTCCGAAAAGATTCAACCCTGCAGGGGTGCTCCAACTAGTCCATCACAAATTACCACAAGCCACATAGAAATCCTCGATCACGACTCTCGCGATCTCGTCGGATTCCTTAGTGGAAAACCTCAACTCTGAGATTACCCAAAGCATCACCGGAATCCCGATGCACAAGATATCTCGTCGAAGGTAAAACTAATCCAGCAAGGCCGCCCAGCGTGTCGACGATCCCGATAGGAGCCGCGTATCTCGTTCTCAGGACACGACGGATAAGCTACGCGTACGAGTGCCAAACCTCGAGTTTCCTCACGGTGGCCCCGCACAGTGCTCTGTTTTGAACCAGCACCATCAGCACTGGCCCTCCCTGTATTATGTAGAATTACTTCTCGGGTAGCGCTAACTCCCTATGCATTTCATTTTAATAGAATTATTATGTGGGGAAAATAGTACCAATGTTGGGCCTTGCCAAACCAGCTTTAATCTAAAACGAATTATCAAGGGGGTCCCCATAACAACCCCGATCGTGTTAGGAGCACTCAATTATGGAACATAACACCGGTAGCCGAAACTAAGGGGGCAAAGGTGGAACAAAATACCAGGCTAGAAAGGCCGAGCCTTCCACCTTTTACCAAGTATATAGGTGCATTAAATTAAATAGCATTAATATGGTGATAAGACAAGGAACCCATGTTTTTGCATGGAAGCATCTGCACCTGCAACTAGCAACGCTAACAACAGGGTTAAGCAAGCGGTATCATAGCCAATCAGTGGTTTGCTAGGTTGAACAGGTTGAAGGTTATCATGGCATTGTTGAGAGGCTGAATTTAACAGGTGGTGGGCAACGAGACATAAAAGATAGAAGCGATAAACTAGCATGGCAACGATAGTAATGGTATCTGGGGAAATGGTCATCTTGCCTGAGATCCCGCTTGGAAGAAGAATGCCTCCGTGAAGCAGACGAACCGACGTAGTCGAACGGGTCCTCACAATCCGGCACGCTGCGGAACTCTATCGAGACGAAGCAAACCGGAAACACAAATCAACACACTGAATTCCCCACATGATGCACAACACATATGATGCATGAGCAGCTGAAAACATGCAAGTCACGGCATGACAATCCACACAATCAAACACTACACATTAAGTGAAGTTCAATATGCAACGAGTTGCTTATTGACGAAACTCCACGTTAATTATTTAGTTCACTCCTGGTTATTAACACGGCAATATTAATTTTTTCAAACATGCAAGAGGTGAAGCGTAATTAAACTACTTATCTAGGCATTTTAAATGAGATCGGAAATGACATATAGCACCTCCGAAACGACCTCACATGTTAATTTACAATTCTATCCAGATCTGAACTAATGCATGTAATTAGTTGTTAAACAGCAAAACAAATAGGTTCACGTGATTCTACGCGTCATGGCAAGCAATCTACACATAGAGAACATCTCCAACGGAGCTACGGACCAAAAGATACAAGCACCGCAAGATATGATGGCATGGATGCAATATGTGTGCAACGACGGTCACGAGCACTTCAAAACATACAACCAGCAAGAGAAAATGAAACTACATGAGATTCTAAGAAAGTTTCATATAGGACACGATCAAATCGGAGCTACGGTTCAAAAACTACGAGCAAAACAAGAAATCAGCCACATAGCATTTTCTACGCCCCCCAACTACGACTACACAACTCCGATATGCTCAAGCAAGGCATGGCACGGAAGAGGGCAAGAATCACTACTACAAACAACTAACAACTACTAGCATGGCATCATGGATCACTAGGGAAAGAAGTCACAAAATGGCATCTCACACACTATTTCAGACTTAGTGAAAATTACACCTCATGAAGGTGCAGTTTTCTATCTGAAGCAATATTGACAGCAGCAAAACCTATAGCTACAGGACTCCGAATGGCATGAAAATTTACAGCATGCTAGAGAAACACAAGGGGTACAACTAACTCCATTGGACCAACCTCAAAAGAGCTACAGATCACAAGATGCAAGCAAGACAAGACAGCAACAAAACATAACAGATTCCAGACTTAGAAATATTTCAGCACGTCCAAATCAGCACTATTTCTAGCATCTTGAGAGGAGTCAAACCACACCTAAACATGTATTTCTATTGCAACTAAAAATACCAGGGGCTAGTCTAAACACCCAAGAACAACTCCCTAGTTGACAACTTAATCAAACGGAGCACGGAATAAATCCTACGAATTAAACAAAAGGGCATCACGGCAAAATATCTCGTGAACTAACTTGCTCTAATGTTAAAACTAATTGCACAGAAAAATCCATGGGATTTTTCTACCCCGGAAACATATAAAATATGTGGGGTTTGCAACACAAAATAATGCCGCACATAAATGCGAGAAAATAACCTATACGCGGGAAAATAAATTAGAGGGAATTCCCTACACGCAAAAATACAAATGACCGCTCTAAAATGCATGGAAAAATGGTCCCTAAAACATGGGCATTTTACCTAAGGCACTCGAGCAATCCGGACCGCAAGAAAAATAAATACGGGACGTTCCCCTATTGGGGCAGAACGCTAAACTAGGCGTTTGGCACGCTAAACGGTGTCAAACAAATGTGCAAGACTTATAATCGGGTTCTACGTGAGAAACTGCACGTTTTACATATATAATACTCTCCGATCCGACACACGGATAAAAAGATACAGGCGATCGAATATATTCTAAACCCTGAAAAACAATAGATCGCAAACCTAAAATAAAACAAAAATAATGGGCCGAATTCCTAACTGGGCCTAAGAGGCAATGAGCGCAAAGTAGTAATGTTGCAACGGGGGCGGGGAAATAGCTGCGCTCACCAAGTGCACCTGGGCTAGATCTGGGAAATGGAGCCGGGCCTCGGGCGGAGGATGCACACCGGCCTGGGCTGGCGGTGGAGGAAGCCTGGAGGAGGCCGATGGGGGGGCCTAGCTGGGCCGGATCTAGCAGCCTGGCTGCTCCTGCGCGGCCCACGAGCTGGCGAGGCGGTGGCGGAGGCTCGATCTCTCGATGCACAGCACGCAGCGCCATGGCTCCTCGCAACGACCCTGACGACGGCAGCGGGTCACGAGCGAGACTGGAGCGGCCGGAAACAGACGGGGCGGCGGAGGCCGGCCGGATCCATCACCTCCACACCGGATCCACACGGCGGAGGCGTAGAACGGGGCGGTGGCGGCGACCTTGGAACCTGCGGGAAGAGAGAGATACGGGTGAGGGAGAGAAGAAGAGAGAGGAGCGGAGGGAGCTCCGGCCTGTGTCCGGCAGGGCTCTCCAGCGAGCTGCCGGCGGCGGTTGCGGGGCGGCACGGGGAGCTGGGGCGGCGCACAGGCGAGGTGGGCAGGGAGCTCGGGAGGGAGGCCATGGTGCTAGAGCTGGGGGAGCTCGCGGGGGCGGCGGATCTCGGCCCAAGGCGGTCCTGGATCGGGCCTGGCGGGCCGATGGCGCTGGTGGGAGAGAGAGGCTGCGGGAGCTAGGGTTTCGCGGTAGGTGGCGCACAAAACGAGGCAGGGGGTTGCTGTCCAAAATACTAGTAGGAGGGGCTATATATAGAGAAGAGGGGGCTCGATTTAGCGAAATCCCGCTCCGGTTTCAACTGCGCGGTCGGATTCGGCTAATTCCGAATGCCGGAACGGATATCCGGGGATGAGAGGGAGAACGGGAGGTGCGGCAACGAATTTTTAAAACACCGACACACGTCCGACGGTAGACCGAATACGGTGCCGCTACGGTCAACCGTTCGGGTGCCAGACGGACTCCGATCGCGACGAAATTCGACAGACTGCCTGGCTAGATTAAAATTTCACCGCACGTCAATTCTCAACCCAATCAGAGGAAGTTTTATGCACACTTTAAAAACTGGGTTTCGAACAATGCAGCGGGCGCGTGCGAGTGCGGTCAGACTCAGAACGGACAACGACGAGAACCGGCAACTACTAGTGGATGCCAGATTTTGAAAACTGGCGGCAATGGGGGTGCCGATGCAATGCAGATGATGCGAATGATGTGATGATGATGCGACAAAATAAAATAGACACACGACGAAAACGGGATAAAGGGGGAATCTTCTGGAACGTCGGCATCGGGCTGTCACAGATTTCCCCCTTTGGGAGGGAAGTTTCTCCGGCAAGATCGTCCTGCCGGAGCTCTAGATTGGATCTACTCAAGTTCCGCCTCGTGGCGGCGACGAATCCACGAAAAAGCTCCACCCTAATTTTTTCTCGGACGAAACCCTTCATATAGCAAAAGAGGGGGGGCCAGTGGGCCACCAGGGTGCCCACAAGCCCTGTTACCGCGGCAAGGGGGGTATGCCGCAGCAACCAGGCTTATGGGCCCCTCGTTGCTCCTCTGTGACACTTCTTTCGCCCAGTATTTTTTATATATTCCCAAAAAAATCCACCTTGATTTTCACGGCATTTGGAGTTCCGCAGAATGGAGGACTCAGACTTGCTCCTTTTCTAGTCCAGAATTCCAGCTGCCGGTATTCTCCCTCTTCAAATAAATCTTGCAAAATAAGAGAGAAAAGGCATAAGTAAGGTTCCACAAAGTATAATAACAGTCCATAAAGCGATAAATATCAACATGAAAGCATGATGCAAAATGGACGTATCAACTCCCCCAAGCTTAGACCTCGCTTGTCCTCAAGCAAAAACCAAGACCCAAAACATGTCCACATGTTTAGGGATGAAGGCGTCGATAAAACATAATACGGACATGCGGGCATCATGATCACACACAAAACAACAATACATCATAGAGATTCTTATGGGAAAGTAACAATTCCTTCACAAAGCAAAGTATGAAACAAAAACCTTACCGAGAAGTAGCCAACAACAGTCCATAGTCATTGAAGCAATTGAATTTGTCATAACATCAGAAAGAGTCAAATAAGAACTTGTAAAGCAAATCCACATACTCAATCATCTCTTCGGTTTTCCACAATTGTTACAACTCACGTGGTAATCATGATATCAAAGATTCAGTTGGACACAGAGAAAGATAGGGCTTATAATTTTGCCTCCCAACCATTTACCTCAAGGGTAAAGTCAACAATAATAAAGCATAAGTATTCAGCTCCAAGTTGATATATGAATATAGATCTTTCCCAAGCATATGAAGTTTACCAAGAAAAAGGCTAAATAAGGAAATGCTGAAGATCACCATGACACTTACAAACGCAAAAAGTAAAGGTACAAGATAGGCCCTTCGCAGAGGGAAGCAGAGGTTGTCATGCGCTTTTGAGGTTTGGATGCGTGTTCTCTTAGTGCGGAGGAACGTCACTTTATATTGCCTCCTGTGATAAAGAACTTTATTATGCAGTCTGTCGCTTTTATGTCTTCCTCATCACAGGTTCGTACAAAGCTTATTTTCCACACACTAATAGATCATACATATTAGAGAGCAATTTTTATTGCTTGCACCGATGACAACTTACTTGAGGGATCTTACTCAATCCATAGGTAGGTATGGTGGACACTCACAGCAAAACTGGGTTGAAGGTTTATGGATGCACAAGTAGTATCTCTACTTGGTGCGGGAGTTTTGGCTAATATGAGGTGGAAGCAATCATCACATGCTAAGGGATCTCTAATCATATAACATTGTTTGGAACCAAGCAAATACAATTCATTATGTTGTCTTCCTTGTCCAACATCTACTTCTAAGCATGTAATAGTTTGGTGAGTGCTCACAATTATAGAAAGAGTCTAAGATGATATATTTATATGTGAACCTCTCTTTCCTTATTACTTCTTATTAATTGCAACAATGACTGAGGTCTATGTTGGCCTACTCTCAACAAGTTTCAGCCATCATACTTGTTATATGTGAAGCTATCACTTTCCATAAGATCATCCCATGATCTTTCATGCTATCGTTCTTTTCATGCTTTTGATCACGGCACAAAACAAAGCCCTTGACTAAGATACTCTTTATTATATAGCTCGCAAGCTCGAATACATCGGGGGAGACACAAGGCAAAAGACTCAAACTAAACACTAAAGACTTATTCCACTAAGATAAGAAATAAAACTGAAAAGGAAATAACTAAAACAAAGGTAAAAACAAAAGACATAAAGATGATACGATACCAGGCAACTCCCCCAAGCTTGGCAAAAGCCAAGGGGATTGCCCATACCAATGCTTAGTTGTCTTCCTTTGGTGGTGATGGTGGTGGTGTTGTTGAAGTAGTGTGATCCTCCGTCTTCCAAGGCATAGGTGCTCCATCATGGCAGGATGAACGAGTCGCCGGAATCCTCAAATCTGCAGCCAACCGTATTGATTTAAATCTATACTCATACTCACAGTTTTGGTTCTGCAGGTCATAGATCTGGCCCTGAAGTTGATCAACCCTGTCATAGAGCCTGGAGAGGTGCTTCCCAATGTCAATAGCATCCATCTTGTGATTGCTGGTGAACTCCGTGATCATCATGTGGTTGGCGTTAAGTCCACGCTCCACCATCCCTTGGCACTTGAAGACTTGTTGCTCCATTGCTTCGAGCCTCGTCTCCACGCTTCCCGTCTTCTTAGGCCCCTCAACATCACGGATGTGCAACATTCCCTTGCTCATCTTGATAGATTGGGGGTGCTACAATACTTCCATGAGGTAGGGATTGATGACCTTCTCGAAGATCTTGTCCTTAGGAACTTTTGGGGAAGTCATGGCGATCTAGATCTGCAATAGAAACAGGCTCGAAACGAGAACATAGGAAAACTGCGCGATACGGAGGTCAAAACCCTCAGGCGTAAATATAATGATTTTTTCTGGACCAGAAGGAGTGCTCCGCAAGAAAACGTAGTCCGGGAGGCACACGAGGTGCCCACAAGCCCTGTTGTCGTGGCCAGGGGGGAGGCCGCGGCAACCAAGCTTGTGGCCGCCTCGTGGGCTCTCCGTACTACTTTTTATTTTTCTAATTTTCCATAAATTCCAAAACAGAGAAAATTTCCTATTGGAAAAGTTTCGGAGTCCAATTACTTACCTTATGTACTCCTCTGGAGTTGTGATATTGATGATATTGGTCTCAAAATTTATGGGAGTACCAGAGATGTAATGCTTGATTCTTTGCCCATTTACCACTCTAGGAAAATTACCTTCCGTGTTATTGATTTTGATGGCACCGGAACGATATACTTCCTCGACAACGTAGGGACCTTCCCATTTAGAGAGAAGCTTGCCTGCGAAGAATCTTAAACGAGAATTGTATAGCAGGACATAATCACCTACATTGAACTCTCGTTTTTGTATTATTTTATCATGCCATCTCTTAACCTTTTCCTTGAACAACTTGGCATTCTCATATGCATGGGCCCTCCATCCATCTAATGAGCTGATATCAAACAACCGCTTCTCACCGGCAAGTTTGAAATCAAAGTTGAGCTCTTTGATTGCCCAATAAGCTTTGTGTTCCAGCTCAAGAGGTAAATGACAGGCCTTACCGTAAACCATTTTATACGACGACATGCCCATGGGATTCTTATAAGCAGTCCTATAAGCCCATAGTGCATCGTCAAGTTTGCTAGACCAATTCTTTCGAGATTTATTGACGGTCTTTTGTAAGATCAATTTGATCTCCCTATTACTCAAATCCACTTGACCACTAGACTGAGGATGATAAGGAGATGCAACTCTATGGTTGACATCATAGTTAGCGAGCGTCTTACGGAAAACACCATGAATGAAGTGTGAACCGCCATCAGTCATCAGATATCTAGGGACTCCAAATCTTGGGAAAATGACTTCTTTAAGCATCTGAATAGAGATGTGGTGATCAGAATTTCTAGTGGGGATAGCCTCTACCCACTTAGTGACATAATCCGCAGCAACTAAGATGTGAGTATACCCATTGGAACTCGGGAAAGGTCCCATATAATCAAAGCCCCAGACATCAAATGGTTCAATGACAAGTGAATAGTTCATAGGCATTTCCTGACGCTTACTGATATTCCCTATCTTTGGCATTCTTCACAAGACAAGACAAACTTACGAGCATCCTTGAAGAGAGTGGGCCAATAGAAACTTGATTGCAATACCTTATGAGCAGTTCTGTCTCCAGCATGGTGTCCTCCGTAGGCTTCGAAATGACACTTCTGCAGGATCTGTCCCTATTCATGTTCAGGCACACAACGTCTAATAACACCATCTACTCCTTCCTTATAAAGGTGAGGATCATCCCAAAAGTAGTGCCTCAAATCAAAGAAGAATTTCTTCTTTTGCTGGTAGGTGAAACTGGGTGGTATGTATTTGGCTACGATATAGTTTGCGTAATCAGCATACCACGGTGCACTATGTGAAGTGCGGATGACATTCAATTGCTCATCAGGAAAGCTGTCATCAATCGGTCGTGGGTCATCAAGGACATTCTCTAGCCTAGACAAGTTGTCTGCTACAGGGTTATCGTCACCCTTTCGGTCAACAACGTGCAAATCAAATTCCTGTAGAAGGAGAACCCATCTGATTAGCCTAGGCTTAGCGTCCTTCTTCTCCATAAGGTACTTAATAGCAGCATGATAAGAGTGAATAGTGACTTTGGAGTCAACTATATAAGATCTAAACTTTTCACATGCAAACACGACTGCTAAAAACTCCTTCTCCGTAGTGGCATAGTTTCTTTGGGCACTGTCTAGAGTTTTACTAGCGTAGTGAATGACATTCAACTTCTTGTCAACTCTTTGTCCTAGAACAGCACCAACTGCATAATCACCAGCACCGCACATGATTTCAAAGGGCAAGTTCCAATCAGGTGGTTGAACATTAGGTGCGGTTATCAAGGCCTTCTTAAGTATTTCGAAATCTTCCTCACAATCCTCATAAAAAACAAAAGGAACATCCTTCTGCAAGAGGTTGGTGAGAGGCCTAGAAATCTTAGAGAAGTCTTTAATGAACCTTCTATAGAAACCAACATGACCTAGGAAACTTCGTATACCTCTGATATCTGTGGGGCAAGGCATTTTCTCAATTGCATCTACCTTAGCCTTATCAACTTCAATGCCTTTCTCAGAGATTTTGTGTCCTAAGACGTGATGGGTAACGTAGCTTAAATTCAAAATTTTCCTACGCATATTCAGATCTTCCTATGGAGAGACCAGCAACGAGAGAGGGGTAAGAGCATCTTCATACCTTTGAAGATTGCTAAGCGGAAGCGTTGCTAGAACGCGGTTGATGGAGTCGTACTCGCAGCGATTCCGATCTAGTGCCGAACTACGGCACCTCCGCGTTCAACACACGTGCAGCCCAGTGACGTCTCCCGCACCTTGATCCGGCAAGGAGGAGGGAGAGGTTGGGGAAGAACTCCAGCAGCACGATGGCATGGTGTCGATGGAGAGACGAGGTCTCCCGGCAGGGCTTCGCCAAGCACCGGCAGAGAAGAGGAGAAAGAAGAGCAGGGCTGCGCCGAGGGAGAGGGAAAAGTCTATCTCTCAATGGCCAAAAGTGCCCGATATATATGGGGGGAGGGGAGAGGGGGTGCCACCCCTAGGGTTCCCACCCTAGGGGGTGCGGCAGCCCCCCCCCCCCAGATGGGAGGTGCGGCGGCCAGAGGGGGGAGGAGAGGGTGGCGCACCACCTGGTGGGCCTTAGGCCCACCTGGCTTAGGGTTTGCCCCCCCCCTTTTCTCTCCCCTGCGCATTGGGCTGAGTGGGGAGGTACACCAGCCCACCTAGGGGCTTGTTCCCACCCCCACTTGGCCCACCTTACCTCCCGTGGTCGTTGCCCCCCTTCGGTGGTCCCCCGGGGCCACCTCCGGTGGTTCCCGTGGTCCCGGTACGTTACCGGTGATGCCCGAAACACTTCCGGTATCCTAAACCATCCGTCCTATATATCAATCTTTACCTCCGGACCATTCTGGAGCTCCTCGTGACGTCCGGGATCTCATCCGGGACTCCGAACAACTTTCGGTAACCTCGTATAACAATTCCCTATAACCCTAGCGTCATCGAACCTTAAGTGTGTAGACCCTACGGGTTCGGGAGACAGGCAGATATGACCGAGACACCTCTCTGGCCAATAACCATCAGCGGGGTCTGGATACCCATGGTGGCTCCCACTTGCTCCACGATGATCTCATCGGATGAACCATGATGTCAAGGATTCAATCAATCCCGTATACGATTCCCTTTGTCTGTCGGTATAGAACTTGCCCGAGATTCGATCGTCGGTATACCTATACCTTGTTCAATCTCGTTACCGGTAAATCTCTTTACTCGTTCCATAGCACATCATCGTGTGACTAACTCCTTAGTCACATTGAGCTCATGATGATGTTCTACCGAATGGGCCCAGAGATACCTCTCCGTCACACGGAGTGACAAATCCCGATCTTGATTCGTACCAACCCAACAGACACTTTCGGAGGTACCCGTAGTGCACCTTTATAGTCACCCAGTTACGTTGTGACGTTCGATACACCCAAATCACTCCTACGGTATCCGGGAGTTGCACAATCTCATGGTCGATGGAAAAGATACTTGACATTAGAAAAGCTTTAGCATACAAACAATACGATCTAGTGCTATGCTTAGGATTGGGTCTTGTCCATCACATCATTCTCCCAATGATGTGATCCCGTCATCAATGACATCTAATGCCCATGATTAGGAAACCATGATCATCTATTGACTAACGAGCTAGCCAACTAGAGGCTTGCTAGGGACACATTGTGATCTATTTATTCACACATGTATTACTGTTTCCTGTTAATACAATTATAGCATGAACAATAGACGATTATCATGAACAAGGAAATATGATAATAACCATTTTATTATTGCCTCTAGGGCATATTTCCAACATTAACCATGAAGTTCAAGACGAGGTTGGTATCTTTGCATCTCTGTAAGACTCGATCAAGGTTGCTGATGCAATCGTCAAAGGAAGAACCGTAAACGGAGAAATCATCCATGAAAACCTCAACAATCTTTTCACAAAAGTCAGAGAATATAGCCATCATACATCTTTGAAAGGTGGCAGGTGCATTGCACAAGCCAAAAGGCATACTTCTATAAGCAAAGGTACCGAAGGGGCAGGTGAAAGTGGTTTTCTCCTGATCAGATTGTGCAACAGGTATTTGCGAGAAACCTGAATAACCATCTAGAAAGCAGAAGTGTGTGTGTTTAGATAGCCTTTCTAGCATTTGGTCGATAAACGACAAAGGATAATGGTCTTTCCCGGTTGCCTTGTTCAGTTTCCGGAAGTCTATCACCATCCTATAGCCAGTAATAATCCTCTGTGGGATTAGTTCATTCTTATCATTAGGAACGACGGTGATACCTCCCTTCTTAGGTACGCAATGTATTGGACTTACCCAATCACTATGAGCAATAGGATAAATGATTCCTGCTTCCAGAAGCTTTAATATTTCTTTTCTCACGACCTCTTTCATCCTCGGATTTAGTCTCCGTTGATGATCAGCAACTGGCTTAGAATCAGGATCAGTTTTAATCTTGTGGTGGCATAGAGTAGGACTAATACCCTTTAGATCATCAAGAGTATATCCAATAGCAGCACGGTGCTTCCTTTAATAACTTCTTCTCTTCGTGATTCGAGAGGTGAGCACTAATAATAACAGGATATATCTCCTTCTCATCAAGATAGGCATACTTAAGAGTATCTGGTAACTGTTTTAGCTCGAACAGAGGATCACCCTTTGGTGGGGGAGGATCCCCAAGCAGTTCAACAAGCAGATTATTCTTGAGAATAGGATATTGTTCTAAGACAATTTTATCTATCTCATCTCTTTCATCCATATGCATATAATTTTCATGCTCAAGCAGATATTGCTCTAAAGGATCCGTAGGAGGTATGGCAATAGAAGCAAGAGCAATGATTTCATCCCTACTAGACGACTCTTTTTCATGGGGTTTTCTTTCACACTTAGAGAAGTTAAATTCATGAGACACACCCTCGAAACTAACAGTGACAGTCTGTTTAATGCAATCAATGTGAGCATTGACAGTGTTGAGAAAGGGTCTACCAAATATGATGGGGCAGAAGCTATCTTGTGCAGTAGGAAGGACGAGGAAATCAGTAGGATACTTTGTCTTACCACACAAGACTTCTACGTCTCTCACAATTCCGAGAGGGTAGATAATGTCTCTATTAGCTAGCATAATAGTGACATCAATGGGTTCTAACTCAGCACGTAAAATCTCATCTTTGATTTCATCATATAGGGACCGGGGTATTGCACTAACACTAGCACCCATGTCACATAAGCCATGATAACAGTGATCTCCTATCTTGACAGAAACAACGGGCAGGCCAACTACAGCTCCGTATTTGTCTTTCGCGTGAGGTTTAGCTATTCTAACGGAGTCCTCACAGAATTTGATAACATGCCCGTCTATGTCTTCGACTAAGAGATCTTTGATAATAGGAACACTAGGTTCAACTCTAATTTCCTCAGGGGGTGCAAGTGGCCTAATGTAACCCCTACGTATCACAGTTGGAGCTTTAGAATAATCCTTTTTCCTAGCAGGGTAAGGTGGTTTCTCAGCGTAGGCACAAGGAACAATAGGATCACTAAAGGCAATGACTTTCTCTTAAACTAGACTGGGTTTAACTATGTTGACTTCTACAGGAGGATGATACTTAAACCACTTTTCTTTGGGAAGATCAACATGAGCAGCAAAAGATTCACATAGAGAAGCTACTATCTCACAGTCAAGTCCATACTTAGCGCTAAAATCTCTAGAAGTGTTTGTTTCAACAAAAGATTTAACGCAATCAAACTTGAAATTCATACCTGACTCCTTACCTTCTTCAAGCTCCCAATCTTCAGAGTTACGTTTGATTCTTTCCAATAAATTCCACTTGTGGTCAATATCCTTCTTCATAAAAGAACCGGTACAAGAAGTGTCAAGCATGGTACGATCTTCATGAGAAAGCCGAGCATAAAAGTTTTGAGTGATAATTTCTCTCGAGAGCTCATGATTGGGGCATGAATATAACATTGATTTAAGCCTCCCCCAAGCTTGAGCTATGCTTTCCCTGTCACGAGGCCAAAAGTTACAAATATAATTCTGATCACGATGTACTAAATGCATAGGATAAAACTTTTGATGAAATTCCAATTTCAACCGATTGTAGTCCCATGATCCAGTATCATCACATAGCCTATACCATGTCAACGCCTTATCCTTCAAAGATAAAGGAAAGACTTTCTTCTTTACCTCATCCTCGAGCAAACCTGCAAGCTTAAATAAACCACAAACTTCATCTACATAGATCAGATGCAAGTCTGGATGTGATGATCCATCTCCTGTAAAAGGATTAGCCAGCAGTTTCTCAAGCATACCCGAAGGAATTTCATAAAAGATATTTTCAGTAGGTACCTCAGGTTGAGGAACAACTCCTCGTGCTTCCGTTCGTGGTGAAGATACCCCGAACAAACTCCTCAAAGGAACAGTTTCCATAGTGACAAGTGACAATAAATTTCAGCACAGTATATAAATGTTTCCTTACCAAATTCCACTTACCAAAGGCGCTTCCTTCCCCGGCAACGGCACCAGAAAAGAGTCTTGATGACCCACAAGTATAGGGGATCAATCGTAGTCCTTTCGATAAGTAAGAGTGTCGAACCCAACGAGGATAAGAAGGCTCTGATAAACGGTTTTCAACAAGGTAATAACTGCAAGCACTGAAAGTAGCGGTAACAAGTGATGGTGTAGTGAGGTGAAACGTAGCAAGCGAAAAGTAACAAGTAAAAATTAGTAGCAACGGTGCAGCAAAGTGACCCAATACCTTTTGTAGCAAGGGACAAGCTTGAGCAAAGTCATATAAGAGGAAAAACGCTCCCGAGGACACACCGGAATTTCTGTCATGCTAGTTTCAGCATGTTCATATGATTCGCGTTTGTTACTTTGATAGTTTGATATGTGGGTGGATCGGAGCTTGGGTACTGCCCTTACTTGGACAAGCATCCCACTTATGATTAACCCCTCTCGCAAGCATCCGCAACTACGAAATAAGAATTAAGACCAGTTCTAACCATAGCATTAAACTAGTGGATCCAAATCAGCCCCTTACGAAGCAGCGCATAGACTGGGGTTTAAGCTTCTGTCACTCTAGCAACCCATCATCTACTTAGTACTCCCCAATGCCTTCCTCTAGGCCCAAGTATGGTGAAGTGTTATGTAGTCGACGTTCACATAACACCACTAGAGGAAAAACAACATACAACGTATGAAAATACCGAACGAATACCAAGTTCACATGACAATTATTAGCATGACTTATCCCATGTCCTCAGGAACAAAAGTAACTACTCACAAAGCATAATCATAATCATGATCAGAGGTGTAATGAATAGCATCAAGGATCTGAACATAAACTCTTCCACCAAGTAATCCAACTAGCATCAACTACAAAGAGTAATTAACACTACTAGCAACCTTACAAGTACCAATCGGAGTCGCGAGACGGAGATTGGTTACAAGAGATGAACTAGGGTTTGAGAGGAGATGGTGCTGATGAAGATGTTGATGGAGATGACTCCCCTCCGACGAGAGGAGTGTTGGTGATGACGATGGCGACGATTTCCCCCTCCGGGAGGGAAGTTTCCCCGGCAGGATCGTCCTGCCGGAGCTCTAGATTGGATCTGCTCAAGTTCCGCCTCGTGGCGGCGGCGAATCCATGAAAAAGCTCTACCCTAATTTCTTCTCGGACGAAACCCTTCATATAGCAAAAGAGGGGGGCCAGTGGGCCACCAGGGTGCCCACAAGCCCTATTGCTGCGGCCAGGGGGGTAGGCCGCGGCAACCAGGCTTGTGGGCCCCTGGTTTCTCCCCTTTGACACTTCTTTCGTCCAGTATTTTTTGTACACTCCCAAAAAAATCCACGTTGATTTTCAGGGCATTTGGAGTTGCGCAGAATAGAGGACTCAGACTTGCTCCTTTTCCAGTCCAGAATTCCAGCTGCCGGTATTCTCCCTCTTCAAATAAATCTTGCAAAATAAGAGAGAAAAGGCATAAGTAAGGTTCCACAAAGTATAATAACAGCCCATAAAGCGATAAATATCAACATGAAAGCATGATGCAAAATGGACGTATCAGTCATCCACATATAATATTAGAAATGCCACAGAGCTCCCACTCACTTTCTTGTAAATACAAGATTCTCCAACCACTTGTATAAACCCAAATGCTTTGATCACCTCATCAAAGCGCTTATTCCAACTCCGAGATGCTTGCACCAGTCCATAAATGGATCGCTGGAGCTTGCATACTTTGTTAGCATTCTTTGGATTGGCAAAACCTTCGGGTTGCATCATATACAACTCTTCCTTAAGAAAACCATTATTTTGACATCCATCTACGAGATTTCATAATCGAAAAATGCAGCTATTGCTAACATGATTTGGACGGACTTAAGCATCGCTACCGGTGAGAACGTCTCATCGTAGTTAACTCCTTGAACTTGTGAAAAACCCTTTGCCACAAGTCGAGCTTTATAAACGGTCACATTACCGTCTGCGTCCGTCTTCTTCTTAAAGATCCATTTGTTCTAAATAGCCTTGCGGCCTTCAGGTAGTACTTCCAAAGTCCACACTTTGTTTTCGTACATAGATCCTATCTCGGACTTCATGGCCTCCAGCCATTTGTTGGAATCCGGGCCCACCATTGCTTCTTCATAATTTGTAGGTTCATTGTTGTCTAACAACATGATTGATAAGACAGGATTACCATACCACTCAGGAGTAGTACGTGACCTTGTCGACCTGCGAGGTCCGATAGAAACATGATCCGAAGTTTCATGATCATCATCATCAACTTCCTCCTCAACCGGCGTCGCAACGGCAGGGGTTTCCCCTTGCCCTGCACCACCATCTAGAGGGACTAGAGGTTCGACAACCTCATCAACTTCTATCTTCCTCTCACTCAATTCTTTCGAGAGAAACTCCTTCTCAAGAAAAGCTATGTTTTTAGCAACAAACACTTTGCCCTCGGATTTGAGATAGAAGGTGTACCCAACTGTCTCCTTTGGGTAACCTATGAAGACACACTTTTCCGCTTTGGGTTCCAGCTTTTCAGGCTGAAGCTTTTTGACATAAGCATCACATCCCCAAACTTTAAGAAATGACAACTTCGGTCTTTTGCCATACCACAGTTCGTATGGTGTCGTCTCAATGGATTTTGATGGTGCCCTATTTAAAGTGAATGCAGCTGTCTCTAATGCATAACCCCGAAATGATAACGGCAAATCGGTAAGAGACATCATAGATCGCACCATTTCTAATAAAGTACGATTATGATGTTCGGACACACCATTACGTTGTGGTGTTCAAGGCGGTGTCAACTGTGAAAAAAATTCCACATTGTCTTAAGTTAGCACCAAACTCGAAACTCAATATTCACCCCCACGATCAGACCGTAGGAACTTGATCTTCTTGTTATGATGATTTTGAACTTCACTCTGAAATTGCTTGAACTTCTCAAATGTTTCAGACTTGTGCTTCATCAAGTAGATATATCCATACCTACTCAAATCGTCATTGAAGGTGAGAAAATAACGATATCCGCCGCATGCCTCCACACACATCGGTATGTATGATTTTCGACAAGTCACTTGCATGCTCCATTGTTCCGAAGAATGGAGTCTTAGTCATCTTGCCCATGAGGCATGGTACACACGTTTCAAGTGATTCAAAGTCAAGTGACTCCAAAAGTCCATCGGAATGGAGTTTCTTCATGTGCTTTACACCAATATGACCTAAGCGCTGTGCCACAAAAACATGGCGCTATCATTGTTAACTCTAACTCTTTTGGTCTCAATGTTATGTATATGTGTATCATCGCTATCAAGATTCAATATGAACAATCCTCACACATTGGGTGCATGACCATAAAAGATATTACTCATAGAAATAGAACAACCATTATTCTCTGACTTAAACGAGTAACCGTCTCGCAATAAACAAGATCCAGATATAATGTTCATGCTTAACCAGGCACTAAATAACGATTATTTAAGTTCATAACTAATCCTGATGGTAACTGAAGTGAAACTGTGCCAACGGCGATTGCATCAACCTTGCAACCATTTCCCACACGCATCGTCACTTCATCCTTCGCCAGCCTTCGTTTATTCCGCAGTTCCTGTTTTGAGTTGCAAATATGAGCAACAGAACCGGTATCGAATACCAAGGCACTACTAAGAGAGTTGGTTAAGTACACATCAATAACATGTATATCGGATATACCTGATTTTTCCTTGGCCGCCTTCTTATCAGCCAAATACTTGGGGCAGTTGCGCTTCCATTGACCTAGTCCCTTGCAATAATAACACTCTGTTTCAGGCTTATGCCTAGCCTTGGGTTTCTTTGTCGGATTGGCAACAGGCTTGCCGCTCTTCTTGGAGTTACCCTTCTTGCCTTTGTCGTTTCTCTTGAAACTAGTGGTCTTATTGACCATCAACACTTGATGCTCTTTCCGGAGTTCTGACTCTATGACTTTCAGCATCGTGAATAACTCGCCGGGTAACTTGTTCATCCCTTGCATGTTATAGTTCAACACAAAGCTCTTGTAGCTTGGTGGCAGTGATTGAAGAATTCTGTCAGTGATAGCCTCTTGCGGGAGTTCAATCCCCAACTCAGCTAGATGGTTTGAGTACCCAGACATTTTGCGCACATGTTCACTGACAGACGAATTCTCCTCCATCTTGCAAGCATATAATTTATCGGAGGTCTCATATCTCTCGATCCGGGCGTTCTTCTAAAAGATAAACTTCAACTCCTGGAACATCTCATATGCTCCATGATGCTCAAAGCGACGTTGAAGTCCCGGCTCTAAGCCATACAAGACTGCACATTGAACTACTCAGTACTCCTCCTTACGTGTTAACCACGCGTTCTTAACATCTTGGTCAGCCGTAGCGGGTGGTTCATCTCCTAGCGCAGCATTAAAGACATAATCCTTCTTCCGAGCTTGCAGGAGCAACTTAAGATTACGAGCCCAGTTGTAACGACCAAACCTCGAAGGATTTGAGTCTCTGTACTTTACTGTGCTAGTCCCTGGATCGACTCGCTAGCACACACAGCATAGATGAAAACCAGATATAGCAAGTGCTACCTAATAGTCAAGTTTTAATTTTTTTACTACAATTAACTCACATATGGTTGAATTGGCATCACCAACTTCAACCTATTACCTTTATTAAGTTTCCCACCAAATTTTATTAAGTGTATCATCTGTCAAGATCATCCAACAACTGTAATGGCCTAGATGCTCAATATTGTCCATAACCGGGGACACGGCTAATCATGATTAGTTTATACACTCTACAGAGGTTTGCACACTGTACCCACTAGACCCAACCCAAAGATTGAGACAAAGTATTTCAGAAGCAGTCACCTCCACCCAACAGCAAGCCGGTACACCTATTTATATCTACATCTGCTAGCTTTGCCCAAGCAAGGTTCCCACAACCTACTCAACTAAGCCAGAGCCCATATAGCTAGTGGTTGCGCATGGAAGCTACTAGTCACTAAGTCTGTCTGATCTTTTTGAACCTGGGCGGCATTCCACTTACATTCAGAGGGTAGAAACCATGATGTTCTTGAAACCACCCAGCAATACCATATCCGCCCAGAGGTGTATTATATCCTGAATTACTACTCAATTTATTTTGTAGTAATCCTCACATAAACCCAATGAATACAAAAACCAATCCCCGTCTACATAGCATAGCAAAATATATCTAACACGATCTTCAATGACGAGGGGATATAGCTCAATAGCATAGCATAATAATAATATCCCTATACATGCATAATTTTTCATAGGGTGATATAATACTACATGCATAAAAAAAATAGGTGAAGGATGATCAATATGTAACTTGCCTTGATTCTGGTTCAGAAAGTCACACTCCTAGCAATAGTTTGTGTCGCACTCCGCACAATCTACACGTTGCAAACAATCACACCAATCAATCACCACAATCACATAACACCAAATAAAACCATGGGCAATAAAAACAACTTGTTTAAACCAAAGCATAAATAGCATCGCAGTAGGTATAAAATCATCTACATGCTGATACGATGACAACGCAAATAGAATCAACTAAATCGGATGAACGGTTTGCAAAATATGGCCTCCGGTAGGTCTAAAATAAATCTGATTTAACAAAAAAAATTAATTTTCGCAAAACTGAAAACTACTGGTTCTAACATGTTTTACTCATCAATACGAGATCACAGGAAAAAGAATTTCCTGATTCGGAGTTACGAGCAAAAAGATAAACGTGTTTCAAAATCTTATCGAGAATCTGATAGAGCTAAAAACAGGTTAAAAACAGATTTTATTCGCCCAGAAGCTGTTCATCGGGATTTGATGAATCGGATCGTGTGTGCGTTCTCACCACGAACAGCGGGGAAAAACGGAACTGTCTCGATGTGGCTCCTCCGATGGTGCTCCGGTGGCGGTCGAACGGACTCTGGTGATGGCGGCCCCGCGAACTCTGGCGAACACGGACGAACTTCGGTGGTGCTCCGGTGTTGCTCCACGGTGCTCGAGGCTGCTGCGCGTGCGAGGCGGCGGCGCATTCTGGCTCGCGAGGAAGGTGGATGCTCTGTGCATGCGGGGCGGATCGGAACTAATCGAGGCAGGGAAAAATCGGGTCCTCGGGCTTAATGCCCTCGCTGGGAGGAGTCCAGGGCTCGGTGTCGGTCTCGGGAAGCTGGGATACTGTGTCCGCCTCGGTCTGGGAGGGAAGGGAATCCTGGTCGGTTTGGGATTAGGGGCAGGGAGCTGGGGCTCGCTGGCCAGGAGCTGGGTCGATGGTGTGAGCTAGCCTGGGGCTCGGTCCTGGCCCATGCCAGAGGTTCGGTCGGCTGGGCCGACCCCTGCTGCTGTGCGCTGGGGCACGAGGCTGTGGTGCGTGGGGCTGGTTCGCTGGGTGTGGCCACCAGCGCTGGTGGGAGGCTGGCTCGATGGAGCTGCTAGCCTGGTCAACGCTAGGAGCCCTGGGGCTCGCTGGCTAGGGGCATGCAACGATGGAATCGCTGGTGCGCTGGGGCTGATGGCCCTCGTGGCGCAGGGGTACATGCCACCTAGCGCTAGCGGTGGGGGCAGGAGCTGCGCTCGAGGGGGGGCTGCGGTCAACGCCTGGGCACGTGGGGTTTCTCATGGCAGGAGCCTGGCTGGCTCGATGCGCTAGCTAGCGCTGGGACTGATGGAGCCTGGGCTCGGTGGGATCCCTGGTTCGATGGGAACAGGGTGCTGGCCTGCCAGCTCAGTGTTGGTGGGCGGGCCCCTGGTGGTTTCCTTTTTTATATATAAGAAAACAGTTACGAAAAATAAGATTTAAAAGAAAACAAATAAATATATTTTTTCTAGCTAAATAAATACAAACAAATATATACTTATATAAATATATACTACGATAGTAATATATATACACACAAAATACATACATACAATATACGCATATAGTAATATATATATATATATAATATATATATATATATATATATATATATATATATATTAAAATGCTAATAAAGACATATATATAAGTACAAAATAAAACCACCTAATAAATAATAAAGGAACCTAGTTCCACCTAATGCAAACTTTTGAAAATAGCTTTTATGCAATAGGACGAACAACGAGCTTTTAAAAACTCAACTAAAAATAATTTTGAACATTATAAAATTTGCAAAACCAAGTCGGTGACTCCAAATAATATTCGAAACATTATGCACTTTTATTTGACAGGGGAGAAGTCATATTATCTCCACTCCAATAAATTGCCTGAAGTTGCAAAATGAATAAAATTTTCAGATGAGCAAATAATGCATAGAAAAATATGAGATGCATATGAATGATCTATTAACACCCGAATTTAAGAAAATTGGGATGTTACAAACCTACCCCCCTTAAGATGAATCTCGCCCTCGAGATTCGGGTTGGCTAGCAAATAGGTGTGGGTGATCCTGCTTGAGATCCTCCTCTCGTTCCCAAGTAGCCTCTTCTTCTGTATGATGATCCCACTGAACTTTGCATAATCTGATTGCCTTGGTGCGAGTAATTCTCTCTGCTGTCTCCAGAATTTTAACAGGCTTCTCCTCATATGTCAAGTCAGTCTCCAACTGAATTGCCTCAAGTGGCACTGTATCTCTTAAAGGAACATCTGCCATCTCGGCATGACACTTCTTCAGCTGGGATACGTGAAACACATTATGAACTCCTCACAAAGCTTCTGGCAACTCCAGCTGATAAGCTACCTCTCCTCGATGCTCCAAGATCTTGTAAGGCCCCACAAAGCATGGTGCTAACTTACCTTTGATTCCAAACCTCTTAATTCCACGAAGTGTTGAAACTCTAAGGTATGCACGGTCTCCTACCTCATATGTCACCTCCTTACGCTTTGCATCGGCATAACTTTTCTGTCTGGACTGTGCTATCTTTAGCCTGTCACGAACCAACCTGACTTTCTCCTCAGCATCTCTAATTAAGTATGGTCCAAAGAACTGACGCTCTCCAACCTCATCCCACATCAATGGCGTCCTGCACTTCCTCCCATACAGAAACTCAAACGGTGCCATCTCCAAACTAGCCTGATAACTGTTATTATATGAGAACTCTACATATGGTAAATTATCATCCCAACTGGACCCGTAGTCCAAAGCACAAGCTCTCAACATATCCTCCAATATCTGGTTCACCCTCTCAGTCTGCCCATCTGTCTGTGGATGGAATGCTGTACTGAACTCCAGTCTAGTACCCAATGATTCATGTAACTGACGCCAAAATTTAGAAGTGAACTGAGTACCTCTATCAGACACTACCTTCTTTGGAACTCCATGGAGACAGACAATTCTGGACATATAGATCTTTGCTAGCTTAGCACTGGTATAGGTAGTCTTTACCGGGATGAAGTGGGCGACTTTAGTCAAACGATCAACAACTACCCAAATAGAATCATAACCTGATCGAGTCCTGGGTAATCCAGTGATGAAATCCATACCAATATGATCCCACTTCCAATCAGGTATAGGCAAGGGTTGTAACAAACCTGCTGGTTTCTGATGCTCTGCTTTAACTCTCTGGCACACATCACATACCGCAATATACTCAGCAATTTCCCTCTTCAGGCTAGGCCACCAAAATCTCTCCCTCAAATCTAAATACATCTTAGTATTACCTGAGTGGATAGAATAAGGTGAATCATGCGCCTCCTGAAGAATCAACTTCCTTATATCTGCATCCTGAGGTACACAAGTACGCTTCTCAAACCATATGGTTCCACGTTCATCCTCATGGAAATCCTTTGCTTTCCCTTTCAGCATATTCTCCTTTATCTCAGCAATATACTTATCATCCTTTTGAGCTTCTGTAATTCTGTCAAGCAAAGTAGGCCTTACCTCAAGTGTAGCCAAATAGCCTCTAGGGACCATCTCCAATCTCAGATTTTTGAACTGCTCACATAACTCCGATGGCATATCATCAATATTAATTGCATTAGCATGGCTCCTACGACTCAATGCATCAGCAACAACATTAGCCTTACCAGGATGATACTGTACATTCAAATCATAATCCTTAATAAGCTCCAACCATCTCCTCTGTCTGAGATTCAACTCCCTTTGAGTAAAAATATACTTCAAGCTCTTATGATCAGTAAATATATCACAATGATTACCAACGAGATAATGCCTCCAAGTTTTCAACGCATGCACAACTAAGGCTAACTCCAAATCATGTGTAGGATAATTATGCTCATGATTCTTAAGCTGACGTGAAGCATAAGAAACAACTTTACCTTCCTGCATCAAAACACTCCCAAGTCCTTGACGAGAAGCATCACAATATACCTGGAAGTCTTTGTGTATGTCTGGCAGAGTTAAGACTGGTGCTGTGACTAAACGCTGCTTCAACTCCTGAAAGCTAGCTTCGCAATCATCAGTCCAAACAAACTTATTCCCCTTCTTCAACAATTCAGTCATAGGCTTTGCAATCTTTGAGAAATTCTCAATAAACCTTCTGTAATAACCTGCTAAGCCCAAAAAGCTGCGAATCTCACCAACTGACGTGGGTGTCTCCCACTCTGTAATAGCAGCAACCTTGGATGGATCAACTGCAACTCCATTACCTGATATAACATGGCCAAGGAATGCTACCTCATCCAGCCAAAACTCACATTTGCTTAACTTGGCATACAACTCGTGCTCCCTCAGTTTATCCAACACCAAACGCAGATGCACTTCATGCTCTTGCTTATTCTTGGAGAACACCAATATATCATCAATGAAAACAACCAAAAATTTATCCAAGAACTCCATAAACACCTTGTTCATCATATTCATGAAGTATGCTGGGGCATTAGTCAATCCAAATGACATAACAGTATACTCATACAGCCCATACCTCGTAGTGAAAGCAGTCTTTGGAATATCTTGCTCACGAATCTTTAATTGATGATAACCAGAACGAAGATCAATCTTAGAAAACACAGTAGCTCCCTCCAACTGGTCAAACATATCATTTATCATAGGCAAAGGATACTTATTCTTAATGGTTACCTCATTCAGGGAACGATAATCAACACACATCCTCAAGGTCCCATCCTTCTTCTCAACAAACAAAACAGGGGCTCCCCAAGGTGATGAACTTGGGCGAATAAATCCTTGTGCCTGTAATTCCCTTAACTGCTTCTTCAATTCCTCCAACTCTTGAGGAGGCATTCTGTATGGTCTCTTTGCAATGGGCCCAGTACCAGGCATTAAATCAATGAGAAACTCAATATCTCTATCTGGTGGCATACCTGGCAACTCCTCCGGAAACACATCTGGATAATCCTTCACAACTGGCACCTCTTCTAGGCTACCCCCCTTAAGAGAGTTCACCTGCATCCTCTTATGCTGATACTTACATACATATTTGATTCTCTTCCCTCCTGGTGCATTGAGAGAAATATATCGACTAGCACAATCAATAACTCCTTCGTATAATTGTAACCAGTCCATACCCAAAATAATATCCAAACCTTGTGACTTCAATATGATCAAATCTGTAGGGAACTCATGCTTCCCAATAGACAAGTTTAACTGATGACAACCAACACCTGCTATCATCTCAGCTCCTGGGGAACTCACTCTAATAGGCATACTAAGGGTTTTGGTTGGCAATCCATGTTTATCAACGAATACCCTCGAAATAAATGAATGCGATGCACCAGTATCAAAAATAAAAAGAGCGGGTACTGAATTGATCAAAAACTTACCAATCACTGCATCAGGCTCATTATAGACCTCCTC
Organism: Hordeum vulgare subsp. vulgare; assembly: GCF_904849725.1. Lineage (NCBI taxonomy): Eukaryota > Viridiplantae > Streptophyta > Magnoliopsida > Poales > Poaceae > Hordeum > Hordeum vulgare. The sequence continues at coordinate 547,455,712 of NC_058521.1, read as the reverse complement.
CACATTTACATTGTTAACATGACCCTTTTGAAAGGGGTTTGGCTTGATGACTCCAGAATTCCCATTACCATTATTGCTCTCTGGGCATGCATTGGAGTAGTGGCCCATCTTTCTGCACTTGAAGCACTGGACCTGATTAAGGTCTCTCTGCACTGGCACATTCTGGCGGTTCTGGTTATTATTACCTCCATTACCATTACCATTACCGTTGCCATTTTTGCCCTTGTGTCCATTATGATGATGGTGGCCATTATGATTGTGGCCATTACCTCCATGATGATGATGCCCATTACCTCCATGCCGATGATGTCCATTACCTCCATGATTATGATATGAAGTGTGTGGCTTCTGCTGTGGTCCTAGATTAAACGTGTTGTTGCTATCTTCCTCTTGCGGTTCTCTATTGCGTGATGCTTTCCCTCAAGCACAATAGCCTTATCAACAAGCTCCTGATAATTACCAAAAGTGGCCACAGTCAACTGAACTCCCAAATCATCATTCAGGCCCTCCAAGAACTTCTCCTGTCTAGCTGCATCAGTATTAACATCATTAGGAGCATAACGTGCAAGTTTATTGAAATCCTCCACATACTCATTAACTGAGCGACCTCCCTGACGCAAGCTGCGAAACTCCTTCTTCTTTAGACTCATGGCGCCAACGGACACATGTGCGGCGCGGAAAGCTGCCTCAAACTTCGCCCATGTGATAGTATCAATGGGATAGGTGACCAAGTAGTTGTCCCACCAAGCTGCGGCAGGACCCTCCAATAGATGTGAGGCAAACCTCACCCTCTCTGCATCTGTGCATCCAACGGTCTGCAGGTTCCTACCAATAGAACAAAGCCAATCATCCGCCATAATAGGTTCAGGGCTGCTGGAGAACCTCTGAGGATTCAACCTCAAGAACCTAGTAAGCATATCCATAGGTGGAGGAGGCGGTGGGTTGTTGTTGTTATTGTTGGCCAAACTCTGGGCAAGCAATTGGATCAACTAGCCTTGTCCCTCAAGTATCTGCCGCACATATCCTGGCGGTGCATCATTGCCATTGCCATTATTGTTGCCTGCTCCTGCATTCATGTCCCTAGGCTCACGTCTCGGCGACATCTGGTGGGCGAGAATAGATAAGAAAATAGATAGAATGGGTCTAGAGGAATATAGATATTCTACCCATATGCATATTATGATCAAGGTAATATATACGAGACAACAAAACACCATAGCAATAACACAAACAAGCATAACAATAATCAATCATGTCTATATATATAGTTGAATAATTCCGACAAGATCCTAATTTAACAAACAAGCAAAATAACAATCAAGCAAGCAACCTAGTATCGTCATGCCACAAAGCGGGCATAAACAAATACGCTAACACATTAATATCGCAAATAAAACAAGATAAGTGGTGGTCTCAGCACTAGTTCCTACTTAAGCTGGTCAAGATACTTGAGTGGTTGTCTAATGAAAGAGTAAGATGTAGACAAAGTTTATAGAATAAATTTTTCACTCCTATGGCTTTTCTAATCTATTTTCTAGGTCCACGACCTATAGTCAATGCATTGCTCTGATACCATCTGTAACGACCAAACCTCGAAGGATTTGAGTCTCTGTGTTTTACTTTGCTAGTCCCTGGATCGACTCGCTAGCACACACAGCATAGATGAAAACCAGATATAGCAAGTGCATCATTTATTACAACGTATGATCCAGAATTTATAAAATATAACCATCTGCATAGCACTTAGCTAGCTCTTATTCTATTAAACAGCGGAAAAGTAGCAGAATAATAATGATGAGTCCCATCATAGCCCACTGGCGATGTTGAGTGAAGACTCGCGACCCTAAGGGTACCTTACTCCTCGTCTGAATATCCTGCAACATGATACGTTGCAGCCATATAGGTCAATACTTTGAATGTATTGGCAAGTTACACAGGAATAATAATAATCAGAGCTACATGTACATGCATAATATAACAAGAGAAAGACTGATGGTTATTTTGCAGAAAGCTGATTTTATCCTCATAGCTACCTAATAGTCAAGTTTTAATTTGTTTACTACAATTAACTCACATATGGTTGAATCGGCATCACCAACTTCAACCTATTACCTTTATTAAGTTTCCCACCAAATTTTATTAAGTGTATCATCTGTCAAGATCATCCAACAACTGTAATGGCCTAGCTGCTCAATATTGTCCATAACCGGGGACACGGCTAATCATGATTAGTTTATACACTCTGCAGAGGTTTGCACACTGTACCCACTAGACCCAACCCGAAGATTGAGACGAAGTCTTTCAGAAGCAGTCACCTCCACCCAACGGCAAGCCGGTACACCTATTTATATCTACATCTGCTAGCTTTGCCCAAGCAAGGTTCCCACAACCTACTCAACTAAGCTAGAGCCCATATAGCTAGTGATTGCGCACGGAAGCTACTAGTCACTAAGTTTGTCTGATCTTTTTGAACCCGGGCGGCATTCCACTTACATTCAGAGGGTAGAAACCATGATGTTCTTGAAACCACCCAGCAATACCATATCCGCCTAGAGGTGTATTATATCCTGAATTACTACTCAATTTATTTTGTAGTAATCCTCACATAAACTCAATGAATACAGAAACCAATCCCCGTCTACATAGCATAGCAAAATATATCTAACACGATCTTCAATGACGAGGGGATATAGCTCAATAGCATAGCATAATAATAATATCCCTATACATGCATAATTTTTCATAGGGTGATAAAATACTACATGCATAGAAAAAAAATAATAGGTGAAGGATGATCAATATGTAACTTGCCTTGATTCTGGTTCAGAAAGTCACACTCCTGACAATAGTTTGCGTCGCACTCCGCACAATCTACACGTTGCAAACAATCACACCAATCAATCACCACAATCACATAAAACCAAATAAAACCATCGGCAATAAAACAACTTGTTTAAACCAAAGCATAAATAGCATGGCAGTAGGTATAAAATCATCCACATGCTGATACGATGACAATGCAAATAGAATCAACTAAATCGGATGAATGGATTGCAAAATATGGCCTCCGGTAGGTCTAAAATAAATTTGATTTAACAAAAAAAATAATTTTCGCAAAACTGAAAACTACTGGTTCTAACATGTTCTACTCATCAATACGAGATCACAGGAAAAAGAATTTCCTGATTCGGAGTTACGAGCAAAAAAGATAAACGTGTTTCAAAATCTTATCGAGAATCTGATAGAGCTAAAAACAGGTTAAAAACAGATTTTATTCGCCCAGAAGCTGTTCATCGAGAGTCGGATCGTGTGTGCGTTCTCACCACGAACAGCGGGGGAAAACGGAACCGTCTCGGTGGGGCTCCTCCGATGGTGCTCCGGTGGCGGTCGAATGGACTCCGGTGATGGCGGCCCCGCAAACTCCGGCGAACACGGACGAACTTAGGTGGTGCTCTGGTGTTGCTCCGCGGTGCTCGAGGCTGCTGCGCGTGCGAGGCGGCGGCGCGTTCTGGCTCGCGAGGAAGGCGGATGCTCTGTGCGTGCGGGGCGGATCGGAACTAATCGAGGCAGGGAAAAATCGGGTCCTGGGGCTTTATGCCCTCGCGGGGAGGAGTCCAGGGCTCGGTGTCGGTCTTGGGAAGCTGGGGTATTGTGTCCGCCTCATTCTGGGAGGGAAGGGAATCCTGGTCGGTTTGGGATTAGGGGCAGGGAGCTGGGGCTCGCTGGCCAGGAGCTGGGGCGATGGTGCGAGCTAGCCTGGGGCTCGGTCCTGGCCCCTGCTAGAGGTTCGGTCGGCTGGGCCGACCCCTGCTGCTGTGCGATGGGGCACGAGGCTGTGGTGCGTGGGGCTGGTTCGCTGGGTGTGGCCACCAGCGCTGGTGGGAGGCTGGCTCGATGGAGCTGCTAGCCTGGTCAACGCTAGGAGCCCTGGGGCTCGCTGGCCAGGGGCATGCGGCGATGGAATCGCTGGTGCGCTAGCGCTGATGGCCCTCGTGGCGCAGGGGTACATGCCACCTGGCGCTAGCGGTGGGGGCAGGAGCTGCGCTCGAGGGGGGCTGCGGTCAATGCCTGGGCACCTGGGGTTTCTCGTGGCAGGAGCTTGGCTGGCTCGATGCGCTAGCTAGCGCTGGGACTGATGGAGCTTGGGCTTGGTGGGATCCGTGGCTCGATGGGAACAGGGTGCTGGCCTGCCAGCTCGGTGCTGGTGGGCTGGCCCCTGGTGGTTTCCTTTTTTATATATATAAGAAAACAGTTACGAAAAATAAGAATTAAAAGAAAACAAATAAAAAAAAATTCTAGCTAAATAAATACCAACAAATATATACTGATATAAATATATACTACGATAGTAATATATATACACACAAAATATATACATATAATATACGCATATAGTAATATATATATATACATATAGATATATATATATTAAAATGCTAATAAATACATATATATAAGTATAAAATAAATCCACCTAATAAATAATAAAGGAACCTAGTTCCACCTAATGCAAACTTTTGAAAATAGCTTTTATGCAATAGGACGAACAACGAGCTTTTTAAAACTCAACTACAAATAATTTCGGACATTATAAAATTTGCAAAACCAAATCGGTGACTCCAAATAATATTCGAAACATTATGCACTTTTATTTGACAGGGGAGAAGTCATATTATCTCCACTCCAATAAATTGCCCGAAGTTGCAAAATGAATAAAATTTTCAGAAGAGCAAATAATGCATAGAAAAATATGAGATGCATACGAATGATCTATTAACACCCGAATTTAAGAAAATTGGGATGTTACACCAGTCTACAAAGTTTCTTCCATCATCTTTCAACATAGCTTTCTCTAGGAACGTATTAAAATTCAGGGTGACTCTCGCGTGAGCCATTTATCTACAACACAAATTTTGCAAAGTGGACTTAGAGTATGTTTAAGATAATTAGAGTTTAATTAATCAAATTACTAATAAACTCCCACTCAAAAAGTACATCTCTCTAGTCATTTGAGTGGTACATGATCCAAATTCACTAACTCAAGTCCGATCATCACGTGAGTTGAGAATAGTTTCAGTGGTAAGCATCTCTATGCTAATCATATCAACTATATGATTCATGCTCGACCTTTCGGTCTCATGTGTTTCGAGGCCATGTCTGCACATGCTAGGCTCGTCAAGTTTAACCCGAGTGTTCCACGTGTGCAACTGTTTTGCACCAGTTGTATGTGAACGTTGAGTCTATCACACCCGATCATCACGTGGTGTCTCGAAACGACGAACTGTCGCAATGGGGCACAGTCGGGGAGAACACAATTTCATCTTGGAATTTTAGTGAGAGATCACCTTATAATGTTACTGTCGTTCTAAGCAAAATAAGGTGCATAAAAGGATTAACATCACATGCAATTCATAAGTGACATGATATGGCCATCATCTTGTGCTTCTTGATCTCCATCACTTAAGCACCGACATGATCTTTTTGTCACCGGCGCCACACCATGATCTCTATCAACGTGTCGCCATCGAGGTTGTCGTGCTATTTATGCTATTACTACTAAAGCTACGACCTAGAAATATAGTAAACGCATCTGCAAACACAAACGTTAGTTTAAAGACAACCCTATGGCTCCTGCCGGTTGCCGTAGCATCGACGTGCAAGTCGATATTAACTATTACAACATGATCATCTCATACATCCAATATATCACATCATGTCATTGGCCATATCATATCACAAGCATACCCTGCAAAACAAGTTAGACGTCCTCTAATTTGTTGTTGCATGTTTTACGTGGCTGCTATGGGTATCTACTATGATCGCATCTTACTTACGCAAAAACGACAACAGAGATGTGCAAATTGCTATTTAACCTCTCCAAGGACCGCCTCGGTCAAAACCAATTCAACTAAAGTTGAAGAAACAGGCACTCGCCAGTCATCTTTATGCAACGAGGTTGCATGTCAATCGATGAAACCAGTCTCTCATAAGCGTACGAGTTATGTCGGTCCGGGCCGGTTCAAGCCAACAATACCGCTGAATCAATACAAAACTAAGGAGGGCCGAAAATCGAACATCACCGTCCACAAAACCTTTTGTGTTCTACTCGAGATAACATCTACGCATGAACCTAGCTCATGATGGCACTGTTGGGGAACGTAGCATGGGAAACAAATTTTTTCCTACGCACACGAAGACCTATCATGGGGATGTCCATCTACGAGTGGAGCTTAGATCTACGTACCCTTGTAGATCGCACAGCGGGAAGCATTAAGAAACGCTGTTGATGTAGTGGAACGTCTTCACGTCCGTCGAACTGACCACGAACCGTCCCACGATCCTTTCCTATCTAGCATCGAACGAACGACACCTCCGCGTTCAGCACATGTACAACTCGACGATGATCTCAGCCTTCCTGATCCAGCAAGAAAGACGGAGAAGTAGATGAGTTCTCCGGCAGCGTGACAGTGCTCCGGTGGTGGTGATGATCTACTCCTGTAGGGCCCCTCCCGAGCTTCGTAGAAATCCGATCTAGAGGTAAAACTATGTGGAATAGGCTAGAGTTGCAAGTGGCAAAGTTATGTCTCAAAAAGCCATAAACCACCACTATATATAGGAGGAAGGGGGAGGGGCTAGCCTTGAGGCACAAGGCCTCAAGGTGCGCTGGCCGCCAGGAGGAGGAGGACTCCTCCTCCAATTCGGTTTGGGAAGGAGGAGTCCTCCTCTTCCTTCCCACCTCCCTCTTTCCTTTTTCTTTTTCGTTTCTTTTGGTATTTTCTTACGTGGCACCATATCCCTCTTGGGCTGACACCACCTGCCCAATAAGCACTTGTGGCGCCACCCTAGGGCCTTGGGCTCACTCCCGGGTGGGTGGGACTCTCCCGGTAAACACGTGGAACCCATTCCTCACTCCCGGTACACTACCGGAATTGCCCGAAACTTTCCGGTGACCAAATGAAACCATCCTATGTATCAATCTTTGTTTTCGAACCATTTCGGAAACCCTCGTGATGTCCGTGATCTCATCTAGGACTCCGAACAACATTCGATAACCACACATATAACTCAACTATACTAAAACATCATCGAACCTTAAGTGTGCAGACCCTGCGGGTTCGAGAACTATGTAGACATGACCCGAGGCACTCCTCGGTCAATATCCAATAGCGGGACCTGGATGCCCATATTGGATCCTACATATTCTCTGAAGATCTTATCGGTTGAACCTCAATGCCAAGGATTCATATAATCCCGTATGTCATTTCCTTTGTCCTTCGGTATGTTACTTGCCCGAGATTCGATCGTCGGTATCCGCATACCTATTACAATCTCGTTGCCGACAAGTCTCTTTACTCGTTTTGTAATACAAGATCCCATGACTTAGACTTAGTCACATTGCTTGCAAGGCTTGTGTGTGATGTTGTATTACCAAGTGGGCCCCGAGATACCTCTCCGTCACACGGAGTGACTAATCCCAGTCTTGATCCATACTAACTTAAGGGACACCTTCGGAGATACCTGTAGAGCACCTTTATAGTCATCCAGTTACGTTGCGACGTTTGATGCACACAAGGTATTCCTCCGTGCCAGTGAGTTATATGATCTCATGGTCATAGGAATAAATACTTGACACACAGAAAACAATAGGAATAAACGACATGATCAATATGCTACATTCATAGTTTGGGTCTAGTCCATCACATGATTCTCCTAATGATGTGATCTAGTTATCAAGCGACAACACTTGCACATAGTCAGAAAACCTTGACTATCCTTGATCAACTGGCTAGCCAATTAGAGGCTTGCTAGGGACATTGTTTTGTCTATGTATCCAGACATGTATCTATGTTTTCATTCAATACAATTATAGCATGGATAATAAATGATTATCTTTGTAACAGGAAATATAATAATAAGTATTTATCATTGCCTCTAGGGCATATTTCCAACACTTTTGATATGTCACAAATGGTTAAATAAAGGAAGAGGAAAGTGACGCTTTGAGTGGTGGTCATAAAGACGACCCGACTTCTGACACGATGCAATTATCGAGGCGATGCATCGTGGGAACAACGTTGAAGTAAAATTCAGAACTCAGGTATAAAGTGACACTTGGAATATGGCAAGAACTTGTCTATCGGGGTGAAGGCTCTACTATTCAAAGTCACGTGTGTGAAGACCGCTCAAATTGCAGATTGTTATGTTCGGTGTCGAAGACCAATCAGGAGCTACCGAGGGAGTCCTGGACTAGGGGTGTCCCTATCGAGATGAATTAGTCAGTGCGCCAGGTTGGAGGCCTACCCTGGAGGAAGGACTTCACAGGCTTTACAACGAGGCGTGAGCATCCACGATACCCCCGAAGACTTGGTGTGCACTCCAAGAAAGAAGGATTCTATTTGGCGTATAATGCATAGGTGATAATCGACATTGATGTAACCCTAGATCCCCCGATGCCTATATAAACCAGGGGGTTTACTCCGTAGAGGATGATGATACACAACTTCACAATACCTAGGGTTTATCCCACAAATCCATGATCTCGAGGTAGATCAACTCTACAATCTTACAATATCAATACAACAATAGCAAGACGTAGGGTTTACCTCCATTAAGAGGGCCCGGACATGGGTAAACGCCTTGTGTTCTTCGTCTCCTCTTACCATTTGTCCGATCTCACAGCTCGCCCCCCACCCGAGGTCTCGCAGTTTTGACACCGACACTCACCACCTTCATGAGAAGGTTACCAGACAACATGTGTTGAATGTAACCAAACAACCCGACTCACGTTTCCACCTAAACAAGCCCGCAACAATATGCCCTCCGTTTTGTTGCATCCAGGCTAGAGAACATGCAAGCAACCAAACAGTGTGCGTATATTGGTTTTTAACCTATTTTTCCTCAATCAAACCCAACTGGGACAAGCATGCAATGCAGACAAAATAATTGTGAGCAACCAAACACGCCCTTATAGTCTCGTCACATGGGTAACTTACCACTTGGGTATTTCCATATTATTTTTTCTAAACGAACGAGAGACTCCTCACAACGATATTCCCATGTAGTAATGGGAAGATTAATTGAGTGATCTTTAGGCAGCATGTTATATAGTCGTATTTTTTGCTTATCTTTTTTTTCATAGTAATATGTGTCTCATTCATATCAGAAAGATCAAATTACAAGTCACGTAGAGACCGACATGATAAAATTGAAAAGATAGCTAAACATCGATGAGCTCGACGCAAACGTTCGTCACCTCCTTTGGCACCACCATAGCATCCACCAAAGAAAAAAATGATGGGTCACCTCCTCACCCGAGCTTGACAAGTCTCCATCGCTGATATGCAGCTTTGCGAACCTGCAAGGTGGCTCACCAAATATGAAACCATTGTCGTTGAACGCATTAGACCGAGGCAACACTCCGGACATGCCATCGAACTCCAGATCTGGCACCCCTCCACGACTAAGACATCGAAGGAGGAAACCATAACTGTCATCCATCAACCACAAACCCAGCACATGTTCCATCTTCCAGATGTCGTCGATGCAGACCACAATTTGCACCCACTCCTAGACTACCTCCCAAGCTCTGCGTTGACGCTCGAACAGACGCCGTCGGAATGGCGGAGCCCAAGGACACAAGTCCACCACAAGGATGTCGTCACCACCACGATATCCCCACTTGAACAGACTGGTTTCCAAATCCATCACCGGCCCTAGAGACGACAGCGTCACCAGGGAAGAATATGAAGCTTCTTTATTCACATCACAGTCGCGGCCGCCGAAGCCATGATGTCGGACGACCCAAATAACCTAAGCTACTAGGGCCTAAAACCTAAAACAAAAATGATTTGCACACGCGGAATCTGACGACTCCCCTCGTGATCAACGACCAAGGGATCGCCGATGGAGGTGAGCCACCAGAAAATGGCATCGAAAATTGCCTCTCTTGGCGGCGACGACGGCTGGGGTTTCTTGCCGCTAGCCAAACCCGCCGAGGAGGTGAAGCCGCCCGAGGCGATGCGCCAGGCGACTGGGGGGATCGCCGGAGCGGTGCGTGATGAGACGGGGGAGGCGATCCGCCAGGCGACTGGGAGGATTGCCGGCGTGGTGCGTGCTGAGAGGGGGTCGATCTCGCCGCGGTTTCGTCCTCCACTACTGGTGACTCTCATCGGCGTTGGGAGGTTGTCTACTTCGACAAAGAGCGGGTTTCAAGGACCGAACACCATGGATTCATATACCTTCACAAGGAGTCGTGTTGGATCACGGTAAGGTATGATGCACATGACATCTTGGTAGGTACGTATTTGCATCAATTCGCTGATCCCAAGGTTGGGGATGTGCTGGAGATCAATGGTTTCATAGTTTCCATGAGATGTGTTTGGACGCAGAGAAAGATCGTCACCGAGACGGCTGCGGTATGTGATCTTACCATTGATTCTAAGCGGTTTGGAGGCCGATTTTGGGTTTTAGCTGACCAGGATGAAGAAGATGATGATGGGGCTGAGATGGACAACCCTTCTTTTGATGATCTCGACATCTCCCCTTCGAGGATGACGGCTACGATGGCTCATGGCAGCAAGATGGTTGCGGACTTTGCAATGGTGAAGAAGCAGCTGCGGGCTTCGATCGCTACATTCGAGTCTCAGAAGGTGAATTGCATCGCGAGACCGACCACGGGGATAAAACCATGGATCACCCGATTCCGAAGGTAATTCTTTAGCCCTGTGTACTTCCAGATTTTTTTCAATCAAAATTGTTGGAAGTTCATCAAACATAAGAAGAAAAGACGTGGCCAACTGGATCAGCGGCCGCTGGCGTCGGTGTCGGTGCCGGATCGCTCGATGCATGATCTCAGGAGGGAGTTTTTGAATTCATTGGGCATAGTCTCCGGACCTGACGAGGCTAGTTCTGTTTCGGGCTTCGAAGAAACTGGGTATAGGGCCCAGGACGAAGCCCAAACGAGCGACGAGGCCCCTTCATGAGATATCGAGGACGTACCTGGGGCGGTCCACCAGGTCGTAGCCCGTACTACCTCCGTTTCCCAAACTAGCAACTCCGTCGTGCCTCCAGAATCGTATTCACAATCGCCAGGGTTTAGGGCTACGCGGCGATCATGGACGGGTTTCCCATCGCTGAAGTCTGGTAGGTCTGCTTGTGTTGCTCCCATCGGGACTGCATCGCCGGCCATGGCTGTCCGGGGTCATCTCCAACATCCACCTCCTGCACATCCACCTACGCGCTTGACGGGGCAGGGGAGTCGCCCGCCTCTGCAGGCGGGTAGGCCGCCAGCTGCGCCTTCGGCTGGTGCTCAAGCTAGCAGGACGACAGCTGAAGCTGCATCAGCCGGCGGTCATTCTGTGGTCCATGCCAACAGGCAGCAGCCGCGTGGCCGTTGGGGTGATGACGGTGTGAATGCCTATGGGGATGGTCAGCATCGAGGGTCTTCATCCTCAGGAGGTGGGCGTGGATATGCATGGCAAAGCAATGGAGGAGGAGGCGCTGGGTTCCATGCTCCGCATGGCAAATTTGTTTCGGGGACATCAGGTCCCCCTAACCCGAAGAGAGGCGGGTTCCGGCAGAACTGGGGCGGTAGAGGGGGAGGTAGGAAACCGAAGCCCCCTCTACCTCCTCAAGATGGACCGGCAAAGAAAGAGGGAACAGGCGTGGCCATAACGAAGGAGGCGGACAAGGATGTGGTGGATCCTGGTCCGGCTAATTGATACGTCTCCATCGTATCTACTTTTCCAAACTCTTTTGCCCTTGTTTTGGACTCTAATTTGCATGATTTGAATGGAACTAACCCGGACTGATGCTGTTTTCAGCAGAATTGCCATGGTGTTGTTTTTGCGCAGAAATAAAAGTTCTCGGAATGACCTGGAAATTTACGAGGATTTTTTGTGGAATATATACAAAATACTGGCACAAGAATTACCTGGAGGGACGGAGCCAAGAGCCCACAAGCCCAGGAGGTGCCCCCTGGCCGCGCCTGGCAGGCTTGTTAGGCCCTCGTGGCTCCGCCGCCTCCAACTCCATCTCTATTTAGTCTCTCTCGCCCGGAAAAAAATCAGAGAGAAGAGTTCATCGCATTTTACGACACGGAGCCGCCGCCACCACATGTTCTTCCTCTGGAGGGAATATTTGGAGTCCGTTCTGGGCTCCGGAGAGGGGAAATCGTCGATGTCGTCATCACCAACCATCCTTCATCGCCAATTCCATGATGCTCTTCACCGTTCGTGAGTAATCTGATCGTAGGCTTGCTGGACGGTGATGGGTTGGATGAGATCTATCATGTAATCGAGTTAGTTTTGATGGGGTTTGATCCCTAGTATCCACTATGTTCTGAGATTGATGTTGCTACTACTTTGCTATGCTTAATGCTTGTCACTAGGGCCCGAGTGCCATGATCTCAGATATGAACCTATTATGTTTTCATCAATATATGTGTGTTCTTGATCCTATCTTGTAAGTTGTAGTCACCAACTATGTGTTATGACCCGGCAACCCCGGAGTGACAATAGCCGGAACCACTCCCGGAGATGACCATAGTATGAGGAGTTCATGTATTCACCATGCGCTAATGCTTTGTTCCGTCTCTCTATTAAAAGGAGACCTTAATATCCCTAAGTTTCCATTAGGACCCCACTGCCACGGGAGGGATGGACAATAGATGTCATGCAAGTTCTTTTCCATAACCACGTATGACTATATACGGAATGCATGCCTACATTACATTGACGAACTGGAGCTAGTTACAAATCACCCCATGTTATAAATGTCACATGATGAATGCCATCCGGCATAATTATCCATCACCGATCCAATGCCTACGAGTTTTTCCTACTGGTCCTTTCTATGTTACTTTACCGCTACTGCTGCTACTATTACCACTACTATTGTCACTACTGCTACTGTTACCACTGCTACCATTACTATCACACTACTTTACTGCTGAAACTTTGCTGCAGATACTAAGTATTTCAGGTGTGGTTGAATTGACAACTCAACTGCTAATACTCGAGAATATTCTTTGGCTTCCCCTTGTGTCGAATCAACAAATTTGGGTTGAATCTACCCTCGATAACTGTTGCGATCCCCTGTACTTGTGGGTTATCAAGACTATTTTCTGGCGCCGTTGCCGGGGAGGCATAGCTCTATTCTCTTAGTCACTTAGGATTTACGTTTGTTGATCACTATGAGGAATCTGATAGATCGAAAAACTAAAGTCTTGCCCTCAACTACGAGGACAGGTAAGGAACTGCCATCTAGCTCTGCACTTGATTCACCTTCAGTTATGAGTAAGTTTGCGACACCACCACCTACTAGAAATTCTGATGTGTCGCCTGTGCTTGATGATGCTACTTCTGCTATCCATGATGCTTATGATGATGCTCTGCTTGATACTGCTTTGCCATTGGGTGCATTCCTTGATGCACAAGTTGCTAGAGTTGCTTCTGAATGTGATGATACTTCTGAAGCTGCTGAAATTATTGAAGTAGAACCTGCTGTTTCACGTGTTAGAACTAGCTCTCCTAGATATGAATTGCCCGATATACCTGAGGGTTATGTTATGGAGGGAGAGGTAGCTGAGGACTTTCTTGCTTGTAAGGATAGTTATGATCTTGAGAATTTATTGCGCAAGTGGAAAGAAAAATCTTTGAATGCTAGGATGAAATACGATCCTAAGTTTGCTACTTCGCCTATCTTTGTTACTAATAAGGATTATGAATTCTCTGTCGATCCTGAGTTAATCACTTTGGTCGAATCTGATCCTTTTCATGGTTATGAGTCTGAAACGGTTGTAGCATATCTTACCAAACTGCATGATATAGCCACCCTATTCACGAATGAGGAAAAGATCCGCCACTACTATATCCTTAAGTTGTTTCCTTTCTCACTAAAGGGTGATGCTAAGACTTGGTTCACTTCTCTTGCTCCTGGTTGTGTGCGTAGTCCCCAGGATATGATTTATTACTTCTCTGAGAAATATTTTCCTATCCATAAGAAACAAGCTGCCTTGCAGTATATATATAACTTTGTGCAAGTTGAAGAAGAGAGTCTCCCACAAGCTTGGGGAGGCTTGTCCAGTTACTGAATGCTTTTCCTGATCACCCTCTTGAGAAAAATGAAATACTTGATATCTTTTATAATGGACTAACCGATGCTTCTAGGGACCACCTAGATAGGTGTGCCAGTTGTGTTTTCAGGGAACGAACTATGGAACAAGCTGAGATTCTATTGAATAATATCTTGAGCAATGATAATGCTTGGACTATTCCCGAACCACCTCCGAAGCCAACTCCGAAGAAAAGAGGTATTCTATTCCTCAGCCCTGAAGATATGCAAGAAGCTAAGAAATCTATGCAAGAGAAAGACATTAAATCTGAAGATCTCAAGAATCTACCACCTATCGAGGAAATACATGGTCTTGATAACCCGACACAGGTAGTAGAGGTAGATTCTCTTCGTAGATTCAATGAGAGTGATATTCCTTATGATAAACCTGCTATCTTATGCTTAGATGAATTTGATAACTTTTTTGCCAAACAACAAAGTTTTAGTGATTATGTTAGCAGACATTTGAGGCAAAATGCTCGCATGATTAGTCATTTAAGTGCTTGTGTGGATAGAAATGTCAATGATCTTAAGCTTTTGAGTAAACATGCCTCTATGGTCACTACTCAAGTAGAACAAGTACTTAAGGCTCAAAATGACTTGCTCAATGAGTTGAATGACAATTCTGTTAGAGTCGTCACTAGAGGTGGTAGAATGACTCAGGAACCTTTGTATCCTGAGGGCCATCCTAAGAGAATTGAACAAGATTCTCAAGGAGTTAGCACTGAGGCACCTAGTCATCCTAGCAATAGGAAAAAAAGAAAGATGATAGGAACTTGCATGCTAGCAAACCTGCCGCCGTTACACCTGAGAATCCAAACGATGTCTCTGTTTCTGATGCCGAAACACAATCTCGTGATGAACATGAGCCTAGTGATAATATTGATAGTGGTGCTCAGGATGATGCTCAACCTAGCAATGATAAGGATGTAGAGATTGAACCTGTTGATCTTGATAACCCACAACCTAAGAATAGGAGATATGATAAGAACGACTTTATCACTAGGAAGCATGGTAAAGAAAGAGAACCATGGTTTCAGAAACCCATGCCCTTTCCTCCCAAACCATCCAAGAAAAAGGATGATGAGGATTTTGAGTGCTTTGTTGAAATGATTAGACCTGTCTTTCTGCAAATGTGTTTGACAGATATGCTCAAAATGTCTCCTTATGCTAAGTACATGAAAGATATTGTGACCAATAAATGGAGGATACCTGAGGTTGAGATTTCCACCATGTGTGCTAATTACACCTTCAAGGGCGGAACTCCTAAGAAACTAGGTGATCCCGGAGTGCCCACTATACCTTGCTCCATTAAAGGAAACTACATTAGAACTGCTTTATGCGATCTTGGAGCCGGTGTTAGTGTTATGCCTCTCTCTTTATTGTAGACTTGAATTGGACAAGTTGACACACACTAAAATGTGTTTGCAAATGGCCGACAAATCAACTGCTTTTCCTATCGGCATTTGCGAGGATGTGCCTGTTGTGGTTGCTAACGTTACTATCTTAACGGACTTTGTTATTCTGGATATTCCCGAGGATGATGCCATGGTGGTCATCCTTGGAAGACCCTTTTTAAACACTGCAGGGGCTGTTATTGATTGCAACAAAGGCAATGTCACTTTCCATGTTAATGGTAATGAGCATACGGTGCACTTTTCGAAGAAACAATATCGAGTACATTGCATCAACGCTATTGAAAAAACTTCATCAATTCTTATTGGAAGCTTTGAATGCCCTATACCTACTGTCAAGATGAACTATGATTTACTTGTTGGGGATATGCACATCCCCATTGAGGTAACCTAGTGATTATTCAAAAATTCTCCGGTTTTATGCGAGTCGGAAAAGGTTTGTCAAGGAGACTTGATCAACCTCATTGACGGATTTCTTTTGATGACCGTGAGATGGATGAATCTAAGAGTCACAACCTTGTTCCCTCAACTTTTACTTTCCATTGTTTAGAAAAAAATGATAAATTTAGCTTTAGTTTTTCCTATTTTCTGCTTTTTGCGTCCCTTAGGAAAGTGTCACGAAAATAAAAGTTCTTCAAATGCCATGAGATTCAAGTATGATTTTTTCTGCAATTTTTGAAAAAATCTGAGATAGAGAGCTAGTCAGGGGGATGCACCAGTGGGCCACAAGCCCAGGAGGCGCGGGCACCCCCCCTGACCGCGCCTGGCAAGCTTGTGGGGCCCACTTGGCCCCCCTCCACTTATTCCAGCTCCCATCTTCTTCTCCTACCTCCAGAAAAAATCATTCCATGCCTCAAACCCGTGTTCTTGCTCTTCTTGCTACGTTTTTCGATCTCCTTGTGCAAAGCCCCATTCACCTGTTTTGGGGGATTGTTCCTTGGTACGTGACTCCTCCATTGGTCCAATTAGTTTTTGCTCTATTGCCTTATTCGTTGCGTATTTTTGTTGCCTTGGTGACCATGTTCTTGAGCTTTACATGTTAATTTTAGTTGGTCCCAAGTAGTTTTGATGCATGATATGGCTGAAAGTGCGTTATATCGACTAGAGGGGGTGAATAGGAGATTTTTAGAATTTCATCACTGAGGAAATTCCGTTTGAGGAAATTACTCACTGATGACTAACTTACAGCGGAAACAGTAAAGGATCAGAAGTGCAAAGTTTCACAACTGCAGTTTTTCAGTGTGAGGAATGTGAAAACAGATTGCACAGTGAGCAGGCACACAGAAAACAGATGAGGATTAACTAGCATGAAGAATTTAGGGTTGAGGAAATTCAGAGAAAGTCTTCAGCAAATTCTTCAAACAGTAACAGTGAAATTCATCAACACATAATCTGAGGAAAGTAAGGAGTTGAGGAATTAGAACCCGTTTCACAGCGAAGACATAAGTTGATGACCCAGTTCCAACTGCTGTGACAGTTGTACATATGGTTTGGAACGGCTTGGTATTGAAACCAAAGGACACAAAGTCCCAGGACACACAGTCCCTACCGTGTTCTCCTTGGGCTAAGAACACACAGTCCTCGCCCAACACTCGTGGTAAGTCTTCAGGGCAGACTTCCAAACCCTCACAAACTTGGTCACCCGGCGATCCACAATTGACTGCTGGATTGCTCTAGACCATGACGCCTAACCGTCTGGAGGATGCACAGTCCTCAAAGGTAAAAGGCTTCAGTCCCACACAGGAACAACTTCTTCAGTGATGCTCAATCACTTGGTTCTAGGTTTGTGGTTTCGGTGTATGGTGTATTTCCTCACTGATGAATTACTCTCGAAGACTCTGAGGAATTGGGTTGCTCTTATGACAAGTGTCAGTTCCTAACGGAGCAGCCAACCAGCTAATGGTTGTGGGGGCGGCTATTTATAGCCTGGGAGCATCCCGACATGATTTGACACTAATGCCCTTAAATAATATGACCGTTGGTGTGGATAAGATCAATGACTTGGCATGGCTATCGAAACGGTCAGAACCCTCAACTGTGAGAGTCCTCATGTCACTCGTATTCCTCACTTGAGGCTTTTGGTAGGATTAGGCTTGGGTTGAGCATCATGAGGAAATTCATTCCAAAGTGTAACTTCGACCCCCTTTAAGAGTACGATGTTCCTATTACTCAAGTGCGAAGAAAATAAAACAGAAAGAGTAAATCTTCATGCTTCAAAGTCTTCAAGATGATTTTCTTCAGGACACACCGAATTCCTCAATTTCAATATCTTCATGATGAATATCAATTTTATCGCAGATTCTTCGCGATTCAATTCTTCAGCTTTAGACCAATTTCTTCAACCGAAGATATATATTTTTAGGGGTCGATATTCATCAAATATCTCAAACTCCTCAATGACTTATAGATCCTGTGTACACTCATAAACACATTAGATACTTAACCTATAAGTCTTCAAAGCACCAAAATCACTAAGGGGCACTAGATGCACTTACAATCTCCCCCTTTTTGGTGGTTGATGACAATTATGTTAAGTCTTCAGCAGGGATAAAAATATGAAGTGTAAATACTCATTTGAGGAATTTGAAATCAAGATTCAGAGAGACTCCCCGTGAAGATGTGCATCTCTTGAGGATTTTGCTTTTCACAAAAAATGAACATTGATGAATTATATCATGGAGATCTCCCCCTGAGTCTTGTAAATCATGCATACATGTAACATATAGTATGAAGAAAATGAAGATGCATGATGACAAATGGTATCTGATGAATTCCAGCATGCTTGCATTAAAACTTGAGGAATAAGCATGTGAAGAAAAACGTTCAAAAGCGTCAGAGTACCATCGGGCTTAAGTTACAACTCATTACATAAAAACTTCAGAAGAGCCAAGAGTTTGTAACTTAAATATTGTTCATAAGCCCCAAAATATCCCGCTTGAAGACTAACTCTCAAGTTTCTCCCCCTTTGTCATCAAGTGACAAAAAGGGACAAACTGAGGACTAACGCCCTTGAAGACTTCACTTCTTGGCGATTGATGAAGAGGCGTGATGCTTCTTGAGAGTAGTCTTCTTCCTTGGACCGGTGGCAATGTCGAGCTGTTCTTCATCAGATTCAGCAGTGCGGAATGAAGAAAAGGAACTGTCTTCAAGGTCTGGAACTGGAATTGGCCTGAACTTCTTCTTGGGCGGCCACAACCAGTCAAAGTCTCGCTCAAAGTCCAATTCTTCAAGATCTGTCTGAGTCTTCAGATGAGCAAGTGTAGCCCAGGTGCGATCGAAAACCTCATGCAGATAGTGATGGTTAAGCTTTACAGAGTTATGTGTTTCAGTGAGGGTTTTCACAATGGCGCCGAACTGGCGTTTGACCCACTTGTGATTGCGATCCACCTTCTGGTGAAGACTGAGGAGAAGCTCTCTTGTATTCATCATGCGAGGAGCAACAGGGCTTGCTGGGTGAGTCTTAGTATCGTCCCATGAAGAATAAGCTTCCGGCTCTCTGAACTGGCCATCAAGGGGCCTACGACCTTCATCAATCACTGACTTGCCTTTTCCTTCAACTGGCTCGAAAGTCTTCTTGTTGACCCTGATAGGAGGCATATAACCAACATGGTTGTTGAAATCAGCGTGGAAGTTGATGCATGTCCTTGTCCTGATGAATCTCATGATCCATGGGGCATATATCTTGTGATCAAAAGGACACATAGCATTGTCGGCCAAAGTCCTCAAGAAGAAATCATGTATGTTGATAGGAATACCATGGATGATGTTGAAGAGGATATTCTTAATGATGCCTACGACATCTTCTTCATCATCATGTCCTTTGATCGGCGCAAGCACACTGCAGAGGATTCTGTAAACAGACCTTGGTGTATATTTGAGCTCGTGGACGAGGAATGTTTTTCTTGGTGATTGCCCTTCAGCCAAAGGTTTCATGAGGACTTCCATCATCCCGTTGGGCAGCTCACACTCATTGTAAAGCTTCATAGCCTCCTCTGAGGGAATTGATACTGGCAGTTCACGGAGGAGCTCAGTAGCAGGAGCCTTGTAGTGAGTGTTTTGTGTCATCCAGTCAAACACCCAGGTATTAATGTCTTCAGGATCGCGAGAGATGTGAAGAGTGGCATAAAACTAAAGAATGAGCTCACTGTTCCAATCAAAGATGTCTGAGCACATTGGTAGCAGGCCAGCTTCATGAAGAACATTTAGGACTGGAGCTAGGCATGTAAATGCTTCAAGTTCAATGTGAGGAATATGCGTGTGCTGGAATATCTTGTTTCTTCCACACAACACAGAGCCATAGTAATTCAGCTGTGTCCTCGTCCAAAACTTTAGATGTATGATTTGAGGCTTATCATAGGGATTTTCTCCAATGAAGTACATGTGTTCTTCAAAGAAGTTCTCCTTTTGGAACTGCGGTCGCTTGGAGAATGGCTGACGCTGCACTGGCTAAAGATTCTATTGAGGAACTAGAGGGGAGACAACAATTGCAGTCTCTGGGTTCAGCACGACAAAAGCATTTTCTTGGTCTGGTGCATTTTCCTCAGCATTTCCCTCAGGGTGAGGAAATTCATCTTCTTGGGCTTCAGGCTGAGGAGCTTGCTCATGTTGTGCTTCTTGCTGAGGAATGGGATCTTGCTGGGCATCAGGCTAAGGAATGGGTTCATTCTGAGCCTCAGTTTGAAGATTTTGCTCAGGTGGAGGAGTTGGGTCAACCTGTTCCTCATCTTGAGGATTTTTCTCACGACTTTGAATTTCATCAGCCTGAGGAATTTCACTTTGCTCTTCCTCAGCTGGCTTGGTGACAGAGGCAGTTTCATCAGCTGGTGTAGCTGATCCTTGTGTAGTGTTTTCCTGAGGAATGGAGGGCTGAGGACTGTCGTCAATACGAATTTCTTCGTCAGTGTGTTCCTCAGATGCGGCATCCTTCATTTCCTCATCTGTCCCTTTCTCTTGGTCTGCAAGCGTGACCATTTCATAGGATGGAGCGACGTTGAGGGGCACAGGGTCCAGTGGAGCATTATCTTCAAGCGCTTTGAGGCGCTTGGCCTCAGTTTCTTCTTCTGCTGAGGAGGCCTTTCTCTTTTTGGCTTCCTTCTCAGCAGCTCTGGTTTTCTTCACGTCTGATGCAGACGGAGTCATCTTCTTCACCTTTGAAGCTTTTGGTGAAGGGGTTCTCTCGACAAATTCATCAACTAGCTTTGAGAACCCGCTGGAGCAGAGTCATCAGCTTGCTTTGATGAAGCAGCTGGGTTAGGGGCAGTCTCACCAGCTGTAGCAGATTCATCAGCTGGGTTTTACATGGTGATTTCTTCAATAGCCGGTACATCCACACGACTTTCTTGGGGTATTTCCTCAGCTTGAGGAGTTGCATGAGCTTGAGGAGATTCATCGGCTGGCTCTTCAATTAGAGGCTGAGGAGTTGATACTGGAGGGGCAGCAGTCTTGTTGTAGTCATCAACAGCTTTAGTGGCAAATTTGATGAAACTGCTTTTGAGACTCTGACGATCAGATAGCTTGGAGTACTTATCTGTCAAAGTCTTCAACTCAGCCTGTGTTGACACCAGTGCATCAGGCGTCAAGTTGAGGAGATTCTGCTTGAGGAATTTCTCCTTTTTAAGCTTAGCAACCTTGGCCTGCTTGGCTTGTTGTTCTTTCCACTTGGCTTCATTGATGAATGTGGCCACCATGTGGCTGATGCCAGGGGGAAGTTTCAAATCATCAAGTGGAGTGTTTGGGTCCTCATACCATATGTTTATATAGTCTAGGAGGACCTTGGGGTCCATGGCCAGAGGAATGGCGCTGCCAGATGCTTGAGCTACCCTCTCCTGCTTGTTTCTGATTATTGCTTGCAGGGTTTGATCATCATATTCATCACTACCCTCTGATGCAGACGGGACTGTGATGATTTTGCTGGGGCTTGGCTGTGTTGCTCTTTCAGCAAACACCTGAGTCTTCACAGGAGGTGGTGAAGACTTTGTCTCCGAGCTGGTTGCAGCTGGGAGTGAGGATCGGGAGGTAGCGGGCATTGGCTTCATGACCGGCTTCAGTACTAGTTTCTCTTGAGGCTTTGGTGGTGGTGCTGAGGATTTTTGCGCTGAGGATTTTGGCACTGAGGGTTTTGTAACTGATGCCTGAGCTGGTTTCTCTTGAGGCTTTGGAACCTTTGTTTTTGACGGCACAGACGTTGGTTGAGGAATTGCTGAACCAGAGGTCTCGGCAACAGAGGAAGTAGCCGTAGTTGAAGCAACAGCTGAGGATTCATTGAATTTCCTCACCGCAACATCTGCCTCCTTCTTAAGTTTAGCCAAATGCTTGTCCTTTTCATCAGGATAGTCATCAAGTGTCTTGAGTCTTGAGGGGTGTGCTACTTGATGAGCCTCAAGTGGGGCCCGTTTGCCAGGAGGCTTCAGGGCGAGTTTCTTCGCATACTTGGCTGTTACAAATCTGTATTCCTTCCACTCTTTTGCCCATCGGTGTTCTATCTTGTGAAGCTGAATCTTTCTCTTGGCCATTGTTTCAGATTCATCAGGCGTGCAATAGTCCAAGTAAATATCCTCAGGTATATCCAAAGCAGTGTTCTGCTCAAGTTTCTTGCCTCCCTTCTGTTTTCTGTCATCCTCCATTTTCTTCAGCTGTGGATTTTGCTCATGAGATTGAATTCTTGAGGATTCTGATGAGACTTGAAGATTTTCTTCAAGAAACGCTGCAAATGAGTTAATGTGATGAGAACCGAGAGATTCATCAGCTGACATGTGTGTACCTGTGAACAGAGTATAGTTGCAAGGAATTTGGAGAGGTCATATGCGTTCTCAGATTTGAAGAAAATGAAAAAGTTTGACAGTTGAAGAATTTAACCAGTGGTTGAGGAATTTGCCGAAGCATACTGTTCTTGGGTTCCAGAGTTGTACATATCCGAAAATTCGCACAATTGAGGAATCTCGTGAAAAACTTAGATGCTTAGTGAAGTTCATCAATGGTGTGGTGATAGGCAGTGTTTGAGGAATCAGGTACATATGGATTCTTGAGGAAAAACAGATTTCACATCGGAGATGTAAAATATAGATCTAACTTGCTGTAAAAATGGGTTTTTTATTTACCCTTGAAGGCGTGCACGAAGAACACATAAAAGTTGTAAAGAGAAGCTCTTCGGTGCGTGTCCAATGCGCCCGAACCCGGCAGCAGAGGACGTCTACGGCGGCGGCGGACGAAGATGGTCCGACTCCGGCGTGGTTCCGGCAACGGAGAAGTCGAGGCAGTGAAGCTCTTCCTCACCGGCGACGAGACTTCCAGCGGTGGCGCTAGGGTTCGGTGCTTTTTGCTGTAGCGGGAGAGCGATGGGGCGAAGAAGTGTTTGCCGAGGGGGATAAGGACATATTTATAGCCAGGCAGTTACTGTTGGCGCGAAGAATTCAGACCAAACAACCCCTGCCTCTACGTCTCCGCAGGACATGTGTAGCTCCCGAACAAAGCGGTGGAGATAGTGGAGATCGTGGTTATCCGAACGTGGGAAGTGGGGTTCAGTTACTGTGCATTAAAAAACATCTTTGAAGAGTTGAGGATTTTGTTACATAATCATCAGCTGACAAGGACGCAGTGAGGATTTTGAACAAAGTTTCAAGTAGAACGCATATGAATAATTGAATAGACTGGATGAGAGTAGCAAAGAGGGAAAGTAGGGTCCGATCACATTCACTTAGATGAAATATCAACTTGAAGAAATAGCTATAAGTGAATGTTGTTGAGGACTTGAAATCACAGTCTATCTAGTCAAACGAAAGTCATCAAGTGTTTTTGAAGATTTGAGTAACTTGAGGATTTTGTGATAAATCGTCACAATGAAGAACAACTGTTTTGAAGAAAAACACATTCTGAGGAAATAGAACATTGAAGAAAATCAACTTGAGGAATTTCACGTTGGGCGGTGGCATGACCCACCATATAAGAATGTTGATTACAGACGCCGCGTACAATTGTCGTAGGGCCCTGAGAATCAATTTCTTCGTTGATTTCTTCACATTCAGAGTGATATTCTTCATCAGTTGAAGAAAATCGATTCATCATGTGTTGCACATCTAAGTCATCAATTTTGCATAAGTGTTAGGATGTGTGCATGTTTTTACAAAACATTTGAAGATTCTAAGATATTTAGCTCACACCGCAACTTGCAAAACCTTTTCTCATCCAAGGGCTTAGTGAAGATATCTGCCAGTTGATCATCAGTCTTCACATGGTCGATGAGGATATTGCCCTTGAGGACATGGTCCCGAAGAAAATGATGACGAATCTGGATGTGCTTAGTCTTCGAGTGATGTACTGGGTTGTATGCAATCTTAATTGCACTCTCATTGTCGCAGTAGAGAGGCACATTCTTCATGTTGATGCCGTAGTCCTTGAGGGTTTGCTTCATCCATAGTAATTGAGCACAGCATGAACCAACAGCAATGTACTCAGCTTCGGCAGTGGAGAGTGATACGTAGTTCTGCTTCTTTGAGGACCAGCAAACTAGTGATCTTCCGAGGAAATGGCATGTACCAGAAGTTGACTTGCGATCCACACGATCACCAGCATAGTCAGAATCAGAATATCCTACCAGATGGAGATTGGAGCCCTTGGGATACCATAATCCTAGTGTTGGTGTGTGAGCTAAGTATCGAAGAATATGCTTCACAGCCTTGTGGTGTGATTCCTTCGGTTTTGGTTGAAAACGTGCACACATGCAAACACTAAGCATTATATCTGGCCTAGATGCACATAGATACAATAAGGAGCCAATCATAGAGCGATATACCTGCTGATCAAATTCTTTACCATTTTGATCAGTGCCGAGATGGCCGTTGGTAGGCATTGGAGTCTTGGAACCTTTGCATTCATGCATGTCGAATTCCCTCAGAACATCCTTGAGGTATTTCTCCTGTGATATGAAGATTCCATTGCGTTGTTGACGAATTTGAAGACCTAAGAAGAATTTCAGCTCCCCCATCATAGACATCTGATATTCTTCACTCATCATGTAAGCAAATTCATCACTGTATCGTTTGTCAGTACAACCAAATATGATATCATCGACATATATTTGGCACACAAATAGCTCATTATCATAGGATTTACTCAAAAGAGTTGGATCTAGTGAACCAGGTTTGAAGCCTTTCTTCATGAGGAATTCCTTCAATGTATCATACCATGCCCGAGGGGCTTGCCTGAGACCATAGAGCGCCTTTTTGAGTCTGAAGACTTTGTCTGGATTCTTTGGATCCTCAAAACCTGGGGGTTGAGCAACATATACTTCTTCCTCAAGCTTACCATTGAGGAATGCACTTTTCACATCCATTTGATATAAGATGATGTTATGATGATTAGCATAAGCAAGTAGTATTCGAATAGCTTCAAATCTAGCAACAGGTGCAAAAGTTTCATCGAAATCTATTCCTTCAACCTGGGTGTAGCCTTGGGCTACAAGTCGTGCCTTCTTCCTCACCACTTGACCGTCCTCATCTTGCTTGTTTCAGAAAATCCCCTTGGTACCGATGATGTTGTGCTTGCGAGGATCTGGTCGTTTGACGAGCTCCCATACATCATTCAGCTTGAGTTGAAGAAGTTCGTCTTACATAGCTTGGATCCACTCCGGTTCCAGGAAAGCCTCGGCAACTTTTGAGGGTTCTGTGATAGATACAAAGGAAAAATGCCCACAAAAGTTAACTAAGTGTGAAGCTTTTGAGCGAGTGAGAGGACCTGACACGTTGATGTCGTTGAGGATTTTGTCAAGTTCTACTTCATTTGCAATCCTCGGATGAGCTGGTTGAGGATTTCGTCTCGGCTGAGGAAGTGGTTCTGGTGCAATTTCCTCAGGAGCATCTTCTTGATTTTCATCAGTGATGGGGATCGTTTCTTCATCAATTTCCTCAGTGGGAACAATGTCTTCAGTAGGTTTGAGCTTTATTGCTTCCTCAGGAGACAACTTATCTGGATCAGAAGGCAATTGCTCTCTTTGCGAGCCATTAGTTTCATCGAACCACACATCTACAGTCTCAACAACTTTGTTGTGATACTTGTTGAAGACTCTGTAGGTGTGCGAGTCCTTTCCATAACCGAGAATAAAACCCTCATGTGCCTTAGGTGCAAATTTTGAGCTATGGTGAGCATCTCTAATCCAAGATTTTGCACCGAAGACTTTGAAATAACTTACATTGGGTTTCTTATCAGTGAGGAGTTCATATGAGGTTTTCTTGAGGAATTTGTGAAGATATACCCTGTTGATGATATGGCATGCAGTGTTGATTGCTTCAGGCCAAAAGAGACGAGGAGTCTGATATTCTTCAAGCATAGTTCTTGCCATCTCAACCAGAGTCCTATTCTTCCTTTCGACGACACCGTTCTGCTGAGGAGTATAAGGAGCAGATAATTTGTGAGTAATACCAAGTTCATCAAGATAATCATCAATACCAGTGTTTTTCCATTATCACTCCTGATATGTTTGATCTTGATGCCAAAGTTCGTCGAGGCCCTTGAAGAGAATCGTTTGAAGATTTCTTGCACTTCAGTTTTATATACTATGATGTGCACCCATGTATATCTGGAATAATCATCAACTATGACGAAGCCATATAAAGATGCTGCATTGGTTAGTGTGGCATAGTGAGTAGGTCCAAATAGATCCATATGAAGCAATTCGAAGGGACGAGCAGTGGTCATGATAGTCTTCGAGGGATGCTTGGATGTGGTCATTTTCCCAGATTCACATGCACCGCAGAGATGATCCTTGAGGAATTTGACTGATTCGATGCCGATAACATGCTTCTTCTTCGCGAGCGTGTGCAAATTCCTCATGCCTGCATGACCTAGTCTTCGGTGCCACAGCCATCCTTCTGAGGTTTTTGCTAGTAAGCAAGTGGCTGGTCGAGGACCTGTAGAGAAATCAACAATGTACAAATCCGCTCTTCTTATGCCTTCGAAGACTTTGGATCTGTCAGATTCCATGATGACTACACATCTATATCTACCAAAGATAACAATCATATCAAGATCGCAAAGCATCGAGACTGACATGAGGTTAAAACCAAGGGATTCAACAAGCATCACTTTGTCCATATGCCTATCCTTGGAAATCGCCACTTTGCCAAGTCCCACTACCTTGCTTTTACCTTTGTCAGCATATGTGATTTTCTTCAGAGGTGATGGAGTTAGTGGCGTATTCATCAGCAAGCTTTTATCACCAGTCATGTGATGGGTGCAGCCACTATCAAGAACCCACTCAGTATTCTTGGGTTTGTCATCCTGCAGATGAATTAGTACAACTTACCATCTCATATGCTTCATATTTAAAGAATATGATATCAATTTCATCAAATAAGAATATCATCACAATATAATTATAAGGACGTGTGAAATATTTCTATTTCATCAATATTAGCTTGCGTCCTATCAAGCATTTCCTCAGGTCTCCAGCAAATTCTTCAGATGATGATTTTCATCTGGAGACCTGACCTGCAGAAGTGATTAGTTCGATTTCTTCACCACCCACATCTGAAGGGGTGGTAAAGCATTAATCATCCTGCGAGCACCATATGAGAAAGGTGGCATTGAAGCTAATGCACTTCTCTTAATAGTAGTGGGGTTAAAGTACTCATATGAATATGCAAAGAACTGGTTTGAGGATTTATGAACATAATGATTTGAAGAGTAACACTCATATTCATATTCCTTGTAGTTTCCCTGCATGTTAGACGCATTAGCACGGGTACGAGCATAATTTTGACCAGTTGAGGATTTTGATCCTCTTGAAGACTTTGGTCCTCCTGAGGAATTTGATCTGGGGATTAGATTCTTCATCGATGGTGTCATGAGGACATTCACCTAAAGATTTTTAAGACAGCTTTTGGGAACCCAGATTTTCCTCAGGGGAGGACCATTCGTGTAGTTAGTCCCAACATATCGAGCAAATACTTCACCAGATTGATTCTTGAACAGTTTATAGTTGGAGTCAAATGACTCATCTGAGGAATAGGATACTTCACATGAAAAAACAGTTAGATTGGATGGATCAAAAGGAGGCCCAGTAGCAGCAACCCATGAGGTTTTGGGATACTGCTCAGGTTTCCAATAAGATCCATCAGCATTTAATTTCCTCTCAAAGGCAATTCCTTCTTTCCTCGGGTTCCTGTTCAGGATCTGCTTTTTGAGCACATCACAAAGGGTTTGATGTCCTTTGAGGCTTTTGTATATGCCTGTCACATACAATTCCTTCAACCCTGCATTTTCATCAGTAACATTTGTGTTTTCCTCAAGTGAGGAAATAGACACTACAGGTGCAGTTGAAGAATTTGTAGCAATAGAAGCTTTTTATGATTCTGGTGAAGAATTAGCAGTTTCACACTCAATGCATTTAAGACATGGAGGAATGAATTCAGCTTGAGCAACGCTGATCTATTGAGCTAGTAATGAATCATTTTCCATACGAAGATCATCATGAGAAATCCTCAGCTTCTCTAGATCAAGCTTCCTTTGAAGAAATTCATAGGAAAGTTTCTCATGATCAGTGAGGAGTGTATCATAACGATCTTGAAAATTATCAAATCTAGACTGAAGACTTTTCACATCTTCAGTGAGGATTTGGGTAAGATTCATTTCATCATTCAACAGATCATCACTTCTATCTAGCAGTTTCTGAAGCTTTTCCAGGGCAGTCTGTTGTTTAGTGGCAATGATAGCAAGTTTACTGTAACTGGGTTTTTTATAATCATCAGGTTCACAGTCACTTGAATCAGAGGAGGAAGCATCATTTGGTACCTTTGAACCTTTTGCCATGAAGCAATAGGTTGGAGCGAAGTCATCAGCATAGTCATCAGTGTGGATGGTGTTATCATCTTCTTCAAGGTTGAAGATTGACTTGCTGACGAAAGTGGTTGCCAGTGCAATACTAGCCTGTCCGGATTCTGAGTCTTCATCAGAACCTTCTTCTTCATCACATTCCTCTGATTCTGCCTCGGAGTCCATTTCCTTGCCAATAAGTTCCTGAGCCTTTCTGAAACTAGTCTTCTTGTGCGATGAGGGCTTTGAAGATGAGGATTTTGAAGATTTCTTCTTCTTCTTCGAGTCATCAGAACTGTCATCCTTGTATTTCTTCTTCTTTGATTCCTTTCCCCAACGGGGACAGTCAGCAATGTAATGACCTGATTTCTTGCATTTGTGGCAGGTTCTTTTCTTGTAGTCCTCAGATGGAGATTCTGATTTCCTCATGTCTCTTCTTGAAGATTTACCGAACTAGCCATGTCGTGTACTCTGGAATTTCCTCACGAGCATTGCAAGCTCTTGTACAAATTCTTCAGGATCACCAATGCTATCATCCGAATCTTCTTCTTCAGATGAGGAAATTGCTCTAGCCTTCAGTGCACGTGGTCTAGAATAGCTTGGTCCATATAGATCTTTCTTTTCTTCTAGCTGGAGTTCATGAGTATTGAGTCTTTCGAGTATATCAGCTGGATCAAGAATCTTGTAGTCTGGTCTTTCTTGAATCATCAGTACTAAAGTATCAAATGAAGAATCCAAGGATCTTAGCAGTTTCTTCACAACTTCGTGATCAGTAATGTCTCGAGCTCCCAGTGCTTGCAGTTCATTTGATATGTCAGTGAGGCGATCAAAGGTGTCTTGGCAGCTTTCATTGTCATGCCTCTTGAAGCAATTGAAGAGATCGCGAAGAATATCAACACGAGAGTCACGCTGGGTTGATACTCCTTCATTTACTTTGCACAGTCTCTCCCAGATCAGTGTTGCAGAGCCCAAAGCACTCACTCTTCCAAACTGGCCTGGGCTCAGATGGCCACAGATGATATTCTTCGCTTGAGAATCAAGTTGCTTGAATTTCTTCACATCAACAGCAGAGACACTAGCAGAGATGATGGGGACGCCATGTTCCACAATATACCAGAGATCATTATCAATAGCTTGTAGATGCATTTGCATCTTGTTCTTCCAGAAGGGAAGTTCTTTCCTTCGAAAGTAGGACATGCTGCAGTCACCTTAAACATGCGTGCAGTCGGCATAACTAAAACTCCAGGTGGTTAAACCAAAATCACACAGAACAAGGGAGTACCTTGCTCTGATACCAATTGAAAGTGTGTTATATCGACTAGAGGGGGGTGAATAGGAGATTTTTAGAATTTCATCACTGAGGAAATTCCTTTTGAGGAAATTCCTCACTGATGACTAACTTACAGCGGAAACAGTAAAGGATCAGAAGTGCAAAGTTTCACAACAATAGTTTTTCAGTGTGAGGAATGTGAAAACAGATTGCACAGTGAGCAGGCACGCAGAAAACAGATGAGGATTAACTAGCGTGAAGAGTCGGGGTTGAGGAATTTCAGAGAAAGTCTTCAGAAAATTCTTCAAACAGTAACAGTGAAAGTCATCAACACATAATCTGAGGAAAGTAAGGAGTTGAGGAATTAGAACCCGTTTCACAGCGAAGACAGTAGTTGATGACCCAGTCCCAACTGTTGTGACAGTTGTACATCTGGTTTGGAGCGGCTTGGTATTGAAACCAAAGGACACACAGTCCCTACCGTGTTCTCCTTGGGCTAAGAACACATAGTCCTCGCCCAACACTCATGGTAAGTCTTCAGGGCAGACTTCCAAACCCTCACAAACTTGGTCACCCGGCGATCCACAATTGACTGCTGGATTGCTCTAGACCATGACGCCTAACCGTCTGGAGGATGCACAGTCCTCAAAGGTAAAAGGCTTCAGTCCCACACAGGAACAACTTCTTCAGTGATGCTCAATCACTTGGTTCTAGGTTTGTGGTTTCGGTGTATGGTGTATTTCCTCACTGATGAATTACTCTCGAAGACTCTGAGGAATTGGGTTGCTCTTATGACAAGTGTCAGTTCCTAACGGAGCAGCCAACCAGCTAATGGTTGTGGAGGGCGGCTATTTATAGCCTGGGAGCATCCCGACATGATTTGACACTAATGCCTTTAAATAATATGACCGTTGGTGTGGATAAGATCAATGACTTGGCGTGGCTATTGAAACGGTCGGAACCCTCAACTGTGAGAGTCCCCATGTCACTCGTATTCCTCACTTGAGGCTTTTGGTAGGATTAGGCTTGGGTTGAGCATCATGAGGAAATTTATTCCAAAGTGTAACTTCGACCCCCTTTAACAGTACGGTGTTCCTATTACTCAAGTGTGAAGAAAATAAAACAGAAAGATTAAATCTTCATGCTTCAAAGTCTTCAAGATGATTTTCTTCAGGACACACCGAATTCCTCAATTTCAATATCTTCATGAGGAATATCAATTTTATCGCAGATTCTTCACGATTCAATTCTTCAGCTTCAGACCAATTTCTTCAACCGAAGATATATATTTTTAGGGGTCGATATTCATCAAATATCTCAAACTCCTCAGTGACTTATAGATCCTGTGTACACTCATAAACACATTAGATACTTAACCTATAAGTCTTCAAACCACCAAAATCACTAAGGGGCACTAAATGCACTTACAATGGCTTCTAGGCACTTGTAGGAGTAGTTGCTATGAGTTTTGTTGAGCCTTGTTCACTTTTTTTTTTAGTCACTAAAAATTTCAGAAATTTTCAGAGAAAGAAAAGGGAAAAGATGAGGAGGTTCCTAAGAGGCTCTTCAAGCCGTGACCCCAAGGAAGATGACAATGAGAAGAAGAAACCCAAGTATTCGGTCCCCCGAGTTGCAGAAGTTCGAGCGTGCGAGTGGCCAAGCGATGTGTTCTTACGTGCCGCCGATCTTTATGAGGATTTTTATTACTTGGTGGAGAACGCAGGTCTTACCGCATTTGTTGAAGATAAGTGCCCACAATACCTCCTCCTCACTAATATTTTCGTGCAAAGCTTTAATTTCTATCCAAGGAAGAGTCGTCCTATGGTTGAGTTCAAGTTATATGATATCCCCCAGCGCATGTCACTTCAGGATTTTTGCCATGTCTGCAAATTACCTTATGTTGGGGATATTCATGAACCTCGTCCACTAGACTTGGAGGCTTTCATTGATACTATTGCTGTAGGAGAGGAGAGAGGAGTATCTTGCGCTAGAGTTGCTAGCATACATTTTCCCGTGCTTCGGTATTTCTCGCTATTCGTGGGAAAATGTTTGATTGGCCGTGGGAAAGCTGGAGCCTTAGCTCCCCAGATCTTGCGGCCTTGCGCGAAGCTCTTTATAATGATAAAACTTATAGCTTGGGCGCTATAGTGGCTCAATGGTTGAACATGAACCGTGCTAAAGGCGCTGTTTATGGAGGTATCTATGGTATCCGTCTTGCTAAACATTTTGAGATATATATTAGACTGAACGAGGAAGAAGAGATGCTTCTTCCTGAGAGATATCTAGATTATGATAGCATGGTTCGCCATGACTTTCTTGATAAAGATATAAATAAGAGGATGATTTATAACCTGGTATTTAGCCAGGGTACTCGTGAGACTATTACTTTGCCTGCTCCTTCTTTGTTCAATCTTCATCTAGGCAGGTGCATTATTATGCTCTCGGACATCTACGCATATTGGGGCATAGCGCCACCACAGGCGCCCGTGCCCGAGCTACCAGTCGAGTACCAGACGCCAGTTTATTAGTGGGAGCCAGAGGAGCTCACCCAGCAGTGGCACCCTCAGTACACTCCGGAGTACCCCGGAGACGGTTACTTCCCACCTTGGGAGTAGACCAACTTAGGCCAAAAGCCTAAGCTTGGGGGAGTACGCGTTTCTCACCGACTTTATATTCATGCTCATGCTTTCACTTTGATAGTCGGTGTTCACACCTTGCCACTGTATCATCCATGCTAGTTTATTTCTTTTTCTCGCTTTCTTCTCATGTGTTTGTTTAGATTGAGAAAAGGCAAAAAAAAAGTTGTAAGTTTACTTTCCAGCTTGCTTAGTGGTGTTCAAAAAGAAAACCCAAAAATATTTCCCGTTCTTCTTTTGCTTGTTGGGAGCTTTCCCGTGTAAATAGTTTTCTTTTTCTTTGGGTCAAGGTAGAAGACCATGGTTAAAATGTTTAGTGGCTCTCACATGCATATATGTTTATCCGTCAAAGAGCCATATTACTTTGTCTTCTCCTCTGTGTTTGCTTGCAGATTCCAGCTTAGTCCAATGC
Organism: Hordeum vulgare subsp. vulgare; assembly: GCF_904849725.1. NCBI lineage: Eukaryota > Viridiplantae > Streptophyta > Magnoliopsida > Poales > Poaceae > Hordeum > Hordeum vulgare. Next base: position 547,423,063 of record NC_058521.1, on the reverse strand, counting down.
ACGAACACTCTCACTATTATTCACATCATTCGTTCATGCAAGTGAAAGGCAATAATGATGATATATGATGAAGTGACTGAGCCTGGAAAAGCTGGTATGAACTCGACCTATTTTGTTTTTGTAAACATGACTATCTCATCGTTCCTAATTCAGCTTTGTTATGAGAGAAACATGTTTGCAATGATAACTTCGAGATCATAGTTTCTGATGCCATGCTTAATTAGCTAGGAGCTTATAATGGTTTGTCTTGGATGCCAACATGAATCTCAAGATGATTATGATGTAGTGTGATAGGATGGTATCCTCCTTTGAATGATTCAAGTGGCTTGACTTGGCACATGTTTACGCATGTAGTAGTTGAAACAAAATCAACATAGCCTCTATGATATTCATGTTTATGGTGATTTATGTCCTGCTCATGCCTTCACTCAATGCTGGTTAATTTCAATGCATATTGATGATTGTTGTCGCTCTCTAGTTGGTCGCTGCCTAGTCTTTTGCTAGCCTTCACTTGTACTAAGCGGGAATACTGCTTGTGCATTGATACGTCCATTTTGCGTCACGCTTTTATGTTGATATTTATCGCTTTATGGGCTGTTATTACACTTCACGGTACAATACTTATGCCTTTTATCTCTTATTTTATAAGGTTTACATGAAGAGGGAGAATGCCGGCAGCTGGAATTCTGGTATGAAAATGGAGCAAGTTTGATATACCTATTCTGCGCAACTCCAAAAGCCGTGCAAATCAGCAGGGAATTATTTTGGATTTTATGAAAAATACTGGGCGGAAGAAGTACCAGAGGGGCGCCACCAGGAGGCCACAAGCCTGCCAGGCCCGGCCTACCCTCCTGGCCGGGCCTGGGTGGCTTGTGGGCCCCCTGTTGCCCCTCCGGCGCTCATCTTTTGCTATTTGAAGGGTTTTGTTCCAGAAAAAATCATAACGAAGCTTTCGGGAGGAGCCACCGCCGCCACGAGGCGGAACTTGAGCAGAACCAATCTAGAGCTCCGGCACGGCCGTCCTGCCGGGGAAATTTGGGAAATCATCGCCATCGTCATCACCAACACTCCTCTCATCGGAGGGGACTCATCTCCATCAACATCTTCATCAGCACCATCTCATCTCCAAACCCTACTTCATCTCTTGTAACCAATCTCCGTCTCGCGACTCCGATTGGTACTTGTAAGGTTGCTAGTAGTGTTAATTACTCTTTGTAGTTGATGCTAGTTGGATTACTCGGTGGAAGATTATATGTTCAGATCTTTGATGCTACTCATTACCTCTCTGGTCATGAATATGATTATGCCTTGTGAGTAGTCACTTTTGTTCCTGAGGACATCAGATAAGTCATGCTATAAGTAGTCATGTGAATTTGGTATTCGTTCGATATTTTGATGTGTTGTATGTTGTCTCTCCTCTAGTGGTGTTATGTGAACGTTGACTACATAACACTTCACCATTAGTTGGGCCTAGAGGAAGGCATTGGGAAGTAGTAAGAAGATGATGGGTTGCTAGAGTGACAGAAGCTTAAACCCTAGTTTATGCGTTGCTTCGTAAGGGGCTGATTTGGATCCACTAGTTTAATGCTATGGTTAGACTTGTTTTAATTCTTATTTCGTAGTTGCGGACGCTTGCGAGAGGGGTTAATCATAAGTGGGGTGTTTGTCCAAGTAAGGGCAGCACCCAAGCATTGGTCCACCCACATATCAAACTATCAAAGTAGCGGACGTGAATCATGTGAACTTGATGAAAACTAGCTTGAAAGAAATTCCCATGTGTCCTCGGGAGCTCTTTACTTCCTATAGGAATTTGTCCAGGCTTGTCCCTTTCTACAAAAGGGATTGGGCCATATTGCTGCACCTTTGTTACTATTGTTACTTGCTACTTGCTACAAATCATCTTATCACACAACTATCTGTGACCCATAATTTCAGTGCTTGCAGAGAATACCTTGCTGAAAACCACTTGTCAATTCCTTCTGCTCCTCGTTGGTTCGACACTCTTACTTATAGAAAGGACTACGATAGATCCCCTACACTTTTGGGTCATCAATACTCTTTTTTGGCGTCGTTGCAGGGGAGTGAAGCGCCTTTGGTAAGTGGAATTTGGTAAGGAAACATTTATATAGTGTGCTGAAATTTATTGTCACTTGTCACTATGGAAACTAATCCTTTGAGGAGCTTATCCGGGGTATCTTCACCTCGAACGGAAGCACAAGGAGTTGCTCCTCAACCTGCTGCACCTACTGAAAATATCTATTATGAAATTCCTTTGGGTATGCTAGAGAAACTGTTGGCTAATCCTTTTACAGGAGATGGTACATCACATCCCGACTTGCATCTAATCTATGTAGATGAAGTTTGTAGTTTATTTAAGCTTTTAGGTTTGCCCGAGGATGAGGTCAAGAAGAAGGTACTTCCCTTATCTTTGGGGGATAAGGCATTGACATGGTATAGGCTATGTGATGATACTGGATCATGGAACTACAACCGATTGAAATTGGAATTTCATCAAAAGTTTTATCCTGTGCATCTAGTACATCGTGATCGGAATTATATTTATAATTTTTGGCCTCGTGACAGAGAAAGCATCGCTCAAGCTTGGGGGAGGCTTAAGTAAATGTTATATTCATGCCCCACCCATGAGCTCTCGAGAGAAATTATTGTTCGGAACTTCTATGTTCGGCTTTCTCATGATAATCGCACCATGCTTGACACTTCTTGTACCGGTTTTTTATGAAGAGAGATATTGACTTCAAATGGAATTTATTGGAAAGAATTAAACACAACTCTGAAGATTGGGAGTTTGATGAAGGTAAGGAGTGAGGTATGAATCTCAAGTTTGATTGCGTTAAATCCTTTGTTGAAACAAATACTTTTTGTGATTTTAGCGCCAAATATGGACTTGACTCTGAGATAGTAGCTTCATTGTGTGAATCATTTGCTGCTCATATTGATCTCACTAAAGAGAAGTGGTTTAAATATCATCCTCCCTTAGAAGTCAATGTAGTTAAACCCAATATAGTTGAAGAGGAAGTCATTGCTTATAATGATCCTATTGTTCCTAGTGCTTACATTGAGAGACCACCTTTCCCTGTTAGGATAAAGGATCATTCTAAAGCTTCAACTGTGATATGTAGGGGCTACATTAGAACACCTACACCCCTTGAGCAAATTAGAGTTGAACCTAGCATTGCTATTATCAAAGATATCATGTCCGACAATGTTGATGGGCATGATATTCACTTCTGTGAAGATGCTGCTAGAATTGCTAAACCTCATACTAGAGACAAACATAGGCATGTTGTTGGCATGCGTGTTGTTTCTATTAATATAGGAGATCATTGTTATCATGGTTTATGTGACGTGGGTGCTAGTGTTAGTGCAATACCTCAATCTTTATATGATGAAATTAAAGACGAGATTGCATCTCTCGAGATGGAACCTATTGATGTTACTATTCAGCTTGCCAATAGAGATACTATCTGCCCTTTGGGAATTGTTAGAGATGTTGAAGTCTTGTGTGGTAAAACTAAGTATCCTGCTGATTTTCTCGTTCTTGCTACCACACAAGATAGCTTCTATCCCATCATATTTGGCAGACCTTTCCTCAATACTGTCAATGCTCATATTGACTGTGAGAAGCAAACGGTCACTGTTGGCTTTGAAGGTGCGTCACATGAATTCAATTTCTCCAAGTTTGGTAGACAACCTCATGAAAAAGAATTGTCCAGTAAGGATGAAATTATTTCCCTAGCTTCTATTGTCGTGCCTTCTACTGATCCTTTAGAGCAATATTTGCTTGAGCATGAAAATGATATGCATATGGATGAAAGGAATGAGATAGATACAGTTATCTTTGAACAACATCCTATCCTTAAGAATAATTTGCATGTTGAACTGCTTGGAGATCCACCCCCACCAAAGGGTGATCATGTGTTCAAGCTTAAACAGTTACCTCATACTCTTAAGTATGCTTATCTTGATGAAAAAGAGATATATCCTGTTACTATTAGTGCTAGCCTTTCAGAGCATGAAGAAAAGAAATTATTGAAAACTCTGAGGAAGCACCGTGCTGCTATTGGATATACTCTTGATGATCTTAAGGGCATTAGTCCCACTCTATGCCAACACAAAATTAAAACCGATCATGATTCCAAACCAGTTCCTCATCATCAAAGGAGATTAAATCCTAAGATGAAAGAGGTAGTAAGAAAAGAAATACTAAACCTCCTAGAAGCAAGTATTATCTATCCTGTTGCTCATAGTGATTGGGTAAGTCTGGTGCATTGTGTCCCTAAAAAGGGAGGTATTACCGTTGTCCCTAATGACAAAGGTGAATTGATCCCACAGAGGATTATTACTGGATGTAGGATGGTGATTGATTTTAGGAAATTGAATAAAGCCACTAGGAAAGATCATTACCCTTTGCCTTTTATCGACCAAATGCTAGAAAGATTGTCCAAACACGCACACTTCTGCTTTCTAGATGGTTATTCTGGTTTCTCCCAAATACCTATTGCACAATCTGATCAGGAGAAAACCACTTTCGCCTGCCCTTTCGGTACCTTTGCTTACAGACATATGCCTTTTGGCTTATGCAATGCACCTGCTACCTTCCAAAGATGTATGATGGCTATATTCTCTGACTTTTGTGAAAAGATTGTTGAGGTTTTCATGGATGACTTCTCCGTTTACGGGTCTTCTTTTGATGATTGCCTCAGCAACCTTGATCGAGTTTTGCAGAGATGTCAAGATACCAACCTTGTCTTGAATTGGGAGAAGTGCCACTTTATGGTTAATGAAGGCATCGTCTTAGGACATAAAATTTCTGAAAGAGGTATCGAAGTCGATAAGGCTAAGGTTGATGCATCGAGAAAATGCCATGTCCTACAGACATTAAAGGTATAAGAAGTTTCCTTGGTCATGCTGGTTTCTATAGAAGGTTCATTAAAGACTTCTCTAAGATTTCTAGGCCTCTTACCAATCTCTTGCAAAAGGATATTCCTTTTGTTTTTTACGATGATTGTGAGGAAGCCTTCGAAATACTTAAAAAGGCCTTGATAAGTGCCCTATTGTTCAACCACCTGATTGGAACTTACCTTTTGAAATCATGTGTGACGCTAGTGATTATGCTGTTGGTGCTGTTCTAGGACAAAGAGTTGATAAGAAGTTGAATGTTATTCATTATGCTAGTAAAACTCTAGACAATGTCCAAAGAAACTATGCTACTACTGAAAAGGAATTTTTAGCAGTCGTGTTTGCATGTGAAAAGTTCAGATCTTACATAGTTGATTCCAAAGTCACTATTCACACTGATTATGCTGCTATTAAGTATCTCATGGAAAAGAAAGATGCTAAACCTAGACTTATCAGATGGGTTCTCTTGCTATAAGAATTTGATTTGCATGTTGTTGATAGGAAGGGTGCTGAGAACCCCGTAGCAGATAACTTGTCTAGGTTGGAGAATATTCTTGATGACCGACAACCTATTGATGATAGCTTTCCTGATGAGCAACTGAATGTCATCAATGCTTCACGTAGTACACCGTGGTATGCTGATTATGCAAATTACATTGTTGCCAAATATATACCACCTAGTTTCACATACAAGCAAAATAAGAAATTCTTCTTTGATTTGAGACATTACTTTTGGGATGATCCTCACCTTTATAAAGATGGAGTAGATGGCGTTATTAGATGTTGTGTACCTGAGAATGAACAGGGACAGATCCTACAGAAGTGTCACTCCGCGGCTTACGGAGGACACCATGCGGGAGATAGAACTGCACACAAGGTATTGCAATCAGGTTTCTATTGGCCCACTCTCTTCAAGGATGCCCGTAAGTTTGTCTTGTCTTGTGATGAATGTCAAAGAATAGGAACATTAGTAAACGTCAGGAAATGCCTATGAATTATTCACTTGTCATTGAACCATTTGATGTTTGGGGTTATAATTATATGGGAACTTTTCCAAAATCCAATGGGTATACTCATATCCTAGTTGCTGTTGATTATGTTACTAAGTGGGTAGAAGCTATCCCAACTAGTAGTCCTGATCACAACACCTCTATTAGGATGCTTAAAGAAGTTATTTTCCCTAGATTTGGAGTCCCTAGATATCTAATGACTGATGGTGGTTCACATTTCATTCATGGTGCTTTCCGTAAAACGCTTGCTAAGTATGATGTCAACCATAGAATTGCATCGCCCTATCATCCTCAGTCCAGTGGTCAAGTAGAGCTAAGTAATAGAGAGATTAAACTAATTCTGCAAAAGACTATTAATAGGTCTAGGAAGAATTGGTCTAAGAAGCTTGATGATGCACAATGGGCTTATTGTTGGGGAACGTCGCATGGGAAACAAAAAAATTCCTACGCGCACGAAAACCTATCATGGTGATGTCCATCTACGAGGGGGACTTTAGATGTACGTACCCTTGTAGATCGCACAACAGAAGCATTAATAAACGCGGTTGATGTAGTGGAACGTCCGCACGTCCCTCGATCCGCCCCGCGAACCGTCCCACGAACCGTCCGCGATCCATCCCACGATCCGCTCCGATCTAGTGCCGAACGGACGGCACCTCCGCGTTCAGCACACGTACAGGTCGACGATGATCTTGGCCTTCTTGATCCAGCAAGAGAGACGGAGAGGTAGATGAGTTCTCCGGCAGCGTGACGGTGCTCCGGAGGTTGGTGGTGATCTAATCTAAGCAAGGCTCCGCCCGAGCTCCGTAGAAACGTGATCTAGAGGAAAAACCGTGGAGGTATGTGGTCAGGCTGCCGTGGAAAAGTTGTCTCAAATCAGCCCTAAAACCTCTGTATATATAGGTAGGAGGGGAGGGGCCTTGCCTTGGGGCTCAAGGAGCCCCAAGGGGTTCGGCCGAAGGGGGGGAGGAGGAGTCCTCCTCCAATCCTAGTCCAACTAGGATTGGAAGGTGGAGTCCTTCCCTTCCTTCCCACTTCCCCCTTTTTTCTTTTCTCTTTGATTTTCTTATCTCCTGCGCATGGGCCTCTTTGGGCTTGACCACCAGCCCACTAAGGGCTGGTGCGGCACCCCCAAGGCCTATGGGCTTCCCCGGGGTGGGCTGCCCCCCCCCCCCCCCGGTGAACATCCGGAACCCATTCGTCATTCCCGGTACATTCCCGGTTATTCTGAAAACCTTCCGATAATCAAATGAGGTCATCCTATATATCAATCATCGTCTCCGGACCATTCCGGATACCCTCGTGATGTTCGTGATCTCATCCGGGACTCCGAATGACATTCGGTAACCAACCATATAACTCAAATACGCATAAAACAACGTTGAACCTTAAGTGTGCAGACCCCGCGGGTTCGAGAACTATGTAGACATGACCCGAGGGACTCCTCGGTCAATATCCAATAGCGGGACCTAGATGCCCATATTGGATCCTACATAATCTACAAAGATCTTATCGTTTGAACCTCAGTGCCAAGGATTCATATAATCCCGTATGTCATTCCCTTTGTCCTTCGGTATGTTACTTGCCCGAGATTCGATCGTCGGTATCCGCATACCTATTTCAATCTCGTTTACCGACAAGTCTCTTTACTTGTTCCGTAATACACGATCCCGCAACTTACACTAAGTCACATTGCTCGCAAGGCTTGTGTATGATGTTGTATTACCGAGTAGGCCCCGAGATACCTCTCCGTCACACGGAGTGACAAATCCCAGTCTCGATCCATACTAACTCAACGGACACCTTCGGAGATACGTGTAGAGCATCTTTATAGCCACCCAGTTACGTTGTGACATTTGATACACACAAAGCATTCCTCCGGTGTCAGTGAGTTATATGATCTCATGGTCATAGGAACAAATACTTGACACACAGAAAACAGTAGCAACAAAATGACACGATCAACATGCTACGTCTATTAGTTTGGGTCTTGTCCATCACATGATTCTCCCAATGATGTGATCTAGTTATCAAGCAACAACACCTTGTACATAGTCAGAAGACCCTAACTATCCTTGATGAACTGGCTAGCCAACTAGAGGCTTGATAGGGACAGTGTTTTGTCTATATATCCACACATGTATCTAAGTCTTCATTCAGTACAATTATAGCATGGATAATAAACGATTATCTTGATACAGGAATTATAATAATAACTTATTTATCATTTCCTCTAGAGCATATTCCAACAGTCTCCCACTTGCACTAGAGTCAATAATCTAGCCCTCACATCACCATGCGAATTACATTGTAATAAATCTAACACCCATACAGTTCTGCTGTTGATCATGCTTTGCCCGTGGAAGAGGTTTAGTCAGCGGGTCTGCTACATTCAGATCCGTGTGGACTTTGCATATATTTACATCCTCCCCTTCGACGTAGTCGCGGATGAGGTTGAAGCGTCGTTTGATGTGTCTAGTCTTCTTGTGAAACCGTGGTTCCTTTGCTAAAGCAATGGCACCCGTGTTGTCGCAAAACAAGGTTATTGGATTCACTGCGCTTGGCACCACTCCAAGATCCGTCATGAACTGCTTCATCCAGACACCCTCCTTAGCCGCCTCCGAGGCAGCCATGTACTCCGCTTCACATGTAGAATCAGCTACGATGCTTTGCTTGGAACTACACCAGCTTACCGCACCCCCATTAAGAATAAATACATATCCGGTCTGCGACTTAGAGTCGTCCGGATCTGTGTCAAAGCTTGCATCGACGTAACCTTTTATGGCGAGCTCTTCGTCACCTCCATACACGAGAAACATCTCCTTAGTCCTTTTCAGGTACTTCAGGATATTCTTGACCGCCGTCTAGTGATCCACTCCCCTTGGATTACTCTGGAACCTGCCTGCCATACTTATGGCCAGGCTAACGTCCGGTCTAGTGCACAACATTGCATACATGATAGAACCTATGGCTGAAGCATAGGGGACGGTGCTCATATGCTCTCTATCTTTATCAGTTGTTGGGCACTGAGTCTTACTCAATCTCGTACCTTGTAAAACTGGCAAGAACCCCTTCTCGGACTGTTCCATTTTGAACCTCTTCAAAACTTTATCAAGGTATGTACTTTGTGAAAGTCCTATCACGCGTTTCGATCTACCCCTATAGATCTTAATGCCTAGAATGTAAGCAGCTTCTCCTAGGTCCTTCATAGAGAAACTTTAATTCAAGTATTCCTTTATGCTCTCCAAAAACTCCACGTTGTTTCCAATCAGAAATATGTCATCCACATATAACATTAGAAATGCCACAGAGCTCCCACTCACTTTCTTGTAAATACAAGATTCTCCAACCACTTGTATAAACCCAAATGCTTTGATCACCTCATCAAAGCGTTTATTCCAACTCCGAGATGCTTGCACCAGTCCATAAATGGATCGCTGGAGCTTGCACACTTTGTTAGCATTTTTAGGATCGATAAAACCTTCGGGTTGCATCATATACAACTCTTAAGGAAACCGTTAAGGAACGCCGTTTTGACATTCATCTGTCAGATTTCATAATCGAAAAATGCAGCTATTGCTAACATGATTCTGACGGACTTAAGCATCGCTACGGGTGAGAACGTCTCATCGTAGTCAACTCCTTGAACTTGTGAAAAACCCTTTGCCACAAGTCGAGCTTTATAAACGGTCACATTACCGTTAGCGCCCGTCTTTTTCTTAAAGATCCATTTGTTTTGAATAGCCTTGCGGCCCTCGGGTAGTACTTCCAAAGTCCACACTTTGTTTTCATACATGGATCCTATCTCGGACTTCATGGCCTCCAGCCATTTGTTGGAATCCGGGCCCACCATTGCTTCTTCATAATTTGCAGGCTCATTGTTGTCTAACAACATAATTGATGAGACGGGATTACCATACCACTTTGGAGTAGTACGCGGTCTCGTCGACCTGCGAGGTCCGATAGGAACTTGATCTGGAGTTTCATGATCATCATCATTAACTTCCTCCTCAACCGGCGTCGCAACGACAGGGGTTTCCCCTTGCCCTGCGCCACCATCCAGAGGGATGAGAGGTTCGACAACCTCATCAACTTCTATCTTCCTCCCACTCAATTCTCTCGAGAGAAATTCCTTCTCGAGAAAACCTCCGTTCTTAGCAACAAACACTTTGCCATCAGACTTGAGATAGAAGGTATACCCAACTGTCTCTTTCGGGTAACCTCTGAAGATGCACTTTTCCGCTTTAGGTTCCAGCTTTTCAGGCTGAAGCTTTTTGACATAAGCATCACATCCCCAAACTTTAAGAAACGACAACTTTGGTCTTTTGCCATACCACAGTTCGTATGGTGTCGTCTCAACGGATTTTGATGGTGCCCTATTTAAACTGAATGCAGCTGTTTCTAATGCATAACCCCAAAATGATAACGGCAAATCGGTAAGAGACATCATAGATTGCACGATCTCTAATAAAGTACGATTACGACGTTCAGACACACCATTACGCTGTGGTGTTCCAAGCGGTGTCAACTGTGAAACAATTCCACATTGTCTTAAGTGAGCACCAACCTCGAAACTCAGATATTCACCCCCACGATCAGACCGCAGGAACTTGATCTTCTTGTTACGATGATTTTCAACTTCACTCTAAAATTTCTTGAACTTTTCAAATGTTTCAAACTTGTGCTTCATCAAGTAGACATAACCATATCTACTCAAATCTTCAGTGAAGGTGAGAAAATAACGATATCCACCGCGTGCCTCCACGCTCATCGGACCACACACGTCGGTATGTATGATTTCCAACAAGTCACTTGCATGCTCCATTGTTCCAGAGAACGGAGTTTTAGTCATCTTTCCCATGAGGCATGGTTCACACGTGTCAAGTGAATCAAAGTAAAGTGACTCCAAAAGTCCATCGATATTGAGTTTCTTCATGCGCTTTACACCAATATGACATAAGCGGTAGTGCCACAAAAACATGGCGCTATCATTTTTAACTCTTACTCTTTTGGTCTCAATGTTATGTATATGTGTATTATCACTATCAAGATTCAATATGAACAATCCTCTCACATTGGGTGCATGACCATAAAATATATTACTCATAGAAATAGAACAACCATTATTCTCTGACTTAAACGAGTAACCGTCTCACAATAAACAAGATCCAGATGTAATGTTCATGCTTAACGCAGGCACTAAATAACAATTATTTAAGTTCATAACTAATTTTGATGGTAACTGAAGTGAAACTGTGCCGACGGTGATTGCATCAACCTTGGAACCATTTCCCACGCGCATCATCACTTCATCCTTGGCCAGCCTTCGCTTATTCCGCAGTTCCTGTTTCGAGTTGCAAATATGAGCAACAGAGCCGGTATCGAATACCCACGCACTACTACGAGAGCTGGTTAAGTACACATCCATAACATGTATATCAAATATACCTGATTTTTTTTGGCCGCCTTCTATTCAGCCAGATACTTGGGGCAGTTGCGCTTCCAGTGACCCATACCCTTGCAATAATAGCACTCTGTTTCAGGCTTAGGTCCACCTTTGGGTTTCTTCATCGGATTGGCAACAGGCTTGCCGCTCTTCTTTGAATTACCCTTCTTTCCTTTGCCGTTTCTCTTGAAACTAGTGGTGTTATTCACCATCAACACTTGATGCTCTTTACGGAGTTCTGACTATGCGACTTTCAGCATCACAAATAACTCACCGGGTGACTTGTTCATCCCTTGCATGTTGTAGTTCAACACAAAGCCTTTATAGCTTGGCGGCAGTGATTGAAGAATTCTGTCAGTGATAGCCTCTTGCGGGAGTTCAATCCCCAGCTCAGCTAGATGGTTTGAGTACCCAGACATTTTGAGCACATGTTCACTGACAGACGAATTCTCCTCCATCTTGCAAGCATATAATTTATCAGAGGTCTCATACCTCTCGATCCGGGCGTTCTTCTGAAAAATAAACTTCAACTCCTGGAACATACCATATGCTCCATGACGCTCAAAGCGACGTTGAAGTCCCGGCTCTAAGCCATACAAGACTGCACATTGAACTACTGAGTAGTCCTCCTTACGTGTTACCCAAGCGTTCTTAACATCTTGGTCAGCCGTAGCGGGTGGTTCATCTCCTAACACAGCATCAAGGACATAAACCTTCTTCCCAGCTTGCAGGAGCAACTTCAGATTACGAGCCCAGTCTACAAAGTTGCTTCCATCATCTTTCAACTTAGCCTTCTCTAGGAACGTATTAAAATTCAGGGTGACTGTCGCGTGAGCCATGATCTACAACACAAATATATTCAAAGTGGACTTATACTATGTTCAAGATAATTAGAGTTTAACTTAATCAAATTACTTGCTAAACTCCCACTCAAAAAGTACATCTCTCTAGTCATTTGAGTGGTTCATGATCCAATCCCACTAGCTCAAGTCTGATCATCACGTGAGTTGAGGATAGTTTCAGTGGTAAGCATCCCTATGCTAATCATATCAACTATATGATTCATGATCGACCTTCCGATCTCATGTGTTCCGAGGCCATGTATGCACATGCTAGGCTCGTCAAGCTTAACCCAAGTGTTCCGTGTGTGCAACTGTTTTGCACCCATTGTATGTGAACGTTGAGTCTATCACACCCGATCATCACGTGGTGTCTCGAAACGACGAACTGTAGCGACGGTGCATAGTCGGGGAGAACACAATTTCGTCTTGAAATTTTAGTGAGAGCTCACCTCATAATTCTACCGTTGTTCTAAGCAAAATAAGGTGCATAAAAGGATTAACATCACATGCAATTCATAAGTGACATGATATGGCCATCATCACGTGCTTCTTGATCTCCATTACCAAAGCACCGACACGATCTTCTTTGTCACCGGCGCCACACCATGATCTCCATCAACGTGTCGCCATCAGGGTTGTCGTGCTACTCATACTATTACTACTAAAGCTACATCCTAGCAATATAGTAAACGCATCTGCAAGCACAAACGTTAGTTTAAAGACAACCCTATGGCTCCTGCCGGTTGCCGTACCATCGACGTGCAAGTCGATATTAACTATTACAACATGATCATCTCATACATCCAATATATCACATCACATCGTTGGCCATATTACATCAGAAGCATACCCTGCAAAAACAAGTTAGACGTGCTCTAATTGTTGTGGCATGTTTTACGTCGTGACCATGGGTATCTAGTAGGATCGCATCTTACTTACGCAAACACCACAACGGAGATATATGAATTGCTATTTAACCTCATCCAAGGACCTGCTCGGTCAAATCCGATTCAACTAAAGTTGGAGAAACCGACACTCGCCAGTCATCTTTGAGCAACGGAGTTGCTTGTAGCGATGAAACCAGTCTCTCGTAAGTGTACGAGTAATGTCGGTCCGAGCCGCTTCGATCCAATAATACCACGGAATCAAGAAAAGACTAAGGAGGGCAGAAAATCGCACATCACCGCCCACAAAAACTTTTGTGTTCTACTCGAGATAACATCTACGTACGCCTGAACCTAGCTCATGATGCCACTGTTGGGGAACGTCGCATGGAAAACAAAAAATTTCCTACGCGCACGAAAACCTATCATGGTGATGTCCATCTACAAGGGGGATTTCAGATCTACGTACCCGTGTAGATCACACAGCAGAAGCGTTAATAAACGTGGTTGATGTAGTGGAACGTCCTAACGTCCCTCGATCCGCCCCGCGAACCGTCACGCGATCCGTCCCACGATCCGCTCCGATCTACTGCCGAACGGACGGCACCTCCGCGTTCAGCACACGTACAGCTCGAGATGATCTCGGCCTTCTTGATCCAGCAAGAGAGACGGAGAGGTAGATGAGTTCTCCGGTAGCGTGACGGCGCTCCGGAGGTTGGTGGTGATCTAATCTCAGCAGGGCTCCGCCCGAGCTCCACAGAAACGCGATCTAGAGGAAAAACCGTGGAGGTATGTGGTCGGGCTGCCGTGGAAAAGTTGTCTCAAATCAGCCCTAAAACTTCCGTATATATAGGTGGGAGGGGAGGGGCCTTGCCTTGGGGCTCAAGGAGCCCCAAGGGGTTCGGCCGAAGGGGGGGAGGAGTCCTCCTCCAATCCTAGTCCAACTAGGATTGGAAGGTGGAGTCCTTCCCTTCCTTCCCCCTTCCCCTTTTTTCTCTTTGATTTTATTATCTCCTGTGGAGGGGCCTCTTTGGGCTTTCCCATCAGCCCACTAAGGGCTGGTGCGGCACCCCCAAGGCCTATGACCTTCCCCGGGGTGGGCTGCCCCCCCCCCCCCCGGTGAACATCCGGAACCCATTCGTCATTCCCGGTAATTCTGAAAACCTTCCGGTAATCAAATGAGGTCATTCTATATATCAATCTTCGTCTCCAGACCATTCCGGAAACCCTCGTGACGTCCGTGATCTCATCCGGGACTCCGAACAACATTCGGTAACCAACCATATAACTCAAATACGCATAAAACTACGTCGATCCTTAAGTGTGCAGACCCTGCGGGTTCGAGAACTATGTAGACATGACCCGAGGGACTCCTCGGTCAATATCCAATAGCGGGACCTGGATGCCCATATTGGATCCTACATATTCTACGAAGATCTTATCATTTGAACCTCAGTGCCAAGGATTCATATAATCCCGTATGTCATTCCCTTTGTCCTTCGGTATGTTACTTGTCCGAGATTCGATCGTCAGTATCCGCATACCTATTTCAATCTCGTTTACCGGCAAGTCTCTTTACTCGTTCCGTAATACAATATCCCGCAACTTACACTAAGTCACATTGCTTGCAAGGCTTGTGTGTGATGTCGTATTACCGAGTGGGCCCCGAGATACCTCTCCGTCACACGGAGTGACAAATCCCAGTCTCGATCCTACTAACTCAACGGACACCTTCGGAGATACCTCTAGAGCATCTTTATAGCCACCCAGTTACGTTGTGACTTTTGATACACACAAAGAATTCCTCCGGTGTCAGTGAGTTATATGATCTCATGGTCATAGGAACAAATACTTGACACGCAGAAAACAGTAGCAACAAAATGACACGATCAACATGCTACGTCTATTAGTTTGGATCTAGTCCATCACATGATTCTCCCAATGATGTGATCCAGTTATCAAGCAACAACACCTTGTACATAGTCAGAAGACCCTGACTATCCTTGATCATCTGGCTAGCCAACTAGAGGCTTGCTAGGGACAGTGTTTTGTCTAGTTATCCACACATGTATCTAAGTCTTCATTCAATACAATTATAGCATGGATAATAAACGATTATCTTGATACAGGAATTATGATAATAACTTATTTATCATTGCCTCTAGGGCATAATTCCAACACTTATAGAACTGCTTATAAGAATCCCGTGGGCATGTCTCCGTACAAAATGGTTTACGGTAAAGCATGTCATTTACCTCTTGAACTAGAGCATAAGGCTTATTGGGCAATCAAAGAGCTCAACTTTGATTTCAAACTTGCGGGTGAGAAGAGGTTATTTGACATTAGCTCACTAGATGAATGGAGAACTCAAGCATATGAAAATGCCAAGTTGTTCAAAGAAAAAGTTAAGAGGTGGCATGATAAAAGGATACAGAAACCTGAGTTCAATGTAGGTGATTATGTCTTGCTATACAATGCTCGTTTAAGATTTTTTGCTGGCAAGCTTCTCTCTAAATGGGAAGGTCCTTACATTGTTGAGGAAGTGTATCGCTCCGGTGCCATCAAGATCAACAACACGGAAGGTAATTTTCCGAGAGTTGTAAATGGGCAAAGAATCCAGAATTATATCTCAGGTACTCCCGTAAATGTTGAAAGCAATATCATTAATACCATAACTCCAAAGGAGTACATAAGGGATATTTATCAGCCTGTTTCAGACTCCGAAAACGAAGAGGTATGTGATTCGGTAAGTAAACCGACTCCAAAACTTTTCTAGTAGCAATTTTTCTCCGTTTTGGATTTTTTAGAAAATTAGAAAATTTTGAAGTAGTCCGGAAAGTGCACGAGGAGGCGACAAGCCTGCCAGGCCCGGCCTACCCCCCTGGTCGGGCTTGTGTGGCTTGTGGGCACCTCGTGTGCCTCCTAGACTCTGTTTTCTTGCGGAGCACTCCTTTTGGTCAGGAAAAATTCATTATATATTCTCCTAGAAGGTCTGACCCTCGTATCACGCAAATCTCCTCTGTTTTCGTTTCAAGCCTGTTTCTGCTGCAAATTTAGGGCAAGGATGTCGTCTGAGGAATCTGTCGGGGAGAATGACCTCCCTCAAGTTTATGAAGAAGTAAATGCCGATCTGAAAAGAATGGAGGTTATGGAGGCCGAGGAAAGGCTGCTTGAAGAAACTAAGGGCACAACTAAGGAGGAGAATCCAGCGTTGGACGAAGGGCAATCTGTGCTCAACAAGAAAGAAGCTGAGGAAGAGGATTTTCTTCAACCCTACCTCCACCTTCTACCTCCATCCTTGATCAAACTCTTGAGGTTATGTGAAATAACTCGTGTTCGTAATACTTATCTCACCCGTGAAGTTGTTTTGTTGGAGAAACATATTACAGAGCTCCAAAGTATAAATCGAAGATTGATGGCCCTCTTGGAACCAAAAGATAGGACAACTCCACCACCATCACCTTCGAAGGAAGACAACTAAGCACGGGTATGGGCAATTCCCTTGGCTTGTGCCAAGCTTGGGGAAGTTGCCCCGGTATCGTATCACCATCACATCTTTTGCTTTTACCTTTTTCTTAGTTCGATCTTTTTTGGTTTTATCTTTTTCTAGTAGATTAAAGCTCTTAGTATGTTCTAGGCTTGAGTTTTTCTTTGTGTCACCCCCGATGTAATCGAGCTCGTGAGTCATATAATAAAGAGTGCTTTAGTTAAGTGCCTTGCCTCATGCCATGATCTAAATAAAAGAATGATAAAAGAACAAAAGCATGAAAGATCATGTATTGATCTTATGGGAAGTGGTGGATTCACATATAAAAAGAATGCTGATTGAAACTTGTTGCAGGTGGAAAAACGTAGACCTTGGTCATTGTTGCAATTAATAGGAAGTAATAAAGAAGGAGAGGTTCACATATAAATATATCATCTTGGGCACCATCTATGATTGTGAACACTCATTAAACTATTACATGCTTAGAAGTAGATGTTGGACAAGGAAGACAACATAATGAATTATGTTTGCTTGGTTCCGAACAATGTTATATGACTAGAGATCCCTTAGCATGTGACGCTTGCTTCCACCTCATATCGGCCAAAACTTCCGCACTAAGTAGAGATACTACTTGTGCATCCATGAACCTTCAACCCAATTTTGCCTTGAGAGTCCACCATACCTACCTATGGATTGAAGAAGATCCTTCAAGTAAGTTTTCATTGGTGCAAGCAATAAAAATTGCTCCCTAAATATGTATGATCTATTAGTGTGCGGAAAATAAGCTTTGTACAAACCTGTGATGAGCGAGACATAAAAGGAACAAACTGCATAATAAAGTTCTTTATCACAGGAGACAATATAAAGTGACGTTCCTTCACACTAAGAGGTCACACATCCAAACCTCAAAAGTGCATGACAACCTCTGCTTCCCTCTGCGAAGGGCCTATCTCGTACCTTTACTTTTTGTCCTTAAAAGAGTCATGGTGATCGACACCAATTCCTTATTTCGCCTTTATCTTGGCTAACTTCATGTGCTAGGGAAAGATCTATATTCATATGTCAACTTGGAAGTAAGTACTCATGAATTATTATTGTTGACATTACCCTTGAGGTAAGTAGTTGGGAGGCGAAACTATAAGCCCCTATCTTTCTATGTGTCCAACTGAAACTTTGATCTCATGAGTACCACGTGAGTTTTAGCAATTGTAGAAGATGAAAGGATGATTGAGTATGTGGATTTGCTTTACAAGCTCTTATTTGACTCTTTCCGATGTTATGATAAATTGCAATTGCTTCAATTATTAAGGGTTATTGGTTGTTAATTCTCAGTAAGATTCTTGATCCATACTTTACTTTGTGAAGGAATTGTCACTTTAGCATACGTAATTTCTATTCTAATTATGATCATGATGCCTGCATGTCCGTCCTTTGTTTTGTCGACACCTCTATCTCCAAACATGTGGGCATATTTGTTGATTTCGGCTTCCGCTTGAGGACAAGCGAGGTCTAAGCTTGGGGGAGTTGATACGTCCATTTTGCATCATGCTTTTATGTTGATATTTATCGCTTTATGGGCTATTATTACACTTCACGGTACAATACTTATGTCTTTTTTCTCTTATTTTATAAGGTTTACATGAAGAGGGGGAATGTCGGCAGCTGTAATTCTGGTCTAAAAAGGGAGCAAGTTTGAGATACCTATTCAGCGCAGCTCCAAAAGCCGTGAAAATCAACGGGGAATTATTTTGGATATTATGAAAAATACTGGGCGGAAGAAGTACCAGAGGGGCGCCACCAGGAGGCCACAAGCCTGCCAGGCCCGGCCTACCCCCCTGGCCGGGCCTGGGTGGCTTGTGGGCCCCCTGTTGCCCCTCTGGTGCTCATCTTTTGCTATTTGAAGGGTTTTGTTCCAGAAAAAATCAAAAGGAATCTTTCGGGAGGAGGTGCCGCCGCCACGAGGCGGAACTTGAGCAGAACCAATCTAGAGCTCCGGTAGGGCCGTCCTCCCGGGGAAATTTCCCTCCCAGAGGGGGAAATCATCGCCATCGTCATCACCAACACTCCTCTCATCGGAGGGGACTCATCTCCATCAACATCTTCATCAACACCATCTCATCTCCAAACCCTAGTTCATCTCTTGTAACCAATCTCCGTCTCGCGACTCCGATTGGTACTTGTAAGGTTGCTAGTAGTGTTAATTACTCTTTGTAGTTGATGATAGTTGGATTACTCAGTGGAAGATTATATGTTGAGATCTTTGATGCTATTCATTACCTCTCTGGTCATGAATATAATTATGCTCTGTGAGTGGTCACTTTTTTCCCTGGGGACATGGGATAAGTCTTGCTATAAGTAGTCATGTGAATTTGGTATTCGTTCGATATTTTGATGCGTTGTATGTTGTTTTTCCTCTAGCGGTGTTATGTGAACATCGACTACATAACACTTCACCATTATTTGGGCCTAGAGGAAGGCATTGGTAAGTAATAAGTAGATGATGGGTTGCTAGAGTGACAGAAGCTTAAAACCTAGTTTATGCGTTGCTTCGTAAGGGGCTGATTTGGATCCACTAGTTTAATGCTATGGTTAGACTTGTCTTAATTCTTCTTTCGTAGTTGCAGACGCTTGCGAGAGGGGTTAATCATAAGTGGGATGTTTGTCCAAGTAAGAGCAGCACCCAAGCACTGGTCCACCCACATATCAAACTATCAAAGTAGCGAACGCGAATCATGTGAACTTGATGAAAACTAACTTGACAGAAATTCCCATGTGTCCTCGGGAGCGCTTTACCTCCTATAAGAGTTTGTCCAGGCTTGTCCCTTGCTACAAAAGGGATTGGGCCATCTTGCTGCACCTTTGTTACTATTGTTACTTGCTACTTGCTACGAATCATCTTATCACACAACTATCTGTTACCGATAATTTCAGTGCTTGCAGAGAATACCTTGCTGAAAACCACTTGTCAGTTCCTTCTGCTCCTCGTTGGGTTCGACACTCTTACTTATCGAAAGGACTACGATAGATCCCCTACACTTGTGGGTCATCATGCATCCACTTCCATAAACCCAAAGTTGTTCCATATGAGTCCACCATACCTACCTATATGCGGTATCTACCTGCCGTTCCAAGTAAATTTGCATGTGCCACTCTCTAAATCTTCAAGAAATCATCTATTTTGTATGCCCGAACCACTCATGTGGTGACAAGGGGCGGTCAGTATCTTCCATGCTAGGCGTGTTATCCTCGATACGTGTTTATTCACTATCACTCACGAGAAAGGGGCCGGTAATTGGAATGGCCAGTTCCATGCTCAAATCGAAAAGGTAATTGCAAACAAAACTCCGCCTGGATTGTTGTTGGTATGGACGGCACCCGAGGATTCGGCTAGTCGTGGAGTGTGATTGATCGGTGGTGGGGGAGTCAAAACTTTACTTTTCTGTTTGGGAACCGCCTATAATTTGTGTAGCATGGAAGATGGTGAAAACTCTTGGTCATCGCGTTGACAATGAAAGCATGCCACCCAAAATTATGTATCTCTCCTTTAAAAGCTTGAGCTTTGGCACCTCTGCAAATCAATGCTTCCCTCTGCGAAGGGCCTATCTATTTACATTTCTGTTGAGTCATCCTCTTCTTATAAAAGGCACCAGTTAGAGAGCACCTCCGTTATTTTTATGCTTTGCTATTAATTCATATTGAGTATGACTGTGACTGGATCTTCTTTGCCATGAATTACAATGTTCAGTCAACCCTTGGTCTTTGAAGGTGCTTTGCATTAATGTTTTGCGTTCTCAGAAAGAGCTAGCGAGATACCATCTGTTCATATTGCTTCATGATTGCTTTGATTGAAGTGTTGACGTTTGAAACTTATTATTATTGCTCGCTAGTTGATTTTGCCATTGATATGAGTTTACCATGAGACCTAAATGTCATTGCTTATGTGGTTAGCTTATGATCTTGCTAAAAATCTGAATATGAGTTAGACATAATTACAACAACAAGATCAAACAGAGTTCGTAAAAGTTTTTCTTTTGTCTCTTTCAGTTTGTCAACTGAATTGCTTGAGGACAAGCAAGGCTTTAAGCTTGGGGGAGTTGATACGTCTCCATCGTATCTACTTTTCCAAACTCCTTTGCCCTTGTTTTGGATTCTAATTTGCATGATTTGAATGGAACTAACCCGGACTGACGCTGTTTTCAGCAGAATTGCCATGGTGTTGTTTTTGCGTAGAAATAAAAGTTCTCGGAATGACCTGGAAATTTACGAGGATTTTTTGTGGAATATATAAAAAATACTGACGCGAGAATTACCTGGAGGGACGGAGCCAGGAGCCCACAAGGCCAGGAGGCGTGGGCCCCCCTGGCCGTGCCTTGCAGGCTTGTGAGGCCCTCGTGGCTCCGCCGCCTCCAACTCCAGCTCTATTTAATCTCTCTCGCCCGGAAAAAATTCAAAGAGAAGAGTTCATCGCGTTTTACGACACGGAGCCGCCGCCACCACGTGTTCTTTCTGTGGAGGGCAGATCTGGAGTCCGTTCTGGGCTCCGGAGAGGGGAAATCGTCGTCGTCGTCATCACCAACCATCCTTCATCACGAATTCCATGATGCTCTTCACCGTTCGTGAGTAATCTCATCGTAGGCTTGCTGGACGGTGATGGGTTGGATGAGATCTATCATGTAATCGAGTTAGTTTTGATGGCGTTTGATCCCTAGTATCCACTATGTTCTGAGATTGATGTTGCTACTACTTTGCTATGCTTAATGCTTGTCACTAGGGCCCGAGTGCCATGATCTCAGATTTGAACCTATTATGTTTTCATCAATATATGTGTGTTCTTGATCCTATGTTACAAGTTGTAGTCACCTACTATGTATTATGACCCGGCAACCCCGAAGTGACAATAGCTGGAACCACTCCCGGAGATGACCATAGTATGAGGAGTTCATGTATTCACTATGTGCTAATGCTTTGTTCCAGTTCTCTATTAAAAGGAGACCTTAATATCCCTAAGTTTCCATTAGGACCCCGATGCCATGGGAGGGATGGACAAGAGATGTCATGCAAGTTCTTTTCCATAAGCACGTAAGACTATATACGGAATGCATGCCTACATTACATTGACGAACTGGAGCTAGTTACAAATCACCCCATGTTATAACTATCACATGATGAATGCCATCCGGCATAATTATCCATCACCGCTACTGTTGGGGATATTACCTGCGGATAACCCGCCCTTAGTGGGTCGGGTCATGAAAGGGGCGACTTACCATTCAACGCGCGTCCCGTGACCCAGAAGCTGGATGGCGGTTGAAGAGGGCGTGCGTATGATGGATTACTAAGAAAGCTCATGATCGTGGAGGACATGGCGACTTAGAGATAAGGAAAGCCACAAAGAGTAGCATGGCAGGACTTTGTAAACCCTAGGGCCTCGACCTGTATATAAAGGCGAGTCCCAGGGAAAGGTCAGGCGAGTTAGAGAGAATCTAGATCTAGGTCAGGCGAGTTACGCCCTCCTTGTAATCGAAACCACCATTAATCCACACAAAGCAGGACGTAGGCTTTTACCTCCTCACGAGGGGCCGAACCTGGGTAAATCTGAGTCTCGCTTTCGCTCACCCCCTTCGAGTCGCCACCAAGGTGCGATGGCTCCATCTCTAAGTCCTTTCACGAGGACATGTGTCGTGACAAAACCACGACAGTTGGCGCCCACCATGGGGCTAGCGCACGGTGGAGTTGAGTTCTCGAAGGGATCCTTACCGGGGTTAGAAAGCTATGCGGTCAGCATCATTTTTGACAAAGAGCCACCGCGGGAGGTACTACATCGACAACTCGCTTTGGGAGCCGGAAGCCGATTCAGTCGAATCTGGCTACCGAGTCACCTTCGGCAGGATCAACGTCTTCATCGGCATGATTGGGACGCCCGTGCCTGAGCCGGACACCTCCACCGACATCGTCGAGACGGCCAGGTACGTCCTCCCCATCACACGGCGGGCCAGGAGTCGCCACGCTTTCGTCGGTTTTACATAGGGAAACGACGTGCAAGATGAGCCAGCGGTCCAAGAGATCACCCCCGTCAATTCCGACGGCGAGTCATCCATGGGTGAAACAGATTCAATCCACCCTCTTCAGGAAGGATAGCTCGGAGGACTGTCGTTTACGATGGATCCCGAGGTCGTTGAGAGATCCCGTCGACAAATCGCCATCTACATGGCGGGGTCGGCACAGCCTCAGCAAAATCCGGCCGGTAACAATGAGACCGGCGGGACGTCCAAACCCCCGGCACAAACCATGGCGGAGCTAACGGCGGAAGTCGCCAGCCTTATGGCAACTACCGTCACAACCGATAATCAGGAGTCTATTAATGTCGAGATCGCAAAGCTGCAGGAGGCGATGGCCCAGGCGCAGCGAGACATGGAAGCAGAAGCCGCCAGGGTGGAGACGCGGCAAGCTGCGATTGCAGCAGATACGGAGCAGTTGAACACCGAGGGATGACGGCTCGAGAGACGGCAGCACGCGTCCGATGTTGTTCACCAAAGGAGGCACCACGGGTGCATCCCGGCCGACTTACATCCAACTCGCCTTTTCGACACCCCGCGCACCCTCGGGGCGGGTCCTGATCGGCCTTTACAAACTGTCCCGAGGGGAGGAACGGTTCCACCGCCCAATCCGCCGTCGCCTCAGCCAATGGATGCCCATGCGACTCGGTTCCAGACGCCACGGAGTCACTTCTGAAATCCCGTAGACAATGTGTTGGTGGCAACCCGCCACCTGGAGTCCCTTCCGATCTACAAAAACTCCCCGACCGAGATAGAGGCCAGAAACGCCATCGAGATGCTAAAGACGGTCGTGGTCCAGCATGCGCAGTACTCTCATAGCCTCGATCGGCTGCACTCCACGCCTCAGGCGAGTGACACCAGAAGTCGCCATGAGGACTTGCCCGCAGTAACCAGTGGGCCGCGGCGATTCCCTCAACACGACCCGCTCGGGATGCCCAACGCGCGAGCCCAAGATATCATGGATGCAGCGCGAGCCGCGCTTCAAATAGAGCCAACAGCCGCGGCGGGTCAGGTTTACCCGGCTTACATGTCATCACCTCCCGTGCCCCTGGACGCCGGGGGCAAGCACATCGGGGTATCGTGTCTTGCACCGGTTTTGCGCAACGAGCGAATGCCAAAGGACTTCAAAGGGCCCCAGAAGGTCCCTAATTACTCACCAGATCTCGAACCAGGATCGTGGATCAATAGTTACGAGCCGGCGATGGACATGCTCGACGTAAATGAGGCGGTTTGCACTAAGTACTTCACTATGATGCTCTAAGGGACGGCACGTGCGTGGTTGAAAAACTTACCACCCAACTCCATCAACACCTGGGTGGAGCTAAAAGAACGTTTCATCAAGAATTTCAGAGGGACTTGCAAGCGCCCGATGACCATCGTCGACCTACAGCACTGCGTCCAGCGGCCGGATGAGTCGGCCCACCATTGGACCCGGCGAGTCACGGAAGTTATTCATCCATCGGAAGGCATGTCGGCGGCTCAGGCGGTGTTGATCCTGGAGAAGAACTGCCATTACGAATCTCTGGTACTAAAGCTAGGGCGACTTAAGCAAAAAGTACAAGACATGGACGAGTTAATGGATACCCTTACTAGGTATGCTGAGTGAGACGACACCAAGGATCCTGGGGAGGACGACGACAAAGCTAGTACCGCCAGGAAGGGCGAGTTACACAAGAGCCATTCTCAGTTTCAAGGCCGGGGCAACCACCACCATGGTGGGCACGGCAAAAAGAGACAACGGGAAGGTCCTACGGAATTTGTTTCTAATACTAATACCGGCAACGGAAACCCGCGTCAGAAGAAGCGGGGCTTTAGCGAGAAAAACCACGCAATTATCACAAGATGCTCAAAGGCCCTTGTCTGCAGCATTCCACGGCGGAAGGACCGGCGACTCACTCGTGGGAGGATTGCTATGTGATGCAGGAATTTTGGGCCGAGGCGCTCAGGAGAGGTCAAGGTGGCGAACAGGGCCAGCGACAGGAACAACCCGGCGCATCCGGGTCACGCCAGGTCACGTTCGGTGGTTTTCCTAACCCGGGACCACAGGGCGGGTCACAGCCCAACACTGGCCAGTACCAAGTTCACAACCAGCAGTACCACCCGCCGGGAGTGTTCCAGCAACCCCCCCCCCCCCCCGGCAAGGGGATCCCCAACAACAGGAAGATCGTGGTGGGTTTCAGAACAACCCCAAACAATTGAGCGGCGGGCAGTATCATGTGTTCACCACCAGCACCTGCAAGTGGGATCGTAAGGTAAAGCATAGAACCTTCAGCATAGCTGAGCTGGCGCTCCCTCGATACCTCCATTGGTCTGAACAGCCTATAACCTTGAGCAGGGAAGACCATCCCCCCGAGTTGATAACCCTGGCGACTTGGCTTTGGTTGTGGCTCCTTGATGTGTCTCCGTCGTATCTACTTTTCTGAACTCTTTCGCCCTTGTTTTGGACTCTAATTTGCATGATTTGAATGGAACTAACCCGGACTAACGTCGTTTTCAGCAGAATTGCCATGGTGTTGTTTTTGTGCAGAAATAAAAGTTCTCGGAATGTCCTGAAAATTTACGAAGTTTTTTCTGGAATAAAAGAATAATACCTGCGCAAAGATCCACCGGAGGAGGTGGACCAGTGGGCCACAAGCCCACAGGCCGCAGCCACCCCCCTGGCCACGCCGTGAGGGCTTGTGGGGCCCACGTGGCTCCACCGCCCCCAAACTCAGCTCTATATCTTCCGTTTTGCCCAAAAAAAATCAAAGAGAAGGTTTCGTCGCGTTTTGCGATACGGAGGCGCCGCCACATCCTGTTCTTCATATGGAGGGCGGATCTGGAGTCCGTTTCGGGCTCCGGAGAGGGGAAATCGTCGCCATCGTCATCATCAACCTTCCTCCATCGACAATTCCATGATGCTCTTCATCGTTCGTGAGTAATCTCATCATAGGCTTGCTGGACGGTGATGAGTTGGATGAGATCTATCATGTAATCGAGTTAGTTTTTGACGGGGATTGATCCTTAGTATCCACTATGTTCTTGATTGATGTTGCTACTACTTGGCTATGCTTAATGCTTGTCACTAGGGCCCCAGTGCCATGATTTCAGATCTGAACCTATTATGTTGTCGCTAATATATGTGTGTTTTAGATCCTATCTTGCAAGTTGTAGTCACCTACTATGTGTCATGACCCGGCAACCCCGGAGTGACAATAGCCAGAACCACTCCCGGAGATGATCATAGTATGAGGAGTTCATGTATTCACCAAGTGTTAATGCGTTGGTCCGGTTCTTTATTAAAAGGAGAACCTTAATATCCTGTAGTTTCCATTAGGACCCCACTTCCATGGGAGGGATGGACAATAGACGTCATGCAAGTTCTTTTCCCTAAGCACGTATGACTACATACGGAATACATGCCTACATTAGATTGACGAACGAGAGCTAGTTACATATCTCTCTGTGTTATAGCTGTTACATGATGAATCATATCCATCATACTCATCCATCACCGATCCACTGCCTACGAGTCTTTTACTACTGGTTCTCGCTATGTTACTTTGTCTAGGCTTGTCCCTTGCTACAAAAGGGATTGGGCCACTTTGCTGCTACTGTTGCTATTTCTGTTACTCTGTTGCTGCTGCTACTGTTGTTCCTTGCTACTCCGCTGTTACTTGTTGCAAGATCCTTTTCCGACACTGTTGTCGGGGAAGAATAGTTACTCGCCCACGTGCAACCTACTGGCGCTATTGATACAACAGTTAGGAATAGTCTGTCGTCAACAGATCGTTTCTGACACCGTTGCTATCATACTACTTTGCTACTGATACTTTTCTTGCAGACACTAATCTTTCAGGTGTGGTTGAATCTGACAAACTTAGCTGCTAATACTTGAGAATATTCTTTCGCTTCTCCTTTGGAGAACCAAAAATTTGGGTTGAATATTCTACCCTCGAAAACTGTTGCGATCCCCTATACTTGTGTGTCATCACTCCTCAAGTCGGAGGGTACACCCTTTCCAAGGTCCTCATGGATGGAGGCAGCAACATCAACATCTTATACTTTGATACTTTCCGGCGGATGAACCTCTTGGAGAAAGACCTGATGCCATCATCCACGGTCTTCCATGGCATTGTCCCTGGTAAGTCGGCGTATCCAATAGGGTGGATTAAACTTAACGTGGCTTTTGGCACAAAGTCAAATTACAGGAGCGAGTCTCTCCTGTTCGAAGTGGTCAAGATCAAGAGCCCCTATCATGCGTTGTTCGGACGGCCGGCCCATGCTATGTTTATCTCAAACTCAAGATGCCCAGCCCTAAAGGTCCCATTACCGTCAGGGGAGATAGGAAGATAGCTCAAGAATGTGAAGAAGGGGACGCGGCTTACGCCGAGTCGGCTTGCGCGGCTGAGGAGCTCAAATTTCACCAAGCTAACATTGACCCGGTAGATATGACACCGCTCAAAAGGCCAACCATCGATTCAAAGCCGCCCCTCAAGTTTACACCGACGGACGACACCAAGGTTATAGACTTCACACCTGGCGACTCCACGAAGCAGTTCACTATAGGGGCGAGTCTAGACCCCAAATAGGAAAGTGTGCTCATCGAATTCATCCGTGAGAATCGAGACATCTTTGCATGGAAACCCTCTGACATGCCAGGTGTACCGAGAGAATTCACTCAGCACCATCTTAACACTGACCCTAAAGTTAAGCCAGTTCGACAGTACCTTCACAGGTTCAATGAAGAGCGTCATAAGGCGATCAGAGAGGAAGTAGCCCGGCTTCTGGCCGCCGGGTTTATCATCGAGGTTTTCCATCCTGAATGGCTGGCTAACCCGGTCCTAGTGCTCAAAAATAATGGCACCTTCCGCATGTGCATCGACTACACCGACCTCAACAGAGCTTGCCCGAAGGATCCCTTCGCCCTTCCCCGCATTGATCAAATTATTGACTTGACGGCGGGTTGCGAACGTTTGTGTTTTTTGGATGCTTATTCGGGATACCATCAGATAAAGATGGCGGTGGCGGATCAGGAGAAGACATCCTTCATAAACCCATTCGGGGCCTTCTATTACGTATCTATGTCGTTTGGGCTCAAGAGTGCGGGGGAAACCTATCAGCGTTGCATCCAAAATTGCTTGCACAACCAGATAGGTCGTAACGTCCACACTTATGTGGATGACATAGTGGTCAGGTATCACCGAAAAGAGTCGCTCTTGGAAGATCTCAAGGAAACCTTTGACAACCTGCATGTTTACCAGATGAGGCTTAACCCCACCAAGTGCGTCTTTGGTGTCCCTGCGGGGAAGTTATTGGGTTTCTTGGTGTCGGAGCGTGGCATTGAGGCCAACCCGGACAAGATTGAGGCAATTACCTCACTAGGGAAACCAGCCAACATTAACCAGGTCCAGCGTATGGCGGGTCGAATCGCAGCTCTGAGCCGCTTTATAAGTCGCCTTGGGAGAAGGCCATCCCTCTCTACCAGTTGCTCAAGAAAACTGATCATTTTGAATGGGCGGACGAAGCCAATGAAGCTTTTTAAGCCTTGAAGCGGCAATTAGCTAACCCGCCAGTGTTGGCGGCTCCGACAGACAAGGAACCTATGCTCCTGTACATTGCAGCCAATTCCAAGGCAATCAGCGTGGCAGTAGTTGTCGAGCGGAATGAAGAAGGAAAGGAGTATCC
Source organism: Hordeum vulgare subsp. vulgare (assembly GCF_904849725.1). Lineage (NCBI taxonomy): Eukaryota > Viridiplantae > Streptophyta > Magnoliopsida > Poales > Poaceae > Hordeum > Hordeum vulgare. The sequence continues at coordinate 547,394,751 of NC_058521.1, read as the reverse complement.
GGTCCAGTGACCGGTGTATTTCATCAGCGAGGTCCTCACCCTCTCCAAGCAACGTTACCCACATTGGCAAAAGCTGGTTTTCGGGGTGTTCATGGCGAGTCGAAAGCTGAAGCATTACTTCCAGGAACACCCGATCACGGTCGTCAGTTCCGCCCCTCTCGGTGACATCATACAGAATCGAGAGGACACTGGACGGATTGGGGGCCATCGAGCTCGGATCTCATCATGTGCGGTATACGCCACGGACGGCCATTAAATCTCAAGCACTCGTGGATTTCATCAATGATTTGACCGAGTTACAAATCCCGGAGGAAAGACCCGATCTTACTTATTGGACACTCTATTTCGACGGGTCTAGACAGTTGGAAGGCTCAGGGGCTGGTGTGGTGATAACTTCGCCTCAAGGTGACAAGTTTTGCTATGTCCTTCGGCTCATGTTCCCATGTACCAATAATGCAGCAGAATACGAAGCCTTGCTCCATGGTTTGCGACTCGCCAAAGAGATGAATCTCACACGAGTCAGGTGTCTGGGCGATTCAGATATGGTGGCCGGTAGGTTTCTGGCACCTGGGATTCACGAGACCCTTTGATGGCGGCTTACAGACGAGATGTGTCAGATGTAGCGGGTCACTTCAATGGTTATCAAGTGGATCACATCGACCGGCGGCTTAACGAAGCAGCGGACGCTCTTTCCGTCTTGGTTCACAACGTAAGCCAGTTCCTCCCAATGTCTTTTTGGGTGTATTGCATAACCCCTCGGTAAAACTGCCTTCAGAGGAAGATTTAGTGGTACCGGACCCCGAGTCTCAACTCGTGGCGGCCCTTCATGCTACTCCAGATTGGGCGACTCCTTACATGGCATATTTCACCAAAGGCGAGTTACCTGCCGACGAGTTATTAGCTCGCCAAATCGTTCGTCGGTGTAAATCCATGGTCATACACAATGGCGAGTTACACAAACGAAGCACCTCGGGGGTATTTCAAAGATGCATCTCTTCTGAAGAAGGACGTATGATCCTCAATGAGATTCACGCGGGTGACTGCGGTCATCATGTTGGGTCCCGATCCTTGCTTTCTAAGGCCTTCGGACATCGTTTCTATTGGCTGACGGCTCATGCAGACGTAGAGGAGATCGTTTGCCGATGTGATGGTTGTCAAAAATTTGGACGCCAGATGCACGTGTCGACACAGGAATTGCAGATGATACCTATCACTTGGCCGTTCGCAGTCTGGGGGCTTGATATGGTTGGCCCTTTCAAGATGTCTTCCAACAAAAAGACTCACCTATTGGTGGCAGTTGACAAATTTACCAAGTGGGTGGAGGCGGAACCTGTTAGCAGTTGTGATGCAGATACGGCCGTCAAATTCTTGAAGAAGCTGATTTTCATATTCAAATATCCTCATAGTATCATTACTGACAATGGTACTAATGTATCCAAAGGTGCAATGCAAGAGTTTTGTTCACGAGAGCATATCCGGCTTGATGTTTCCGCGGTTGCACATCCCCAGTCTAACGGACAGACGGAGAGGGCGAATCAGGAAATATTGCGGGGGATTAAGCCTCGGCTCATGGTACCTTTGGAACGCACTCCAGGATGTTGGGGGAGGAGTTTCCGTCAGTACTATGGAGTATCAGGACAACTCCGAACCGCTCCACGGGTTTTACTCCTTTCTTTCTGGTCTACAGAGCAGAAGTGGTGTTACCAAGTGACATCAAACACGATTCCCCACGAGTCGCCGCCTACGTGGAATAGGACAACGAGCTAGCGCGACAAGACTCGCTGGACGCCTTGGAGGAGGAACGTGACTTGGCCGCATCACGATTGGCGATTTACCAACATGACTTACGACGTAACCATAGTCGTCGGGTCAAGAGCCGGGCTTTCCAAGAAGGCGACTTGGTGCTCCGTTTGATTCAAGATCATACCGGTATGCACAAGCTATCACCTCCGTGGGAAGGACCGTTTGTCATCAGTAAGAATCTTCGGAACGGCTCATATTACTTGGTGGATCTTCGCCCAGATCGGCCAACTACACAGGCTCAGACAACTCGCCCCTGGAACATAGCCCATCTGTGGCCTTACTACACTTAGAGCCATGAGCTCCCCCTTTTTCTTTACCAGTTTTCAGAAAATTGTAATCCATGAATTATGAAAGCAATAAAGCCGTCACCCATGAATTTCGGGGTCCCTTGCCGTTTCAGCTTTTGAAAGCATGAGTCTTTGTTGTTCTATAAGTCGCCCAAACATGGACGCTATGAAAGTCAAAGAGCGTAAGTCGCCATGCTGCACTTACTTCAAAACTGGGCTTTGATAAAGCCAAAGAGGACCAACGTTGCCACGTTGCACGGTTCAAACATAGGCGCCTTATGTGGTTTTGAGAATTAAGCCGGCTTACTTGGGGGCTACTAGTCCCCAAGTCGTTTCGCAGTAAGAGCGTATACGCTTCTGTGATCCTATGCTTGGTTTCTTCCTGAATCATATGTCACTTGGGGGCTTCCACTCATTGAGTTAGCCTGAATACCCTCTTGGCTAACGAAAAATTACCGCATTACAAATGGTTATACTCAACTGTGTGTTGAACAAGTCGCCACATGGACCTATGTACTCAGGGCGAGTCAATCCGTTATTTGGACCCTGAACTCGCCCTGGTTAAAACATAAAATGTACCGGCCAGAGTCACACATGGGAAATAGAGAAACCATTGGTTCATTGAACCTGCTTCACGGAAGCTTGACTCGCACCTTATCAGCCGGTCTAAAACAACAAGGCTTTTTGCAAAAAGCTTTCTAAGGGTAACACTATAGAGTTTTGCAAACTCGTCTTATCCTATCGTAACTCACTGAGTCGATACAATTTTCTTTGTTGATGGCAAGACCACAAGGTTCCATAATATATTTGAGTCGGCTTTTGATTATAACTCGCCCCGACTCATTTTTTAACCATTATTTGCCATAACTCGGGGGCTGATCTATTTTTTGACATAACCCGGGGGCTGATCTATTTTTTGACATAACCCGGGGGCTGATCTATTTTTTAACATAACCCAGGGGCTGATCAATTTTTTGACATAATCCAGGGGGCTGGTCTATTCTTTGCCATGCACTCACTGAGTCGGCTGATGTTTTTCCTTACACATAAGGTGAAAACTTGTTTGTCAATTTATGATATTCCCTGGTTCATCAAATTTGCAGGCAAGTCATGCATAGATTCAAGGAATAAAAGTGGTTCCAGAAAGGTTCCATCAAAAGGTACTACTGGATGATTGTTGTTCCACAAAATCTAACAAAGCTATTACATGGCTCGCATGGCCAAAATGGGTGTCATCCCCCAGTAAAGAAGGGATCCGTGGATGAATCAAGCCGCCTCCGAGTCACCTTGCCTTGAGCTCTCTCCGCCTTCGATTCGTAAGTCGCCCAGTTTCCAATTACACTTGGACAGGGCAACGAACTCATCTTCATCATCAAGGAAGAGAGATAGGTCCATGTCAAGATCAAAAGGATTCTTGGGTCGGCGAGGAACCAAGCTAGCAGTTTCGTATGAGGGAGGCGTCACCTTCTTTTTCTTCTCGTCATAGGTGGCTTGGTATTTACTCAAATCCAAGTTGGCTGCCAGTTGAGTCGTCGCAAAGCGAGATTCTATGATAACTCGGTGATAGTCCACCTCGGTGAATTCTGACCCGTCATCCTTCAGCTCGGGGTAGCCGGCGGCTATTTCCTCTGGTTTGAGCTCCGGGGCATAGGCTAAGCAGCGACTCAGGGTGTTCAGGACTCCATTCCGAGCGGCTGACCTTTTCAGTTCCTCTATCTGAGGAGGCAATGTGGACAGAAAGCCAAGCATTTGCTTGATGGTTCTCACTGGCTCCTTGCTGCCCACACCGCCTTAATCGTCAGCACGCCCCCGGTGTATAGATTCTCAGCGAAGGTATATATATAGCTTTTAACTTCAGCATGCAGTCGTCTGGAAGATTGGCGGCTCATGCACCTACAAAGGGCACATCAGTATTTGATAATTTTTGATACCAGATTAATTACTCAACAGTCCAGGGCTAACGCTTACCAAACATGGCGACAGTCATGTTGGAAATATGTTTCTTTAAGTCGGAAAGCTCCTGCTGGGCGGCTTCCAATTTTTCCTCAGCCTGCTCAACACGCTTAAGAATGGTGGCTTGGTCAGCTTTGGTTTTCTTCTCAAGTTTTTTCTGGCCAGCCTTCGTCTTCTCCAGCTCAGCCTGAATTAAGCGATATTTCTTCTCCAACTCGGATTGTGCATCTTGTTGTTCAGCCAGATTTTTCCTTAAGTCGGCTAAAGCTGACTCAGTCTGGGTCACAGATTCATGCACATTAAATTTGGAGAGACAAGTTTCAGCATTACTGCAAGCAATACTCCTGATACTTGGGGCCTAATGTATGATTTTCTTCAAAATCATACCATCTTCAAAGACCCGGCCCTTGGGGGCTACAGGTTGAAGATTTCAACTTTATTTAAGACCCGGCTCATCTTTCAAAAGATGACCCGGCCCTTGGGGGCTACAGGTTGAAGATTTTAACTTTATTTAAGACTCGCCTCATCTTTCAAAAGATGACCCGGCCCTTGGGGGCTACAGGTTGAAGATTTCAACTTTATTCAAGACCCGTCTCATCTTTCAAAAGATGACCCGGCCCTTGGGGGCTACAGGTTGAAGATTTTAACTTTATTCAAGACCCGGCTCATCTTTCAAAAGATGACCCAACCCTTGGGGGCTACAGGTTGAAGATTTTAAGTTTATTCAAGACCCGGCTCATCTTTCAAAAGATGACCCGACCCTTGGGGGCTACAGGTTGAAGATTTTAACTTTATTCAAGACCCGGCTCATCTTTCAAAAGATGACCCGGCCCTTGGGGGCTACAGGTTGAAGATTTTAACTTTATTTAAGACCCGACTCATCTTTCAAAAGATGACCCGGCCCTTGGGGGCTACAGGTTGAAGATTTTAACTTTATTCAAGACCCGGCTCATCTTTCAAAAGATGACCCGGCCCTTGGGGGCTACAGGTTGAAGATTTTAATTTTATTCAAGACCCGGCTCATCTTTCAAAAGATGACCCGGCCCTTGGGGCTACAGGTTGAAGATTTTAACTAATTCAAGACTCGGCTCATCTTTCAAAAGATGACCCGGCCCTTGGGGGCTACAGGTTGAAGATTTTAACTTTATTCAAGACCCGACTCATCTTTCAAAAGATGACCCGGCCCTTGGGGGCTACAGGTTGAAGATTTTAAACTATACTCAAGACCCGGCTCATCTTTCAAAAGATGAGCCGGGCCTTGGAAGGCTAATGGGTGGAGGAAAATACATAAGTAGACGTACCTCATGCCTAACCCTCATAAGATGAATCAAGCTCTTGTTCATCTCATAATTCCTCTTCAGATGACTTGCGAAGCCAGAACAAAGTTGGTCGAATTCTAGCTTCTCATACTGGGAGAGCTTGAATTTATATGTATCTCGATCAGGAAAAGGACGAGAGTCCTTGGAGGTATGCTTGGACAGTACCGCAACTGGAGGAGTGGAGTAGCCAATACCCGTGACTATGACATCATCTGGATCTTCAGTCGCCTTGAGAGGGCTTGGCGGGTTAACTTTGTCAGTAGTTTCCTTCAAAGTGACGGGCGAGTCATCCCGGACATCGGGAATATCGTCCACATGAATGTCATGAGCTGCCGCTTGCTCTTCATCAATCTCTGGGACAGAGGTGCTCGTGCCTAAGGCGTCAGTTGTTTTGGGAGCAGAAGATAGGTCGCTAGTTTTCCTTCTCTTCGCTTGTGCTCTGAGACAAAGGCACCAAGACTAAAAGCACATATCTCTGTTTAGAAGAAATTGGGATTAACAGAGAGACTCACCCTTGTACACGAATCATCGGCGGGAGAGTTGATATTGCCGAGTCACCAGATGTAGGGGGAGAAGTCTGGTAGAACAAAGGCTTGAAGTTAAAGAAGTGGCGAGTCATATTTTACACAAGGAAGGGTATGATAAAACAAAAGTGTACCTCGCTGGTGCGTTTCCGACCGGTTGCCTTCTCAGGTAGTCCAGAGATTAAGTCGCCACAGTGACTACGAGTCTTATGCTTGGGGGTATATCTTGCTTTCTTCAAAAGGAAATCAGGGTCCATATAAGCATATGGGTGAGACATGAGCACTTTCCCACAGATCCGTCTGGCTGGTCTAGGAGAAGGAGAAGGTGAGTCGGAAGAAATGGAAATTACCTCGACCACATCATCTTGGCTCTCATTGTCCTCGCCCTACACATAAAGACGCATGGTATAAACATAAGTCGGAATACATAGATAATGAGTGAGGGGGAAGCCTTACCTCTGAATGCGCTTCGTCAGCTTGTGACTCGCCAACAAAAGATGAATCTTTGGTGGCGGCTTTAATTTTTCTTGCCTTCTTCTTCTTTTTTGGTGGCGGCTTGGTGATTTTTTTGGTAGTCACTTTGGGGCCCCTTCGCCAAAATGGATCAGTTTTCTGATGAATAGAAGCGAATTTCAAACCAAGAGCATTGGTAAGCATAAAAAAAGACGAAAGGCGGCTTGGATTCTTACTGGCGGCACCGGGTTGGAGCGGCAAAAGGCCTTGAGCCCAATCTTGGCGCATTCTTCCAAAGGCTCACCGGTTAGCTTCTTGATGATTCCGACAATTTCACTCTCTAAGAGTCTCTTGCGATTGAAGCACTGCAGATGGTCGACCGTACCATCATATTCATACATAAGTCCATCTTGGTGACTCAAGGGAAGAATATTCCACTCCACCCAGTTGCGGAATAGATCAATCCTGATGAGTCCGTTGTTGGTCAAAGACTTTAACTCGGAGAAAATGGGGATAAACTCCGACTCTTCTTCTTCTGTGAGCTTCTCGGGCAGTTTCAAGTCCATGGGCACGCGATCTGCTCTGAAACCGGGAAGTGGGTTTTCACCGGGTGGAGAGGTATCTCAGCAATAAAACCATGACTCGGCAAAGCCCTTAGGATGGCTGGGCAGAAGAACTGAGGGGAATCCACGTTGCGGCGTCTTTGAATGTTGACTCCTCCGAGCTCGTGGTTGGGACCGTTGGGAAACTCGGTCTGGCGATTCAAATGGAATAAGTTCCAAAATAAAGGAATTATGGCTCTCTCTGCAAGTATACCTCACAAAAGACCTGGAACTGACACAGGTTGCTGATGGAGTTGGGTCCCAGATCTTGAGGATGAACATTAAGGAAATGGAGGACGTCTCGAAAAAACTTTGACCCGGGCGGCTTAAAACCTCGTTCGAGGTAATCGGTAAAGATGACTACTTCTCCTGCAGCGGGGTTGGGAGTCAACTCGCCCGGGGTGGTTCTCCAACCGATGATTTCCTTATTGTCGAGAAGACCCGCCTTAACAAACTTCTCGAGAGTGGCATCGTCGATTTTTGTCGGTAACCAGTTGCACTTCGAAATGGCCATGACTACAAAAGAGAGGGGAACGAGGCAATGCATTAACAACTAGGAAGTATTCTAACTTGTCGGTATGGGTCTACGGTATGTTCGAAAAGGATTTGGTGACTTGCCACATGGGTGAAATCATCATAACCCGCAATTCGGGCGATTCATGGAAGTATCTTTGAAGTATTGTAACTCGCCCTTCAAATTGGAAAGAGAGGGGTCATAGCTATGGTGATAAATTTAAGTCGCTATGGAAGTTGGAGCTAAACGGCGACTCTCACAGGTGCTTTTTTTCCTTAGGGATATTCTCGAGAGACGAGCAAACATGTTTCTAAAAACAGGCAGTAAACTATGGATCTACGAGTGGATCAAAATAAAGGGATATTGCTTGAAATAATGGTGGGAAGTTATGAGCATAAGGCAATGATGACCCACGAGTATAGGGGATCAATTGTAGTCCTTTCGATAAGAAAGAGTGTCGAACCCAACAAGGAGCAGAAGGATCTGACAAGTGGTTTTCAGCAAGGTAAAATCTGCAGGCACTGAAATTGTCGGTAACAAGTGATTGTGTGGTGAGATGATTCGTAGCAAGCAACAAGTAACAAAAGTAGCAACGGTGTAGCAAAGTGTCCCAATCCCTTTTGTAGCAAGGGACAAGCCTGGACAAAGTCTTATAGGAGGAAAAGCGCTCCCGAGGACACACAGGAATTTCTGTCATGCTAGTTTTCATCATGTTCATATGATTCCGTTCGTTACTTTGATAGTTTGATATGTGGGTGGATCGGCGCTTGGGTACTGCCCTTACTTGGGCAAGCATCCCACTTATGATTAACCCCTCTCGCAAGCATCCGCAACAACAAAAGAAGAATTAAGACAAAGTCTAACCATATCATTAAACTAGTGGATCCAAATCAGCCCCTTACGAAGCAACGCATAAACTAGGGTTTAAGCTTCTGTCACTCTAGCAATCCATCATCTACTTACTACTTCCCAATGCCTTCCTCTAGGCCCAAATAATGGTGAAGTGTTATGTAGTCGACGTTCACATAACACCACTAGAGGAAAAACAACATACAACACATCAAATTACCGAACGAATACCAAATTCACATGACTACTATTAGCATGACTTATCCCATGTCCTCGGGAACAAAAGTAACTACTCACAAAGCATAATCATATTCATGACCAGAGAGGTAATGAGTAGCATCAAGGATCTGAACATAAACTCTTCCACCAATTAATCCAACTAGCATCAACTACAAAGAGTAATTAACACTACTAGCAACCTTACAAGTACCAATCGGAGTCGCGAGACGGGGATTGGTTACAAGTGATGAACTAGGGTTTGGAGATGAGATGGTGCTGATGAAGATGTTGATGGTGATGAGTCCCCTCCGATGAGAGGAGTGTTGGTGATGACGATGGCGACCATTTCCCCCTCCGGGAGGGAAGTTTCCCCGGCAGGATCGTCCTACCGGAGCTCTAGATCGGTTCTGCTCAAGTTCCGCCTCGTGGCGGCGGCGAATCCACAAAAAAGCTCCTCCTCCATTTTTTGCTGGACGAAACCCTTCATATAGCAGAAGAGGGGGGGCAGTGGGCCAGCAGGCTGCCCACAAGCCCCCTTGGCACGACTAGGGGGGTGGCCGCGCCAAGCAGGCTGGTGGCCACCTGTTGGCGCCCCTCTGGCGCCAAGTATTTTTTATAAATTCGGGAAAAAATCCTCGTTGATTTTTACGGTATTTGGAGTAGCGCAGAATAGGTATCTCAACTTTGCTCCTTTTTCAGGCCAGAATTCCAGCTGTCGGCATTCTCCCTCTTCATGTAAACCTTGCAAAATAAGAGAGAAAAGGCATAAGTATTCTACCGTGAAGTGAAATAACAGCCCAAGAAGCGATAAATATCAACATGAAAACATGATGCAAAATGGACGTATCAAGCGACAACATTGGATCTACGGCATGAAGGCTTAAGCTAACAAAAAGACGCGATAAAGTGATCGTAGTTTGCTACTGCCTAAAGTCTATTGCGAAAATATGAAATGGATCTAAGGCAGGTAAGGACGTTCGTCGCGTCACGAAAGCTAGCTCGCAGGAAGCGATGGTCATGGTGTTCTCGGCTTAACCCTAATAAGGGAATGTGTGTGCTTGGGAAAAGGAGATCGGTGCCGGGGACAAAAGCGCAGTACTTCGTGCTTCTTGGCGCTCGGAAGACCACGGTCGACGGAGGAGCTTCAGGAGCCGGTGACGACATCGGGGCGCTGGTGCTCGAAGAGGAAGAGCGCGAGGAAGACGAGTGAGAGATGGAGGTAGGTGACGGGGCTTCCTCCCCCCCATTTCTCCTCTTGTTATTGAAAGGGCAGGAACGGAAATCGAGGCTGTCAAGGCGGAGATCGAGGCGAGAAGTCAGAGACTGCGATGATGGCGCCTAGATTTTCGGGATAAGTGATTATGGAACAAAAGATCCGTTGATAGTTGCAGTGCTGAAAGCCCCGTAATTAAGGAGATGAGGTGATGTCATCAAAAATTACAACGGGTGGTGACTTATCATTCGTTGAAGGATAGAAATGGTAAGAGTCGCCCCAAATTGGTGGAGGTTTATTGACATGAATGAATTCAAGACAATCTGGGGCCTAATGTTGGGGATATTACCTGCAGATAACCCGCCCTTAGTGGGCCGGGTCATCAAAGGGGCGACTTACCATTCAATGCGCGTACCGTGGCCCAGAAGCTGGATGGCGGTTCAAGAGGTCGTGCATATGATGGATTACCAAGAAAGCTCCTAATCATGGAGGACACGGCGACTTAGAGATAAGGAAAGCCACAAAGAGTAGCATGGTAGGACTTTGTAAACCCTAGGGCCTTGACCTGTATATAAAGGCGAGTCCCAGGGAAAGGTCAAGCGAGTTAGAGAGATTCGAGAGCTAGGTCAGGCGAGTTACGCCCTCCTTGTAATCGAAACCACCATTAGTCCACACAAAGCAGGACGTAGGCTTTTACCTCCTCACGAGGGGCCGAACCTGGGTAAATCTAAGTCTCGCTTTCGCTCACCCCCTTCGAGTCTCCACCAAGGTGCGATGGCTCCATCCCTAAGTCCGTTCACGAGGACATCTGCCGTGACAAAACCACGACAGCTACTGATGTCACTGCTGCTACTGTTACCACTACTGTTGTCACTACTGCTACTGTTACCACTGCTCCCGTTACTATCACACTACTTTGCTACTGAAACTTTGCTGCAGATACTAAGTCTTTCAGGTGTGGTTGAATTGACAACTCAACTGCTAATAGTCGAGAATATTCTTTGGCTTCCCCTTGTGTCGAATCAACAAATTTGGGTTGAATACTCTACCCTCGAAAACTATTGCGATCCCCTATACTTGTGGGTTATCACTTATCTGAGTATTGTTGCTGCCAAGGGGGGAGGGGGAGATAGACCCTCCAAATGGGCGTGTAAAAAAGAGAAGATGACTTGTTATCGCTGCAGTGAAATGGGTCACTTTGATTCTAAATGCAAGGCTGATCTTTGTGAGTTTTGCTTGAAACCCAAACATGGATCGGCTAAGTGCCCCCTTACGATTGGACAAATGCCGGTGGTGACTTTATATGGTGTCTGCTGTCAAGAATTGATGTTCTTTGAGTCACCGGCTGCTACGTCAACAGTTCACACACCGGATGCAGGTTTTATTGGAACTGTCACTGTGACCCGCGGTAATATAACGGTTGATCAGGGTGTACAGCAGCTAAAGGAGCTGGTGTCCTCAAATTTTAGGTGGGAACCAATGTTGATTGCAGAGAACATATTCAAGGTAGTGTTTCCTACCAAAGAGGATCTGGCACGTTTGCTCAAGTTTGGCATGTGCAGGGTGCCTAGTACTAGTTGTGTGCTTGAGTTCGATGCCTGGAAAAGCGAGGAGCCACAAGGAGTGCCTCTACCCCAGATTTGGGTGCACTTCACGGCTGCTCCATCCAGGGCGGTTAATGACTTCTTGGTTACTTGGAGCTTGGGGTCTCTCATTGGTAAAACAATGGAAGTGGATATGGTATTCACTAGAGCTAAAGGTGTTGCCAGGATGCTGGTTAGTGTGATTAATATTCAGCTGGCTCCGGATGAGGTCGTGTGGACCTATGAAGGAATGCGATATACTCTCTAGCTTGAGACTGAGAGTCCTCCACTGTTTGTTGAGGGTGGGACAGACATCGACATTCATATGACAGATGGAGATGATGCGGCTGGTTCGAGGGAGTCAGATAGACGTCATCCACCGCCTGGGAACTCTAGGGAGCCGAACTTGCCACAGTCTTCGCCTAGTACAGGTACAGGGGGTACCCGCTCGGCTAATGCTGTTGGGGAACGTCGCATGGGAAACAAAAATTTTCCTACGCGCACGAAGACCTATCATGGTGATGTCCATCTACGAGAGGGGATGAGTGATCTACGTACCCTTGTAGATCGTACAGCAGAAGCGTTAGTGAACGCGGTTGATGTAGTGGAACGTCCTCACGTCCCTCGATCCGCCCCGCGAACAATCCCGCGATCAGTCCCACGATCTAGTGCCGAACGGACGGCACCTCCGCGTTCAGCACACGTACAGCTCGACGACGATCTCGGCCTTCTTGATCCAGCAAGAGAGACGGAGAGGTAGAAGAGTTCTCCGGCAGCGTGACGGCGCTTCGGAGGTTGGTGATGACCTTGTCTCAGCAGGGCTCCGCCCGAGCTCCGCAGAAACGCGATCTAGAGGAAAAACTGTGGAGGTATGTGGTCGGGCTGCCGTGGAAAAGTCGTCTCAAATCAGCCCTAAAACCTTTGTATATATAGGTGGGAGGGAGGGGAGGAGGCAGCCTCAAAACCTAAAGGTTTGGCCGAAATTGGAGGTGGAGGAGTCCTACTCCAATCCTACTTGGAGTAGGATTCCACCTTCCCACTTGGAAACTCTTTCCACCTTGTGTTTTTTCTTTCTCAAACCTTATGGGCCTTAGTGGGAACTTATTCCAGCCCACTAGGGGCTGGTTTATCTCTTCCCATAGCCCATGAGACCCCTTGGGGCGTGACACCCCTCCCGATGGTCCCCGGCACCCCTCCCGGCACTCCCGGTACACTATGGATGAGCCCGAAACTTTTCCGGTAATGCACGAAAACCTTCCGGTAACCAAATGAGGTCATCCTATATATCAATCTTCGTTTCCGGACCATTCCGGAAACCCTCGTGACGTTCGTGATCTCATCGAGGACTCCGAACAACATTCGGTAACCAACCATATAACTCAAATACGCATAAAACAACGTCGAACCTTAAGTGTGCAGACCCTGCGGGTTCGAGAACTATGTAGACATGACCCGAGAGACTCCTCGGTCAATATCCAATAGCGGGACCTGGATGCCCATATTGGATCCTACATATTCTACGAAGATCTTATCGTTTGAACCTCAGTGCCAAGGATTCATATAATCCCGTATGTCATTCCCTTTGTCCTTCGGTATGTTACTTGCCCGAGATTCGATCGTTAGTATCCGCATACCTATTTCAATCTCGTTTACCGGCAATTCTCTTTACTCGTTCCGTAATACAAGATCCCGCAACTTACATTAAGTTACATTGCTTGCAAGGCTTGTGTGTGATGTTGTATTACCGAGTGGGCCCCGAGATACCTCTCCGTCACACGGAGTGACAAATCCCAGTCTCGATCTATACTAACTCAACGAACACCTTCGGAGATACCTGTAGAGCATCTTTATAGTCACCCAGTTACGTTGCGATGTTTGATACACACAAAGCATTCCTCCGGTGTCCGTGAGTTATATGATCTCATGGTCATAGGAACAAATACTTGACACGCAGAAAACAGTAGCAACAAAATGACGCGATCAACATGCTACGTCTATTAGTTTGGGTCTAGTCCATCACATGATTCTCCTAATGATGTGATCCCGTTATCAAGTGACAACACTTGCCTATGGCCAGGAAACTTTGACCATCTTTGATCAACGAGCTAGTCAACTAGAGGCTTACTAGGGACAGTGTTTTGTCTATGTATCCACACAAGTATTGTGTTTCCAATCAATACAATTATAGCATGGATAATAAACGATTATCATGAACTAAGAAATATAATAATAACTAATTTATTATTGCCTCTAGGGCATATTTCCAACAAATGCTCCTTCGGACGAGCTACGTTTCGGTTCCTTCGAACCTGCTTCTACGCCAGCTAGAGTTGGTGGAGCATGGGGGTTGGCGAGTAGAGAGGGCAAGCTTCAGGATCGGCTACCTAGGTTCCCAGGGAAGAACCCACGAAGTGCCTCGGCTCTTTCTATTGTGCAGCACAAGCAGGAGTTGCCGGCGGTATCTTTGGGGGAGTACCTGGCAGGAGCCAAGCCGGCTGGAAGCCTGGCGCGAGAGGGTGGCTGCGATGTGGTGGACCCTCACGCCGCTCAGGTCACTTCCGGGCTACAGGGAGGAGCGTCGGCCACTCACACCGCTCAGGTCACTGCCGGGCTACAGGGAGGAGCGTCGGCCACCATGTTTTCTTCTAGCACTACTTCTTCGGTCCTTAAGGCTGGATCGATCTTGGAGACCAAGGTGGACCCTGCGAGTGTTCAGGTGGTTGAAGTGCAGCAAGAGCCTGCACTGGTAACTGATGAGGAAGTCATAGCTTTTGGGGGTCTACAGAATCCAATGACGTCAGACAGAAGATCCAGTCAGTGCATTCAGACTCAGCCAGATGCGGATGATTTGCAGTTGGGACGTGCAATGCGGGCTGCAAAAATGAGAGATGCGGAAATCTCGACAGGTATGTCTATTAACAAAGAACATTCAATTCTTCATTATGCTCTGCTTGAAATCATTGATAATGACGCTACTATTGGGGTTTCCTTGGGGAATACGAGTAGAGAAGTTTCAAAATCTATTAATGATCTACTGGACCTTGAAGTAGATAGAGCATTAGACATTGTTCGTAATTTAGCTGCAATAAAACCAATGAAAGATTCTGACATCAAAGATCTCGGGGGCTTAAACTCTCTATGTGAGAACCTGGCCCCTTTGGAGGATCGAGAGGATGTTGATGATCATATGAGTGACCTGGGTTTAGCGGATGAACAGTCTATTCATGTGGACTCTCAACTACCTGGTTATATGGACTAGGTTGTTGAAGAAAAGCCAAAACGGCCCTGGAAACGGAAAGTTTATCCGGTTTCTGCAGGTCTTTGAAGTGCTAGATTTAAGACTGCCAGAAAATTCTATGATGAATGATGAGAGGAATTTTTTGGAATAGCTGAGGTCTTAGAGACTTGGCTAAAATCAGATTTCTAGCAGAGGCTACTCTAGAGCATCAGCTTGATTTTATCGAGCTTATGGAGACAGGGCGGGGTAATTTTACTTCACAATTCTTAAGTCCATTATCAGCGGGGGTTGATTTTGACTGGCACTATCTCCCTCCAACAGGACGATCCGGTGGGATTTTACTTAGAGTTCGGTGTGACACCCTTCAAGTGAGGGAAGTGGTATTTGGGGATTTTGCAGTTAAATTCAAGATTAGATCTAAGGAGGATGGATTTCGAAGGGCTCTTGTAGTTGTATATGGTGCAGCTCAACCGGAGCTTAAGCCTGGTTTTCTCGCTGATCTGGTTCGAATTTGTGACAAGAAATTACCAATTTTGGTTGGGGCGATTTTGATATTATTAGGAGAGCTGACGAAAAGAGCAGTGATGATTTTGATGGAAGATGGCCATTCATGTTTAATAAAATCATTGAGAGCTTGGATCTAAGGGACATAGAGCTCTCTGGGAGGAAATTCACATGGGCCAATTCTCTAGAAAACCAACCTTTTGAAAATTTGGACCGGGTGCTTACCAGTACGGAATGGGAACAGAAGTTCCCATTACTAACTGTTAGAGCGCTTCAAAGAGTGATCTCGGACCATACTCCACTTTTGCTGGACTCTGGTGATGCAAATCATATGGGCAACAAACATGGTTTCTCTTTTGAATCAAGTTGGTTCACACGGGAGGGATTCATCGATATGATTGCGAGGGAATGGAACATGGAGCTGGGCGGGACATCTAGTGTCGATAGATGGCAAAACAAGATACATCATCTTAGACAATACCTTCGGGGATGGTCCAAGAATGTTTCCAGGATTTATAAGGATGAGCAGAACATGCTTCTCACACTTATTGATGATCTTGATCGTAAGGCAGAGATTTGTGTTCTGGATGTGAAAGAACGGTCGTTGAAGCATGAGGCGGAACAACGACTTAGAATCCTCCTTAGGGAGGAGGATATGAAATGGGCACTTAGAGCCAAAGTGCGGGCGATAGTGTATGGGGATAATAACACTAAATTTTTCCACTTGATTGCAAATGGCAAACATAGGAAAAAGAGAATCGTGCAACTCGAGCAAGATGAGGGTACAATAGTAGGTCACGAGAACCTAAAATTGTACATCTCTAATTATTATAAACAACTATTTGGTGACCCTAACCATAGTTATGTGTCCATGGATGAGCATCAAGTTGCGGATATTCCTCAAGTTGGAGAGGCCGGCAATGAGATCTTATCCTCTCCATTCTCAGAGAAAGAGGTGCTTAAGGCTATTGGGAATATGAAGAATGGCAAGGCTCCCGGTCCATATGGGTTTCCGGCCGAGTTTTATAAGAAATGTTGGCATATCATTAAGAAAGATCTTATGTCAATGTTTCATGACCTATTCTCTGGTCACCTACAACTCTTTCATTTGAATTTTGGTACTATAACGATGTTACCAAAGAAGGAGGGGGCGACGCGCATTGAACAATTTCGTCCGATCTGTTTGCTAAATGTTAGCTTCAAGATTTTCACAAAGGTGAGAACGGATAGGTTGACTAAGATTGCCCAGTCGGTGGTGCAATCTACGCAAACAACTTTTATGCCACGATGTAATTGATACGTCTCCAACGTATCTATAATTTTTTATGGTTACATGCTATTATCTTGTCAACTTTGGATGTTTTGTATGCATGAATATGCTATTTTATATCTTTTTGGGGACTAACCTATTAACTCAGTGCCAAGTGCCAGTTCCTGTTTTTCCCGTATTTTTGACCCTTTTCACAGAAGAATATTAAACGGAGTCCAAACGGAATAAAACCTTCGGAAAGATTTTTATGTAACAGAAGATACGCACGGGACTTGAGAACCAAGGCAAAGGACCCCAGGGGAGGCCACAAGCTCCCTAGCCGCGGCCTGGGGGGCGCCTAGCAGGCTTGTGGGCCCCCCGTGGCTCCTTTGCCCTACTTCTTCCGCCTATAAATCCCCAAAAAATCCCAAACTGCCAGAGAGAGCCACGAAAATACTTTTCCGCCGCCGCAAGCTTCTGTCTCCGCAAGATCCCATCTGGGGACCGTTCTGGTGGCCTGTCGGAGGGGGATTCGGACATGGAGGGCTTCTTCATCAACACCATTGCCTCTCCGATGATGCATGAGTATTTCACCACGGACCTTCGGGTCCATATCTAGTAGCTAGATGGCTTCTTCTCTCTCTTGCATCTTCAATACAAAGTTCTCCAAGATCTTCATGGAGATCTATCTGATGTAATCTTCTTTTGCGGTGTGTTTGTCGAGATCCGATGAATTGTGGATTTATGATCAGATTATCTATGAATATTATTTGAGTTTCCTCTGATAACTTATATGAATGATTTCTTATCCTTGTAATTCTCTTCGAGTTATGGGTTTCGTTTGGCCAACTTGATCTATAATTCTTGCAATGGGAGAAGTGCTTGGTTATGGGTTCATACCGTGCAGTGTTCTCACCCAGTGATAGAAGGGATAGCAAGGCACGCATCGTGTTGTTGCCATCAAGGGTAAAAAGATGGGGTTTATATCTATTGCATTAATTTATCCATCTACATCATGTCATCTTGCTTAAGGCGTTACTCTGTTTGTTATGAACTCAATACACTAGATGCATGCTGGATAGCGGTCGATGTGTGGAGCAATAGTAGTAGATGCAGATAGTATCGGTCTACTTGTCTCGAACGTGATGCCTATATGTATGATCATTGCCTTAGATATCATCATGACTTTGCGCGGTTCTATCAATTGCTCAACAGTAATTCGTTCACCCACCGTAATAATTGCTATCATGAGATAAGCCTCTAGTGAACACTATGGCCCCAGGGTCTACTTCACATCATATTTTCAGCTCTACACTTTTACTTTGTTGCACTTTCCACCTTCAGATCTCACCTTGCAATTAATCATGAAGGGATTGACAACCCCTTTATAGCGTTGGGTGCAAGTTTGTTTGTTTTTGCATAGGTACATTGGTGACTTGTCTTGATACTCCTACTGGATTGATACCTTTGTTCTCAAACTGAGGGAAATACTTACTGCTACTGTGCTGCATCACCCTTTCCTCTTCAAGGGAAAAACCAACGCAAGATCAAGAGGTAGCAGTAATATCCTAGAAGGGGTCGTTGTCTTACATGAAACTTTACATGAAATTCACTCGAAGAAACTTGACGGGGTTATCTTCAAAGTGGATTTTGAAAAGGCATACGATAAAGTTAAATGGTCTTTTCTGCAACAAACCCATCGTATGAAGGGGTTCGATGAGCTTTGGCGAAAGCATATCGACTGTTTTATAAAAAAAGGGAAGTGTCGGTATCAAAGTAAATGATGACGTGGGTCATTTCTTCTAGACACTCAAGAGTCTCAGACAAGGAGATCCAATGTCACCTATTTTATTTAATATTGTTGCAGATATGTTGGCACTAATGATTAAACGGGCCAATGAGAAGGACCTTGTAGGGGGACTAATCCCACATCTTGTCGATAGGGGCGTCTCCATTCTACAGTATGCGGATGACACGATTCCTTTTATGGAGCATGATCTTAGCAAAGCCAGAAATATGAAACTCATCTTATGCCTATTTGAGCAGCTATCTCAGCTGTATATTAACTTTAACAAAAGTGAATTGTTTTGTTTTGCAAAGGCCAAGACTGAACAACACACTTATAATCAATTGTTCGGTTGTGCAAGTGGGAATCTACCTTTCACGTATCTAGGGATTCCTATCCATCACCGAAAACTATCAAATAAGGAATGGAGATGTATCGAAGATCGTTTTGAAAAAAAAGCTAAGCTACTGGAAAGGTAAGCTTTTATCCTATGGAGGACGCCTGATACTTGTTAATTCAGTATTATCAAGTATGCCTATGTTTCTCTTATCCTTTTTTCAAGTGCCTGTCGGGGTGCGGAAAAGGTTGGATTTTTATCGGTCTCAGTTTTTCTCGCAGAGTGATGAAGTCAAGACCAAGTATAGGCTTACAAGATGGGACATCATCTGTAGGCCTAAAGATCAAGGCGGATTAGGGATTGAAAATTTGGAGATTAAAAACAAATGTTTACTCAGTAAATGGCTGATTAGACTTTCTACAGAGCCAGAAGGGATGTGGGTACAGACTTTGACGAATAAGTACTTACATAACAAGACCTTGGCTCAGGTTATAACATGACCAACTGACTCTCCATTCTAGAAGGGTTTGATGAGGTCTAAAAATGCATTTTTCAACAGAACTAGGTTGGTCATTGGAAATGGTGAATCTACTAGGTTCTGAGAAGATACTTGGCTAGGGGAGACGCCTTTAGCCATTCTGTCGGGGGGATAACCCCGGGGTAGGCTCATCGAGCCTGCTCCTTCATCTCCTGTCCAAAAGGAATGACCAAGTATAATTCTCCGAGGCCCAAGTCCTCTGGCCGGCTAGGCTGCACCTACCGGCTGCAGGACGAGACGGCCAACTCTCTGGCCGGCCAGGCAACACCTGTCGGCTGGAAGCAAGACGACTACATCTTCCTGACCGCCTAGGCTGAGCCATCTGGCTAGGAATGAGGCGGCCGTCCCCAAGCCGGTTAGCCAAGCAGGCTAGCCGGCCGGGGATCTCAAGTCACATTAGATCGTAGGTCATCACGAGACCCTACGACTAAAGGTGGCTACACGTCAGCAAAGGGACCGGATCGCAGTGCACGGCAGGTACCAGCGTCGGCGGCCACGCCGCTGACCTACCCTGGCTCTGATCCATCACCCAGCATAGTGTCGGCCGTCAAACTCCCACTCCATTACTGCACTCGGTGTGGGAACAGTGGAGGCGGCCATACCGTCTGCCCATGACGAATCTCGCTGGACGACGCCGGACGTACCGCGCGTGCCCTGCGTCAACCTTACATGAGAGCTCCATTGGCTAGCCAGCGGGTCCCACAGCCAGACAGGACCACGCAGCCGGCGGGCCCCTCAAGCGACAAGACAAGACCCTCGTGGGCCCCCTGGCCAGCCGGCAAGGCTGCCAGCCGAGTCCCACTCTTGTACCCTTTATCCATATTGTAGGCCGGTGGGTTCGTCTATAAAACCCCCCGGCCCCCTCCATGCAGAGGGTCGGTCTACAGATTACACACACCTTCACCAACCACATAGGAGAGGCAGAGACAAGTCGGTTTCTCCCCTCTTCCTCCTCTGCAATACAGCTCCAGGAGCAACCTTGTAATCCCATCCATATACATCATACACTCCGGCAGGACTAGGGGTATTATCTCTATGGAGAGCCCTGAACCTGGGTACATCGTGCGTTCCATGCTTGTACCAACCTCGTCCCCAGCGCCCTCCATTGCGACTTCGGTTCTCACTGACTTTAACCTACCTATGGCATATGTTGTGAGTATTCACCGAGATTTGGCGCCCACCATGGGGCAGATCGCGGCATCGGCTGGCTTTACGCGTTGGGCGGGACCCCGCACCTATGCCACCGAATGCATCGCGTCCGGATCGATCTACATGCCCGTGGAGCCCGCCTTCGATGAGGCGACACCGATGATGATCGACGTCCCAGTCAGCCATGCAGATTCGGACGGTGAGTCCGACGACGAGGCGTTGATACGTCTCAAACGTATCTATAATTTTTGATTGTTTCACGCTGTTATCTTGTCAACTTTGGATGCTCTGTTTACCTTTTATACCTTTTTTGGGACTAACTTACTAATTCAGTGCCAAGTCCCAGTTCCTGTTTTTTACTCTTTTCAGATCTGATTTTGGAACGGAGTCCAAATGGAATAAAATTCCCGAAATATTTTTTCTAGAACGGAAGAAGATCAGGAGGCTTGAGGGCCAAGGCAGTGGGCCCACAGGGGGGCCACAAGCCCTGTTGCCGCCGCCAGGGGGAGGCCGCGGCAACCAAGCTTCTGGCCCCCCTCGCACTCCCCTGCCCTAGGTCTTTGGCCTATAAATTCCCTAAAAATCTAGAAAAAATCAGGGGATCCACGAAAACACTTTTCCACCGCCGCAAGCTTCCGTTTCCGCGAGATCTCATCTCGAGACCCTTCCCGGTGCCTTGCCGGAGGGGACTTTGGAGTTGGAGGGCTTCTACATCAACATCATCGCCTCTCCAATGACTCGTGAGTAGTCCACTTCAGACATATGGATCCGTAGTTATAGCTAGATGGCCTCTTCTCTCTATTGGATCTTCAATACAAAGTTCTCCATGATCTTCATGGAGATCTATCCGATGTAATCCTCTTTGGCGGTGTGTGTGTCGAGATCCGATGAATTGTGGATTTGTGATCAGATTATCTATGAATTATATTTGAGTCTTTGTTGATTTCTTATATGCATGATTTGATATCCTTGTAAGTCTCTTCGAGTCTTGGGTTTTGTTTGGCCAACTAGATATATGATTCTTGCAACGGGAGAAGTGCTTGGTTCTCCGCCAATACTAGCCATTCATCCTCGGGAATAAAGCCATGTAACATCACCGGCATTACCCGCTCTAGCCATATGTGCCAATCATGACTCTTGAGACCAAACATTTTTATTTTTTCAAGACTCGCTCCCCTCTTTAGATTTGCTGCATACCCATTGGGGAACATCAAGTGCATTTTGACCCACAAGATAATTTCCCTCATAGATGGCCTTCCAAGATTGAACCAGGCCTTTGGCTTCGACCACTTCTGCTTTCCTTTGCCTTCTCGCATGTTTTGTAACGGTCTATGACATAGTGTCTCTTGATCGACTCTAGCCTTAGTATTATCCTTTGTCTTCCCATCTATGTCGAACAATGTACCAAAAATAGCCTCTCCGATATTCTTTTCAGTGTGCATCATGTCGATATTGTGTGGAAGAAGGAGGTCTTTGAAGTAAGGCAGATCCCAGAAGCATGGCTTGTGAGCCCAGGCGTGTTTTGAATTATACCCGTTGAAATACCCTGGACGCTCTGGATCAGGCTCGAGGGCGTTTAACTGATCCAGGATCTGTTGGCCTGTCAACGCAGGTGGTGCCAAGTTTTTGACAACTTTACCTTTGGTAAAGTTCTTCTTGTCTTTTCTGAACTGATGGTCAGGATCCAGGAACTGTCTATGCAAGTCAAAGCAAGAATACTTCCGACCCTCCTGCAACCAATGAAACTGAAGAGCTGCCTTGCATTGGGGGCACGGGAACCTTCCATGCACACACCATCCAGAGAATAGCGCATACGCTGGCAAGTCATGCATAGAGTACATGTACCACACATGCATTTTGAAGTTTTCTTTTCTAGCGGCATCGTATGTCTTGACCCCATTATCCCAAGCTTCTTCCAATTCATCCTTAAGCGGTTGCAGGTACACATTCATATTCTTCCCCGCATAATTGGGCCCTGGAATTATCAACGTCGGAAATATGTTCTTTCTTTGCATAATCTGCCCTGGGGGAGATTGAGTGGAATGACAAATACAGGCCAACAACTGTATTGGGTTGCCGTCATGCCGAAGGGATTAAAACCATCCGTGGCAGCGCATACTCGAGGATTCCTTGGATCTGCCGCTTTTATCCTAATGCAATCTATCAAAATGTTTCCACGCTTCCCCATCCGATGTGTGTACCACCATCTTATTTCCATCCGCATCTAGTTCGGTTCTTTTGTCCAATTTGTGCCATGTCATCTGTCTGGCTGTCTCTTCGACCATGAAAAGACGTTGAAGTCTTGGTACGATTGGCATATACCGAAGAACACTAACTGCGATTTTGGTCTGCCTCTTCTCACCCATACCGTTGTCTACCACAAGATACCTGCAAGACTCGCAATTGGGACAATAGTCCAAGTGTGCATACTCCTTCCTAAATAAGACACATCTTTCTCACATGCATCTATCTTCTCATAGGGCATCTTAAGTACACGAAGTATTTTGTCCGACCGGTACAGGTTTGCAGGCATGACATGGCCTTTGGGTAGGAAGCGTCCAAATAGTGTCATCATCGCGTCATAGCATTCTCTTCCCAAGTTGAACTGAGCCTTCAGAGCCATTACTTGTACAATTGCATCCAGCTGACAAAGCTCAGTGTGCTCATGGAGAGGACATTTTGAAGACTCCAACATTTCATAAAAGGCCTTTGCAGATTCCTCCATCTCATCTTCCGAATCCCGAGCATCATCAAAGTCTTGCATCATGTCTTCGATCCCGGTACCATGCTCGTCCATGCGACGACGGACCACCTCAGCTCTTGTGCGTTGTATAGACTCACCATGAAATGTCCACGCCGTATAATTAGGCTTAAAACCCCTCCTCTGCAGGTGTTTAATCATTACAGCCTCTGTCGTCTTTTTATAGTTGTCGCATCCAGGACAGGGGCAATAGTTTCTTTCCTGGCCATTTGCGAATGCGGCTTTCACAAATTCCTTTGTTTTTACAAACCATTCTTTCGTCATCTCTTTCTGACTAGGGTGACCGGTATACATCCACGTACGATCACTCATCTTGCCTAGCTACTAAAGACAGAAGAAATATATTTATATATAATTTAGCATTTATATTCATCGGTTAATCAGGTTCGCCATTTTTATTACGTCCAGGCAACCTACACGCTAATAGGTAAAGATAGGTCCTAATCCCACCCGAGTATGTGTAGATTGGGTTCGTTTTCCCATGCTCTGCTCCGGATCCAACGCAAAATTTCGGCAGCACCTCCCCGCTGTTCTCCTGATACACGTCTCCGCAATAAACAGAGAGGATGTGCATCCGGAGAACAACAGGGAGGCACTGACGAAATTTCGCATTGGATCCAGAGCACAGCATACGGGAAAATGAACCCAATCTACACATACTCGGGCTGTCCATGGATAATGTTGGACAATTCGAAAGGATGGCGGTTATTAATATGCAAAGACATGCATATTTATAGATGTCGCCCTTTCGGACGGGAGACGCATACTGGTCACGCATACTGATAAATTAATTTAATTACCTAAATCTAGAAAGTTTCATCCGGAAACCGAGCCACAGTAAATGAAGGGGCGGGGAGGATATGAAATTTGTACTGACCCACGAATGCAGGGGCGGAGCTCGTACAACGCACGGGGAGGTCTTCGCACAGCAGACCTCACAGCGACGAGACAACTATCACATGTAAATCCACCCGATCAACACAAATATTCTAATTATGTCATTTTAGAGGAAAATAAGTTAAGAATATAATATTCATGAGCTAACCAAGGTTTTTATGCCATTTTGTAGCTAAATGGGCTAATTATCTCATTGTTGGGGAAAATAAGGTAAGGAGAATAAGATAGAGGAGAAGAAAGAGGAGGAGGAGAAGAAGAAGAAGAAATCAAGAAGAAGGAGAAGGAGGAGGAGGAGAAGAAGGAGGAGAAGGAGGAGGAGAAGGTATTCTTCTTCTCTTCTTCTTCTCTTCTTCTTTTCTTCTTCTTTTCTTCTCATTCTTATTTTTGTCTTCTCCTCCTCCTATTCTTCTTCTTCTTCTTCTCCTTCTCCTCCTCCTCCTCCTCCTCCTCTTCTCCTCTTCTCCTCCTCCTCCTCTTCTTCTTCTTCCTATTCTTTCTATTAAGCTAACTAACTAACTAACCTAACTAAACAAGCTAACTAAACCTATCGCTAAACCTAGATAGCACTAAACAGCAAAAAAATAACAAAAACTGAATCTACCACTAAGTAACTAAAAAAGAATCTAGCTACCACTAAATACCAAACAATAAAAAATCAACTTCTTCTTCTTTTTTCTCTTCTTCTCCTTATTTTTTTCTTCTTCTCTTCTTCTTTACTTCTTCTCCTTCTTATTTTTTTCTTCTCTTCTTCTTCTTCTTCTTCTTCTTCTTCTCCTTCTTATTTTTTTCTTCTCCTCTTCTTCTTCTTCTTCTTCTTCTTCTTCTTCTTCTTTTTCTTCTCCTCCTCCTCCTCCTCCTACTCCTCTTATTCTTCTCCTCTTCTCGTCCTCCTCCTCCTCCTCCTCTTCTCCTCTTCTCCTCCTCCACCTAACTAACCAAGTTAACTAACTAACCTAACTAATTTAACAGGCTACCACTAATTAACAAAACAAAATCTACCACTAAACTACCTACTAATTAACAAAAATAATGCGGGTGCGGGGGGTGGGGGTGGGGGGCTCACCGGGAGGGGCGGTTGTGGCGGGGCCGTGGTTGTTGGGGGTGGCAGGGCGGCGCCGGGGGCGCCAGGGGTGGCGGTGCGATGGTGGTGGGGCAGCGGCAGCGGGGCCGAGGTGGGGCAGCGGCGGGACGGTGGTGGTGGCGCGACGGTGGCGGCGGGGGCGATAGGGGCGGCGGTGGGGGCGACAGGGGTGGCGGCGGGGGTGACAGGGGCGGCGGCGGGGGCGACAGGGGCGGCGGCGCGACGGTGGTGGTGGCGGCCGGTGGGCATCGGGGATTGGGAGAGAGAGAGGGGGCGCGGGGTGAGCCGTTACACAGAGAGAGGGGAGGGGTGGGGGGAAGGAGCCGTTAACGGAGTTAGCTCTTTACCGTCTGCCTCCGGACACTTTGTCGTCCGCTAGCAGACGGCAAAGAAGGGACTCCGGTTTGACCTAACCATCCCGCGGTCAGGTGGACCCATCTACATCTTTGCCGTCCGCTGTGAGACTCTTTGCCGTCTGCTAGCTGATGGCAAAGATGTCCCTGATGGCAAAAACACTCTATGCCATCAGCCAGAGCTTTGTTGTCTGCTTTGTTGAAGCTGACGGCAAAGACACTCTTTGCCATCAGCTAGCAGACGGCAAAGACTAGGCAGATGACAAAAAACTGTTTTCCAGTAGTGACAAAACATATGGTTGAGCAATATCTAAATAGGCAATTAAGAGTAGGCTCAACCAAATTGATGTGTGTGAGTCATGGCAAGACACTTGAGAAGACTAAGATGAGGATCAACATTACTCATCTACATAGTCTTGAAGAAATGAGAAACAAAGTGCAAGACATATCCTTCCCACACACACACTACTAGGAAATGGGTTCACAAGCTTACTACTAAACAAAAGCGTTATG
The DNA here is from genome assembly GCF_904849725.1 of Hordeum vulgare subsp. vulgare. Taxonomy (NCBI): domain Eukaryota; kingdom Viridiplantae; phylum Streptophyta; class Magnoliopsida; order Poales; family Poaceae; genus Hordeum; species Hordeum vulgare. Next base: position 547,369,026 of record NC_058521.1, on the reverse strand, counting down.
GACAATGCTTACCATACCATGGGATAACTTGATCCCTCTCGGTACATCTTGTACACTTTGTGTGTTGATCATCTTGATTTAATCTTTGCTTAGTCTTGATCAACCTTGTGTCTTTATGACCAATATTTGGATAATATCTTGAATACCAGCTTGGTCATCATATAAACTCCTTGAAACCAACAGATGGACTTCAAGAAGTGCCTATGGACAAATCCTTTGAATATAACTTAAGGCAACCATTAGTCTATAGGGATTGTCATCAATTACCAAAACCACATACAGAGAAATATGCTCTAACACTTTCTCACCCCTAGCGATGCTAAAGTCTGTTGGAATTATGTTAGCAGTTGCTGCATTTTTCAATTATGAAATCTAGTAGATGGATGTCAAAACATTGTTTCCTTGACAGTTTCCTTGAGGAAAGATTGTATGTGATACAACCAGAAAGTTTTGTCGATCATAAGGATACTAACAAGTATGCAAGCTCCAGCGATCCTTCTATGGACTGGAGCAAGCATCTCGGAGTTGGAATATACGCTTTGATGTGATGATCAAAGCTTTTGGGTTTATACAAAGTTTATGAGAAACTTGTATTTCCAAGAAAGTGAGTGGGAGCACCATAGAATTTCTGATGAGTATATGTTGTTGACATATTGATGATCGGAAATAATGTAGGATTTCTACAAAGCATATAGGGTTGTTTGAAAGGAGTTTTTCAAAGGAAAACCTGGATAAAGCTACTTGAACATTGAGCATCAAGATCTATAGAGTTAGATCAAGACGCTTGAGAGAACTTTCAATGAATACATACCTTGACAAGTTTTTTGAAGGCGTTCAAAATAGATCGGTCAAAGAAGGAGTTCTTGGCTATGTTGTAAGGTGTGATTTTGAGTAAGACTCAAAGCTCAACCATGGTAGAAAAAGAGAAAGGACGAAGGTCGTCCCCTATGCCTTAGCCGTAGGCTCTATAGTATGACATGATGTGTACCGCACCTGATGTGTGCCTTGCCATGAGTCTGTCAAGGGGTACAAGAGTGATCCAAGAATGGATCACTGGACAGCGGTCAAAATTATCCGTGGTAACTTGAGGACTAAGGAAATGTTTCCCGACAATGGAGGTGATAAAAGAGTTCGTCGTAAATGGTTACGTCGATGCAATCTTTGACACCAATCCGGATGACTCCGAGTAGCAGATCGGATTTGTGTAATGGAGCAGTCCTTTGGAATAGTTGCAAATGGAGTGTGGTAGCAGCATCTACAGTATGACATAGAGATTTGTAAAGTACACAAGGATCTGAAAGGTTCATACCTGTTGACTAAAAGCTCTCTCACAAGCAAAACATGATAAACCCCAGAACTCATTGGGTGTGAATCACATAGTGATGTGAACTAGATTATTGACTCTAGTGCAAGTGGGAGACTATTGGAAATATGCCCTACAGGCAATACTAAATTAGTTATTAATATATTTCCTTGTTCATGATAATCGTTTATTATCCATGCTAGAATTGTATTGATTGGAAACTCAAATACATGAGTGGATACATAGACAACACACTATCCCTAGTGAGCCTCTAAGGACTAGCTCGTTGATCAAAGATGGTCAAGGTTTCCTCACCATGGACATGAGTTGTCATTTGATAATGGGATCAAATCATTAGCGGAATGTTATGATGGACAAGACCCAAACTATGAACGTAGCATATGATCATGTTAGTTTATTGCTACTGTTTTCTGCATGTCAAGTATATGTTTCTATGACCATGAGATCATGTAACTCCTGGGCACCGGAGGAATACCTTGTGTGTATCAAATGTCACAACGTAACTGGGTGGCTATAAAGGTGCTCTACAGGTATCTCCGAAGGTGTCTGTTGGGTTGGCGTGAATCGAGACTGGGATTTCTCACTCCATATGACAGAGAGGTATCTCTGGGCCCACTCGGTAATACAACATCACAATGAGCTTGCAAGCAATGTGACTAAGGATTTAATCACGGGATCTTGTATTACGGAACGAGTAAAGAGACTTGCCGGTAATGACATTGAACTAGGTATGGAGATACCGACGATCGAATCTCAGGCAAGTAACATACCGATGGACAAAAGGAACAATATACGAGATTGATTGAATCCTTGACATTGTGGTTTGACCGATAAAGATTTTCGTAAAATATGTAGGAGCCAATATGGGAATCCAGGTCCCACTATTGCTTATTGACCGAAGAGTGTCTCAGGTCATGTCTACATAGTTCTCGAACACGCAGGGTCTGCACACTTAAGGTTCGGTGACGTTTCGATCTAGTTAAGTTATGTATGTTGGTGATCGAAGGTTGTTCGGAGTCCCGGATGAGATCCCAGATGTCACGAGGAGCTCCGGAATGGTCCCGAGGTAAAGATTGATATATGGGATGTTCCGTGTTGGTCACCGGGAAAAGTTCAGGCGTCACCGGTAGCGTACCGGGGGTGCCGGAAGTCAAGGTGGCAACGGGGACGGGGATGACTCCACCATCCCTGCCCTAATCCCCGCTAATCCCCATATCCGCGAGCCCCGTGAAGCTTTAAGGGGATAAAACACCCCCATCCCCGTTAATAACGGGTACCCGGTACCCATTGGGTATCCATGGGGATCTCGAAACTGACTAAGACATGTGAAATTGAAGAAGACATGGTTATTGGGAGAGGTGGAGAAAAATAATTCTGTAAAATATCTAGGTATTAATATATATATTATGCATGTGTACTACACATTGGCATAGTTTTCTAGTATCCATGGTGTCCCCATGGGGGGATTTTTATACCCATCCCCATCCCGCGAGACTAACGGATACCCATGAGACAATACCCATGGGATGAGTTTGTCCCCCATCCCCAATCCATGATGGGTAAATCCCCGCAGGTACCCATCCCCACGGGGAATATTGCCACCTTGAGCCGAAAGGGTTCCGGAGGTCCATCGGAAGGGCCCACCAGCCCCGGAGGGGCCACATGGGCTGTGAGGGATGCGCACCAGCCCCTGGTGGGCTGGGTACACCTCCCCACCTAAGGCCCATGCGGCTGGGCTGGTGGAGGGCCAACCCTAGAGGGGGCACCACCCTAACTTGGGTGGCAAGCCACCCCTAAGGCAGCCGCCCCTCCCTCTCTTGGCCGCCGCCCCCTAGGGTGGGAACACTAAGGCGCAACCCCTCCCCCCCTATATATAGATGGGGAGAGTAAGGCTGCAACACATCAATGCCACGGCGCAGCCCTGTCTCTCCCATAGATCAGTTTTCTCCTCTAGATCGGTTTCGGTATTGCTTGGCGAAGCCCTACCGGAACAGCTCCACCACCACCGCCACCATGATGTCATGCTGACAGAGAACTCATCTACCTCTCCATCCTCGCTTGCTGGATCGTCATCGAGCTATACGTGTGCTGAACGCGGAGGTGCTGCCCGTTCGACACTAAATCGGGATGGATCGTGATGAGATCGCGGGACAGACCGTGATTGGATCGCAAAGACGTTCGACTACATCAACCGCGTTATATACGCTTCCGCTTGGTGATCTACAAGGGTATGTAGATGGACCCCCCCCCCCCCCCCTCTCGTAGATGTTGGTCTCCATCCCTGTTCAATAATTCGTCCGATTAACCAGTTAACTTGTCGATTAATACCTACTCGTAGGGTCACCGAGTAGCCGATTAACTGATAAATCGCCCGATTAATGGATTAAATGGCCGATTAAATTTCCGACTAGCCTATTAACTCCCTACTCGTCAGCCAACCGAGCAGTTACCAGTTAACGATTTCCTCAACAATGGTCTCCATAGATTGATCTTGGTGAGCGTAGGAAATTTTTTGTTTCCCATGCGACGTTCCCCAACACTTCATAGATAGATCTTAGACGCGCGTAGGAATTTTTTTCCCATGTAATGTTCCCCAACACACACCACCGCCAAATCTCGTCGCCGTTCATCGAAGAAGGGCGGGAATTGCTGATCTAGGAAAAAATATATCACTCAAAGCACTCCCTTCGAAGGAATGCTGGCTCATGATACCAATTTGTCAGGACCGAACCTAGCTAATCGACTCAGATTAAGGGGTCGATGCGAAGACTGGGGGAATTCGTCCCAGATCCATAAGTATTACGGGAGTATTTCACCTATATAGAGTATAATTGGCCATCGAGGCAATGTCTTACACCCTGCTTGGATGTAGGAAACTGGTTTGAAATTGGAAATCTAGAATTTATGGACCGATTCCGCTGTTTGGGGTGGTTACAAAATTGGCCCATGGAAACGCAGTTGAATTCCAAGCCAGCCCCCGCGTGTCCGCCCCATGCAACAACTTTCCGAGCCTCGGACCTCGAAAACGCTCTCTGGCCCCACCCTCACGTACCCCTTCGCTCTCGTGCGAGACCCAAAGCCCCCCCCCCCCCCCCCCCCCCCCGCGCATCCGGCGACCTCCGTCGCCGCCGCTCCGACCACCTCCACCCCCTCATCCGGCGACCTCCGTCCCCGCTGCATCCGGCCACCTCCGCCCCTGCATCTGGCTGCTCCGCCTCGAGCAAGACCCGAAGCCTCGCCGCCTAGGGTTCGCTCACTACCGCCACTGCCATCCGGCCACCTCCACCACCGAGGCATCGACCACCTTCGCCCCCGCATCCGGCTGCTCCGTCCGTGATTCCATGGTTTGCACATCCAAACATGATTTGGAATTAGGTGCTAGCACAACAAATACCAAGCACATCCAAACAACAGAATTTGAATTGGAGGCCATTTCCTTTCCATCTTGGATTTGGTATTCTAGTCCAATTCAATTCCGAACCAGTTTCTCCTACATCCAAACAGGGGGTTAGGGATAAATGCATACCCAGCTCAGCCACACCCCTACTATGTAGGTGGACAGGTAGCCAGCAAGAGGGTGAAACGCGACAGCAGCCTGTGACAGATCGTAACAGTTGACATCTAATGGCTAACGACGAGCAGTAAACGTGAGGAGTGATCCCAGCCGTTGAGATCACTTGTCTGAACCAGTACAGTTAACTGAATATTTGTCAGCTGCAGCTTCAGGCCTGCCAACCCTGCCTGTGCGAAAAGATTTCTCTCAGGTTGCAGAGTGTCACACCCTTCAGAAGTTCTGTACAAACATGTGCTGCTGATCGCAGTTGAAAATGCATGGTCTTGTATTGTATCAATGTGCATCAAAAGCTTGCTGCCATCCTTGTGAGTGACTTTGGTTTATATCACTCCGTCTTCATTTGATCAGCTGAATTCTGGGGGAGACCGTATAGGAGCAACCCAAGCACCAAGACAGCAGCGCCGACCAAAAAGGATGTGCTTAAACTTGTTCCTCCAGGCATGTATGGAAGAGGAAGTGACAGGACGTATATCGAAAGAGGTACTGCAGCGGAAGAAGGAATCAGAAATTTAGAAATGAATAGGACTGACCACACAGAAGAATCATGTCTAATTGTGTATTTGCACGCACGTGGCAGGCGCTAGGTGCTTATTACTCCCTCCGTTCCATATTAGTTGTCGCTGATTTAGTACAAAGTTGTACTAAATCAGCGACAACTAATATGGAATGGAGGGAGTACTTATCAGGACATATGTGCTAGCACACTACGAAATGATTTGTAAGCCAAACTAAATATTTCAATTTTCAAACAGCTTTATCTTGGTACTTTTAACTAAACTACAAAAACCTGTGCCTCATATAGTCGTACGTATGAACCATCATAGTGCTTCTTAAACTATTCAGAGGGAGTGTGTTTTGTTACTGAACCTGCTAGTGTTGCTGTTAGCGAAGCAACCAGTGCTGTAGACATCTTCACCAGATTTAGAACAGAAATGTTGAAGGCCAGGTTCATAGTTATGAAGAGCAGTGGTAGCAAAGGGGCTCCAGGACAATCTGAAAACTCAAAACATCAGCACATTATTATGGTATCTTTAGGGAAAAGTGCCAATGTCAGCCTCTCAGATTGACATATAGCTTTTACTAATCAGTGGCCAAGGCATCGAGGCGACAAACAAGGGCCCTTCAACATAATGAACTGCTATATATAGCGACTGTTGTGTTTGTGTATGCCATTCATAACCAAACAATTTGTCTAGGTAACTGAGAAAAGTACGATACTTATTAGTGGAAAGATTCCAGGGAAGGTTTTTTCTCCACCCAACAACAGATTTGAAGTAATACATGGTACAAAGAGTACATACAATGCTCAATTATTTAGCATCTGAAGATACTACGATTATGAGTAACACTCACCGTTCAGATTACCACCAGCATTCAGAAAGCATGCAGCACCACTCTTTACATATGCAGGGAGCTCAGTCAATGGAATGCCTTTCAAATTAGAGAGGAACGGCAGGAGTAGCAAAACAAAAAGGGCCTGCATAGTTCAACATAGCAGATTTGGAGTGCACAAATAGGAGAAAAACCAGTGGATTGAGTGAATAAGGATACAACAACCATGAGAAAACTCCATAGCATCGTAAGGTACCAAACAAGACGGTCTGAGTAATGTTTCTTTTTTCACTTGTGACTATCAAACCTACAGTGTTTTAAAATAGAGATGACTTTAAGCTTACCTGGAATCCCGACCCAAAAGAGTTGACCACAAATATGTCAGGCCGCTTTCCCTGTGTAAAAACAAAGAGAACTAAGCCCGTCATCCTTTCAACTCAGAAATAGCTTAAAATAAGAACAAAAATAGGTACATCGAATATCCACATTAATTACTTCCTGAAAACCATTTTATTACGAACCTCAAGGCGTTTTGCACCATCAATGAAAACAAATTCCTGCCACGGTAATAACAAGATTTAGAGTTGGGATGACTGAAAGTTTCATCAGGGGTACACCAGGAAGTCCACTCAACCTTGATTATAGATGCACCAGCCTGACATGCAGATGAAGCCATCAAAACTGCTGGCCAAAAAAACTTGACATCAGACAGAGATGAACCACCGTTTGCTCCACTGCATTCATAAAGTAAAAGCACGGCCAGGAAATACTCAAAATCCAATCAAAACATAAAATGCAAGTATTCCACATTCATCATATTAGCAACATTATAGCCATATACCGTATATGCGCTGCAGTGCTACCATATCAGTGTCAAGCCATGCCCATTTCTCAGTCCGCGTTTTTTTTTTTAACTTTTGGTTCATTATTTGTGCATTTTGTCCTGACCACTAGCCGTGCATCTGAATGGTTGATCAGATGAGGACACAAGGCTAGCAAACAACCCAAGAAATAAGCCGTATATAGGTGATCACACCACAAAATGTTCCTGTGAGTTTTATTCCAATTATAACAAGGTTTTATGGTTATCAGAAGTATCTGCTACATGAGCCTAAAGCAGTGAGCCTTGCTGAAGAAAGACACATCTACCCCACTTGCCTTGGATGACTGAATACAATGCATGCTTAAGTAATCAATAGGAGGGGTTAATCAAGTGCAAGTGCTAGTATTTAGCCACAGCACCTTCACATACAAATAAGAGGGAGTTAGCTGCATGTCACTAAAAAATTACATGCTAGAAAGCTGCCGGAAAATGAGTAGATCGGATTTGTGCTAATAACTTTCCAAAACAAATTATAGTTACATTGCGTTCTTTTAGTGGATGGAACCTAAAATATGTCACTTAACAATCTTATTTTCTCGGCATTCTAGAATATAACCATTCCAGTGCATGAAGGTGCTCCAATAAATACTCCCTCCGTTCCTAAATATAAGTCTTTTTAGAGGTTTCACTAGGGGACTACATACGGATGTATATAGACATACTTTAGAGTGTAGATTCACTCATTTTGCTCCGTATGTAGTCCCCTAGTGAAATCTCTAAAAAACACCTATATTTAGGAACGGAGGGAGTAGTTAGCAGCTGATAATTCCACCTTATCATAAGCTTATTCGAACATGTCCAATACACAATACCAATGAATCCATGATGCCCAATATAACAGACAGTTAGAAACAAATCAGTTCAAATTACGAGAACTGTGATGTGAAGTACATACATGAGTCGTCCAAACAAGGCTAGATGTTCCTATTCATACCTTACTACTGATAGAATTACTCCAGTTGTAACAAGCAAGCATCCAAGAATTTGGTTTGCTCTATATTTCCTTCCCAAAACAATGACAGATAAAATAAGCTGCCATACCAAAAAAGACTGGAAAACAACAGCAGGTGTGTTAAGAGTATAAAGTTGTTCTAAAGCAGCGACAATTAATATGGATCAGAGGAAGTGCTAATCTTTATGCACAGATATTAAATCTAGCACTGCAGCTAGCAAGATTATCAAAGTAGTACGTCTAGAAAGCACTGAGATATGTAACAGAACAACAACCTCAAAAGGGGTGATCAGCAAATTGGAATAATAAATAAATCCAGGATATCACAAAGATGGGATATATATGAAACCAAGTTAATACAGGATTGGATGTAAGCAGTACAAGAGAATGTTTGTGCTTGGCACAGGATATTAAATACTACTCAGAAGTGAACATGTGGAGAATTTTAGACCCGTCAGGCAAAATAAAAACATAGTACCTGAGACAGCACTGGAATAGATGGCCCAGGCAACATAGCTGTGAGCATGGGCAAAAATGCAAATACGAAACTGATTTTAGTTATGATCGGAATTGTGAAGAAACCATAGTTCAGACAGTAGCTGTTAAGAATTGCATTTGAAATAGTGCAATCTAAAAGTAGAGTGCGAATATCAGTATCAGTAAATCACCTGCAGCAGCCATGCCTGAAGCAACACCCATTGCTTCTAGCAATCCAATTAACATGAAGCGAGATTTTGGAAGCGCTAGCATTTCTCTAGTGACAATACCGGCCTGATATCTTACGAAGAGGATAGTGAAGTACACCGCAACATACCTGCAGAAGTTAGGAAGTTCACGAGCACTTAGAAAATCGGTATGTGCATTGACTTCGCAGAAATCAGTGTACAAAAAGGATGCGCAGAAAGAAGTTGCACATGCATTCAGTTGGCGTGGAACTCTGAAAAGGTTGCACGTTGTTTTAAAGCGTGCAGCGCCGAGTGTAAATTTCGCAAGAATTGAGCTTAAACATCCTCGGAAGCTTCAAACTTACCCAAACGTGAGAACTTGAGCGAGGAAGAAGGGGTAATTCTTCATGGGCACGAGCGCAAGCTTGTACAGCACCCGGTTCATCACCGCGAGCGCCACGGTGGCCGCCGCGGCCGCGGTGATCCCCGTGCCAGCCCCACTCTCAGTCTCACCATCGCCTCCTCCCCCTGAAACCCTAACCGCCGCGGCCGCCCGCACGCGCCGCGTCTCGACGGGCAGCCGCCCGCCACCACCGCCACGGGCGGCGGCGAGGGCCAGGCGAAGCGGCGGAAGCGGGAGGGAGGAGCGGAGGGGCGCCGGGACTCTCCGGGTACCGTGGCGGAGGAGAGGCGGCGGCGGGCAGGGGAGGGGGGCGGAGAGGAGCAGCGAAATTGGCATGGCGGACGCCGTGGGGTTTGAAGATTTCGCGGGGGTTGGTTTCTCACTTTCTGTGGACGGCGACAATTCCAGTTCGCAGGCCGCTGGTTTCTCTGGCCAGTGGGACCCGCGGACTAAGCTGCTGGGGTTAATTAAACCCCTATTAGGAAATGTGTCGCACGATGTAGCTCAATTGGACTTGGGCTTTGCATTTGCACCTCTGATCAGGAGTTCGATCGACTAATATTGTTCTAGCAGCTGATATTTTTAAATTGAATTTCGCAGATTGTTGTGCATGCCTTGTTAATCTAGTTTTCAAGCAGCTTGCTTATTTTTCAAACAACTCCGAAACAAATAAAAATAGGGGGCTGCTACCAATCCACCGGTGGATATTTACTAAAAATCCATCACCTCCACAGCCGTTCGATCTCGCCCATAGCCGTCCGATCCGTAATTCCTGAAACGACGTTCGAGTTTCAGAAACAATCGCTTTGTTGCAAAAAATAAACTTTGGATCCATTAAATCCTGAAACAACGGTCGAGTTTCAGAAACAATTTGCTTGTTGCAGGATTTTTTCCTTCGTTTTTGCGGAAGAATTTTTTGCAACAAAGATCATGTTTCAGGAATTTTTGCAACAAAGGTCAAGTTGCAGAACCACTACTAGCGAGCAGGGAAACTCTTGGCGGCGGGGCGGGGGCGGCCGGCGGGGCGGGGCGGCCGGCGAGCTCTAGGCGGCGGGGCGGGGCGGCCGGCGAGCTCTACGCGGCGGGGCGGCCGGCGAGCTCTAGGCGGCGGGGCGGGGCGGCCGGCGAGCTCTACGCGGCGGGGCGGCCGGCGAGCTCTAGCCGGCGAGGCGGCCGGCGGCGGGGCGGCCGGCGAGCTCTTCCCGTGGAAGCCGTCGTCGCCATGCCTGGATTCCTCGTTCTGCAACTACTTCTAAGTTGCAGGAACAACATCCTGAAACAATGGAGTTGTTTCAGGAAACGGCTCGTCCCGCCCGGCCACGTGGCGAACAAAGGAGACGGTGGACGCGAAAAGCAAAATCTGTGGGTTGAAAGGTAACATTTCCCATAAAAATAGGTAAACTTTGCTATAAGTAGACTATTAGCAGCCTGACGACCACTTCCTAACAGATCATTTACTATGGCTCAGTTGGCTGTTGCTAGGCCCATCCGGGGACCGACACAAATTCCGAAACCAACAAATAAAACTGGATTATAGGTTGAGTATAGAAAATATTAAAGACTTCTTTATAAAAAACATACGACGGATTAATAATACTAATACCTATTTTTTAGATCGCGATAAGGCCCATATATGTGGTAAGAGTAACATCCGGCCATACATCTATAACATACAAATTGTGTCACGTCATTGCATGCATGCATGTAAGGATCTTTTTTTATTTCCAATTTTTAGAATGTTTCATCTCTTAAATTAAAATTTGATTGAAGACCCGTTTTCATCATAAAATTTATTGTGACAATATCTTTGAAACTAAATCTCATATTAATATGTTTCGACGATTTTTTTGTTAAAAGTTGTCATTTCTATTACACGTGAATTACCATGGTATTTACATTGAACATGTTTCAGCTCTTTTTTTCTTCTATCTTTAAAAATAAATTTGGATGGATTACTAAGAATTGCCATGATCCATGAATTAAATTTATCGTAGTAAATTTCTAAAAATTGTCATGGTCAATTAATAAAAATTGCCGTAAAAAGTAGTTGAAAATATAATGATAGCTTTAAATCTAGAAGAAAAAATAGATAAACATGTCATGGCAATTTTAGTGTAAACACTATAACAACTACAATGTAAATATCACGACAACTTTTGACAAAAAAAATCATCGAAACATATCAACATGCATCTAGTTTTGAAGATTTCATCGAGACGGATTTAATAATAAAAACATATTTTAAATTAAAAAAATTTATTAGAAAATAAAATATTTTTAAGTCATTTTTTTCCGCTAATATCATCTATTTTGACATGAAAAAATCTCTCCCTAATAATAAAGCACGGAGTGCTTCTGTCGTCCGTCGTGGTCGTTTTGCAGAAAATCCTCTGGAGTTTCTCTAAATCAACCCGCAGTACGGATTTAAGTGAGAAGCGAATCGGTTTTTGTATTTTTACAGAAACCCCCTATAAATTTCGAAAATCAAACCGCAATACATAATTAAGTGAGAGAACGAATCGTTTTCTTTATTTTTTGTAGAAACCTTCTTCAGTTTTTATAAAATAAACCCGCAATACATACTTAAGTAAAAAAAAACCAAAGTTTTCCGCATGTTTTCGAAAACACCGCTACAGTTTTTAATTAATTAATCTGTAATTCAATTATAAGTGCAAAATACTTTAAAAAATTATATCGTTTAAACGGTAACTCCAATTTTACATTATTATATATGAAATTTTATTAAAAAATATGTAGAATCTGAATATAATGTTAGTTTATCTATTTAATTATTTAAATTTTTTTTATAATATAATTTTAATTAATAATGATGCGCACAATCTAAATATAATGTTGTTTTATCTATTTAATAATTTTAAAATTATATTTATGCTGTAATTTTAATAAATAGCGTACAATCAGTTTTTTTGTAACAATACCGATTCATGTTGTTAATTAATCCGTGGTTCAATTATAATTAACAAATACTTGAAAAAATTATATCTTTGAAAATGTAACTCTAATTTTAAATTATTACATATGAACTTTCATTCAAAAAATATGTTGAATCAAATATAATGTATGTTACCTATTTATTTTTTTAAAAGTTTATTTATAATGTAATTTGAATCTATAGTGATGCGTACAATCTAAATATATTGTTATTTTACTTATTTAATAATTTCTAAATTCTATTTTTGTAGTAAGTTTAAATAAAGATCTTAAGTCATGATTATTAGGTTAAAACGTGTTGTATGGTTTGATCCCGTTGCAACGCACGAGCTCTTTTGCTAGTAAATGATAATGGAGACGTGTGGGCGAGTTGCAAACTCCCGGGCGGGCCGTTGGCTTTTTATTAGTAGGTACTTCCTCCGTCTCAAAATAAGTGTCTGAATTTTATACTAGATCTTATACAAAATAGTAGTAAGCTCCAGACACTTATTTAGAATAGATTACCTGCTGCCGACGCTCCCTCCGGACCCAAACCCCTCCGCCGCGGCGGCGCCTCTCCTATGGACGCTACGGACGAGCTGCGGTCGCTGGAGGCCACGGGAATCTACCGCCTCGCAGGCTCCCGCGCCGCCTTCGTCGACCCGGTGCGCCTCCTCGGCGAATCCTACCGGCGCTTCCGCCTCGTCCCGTCGGCGTACTACTCCCGAAGCTTCGGCCCGTCGCGGCAGGGAGGCGAGGGGACGGCGCCGTCTCCGGACAGGAAGAAGCGCAAGCGGAAGCGCCAGCCGAAACCCCGGGAACTCAACGCCGTGGAGCGGATCGCAGAAGCGCGGCACCAGGTGACGATGTGACACATTGGTTTAGATTTGTGCTTTCTCATTCATTGATGTTTACTTGTTCTAATACTCCTCGTTGGTGACAACAACTTTGCATTTGGCTCATACGCAGCAACGACAGTATAAACTACTCCCTCCGTTCCTAAATATAAGACCTTGTAGAGATTGTACTACAAACTACATACGGATGTATATAGACATATTTTAGAGTGTACATTCACTCATTTTACTCCGTATGTAGTCTCCTAGTGAAATCTCTAAAAGGTTTTATATTTTAGAACGGAGGGAGTATAAAAAGTTTAATGGTGTCATCAGCAAACAAGAAATTTGGAATTGCATTTTTTTAGGTATTTTTAGAGAGTAGCTATTATTAACATCTGGTGTCTTGTCAGTCTGTTCATGAAACAGTCATACTGTGCCTATACCAATTGATAGAGAAATAGGCTGAATAGTGTTCTGTTCTACTGGTATTTGGATGTAATGTTTCGATCTCTTGTGGTGTTCCATTTGCTAGGAAGCAAGGCCTTTGCTAATTAGCGCTCATAATTCACTCATCGAGGCGAAAAATCTCTTGGAATTCATTCCGGGGATGATCAAGGGAGATGAAAGCTGCTCAAATGTCGAAACTAGTTCTGAGAACAATTTTGTTGAGCTTGGGGGCTCATGGCGAGCCCCTTTCTACGAGATGACTATTTGCTTTCAGAAGCCTCTTGGTCAGTACGAGGCAGGTAAAATAATCAAACCAAAAATTGTACGAGTACTTCTTGGTGACCATGTTTATAGAATTATTGGTATATATGATGCATAAGTGCATAAATTCCTACTCTACCATGTTTTAGGTACCTGTGATGTCCAAAAGAGATCCAGTCCGTTGTTTAATAGGATAGTCAATGTTGAAGAAAACGATGAGGCAGAAGGAGAATTTCAGAGTAGACTTTATATTTTACCAAAAGGAAGTTGCTTCATGATGGTGAGTTAATCATTCTTTAGTGCAGGTGTCTCATCTAATTTCATCCAAGTGAAAGTCTATCCTTAATTCTTTTTCCTTTTTTGGCATATGATGCTGATGATACATAAACTGAAGACTGACTTCACACATGTTCGTGATCTCATTCCTGGTACGTAGAATGTAGCATAAAAAATGTTTTAATACGTGGGATAGATCTTGCTGTGCTTGTTAAGATTGCATTGGCAAATGTACTTAATTCGTTTATTTTGTGGATGATGTCCTCCTTCTCCAGATAATCCTAATATAGGGTACAACCTTATAGTTATTGACCCACCTTGGGAGAATGGATGTGTTCGACAGAAAGAAGCGTAAGTTATCTCTTTCTTTCTTCTACTTCTGCCAAGTAAGCGAAACTTTAGATTGTCCGGGCTTATTGATGGCTGACTTTCCAGTGTTTCTCCCTTTTGTTTATTTGTGAGATGCCTTAATTAATCTACACTGAATTGTTAACTTTCTGCCTCTCTTTTTTAACTAACTAGTTAAACTCTGGATTGCTATGCTTGAATGTTAGAACAGCTATGTGATATTTGAGCTATAACATGGTTCTTTTCGTACTATTCCTGAATATTGCATTTGTAATTACAGCATTTCTTATTTCTTGAGTCCTTTTATATGTATCTTTTGTTGTGCCCTATGATTTACGGGAGTTTATGATACACCGACCATGAACCATGTGTGCTGATATCATGTTCTCCTGTAATAAAACCTGATTTGGGGATATGCTTGGTGATTTCATGAGAACTAAATGTTCTTGGACTAAAACGGATCCATCTTCTCTATTGTTTTCATCTTTTTAATTGTAATAATTCCATTTATGCATTATCAGCTAGGCATCTTTATGAATTGCAGTTTATTTATTCAACACTGTATGCCCTAGGTATCCTACACTTCCCAATAGAAATTTGTTGTATCTTCCAGTTCAAGAACTTGCACATCCAGCTGGAGCTCTTGTAGTTTTGTGGATTACAAATCGGGAGAAACTGCGAAGATTTGTTGAGGAGGAATTGCTTCCATCTTGGGGAGTCAAAGACCCCACGGAGTTTTACTGGCTGAAGGTTTCTGGTTAATATCCATGTGCCACCTTCTATCTTTTAACAATGATTTCATTGACTCATTAGTAATTTTACAATGGTGTCATTAGTTTTGTGCAATGTGATCCTGAAAATCTCAACAAATCACAGGTGAAGTCGGATGGTTCACTGATTGGCGATCTAGACTTATTCCATCACAGGCCTTATGAATGTCTCCTTCTTGGCTACATAAATGTTGTGAGTTCTTTCCTCTAGATTATTTGCCTTTTTGTGGAATTCAACGTTTGATCTGGACCGTGTACCCTGAAATTGATATATTATGTTCCCGTGGCTTCCTTCCTGCAGAATAGAGAAGCTGAATCAGGATCGGAATTTAAGTTTCTGCAAGGCAGCCAAGTAATTATGAGTGTTCCGGGCGCACACTCAAGGAAACCTCCCCTTCAGAGTATCCTTGCCCGTAATTGTCATTGTCTATCCTGTTTATTTATTATTTGGATTATTTGCAATGAAGCATATATTCTGTCATAACCACAATGCGGCTCTTTGTATAGCTGCAATATGATTTTTGGTCATTCCTTAACCTGCAAAAGAAATACTTTCAGAATATATTCCTGGTCCTAAACCCCCGAGGTGCATAGAGCTTTTTGCAAGAGAATTGGGTTCCGGGTGGACCTCTTGGGGAAACGAGCCGCTCCATTTTCAGGATTCCATGTACTTCTCAAAGAAGTAAACTGATAGACAGGAGCATGATATGCAGAGTTGAACAATCGCTGTATCGACGTAATGCTGTGTCTTGTGGCGTTGTGTCTCGTGTGTTTTCTGTAAGTAGCTCCTTATGTCCATTCTCCTATGATTAGCAGTCATGCCTTGCATTTTACACTGTTGTATTTATAGCTTCTCTTATTAACTGAGAGTGTCGTGGCTTGTTGGTCTTTAGGCGGTCAAGAGCACCTTCAGCGTGATGCATTTTGGACCATGAACCTCAACTGGTTGTCACTATAGCAGTCAGAAACTGCATAGCAATAGCTAATTGGTACGGAATGGCAACTGACAAGGTTCAGTTTTGTCAAAAGTTGGTTGGTTCGATTTGAAACTATCTAAGCTTGACCGAAGGACGATCAATACTACACTGCGGTTCCCCACATAACTGTATCCTGCTTCTTATTTCTTCTTCTTCTTTTGCGAATAACTGTATCTGCTTCTGCCCGGCAAGTGAGAGCACGCCGCAGAGATCAAAAGTTGCTAGTACCTACCGTTTTGAAAAGGAAAAAAAAAAGTTGCCACCTAAAACTTGTGACTGGTCTATCGATCTAACATGAATCCTGGTCCATTCTTGAAGGGAACATTTGGATGTAAACTGTCCATCCTCTTGTAGCAAAACGACTCCCTGGCGCTGGAAGTTGCTGGAACCAATGCTGTTACCCGCATCCATATGTGCGCACTGCTGTCCGTTTCCTTGTACAGAACGTGCATTTTTCTCTTCGGCTAGAAGAAATCTGTTGTCGCTGCCGACGAGAACCACATAGGTACGTCCCCAGAGGCAGAGCTCGGTGCGGACGTGCTGATGGAGGAAGCGACAGCGAGGTTGTGCGAGAGTGGCGGGGCGGTGCATGGCGGCAACGCCTGCGCGTAAACGGTACGAGCCGTCGGAGCCAAGCCTCGTTCGTGCCGAGGCCGTTGCACCCGCACCCGACGGCGACCTCCAGCCCGAAACAACGTACGAGCACCGACGTAACGGAGCCGCTCGTTTCAAAAACCTTGTTATTAGCCGCTCGCCCGTCGAGCCCGCGTCTGTCTACATGCGCCTGCCTGCTCCAGACCGTTGCAAGTTCGATCGATCGATCGGTTGCCGCTTTCGGATATGCCGGGCGTCAGGTCGGAGCCTCCGGCGAGCGGCTTGCCGGAGCTCCCGCGCATCCGCACCGCTCGCCCCGCGGCCCCTTCCATGGCAGTGGCAACTGCCAAGGCGCATGGCGGTAGGAAGGCGAAAGCAGAGGATGATCGGGAGAAGCGGCGCAAGAGCGTTAGCAGGGGGGGCTGTGGCGGGTCCGCATTGTCAGAGAGACGTAGGAGCCCGCCGGAGCTGGAGAAGAGGAGGTGCTCCTGGATCACCGCCAACTCTGGTGAGGACCTCCCACTTCCCGGTCACAACTTTTCCTCAAAAAATGAAAAGAAAAAACCTCTGGTGACAACTTTGGTTAGTCTCTACGTACTTCGTTTCGTTTCCGGTGTGCCCCGGAGTCCGCTGACCGCTGGAATCGACCTATGAAATACTCTTTCTGTACCTAAATAATTAAAGTTATAGAAAACTAGTCTATTTCTTAATAATTATAATTATTTAGATACAGAGAAAGTACATGATAAATTAAGACTTAACCAGTTATGGCAAGCATGCATCTGATGGTACGTACCATCACTTCTTCAGAGCCCCTGTACGTTGCATTCCATGATGAAGAATGGGGAGTTCCGGTACACGATGACCGTAAGCTGTTTGAGCTGCTTACCTTATCACAAGCCTTAGCTGAGCTCTCCTGGCCCGTCATTTTGAGCAAGAGGGAGGAGCTCAGGGAGATGATTGATGCTTTCTACAATGCGTCCGTGCGCGACTGCACGGACAAGAACATAAACCGGTTGTCCAGGTCAAACGGAGGCACGTTGTTGTCGGAGCAAAAGATGCGAGCTCTGGTCGCAAACGCCAAGCAAATGAAAAAGGTATTTTTGTTTTGTTTATGGTGAATTCAAATGGTAAATTGAATATTTTACGGAAGTTTCTCTAGTTTATCATTGATTTGAGACATATAAATTGATTTACTTTTTCGTTCCTCCAGTCAATCATAAAATGCTATAGCAGAGGAGCTTCTTTCAAAATAAAATGAAGCCATTCCCCACCTACCTGATAAAAGCCCATGAATTTTCCATGGGCCATATGGCCCATACCTTCTGTGCTTTGAGAGTTTCAGATTCTGAACAATGTGACACTCGCATTAGTATTAGTAATCGTACCATAACGATTTCTCAAAAAAAAAATTGTAATCATACTGTAATATACTCCTCCATTACTAAATATAAGTCTTTTAAAAGTTTTCACTAGAAAACTACATACGGATATATATAGACATATATTAATTAGAATGTAGACATATATTAGAATATAGATTCACTCATTTTGTTCCGTATGTAGTTCTTTAGTGAAATATGTAAAAGACTTATATTTAGAAACGGAGGGAGTAATCATCATCACTTGCTTTATAGAGAACGGAACTGTTCGACCACCACCACTATGCTATACGGAGTACTTATCATTTCTTTCTTGGATACTTGGATTACTGCTACTCCTGCAACATACTGGAGTACTACTTTGCAACATGCAGCATCCGTTCAGCTAAACAGATTCAGTGGTTTCCTTCGAATAAAATGTACCCTTGGATTTCAGCAACTGCTGGGTGCTGGCGGTACTAACAATATATCCTCGCTATCGCCAATGACCGTCTGCAGGTAATCCGTGAATTCGGATCGTTCGACAAGTATTGCTGGAGCTTCGTGAACCACAGGCCCGTCACAAACGACCTCCGCCACGCTCGCCAAGTGCCCACCAAGACGCCCAAATCTGAGGCCATGAGCAAGGACCTGATGCGTCGAGGGTTCCAGTGCGTCGGCCCCACGACGGTCTACTCCTTCATGCAGGCCGCCGGGATCATGAACGACCACCTACGGTGCTGCTTCAGGTTTGATCAGGCTCGCAGCCAGCCCAAGGCTGCCGAGGAGAACATGAGAGCCGAGATAAGATTGGGGTCGCCTGCTTCAGAGGATTCAGAGATCAGCGAGGTGTAGTTAGCCTCTGAAACTTGCCTTGCTTTGTATCATAGTACACCATTCTTTATCTTGTACTTCCTCTGTAAACTAATATAAGAGCATTTAGATCACTAGACTAGTGATCTAAACGCTCTTATATTAGTTTACGGAGGGAGCATATGTGTGCTCATCTTGTGTTTACCGCTCGTCAGACATGACAGTTATTACTACCTTCGTCAGACAGTTGGTTTGACAGTGCATTTCTTCTGATGTGTTAGGTGTCAGGTCACTTGTAGTGTGAGTACATTATACTCCCTCCGTTTCTAAATACTCCTTCCGTTCCTAAATATATGTCTTTTTAAACATTTCACAAGGAGACTATATACGGAGCAAAATGAATGAATCTACATTCTAAAGTATGTCTATATACATCCGTATGTAGTTCTCTAATGAAACCTTTAAAAAAACTTATATTTAGGAATGAAGGGAGTATAAGTCTTTTTAGACATTTTAACAGGGGAATACATACGGAGCAAAGTGAGTGAACCTATACATTAAAATATGTCTGTATACATCCGTATGTAGTTTTTTATTGAAATGTCTAAAAAGACTTATATTTAGGAACGGAGGGGTAGATCGTACAAAATGGTGAAACAGGGTGCATGGTGAAGTTGTGGTTTGCTTTGTAAAGCATCTGTATTGTGGAGTGTGAACGGGTGGCCATCATGCATGTATAAAGACTACATACAGTAAGCAGTGTGGTATGGTTTTCTGACTATTAGCACTCGTGTCTATGTACTACGAACAATGCTGACAATTATCCATTTTTATGGTTGTTCTTTTGACCCCAAAATGTAGCGTATGAGTCTATTGGTGCGTCGACATGGCAACAATGCTATTCGTCAGCCCTTATGTCACACACTTGCCTTGTATGGCAAAATCACAAGATAAAGTTTGTTCCCTAGAGAAGCGAGCCCCTAAACAAGAAAGTTCCGCCACCTTTCATCCATTCATCAACCTGTTGTTAATTAGGCAACTAGAGTAACCAAGGAACACGCCCCTAAACTAATCACGACACGATGGCCACGTTTCGCCTCGCCATGGCCGTGATCTCCCTCCTTAAACATCCCTCTCGCACATAAACCCTTTGTTTAACCCCACACTTGGGGTGCTGCTTAAACATGGGAATCAAATCATGTTGCCAAAAGAATAAGCCTTCCACACTCCTCGAGGGCGGCATCCTCGGTATGTGCGGGCCCGGGTCGCCCGCTCCGCTCACACGATCGGCGCGACTTCTGTGCGCGTGTCGCTCTCTCGGGCAGCCAGGTCGGCAAGCATGGGCCCATGTCGTGGCACCGCAACGATAGAGGAGCACCTGTGTGAGCCTTGTGGTGTGGCCGTAGCTGAAGTCGGCAAAGTTAACGGGGTTTGTTTAGTTAGCGTTAATGAGGCTTTGTCCGGATGTTTCCCGGCGCGATGGTCCCCTACCTAGGAGCGAGCTAGCCTCATCCTTTGCCCGATTCAGTGGTTGGTGCTTAAGCTTTACTGACATGCAACTGGGATTAGTTTAAGGGAGGGGGAAAAAGATGGAGCACGATCTTAACAGACTATCATGGCCTGAAGCATGCCATGTGTGTTGGTTCTAGTCTACTCTAGCTGCCAACCTTGGGGTTGAAGCCTTGCGCGCTTGCCGTCCAATGGATGGATGGATCGATGCCGCATCCCTTGAAATGTGGCGCCTTTCTGGGAAAGCATGCATGCATGCAATGCAATGCAATGCCAGACGGCCGGCCATGATTCCGGTTAGAACTTGGCATTAGCGCTGATGTGAGTAGGAAAACAAAACATCGAGTTTATTACACCTCTTGCCGCGATGGACTCCGCCTCTAGTACCGAGGTTACGTAATATATATACACATGTGTCGCGCCCTAGGTGGTGGAGGGCCTCTCACAAGTCTAAACGTAGCGTACGTACACTGGCTGCTCTCCCTAATCCGGTAGAGTAGTGCTAGAACAACATGCATAGCTTATATACCGAGACGGAGGAATCATAAGATATTTTCGTGATCCAGTACTCTCCAACCACGGACAAAGGAGGCATCTTCCGGCTAACACAGACGTAGATGCCTTGGATTGACTTAACATTTGTTCTAGTCTTCTGCAACTTGCAGAGATACACAGTGATCTCTTTCAGTTTTAGGTTTTATTACCACGTACGTACTGTGACAGCGGCGGTACCTTGCCTTGACTAGCTGACCTACTCGCTAGCTTGGAGTTGGAGGAGACACATTGACTGACTCGACGGCGATCGGTCGGTCAGTGATGGCAAGGCGAAGCCTCTGGGTAGTGCGAAATTAGCTGCACGCGCGAGTAAACGACGAGGGCAAGCCAACGTCCACCTAGCTAATAATAAGCTGCTACTGCTGATTTGAATAACCCTAGCGATTGATTAGTAGCGCTATCACGCAAAAGGCCACGGAGGAGATCGGCCGTATCACGCCCGCACCGTCACGCGCGCGCGCCTCGAGGACGACGAAGAGTGTGCGCTGCGTACTCCTCTGCGTTTGCTGCTCCGTCCGGCGTGCACATGCACGCCAGGAGACGGCCGCCCGATCAAGACCAAATACTGTAATGGGATTTGATCTTGTCAAAGCGCCTGCATGCTACGTCCTCCTCCTAGGCCTGGCTAGCTAGCTTAAGCTTTTCCCTGCAAATTGCGACGAGGTTAAGCCTTGACCGCTTGTTCAGGTCGAAAGGCATGGTTAGATTAGGCGAGGTAGGAGGGCCTGCGTCAGGGCTAGCCCGCGGCCCGAGGAGATTAGGTTTGGGTGGTCACCACGGCGCGACGCTCGATTTGATTAGGGAGCGTTTATCGGTGGGTGATCGACGGGTTGATCTCTTAACATATATATGGCCTTGGGATTCCGCAAGTTGGAGATGGGGAAACAGGAGCGGGAGGTGTCTGAGATAAGGATGGCAGTGGCAGCGCATAGTTTAAGCCCCAAGCAAAAGCCAGCTCTAGCTAGCTAACCAATGAGTTAATATGAGTGGTGCTGCTAGTACTGGTACTAAACTTTGATTAGTTTAGCTGCCTGATTGTGCGATTCTGCGTGGTGTGCGTGATGCCAAAGGGGAGCCAGGCTACGAGGGCGTAGCTATAGGCATGTGACAAGGAATCACCCGGCGCTCTGCATTAGTTTAGCATCTAATTCCAACCGGTACGTCTGACAGAGCTAGCTCTCAGGTTTTTGTTCATAGATATACATACCCCCCTCGAGCATGTCGATTCTGGATAAAGCACATGCAAGGCTTAGTTTTGTGTGCAGACTGAAAAGCCAAAAGCTGGCAAGCTATATATGTGTGAAACCTGTGGAGCAACTTACCGTGCCCTAAACAAAGCTAACCATGCGAGTTACCGTGCCCTAAACGAAGCTAATGAATCAGCACTGGTGTGGTCGACCATGCATATGGATGATCCTTATCTGGTCTCCAAACCACGGGGGTGGCCTGATTGATTGGCCGGTGGTTGACGTGGAATGAGGCTGGTAACCATGGAGGTTGGCTGCACGTGGAACGCCGACGGATCGTACGCGCCTTTCACCTTTGGTCAGGTCAGGCCGGCGCGCGCATGCCAGATAGGTCCAACGCTATCTTGATCGTGCTAGGAGTACGAACCACGTGATGGTTAATCCGGTCTGCTCTCAGTCCCGGACGGGGTGATTTGCCCAAAGCGCAAACACATGTGCGACCCATGCATGCTCCGATTAGTTAAGTGGTCTTCATCTGATTGTGGACGTAGAAGGGCGGGCTAGATTTGGACTAGTATGCCGTCAATCAATCTCTCTAGCTTTCTCTCTCGCTGCGTGTCGACCGTCCTACCGGACTGGAAATAGACTATGACGTATTTTTCCTCTTATTTTCGCAATTGCATATAACGATTCTACGCTCTTGGAGTTTAAGCCGAGTCACTCATGTGAGGTACGTACATCTTACTTTCGAGTACTCCCTATACTTCGGCGTAGTGCCTCCTTTAGAGCATATACAACCGGCATCTCCAAATCCTCCTTAGAGCTTGTTCGTTTAATCCCTTCCCCAAGAGGATTGGAGAGGTTTGAAGGAGATTGAGGAGGAATTATACTTACAGGAGATGTAATCCCTTATAATCTCCTTTAACCCCCTCAAACCCAATGCAACCGAATAAGGCTTTAAGCGTTCGTGAAAGGGTCCGATCAAAGACCGGGCAGAAGAAGATTAATAAAAATCGAATCGGATTTCTCATATCATCTTTATATATTTATGTTCTCTGTAAATCATTATATTGACGACAAATGTAGGAAGGGTATGAGGGTTCATGAACGTGTCCGGTCAATCCGTAACGTAGCACGAAGCCTATCCTGAACCACTTTTTTCTTTGTTCATTACTTTATTTCCCTCTATTTATCTCCATCAATCACATACAAGTGATCGGACATATGATGAAGAAAATGAGAAATACGGTTACATAGAGGACAAATAGGGTTCATAATGGACACACTCGGTCATTAACAGAGCGCATACGCACACGTTTAGGGGGGGAGGGAGAAGGGCAGATTTGATAAGTCTGACTTTAGATGCTTTGAGGCTTTTGCTCAAGGTATTAATCGTGAATATCAATTAGTCGAATTAGTACTAAAGTGAATATAGATGTGAAGAACTACGTTTTGACTAGTAAGAATGATTAAAAATATCGACAAAACATGCCCGTGTCTTCTAATACAAGAGTGTGCCGTCTCGATCATCCTCAACATCATCCTCGACGAGGCGAAACTATGGGTCGCCGTGGGTGCAAAGAAACTAGGGGAAATAATAATGCACGAGTAGTTGTCATCAATGTTGTATGTGACAATTGTAAAACTATATTCTCCTCTTAATTAACACTAGTAGAACGCTCGTGCGTTGCTACGGGTTATAATGCATATACTTTAGGAAGCAACTCTGGTCTGAACTCTTAACCTAATTATGCCCCTGATACGTCCATTTTGCATCATGTTTTTTATTGATATTTATTATGTTTTCAATCAATATTTCATTTTATGATGCAATCCTAATCCATTTTCTCTCTTATTTCACAAGGATGATACAAAGTGGGAAATTAACGACAACTGGAATTGTGGACCAAAAAGGGCTATAGAAGATTTGGATATTTTCTAGAATTCCAAAAATGACCTAAAAATTGACGGAGAATTATTTTAAAAAATATAAAAAATATTGGCGAAAGAATCACTAGAGGAGGACCCATCATGTGGCCACAAGCCTTGTGGGCGCGTATTGGGCACGAGCACTTTTGCTTTTCGATGGAGTGATTCCGCTGGGAAAACTTCCCACCGGGAGCGGGTAATCGAAATCATAATCATCACCAACGCTTCCTCCATCATGGGTGGACCAATCTTTTCATCAACAACTTCACGGGCATCATCTCATCTCAAACCCTAGTTCATCTCTTGAATCCAATATTTGTCTCAAAACCTCGGATTGGTACCTCGGGGTTGCTAGTAGTATTGATTACAACTTGTAGTTGATGCTAGTTGGTTTACTTGGTGGAAAATCATATGTTCAGATCCTTAAGCATATTCATTAGGGATCTCTATTTTTGTGCCCTCGGTTGCTTATCACTCCTCAGTTTCCCCCATCCAACTAACGCCCCTCACTCCCCCATCACTTGGCCCTGCACCCAAGTGTGCCCAAAACACAACATTTACGTTGGGTCAATGTAGTTGACCGTTACTAGGCGCATATGCTGACACGTGGGACACACATGACCCACCTATCCGTGCATAGTATATTACTTAAAAAATAGTTGGGATACCGCAGGACCCACAGGACCCACTTGTCAGTGTTTGATTTATTTGCAAGAGGAAGTGGAATAATAATGCCTCTTGTGGGGGTCGAACCCGGGACCATTCATAGATTAAGTAAGTGTTCATAGACTAACAGTAAAACATGACATATAAAGGGGAGGGGCGAACTAATATGTCGGATTAAATTAACAAACACGTTCCTTATGGGCTTCCCCAAGGTGGGTTGCCCCCCCGGTGAACTCCCGGAACCCATTCGTCATTCCCGGTACATTCCCGGTAACTCCGAAAACCTTCCGGTAATCAAATGAGGTCATCCTATATATCAATCTTCGTTTCCGGACCATTCCGGAAACCCTCGTGACGTCCGTGATCTCATCCGGGACTCCGAACAACATTCGGTAACCAACCATATAACTCAAATACGCATAAAACAACGTCGAACCTTAAGTGTGCAGACCCTGCGGGCTCGAGAACTATGCAGACATGACCCGAGAGACTTCTCGGTCAATATCCAATAGCGGGACCTGGATGCCCATATTGGATCCTACATATTCTACGAAGATCTTATTGTTTGAACCTCAGTGTCAAGGATTCATATAATCCCGTATGTCATTCCCTTTGTCCTTCGGTATGTTACTTGCCCGAGATTCGATCGTCAGTATCCGCATACCTATTTCAATCTCGTTTACCGGCAAGTCTCTTTACTCGTTCCGTAATACAAGATCCCGCAACTTACACTAAGTCACATTGCTTGCAAGGCTTGTGTGTGATGTTGTATTACCGAGTGGGCCCCGAGATACCTCTCCGTCACACGGAGTGACAAATCCCAGTCTTGATCCATACTAACTCAACTAACACCTTCGGAGATACCTGTAGAGCATCTTTATAGTCACCCAGTTACGTTGCGACGTTTGATACACACAAAGTATTCCTCCGGTGTCAGTGAGTTATATGATCTCATGGTCATAGGAACAAATACTTGACACGCAGAAAACAGTAGCAACAAAATGACACGATCAACATGCTACGTCTATTAGTTTGGGTCTAGTCCATCACGTGATTCTCCTAATGACGTGATCTAGTTATCAAGCAACAACACCTTGTTCATAATCAGAAGACACTGACTATCTTTGATCAACTGGCTAGCCAACTAGAGGCTTGCTAGGGACAGTGTTTTGTCTATGTATCCACACATGTAAATGAGTCTTCATTCAATACAATTATAGCATGGATAATAAACGATTATCTTGATACAGGAATTATAATAATAACTATATTTATTATTGCCTCTAGTGCATAATTCCAACACTTTGTTGGTTTCAAGATTTTAGAGAATTGATGGAAGCGGAATTAGGTCAGACGGGGCCACGTGGCGCCCACAAGGTATCAAGGCGCGCCTTTTGCCTTGTTGTCTCCTCGTGTATAGTCTGGTTTCCCTCCGAATCTTCGAGGTCCTCTTTTGGTCTAGAAAAATCATCAAAAAGTCTCGTAGCGTTTGGATTCCGTTTGGTATTGGTTTATGAAAAGCCAAAAACACGTAGAAAATAGCAACACGCACTTGGTACTAGGTTAATAGGTTAGTTCCCAAAAATATATAGAATAGCATCTAATTCCATACAAAGCATCCAAGAAATATAATATAATAACATGGAACAATAAAAATTATCGATACGTTGGAGACGTATCAGCGCACGCCACCCACCACACGCTCCACCACCGCTACCCAGAGGAAGCTGGTGTCGGTGACCGTCATGGCCGCCAACCCAGTCCTCGTCGCTGTTGCTTCCACCCCACTAGCAAATGCCTTAGCAGCCACCACACCATCGCCCACCTCCCCCTCCCCCACCATCAGCCGTCGGGGCCATCACCCGCTCCACCATCGTAGTCCGAAGGCGGGAGGAGGAGGACTTCAAAGGCCAGTCACTCGCTTTTGCGTAAGCGCCCTTGCGCACTACATCAACTTTCTAGATGAGGGGTAGGAGCACTAGGTCGAGCACGCAAAGAAGCTCATTGCCATCGTGGCCGCAACAGAAGACACAACTGTGGGGCGGAATGAATACATCAACGTTGAGTCGTGCTGCTTAGAGAAGGCCTGTCAGGTGCGGCGGAGGGCAACAAGAGTAGGCGACGGATTCGACTCCTCCGCTTGTTGGTAGTCTCCTCCTCTGCCTCTTACTGAACGCGCTCGACACAGGAGAGGCTTCTAGAAGTAGTACAAAGCCCATCCATAGTAGTATTTAGGGGCTATTTTATTCAGTTCATCTAACCATAGATATGGTTAAGCTGTACCGCATACTTTAAATTAGCTAGTATGCGTAGTTGAACTAGCTACTTTAGTACATGTGGTTGGCAACAATTGGGGAAAAGTTTGTTTGGTTTAGCAAACGAGTTGAATTGTTTTGTACAAAAGATGAGTGCTTAATCTATGAATGAAATTTATATCTAGTGAATTTCAGTTGCAAAATTACACGGTACTGGTGGTTTTGTTCCTACAAAATTTGACAAATGTTAGTGTTACAATGTTGACAAATGCTAATGTTACTAGATCGACATATGTCAATGTTTCCAATTTGACAAATGGCAATTTACCTAATATGACAAATGCAAATCTTACTGAATTATCGATACTAAGCACACGGGTCATCATACAGAAACGTTTGCAATGACGCGATGCACCAATCCTTCACGCCATGTTTTCACTGGGCTTAGTGACAAAGGAACCATGGCCCTCGGTCTGCATACGGGTATTGAATCTGAAATATTTGCGATGAGGGTCAAAGGACACGCCTCCCCAATGACTGTGCGAAGGACTGCTAACACACATCTCGTCTAACAGTTGTCCGCATGCTACCTCCTAGCCGGTGAAGAGTGTGACACACGGCAGCACGTCCAACACCCTCACACCAAGCATGTTGACATACGTCATCATTTAATCCGTGATCATGTGCAAAAAGCTTATATTGCAATTAAGCATGTTGGTATAGAGATTCAACTTGCCAACATCTTCATCAAGCCACTGGATGAAGCCTGGTTTTCTCAACTAAGGCATAAACTTGGTATCTTGGAGCTAGCTTACATTGTCGTATGATATCATCTACCTGTGTATGCACTAACATCATGTCCTGTCTAGATGTAGGCATATATTTACCGGGGGTTAATTAATGAATCTTCTTGTCTCTATGTGATGCACAAATAAAACAAACACTCTCAAAGTCACTATACTTGTCAAAACTATAGTACTTTAAATGAAGGAGCAGTGTTGTTGGACCCAAGGTTTAAATATTCTCCGTGCCAAATCACTTATACTCACACATGGTAGCCTTGATCGTTATCATGTTGTGAGGTATAGTAAGTCTACATTATTTGAAGTCATGTGATTTCCTATATATGTGTGTTACCATTTAACCTATATAGCTCTTCTAAATCTCCATGGTGGAGTCTTCATATGGCCTACCTATAGTTTACCATGAAAAAGGTCTCAGCTCCTGCACATTCGACACCCCCCCGGATTTCTGGCCTGTCTAGTAACCACAAAGCAAATATGGCTACCCCAGGCGCCGGGCATCTGGCCAAATTGCCGGATATCCGACACGTCCTATTTCCACGGAGCAAAAAACAACAAAGCTCTAGGCGTCAGACATCCGGCACCACTACCGCACATACGGTATGTCTTGTTTGTGCTTTTCCGAGGCCTTGGATTTCTGGCACACCCTGTCGGAAATCCGACCCTCTAGTTACCAGGGAGCCCCGAATTGCCCTTTCTTCCCCCGGATGTATGGGCCTTTGCTTGGACGTCTGACTCGTAGGGCTCATATAAAATCTGGATCTGGAGGGCTCGGGCCAGTTCTTCCCCAACCCACCTGCCCACCCCCTGCCCTATCAGTTGTCGGCGCTAGCTATCGTCCTATGTTGTCGCCCCGACCTCCCTCATCCCTCCGAATCCCCAATGTTCCTACTCCACGTCCTCCTTCCCCAATCTCCCTCCTCACCCACTCTATTGGTGAGTTGGTGGTATGCTTCTTCCGGGAGTTGGACTTCTTGGTGTCGGGGTGCCTTGATGCTCCCTGATGGCTTGGACCAAGAACAACGGCAAGGGCCTGATAGTCCCCGAGTGCAAGGAATCATCGTAGCAATTTCGAAAGATGGAAGTGGTAAGTATGGAGTGTCCAACACATAAGGAGCAAAAGGTAGGATCAATATTCTCTCAAGTCCTATCTGCCATCGATATGACTCTACATACACCGAATGTTTGCTTCTATCTAGTAGCGAGAAATAACACCGCGTTGCGGGTATAGCGAGGATAGATTTGCATGATATTGGAGAAAAAATATGGAAAATAGTCGCTGCCTAAATAAAGTTAGAATATATTACAATATATTACAAATAGTGAGTGTGGAATAATGATGGTATGGTGTGCGGATTCATCCTAGGCAATTAATAACAAGATCGGTAATCATTCTTGTAATTATATGAGGGAGAGGCATGATATGACATACTTTCCGTACTTGGATCATAATATGAACTTATCATTGGATATCTAGCAAGCATCCGCAACTACTAGAAATCATTAAGGTAAACCCAACTATAGCATTAAACATCAAGTCCCCTGTACTCCCATACGCAAGCAACTCCCTTACTCAGGTGTAAGCTTCTGTCACTCTAGACACCCACTATAAGCTAATCATGAACATATTGCAAACCTCATGACGAGATGATGTATATACTTCTCGCACCTCATTGGTTACCCCAAGTGGAAGGTTGAGATGTAGTCAGCAGCAGTGGCGGAGGACGAAAAAAAATAAGGTGGGGCGAACTCCAAGCCCAAAAAAGTTGGATGTGAAACCAACGTATATAACACACAGTAACCCATACAGCTGCTAACACACAATGTACATTAATATTTTAAATGATCCTAAACAGAATAAGCGGTAAATAAAATGTAAACATGTTTGTCTAAATAGAATAACAATCTAAAACATACCGCTTAATAGTGAAGCTTTAATGGCGCCTAGAGGACCCAGGCAATGGTAGTGCCCTACCATCCTTTTGAAAACTTTCCTTGATTTTACCAAGATCTAGACTTTTGAATATCCCACGTTCAATGTAACACACCATCAAGTCATTAAGCCAGCAACCGGACATCTTGTTGCGCAACTCGGTCTTAATGATTTTCATTGCTGAAAAGGCCCTTTCAACCGTTGCCGTGGCCACCGGTAGTAGCAGTGCCAACTCAATGAGGCGATAAACCGTAGGGAACATGATATGCCTTTCAAGTTCAACCATCTTTTTAGCTAGGCTTGCAATATCATGACAAGCTCTAAAGTCTTCGACCCTTCTCATATGAATAATGAATAGCTCAAGGTTATCTTCTATCTGTTCACGTTCATAATTAGAGAAATCCGCATGATAAATCTCTGTGAGTTGTGCAAGCTTAACCACATTGAACCTAGAAAATGAGTTTCTTGGGTCAAGACAAGAGAAGTTTTGGAGCAGCTCTGAAGATACCTCATTGAAACGATGATCAAACTCTGTAGTGATGGAGTCTATAGCAACATAGAAGGTGTCCACACGGAAAAAATGATCAGCAGTGACATTGTTTCTTCCACCTTTTCTTGATTTCCCCCATTTTGTAAACATGTCATCCATATTTGGTATTGGAATGTCATTTTTGGTGCAAAATGCTTTAACATCTTCCAATAGTGGCTCCCAACCATCATTTCTCCAATTGATCAAACGTGTTCTCACGTCCGTAACCAATGACATTGCCTGGAATGACGCAATTATAATTCACAAGGTTAGATGCAAGTCAATTTACACGAACAACATATATCATGCTTACAACATAACCATCACATACCTGAACAACATTTTGATCCTTCTTTTGCAATAGAAGAGATAAATCATTTGTCATACGAAGGAGTTTTAACATCATCTTTAGGATGAACACAAAGCTAAAAGTCTCCATTTGATGAACCAAACCTCCTGCCCTACATGGAACACGCACATCATCCTCAACAATGCCCAAAACTTCTATCACCGCATCCCACATTGATTCAATGCGAGATAAAGTTCTGTAGTGAGAGCCCCATCTTGTATCTCCCGGTCTAACTAAAGATGTTTCTTGATTTTCCCTCTTCCCGTGGGCACCTCACCTCCCTCAATCTTAGCCAAAAGAACTTCCTTTTGCTTATCAAGTAACATATCCTTCCTCCTACAAGATGAACTGCTGAGATTGACAATCATGGTCACATAGTCAAAAAAAAAATCCTCAACGCCCTTGCAACATCTCGAAACTGCAACTACTATCAACTGAAGTTGGTGAGCAAAGCAGTGAATATAGAAAGCATGTGGGTTCTCATCACGAATTAACTTTTGAAGGCCATTAAATTCTCCTCTCATATTAGATGCACCATCATACCCTTGCCCTCTTAGTCTTGCAACAAGCAGACCATGTTTAGCAAAAACCTCCAATAATGCCTTCTTCAAAGATGCTGATGTTGTGTCTGGGACATGCTTAATGCCCAAAAACCTCTCCATGGTCTCCCCTTTTTTGCTCAAAAACCTGCACGAAAATCATACAATTAGTTGGCTCACTATACTATTCTAGATAGAACAAACTCAAAAGTACTTAACATACTTCAACACGAACCTCACAACCACAGCCATTTGTTCTTTCACTGAAATATCACGACACTCGTCAATAAGAACAGAGAAAAGGCAACCATCCATCTCTTCTTTGATTGCTTTGGTGACCGCCATTGCACAATGCTTAGCAAGTGCTTTTTGAATGATTCCAGAAGTCATTTTGGCATTTTTAGGACATAGCTCATCAAATGCAACCTTCACTTCCGGATTCCTTTCTTTGACCCAATCAAGTAACTCTAAAAAAATTCCCTTGTTCAAAGAAGTAGTGGATTCATCATGTCCACGAAATGGTTCACCTTGTAATGCAAGATAACTTACAATGCCCAAAGATGTGTCCACATGAGTTTCATATTTCTCGAGTGAACCTTTGGTGTAAGTTGTTACTTTACTTTTCAAACTTGCCTTTTGAGTTTTGAAATCATCACATGTTGTCCTTGAAATATTGTGGATGCTATATGGCCCACCAACATGTTTACGGAATGCTGCAACTGCATTTTTCCAATTGTCATACCCTGATTTGGAGAAAACCTCATAACCAAATTTATCATCCATTCGATCATGCTTAAAGAGAAAACAATCAAAGCAGTAAGCCTTTTCCTTTTCTCCACTATATTCCAACCAATCAAAGTCCTTATACCATGCTGGCCGAAAGCACCTTTCATCTTTATTTGGTGGAAAATTGTGATCAATTGGTTGAGTTGGACCCATCTCTAGGTAAGCAAATCTAACATCATCTCTAATATTGAGGCTAAATCTATCTATTGGAATGCGAAGTCCTGGATCACCTTGTATGTCATCTACACAAAAAACGGTTATACCTTCAAGTCCTGAATCAACATTCTCCTCCACTATGAAATTTGCATTATCTCCTTCCACGGGATCTGTAACTCGTTCAACATGTGCTTGATTTTGATGAACAGAATGTGTCGTAGCCTCAAGACTGTTTGTAGCATTCCGACTTTCGTGGGTACTTGGATTTGGATTGGAGCTACTGCCACTACCAACAACCTCAAAATATCTTGCCAAACCCGCAATCCATCACAGAAAATGTCTCTAAAATCATCAGAAATTGCTAATACATTCTCTGAAAGACTGAATCTGACACTAAAATTCAGAAATATACCTCTCCCGTTCGTCTTTGAGGCCCTCTTTCTCTTCTTGTCCATCTTGCCTGCGGTCTGGCTGCTGACCGCCGCCCCCGTGCCGCCGCACCGGCCCCCCGTGCCGCCGCGGTGCCGCCGACCCCCGTGCCGCCGGCGCCGCTGCCTGCAGGCTGCGAGCGCGAGGTACGTCCCTGCGCCCCTGCGCCTTGCTACTTACCGGCCAAGGCTGCTGCGTGCTGCTGGCCGTCGACAAGACGGGAACGCGCTGCTGGTGGCGGCGGCTAGGGTTTCTTTGACCGTGGCTCGAAGCGAGGAAAGTAGAGACGCAGACGCTGGTGGCTCGAAGTGAGGAAAATAAACGAGGTGGAACCGTGGAAGGGAGACGGGGCGTGGGCGTGACGGGCTGTTTGTGCCTGACGGGTTGTGTATACCGTCTATACCGTATGCAGCGGACTGTGTATACATATATAAAAAAATTTCCTGTAAATCAAGGTGGGGCGAGCGCCACACCTCGCCCTACCAGGAGCTCCGCCTGTGGTCAGCAGCAAGTTTCCCCTCACACGAGAACTGTAAGGTTTATCGATCCAGGAGGACTCCTAGGCTCAAGAAGTAGGTGTCTTCCACCCTGGTGCTAGCAGAAGACGTGGACCTGCACACACCCACAAATTAATTTGCTCCCAACGACTACAGAGAGGTTGTCAATCTCTCCGGCCTTGTAGTTTGCAAAGGATGAAAACACAAGCGGGAAAGTAATAGTGATTGCAACGGAAAAGTAAATGAAAATGGTAAATGATGGAGGTATAAACAATGATGATGATATGGACCCGAGTCACATGATGTTCACTAGTGATGTCTCTCTCCCAAAAGACGATAAACAACTATGCTTGAGTAAACAAATCACAGTTGGGCAATTGACAGAATTATGAACGCACCACAATGCTAATTATGCTACTTGATTGTTAGAGGTTCAATAGTAATGGGCAGTACGCCAAGACAAGTAGATCGTTTATTCATCAACATCTACCTACTAATCATCCACCTTGAGATATCTATCCAGAACATCTCGCCGGTATTAAGTTGCGAGCCCCACCCAAAGTGTAAACTCAAAGCAATGGACAACTGCATTAACGAACTATGCGTAAGGTAAACAATCCTTGCAACCGTGGTCACAAGCACCGTTGTTTTCTCCCTGGTGGAAACATCACATCTCCTAGTCTCATGTTTCTGTCACTCAAGCTAGACATCGAGGGACATGAACCCGCAATCATGCATAACGCTCCCTCTTGGAGTTACAATCTACTACTCGGCCAAAGCAATAAATAGCAACGGAGAACATGCATGAATCACTAAGGAAAATAATATAAAAGGATAATCAAATATATAACTCATAACAATCTGAACATAATCTCATAATCCATCGGATCCCAACAAACCGAGCATAGCAATAGCAAGAGAATTGCATAGATGCCTTGATCATGTAGGGCAGCTCGCAAGGACTAACCATTGAAGCACAAGATTGGAGAGAAGACATCGCATAGCTACTGGTCATGGACCCATGGTCCAAGGAGGACTACTCACGACACGTCCAGGAAGCGTCCATGGTGGTGGAGAAGCTCCCGGAGGTCAATCCTCTCTCCGGCAGGGTGCCGGGAAGAGGTCTCCTGATGCTCCCGATCTCGGAAGCGCTACGACAGCGGAACGATGGAGAAATTCGCGATTCTGGAAGTTGTGGAAGGGTTTCCTCTCGGGACTCTAAGTATAGGCCAAAGGAGGGCATCGGAGGAGGTGGGGCCCACCCAAGCAAGATATGTTGGCACTTAAGATGACAAGTAGAATAATGATGGGGAAGGAAGACAAAAAGGTGTGAAAGGCTCACATCAATGAGGACAACCATAGGCGAGGGAAAGCCAAATGATAGATATGATGTGAGGAGTAGGGATTGCCATGTAACGGATGCACATATGAGCTAAGATAAGCTCTCCAATGAAACTAGTGGGGGTGCATCCAACTTGTTTTCTCATGAAGACCTAGAGCTCATTTGAGGAGGCTCATCATTGGAATATGCAAACCAAGCTCTATAGTGTAAGGGTCCCCACATAGTTATGCATGAATGATAATCTCTATGTAGTACCAATATAGCAATGGAGTACGAGTGTGGATCTTCAAAAGGAATAGTAGTGTTGCCCCCTTCTCTCTTTTTGTTTCTTATTTCTTTTTCTCTTTTTTTTTTGGCCTCTTTGGCTCTTTCTTTTTATCTCTCATTTGTCCTCTTTGGGATCTTTTGTTTGTCCTCTTTGGGATCTTTTCCTCACTTAAGGGCAACACTCTATGTTTTACATGAATAAAAAGAAGATCATCACACTTTATAAGAAGTACTCAACATAAAGACAAGTGAAAACTATCATGATGTATGCAAATGTATGCCTCTGTCAGTGTAGCACGATATGCAATGATACTAGCGTGTCATGTAGCAATAATTGGGGCAAGGCCCAACTATCATGCGACTCTATGATCAAGCAAAAGCATGTATGACATGAAGATCAAGTCATGAGATGGTGGATGTTTCATGGCAATGTATCTCGAAAAGGCTATGGAAATGCCTTAATAGGTAGGTATGGTGGCTGTTTTGAGGAAAGATGTAATGAGGCTTATGTATGACAGAGCGTATTATGTCATGGGTTTGGATGCACCGACGGAGTTTGCACCAACTCTCAATGTGAGAAAGGGCAATGCATGGTACCGAAGAGGCTAGCGAAATATGGATGGTGGAAGTGCCAACAGTCGAATACTCACATTAGTCCGAAGAGCTCATACACTTACTATCGTTAACTCTCTATCTAGTTAGGAAATTCACAAAGAGACAAGTACCCCGAGGAGGAGTGTTTGGGGGTTTGGTTATCCTTGCGCATCCTCGACTCATGGTAATGTGAGGGTACTCTATATATTCCAACCCCTTCAGAGGTTAGCGATCAATTTAGTAGCTAGAGTTCTCAACTAATTTTAGTTTTTTGAAAAACACACGGATTTCCCAAAATACGACACCTATCACTAATAGGCTCAAGCTCTTGGCACCAATAGTCCAAACATTACTCAAATCAATACCTCAAAACTATTGGAAGTTACTACTATACTTAAATAGCAAACTCAATTACCAACTCATGCAAGACACACAACTCAGTGCAACGAGCCAACTGTTGGAATTTTGTGTACTTTTGGGATAGCCCAATATATAATTTCAGAAATTCCTAATAAATCCTAGAGGCCCACACAGCCCATTTCTGCAAGGCAAGTGGTGGAAAAGTTTAGTCCCACATTGCAAGTTTAGTGAGAGCTGGACCTCCTTATAAGGGAGGATGTTTCCACACATGTATGAGCTTGATAACAAGAGAGACATACACACACGCTCCTCCTCCTCCGTTGCCCGCCTCGCCTGGTCACGCCGCGCCGCGGGAATGAGCCGAGACGAACTAAATTTTTGCCACACGCGACTGGTATACGAAAGGTCACTCAGAGAAGCTGAACATTTTGTTGTTGTAGTGGATATTGAAAGCGAACGCTGCACTCTTCGGCTGCTGTCTGGTCGTTTCGTCTCCCTCGGTCTCTTCGACTCTGCCGCTGGCCTCTCGCCTCCTTCTTTTGGGCCTATAAAAGAGAGATCGCTCCTCTCAAGAGAAGATGCATCATAACTTCCTCTCGTCACCGGTTCCTTTCTCTGTGCTGCTTCTACGTTCCTCCCCATCCCAACTTGTGGCGTGCACCGTAGGTCGGGACAGTAGGCCTCCGATACTCTATCTCTTGGAGTCCTGTACGGGAGAAGGGCGATAAGGTTTTTGGGGAGCGCTCAGCGCGACTACTGGCTTCCATCATGGACACCGATGATCTCTTCCCGGACGACGACTAATTCCCCGACTTCGACCACCTCTTCGGTAACATGGCCAACGACAATCCCAACACCAACCCTACTGCTGCTACAACTCAGTACGTACTCATGTTCTTTTTCTTTGAGTTCATACCGCAACTTCTTGCTATAGTTTCACTTCTAGATATGTTTTGTTTCTGCTCATCACTCCATATGATACCTTGTGTATATAGAACGGTTACACATATGTTGTTTTCTAGATCATATGTGCACATGTCTTTTGTCGTCTCATCTCTATATTGCATGTCTTCTTTCATCTTTATTATGATGGTCATGTTTATCCTAGCTTTTCTTTTAATAAAATCCTATGGTAAATTGCTCATATTTCCAACAATCCAAAAACCTTATTATATGCAATTTACCCCGAGTGGTTTTGCTGCTTCCATGAGACCTCCTATGTTTGAGGGTGTCCACTATAAGAGGTGGCGCGTGAGAGCTGTTCTATGGTTTCAAACCATGAGCTGCTATGACGCCACTCTTGGCAAACCTAAAGGAGATCATGATGCTCAACAGGAGCTAGCTTATTTAAACCTAAAGGAGAAAATGGATACCTTGTTTAAGGCTGCTCTCTTGAGCGTTCTTGGTGAGAACATAGTTGATGCTTATGCGTCAATTGATAATGGAAAAGATATGTGGGATGCACTCAAGGCCAACTTTGGGGTCTCGGATCCTGGCACTGAGCTGTACATCATGGAACAATTCTATGACTACAGGATGACTGAAGAGCGCTCCATGGTTGAGCAGGCTCACGAGATACAGTCATTTGCAAGAGAACTTGAGCACTTCAATTGCATGGTACTGGACAAGTTTGTTGCCGGAGGCATCATCACGAAACTTCCTCCTTCGTGGAGTAACTTTGCTACCTTACTGAAGCATAAGAGATAGGAGTTTTCTGTTCCGGATCTCATAGGTACTCTTGATGTGGAAGAAAAGGCGAGAGCAAAAGACACACATGCTCGAGGCATTGAGTGAGGCTCTAGTGCCAATCTGGTACAGAAGAAAAACTTCCAGCCCCACAATTTCAAGAACAAGGGAAAGTTTGATGGTAAAGCAAAGTTCGATGGGAAGAACAAGGCTGTACAACACACCAATTTCAAGAAAAAGAATGACAAGAAGAAAGGTGTTTGTCATGTGTGCGGAGATCCTGATCATTGGGCACCTAACTGCCCTAATTGTTATGACAAGCGTCAACATGGGAAAGGCGAAAAGTCCGCTAATGTTGTCATTGGTGATACTGACATGGAGGATGCTGGGTATGGTATATTTCCCACTATCCTTTCAGTATGTCATTTTCCTGATTGGTTGATTGACACGGGTGCTAATGTGCATGTATGCAGTGATATTTCCATGTTTTCATCTTATCAGTCCACAGGGACTTCCATCGTGCTGATGGGCAACGGTTCAAGTGATTCTGTTGGTGGTGTTGGCACGGTCGATCTGAAGTTTACTTCAGGGAAGGTCGTGCGGCTAAAGAACGTGCATTATGTCCCCTCCGTGAATAAAAATCTTGTTAGCGGATCTCTTTTGTGTAGAGATGGCTACAAGCTTGTCTTTGAGTCTAATAAATTTGTAATATCCAAGTATGGAACTTCTGTTGTTAAAGGCTACGAGTCAGGAGGCCTGTTCCGTTTATCCTTGGAGGACGTTTGCAATAAAGTTGTTAATCATGTTTAAAACAATAGTGAATCAAATGTGTGGCATTCACGCCTCTGTCATGTTAATTTTGGTTGCATGTCGCGACTAGTCAAATTGAACTTAATCCCCGATGACCCACAAGTGTAGGGGATCTATCGTAGTCTTTTCGATAAGTAAGAGTTTCGAACCCAACGTGGAGCAGAAGGAACTCACAAGTGGTTTTCAGCAAGGTATTCTCTGCAAGCACTGAAATTATCGGTAACAGATAGTTGTGTGATAAGATACTTCGTAGCAAGTAGCAAGTAACAATAGTAACAAAGGTGCAGCAAAGTGGACCAATCCCTTTTGTAGCAAGGGACAAGCCTGGACAAACTCTTATAGGAGGTAAAGCGCTCCCGAGGACACATAGGAATTTCTGTCAAGCTAGTTTTCATCATGTTCATATGATTCACGTTCGCTACTTTGATAGTTTGATATGTGGGTGGACCGGTGCTTGGATGCTGACCTTACTTGGAAAAACATACCACTTATGATTAACCCCTCTTGCAAGCATCCACAACTATGAAAGAAGAATTAATACAAAGTCTAACCATAGCATTAAATTAGTGGATCCAAATCAGCCCCTTACGAAGCAACCTATAAACTAGGGTTTAAGCTTCTGTCACTCTAGCAACCCATTGATGACCCACAAGTATAGGGGATCTATCGTAGTCCTTTCGATAAGTAAGAGTGTCGAACCCAACGAGGAGCAGAAGGATCTGACAAGTGGTTTTCAGCAAGGTAATCTCTGCAAGCACTGAAATTATCGGTAACAAGTAGTTGTGTGACAAGATGATTCATAGCAAGTAGCGAGTAACAAAAGTAAAAACTGTGTAGCAAAGTGGCCCAATCCCTTTTGTAGCAAGGGACAAGCCTGGACAAACTCTTATAGGAGGTAAAGCGCTCCCGAGGACACATGGGAATTTTTGTCAAGCTAGTTTTCATCATGTTCATATGATTTACGTTCGATACTTTGATTGTTTGATATGTGGGTGGACCGACGCTTGGGTACTGCCCTTACTTGGACAAGCATCCCACTTATGATTAACCCTCTCACAAGCATCCGCAACTATGAAAGAAGAACTAAGACAAAATCTAACCATAGCATTAAACAAGTGGATCCAAATCAGCCCCTTACGAAGCAACACATAAACTAGGGTTTAAGCTTCTGTCACTTTAGCAACCCATCATCTACTTACTGCTTCCCAATGCCTTCCTCTAGGCCCAAATAATGGTGAAGTGTTATGTAGTCGATGTTCACATATCACCACTAGAGGAAACACAACATACAACACATCAAAATATCGAACGAATACCAAATTCACATGACTACTTATAGCATGACTTATCCCATGTCCTCAGGAACAAAAGTAACTACTCACAAAGCATAATCATATTCATGACCAGAGAGGTAATGAGTAGCATCAAGGATCTGAACGTATAATCTTCCACCAAGTAATCCAACTAGCATCAACCACAAAGAGTAATTAACACTACTAGCAACCTTACAAGTACCAATCGGAGTCGCGAGACGGAGATTGGTTATAAGAGATGAACTAGGGTTTGGAGATGAGATGGTGCTGATGAAGATGTTGATGGTGATGAGTCCCCTCTGATGAGAGGAGTGTTGGTGATGACGATGGCGACGAATGCCCCCTCCGAGAGGGAAGTTTCCCCAGCAGGATCGTCCTGCCGGAGCTCTAGATTGGTTATGCTCAAGTTCCGCCTCGTGGCGGCGGCGAATCCTCCGAAAAGCCTCCTCGTGATTTTTTCTGGAACGAAACCCTTCTTGTAGCAAAAGGGGGGAGCCAGAGGGCCAAGTGGGGGCCCACAAGCCCCCTAGGCGCGGATAGGGGGGAGGCCGCGCATAGCAGGCTTGTGGCCTCCTGCTGGCACCCCTCTGGTACTTCTTCGGCCCAGTATTTTTTATAAATCCCAAAAAAAATCCACGTTGATTTTCATGGCTTTTGGAGTTGCACAGAATAGGTATATCAAAATTGCTCCTTTTTCAGGCCAGAATTCCAGTTGTCGGCATTCTCCCTCTTCATGTAAACCTTGCAAAATAAGAGAGAAAAGGCATAAGTATTATACCTTGAAGTGTAATAACACCCCAAAAAGCGATAAATATCAACATGAAAGCATGATGCAAAATGGACGTATCAACTCCCCCAAGCTTAGACCTCGCTTGTCCTCAAGTGAAAACCGAGATCAATAAATATGCCCACATGTTTAGGGAGAGAGGTGTCGACAAAACAAGATACGAACATGCAGCCATCATGATCATTGTCAGAACAGCAATACCATCATATCATCTCTTATGCTAAAGTGACAATTCCTTCACAAAGTAAAGCATGGATCAAGAACCTTACCGAGAATTAACAACCGATAGCCTTTAGTCATTGAAGCAATTGCAATTTATCACAACTTCGGAAAGAGTCAAATAAGAGCTTGTAAAGCAAATCCACATACTCAATCATCTTTTCGTTCTCTACAATTGCTACAACTCACGTGGTACTCACGAGATCAAAGTTTCACCTGAACACAGAGAAAGATAGGGGCTTATAGTTTCGCCTCCCAACCATTTACCTCAAGGGTAATGTCAACAATAATAAATCATGAATACTTACCTCCAAGTTGACATATGAATATAGATCTTTCCCAAGCATATGACGTTATCCAAGAAAAAGGCAAAATAAGGATTTGGTGTAGATCACCATGACTCTTTCAGGGGCAAAAAGTAAAGGTACAAGATAGGCCCTTCGCACAGGGAAGCAGAGGTTGTCATGCGCTTTTGAGGTTTGCATGTGCGTCCTCTTAGTGTGAAGGAACGTCACTTTATATTGCCTCCTGTGATAAAGAACTTTATTATGTAGTCTGTCACTTTTACGTCTTCCTCATCACAGGTTCGTACAAAGCTTATTTTCCACACACTAATAGATCATACATATCAGGGAGCAATTTTTATTGCTTGCACCGATGAAAACTTACTTGAGGCATCTTATTCAATCCATGGGTAGGTATGGTGGACTCTCATGGCAAAACTAGGTTAAAGGTTTTATGGATGCACAAGTAGTATCTCTACTTGGTGCGGGAGTTTTGGCTAATATGAGGTGGAAGCAATCGTCACATGCTAAGGGATCTCTAGTCATATAACATTGTTCGTAACCAAGCAAACACAATTCATTATGTTGTCTTCCTTGTCCAACATCTACTTCTAAGCATGCAATCGTTTACTGAGTGTTCACAATCATAGATGGTGTCAAAGATGATATATTTATATGTGAACCTCTCCTTCTTTATCACTTCCTATTAATTGCAACAATGACCAAGGTCTACGTTTGTCTACCCTCAACAAGTTTCAATCATCATTCTTTTTATATGTGAAGCCATCACTTCCCATAAGATCATTACATGATCTTTCATGCTTTTGTTCTTTTCTCATTCTTTTGATCATGGCATGGGACAAGGCCCTTAACTAAGACACTCTTTATTATATGGCTCACGAGCTCGAATACATCGGGGGTGACACAAAGCAAAACTCAAGCCTAAAACACTAAGAAATTTAATCTACTAGAGAAAGAGAAAACTGAAAAGGAACAAACTAAAACAAAGGTAAAGGCAAAAGATGTGATGGTGATACGATACCGGGGCAACTCCCCCAAGCTTGGCATAAGCCAAGGGGATTGCCCATACCCATGCTTAGTTGTCTTCCTTTGGAGGTGATGGTGGTGGAGTTGTTGCAGAGGTCTTGAACTTGTTTAATTTCCACTTGAGCATAAAATTCTGCTCGCTCAGATCATCATTTTCCTCCTCAAGCCTTAACACCCTTTGGCATAATTCCTGCTTACTCTCCTGCAAGAAACGAGAAGGGATAAACAAAGTCTTAGGCTTCTTCATTGAGTCAGGGAGGCTCGACTTCTTGAACTCCACATGGGTGTCTCCAGGTGGAGGTAGAGGAGCCTCCTCTTCATCGGAACTTGTTCCTTCCTTCCCCTTGGGATCATAATCTTCTTCCTCATCAGTGGTCCAACCATAACGATCCAAGTCCCCATAGACCTTGGGGTTAGCAAGGTAATCAGCCATATAGCTCTCCCCCTCTGAATCTAGAGAAGACATCTTGCCCTAAATCTGCAGCAGAAACAGGCTCGAAACGAAAACAAAGGAAATTCACGTGATACGAGGGTCACACCTTACGGGAGAATATATAATGATTTTTTTTCAGACCAAAAGTAGTACTCTGCAAGAAAACAGAGTCTGGGAGGCACACGAGGTGGCCACAAGCCCCCCAGGCGCGGCCAGGGGGGTGGCCCGCGCGTGGCAGGCTTGTCGCTTCCTCATGCGCTTTCCGAACTACTTCAAAATTTTCTATTTTTTCAAAAATTCCAAAATGGAGGAAAAATCCCACTGGAAAAGTTTTGGAGTCTGTTTACTTACCGAATCACATACCTCTTCATTTTCGGAGTCTAAAACAGGGTGATAAATATCCCTTAGGTACTCCTCCGGAGTTATGGTATTGATAATATTGCTTTCAACATTTATGGGAGTACGTGAGATATAATGCTTGATTCTCTGCCCATTTACCACTCTCGGAAAATTACCTTCTGTATTGTTGATCTTGATAGCACCGGAACGATATACTTCCTCAACAAAGTAGGGACCTTCCCATTTAGAGAGAAGCTTGCCTGCAAAAAATCTTAAACGAGAATTATATAGCAAGACATAATCACCTACATTGAACTCACACTTTTGTATCCTTTTATCATGCCACCTCTTAAACTTTTCTTTGAACAACTTGGCATTCTCATATGCCTCAGTTCTCCACTCATCAAGCGTGCTAAGATCAAATAACCTCTTCTCACCAGCAAGTTTGAAATCAAAGTTGAGCTCTTTGATTGCCCAATAAGCTTTATGCTCTAGCTCAAGAGGTAAATGACATGCTTTACCGTACACCATTTTGTACGGAGACAAGCCCATGGGATTCTTATAGGCAGTTCTATAAGCCCACAGTGCATCATCGAGCTTGTTAGACCAATTCTTTCTAGACCTATTGACAGTTTTTGCAGAATTAGTTTAATCTCTCTATTGCTTAGCTCTACTTGACCACTG
The DNA here is from genome assembly GCF_904849725.1 of Hordeum vulgare subsp. vulgare. Lineage (NCBI taxonomy): Eukaryota > Viridiplantae > Streptophyta > Magnoliopsida > Poales > Poaceae > Hordeum > Hordeum vulgare. The sequence goes on along the minus strand of NC_058521.1, from coordinate 547,325,989 downwards.
GACTGAGGGTGATAGGGAGACACAATTCTATGGTTGACATCGTACTTAGCAGCGTTTTACGGAAAGCACCATGAATGAAATGTGAACCACCGTCGGTCATTAGATATCTAGGGACTCCAAATCTAGTGAAAATAACTTCTTTAAGCATCCTGATAGAAGTGTTGTGATCAGCACTACTGGTTGGGATAGTTTCTACCCATTTAGTGACGTAATCAACAACAACTAGGATATGAGTATACCCGTTGGATTTTGGAAAAGGTCCCATATAATCAAAGCCCCAGACATCAAATGGTTCAATGACAAGTGAATAGTTCATAGGCATTTCCTGACGTTTACCAATATTACCTATTCTTTGACATTCGTCACAAGACAAGACAAACTTACGGGCATCCTTGAAGTGAGTGGGCCAATAGAAACCTGATTGCAATACCTTGTGTGCGGTTCTATCTCCCGCATGGTGTCCTCCTACGCCTCAGAGTGACACTTGTGTAGGATCTGTCCCTGTTCATGTTCAGGTACACAACGTCTAATAACACCATCTACTCCTTCCTTATAAAGGTGAGGATCATCCCAAAAGTAATGTCTCAAGTCAAAGAAGAATTTCTTCTTTTGCTGGTATGTGAAACTAGGTGGTATATATTTGCCAACGATATAGTTTGCATAATTAGCATACCACGATGCACTACGTGAGGTATTGATGACATTCAATTGCTCATCGGGAAAGCTATCATCAATAGGTTGTGGGTCATCAAGAACGTTCTCCAACCTAGACAAGTTATCTGCTACTGGGTTATCAGCACCCTTTCTGTCGACAACAAGCAAATCAAATTCTTGTAGCAAGAGAACCCATCTGATAAGTCTAGGTTTAGCGTCTTTCTTCTCCATGAGGTACTTAATAGCAACGTGATCAGTGTGAATAGTGACTTTGGAACCAACTATGTAAGACCTGAACTTTTCACATGCAAACACGACTGCTAAAAATTCCTTTTCCGTAGTAGCATAGTTTCTTTGGGCACTGTCTAGAGTTTTACTAGCATAGTGAATAACATTCAACTTCTTATCAACTCTTTGCCCTAGGACAGCACCAATAGCATAATCACTAGCATCACACATGATTTCAAAAGGTAAGTTCCAATCAGGTGGTTGAACAATAGGTGCAGTTATCAAGGCCTTCTTAAGTATTTCGAAGGCTTCCTCACAATCATCGTCAAAAACAAAAAGAATATCCTTTTGCAAGACATTGGTACGAGGCCTAGAAATCTTAGAGAAGTCTTTAATGACCTCCTATAGAAACCAGCATGACCAAGGAAACTTCTTATACCTTTGATTTCTGTGGGGTATGGCATTTTCTCGATTGCATCAACCTTAGCCTTATCAACTTTAATGCCTCTTTTTAGAAATTTTATGTCCTAAGACGATGCCTTCATTAACCATAAAGTGGCACTTCTCCCAATTCAAGACAAGATTGGTGTCTTTACATCTCTGCAAGACTCGATCAAGGTTGCTGAGGCAATCATCAAAAGAAGACCAGTAAACGGAGAAGTCAACCATGAAAACCTCAACAATCTTTTAACAGAAGTCAAAGAATATAGCCATCATACACCTCTGAAAGGTAGCAGGTGCATTACATAAGCCAAAAGGCATACGTCTATAAGCAAAGGTACCGAAAGGGCAGGTGAAAGTGGTTTTGTCCTGATCAGCTTGTGCAACTGGTATTTGGGAGAAACCAGAATAACCATGTAGAAAGCAGAAGTGTGTGTGTTTAGACAGTCTTTCTAGCATTTGGTCGATAAAAGGCAAAGGGTCATGATCTTTCTTAGTGGCCTTATTCAATTTCCTAAAATCGATCACCATCCTATAGCCACTAATAATCCTCTGTGGGATCAATTCATCCTTATCACTAGGGACAACGGTAATACCTCCCTTCTTAGGGACGCAATGCACCGTACTCACCCAATCACTATGAGAAACAAGACAGATAATACCTGCTTCCACGAGCTTTAGTATTTCTTTTCTTACTACCTCTTTCATCTTAGGATTTAATCACCGTTGATGATCATCAACTGGTTTGGAATCAGGATCGGTTTTAATCTTGTGCTGGCATAGAGTGGGACTAATGCCCTTAAGATCATCAAGAGTATATCCAATAGCAGAACGGTGCTTTCTCAGAGTTTTTAGTAACTTCTTTTCTTCATGCTTTGAGAGGCCAGCACTAATTATGACAGGATATATCTCTTTTTCATCAAGATAAGCATACTTAAGAGTATCACGCAACTGTTTAAGCTCGAACACAGGATCACCTTTTGGTGGGGGTGGATCCCCAAGCAGTTCAACAGGCAAGTTATTCTTAAGGATAGGATATTGTTCTAAGACAACTCTATCTATCTCATCCCTTTCATCCATATGCATATCATTTTCATGCTCAAGCAAGTATTGCTCTAAGGGATCAGTAGGAGGCACGGCAATAGAAGCTAAGGCAATAGTTTCATCCTTACTAGGCAGCTCTTTTTCATGAGGGTGTCTACCAAACTTTGAGAAATTGAACTCATGTGACACACCTTCAAAGCCAACAGTGATAGTTTGCTTCTCACGGTTAATATGAGCATTGACGGTATTGAGGAAAGGTCTACCAAATATGATGGGACAAAAGCTATCTTGTGTGGTGGCAAGAACGAAGAAATCAGGAGGATACTTCGTTTACCACACAAGACTTCAACATCCCTAAAATTCCCACAGGGCAGATAGTATCTCTATTGGCAAGCTGAATAGTGACATCAATGGGTTCTATCTCGACAGGTGCAATCTCGTCTTTATTTTCATCATATAAGGATTGAGGTATTGCACTAACACTAGCACCCACGTCACATAAACCATGATAACAATGATCTCCTATTTTAACAGAAACAACAGGCGTGCCAACAACAGGCCTAGGTTTGTCTCTAGCGTGTGGTTTAGCAATTCTAGCAGCATCTTCACAGAAGTGAATATTATGGCCATCAACATTGTCGGACAGGAGATCTTTGATAATAGCAATGCTAGGTTCAACTCTAATTTGCTGAGGAAGTGTAGGTGTTCTAATGTAGCCTCTACGTATCTCAGTTGAAGCTTTAGAATGATCCTTTATCCTAACAGGGAAAGGTGGTTTCTCAATGTAAGCACTGGGAACAATAGGATCATTATAGGCAATGACTTTCTCTTCAACTAGATTGGGTTTAACTACATTGACTTTTAAGGGAGGATGATATTTAAACCACTTCTCTTTGGGGAGATCAATATGAGCAGCAAATGATTCACACAATGAAGCTATTATCTCAGAGTCAAGTCCATACTTAGTGCTAAAATCAAAAAAGTATTTGTTTCAACAAAGGATTTAACGGAATCAAACTTGAAATTCATACCTGACTCCTTACCTTCATCAAGCTCCCAATCTTCAGAGTTGCGTTTAATTCTCTCCAATAAATTCCATTTGAAATCAATATCTCTCTTCATAAAAGAACCGGCACACGAAGTGTCAAGCATGGTGCGATCATCATGAGAAAGCCGAGCATAGAAGTTCTGAATGATAATTTCTCTCAAGAGCTCATGGTTGGGGCATGAATATAACATTGATTTAAGCCTCCCCCAAGATTGAGCGATGCTTTCTCTATCACGAGGCCAAAAATTATAAATATAATTCCAATCACGATGTACTAGATGCATAGGATAAAAATTTTCATGAAATTCCAATTTCAACCGATTGTAGTTCCATGATCCAGTATCATCACATAGCCTATACCATGTCAACGCCTTATCTCTCAAAGATAAGGGAAAGACCTTCTTCTTGACCTCATCCTCGGGAAAACCTGCAAGCTTAAATAAACCACAAACTTCATCTACATAGATTAGATGCAAGTCTGGATGTGATGTTCCATCTCCTGTAAAAGGATTAGCTAGCAGTTTCTCAAGCATACCCGAAGGAAATTCATAGCAAATATTTTCAGTAGGTGCAGCAGGTTGAGGAGCAACTCTTTGTGCTTCCGTTCGAGGTGAAGATACCCCGAACAAGCCCCTCAAAGGATTAGTTTCCATAGTGACAAGTGACAATAAATTTTAGCACACTATATAAATGTTTCCTTACCAAATTCCACTTACCAAAGGCGCTTCACTCCCCGGCAACGGCGCTAGAAAAGAGTCTTTATGATCCACGAGTATAGGGTATCTATCATAGTACTTTCGATAAGGAAGAGTGTCGAACCCAATGAGGAGCAGAAGGATCTAACAAGTGGTTTTCAGCAAGGTAATATCTGCAAGCACTGAAATTATCGGTAACAAGTAGTTGTGTGGTGAGATGATTCGCAGCAAGTAGCAAGTAACAAAAGTAACAACGGTGCAACAAAGTGTCCCAATCCCTTTTGTAGCAAGGGACAAGCCTGGACAAAGTCTTATAGGAGGTAAAACGCTCCCGAGGACACATGGGAATTTCTGTCAAGGTAGTTTTCATCATGTTCATATGATTCGCGTTCGTTACTTTGATAGTTTGATATGTGGGTGGACCGGCGCTTGGGTACTGCCCTTACTTGGACAAGCATCCCACTTATGATTAACCCCTCTCACAAGTGTCCGCAACTGTTGGAATTATGCCCTAGAGGCAATAATAAACATAGTTATTATTATAATTCCTGTATCAAGATAATAGTTTATTATCCATGCTATGATTGTATTGAATGAAGAATCATTTACATGTGTGGATACATAGACAAAACACCATCCCTAGCAAGCCTCTAGTTGGCTAGCCAGTTGATCAAAGATAGTCAGTGTCTTCTGATTATGAACAAGGTGTTGTTGCTTGATAACTGGATCACGTCATTAGGAGAATCACGTGATGGACTAGACCCAAACTAATAGACGTAGCATGTTGATCGTGTCATTTTGTTGCTACTGTTTTCTGCGTGTCAAGTATTTATTCCTATGACCATGAGATCATATAACTCACTGACACCGGAGGAATGCTTTGTGTGTATCAAACGTCGCAACGTAACTGAGTGACTATAAAGATGCTCTACAGGTATCTCCGAAGGTGTTAGTTGAGTTAGTATGGATCAAGACTGGGATTTGTCACTCCGTGTGACGGAGAGGTATCTCGGGGCCCACTCGGTAATACAACATCACACACAAGCCTTGCAAGCAATGTAACTTAGTGTAAGTTGCGGGATCTTGTATTACGGAACGAGTAAAGAGACTTGCCGGTAAACGAGATTGAAATGGGTATGCGGATACTGACGATCGAATCTCGGGCAAGTAACATACCGAAGGACAAAGGGAATGACATACGGGATTATACGAATCCTTGGCACTGAGGTTCAAACGATAAGATCTTCATAGAATATGTAGGATCCAATATGGGCATCCAGGTCCCGCTATTGGATATTGACCGAGGAGTCTCCCGGGTCATGTCTACATAGTTCTCGAACCCGCAGGGTCTGCACACTTAAGGTTCGACGTTGTTTTATGCGTATTTGAGTTATATGGTTGGTTACCGAATGTTGTTCGGAGTCCCGGATGAGATCACGGACGTCACGAGGATTTCCGAAATGGTCCGGAAATGAAGATTGATATATAGGATGACCTCATTTGATTACCGGAAGGTTTTCGGAGTTACCGGGAATGTACCGGGAATGACGAATGGGTTCCGGGAGTTCACCGGGGGGGGGGGCAACCCACCCCGGGGAAGCCCATAGGCCTTGGGGGAGAGACACCAGCCCTTAGTGGGCTGGTGGGGCAGCCCACAAGTGCCCTATGCGCCAAGGAGAAGAAAATCAAGAGAGAAAAAAAAGGGAGGAGGTGGGAAGGAAGGGGGACTCCCTCCCACCAAACCTAGTCCAACTCGGTTTGGGGGGGGGGAGAGTCCTCCCCCTTGGACTCGGCCGACCCCCTTGGGGCTCCTTGAGCCCCAAGGCAAGGCCCCCTCCCTCCCACCTATATATACGGAGGTTTTAGGGCTGATTTGAGACGACTTTTCCACGGCAGCCCGACCACATACCTCCACGGTTTTTCCTCTAGATCGCGTTTCTGCGGAGCTCGGGCGGAGCCCTGCTGAGACAAGGTGATCACCAACCTTCGGAGCGCCGTCACGCTGCCGGAGAACTCTTCTACCTCTCCGTCTCTCTTGCTGGATCAAGCAGGCCGACATCATCGTCGAGCTGTACGTGTGCTGAACGCGGAGGTGTCGCCCGTTCGGTACTAGATCGTGGGACTGATCGCGGGATTGTTCGCGGGGCGGATCGAGGGACGTGGGGGCGTTCCACTACATCAACCGCGTTCTCTAACGCTTCTGCTGTACGGTCTACAAGGGTACGTAGATCACTCATCCCCTCTCGTAGATGGACATCACCATGATAGGTCTTCGTGCGCGTAGGAAATTTTTTGTTTCCCATGCGACGTTCCCCAACAGCAACTACAAAAGAAGAATTAAGACAAAGTATAACCATATCATTAAACTAGTGGATCCAAATCAGCCCCTTATGAAGCAACACATAAACTAGGGTTTAAGCTTTTGTCACTGTAGCAGCCCATCATCTACTTACTACTTCCCAATGCATTCCTCTAGGCCCAAATAATGGTGAAGTGTTATGTAGTCCATGTTCACATAACACCACTAGAGGAAAAACAACATACAACACATCAAAATATCGAACGAATACCAAATTCACATGACTACTTGTAGCATGACTTATGCCATGTCCTCAGGAACAAAAGTAACTACTCACAAAACATAATCATATTCATGACAAGGGAGGTAATGAGTAGCATCAAGGATCTGAACATAAACTCTTCCACCAAGTAATCCAACTAGCTTCAACTACAAAGAGTAATTAACACTACTAGCAACCTTACAAGTACCAATCGGAGTCATGCGACGGAGATTGGTTATAAGAGATGAACTAGGGTTTGGAGATGAGATGGTGCTGATGAAGATGTTGATTGTGACAAGTCCCCTCCGATGAGAGGAGTGTTGGTGATGACGATGGCAACGATTTCCCCCTCCGGGAGGGAAGTTTCCCCGGGAGGATCGTCGTGCCGGAGCTCTAGATTGGTTCTGCTCAAGTTCCGCCTCGTGGTGGCGGCGAATCCTCCGAAAAGCCTCCTCTCGATTTTTCCAGACCGAAACCCTTCTTGTAGCAAAACGACATTTCGAGTTGCGCAGAATAGGCATCTCAAACTCGTGTGGGCCGGTGCCCCACGGCCCAGCTCGCAGCCTCGCCAGGCCGGCTTCGCCTCCCAGCCCGATGGAGAGCCGGCCCACCGCCTCCTCCTTTCGGCCCCTGCGGCCTCGGCACCGACCTAGGCCGAGCCCAGCTAGTTAAGCACCGATGGCCTTATTCCCCGCACCGGGCACAGTTTAGCTATCCCGCACCATGCCTCTCTTTTGGCCGAGTAGCTAGATTCGGCATGTTTAGTAATTTAGAAATTTCTGTGGGATTTAGTTAATTTCAGAAAAATGCCATAATTTAAAATGGCCGTAGATTTTAAACTATATATGTATTTTGTGTAGATTTTCGCGTAGATTACGATTTTAAAACTTGCATAAATGTTTGAAGTAGTTTGACCCGCCAAATGGCTAGTTTTGCATGGTGTCCCAATAGGAATTGTTCCGTATTTATTTTTAGCGCGTGTCCGTATTGCTCAAACCCCGTAGATAAAATGTTCATACTTTTAGGGACCTTTTGCCATGTATTTTAGAGTAGTTGTTTGTATTATTGCTTGTAGGATTTTGTTGCTAGTTTGCTATACCGTGTTTAGGACATAATCTCGCATATACGTGTGGCGATATTTTTGTGTACGTTGCAACCCCTCATGTTATATATGTTCTCGGGGTAAAAAAATCCATAGAATTTAACTGTGCATTTAGTTTTAGCTTTTGAGCAGTTAGTTCGCGTGATATTTTGCCGTGATGCCCTTTTGTTTATTTTGTGGGATTTAATCCGTGCATGATATGAATTAGTTTTGAACTAGAGATATGCCCTTAGATGTGTAGGCTAGCCTTTGGTAATTTTGGTTGCAATAGAAATCCATGTTCAGGTGTGGTTTGCTTGTACTCAACTTGCTAGGAAATAGTGTTGTTTTGGAGATGCTGAAATATTTCTAAGTCTGAAATCTGTTATATCTTGTTGCTATCTATAGCTCTTTTGAGGTTGATGCAATGGAGTTAGTTGTAGACTTTAGGATTATCTAGTATGTTGTCAATTTTCATGCCATTTGGAGTCCTGTAGCTTATGGTTTTACTACCGTCAATATGCCTTCAGATCGAAAACTGCAGTTTCATAAACTGTTATTTTCACTAAGTCTGAAACTGTGTGTGATATGCCATTTTGTGACTTCTTTTCCTAGTGATCCGTGCTTCCATGCTAGATGTTATTAGGTTTATGTGGTAGTGCTTCTTGCCCTCTACCATCTCATGCCTTGGTTGAGTATATTGGTTTTGTGTAGCTCGTAGTTGTGGGGTGTAGAAAATGCTATGTGGCTGATTTTGGCAGATTGTAGTGATTTCTTGTTTAGCTCGTAGTTGTTGAACCGTTGCTCCGTTTTGATCGTGTCCTATATGAAACTTTCTTAGAATCTCGTGTAGTTTCATATTATCTTGCTTGTTGTATGTTTTGAAATGCTTGTGACTGTCGTTGCACACATATTGCATTCATGCTATCATATCTTGCGGTGCTCATATCTTTTGAACCGTAGCTCCGTTGGAGATGATCTCTATGTGTAAATTGCTTATAACAACACGTAGAATCACGCGAACCTATTTATTTTGCTGTTTAACAACTATTAAAATATGTTAGTTCAGATCTGGACAGAATTGTAAATTAACATGTGAGGTCGTCTCGGAGATGCTATATGTCATTTCCGACCTCATTTAAACTGCCTAGATAAGTAGATTAATTGCGCTTCACCTCTTGCCATGTTTAATAACATTTAATATTGCCGAGTACCTAATCGGGATAGAACTAAATAATTCGTATGTGGAGTTTCGTCAATATGCAACTCGTTGCATATTGAACTTCACTTAATGTGTAGTGTTTGATTGTGTGAATTGTCATGCTATGTCTTGCATTTATGTTCACCGTTCATGCATCATATGTGTTGTGCATCGTGTGGTGAATATCGTGTGTTGATTCTTGTTTCCGGTTTCCTTCGTCTCGATAGAGTTCCACAAGCGTGTCGGAAAGTGAGGACCCGTTCGACTACATCGGTTCGTCTGCTTCACGGAGTCATTCTTCTTCTCAGCGGGATCTCAGGCAAGATGACCATTTCCCCAGATACCATTACTATCATTGCCGTGCTAGTATCATCATTTCTGTCGCTATGTCTCGTTGCCTACCACCTGTTAAATATCAGCCTCTCAACAATGCCATGAAAACCTTAACATGTTCACAACCTAGCAAACCACTGATTGGCTATATTACCGCTTGCTTAACCATGTGTTAGCGTTACTAGTTGCAGGTGCAGTTGATTCCATGTGATAACATGGGTTCCTTGTTATATCACCATATTATATGTTATTTAATTTAATGGATCTATATACTTGGTAAAAGGTGGAAGGCTCGACCTTTCTAGCGTGGTGTTTTGTTCCACCTTTGACCCCTTAGTTTCGCCTACCGGTGTTATGTTCCGTAATTGAGCGCTCCTAACACGATCGGGGTTGTTATGGGGACCCCCTTGATAATTCGTTTTAGATTAAAGCTGGTCTGACAAGGCCCAACTTTGGTACTACATTTGCCTAATAACCTAATAATATACATAGGGACCTGCCGGTACCCGCGGAGTAATTTAATCAACCCCCGGGCCAGTGCTCCTCATGAGTGTTGGTCCCACCAGAGCGATGTCCGGCGCCCCCTAGTCACCGAGGGTTTAGCGATCCCGACGTCTAGCTCATCCGTCGTGTCCTGAGAACGAGATACGCGGCTCCTATCGGGATCGTCGACACGTCGGGCGGCCTTGCTGGATTAGTTTTACCTTTGACGAGATATCTTGTGCATCGGGATTCCGATGATTCTTTAGGTAATCTCAGAGTTGAGGTTTTCCACTAAGGAGTACGACGAGATTGGGAGCTTCGTGATCGAGGATTTCTATGCGGCTTGTGGTAATTTGTGATGGACTAGTTGGAGCACCCCTGTAGGGTTAAATCTTTTCGGAAAGCCGTGCCCGCGGTTATGTGGCAACGTGGAAACTTTGTTTAACACTGGTTCTAGACAACTTGAAGTTAACTTAATTAAAATATGCCAACTGAGTGCGTAACCGTGAATGTTTCTTTCGTGAGCTCCTTCTTCGACCGAGGACACGGTGGGGTTATGTTTGACGTACTAGATGTTTAGGATCATTCCTTTGATCAATAGTAGTTCACGTCCGTTATGCGTAGATCATCCCCTCTTTATTCTTGTACTCGTAAGTTAGCCACATCATATAATGCTTAGTCGCTTGCTGTAGACTCACCACTTAACCATACCTCACCTATTAAGCGTTGCTAGTCTTGATACCTTTGGAAATAAGATTGCTGAGTCCCCTGTGGCTCACAGATTACTACAACACCAGTTGCAGGTACAGGTAAAGGTTAGTTGATGCGAGCGCGTTGATTGTTCATTTGGAGTTGCTTCTTCTTCTTCTTCTTCTTCATCGATCTAGGATGGGTTCTAGGCCGGCAGCCTGGGATAGCAAGGATGGACATTGTTCTTCTTTTCGCGTTTGTTTTCGTCCGTAGTCGGCCCTGCTCTTCTTCATGATGTTTATATATTGTACTATTGTGCCTCTAATGTAACTTGTGGCGAGTGTAAGCCAATTCTATGTATCTCATCTTTTCAGTACATGTACTTGTAACGATATCCATTCTTGCAAGACGACGAGATGCACTTCTATCCGTGACGAGGCCCTCGTGCCAAATTGAGGATAGTACCGCATCTTGGGCGTTACAATGACTCTTTCTTCAACTGGATTGGGCTTAACTACATTTACTTCTAAGGGAGGATGATATTTAAACCACTTCTCTTTGGGGAGATGAATATGAGCAGCAAATGATTCACACAATGAAGCTACTATGTGATAGTCAAGTCCATACTTAGTGCTAAAGTCACAAAAGGTATTTGTTTCAACAAGGGATTTAACGCAATCAAACTTGAAATTCATACCTGACTCCTTACCTTCATCAAGCTCGCAATCTTCAGAGTTGCGTTTAATTCTCTCCAATAAATTCCATTTGAAGTCAATATCTCTCCTCATAAAAGAACTGGTACAATAAGTGTCAAGCATGGTGCGATCATCATGAGAAAGCCGAGCATCGAAGTTCTGAATGATAATTTCTCTCGAGAGCACATGGTTGGGGCATGAATATAACATTGATTTAAGCCTCCCCCAAGCTTGAGCAATGATTTCTCTGTCTCGAGGCCAAAAATTATAAATATAATTCCGATCACGATGTACTAAATGCATAGGATAAAACTTTTGATGAAATTCCAATTTCAACCGATTGTAGTTCAATGATCCAGTATCATCACATAGCCTATACAATGTCAACGCCTTACCCCTCAAAGATAAGGGAAATACCTTCTTCTTGACCTCATCCTCGGGCAAACCTGCAAGCTTAAATAAACCACAAACTTCATCTACATAGATTAGATGCAAGTCCGAATGTGATGTTCCATCTCCTGTAAAAGGATTAGCCAGCAGTTTCTCAAGCATACCCGCGCTTACCTTCGAGGTGAAGTAGGTTGAGGAGCAACTCTTTGTGCTTCCGTTCGAGGTGAAGATACCCCGAACAAGCCCCTCAAAGGATTAGTTTCCATAGTGACAAGTGACAATAAATTTCAGCACACTATATAAATGTTTCCTTACCAAATTCCACTTACCAAAGGCGCTTCACTCCCCGGCAACGGCGCCAGAAAAGAGTCTTGATGACCCACAAGTATAGGGGATCTATCATAGTCCTTTCGGTAAGTAAGAGTGTCGAACCCAATGAGGAGCAGAAGGATCTGGCAAGTGGTTTTCAGCAAGGTAACCTCTGCAAGCACTGAAATTATCGGTAACAAGTAGTTGTGTGACAAGATGATTCGTAGCAAGTAGCGAGTAACAAAAGTAACAACGGTGCAGCAAAGTGGATCAATCCCTTTTGTAGCAAGGGACAAGCCTGGACAAACTCTTATAGGAGGAAAAGCGCTCCCGAGGACACATGGGAATTTCTGTCAAGCTAGTTTTCATCATGTTCATATGATTCGCGTTCGCTACTTTGATAGTTTGATATGTGGGTGGACCGACGCTTGGGTACTGCCCTTACTTGGACAAGCATCCCACTTATGATTAACCCCTCTCGCAAGCATCCGCAACTACGAAAGAAGAATTAAGACAAAGTCTAACCATAGCATTAAACTAGTGGATCCAAATCAGCCCCTTACGAAGCAACGCATAAATTAGGGTTTATGCTTCTGTCACTCTAGCAACCCTTCCTCTAGGCCCAAATAATGGTGAACTGTTATGTAGTCGACCTTCACATAACACCACTAGAGGAAAAACAACATACAACACATCAAAATATCGAACGAATAGCAAATTCACATGACTACTTATAGCATGACTTAGCCCATGTCCTGAGGAACAAAAGTAACTACTCACAAAGCATAATCATATTCATGACCAGAGAGGTAATGAGTAGCATCAAGGATCTAAACATATAATCGTCCACCAAGTAATCCAACTGGCATCAACTACAAAGAGTAATTAACACTAGTAGCAACCTTACAAGTACCAATCTGAGTCGCGAGACGGAGATTGGTTACAAGAGATGAACTAGGGTTTGGTGATGAGATGGTGCCGATGAAGATGTTGATGGTGATGAGTCCCCTCCGATGAGCGGAGTGTCGGTGATGACGATGGCGACGATTTCCCCCTCCGGGAGTGAAGTTTCCCCGGCAGGATCGTCCTGCGAGAGCTCTAGATTGGTTCTGCTCAAGTTCCACCTCGTGGCGGGGACGAATCCTCCGAAAAGCCTCCTCCTGATTTTTTTCTGGAATGAAACCCTTCTTGTTTCAAAAGGGGGGAGCTAGAGGGCCAAGTGGGGGCCCACAAGCCCCCTAGGTGCGGCCAGGGGGGAGGTTGCGCCTAGCAAGCTTGTGGCCTCCTGCTGGCGCCCCTCTCGTACTTCTTCGGCCCAGTATTTTTTATAAATCCCAAAACAATCCACGTTGATTTTCATGGATTTTGGAGTTGCGCAGAATAGGTATCTCAAACTTGCTCCTTTTTCAGCCAGAATTCCAGCTGTCGGCATTCTCCCTCTTCATGTAAACCTTGCAAAATAAGATAGAAAAGACATAAGTATTGTACCTTGAAGTGTAATAACAGCCCAAAAAGTGATAAATATCAACATGAAAGCATGATGCAAAATGGACGTATCACCCATCATCTACTTATTACTTCCCAATGCCTTCCTCTAGGCCCAAATAATGGTGAAGTTTTATGTAGTCGGCGTTCACATAACACCACTAGAGGAAAAGACAACATACATCACATCAAAATATCGAACGAATACCAAATTCACATGACTACTTATAGCAAGACTTATCCCATGTCCTCAGGAACAAAAGTGACTACTCACAAAGCATAACTATGTTCATGACCAGAGAGGTATTGAATAGCATCAAGTATCTGAAAATATAATGTTCCACCGAGTAATCGAACTAGCATCAACTACAAAGAGTAATTAACACTACTAGCAACCTTACAAGTACCAATCGGAGCCGCGAGACGGAGATTGGTTACAAGAGATGAACTAGGGTTTGGGGATGAGATGGTGCTGATGAAGATGTTGATGGTGATGAGTCCCCTCCGATGAGAGGAGTGTTGGTGATGACGATGGCGACGATTTCCCCCTCCGGGAGGGAAGTTTCCCCGGCAGGACGTCCCTGCCGGAGCTCTAGATTGGTTCTGCTCATGTTCCGCCTCGTGGCGGCGGCGATTCCTCCCAAAAGCCTCCTCCTGATTTTTTCTAAGACGAAACCCTCCTGATAGCAAAAGATGGGAGCCAGAGGGGCAACATGGGGCCCACAAGCCACCTAGGAGCGGCCAGGGGGGTAGGCTGCGTCTAGCAGGCTTGTGGCCTCCTGGTGGCTCCCCTCTGGTACTTCTTCCGCACAATATTTTTTATAAAATCCAAAATATTTCCTCGTTGATTTTCACGGCTTTTGGAGTTGCGCAGAATAGTTATCTCAAACTTGCTCCTTTTTCAGACCAGAATTCCAGCTGCCGCATTCTCCCTCTTCATGTAAACCTTATAAAATAAGAGAGAAAGGCATAAGTATTGTACCGTGAAGTGTAATAACAGCCCATAAAGTGGTAAATTTCAACATAAAAGCATGATACAAAATGGACGTATCAATCCCTAGCTTTACCACCGTCAAGGAATCTAAGTGTCAAGTTTGTGTGCAAGCCAAACAACCTCGTAACTCTCACACGACTGCCGAAACGAGATATCTTGCACCACTAGAGCTCATACATTCAGATCTATGTGAAATGAATGGTATTTTGACAAAAGGTGGAAAAAATATATTTCATGACACTAATTTATGACTCAACTAGATAATGCCGAGTTTATCTTCTGAAATCTAAGGATGAGGCTTTGAACTTTTTCAAGATCTATAAAGCTGAAGCAGAAAACCAACTTGATCGAAAGATCAAGAGGCTTAGGTCCAATCGTGGTGGAGAGTATTTCTCAAATGACTTTGATTCTTTCTGTGCAGAACATGGTATAATCGATGAGTGTACGCCTCCCTATTCACCTCAATCAAATGGGATAGCAGAAAGAAAGAACCATACTCTAACTGATTTGGTTAACGCCAAGTTAGACACATCGGGTGTCTCCAAGGCATGGTGGGGGAAGGCGATTTTGTCATGTCCTAAACCGAGTTCCCACAAAGAACAAAGAGATAACTCCATTCGAGGAATGGGAAAAGAAAATGTTAAAACTCTCTTATCTACGAACCTGGGGTTGTTTGGCGAAAGTCAATGCGCCAATCCCAAAGAAGCGCAAGCTAGGACCAAAAACTGTGGATTGTGTTTTTTTGGGATATGCTTTTCATATCATTGGGTATAGATTCTTGGTTGTAAAATCTGAGGTATCTGACATGCATGTCGGTACAATCATGGAGTCAAATGATCGAATTTATTCGAAGATATCTTTCCCATGAAAGATATATCTACCTCATCTAATCAGGAGATGCCTAATTCATCAAACCATGAATTGGTTACAATTACTGAACCTATCATTTTGATGGAACACTTTGAAAATATTGTGGAGGAGAACAGTGAAGTTCCTACCAGGAGGAAGAGACAGAGGACTGCAAAGTCCTTTGGTGATGATTTTCTTGTATATCTCATAGATGATACTCCTAGTTCTATTTCAGAGGCCTATGCGTGTGAAGATGCTGACTACTGGAAGGAAGCAGTCCGTAGTGAGATGGATTCCATCTTGGCAAATGAAACTTGGGAGATCACTGATCGTCCTTATGGGTGCAAACCTATAGGATGCAAATGGGTATTCAAGAAGAAGCTTAGGCCTGATGGTACTATCGAAAAGTACAAGGCACGACTTGTGGCCAAGGGTTATACCCAAAAGGAAGGTGAAGACTTCTTTGATACTTACTCACCCGTTGCTCGACTGACCACTATCCGAGTACTACTTTCACTAGCCGCCTCACATGGTCTTCTCGTTCATCAAATGGATGTTAAGGCTGCTTTCCTAAATGGAGAGTTGGATGAGGAAATTTTCATGGAACAACCAGATGGGTTTGTAGTAGATGGCCAGGAAGGAAAAGTATGCAAGTTGTTGAAGTCTTTATATGGACTTAAGCAAGCACCCAAGCAGTGGCATGAGAAGTTTCAAAGAACTCTAACAACTGCAGGCTCTATTGTAAACGAAGCTGATAAATGTGTGTACTATCGCCATGGTCGGACGAGGGAGTTATCATTTGCTTGTATTTTTATGACATACTGATTTTTGAAACAAATCTGAATGTTATTAAAGAGGTCAAGGATTTCCTATCTCACTGTTTGGAGATGAAGGATTTAGGAGTGGCTAATGTCATTCTGAACATCAAGTTGTTGAGAGACGAAGATGGTGGGATTACGTTGCTTCAATCCAATTATATGGAAAAGATCTTGGGTCACTTTGGGTATAGTGACTGCAAGTCCTCTCCCATACCATATGATGCGAGTGTGTTGCTTCGAAAGAATCGAAGAATTGCTAGAGACCAATTAAAATATTCTCAGATTATTGGCTCACTTATGTACTAAGCCAGTGTTACAAGACCTGACATCTCGATTGCTGTTAGCAAACTGAGTCGATTTGTCTCAAAACCAGGAGATGTGCATTGGAAAGCTCTAGAGAGAGTTTTGCATTATTTGAAAGGCACTGCAAATTATGGAATTCACTATACTGGACACCCAAAGGTGCTTGAAGGGTATAGTGATTCAAACTGGATCTCTGATGGTGATGAGATAAAGGCCACGAGCGGATATGTATTCACTCATGGAGGTGGAGCTGTTTCTTGGAAGTCTTGCAAGCAAATGATCTTAACAAGGTCAACAATGGAAGCATAACTCACAACACTAGATACAGATACGGTCGAAGCAGATTGGCTTCGCCGACTCTTGAGTGACTTGTCGGTTGTCGAGAAACCTGTACCGGGTATCCTTATGAACTGCACAATCCAACTGTGATCACGAAAGTGAGCAGCTCAAAGGATAACATGAAGTCATCAAGACACGTTCAGAGAAGGTTAAAATCTGTCAAGAAAATGAGAAACTCTGGAGTTATTGCATTGGATTATATCCAAACATCTAAAAATTTGGCAGATCCTTTTACTAAGGGTCTATCACGTAATGTGATAGATAATGCATCGAGGGAGATGGGTATAAGACCCACAATTTGAGTTGTTGAGAGTGGTAACCTATTCTTTGTGATTGGAGATCCCGTGAATTAGATGTGGAAGAAAAGTTGTTGTCAACTGAGACGAAAGTATCCTTATCACTGATAATACCACTCCATGAAGATGCAATACTTTCCTAAACTGCAAGGCATGTTGTATATATCTTAATATGTTCTAAGTGGCCTACTGAAGCAGAGATGTTGTCCTGCAGAACATCTTTTGAAGAACATACCTATCTGAGTCTAATTGTTAACGTTGCAATCTATGAGAGTAGGGTGCTCTCTAGTAAACTCATGAAAGGTCTCGGAGTTTGACGCATAAACTCCACATGCGGGGAAGTCCCACGGTAGCCTAGTATCGGTCAAGGCTCTGTGTGAAGCTAGATTCGCAGAAAACTTGCAGTTCAAGGCCTAGTCCACTGTTCAAGTTGCTTACTGGTGTAGCATAGAGTTCTAGGTGGAAGTTGAACTTAACAGTCTCCACTGCAGTATCGGTATATAAAATAGTGTTTTGGAACCAAAGGCAAATTATGTGTGCCTCTCGGATCTGGTGGGGGATTGGTGGAATTTTTCTGTACTTTTGGACTAGCCCAATATATAATTTCAGAAATTCCTAATAAATCCCAGAGGCCCACACAACCCATTTGTGCAAGGCAAGAGGTGGAAAAGTTTAGTCCCACATTGCTAGTTTAGTGGGAGCTGGACCTCCTTATAAGGGAGGATGTTTCCACACATGTATGAGCTTGAGAACAAGAGAGACATACACGCGCACTCCTCCTCCTCCGTCGCCTGCCTCGCCTCGTCACGACGCGGGTTGCGGGAATGACCTGAGTCAAACTAAAATTTTGCCACGCACAACTGGTATACGAAAGGTCACTTGGAGAAGCTGAACATTTTTTTGCTGTAGTGGATATTGAAAGCGAATGCTGCACTCTTTGGCTGCTCTCTGTTCGTTTCATCTCCCTCGCTCTCTTCGGCTCCAGTCGCTAGCCTCTCTCCTCTTTCTTTTGCGCCTATAAAAGAGAGGACGCTCCTCTCCAGAGAAGATGCATCTGAACTTCCTCTCGCCACCGGTTCCTTTCTCTGTGCTACTGCTACGTTCCTCACCATCCCAACTTGCGGCCTGCACCGTAGGTCGGGACAGTAGGCCTCCGAAACTCCGTCTCTTTGAGTCTTGTACGGGAGAAGGGCGATAAGGTTTTTGGGGAGCGCTCAGCGCGACTACTGGCTTCCATCACGGACACCAACGTTCTCTTCCGGGACTACGACTACTTCCCCGATGTCGACCACTGATGACCCACAAGTATAGGGGATCAATCGTAGTCCTTTCGATAAGTAAGAGTGTCGAACCCAACAAGGAGCAGAAGGATCTGACAAGTGGTTTTCAGCAAGGAAAAATCTGCAAGCACTGAAATTGTCGGTAACAAGTAATTGTGTGGTGAGATGATTCGTAGCAAGCAACAAGTAACAAAAGTAGCAACATTGCAGCAAAGTGGTCCAAACCCTTTTGTATCAAGGGACAAGCCTGAACAAAGTCTTATAGGAGAAAAAACGCTCCCGAGGACACACGGGAATTTCTGCCATGCTAGTTTCATCATGTTCATATGATTCGCGTTCGTTACTTTGATAGTTTGATATGTGGGTGGACCGGCGCTTGGGTACTGCCCTTACTTGGACAAACATCCCACTTATGATTAACCCCTCTCGCAAGCATCCACAACTACGAAATAAGAATTAAGACAAAGTCTAACCATAGCATTAAACTAGTGGATCCAAATCAGCCCCTTACGAAGCAACGCATAAACTAGGGTTTAAGCTTCTGTCACTCTAGCAACCCATCATCTACTTACTACTTCCCAATGCCTTCCTCTAGGCCCAAAAAATAGTGAAGTGTTGTGTAGTCGACGTTCACATAACACCACTAGAGGAAAAACAACATACAACATATCAAAATACCGAACGAATACCAAATTCACATGACTATTATTAGGATGACTTATCCCATGTCCTCAGGAACAGAAGTAACTACTCACAAAGCATAATCATAATCATGATCAGAGGTGTAATGAATAGCATCAAGGATCTAAACATAAACTCTTCCACCAAGTAATCCAACTAGCATCAACTACAAAGAGTAATCAACACTACTAGCAACCTTACAAGTACCAATCGGAGTCGCGAGATGGAGATTGGTTACAAGAGATGAACTAGGGTTTGGAGATGAGATGGTGCTGATGAAGATGTTGACGGTGACGAGTCTCCTTCGATTAGAGGAGTGTTAGTGATGAGGATGTCGATGATTACCCCCTTCGGGAGGGAAGTTTCCCCGGCAGGATCGTCCTGCCGGAGCTCTATATTGGTTCTGCTCAAGTTCCGCCTCGTGGCGGCGGCGAAACCACGAAAAAGATCCCTTCTGATTTTTTTCCTGGACGAAACACTCCATATAGCAAAAAAGGGGGCTAGTGGGCTAGTGGGCTACCCACAAGCCCCCATGGTCCGGCCTGGGGGGTGGTCGCGCCGTGCAGGCTTGTGGGCACCCCCTGGTGCCCCTCCGGCACTTCTTCGGCCCAGTATTTTTTATAGATTGGAAAAAAATCTCCGTTGATTTTCACGGCATCTGGAGTTGCGCAGAATAGGTATCTCAACATTGCTCCACTTTCAGGCCAGAATTCCAGTTGCCGGTATTCTCCATCTTCATGTAAACCTTGCAAAATAAGAGAGAAAAGGCATAAGAATAGTACCGTGAAGTGAAATAACAGCAAAAGAAGCGATAAACATCGACATGAAAACATGATGCAAAATGGACGTATCAACTCCCCCAAGCTTAGACCTTGCTTGTCCTCAAGAAAAAGCCGAGCTCAATAAATATGTCCACATGTTTAGAGAGAGAGGTGTTGACAAAACAAGATACAAACATGCATGCATCAAGATCATGATCAGAACAACAATACCAACATATAATCTCTCATGCTAAAGTGATAATTCCTTCACAAAGTAAAGCATGGATCAAGAACCTTACCGAAAAGTAATAACCGATAGCCTTTAGTCATTGAAGCAATTGCAATTTATCACAACACCAGAAAGAGTCAAATAAGAGCTTGTAAAGCAAATCCACATACTCAATCATTCTTTCGTTCTCTACAATTACTACAACTCACGTGGTACTCATGAGATCAAAGTTTCAGTTGGACACAGAGAAAGATAGGGGCTTATAGTTTTGCCTCCCAACTACTTACCTCACGGGTAATGTCAACAATAATAATTCATGAATACTTACATCCAAGTTGACATATGAATATAGATCTTTCCCAAGCATGTGATGGTAGCCAAGATAAAAGCGAAATAAGGAATTGGTGAAGATCACCATGACTCTTTCAAGGCCAAAAAGTAAAGGTACAAGATAGGCCCTTCGCAGAGGGAAGCAGAGGTTGCCATGCGCTTTTGAGGT
This sequence comes from Hordeum vulgare subsp. vulgare, assembly GCF_904849725.1. Lineage (NCBI taxonomy): Eukaryota > Viridiplantae > Streptophyta > Magnoliopsida > Poales > Poaceae > Hordeum > Hordeum vulgare. The sequence continues at coordinate 547,305,602 of NC_058521.1, read as the reverse complement.
TTGGATGCGTGTCCTCTTAGTGCGGAGGAACATCACTTTATATTGCCCCCTGTGATAAAGAACTTTATTATGCGGTCCGTCGCTTTTATGTCTTCCTCATCACAGGTTCGTATAAAGCTTATTTTCCACACACTAATAGATCATACATATTAGAGAGCAATTTTTATGGCTTGCACCGATGACAACTTACTTGAGGGATCTTATTCAATCCATAGGTAGGTATGGTGGACACTCATGGCAAAACTGGTTTGAAGGTTTATGGATGCAGAAGTAGTATCTCTACTTGGTGCGTGAGTTTTGGCTAATATGAGGTGGAAGCAATCGTCACATGCTAAGGGATATCTAATCATATAACATTGTTCAGAGCCAGCAAACACAATCCATTACGTTGCCTTCCTTGTCCAACATCTACTTCTAGGCATGCAATTGTTTGGTGGGTGTTCACAATCATAGATGGTGTTAGAGATGATATATTTATATGTGAACCTCTCCTTCCTTATCACTTCCTATTAATTGCAACAATGACCAAGGTCTACGTTTGCCTACCCTCAACAAGTTTCAATCCTCATTCTTTTTATATGTGAAGCCATCACTTCTCATAAGATCATTACATGATCTATCATGCTTTTGTTCTATTCTCACTCTTTTGATCATGGCAAGAGGCAAATCCCTTTAACTAAGACACTCTTTATTACAAGGCTCATGAGAAAAAATACATCGGGGGTGACACAAGGCAAAACTCAAGACTAAAACACTAAGACTTTTACTCTACTAGAAAGAAGAGAAAACTGAAAAGGAAAACTAAAACAAAGGTAAAGGAAAAAGATGTGATGGTGATACGATACCGGGGAAACTCCCCCAAGCTTGGCACAAGCCAAGGGGATTGCCCATACCAATGCTCAGTTGTCTTCCTTTGGAGGTGATGGTGGTGGAGTTGTTGAAGCGGTCTTGAGCTTGTTTAATTTCCACTTGAGCATGAAATTCTGCTCCCTGAGATCATCATTTTCCTCTTCAAGCTTCAACACCCTTTGGCATAATTCCTGCTTACTCTCCTGCAAGAAACGAGAAGGGATAAACAAGGTCTTAGGCTTCTTCCTTGAGTCAGGGAGGCTCGACTTCTTGAACTCCACATGCGTGCGTCCATGTTGAAGTACAAGAGCCTCCTCTTCATCGGAACTCGTTTGTTCCTTCCCCTTGTGATCATAATCTTCTTCCTCGTCAGAGATACAGCCATAAGGATCAAAGTCCCCATAGACCTTGGGGTTAGCAAGGTAATCATCTACATAGCTCCCCCCCTCTGAATCGTGAGAAGACATCTTGACCTAGATCTGCGACAAAAAACAGGCTCGAAAAGAAAAACAGAGGAAAGCTGCGTGATGTAGGGGTCAGACCAAACAGAAGTATATATAATGATTTTTTCGAGACCAGAAGGAGTACCCCACACGAAAACGGAGTCCGGGAGGCGCTCGAGGTGGCCACAAGCCCTCACGGCGCGGCCAGGGGGTGGGCCCGCGCCGTGCAGGCTTGTCGCCTCCTCGCGCACTTTCCGGACTACTTCCAATTTTTGTATTTTGTCAAATATTCCAAAATGGAGAAAAATTCCTATTGGAAAAGTTTTGGACTCTGTTTTCTTACCGTATCACATACCTCTTCGTTTACGGAGTCTGAAACAGGATGATAAATGTCCCTTAAGTATTCTTCCGGAGTTATGGTATTGATGATATTGCTTTCAACATTTATGGGAGTACCTGAGATATAATGCTTGATTCTCTGCCCATTTACCACTCTCGGACAATTACCTTCCGTGTTGTTGATCCTGATAGCACCGGAACAATATACTTCCTCAACAACATAGGGACCTTCCCACTTAGAGAGGAGCTTGCCTGCAAAGAATCTTAAACGAGAGTTATATAGCAAGACATAATCACCTACATTGAACTCATGCTTTTGTATCCTCTTATCATGCCACCTCTTAACCTTCTCTTTGAAGAGCTTGGCATTCTCATATGCCTGAGTTCTCCATTCATCAAGCGAGCTAATGTAAAATAACCTCTTCTCACCCGCAAGTTTGAAATCAAAGTTGAGCTCTTTGATTGCCCAATAAGCTTTATGCTCTAGCTCAAGAGGTAACTGACATGCTTTACCGTACACCATTTTGTACGGAGACATGCCCATGGGATTCTTATAGGCAGTTCTATAAGCCCACAGTGCATCATCGATCTTCTTAGACCAATTCTTTCTAGACCTGTTGACAGTCTTTTGCAGAATCAGTTTAATCTCTCTATTACTTAGCTCTACTTGACCACTTGACTAAGGGTGGTAGGGAGATGCCATTCTATGGTTGACATCGTACTTAGCAAGCGTTTTACGGAAAGCACCATGAATGAAGTGTGAACCACCTTCGGTCATTAGATATCTAGGGACTCCAAATTTAGGGAAGAGAACTTCTTTCAGCATCTTGATAGAGGTGTTGTGATCAACACTACTAGCGGAGATAGCTTCTACCCACTTAGTGACGTAATCAACAACAACTAAGATATGTGTATACCCATTGGATTTTGGAAAAGGTCCCATATAATCAAAGCCCCAAACATCAAATTGTTCAATGACAAGTGAATAGTTCATAGGCATTTCGTGACGTTTGCTAATATTACCTATTCTTTGACATTCGTCACAAGACAAGACAAACTTACGGGCATCCTTGAAGAGGGTGGGCCAATAGAAACCTGATTGCAATACCTTGTGTGCAGTTCTATCTCCCGCATGGTGTCCTCCGTAGGCCTCGGAGTGACACTTCTGTAGGATCTGTCCCTGTTCATGTTCAGGTACACAACGTCTAATAACACCATCTACTCCTTCCTTATAAAGGTGAGGGTCATCCCAAAAGTAGTGTCTCAAGTCAAAGAAGAATTTCTTCTTTTGCTGATATGTGAAACTAGGTGGTATGTATTTGGCAACGATATAGTTTGCATAATCGGCATACCACGGTGCACTACGTGAAGCATTGATGACATTCAGTTGCTCATCAGGAAATCTATCATCAATAGGTTGTGGGTTATCAAGAACGTTCTCCAACCTAGACAAGTTATCTGCTACTTGGTTATCAGCACCCTTTCTGTCAAGAACGTGCAGATCAAATTCTTGTAGCAAGAGAACCCATCTGATAAGTCTAGGTTTAGCGTCCTTGTTCTCCATAAGGTACTTAACAGCAGCATCATCAGTATGAATAGTGACTTTGGAATCAACTATGTAAGAGCTGAACTTTTCACATGCAAACACGACTGCTAAAAATTCCTTCTCTGTAGTAGCATAGTTTCTCTTGGCACTGTCTAGAGTTTTACTAGCGTAGTGAATAACATTCAACTTCTTATCAACTCTTTGCCCTAGCACATCACCAACATCATAATCACTAGCGTCACACATGATTTCAAAGGGTAGGTTCCAATCAGGTGGTTGAACAATAGGTGCAGTTATCAAAGCCCTCTTAAATATTTCGAAGGCTTCCTTACAATCATCGTCAAAGAGAAAAGGAATATCCTTTTGCAACAGATTGGTAAGAGGCCTAGAAATCTTAGATAAGTCTTTAATGAACCTTCTATAGAAACCAGCATGACCAAGGAAACTTCTTATTCCTTTGATATCTGTGGGGTATGGCATTTTCTCGATTGCATCAACCTTAGCCTTATCGACTTCAATACCTCTTTCAGAAATTTTATGTCCTAAGACGATGCCTTCATTAACCATAAAGTGGCACTTCTCCCAATTCAAGACAAGATTGGTGTCTTTACATATCTGTAAGACTCGATCAAGGTTGCTGAGGCAATCATCAAAGGAAGACCCAAAAACGGAGAAGTCATCCATGAAAACCTCGACAATCTTTTCACAAAAGTCAGAGAATATAGCCATCATACATCTTTGAAAGGTGGCAGGTGCATTACATAAGCCAAAAGGCATACGTCTATAAGCAAAGGTACCGAAAGGGCAAGTGAAAATGGTTTTCTCCTGATCAGATTGTGCAACTGGTATTTGGGAGAAACCAGAATAACCGTCTAAAAAGCAGAAGTGTGTGTGTTTGGATAGTCTTTCTAGCATTTGGTCGATAAAAGGCAGAGGGTAATGATCTTGCCTAGTGGCCTTATTCAACTTCCTAAAATCAATCACCATCCTATAGCCAGTAATAATCCTCTGTGGGATCAACTCATCCTTATCATTAGGGACAACGGTGATGCCTCCCTTCTTAGGAACGCAATGCACCGGACTCACCCAATCACTATGAGCAACAGGATAGATAATACCCACTTCGAGGAGCTTGAGTATTTCTTTTCTTACTAGTTCTTTCATCTTAGGATTCAATCTCCTTTGATGATCAACAACTGGTTTGAAATCAAGATCAGTTTTGATCTTGTGCTGGCATATAGTGGGACTAATGCCCTTAAGATCATCAAGAGTTTATCCTATAGCAGCACGGTGCTTCCTCAGAGTTTTTAGTAACTTCTTTTCTTCATGCTCCGAGAGGCTAGCACTAATAATAACAGGATATATCTCTTTTTCATCAAGATAGACATACTTAAGAGTATCAGGAAACTGCTTAAGCTCGAACACAGGATCACCCTTTGGTGGGGGTGGATCCCCAAGCAGTTCAACACACAGATTATTCTTAAGGATAGGATATTGTTCTAAGAGAACTCTATCTATTTCATCGCTTTCATCCATATGCATATCATTTTCATGCTCAAGCAAGTATTGCTCTAAAGGATCAGTAGGGGGCACGACAATAGAGGCTAAGGCAATAGTTTCATCCCTACTAGGCAACTCCTTTTCATGAGGTTGTCTACCAAACTTAGAGAAATTGAACTCGTGTGACACACCTTCAAAGCCAAGAGTGACAGTTTGCTTCTCACAGTCAATATGAGCATTGACAGTATTGAGAAAAGGTCTGCCAAATATGATGGGACAAAAGATATCTTGAGCGGTAGCAAGAACGTGGAAATCAGTAGGATACTTCATTTTACCACACAAGACTTCAACATACCTAACAATTCCCAGAGGGCAGATAGTATCTCTATTGGCAAGTTGAATAGTGACATCTATAGGTTCTATCTCAACAGGTGCAATCTCATCTTTGACTTCATCGTATAAGGATTGAGGTATTGCACTAACACTAGCACCCAAGTCACATAAAACATGATAACAATGATCTCCTATCTTAACAGAAACCACATGCATGCCAACAACAAGCCTATGTTTGTCTCTTACGTGAGGTTTAGCAATTCTAGCAGCATCTTCACAAAAGTGAATATTATGTCCCTCAACTTCTTGAGACAGAAGATCTTTGATAATAGCAATGCTAGGTTCAACTCTAATTTGCTCAGGGGGTGTTGGTGTTCTAATATAGCCTCTACGTATCACAGTTGAAGCTTTAGAATGATCCTTTATCCTAACAAGGAAAGGTGGTTTCTCAATGTAAGCACTCGGAACCACGAGATCATTATAGGCAATGACTTTCTCTTCAACTGGAGTGGCTTTGACTGCATTGACTTCTAAAGGAGAATGATATTTAAACCACTTCACTTTGGGGAGATTAATATGAGCACCAAAGGATTCACACAATGAAGCTACTATCTCAGAGTCAAGTCCATACTTGGCGCTAAAGTCACAAAAAGTATTTGTCTCAACAAAGGATTTAACGCAATCAAACATGAAATTCATACCTGACTCCTTACCTTCTTCAAGCTCCCAATCTTCAGAGTTGCGTTTAATTCTCTCCAATAAATTCCATTTGAAGTCAATATCTCTCTTCATAAAAGAACCGGTACAAGAAGTGTCAAGCATGGTGCGATCATCATGACAAAGCCGAGCATAGAAGTTCTGAATGATAATTTCTCTCAAGAGCTCATGATTGGGGCATGAATATAGCGTTGATTTAAGCCTCCCCCAAGCTTGAGCGATGCTTTCTCTGTCACGAGGCCAACAATTATAAATATAATTCCGATCACGATGTACTAAATGCATAGGATAAAACTTTTGATGAAATTCCAATTTCAACCGATTGTAGTCCCATGATCCAGTATCATCACATAGCATATACCATGTCAACGCCTTATCCTTCAAAGATAAAGGAAAGACCTTCTTCTTGACCTCATCCTCGGGCACACCTACAAGCTTAAATAAACCACATACCTCATCTACTTAGATTAGATGCAAGTCTCGATGTGATGTTCCATCTCATGTAAAAGGATTAGCCAGCAGTTTCTCAAGCATACCCGAAGGAAATTCAAGCTTTCGTTCGAGGTGAAGATACCCCGAACAAGCCCCTCAAAGGATTAGTATCCATAGTGACAAGTGACAATAAATTTCAGCACACTATATGAATGTTTCCTTACCAAATTCCACTTACCAAAGGGCTTCACTCCCCGGCAACGGCGCCAGAAAAGAGTCTTGATGACCCACAAGTATAGGGGATCAATCGTAGTCCTTTCGATAAGTAAGAGTGTCGAACCCAACAAGGAGCAGAAGGATCTGACAAGTGGTTTTCAGCAAGGAAAAATCTGCAAGCACTGAAATTTTCGGTAACAAGTGATTGTGTGGTCAGATGATTCGTAGCAAGCAACAAGTAACAAAAGTAGCAAGGGTGCAGCAAAGTGGCCTAATCCCTTTTGTAGCAAGGGACAAGCCTGAACAAAGTCTTATAGGAGGAAAAACGCTCCCGAGGACACACGGGAATTTCTGTCATGCTAGTTTCATCATGTTCATATGATTCGAGTTCGTTACTTTGATAGTTTGATATGTGAGTGGACCGGCGCTTGGGTACTGCCTTTACTTGGACAAGCATACCACTTATGATTAACCCCTCTCGCAAGCATCCGCAACTACGAAAGAAGAATTAAGACAAAGTCTAACCATAGCATTAAACTAGTGGATCCAAATAATCCCCTTACGAAGCAACGCATAAACTAGGGTTTAAGCTTCTGTCACTTTAGCAACACATCATCTACTTACTACTTCCGAATGCCTTCCTCTAGGCCCAAATAATGGTGAAGTGTTATGTAGTCGACGTTCACATAACACCACTAGAGGAAAAACAACATACAACATATCAAAATAACGAACGAATACCAAATTCACATGACTATTATTAGCATGACTTATCCCATGTCCTCAGGAACAAAAGTAACTACTCACAAAGCATAATCATAATCATGATCAGAGGTGTAATGAGTAGCATCAAGGATCTGAACATAAACTCTTCCACCAGGTAATCCAACTAGCATCAACTACAAAGAGTAATCAACACTACTAGCAACCTTACAAGTACCAATCGGAGTCGCGAGACGGAGATTGGTTACAAGATATGAACTAGGGTTTGGAGATGAGATGGTGCTGATGAAGATGTTGATGGTGAGGAGTCCCCTCCGATGATCGGAGTGGTTGTGATGACGATGGCGACGATTTCCCCCTCTGGGAGGGAAGTTTCCCCGGCAGGATCGTCCTGCCGGAGCTCTAGATTGGTTCTGCTCAAGTTCCGCCTCGTGGCGGCGGCGAAACCACGAAAAAGCTCCCTTGTGATTTTTTCATGGACGAAACCCTCCATATAGAAAAAGAGGGGGGCTAGTGGGCCAGTGGGCTGCCCACAAGCCCCCATGGCGCGGCCTGGGGGGTGGTCGCGCCGTGCAGGATTGTGGGCACCCCCTGGTGCCCCTCCAGCACTTCTTCGGCCCAATACTTTTATAAATTAGGAAAAAATCTCCTTTGATTTTCACGACGTTTGGAGTTGCGCAGAATAGGTATCTCAACTTTGCTCCACTTTCAGGCCAGAATTCCAGTTGCTGGTATTCTCCCTCTTCATGTAAACCTTGCAAAATAAGAGAGAAAAGGCATAAGAATAGTATCGTGAAGTGAAATAACAGCAAAAGAAGCGATAAATATCAACATGAAAACATGATGCAAAATGGACGTATCAACCACCTCTTCGGTAACATGGCCCACGACAACGCCAACACCAACCCTACTGGTGGTGCAACTCAGTACGTACTCATGTTCTTTTTCTTTGAGTTCCTACCGCAACTTCTTGCTATAGTTTCACTTCTAGATATGTTCCGTTTCTGCTCATCACTCCATATGATACCTTGTGTATATAGAACGGTTACACATATGTTCTTTTCTAGATCATCTGTGCATATGTCTTTTGTCGTCTCATCTCTATATTGCATGTCTTCTTTCAACTTTATTATGATGGTCATGTTTATCCTAGCTTTTATTTTAATAAAATACTATTGTAAATTGCTCATATTTCTAACACCAACTCTCTAAAGAAGATAATCATGATAACTCAAGAGAGTTCCAAAAGCAACCTAACTAAAAGCTCTTAAAAATATAAGCATGAAAACTAAGAGCTAAGCATGATAGTAACTACGAAAAGATAAAGAACACACAAAAAAGTTAAGCATGAAAACCTATGTAGTGTTCTAGAGTGGAATGGAGTGTGTGTCTCTCCCAAATAAGGTAGGCTAGGTTCCGACTTGTTATGAACATCAAGCAAAACTAAAACAAACTAAAAAGCAAATAGCGGGACGCTCCAAGCATAGCACATAACATATGAAGTGATAAAAATATAGCATGGAGATGGATGAACTGATGATTGTTGATAGAGAAGGGGATGCACGGGGGCATCCCCATGCTTAGACGCTTGAGTCTCCTTGAATATTTCTTGAGGTGCATGGGGGCATCCCCAAGCTTGAGCGCTTGACACTCATGTATCTTCTTTCATCATCTCCCATCGCATACTTGAAAACTCCCTTCATACGAAACACATCATAACCTGATTAGAGTGGTTAGTACCCTTAATAAAATAATTCATTACCTGCTGGAAATAAAGATTTTCATGAAAAGCTACTGCTTCTCATGATTGCTACAAGGTTTTATAAATAAAAAGTAAGCTTAGGATTTGCAAAACAATGGACACGCAAAACATGGCAGAATCTGTGAAAAACAGAACAACGGGTAGTAAATAATTTATTCGGGGCACTTTTGCAACTCAAATAAAAAAACTCAGAACAAATGCCAAAAAGGAAATTATATAGAGAATGCTGTCAAAACAATTCATATAAAAAAGATGATCTCGTGATTTTTGGCGAATTGTTTCATCAAGCGGACATAATCTGTTTCTGGACAGCATGTCGGAATTTTTGAACTTTCTTGCAATCGGAGGCTATAACATGGCACAAAGCTAAAAAATAAAGATACAATGATGTTGCTAAAGTAGTAACATGCATCAATACCACTAAAAAAAATAAGTAAAAACAAATTGGTTTGCCTCCCAACAAGCGCTTTATTTTATGCCTTTGAGCTAGGCATAATGCAAGAAGGAGGATCAAGATTCTCGGAGGTCATTGGAATTATAAAAACCTTCAAACGGATCCTCAACAAGTTCATCCTTATTTTTCCTAGGGAATGGGTACGTATGTTTCGCTTTCCCACCTAAGCGTATGTGTCCTTTACCTATATCAATGAAGCCTCTCATGGCTCGGAGGAAGTCCCTTCCAAGCACTATATTCCCTTTGTTGGGCTCCATGATGAAGAAATTAACCGTTGCATTCCTTTTAGAGAATGTAACCTGGACATCTTTTACCTTTCCCTGGATTTCAGAAATATCACCATTAGCATGTTCATGATAAGAAGAAAAAAAATCCATGGATAACTAGAGAGAGCCATAAAGAACCTTTGGTATTGTAGAAACCATGGACCCAATATCATAATAAGCAAGGAAGTCTTGGTTAGAGATGCTAATTCTAACAAAAGGTTCCCAGAAATCATCTAATTTCAACATCTATTCCTTATCAACCATGGGTTTCTCTCTTTCTCTTAAGTCTAGAGCATCTGTTTTCCTTTCAATAGTAGCAAGTCTATCTATAATAGTGTCATAACCATGATTATAAACAAGATTATTAGATAGAGCATGTATAATATCAAGAGCTCTTGCCTGATCAAACTCTAAAAAATATCCTTTAGATATAATATCAAGAGAGTATTTGCACCATATAAACAAACCATGATAAAAATTTCTAAGCACAATTTTGATAGGTATCCAAGGCATAATTCTTTTGTGTGCTGCAGAAATTCTATCCCATGCTTCCTTCATATTTTCTCCATTCATTTGATGGAAATCTAGGACCTCAGATTCCTTCCAAGCATCAAACCTCAACATGCTTGACAACTAAAAGCAAAGTAACTACTTTTTTGGGGTTTTTGGTATAAGACTCTAAAGCAAAAACTAAAAAGCATACTAACAAGACTAAAAAGCAAAGGTAAAGGATAGTGTGCAACTCCCCTATCTTGAAGATTGTAGTCCCCGGCAACGGTGCCAGAAAACTTAGCTTGATGACGAGATGATGTATATACTTCTCGCACCTCGTTGGTTACCCCTCGTTGGAAGGTTGAGATGTAGTCAGCAGCAAGTTTTCCCTCACACGGGAACTGTAAGGTTTATCGAACCAGGAGGATGATACGTCTCAAACGTATCTATAATTTTTGATGGTTTCATGCTGTTATCTTGTCATCTTTGGATGTTTTATGTACCTTTTATATCTTTTTTGGGACTAACTTATTAATTCAGTGCCAAGTGCCAGTTCCTGTTTTTTCTATGTTTTTGGCTCTTTTCAGATCTGATTTTGGAACGGAGTCCAAACGGAATAAAATCCCCGAAATAAATTTTTCCTGAACGGAAGAAGAACAGGGGGCTTGAGGGCCAAGCCAGGAGAGCTACAGGAGGCCCACAAGCCCTGTAGCCGCCACTAGGTTGGCGGCGGCTAGCAGGCTTGTGGTCTCCCTGGCGCCCCCCCTGACCTAGCTCCTTCGCCTATATATTCCCTAAAAAAATGATGGAATCCATGAAAACACTTTTCCGCCGCCGCAAGCTTCCATTTCCGCGAGATTTCATCTGGAGACCCTTCCCGGTGCCCTGCCAGAGGGGACTTTGGAGTTGGAGGGCTTCTACATCAACATCATCGCCCCTCCAATGACTCGTGAGTAGTTCACTTCAGACCTACGGGTCCGTAGTTAGTAGCTAGATCGCTTCTTCTCTCTCTTGGATCTTCAATACAAAGTTCTCCATGATCTTCATGGAGATCTATCTGATGTAATCCTCTTTGGCGGTGTGTTTGTCGAGATCCGATGAATTTTGGATTTGTAATCAGATTATCAATGATATATATTTGAGTCTTTGTTGATTTCTTATATGCATGACTTGATATCCTTGTAAGTATCTCCGAGTCTTGGGTTTTGTTTGGCCAACTAGATCCATGATTCTTGCAATGGGAGAAGTGCTTGGTTTTGGGTTCATACCATGTGGTGACCTTTCCCAGTGACAGTTGGGGTAGCAAGGCACACATCATGTAGTTGCCATCAAGGGTAACAAGATGGGATTTGTCGTAGATATGAGATTGTCCATCTACATCATGTCATCTTGCTTAAGGCGTTACTCTGTTCTTCTGGACTTAATACACTAGATGCATGCTGGATAGTGGTCGACGTGTGGAGTAATAGTAGTAGATGCAGAAAGTATCGGTCTAGTTGTTTTGGACGTGATGCCTATAGATATAATCATTGCCATAGATGACGTCATGACTTTGCGCGGTTCTATCAATTGCTCGACAGTAATTTGTTCACCCACCGTCTACTTGCTTTCATGAGAGAAGCCACTAGTTAACACTATGGCCCTCGGGTCTATTCACACCTATCGTTTCCACTTTCGCTTTTACTTTGCTTTGTTACTTTGTTGCTTTCAGTTATCACTTGGCAAACAATCTATAAGGGATTGACAACCCCTTCATAGCGTTGGGAGCAAGCGCTTTGTGTTTGTGCAGGTACTTGTGATACTCCTTCACTGGATCGATACCTTGGTTCTCAAAACTGAGGGAAATACTTACCACCGCTGCGCTACATCACCCTTTCCGCTTCGAGGGAACACCAACGCAAGGCTCCAAGGCCACGGGGAAATCCTTTGCATATTTGCCTAGGAAGTCCCTAAAGGCGTAGCCATAGCAGAAGGATTCCTGGTGCCGTTGCTGGGGAGAATCAAGACAAGAAAAATCTCCCGTCAAACACGTGTTTCTGGCGCCGTTGGAAGGTCTTTTGTTGCAGTAGCAGAAGTATTTCTGGCGCCGCTGCCGGGGAAGGAGAGATCTATCCAAGTAGGTCTCACAAACTCATCTCTTGCATTTACTTTTTTTGCGAGGTGCCTCTCGTTTTCCTCTCCCCCACTTCATATTCGCCGTTTTCTTTTGCCTTTCTCCTTTGTCGTTTTCTTTTTCCTTTAGCCTTTTTGCCGTTTTCCTTTGCCCGTTTTTTTGGCTCGCTCTTGGGCTTGTTCGTGAGAGACCTTTTCTCATGGCCAAACCAAACTATTTCAGAATATTGGAAGAGATTGAAACTAGTGTCAAAGGTTTCATGTCTTCTCAGTTTGACCAGAATAGTTACTTCCGTCGAGAATTAAAAGAGCAAAGTTCTTTTATGGCCTGTTTGAATAAAGAAGTTGATGACATGGCCAAAGAATTCCTTAAACTAAATTCTCAGCTTGCTGACCTTGAAAAATTGGTGGGCCAAATTTCCGATAAGCAGGCCACCTTAGTCAATAAGATGGCAGCTAAATCAGAAATTTGTGATGCAAATCACGAAGATCTTAAAGTGCTTGGTGTGATTCCTCTTGAATCTTTGTTTTCGCGTGTCAAACATATTGATGAAGGGGCTGGATATGAATCCACTTTGGTTGAAAAATGCCCCAATGATTCGGAGTCTACCCATCTTGAGGATAAAGGTGTGGAGAGTGTAGTAGAAGAAATCAAAATTTTGGGTAGTAATGAAACTCCCACTTTGGATTTCAAGGAATTCAATTATGATAATTGCTCCTTGTTTGACTGCATTTCTCTGATGCAATCCATTGCAAACTCTCCACATGCTTATAGCCAAAGCAAAGCCTTTACCGCGCATATCGTAGATGCTATGATGAAATCTCTTAAAGAGCAGCTCGAACTAGAAGTCTCTATACCTAGAAAACTTCATGATGAGTAGGAACCTACTATCAAAATCAAGATAAAAAACTGTGAGTGCAATGCTTTGTGTGATTTGGGTGTTAGTGTTTCCGCGATTCCAAAGTCTTTATGTGATATTCTTGGTTTTCATGAGATTGAAGAGTGTTCTCTTAATTTGCATCTTGCGGATTCTACTGACAAGAAACCCATGGGAAGGATCGATGATGTTCTTATTGTTGCAAATAAGAACTATGTACATGTGGATTTCATAGTACTTGACATAGATTGCAATCCTTGATGTCCCATTATTCTTGGTAGACCTTTCCTAAGGACTATTGGTGCTATCATCGATATGAAGGAAGGGAATATTAGATTTCAATCTCCTTTAAAGAAGGGCATGGAGCACTTTCCTAGAAAGAAAATAAGATTGCCTTATGAATCTATGATGAGGGCTACTTATGGTTTGAGCACGAAAGATGACTATACGTGATTCCATCACCTTTTGCCTAGCTAAGGGCGTTAAACAAAAGCGCTTGTTGGGAGGCAACCCAACGAATCTATCCTTTTTATTTCTGTTTTGTGTTTTCCACACTTTCATAATTCTGTTATGATTGTGCTTTTTGTGTTTCTTTTTGCGTTTGTGCCAAGCAAAACCGTTATGATTAGTATTGGGGATGATCGTTTGGTCATGCTGGAAAAGACAGAAACTTTCTGCTCACGAAAAGAATTTTAATTTTATTTCTGTAAGAGCTTCTGAGTCGATTCTTTTTGCTGCTGATTTCTACGCAAATTGTTTAGACTGTCGTAATATTTCAGAATTTTTGAAGTACCAGAAGTATACAAAGTATACAGATTGCTACAGACTGGTCTGCTCTTAACATATTCTGTTTTTGTTGTGTTGGTTGCTTATTTTGATGAAACTATGGATAGTATCGGGGGGTATTAGCCATGGAAGATTGAAAATACAGTAACCCAACATCAACATAAGTATAATTTAAGTTTGCTACAGTACCTAAGGAAGTGGTGGTTTGCCTTCTTATACTAATGTTATCACGAGTTTCTCTTTAAGTTTCGTGTTGTGAAGTTTTCAAGTTTTGGGTGAAGTTCTTATGGACAAAGAGATAAAGAGTGGAAAGAGCTCAAGCTTTGGGATTCCCAAGGCACCCCAAGAGATTCAAGGATGCCATAAAAGCCTAAGCCTGGGGATGCCCTGGGAAGGCATCCCCTCTCTCGTCTTCAATCCATCGGTAACGTTACTTGGGGCTATATTTTTATTCACCACATGTTATGTGTCTTGCTTGGAGCGTCTTGTATCATAGTAGTCTTTTATTTTTGTTGTGTCACAATCATCCTTTCTGCACAGCTAGAGAGAGAGACATGCACTCACCGTGATTTTGTCGAGCTTCACTTATATCCTTTGGTAGACAATTCAGCTCACATGTGCTTCACTTATATCTTTTGAGCTAGTTGATTTTGCTCTGTGTGCTTCACTTATATATTTTAGAGCACCGCGGTGTGTGGCTTTGTAGTTGATCTATGCTTTGAAACTAGTCTCAAAAGGGGTAGTTATCCAAAGGGATACGAAAACTTCCACCTTCATGTGCATTGAATAGTTAGAGAAGTTTGATTCATCTCAATTAGTTTTGAGTTGTGGTTGTGGTAATATTGAAGTTATGCTAGTAAGGTGTTGTGAATCTAGAAATACTTGTGTTGAAGTTAGTGTTTCCCGTAGCATGCACGTATGGTGAACCGCTATGTGATAAAGTCTGAGCATGATTAGTCTATTGATTGTCATCCTTTGTGTGGCGGTCGGGATCGCGCGATGGTTTATACCTACCAACCCTTCCCCTAGGACTATGCGCTGAATGCTTTGTTTCGATTACTAATAAAACTTTTGCAACAAGTATATGAGTTGTTCATGACTAATGTTGAGTCCATGGTTTAGATGCACTTTCACCTTCCACCATCACTATCTTCTTAGTGTCGTGCAACTTTCGCGGGTGCACAAAACCCACCATTAGCCTCCCTCAAAACAGCCACCATACCTACCTACTATGGCTTTTTCAAAGTCATTCCGAGATATATTTCCATGCAACTACCACCATGACATGTGCCACCACTTCTACATTGCTATTGCATGATCGTAAGATAGCTAGCATGATGTTTCCATTAATGTCTATGCCATGCTAGATCATTGTCACGGTACACTACCGAAGGCATTCCATATAGAGTCATCGTTGCTCTAAGTTTTGAGTTGTATGTGTGATGATCATCATTGATGGAGCATTGTCCCATGTGAGGAAATAAAAGAGGCCAAAGATGCCCATAAAAAAAAGAGGCCAAAGAGCCCTACGCACTCACATTGATATCTATTGATGAGCATCTCCACAGCTCATTGATATGCCTAGTTAATGTGACCATCTTCTCCTTATTTGTCTTGCAACCTCCACCACACTCCACACCACTTATAGTGCTAAAACCATGGCTCACGCTCATGTATTGCGTGAGAGTTGAAAAGGTTTGAGAAAGTAAAGGTGTGAAAACAATTACTTGGCCAATACCGGGGTTGTGCATGATTTAAATTCGTTGTGCAATGATGATAGAGCATAGCCAGACTATATGCTTTTGTAGGGATAACTTTCTTTTGGCCTTGTTATTTTGAAAGTTCATGATTACCTTGATAGTTTGCTTGAATTATTATTGTTTCCATGTCAATACCAAACTATTGTTTTGAATCTAATGAATCTGAACGTTCACGTCACATAAGAGGAGTTACAAAGGACATCTATGCTAGGTAGCATGGAAGCATCTAAAATTCATTCTTTATCACTTCCCTACTCGAGGACGAGCAGGAGTTAAGCTTGGGGATGCTTGATACGTCTCAAACGTATCTATAATTTTTGATGGTTTCATGTTGTTATCTTGTCATCTTTGGATGTTTTATGTACCTTTTATATCTTTTTTGGGACTAACTTATTAATTCAGTGCCAAGTGCCAGTTCCTGTTTTTTCGTGTTTTCGGATCTTTTCAGATCTGATTTTGGAACGGAGTCCAAATGGAATAAAATCCCCGAAATAAATTTTTCCCGAACGGAAGAAGATCAGGGGCTTGAGGGCCAAGCCACGAGAGCTACAGGGGGCCCACAAGCCCTGTAGCCACAACCAGGGGGAAAACGCTTATAGGAGGAAAAACGCTCCCGAGGACACACGGGAATTTCTGTCATGCTAGTTTCATCATGTTCATATGATGCGCGTTCGTTACTTTGATAGTTTGATATGTGGGTGGACCGGCGCTTGGGTACTGCCCTTACTTGGACAAGCATCCCACTTATGATTAACCTCTCTCGCAAGCATCCGCAACTACAAAAGAAGAATTAAGACAAAGTCTAACCATAGCATTAAACTAGTGGACCCAAATCAGCCCCTCACGAAGCAACGCATAGACTGGGGTTTAAGCTTCTGTCACTCCAGCAACCCATCATCTACTTACTCCTTCCCAATGCCTTCCTATAGGCCCAAATATGGTGAAGTGTTATGTAGTCGACGTTCACATAACACCACTAGAGGGAAAACAACATACAACATATCAAAATAACGAACGAATATCAAATTCACATGACTATTATCAACATGACTTATCCCATGTCCTCAGGAACAAAAGTAACTACTCACAAGACATAATCATAATCATGACCAGAGGTGTAATGAATAGCATCAAGGCTCTGAACATAAACTCTTCCACCAAGTAATCCAACTAGCATCAACTACAAAGAGTAATCAACACTACTAGCAACCTTACAAGTACCAATCGGAGTTGCGAGACGAAGATTGGTTACAAGAGATGAACTAGGATTGGAGAGAGATGGTGCTGATGAAGATGTTGACGAATATGCCTCCCCTCCGACGAGAGGAGTGTTGCTGATGACGATGGCGACGATTTCCCCCTCCGGGAGGGAAGTTTCCCCGGCAGGATCGTCTTGTCGGAGCTCTAGATTGGATCTGCTCAAGTTCCGCCTCGTGGCGGCAGCGAAACCACGAAAAAGCTCCCGATTGATTTTTTTTCCAGACCAAGGTGCTTCATATAGAAAAAGAGGGGGGCTAGTGGGTCTTCAGGAAGCCCACAAGCCTGCCCTAAGCCACCAGGGGGGTGATGGCGGTGGGCAAGCTTGTGGAGCCCTGGTGGCCCCCTCTGCTAGTTCTTTCGCCCAGTATTTTTAATATATTCCAGAAAAAATCCACGTAAATTTTCAGGGCATTTGGAGATGTGCAGAATAGTGGACTAGGATTTGCTCCTTTTCCAGTCTAGAATTCCAGCTGCCTGAATTCTCCCTCTTCAAATAAACCTTGCAAAATAAGAGAGAAAAGGGATAAATATGGTACCACAAGTAATATAACAGCCCAAAAAGCAATAAATATCAACATGAAAGCATGATGCAAAATGGACGTATCAACTCCCCCAAGCTTAGACCTCGCTTGTCCTCAAGCGAAAACCAAGTTCCATAAACATGTCCACATGTTGAGGGACGAAGGTGTCGATAAAACATAATACGGACATGAGGGCATCATGATCACACATAGGACAGCAATATATCATAAAGATTCTTATGGGAAAGTAACAATTCCTTCACAAAGCAAAGCATGAAGCAAAAACCTCACCGAGAAGTAACCAACAATAGTCCATAGTCATTGAAGCAATTGCAATTTATCACAACATCAGAAAGAGTCAAATAAGAGCTTGTAAGGCAAACCCACATACTCAATCATCTCTTTTGTTTTCCACAATTGTTACAACTCACGTGGTACTCATGGTGTCAAAGTTTCAGCTCGACACAGAGGAAGATAGGGGCTTATAGTTTTGCCTCCCAACCATTTACCTCAAGGGTAAAGTCAACAACAATAAATCATAAGTACTCAACTCCAAGTTGATATATGAATATAGATCTTTCCCAAACATGTGACAGTAGCCAAGACAAAGGCAAAAAGGGAATTGGTGATGATCACCATGACTCTTACAACGGTAAAAAGTAAAGGTACAAGATAGGCCCTTCGCAGAGGGAAGCAGAGGTTGTCATGCGCTTTTGAGGTTTGAATGCGTGTCCTCTTAGTGCGGAGGAACGTCACTTTATATTGCCTCCTGTGATAAAGAACTTTATTATGCAGTCTGTCGCTCTTATGTCTTCCTCATCACAGGTTCGTACAAAGCTTATTTTCCACACACTAATAGATCATACATATTAGAGAGCAATTTTTATTGCTTGCACCGATGAGAACTTACTTGAAGGATCTTATTCAATCCATAGGTAGGTATGGTGAACTCTGATGGCAAAACTGGTTGGAGGTTTATGGATGCACAAGTAGTATCTCTACTTGGTGCGGGAGTTTTGGCTAATATGAGGTGGAAGCAATCGTCACATGCTAAGGGATCTCTAATCATATAACATATTTTGGAACCAAGCAAACACAATTCATTATGTCGTCTTCCTTGTCCAACATCTACTCCTAGGCATGTAATAGTTTGGTGAGTGCTTACAATTGTAAAAAGTGTCTAAGATGATATATTTATATGTGAACCTCTCTTTCCTTATTACTTCTTATTAATTGCAACAATGATTGAGGTCTATGTTGATTTATTCTCAAGAAGTTTCAATCATCATACGTGTCATAAGTGAAGTTATCACTTTCCATAAGATCGTCTCATGATCTTTCATACTATCGTTCTTTTCATACTTTTGATCATGGCACAAAGCAAAGCCCTTGACTAAGATACTCTTTATTATATAGCTCATAAGCTCGAATACATCGGGGGAGAGAGAAAACGAAAAGACTCAAACTAAAAAAACTCAAGACTTATTCCTCTAAGAGAACAGATAAAAACTGAAAAGGAAAGAACTAAAACAAAGGTAAAAGCAAAAGATATAAAGGTGATACGATACCAGGGCAACTCCCCCAAGCTTGGCAGAAGCCAAGGGGATTGCCCATACCAATGCTTAGTTGTCTTCCTTTGGTGGTGTTGGTGGTGTTGTTGGAGCAGTCTTGAGCTTGTCTAATTTCCACTTGAGCAAAAAGTTATGCTCCCTTAGATCGTCATTTTCCTCCTCAAGTTTCAAAACTCTATGGCACAGCTCCTGCTTACTCTCCTGCAAGAAACGAGAAGGGATAAACAAGGTCTTAGGCTTCTTCCTATGGTCAGGGAGGCTTGACTTCTTGAACTCCACATGGGTGTTTACAGGTTGAGGTAGAGGAGCCTCCTCTTCATCGGAACTCGTTTGCCCCTTCCCTTTGGGCTCATAGTCCTCTTCCTCATCAGTGGTCCAGCCATATGGTTCCAAGTCCCCATAGACCTTGGGGTTAGCAAGGTAGTCAGCCACATAGCTCTCTCCCTCTGAATCTTGAGAAGACAGCTTGACCTAGATCTGCGTCAGAAACAAGCTCGAAACGAAAACAGAGGAAAACTGCGCGATACGGAGATCAAAACCTTCGGGCGACTATATATTGATTTTTTCTGGGCCAGAAGGAGTCCTCCGCAAGAAAACGGAGTCCGGGAGGCAGACGAGGTGCCCACAAGCTTGCCCACCGCCACCAGGTGGGTGGTGGCGGAGTGGGGGCTTGTGGCTGCCTCGTTCGCTCTCCGGACTGCTTTTTATTTTTCTAATTTCCCAAAAATTCCAAAACGAAAGAAATTTCCTATTGGAAAAGTATCGGAGTCCAATTTCTTGCCGAAACAGATACATCTTCGTTTTCAAGGTGTGAAACAGGCTGATAAACATCCCTTATGTACTCCTCTGGAGTTATGACATTGATGATATTGGTCTCAACATTTATGGGAGTACCAGAGATGTAATGCTTGATTCTTTGACCATTTACCACTCTATGAAAATTTCCTTCCGTGTTATTGATTTTGATGGCACCGGAACGATATACTTCCTCGACAACATAGGGACCTTCCCATTTAGAGAGAAGCTTGCGTGCAAAGAATCTCAAACGAGAATTGTATAGCAAGACATAATCACCTACTCTCGTTTCTGTATTCGTTTGTCGTGCCATCTCTTAACCTTTTCTTTGAACAACCTGGCATTCTATATGCCTGGGCTCTCCATTCATCTAACGAGCTGATATCAAACAACCGCTTCTCACCGGCAAGTTTGAAATCAAAGTTGAGCTCTTTGATTGCCCAATAAGCTTTGTGTTCCAGCTCAAGAGGTAAATGAGAGGCCTTACCGTAAACCATTTTATACGGTGACATGCCCATGGGATTCTTATAAGCAGTCCTATAAGCCCATAGTGCATCGTCAAGTTTGCTAGACCAGTTCTTTCGAGATATATTGACGGTCTTTTGTAAGATCAACTTGATCTCCCTATTACTCAACTCAACTTGACCACTAGAATGAGGATGATAAGGAGATGCAACTCTATGGTTGACATCATACTTAGCTAGCATCTTGCGGAAAACACCATGAATGAAGTGTGAACCGCCATCAGTCATCAAGTATCTAGGGAATCCAAATCTTGGGAATATGACTTCTTTAAACATCTTAATAGAGATGTGGTGATCAGCATTTTTAGTGGGGATAGCTTCTACCCACTTAGTAACATAATCCACAACAACTAAGATGTGAGTGTACCCATTGGAACTCGGGAAGGGTCCCATATAATCAAAGCCCCAAACATCAAATGGTTCAATGACAAGTGAATAGTTCATAGGCATCTCTTGACGCTTACTGATGTTCCCTATCCTTTGGCATTCGTCACAAGACAAGACAAACTTACGAGCATCCTTGAAGAGAGTGGGCCAATAGAAACCTGATTGCAATACCTTATGGGCAGTTCTATCTCCAGCATGGTGTCCTCCATAGGCTTCGGAATGACACTTCTGCAGGATCTGTCCCTGTTCATGTTCAGGCACACAACGTCTAATAACACCATCTACTCCTTCCTTATAAAGGTAAGGATCATCCCAAAAGTAGTGTCTCAAATCAAAGAAGAATTTTTCTTTTGTTGATAGGTGAAACTGGGTGGTATGTATTTGGCTACGATATAGTTTGCATAATCGGCATACCACGGTGCACTATGTGAAGTGCGGATGACATTTAATTGCTCATCAGGAAAGCTGTCATCAATAGGTAGTGGGTCATCAAGGACATTCTCTAGCCTAGACAAGTTATCTGATACAGGGTTATCAGCA
The DNA here is from genome assembly GCF_904849725.1 of Hordeum vulgare subsp. vulgare. Classification (NCBI taxonomy): domain Eukaryota; kingdom Viridiplantae; phylum Streptophyta; class Magnoliopsida; order Poales; family Poaceae; genus Hordeum; species Hordeum vulgare. The sequence continues at coordinate 547,284,396 of NC_058521.1, read as the reverse complement.
CCCTTTCGATCAACGACGTGCAAATCAAATTCCTGTAGCAGGAGAACCGATCTGATCAGCCTAGGCTTAGCGTCCTTCTTCTCCATGAGGTACTTAATAGCAACATGATCAGAGTGAATAGTGACTTTGGAGTCAACTATGTAAGATCTGAACTTTACACATGCAAACACGACTGCTAAAATTTCCTTCTCCGTAGTGGCATAGTTTCTTTGGGCACTGTCTAGAGTTTTACTAGCGTAGTGAATGCCATTCAACTTCTTGTCAATTCTCTGTCCTAGAACAGCACCAATAGCGTAATCACTAGCGTTGCACATGATTTCAAAGGCAAGTTCCAGTCAGGTGGTTGAACAATTGGTGCGGTTATCAAAGCCTTCTTAAGTATTTCAAACGCTTCCTCACAATCCTCATCAAAAACAAAAGGAACATCCTTCTGCAAGAGGTTGGTAAGAGGCCTAGAAATCTTAGAGAAGTCTTTAATGAACCTTCTATAGAAACCAACATGACCTAAGAAACTTCGTATACCTCTGATATCTGTGGGGCAAGGCATTTTCTCAATTGCATCAACCTTAGCCTTATCAACTTCAATGCCTCTCTTAGAAATTTTGTGTCCTAAGACAATACCTTCATTAACCATAAAGTGGCACTTCTCCCAATTCAAGACGAGGTTGGTTTCTTCGCATCTCTGTAAGACTCGATCAAGGTTGCTGAGGCAATCATCAAAGGAAGACCCGTAAACGTAGAAGTCATCCATGAAAACCTCGACGATCTTTTCACAAAAGTAAGAGAATATAGCCATCATACATCTTTGGAAGGTGGCAGGTGCATTACATAAGCCAAAAGGCATACGTCTATAGGCAAAGGTACCGAAAGGGCATGTGAAAGTGGTTTTCTCTTGATCAGATTGTGCAACGCGTATTTGCGAGAAACCTGAATAACCGTCTAGAAAGCAGAAGTGTGTGTGTTTTGATAGCCTTTCTAGAATTTGGTCGATGAACGGCAAAGGATAATGATCTTTCCTGGTTGCCTTGTTTAGTTTCCGGAAGTCTATCACCATCCTATAGCCGGTAATAATCCTTTGTGGGATTAGTTCATCCTTATCATTAGGAACGACGGTGATACCTCCCTTCTTAGGTACGCAATGTACTCGACTTACCCAATCACTATGAGCAACATGATAAATGATTCCTGCTTCCATAAGCTTTAATATCTCTTTTCTAACGACCTCTTTCATCTTAGGATTTAATCTCCTTTGATGATCAGCAACTGGTTTAAAGTCAGGATCGGTTTTAATCTTGTGCTGACATAGAGTAGGACTAATACCCTTAAGATCATCAAGAGTATATCCAATAGCAGCGCGGTGCTTCCTCAGAGTTTTTAGTAACTTCTTCTCTTTGCACTCTGAGAGGAGAGCACTAATAATGACAGGATATATCTCCTTCTCATCAAGATTGGCATACTTAAGAGTATCAGGCAATTGTTTAAGCTCGAACACAGGATCACCCTTTGGTGGGGGAGGATCCCCAAGGAGTTCAGCAGGCAGATTATTCTTGAGAATAGGATATTGTTCTAAGACAATTTTATCTATCTCATCTCTCTCCTCCATATGCATATCATTTTCATGCTCAAGCAGATATTGCTCTAAAGGATCCGTAGGAGGTACGGCAATAGAGGCAAGAGCAATGATTTCATCCCTACCAGACGACTCTCTTTCATTGGGTTGTCTTCCAAACTTGGAGAAGATAAATTCATGAGACACACCCTCGAAACTTACTGTGACAGTCTGCTTAATGCAATCAATGTGAGCATTGACAGTGTTGAGAAAGGGTCTACCAAATATGATGGGACAAAAGCTATCTTGTGCCGTACCAAGGACGAGGAAATCAGTAGGATACTTCGTCTTACCACATAGGACTTCTACGTGTCTCACAATTCCTAGAGGGTAGATAGTGTCTCTATTAGCTAGCGTAATAGTGACATCAATGGGTTCTAACTCAGCAGGTGCAATCTCATCTTTGATTTCATCATATAGAGAACGGGGTATCGCACTAACACTAGCTCCCATAACACATAAACCATGGTAACAGTGATCTCCTATCTTAACAAAAACAACGGGCATGCCAACTACAAGTCCATGTTTGTCTTTCGCATGAAGTTTAGCAATTCTAGCGGAGTCCTCACAGAATTTGATAACATGCCCATCTATGTCTTCGGCTAAGAGATCTTTGATAATAGCAACACTAGGTTCAACTCTAATCTCCTCAGGGGGTGCAAGTGGTCTAATGTAACCCCTACGTATCACAGTTGGAGCTTTAGAATAAAATTTTATCCTAGCAGGGTATGGTGGTTTCACAGTGTAAGCACAAGGAACAACAGGATCACTAAAGGCTATGATTTTCTCCTCAACTAGATTGGTTTTGTCTATGTTGCTTTCTACAGGAGGATGATATTTAAACCACTTGTGTTTGGGAATATCAACATGGGCAGCAAAAGATTCACATAGAGAAGCTACTATCTCAGAGTCAAGTCCATACTTAGCTCTAAAATCTCTAGAAGTGTTTGTCTCAACAAAAGATTTAACGCAATCAAACTGGAAATTCATACCTGATTCCTTACCTTCCTCCAGCTCCCAATCTTCAGAGTAGCGTTTGATTCTCTCCAATAAATTCCACTTGTGATCAATATCCTTCTTCATAAAAGAACCGGCACAAGAAGTGTCAAGCATGGTACGATCTTCATGAGAAAGCCGAGCATAAAAGTTTTGAATGATAATTTCTCTCGAAAGCTCAGGATTGGGGCATGAATATAGCATTGATTCAAGCCTCCCCCAAGCTTGAGCTATGCTTTCCCTGTCACGAGGATAAAAGTTATAAATAAAGTTCCGATCACGATGTACTAAATGCATAGGATAGAACTTTTGATGAAATTCTAATTTCAACCGATTGTAGCCCCATGATCCAGTATCATCACATAGCCTATACCATGTCAACGCCTTATCCTTCAAAGATAAAGGAAAGACTTTCTTCTTTACCTCATCCTCAGGCAAACCTGCAAGCTTAAATAAACCACAAACTTCATCTACATAGATTAGATGCAAGCCTGGATGTGAAGATCCATCTCCTATGAAAGGATTAGCCAGCAGTTTCTCAAGCATACCCGAAGGAATTTCATAAAAGAAATTTTCACTAGGTACCTCAGGTTGAGGAGAAACTCCTCGTGCTTCCGTTCGTGGTGAAGATACCCCGAACAAACTCCTCAAAGAAACAGTTTCCATAGTGACAAGTGACAATAAATTTCAGCACAGTAAATAAATGTTTCCTTACCAATTTCCACTTATCAAAGGCACTTCACTCCCCGACAACGGCGCCAGAAAAGAGTCTTGATGACGCACAAGTTGTTGGGGAACGTCGCATGGGAAACAAAAAATTTCCTACGCGCACGAAGACCTATCATGGTGATGTCCATCTACGAGAGGGGATGAGTGATCTACGTACCCTTGTAGACCGTACAGCAGAAGCGTTAGTGAACTCGGTTGATGTAGTGGAACGTCCTCACGTCCCTCGATCCGCCCCGCGAACAATCCCGCGATCAGTCCCACGATCTAGTACCGAACGGACGGCACCTCCGCGTTCAGCACACGTACAGCTCGACGATGATCTCGGCCTTCTTGATCCAACAAGAGAGACGGAGAGGTAGAAGAGTTCTCCGGCAGCGTGACGGCGCTCCGGAGGTTAGTGATGAACTTGTCTCAGCAGGGCTCCGCCCGAGCTCCGCAGAAACGCGATCTAGAGGAAAAACCGTGGAGGTATGTGGTCGGGCTGCCGTGGAAAAGTCGTCTCAAATCAGCCCTAAAACCTCCGTATATATAGGTGGGAGGGAGGGGACCTTGCCTTGGGGGGTCGGCCGAGTCCAAGGGGGAAGGCTCCCCCCCCCAAACCGAGTTGGACTTGGTTTGGTGGGTGGGAGTCCTTCCTTCCCATCCCACCTCCTCTTTTTTTTCTTTTCTCTTTGATTTTATTTCCTAGGTGCATAGGGCCCTTTTGGGCTGTCCCACCAGCCCACTAAGGGCTGGTGCGCCACCCTCATGTCCTATGGGCTTCCCCGGGGTGGGTTGCCCCCCCGGTGAACTCCCGGAACCCATTTGTCATTCCCGGTAACTCCGAAAACCTTCCGGTAATCAAATGAGGTCATCCTATATATCAATCTTCGTTTCTGGACCATTCCGGAAACCCTCGTGATGTCCGTGATCTCATCCGGGACTCCGAACAACATTCGGTAACCAACCATATAACTCAAATACGCATAAAACAACGTCGAACCTTAAGTGTGCAGACCCTGCAGGTTCGAGAACTATGTAGACATGACCCGAGAGACTCCACGGTCAATATCCAATAGCGGCACCTGGATGCCCATATTGGATCCTACATATTCTACGAAGATCTTATCGTTTGAACCTCAGTGCCAAGGATTCATATAATCCCGTATGTCATTCCCTTTGTCCTTCGGTATGTTACTTGCCCGAGATTCGATCGTCAGTATCCGTATACCTATTTCAATCTCGTTTACCGGCAAGTCTCTTTACTCGTTCCGTAATACAAGATCCCACAACTTACACTAAGTTACATTGCTTGCAAGGCTTGTGTGTGATGTTGTATTACCGAGTGGGCCCCGAGATACCTCTCCGTCACACGGAGTGACAAATCCCAGTCTTGATCCATACTAACTCAACTAACACCTTCGGAGATACCTGTAGAGCATCTTTATAGTCACCCAGTTACGTTGCGACGTTTTATACACACAAAGTATTCCTCCGGTGTCAGTGAGTTATATGATCTCATGGTCATAGGAACAAATACTTGACACGCAGAAAACAGTAGCAACAAAATGACACGATCAACATGCTACGTCTATTAGTTTGGGTCTAGTCCATCACGTGATGCTCCTAATGACATGATCCAGTTATCAAGCAACAACACCTTGTTCATAATCAGAAGACACTGACTATCTTTGATCAACTGGCTAGCCAACTAGAGGCTTGCTAGGGACGGTGTTTTGTCCATGTTTCCACACATGTAAGTGAGTCTTCATTCAATACAATTATAGCATGGATAATAAACGATTATCTTGATACAGGAATTATAATAATAACTATATTTATTATTGCCTCTAGGGCATAATTCCAACAGTCTCCCATTTGCACTAGAGTCAATAATCTAGCCCTCACATCATCATGCGAATTACATTGTAATAAATCTAACACCCATACAGTTCTGGTGTTGATCATGCTTTGGCCGTGGAAGAGGTTTAGTCAGCGGGTCTGCTACATTCAGATCCGTGTGCACTTTGCATATATTTACGTCCTCTCCTTCGACGTAGTCGCGGATGATGTTGAAGCGTTGTTTGATGTGTCTAGACTTCTTGTGAAACCGTGGTTCCTTTGCTAAGGCAATGGCACCCGTGTTGTCACAGAACAAGGTTATTGGATTCAGTGCACTTGGCACCACTCCAAGATCCGTCATGAACTGCTTCATCCAGACACCCTCCTTAGCCGCCTCCGATGCAGCCATGTACTCCGCTTCACATGTAGAATCTGCTACGACGCTTTGCTTGGGACTACACCAGTTTACCGCACCCCCATTAAGAATAAATACGTATCCGGTTTGTGACTTAGAGTTATCCGGATCTGTGTCAAAGCTTGCATCGACGTAACCTTTTATGGCGAGCTCTTCGTCACCTCCATATACAAGAAACATCTCTTAGTCCTTTTCAGGTACTTCAGGATATTCTTGACCGCTGTCCAGTGATCCACTCCTGGATTACTCTGGAACCTACCTGCCATACTTATGGCCAGGCTAACATCCGGTCTAGTGCACAGCATTGCATACATGATAAAACCTATGGCTGAAGCATAGGGGACGGAGCGCATATGCTCTCTATCTTCATCAGTTGCTGGGCACTGAGTCTTACTCAATCTCGTACCTTGTAAAACTGGCAAGAACCCTTTCTTGGACTGTTCCATTTTGAACCTCTTCAAAACTTTATCAAGGTATGTGCTTTGTGAAAGTCCTATCAGGCGTTTTGATCTATCCCTATAGATCTTAATGCCTAGAATGTAAGCAGCTTCTCCTAGGTCCTTCATAGAGAAACTTTTATTCAAGTAATCCTTTATGCTCTCCATAAACTCCACGTTGTTTCCAATCAGCAATATGTCATCCACATATAATATTAGAAATGCCACAGAGCTCCCACTCACTTTCTTGTAAATACAAGATTCTCCAACCACTTGTATAAACCCAAATGCTTTGATCACCTCATCAAAGCGTTTGTTCCAACTCCGAGATGCTTGCACCAGTCCATAAATGGATCGCTGGAGCTTGCACACCTAGTTAGCATTCTTGGGATCGACAAAACCTTCGGGTTGCATCATATACAATTCTTCCTTAAGGAAACCGTTAAGGAACGCCGTTTTGACATCCATCTGCCAGATTTCATAATCGAAAAATGCAGCTATTGCTAACATGATTCTGATGGACTTAAGCATCGCTATGGGTGAGAAAGTCTCATCGTAGTCAACTCCTTGAACTTGTGAAAAACCCTTTGCCACAAGTCGAGATTTGTAAACGGTCACATTACCGTCAGCGTCCGTCTTCCTCTTAAAAATCCATTTGTTCTGAATAGCCTTGCGGCCCTCAGGTAGTACCTCCAAAGTCCACACTTTGTTCTCATACATGGATCCTATCTCGGACTTCATGGCTTCTAGCCATTTGTTGGAATCTGGGCCCACCATTGCTTCTTCATAATTTGCAGGTTCATTGTTGTCCAACAACATGATTGACAAGACGGGATTACCGTACCACTCTAGAGCAGCACGTGGTTTCGTCGACCTGCCTGGTTCGACAGAAACTTGAACCGGAGTTTCATGATCGACATCATTAACTTCCTCCTCAGCCGGCGTTGCAACGACTGAGGTTTCCCCTTGCCCTACGCCACCATCCAGAGGGATGAGAGGTTCGACAACCTTGTCAAGTTCTATCTTCCTCCCACTCAATTCTCTCGAGAGAAACTCCTTCTCGAGAAAAGCTCCGTTTTTAGCAAGAAACACTTTGCCTTCGGATTTGAGATAGAAGGTGTACCCAACTGTCTCTTTTGGGTAACCTATGAAGACGCACTTTTCCGCTTTGGGTTCCAGCTTTTCAGGCTGAAGCTTTTTGACATAAGCATCACATCCCCAAACTTTAAGAAACGACAACTTTGGCCTTTTGCCATACCACAGTTCGTATGGTGTCGTCTCAACGGATTTTGATGGTGCCCTATTTAAAGTGAATGCAGCTGTTTCTAATGCATAACCCCAAAACGATAACGGCAAATCAGTAAGAGACATCATAGATCGCACCATCTCTAATAAAGTACAATTACGACGTTCGGACACACCATTATGCTGTGGTGTTCCAGGCGGTGTTAACTGTGAAACAATTCCACATTGTCTTAAGTGAGCACCAAACTCGAAACTCAGATATTCACCCCCACGATCAGACCGTAGGAACTTAATCTTCTTGTTACGATGATTTTCCACTTCACTCTGAAATTGTTGAACTTTTCAAATGTTTCAGACTTGTGCTTCATCAAGTAGACATAACCATATCTACTCAAATCGTCAGTGAAGGTGAGAAAATAACGATATCCGCCGCGCGCCTCTACGCTCATCGGACCACACACATCGGTATGTATGATTTCCAACAAGTCACTTGCACGCTCCATAGTTCCGGAGAACGGAGTCTTAGTCATCTTGCCCATGAGGCATGGTTCGCACGTGTCAAGTGAATCAAAGTCAAGTGACTCCAAAAGTCCATCAGCATGGAGTTTCTTCATGCGCTTTACACCAATATGACCTAAGCGGCAGTGCCACAAAAATATGGCGCTATCATTGTTAACTCTAACTCTTTTGGTCTCAATGTTATGTATATGCGTATCGCTATCAAGATTCAATATGAACAATCCTCTCACATTAGGTGCATGACCATAAAAGATGTTACTCATAGAAATAGAACAACCATTATTCTCTGACTTAAAAGAGTAACCGTCTCGCAATAAACAAGATCCAGATATAATGTTCATGCTCAACACAGGCACTAAATAACAATGATTTAAGTTCATCACTAATCCTGATGGTAACTGAAGTGAAACTGTGCCGACGGCGATTGCATCAACCTTGGAACCATTTCCTACGCGCATCGTCACTTCATCTTTCGCCAGCCTTCGTCTATTCCGCAGTTCCTGTTTCGAGTTGCAAATATGAGCAACAGAACCGGTACCGAATACCCAGGCACTACTACGAGAGCCGGTTAAGTACACATCAATAACATGTATATCAAATATACCTGATTTTTCTTTGGCCGCCTTCTTATCTGCCAGATACTTGGGGCAATTGCGCTTCCAGTGACCCATACCCTTGCAATAGTAACACTCCGTTTCAGGCTTAGGTCCAGCTTTGGATTTCTTCGTCGGATTGGCAACAGGCTTGCCGCTCTTCTTTGAATTACCCTTCTTGCCTTTGCCGTTTCTCTTGAAACTAGTGGTCTTATTCACCATCAACACTTGATGTTCTTTACGGAGTTCAGACTCTGCGACTTTCAGCATCACAAACAACTCGCCGGGTGACTTGTTCATCCCTTGCATGTTGTAGTTCAACACAAAGCCTTTATAGCTTGGCGACAGTGATTGAAGGATTCTGTCAGTGATAGCCTCTTGCGGGAGTTCAATCCCCGGCTCAGCTAGACGGTTTGAGTACCCAAACATTTTGAGCACATGTTCACTGACAGACGAGTTTTCCTCCATCTTGCAAGCATAGAATTTATCGGAGGTCTCATACCTCTCGATCCGGGCGTTCTTCTGAAAGATAAACTTCAACTCCTGGAACATCTCAAATGCTCCATGACGCTCAAAGCGACGTTGAAGTCCCGGTTCTAAGCCATACAAGACTGCACATTGAACTACTGAGTAGTCCTCCTTACGTGCTAACCAAGCGTTCTTAACATCCTGATCAGCCGTAGCGGGTGGTTCATCTCCTAGCGCAGCATTAAGGACATAATCCTTCTTCCCATCTTGTAAGATTAGCTTAAGATTACGAGCCCACTCTACAAAGTTGCTTCCATCATCTTTCAACTTTGCTTTCTCTAGGAACGTATTAAAATTCAGGGTGACTGTCGCGTGAGCCATGATCTACAACACAAATATATTCAAAGTGGACTTAGACTATGTTCAAGATAATTAGAGTTTAACTTAATCAAATTATTCGCTAAACTCCCACTCAAAAAGTACATCTCTCTAGTCATTTGAGTGGTTCATGATCCACTTACACTAGCTCAAGTCTGATCATCACGTGAGTTGAGTATAGTTTCAGTGGTAAGTATCCCTATGCTAATCATATCATCTATATGATTCATGATCGACCTTTCGGTCTCATGTGTTCCGAGGCCATGTCCGCCCATGCTAGGCTCATCAAGCTTAACCCGAGTGTTCCGCGTGCGCAACTGTTTTGCACCCGTTGTATGTGAACGTTGAGTCTATCACACCCGATCATCACGTGGTGTCTCGAAACGACGAACTGTAGCAACGGTGCACAGTCGGGGAGAACACAATTTCGTCTTGAAATTTTAGTGAGAGATCACCTCATAATGGTACCGTCGTTCTAAGCAAAATAAGGTGCATAAAAGGATTAACATCACATGCAATTCATAAGTGACATGATATGGCCATCATCACGTGCTTCTTGATCTCCATCACCAAAGCACCGGCACGATCTTCTTGTCACCGGCGCCACGCGATGATCTCCATCAACGTGTCGCCATCGGGGTTGTCGTGCTACTCATGCTATTACTACTAAAGCTACATCCTAGCAAAATAGTAAACGCATCTGCAAGCACAAACATTAGTATAAAGACAACCCTATGGCTCCTGCCGGTTGCCGTACCATCGATGTGCAAGTCGATATTATCTATTACAACATGATCATCTCATACATCCAATATATCACATCACATCGTTGGCCATATCACATCACAAGCATACCCTGCAAAAACAAGTTAGACGTCCTCTAATTTTGTTGTTGCATGTTTTACGTGGTGACCATGGGTATCTAGTAGGATCGCATCTTACTTATGCAAACACCACAACGGAGATCTATGAGTTGCTACTTAACCTCATCCAAGGACCTCCTCGGTCAAATCCGATTCAACTAAAGTTGGAGAAACCGTCACTTGCCACTCATCTTTGAGCAAAGGGGGTTACTCGTAACGATGAAACCAGTCTCTCGTAAGCGTACGAGTAATGTCGGTCCAAGCCGCTTCAATCCAACAATACCGCGGAATCAAAAAAAGACTAAGGAGGGCAGCAAAACGCACATCACCGCCCACAAAAACTTTTGTGTTCTACTCGAGAAGACATCTACGCATGAACCTAGCTCATGATGCCACTGTTGGGGAACGTCGCATGGGAAACAAAAAATTTCCTACGCGCAGGAAGACCTATCATGGTGATGTCCATCTACGAGAGGGGATGAGTGATCTACGTACCCTTGTAGACTGTTCAGCAGAAGCGTTAGTGAACGCGGTTGATGTAGTGGAACGTCCTCACGTCCCTCGATCCGCCCCGTGAAAAATCCCGTGATCAGTCCCACGATCTAGTACCGAACGGACGGCACCTCCGCTTTCAACACACGTACAGCTCGACGATGATCTCGGCCTTCTTGATCCAGCAAGAGAGACGGAGAGGTAGAAGAGTTCTCCGGCAGCGTGACGGCGCTCCGGAGGTTGGTGATGACCTTGTCTCAGCAGGGCTCCGCCCGAGCTCCGCAGAAACGCGATCTAGAGGAAAAACCGTGGAGGTATGTGGTCGGGCTGCCGTGGAAAAGTCGTCTCAAATCAGCCCTAAAACCTCCGTATATATATGTGGGAGGGAGGGGACCTTGCCTTGGGGCTCAAGGAGCCCCAAGGGGGTCGGCCGAGTCCAAGGGGGAAGGCTCCCCCCCCCCAAACCGAGTTGGACTTGGTTTGGTGGGTGGGAGTCCTTCCTTCCCTTCCCACCTCCTCTTTTTTTTCTCTTTGATTTTATTTCCTAGGCGCATAGGGCCCTTTTGGGCTGTCCCACCAGCCCACTAAGGGCTGGTGCGCCACCCTCATGGCCTATGGGCTTCCCCGGGGTGGGTTGCCCCCCCGGTGAACTCCCGGAAACCATTCGTCATTCCCGGTACATTCCCGGTAACTCCGAAAACCTTCCGGTAATCAAATGAGGTCATCCTATATATCAATCTTCATTTCCGGACCATTCCGGAAACCCTCGTGACGTCCGTGATCTCATCCGGGACTCCGAACAACATTCAGTAACCAACCACATAACTCAAATACGCATAAAACAACGTCGAACCTTAAGTGTGCAGACCCTGCGGGTTCGAGAACTATGTAGACATGACCCGAGAGACTCCTCGGTCAATATCCAATAGCGGGACCTGGATGCCCATATTGGATCCTACATATTCTACGAAGATCTTATCGTTTGAACCTCAGTGCCAAGGATTCATATAATCCCGTATGTCATTCCCTTTGTCCTTCGGTATGTTACATGCCCGAGATTCGATCGTCAGTATCTGTATACCTATTTCAATCTCGTTTACCGACAAGTCTCTTTACTCGTTCCGTAATACAAGATCCCGCAACTTACACTAAGTTACATTGCTTGCAAGGCTTGTGTGTGATGTTGTATTACCGAGTGGGCCCCGAGATACCTCTCCGTCACACGGAGTGACAAATCCCAGTCTTGATCCATACTAACTCAACTAACACCTTCGGAGATACCTGTAGAGCATCTTTATAGTCACCCAGTTACGTTGCGACGTTTTATACACACAAAGTATTCCTCCGGTGTCAGTGAGTTATATGATCTCATGGTCATAGGAACAAATACTTGACACGCAGAAAACATTAGCAACAAAATGACACGATCAACATGCTACGTCTATTAGTTTGGGTCTAGTCCATCACGTGATTCTCCTAATGACGTGATCCAGTTATCAAGCAACAACACCTTGTTCATAATCAGAAGACACTGACTATCTTTGATCAACTGGCTAGCCAACTAGAGGCTTGCTAGGGACGGTGTTTTGTCTATGTATCCACACATGTAAGTGAGTCTTCATTCAATACAATTATAGCATGGATAATAAACGATTATCTTGATACAGGAATTATAATAATAACTATATTTATTATTGCCTCTAGGGCATAATTCCAACACAAGTGTAGGAGATCAATCGTAGTACTTTCGATAATTAAGAGTGTCGAAGCCAACGAGGAGCAGAAGGCTCTTATAAGCGGATTCCAGCAAGGTAATAACTGCAAGCACCGATAGTAGCGGTAACAAGTGATGGTGGAGCGAGGTGAAATGTAGCAAGCAAAAATTAGCAAGTAGTAGCAATGGTGCAGCAAGTGACCCAATCCCTTTTGCAGCAAGGGACAAGCTTGAACAAAGTCTTATAGGAGGAAAAACGCTCCCGAGGACACACGGGAATTTCTGTCATGCTAGTTTCATCATGTTCATACGATTCACGTTCGTTACTTTGATAGTTTGATATGTGGGTGGACCGACGCTTGGGTACTGCCCTTACTTCGACAAGCATCCCACTTATGATTAACCTCTCTCGCAAGCATCCGCAACTACAAAAGAAGAATTAAGACAAAGTCTAACCATAGCATTAAACTAGTGGATCCAAATCAGCCCCTCGCGAAGCAACGCACAGACTGGGGTTTAAGCTTCTGTCACTCCAGCAACCCATCATCTACTTACTGCTTCCCAATGCCTTCCTCTAGGCCCAAACATGGTGAAGTGTTATGTAGTCAACGTTCACATAACACCACTAGAGGAAAAACAACATACAACATATCAAAATACCGAACGAATATCAAATTCACATGACTATTATCAGCATGACTTATCCCATGTCCTCAGGAACAAAAGTAACTACTCACAAGACATAATCATAATCATGAATAGAGGTGTAATGAATAGCATCAAGGATCTGAACATAAACTCTTCCACCAAGTAATCCAACTAGCATCAACTACAAAGAGTAATCAACACTACTAGCAACCTTACAAGTACCAAACGGAGTTGCGAGACGAAGATTGGTTACAAGAGATGAACTAGGGATTGGAGAGGAGATGGTGCTGATGAAGATGTTGATGAAGATGCCTCCCCTCCGACGAGAGGAGTGTTGGTGATGACGGTGGCGATGATTTCCCCCTCCGGGAGGGGAGTTTCCCCGGCAGGATCGTCCTGCCGGAGCTCCAGGTTGGATCTGCTGAAGTTCCGCCTCGTGGCGGCGGCGAAACCACGAAAAAGCTCCGATTGATTTTTTTTTTCCAGACCAAGACGCTTCATATAGCAAAAGAGGCGGGGCTAGTGGGCCTTCAGGCAGCCCACAAGCCTCCCCTGCGCCACCAGGGGATGGTGGCGGTGGGCAAGCTTGTGGAGCCCTGGTGGCCCCCCCTGTGGTAGTTCTTTCGCCCAGTATTTTTTATATATTCCAAAAAAATCCACGTAAATTTTCAGGGCATTTGGAGATGTGCAGAATAGTGGACTAGGATTTGCTCCTTTTCCAGTCCAGAATTCCTGCTGCCTGAATTCTCCCTCTTCAAATAAACCTTGCAAAATAAGAGAGAAAAGGCATAAATATGGTACCACAAGTAATATAACAACCCAAAAAGCAATAAATATCAACATGAAAGCATGATGCAAAATGGACGTATCAATAGGCGGAAGAGGTAGGGTAGACGAGCCATAGGGGGCCCACAAGCCTGCTAGGCGCGGGCCCTCCTGGCCGCGCCTAGGGGGCTTGTGGGGTCCCCTGGTGGCCCCTGCCTTGGTTCTCAAGTCTCGTGCGTATCTTCAGTTGCGGAAAAAATCTTTTCGAAAGTTTTATTCCGTTTGGACACCGTTTAAAATCCTCCTCTGAAAAGGGTCAAAAACACGAAAAAACAGGAAGTGACACTTGTGACATCTCGCGGCGATTCAGATCGCGGTGTGATTCCGATCTAGTGCCGAACCACGGCACCTCTGCGTTCAACACACGTGCAGCCTGGTGACGTCTCCCGCACCTTGATCCATCAAGGAGGAGGGAGAGGTTGGGGAAGATCTCCGGCAGCACGACGGCGTGGTGTCGATGGAGAGACGAGGTCTCCCGACAGGGCTTCGCCAAGCACCGTGGGAGAGGAGGTATAACGGGGGGGGGGGGGGGGCAGGGCTGCGCCGAGGGAGATGGAAAACTGTGTCTCCAACAGCCCAAAGTGCCCACTATATATAGGGGGAGGGAGGGGTTGTGCCCCCTTGACGCCTTGTTCGGTTTCTTCAAAATTGTAGGGGTTTGGAAGGGATTGAGAGGGATTAAATCCCCTACAAGTCAAATTCCACCTCAATCCCTTCCATTCCTCTCCAATCCCCTCCTCGGTGGGATTAACCGAACAAGGCCTGAGGGTTTCCCTCTCCTGGGAGGGGCAGCAGCCCTAGATGGGAGGAGGTGCGGCGGCCATGAGGGGAGGAGGGGTGGCGCACCCTTCTGGTGGGCCTTAGGCCCACCTGCGCTAGGGTTTCCCCCCTCTCCCCTCTTCTTGCGCCATGGGCTGAGTGTGGGGGGCGCACCAGCCCACCTAGGGGCTGGTTCCCTCCCGCACTTGGCCCATCTAGCCTCCCGGGGTGGTGGCCCCCTTCCGGTGGACCCTCGGGGCCACTTCCGGTGGTTCCGGTGGTCCCGGTACGTTACCGGTGACGCTCGAAACACTTCCGGTGTCCAAAACCATCTGTCCTATATATCAATCTTTACCTCCGGACCATTCTGGAGCTCCTCCTGACGTCCGGGATCTCATCCGGGACTTCGAACAAGTTTCAATAACCTCGTATAACAATTCCCTATAACCCTAGCGTCATCGAACCTTAAGTGTGTAGACCCTACGGGTTCGGGAGACAGGCAGACATGACCGAGACACCTCTCCGGCCAATAACCATCAGCGGGGTCTGGATACCCATGGTGGCTCCCACTTGCTCCACGATGATCTTATCGGATGAACCACGATGTCAAGGATTTAATCAATCCCGTATACAATTCCCTTTGTCTGTCGGTATAGAACTTGCCCGAGATTCGATCATCGGTATACCTATACCTTGTTCAATCTCGTTACCGGTAAGTCTCTTTACTCGTTCCGTAGCACGTCATCGTGTGACTAACTCCTTAGTCACATTGAGCTCACGATGATGTTCTACTGAGTGGGCCCAGAGATACCTCTCCGTCACGCGGAGTGACAAATCCCGACCAACCCAACAGACACTTTCAGAGGTACCCGTAGTGCACCTTTATAGTCACCCAGTTACTTTGTGACGTTTGATACACCCAAAGCACTCCTATGGTATCCGGGAGTTGCACAATCTCACGGTCGAAGGAAAATACACTTGACATTAGAAAAGCTTTAGCATACGAACAATACGATCTAGTGCTATGCTTAGGATTGGGTCTCGTCCATCACATCAGTCTCCCAATGATGTGATCCCGTTATCAATGACATCTAATGCCCATGATCAGGAAACCATGATCATCTATTGGTCAACGAGCTAGCCAACTAGAGGCTTGCTAGGGACACATTGTGATCTATTTATTCACACATGTATTACCGTTTCCTGTTAATACAATTATATCATGAACAATAGACGATTATCAGGAACAAGGAAATATGATAATAACCATTTTATTATTGCCTCTAGGGAATATTTCCAACAGTCTCCCACTTGCACTAGAGTCAATAATCTAGTTACCTTGTGATTTATCGAACACCCATAGCATTATGGTGTTGATCATGTTTTGCTCGTGGAAGAGGTTTAGTAAACGGGTCTGCAACATTCAGATCCGTGTGTACTTTACAAATCTCTATTACTCCACTCTCGACATGGTCCTGGATGGAGTTGTAGCGGTGTTTGATGTGCTTTGTCTTCCGGTGAAACCTGAGCTCCTTGGCTATGACAATGGCCCCAGTGTTATCATAGAAGAGTGTCATTGGTCCCGACGCGCTTGGAACCACTCCAAGATCGGTGATGAGCTCCTTCATCCAAATTCCTTCATGAGTTGCTTCTGAAGCAGCTATGTACTCCGCTTCACATGTAGACGCTGCCACAACTTCTTGCTTGCTGCTGCACCAGCTCACTGCCCCACCATTCAAAACATATACGTATCCAGTATGTGACTTAGAGTCATCCGGATCTGTGTCGAACCTAGCATCGACGTAACCCTTTACGACGAGCTCTTCGTCACCTCCATAAACGAGAAAAATTTCCTTAGTCCTCTTCAGGTAATTAAGGATATTCTTGACCGCTGTCCAGTGTTCCATACCGAGATCACTTTGGTACCTCCCTACCAACCTTATGGCAAGGTTTATATCAGGTCTGGTACACAGCATGGCATACATTAGAGAGCCTACAACTGAAGCGTAAGGGACAGTACTCATCTTCTCTCTATCTGCTGTCGTGGTCGGTGACTGAGTCTTACTCAATCTCATACCTTGCAAAACTGGCAAGAACCCTTTCTTTGAGTTTTCCATATTGAACTTCTTCAATATCTTGTCAAGGTATGTACTTTGCGAAAGACCTATGAGGCGTCTCGATCTATCTCTATAGATCTTGATGCCTAATATGTATGCAGCTTCTCCAAGGTCCTTCATTGAAAAACTCTTGTTCAAATAGGCCTTTATGCTCTCCAACATCTCTATATTATTCCCCATCAATAACATGTCATCCACATACAGTATGAGGAAAGCTACAGAGCTCCCACTCACTTTCTTGTACAAACAGGCTTCTCCGTAAACCTGTATGGACCCAAACGCTTTAATCACCTCATTAAAGCGAATGTTCCAACTCCGAGATGCTTGCACAAGCCCATAGATGGAGCGCTGGAGCTTGCACACTTTGTTAGCACCCTTAGGGTTGACAAAACCTTCTGGTTGCATCGTATACAACTCTTCCTTAAGGTTCCCGTTAAGGAACGTTGTTTTGACGTCCATTTGCCAAATTTTATAATCATAAAAGGCGGCAATTGCTAACATGATTCAGACTGATTTCAGCTTCGCTACGGGAGAGAAAGTCTCTTTGTAGTCAATTCCTTGAATTTGTCGAAAACCCTTTGCGACAAGTCGAGCTTTATAAACGGTTACATTACCGTTTGCATCAGTCTTATTCTTGAAGATCCATTTATTTTCTATGGCTCGCCGGTTATCGGGCAAGTCCACCAAAGTCCATACTTTGTTCTCATACATGGATCCTATCTCGGATTTCATAGCTTCAAGCCATTTTTTGGAATCCGGGCCCGCCATTGCTTCTTCATAGTTCGAAGGTTCATCGTTGTCCAACAACATGATTTCCATCACAGGGTTGCCGTACCACTCTGGTGTGGAGCGTGCCCTTGTGGACCTTTGCGGTTCAGTAGTAACTTGATCCGAAGCTTCATGATCATTATCATTAACTTCCTCTTCAGTTGGTGCAGGCGCCACAGGAATAATTTCCCGCGATGCGCTACTTTCCTGTTCGAGAGGGGGTGTGATTACCTCATCAAGTTCTACTTTCCTCCCACTTACTTATTTCTAGAGAAACTCTTTCTCTAGAAAGGATCCGTTCTTGGCAACAAAGGTTTTACCTTCGGATCTAAGATAGAAGGTATACCCAATAGTTTCCTTAGGGTATCCTATGAATACGCATTTCTCTGCTTTGGGTCCGAGCTTTTCTGGTTGAAGTTTCTTCACATAAGCATCGCAGCCCCAAACTTTAAGAAACGACAAATTAGGTTTCTTGCCAAACCATAGTTCATACGGTGTCGTCCCAACGGATTTAGACGGTGCCCTATTTAAAGTGAATGCTGCAGTTTCTAATGCGTATCCCCAAAATGATAGCGGTAAGTCGGTAAGAGACATCATAGATCGTACCATATCTAATAAAGTGCGGTTACGACGTTCACACACTCCGTTGCGTTGCGGTGTGCCACGCGGTGTCAGTTGTGAAACGATTCCACACTTCATTAGGTGTGTGCCAAACTCGTGACTCAAATATTCTCCTCCACGATCACATCGTAGACACTTAATTTTTCTATCACGTTGATTCTCAACCTCACTCTGAAATTCCTTGAACTTTTCAAACGTCTCAGATTTGTGCTTCATCAAGTAGATATACCCATACCTACTCAAATCATCAGTGAGAGTGAGAACATAACGGTAGCCACCGCGAGCTTCAACGTTCATTGGACCACACACATCAGTATGTATTATTTCCAATAAGTCGGTTGCTCTCTCCATTATTCCTGAGAATGGAGTCTTAGTCATCTTGCCCATGAGGCACGGTTCGCGTGTGTCAAATGATTCAAAGTCAAGAGACTCTAATAGTCCATCAGTATAGAGCTTCTTCATGCGCTTAACACCGATATGACCAAGGCGGCAGTGCCACAAGTATGTGGGACTATCATTATCAACTTTACATCTTTTGGTACTCACACTATGAATATGCATAACATCACGATCGAGATTCATCAAGAATAAACCATTCACCAGCGGAGCATGACCATAAAACATATCACTCATATAAATAGAACAATCATTATTCTCTGACTTAAATGAGTAGCCATCTCGCATTAAGCAAGACCCTTATACAATATTCATGCTCAAAGCTGGTACTAAATAACAATTATTATGGTTTAAAACTAATCCTGATGGTAGATGTAGAGGTAGCATGCCGACGGCGATCACATCGACCTTGGAGCCATTCCCGATGCGCATCGTCACCTCGTCCTTGGCCAGTCTCCGCTTATTCCGCAGTTCCTGCTTTGAGTTGCAAATGTGAGCAACAACACCGGTATCAAATACCCAGGAGCTACTACGAGCGCTGGTAAGGTACACATCAATAACATGTATATCACATATACCTTTAACGTTGCCGGCCTTCTTGTCCGCTAAGTATTTGGGGCAGTTCCGCTTCCAGTGACCTTTTCCCTTGCAATAGAAGCACTCAGTCTCAGGCTTGGGTCCATTCTTTTTCTTCTTCCCGGCATGTGGCTTACCGGGCGCGGCAACGGTTTTGCCGTCTTTCTTGAAGTTCTTCTTACCCATGCCCTTCTTGAAACTAGTGGTCTTGTTGACCATCAACACTTGATGCTCTTTCTTGATTTCCACTTCTGCAGACTTGAGCATCGAGTACAACTCGGGAATGGTCTTCTCCATCCCTTGCATGTTGTAGTTCAGCACAAAACCTTCATAGCTTGGTGGGAGAGACTGGAGGATTCTGACAATTATAGCATCATTCGGAAGTTCGACTCCAAGTGAAGTCAGACGACCGTGTAACCCAGACATTTTGAGTATGTGCTCACTGACAGAACTGTTCTCCTCCATCTTACAGCTAAAGAACTTGTCGGAGACTTCATATCTCTCGACACGGGCATGAGCTTGAAAAACCAGTTTCAGCTCTTGTTACATCTCATATGCACCATGTTGCTCAAAACGCCTTTGGAGCCCCGTTTCTAAACTGTATAACATGCCACACCTAACCAGAGAGTAGTCATCACTCCGCGTTTGCCAGACGTTCCGAATGTCCTGGGCTGTTGCGGGAGTGGGAGGGTCACCTAGCGGCGCATCAAGGACATAAGCCTTCTTAGCTGCTTCAAGGATGATCTTCAAGTTGCGAACCCAGTCCGCATAGTTGCTACCATCATCTTTCAGCTTGTTTTTCTCTAGGAATGCGTTGAAATTGAGGTTGACGTTGGCCATCTACAATATTTATAAAGACAACTTTTAGACTAAGTTCATGACAATTAAGCTCATTTAATCAAATTAAGTATGAACTCCCACTTAAATCGACATCCCTCTAGTCATCTAAGTTATACATGATCCATGTTGACTAACCCGTGTCCGATCATCACGTGAGACGGACTAGTCACCATGGTGAGCAACTTCATGCTGATCGTATTCAACCATACGACTCATGTTCGACCTTTCGGTCTCTTGTATTCGAGGTCATGTCTGTACATGCTAAGCTCGTCGAGTCAACCTAGGTGTTTTGTGTCTGTAAATCTGGCTTACACCCGTTGTATGCGAACGTTAGAATCTATCACACCCGATCATCACGTGGTGCTTCGAGACAACGATCCTTTGCAACGTGCACACTTAGGGGAATACGTTCTCGAAATTTTAAGAGGGATCATCTTATTATGCTACCGTCTTCTAAGCAGTAAGATGAAAAACATGATAAACATCACAATGCAATCATATAGTGACATGATATGGCCATTATCATCTTTTCTCTTTCGATCTCCATCTTCGGGCATCGCATGATCATCATTGTCACCGGCGTGACACCATGATCTCAATCATCATGATCTCCATCATCGTGTCTCCGTGAAGTCGTCATGCCAACTACTACTATCACTACTACTATAGATAATCGTTAGCAATGAAGTAAAAGTAGTAAGCACATGGCGTTTCATCTCATACAATAAATTAAGACAACTCCTATGGCTCCTGCCAGTTGTCATACTCATTGACATGCAAGTCGTGAAACCTATTACAATAACATGATCATCTCATACATCATACATGCAACATCACAACTTTGGCCATATCACATCAAATGTCAAGCCGTGAAAAAACAAGTTAGACGTCCTCTAATTGTTGTTGCAAGTTTTACGTGGCTGATTTGGGTTTCTAGCAAGAACGCTTTCTTACCTACGTGACAGCCACAACAATGATATGCCAAAGCTATTTGCCCTTCATAAGGACCCATTTCATCAAATCCAATCCGACTAGTGTAGGAGAGACGTACACCCTCTAGCCACCTTTATGCACGGTGTGCATGTATGCCGGTGGAACCAGTCTCACGTAAGCGTACGTGTAATGTCGGACCAGGCCGCTTCATCCCACAATACCACCGATAAAGAATAAGACTAGTAGCGGCAAGCAATTGACAAATCATCGCCCACAACCTTTTGTGTTCTACTCGTGCATAGAATCTATGCATAGAAAACCTGGCTCGGATGCCACTGTTGGGTAACGTAGCATAAATTCAAAATTTTCCTACGCCATATTCAGATCTTCCTATGTAGAGACCAGCAACGAGAAAGGGCTGAGTGCATCTTCATACCTTTGAAGATCGCTAAGCGGAAGTGTTGCTAGAACGCGGTTGATGGAGTCGTACTCGCGGCAATTCAAATCGCGGTGTGATTCCGATCTAGTGCCGAACCACGACACCTCCGCGTTCAACACACGTGCAGCCCGGTGACGTCTCCCGCACCTTGATCCAGCAAGGAGGAGGGAGAGGTTGGGGAAGATCTCCGGCAGCACGACGGCATGGTGTCGATGGAGAGACGAGGTCTCCCGGCAGGGCTTCGCCAAGCAGTGTGGGAGAGGAGGAAGAAGGGGGGGCAGGGCTGCGCCGAGGGAGATGGAAAACTGTGTCTCCAACAGCCCAAAGTGCCCACTATATATAGGGGGAGGGAGGGGATGCGCCCCCTTGAGGGTTTCCCTCTCCTGAGAGGGGCGGCAGCCCTAGATGGGAGGAGGTACGGCGGCCAGGATGGGAGGAGGGGTGGCGCACCCTTCTAGTGAGCCTTAGGCCCACCTGCGCTAGGGTCTCCCCTCTCTCCCCTTTTCTTACGCCATGGGCTGAGTGTGGGGGCGCACCAGCCCACCTAGGGGCTGGTTCCCTCCTGCACTTGGCCCATCTAGCCTCCCGGGGTGGTGGCCCCCTTCCGGTGGACCCCCGGGGCCACTTCCGGTGGTCCCGGTACGTTACCGGCGACGCCCGAAACACTTCCGCTGTCCAAAACCATCCGTCCTATATATCAATCTTTACCTCCGGACCATTTAGGAGCTCCTCGTGACATCCGGGATCTCATCCAGGACTCCGAACATCTTTCGATAACCTCATATAACAATTCCCTATAACCCTAGCATCATCGAACCTTAAGTGTGTTGACCATACGGGTTCGGGAGACAGGCAGACATGACCGAGACACCTCTCCGGCCAATAACCATCAGCGGGGTATGGATACCCTTGGTGGCTCCCACTTGCTCCACGATGATCTTATCGGATGAACCACGATGTCAAGGATTCAATCAATCCCGTATACAATTCCCTTTGTCTGTCCGTATAGAACTTGCCCGAGATTCGATCGTCGGTATACCTATACCTTGTTCAATCTCGTTACCGGTAAGTCTCTTTACTCGTTCCGTAGCACGTCATCGTGTGACTAACTCCTTAGTCACATTGAGCTCATGATGATGTTCTACCGAGTGGGCCCAGAGATACCTCTCTGTCACGCGGAGTGACAAATCCGATCTCGATTCGTACTAACCCAACAGACACTTTCAGAGGTACCCGTAGTGCACCTTTATAGTCACCCAGTTACGTTGTGAAGTTTGATACACCCAAAGCACTCCTACGGTATCCGGGAGTTGCACAATCTCACGGTCGAAGGAAAAGACACTTGACATTAGAAAAGCTTTAGCATACGATAAAACGATCTAGTGCTATGCTTAGGATTGGGTCTCGTCCATCACGTCATTCTCCCAAGGATGTGATCCCGTTATCAATTCCATCTAATGCCCATGACCAGGAAACCATGATCATCTATTGATCAACGAGCTAGCCAACTAGAGGCTTGCTAGGGACACATTGTGATATGTTTATTCACACATGTATTATCGTTTCCTGTTAATACACTTATGAACAATAGACGATTATCATTTTATTATTTGTGCGTTTCCTGTTAATACACTTATGAACAATAGGAAATATGATAATAACCATTTTATTATTGCCTCTAGGGCATATTTCCAACAGAAGGCATATGGTGGTTTGTGCATCGGCGAAAATTGCGCCATACTAGAGAGGCTAGCAATGGTGGAAGGTGAAAGTGCATCTATACCATGGACTCACATTAGTCATGAAGAACTCACATACTTATTGCGAAAGTCTTTATTAGTAATCGAAACAAAGTGCTAAACACATACTCCTAGGGGAAGGGTTGGTAGGTGTTAACCATCGCGCGGTCCCGACCGCAACACAAAGGATGACAATCAATAGATCAATTATGCTCCGACTTCCTAACATAGCGGTTCACCATGCGTGTATGTTACGGTAATCACTAACTTCAACACAAGTATTAATAGATTCACAACACCCTACTAACATAACTCTCAATATTACCAAATCCACGTCTCAAAACTAATTGAGAGGAATCAAACTTCTCTTTCTACTCAATGCACATGAAGATGGAAGTTTTTGTATACTCTTTGGGTACCTTTCACCTTTGGGACTATTTTCATAGCATAAGCCAACTACCAAGTCACGCACCCCCGTGCTCTAAAAGATCTAAGTGAAGCACATAGAGCAAAAATTATCTAGCTCAAAAGATA
This sequence comes from Hordeum vulgare subsp. vulgare, assembly GCF_904849725.1. Lineage (NCBI taxonomy): Eukaryota > Viridiplantae > Streptophyta > Magnoliopsida > Poales > Poaceae > Hordeum > Hordeum vulgare. Next base: position 547,260,922 of record NC_058521.1, on the reverse strand, counting down.
TAAGTGAAGCACGATGAGCATTCTAGCAAATTCACGATGAGTGCATGTCTCTCTCAAAAGGTGTGAAGCAAGGATGATTGTGACACAACAAAAAGAAAAGACTCCTACGATACAAGACGCTCCAAGCAAAACACATATCATGTGGTGAATTAAAGTATAGCTCCAAGTAATGTTACTGATGGATTGAAGGCGAAAGAGGGGATGCCTTCCCGGGGCATCCCCAAGCTTAGGCTTTTTGGTGTCCTTGAATTTGGCTTGGGATGCCTTGGGTATCCCCAAGCTTGAGCTCTTTCCACTCTTTATTCCTTTGTCCATGAGAACATCACCCAAAACTTGAAAACTTCACAACACAAAACTTAAACACAAACTCGTGATATCATTAGCACAAGAAAACAAACTACCACCTCTTTAGGTACTGTAGCAATCTTGATTTATATTTATATTGGTGTTAGATTATTGTATTCTCACTTTTCCATGGATAGTACCCCCCAATACTATCCATAGTTTCATCAAAACAAGTAACCAACTCAAGAAAAACGGAATCTGTCAAAAACAGACCAGTCTGTAGCAATGTGTATACTTCGTATACTTCGGGTACCTCAAAAATTCTGGAAACTTACGAATGCGTGGGAAAATGGCATATCAACCAGAAGCAAAAAGAATCAACTCAAAATTTATTTCTGAATAAAAATAAAAAATAATCTCATGAGCGAAAAGTTTCTGTCTTTTTCCAGCAGGATCAAACAACCATCACCAAGACTAGTCATAAAGGTTTTGCTTGGCTCAAACACAAAAAGAAACACAAAAGACACAATCATAACAGAATTATGATGGTGTGGAGGCAAAAAAACAGAAATAAAAAGATAAATTCATTAGGTTGCCTCCCAACAAGCGCTATTGTTTAATGCCCTTAGCTAGGCATTGATAATTCAATGATGCTCACATAAAAGATAGCAATCGGACATGAAGAGAGCATCATGAAACATGTGACAAACATATCTAAGTCTAATATACTTCCTATGCATAGGCATTTTATAGGAAAACAAATTGGCAAGACAACCAATAGTTACCAAATGCAAGGAAGAAGAAAGAGACAATAGCAATCTCAACATAACGAGAGGTAATTTGGTAACATGAAAGTTTCTACCACAATATTTTCCTCTCTCATAGCAATTACATGTGGGATCATAATCAAATTCAACAATATAGCTATCACAAAGGATATTCTTTTCATGACCCACATGCATGCAAAGTTGGCGCTCTTCAAAAATAGTGGGATTATCATCAACTAAAGTCATGACTTCTCCAAACCCACTTTCAAAATTATTGCAAATATCATATTCATCATGAGGCTTAAACAAATTTTCAAGATCATAAGAAAAACCATTACCCCAATCATGATCATTGCAACAAGTAGTGGACATAGCAAAACTAGCATCCCCAAGCTTAGGGTTTTGCATATTTTTAGCATGATTGTCACTAATAGAATTTACAGTGAAACCATTGCAATCATGCTTTTCATTCAAGGAGCCCTCGTGAATCACTTCACAAATTTCTTCATCACGATTTTCAGATTCACGCATCTCAAGCATGTCACATCCCTGACACCTTAAGCAAGTTAGTCTTGTGCTCATGCCTTCTTTGCATTGCATCTAAGAAATCTTCAACAAGAACAAAGAAAGAGGTGAAGGAAAAACTCAAACCCTAACCACTTCTTCAAATAAAGGAAATCTCAAAACTAGTTAAAACCAATGAACCCAAAATGGCCTCAAGAAAAGTTCAAACTTTCTGATAAATTATGAAAGTAAATGAGCAATGAAGAACACCATTTTCTTGACACTTTAAGCATTTTAAATAAATGCAAAAACCTACTCGTTTCAAGTTTTAAATTGGAAATCAGAAACTTTAAATTTTCAAAACTGAAAACTTTGGAAATGGTTGGAAATATTCCAACAAATATTCTAGGATGCTCAACATAGTTTTTCCAATTTATTTGGGAGTTGAAATAAATAGAAAATCAGTGAAATAGCAAAACAGAAACAAAAACAGAAAGAAAATGAAAAATCCTTACCTGTTGCCTAACCTGGCCCGGCCCAGCAATTCCTGTCGTCTTCCTCCCCCGCCAGTGGGCAGCAGGAGGTGGCCGCCGCGTACTCCGACGCGGCCACGCACCTGTGCGCCTGCCTGGCCGCTGTCTCGCGCTCGCAAGCCCGGGGATAATCTCCCCGAGCCCGTGGCTATCCATTCCCAGCGCCAGATCCCCCCTCCTCTCAGATCTCTCCTCCCTCCTTCTGCCGCCATTGGAGCCCGAGCAGAGCTCGAGCTCGCCGTCGATCTAGCCGACCCTTCTCCCTCCTGAGCCACGCAGTAGGTTCGCCGCACCTCCCTGAAGCTTCCTAGCCCCGAGCCCGACGCTGAGGTGCAGTGAAACGACGAGCAGCTGTCGTCTTCTTCCTCGGGTCAGCGAAGATCGCCGTCGACGTTCTCCCTCTCCAGGCCGTCCCCGAGCAAACTAGCGCCACCACTGCACTCCCCGTGAGCATGCGGTCATTTCCCCTAAGCTCTCCCCGTCGATCCCCTCCTCTAGTCTTAGTTCCATCGGAGCCCGACGAGGACCGCCGCTGCAGCTCGTCGCCGGTAGCCCTCCGGTGACGGGTTGGTCCGTCTGAGGCCACCAACAGCCTGAGGGCATCATGTTCATGCGCTAGGTGCCCAGCCCCGCGCGCTTTGACCCCGTATTCGATGGCTTCGACGATGGCCGAACCTGGTCGCCGCCAAGCTCGTCGCCGGCGTTGATTCCGGCCACCCCAGCCCCTGGGACTTGTCCCATCGTGCGCGCCATCGAGTGGCCGTTCCTCTGGTGCTCTCCGCGCCGAGTTTGGCCCTCTGTGCGCCATTTCCGATGCCCCCCCCCCGACGTTCTGGTGCTCACCGGAAGCTCCCCGCCGGCGAGGACGACCTCGCCGTCGGTGGATCTCAGCTGGCCTGAGCCACTGACGGGTGGGCCAGCCTCTGGATAGTTTAGAAATAATAAAAATAAATCAGATAAATTAATAAGACACTGACATGTGGGTCCAGTAAGATTAATCAGCTAATTAAGTTTAATCTTAATCTAAAACTGACCAAAGACACTGACCAGTGGGTCCCACTGGTCAGGTTTGACTTTCAACGGCTAGTTGGACCTGCTGATGTCATGCTGATGCAGTAAAAGTATTTTCCAGTATAAAAATAATTCCAGAAATGTTTAAAACTTCAAAAATTCATAGAAATTAATCTGTAACTCCAATGAAAATAATTTATATATGAAAAAGTATCAGAAAAATTAAAGGAATCTCAATATGTTATTTTCAATCATGTTTGAAAAAGTTACAGAACCCAAACATGTAGATTAATGAATAAGTCAATTCTTATAATTACTTTATAAATGGAATATGAAAAGTATTTAAATTTCTTTTTGTTTGACATGATCAAACATTGTTCTAATAACAAACCAGTACCTTAACATGACATCTCATGCATGCTAACATCAAGTTGATCTGAGCATCAGGTCGAATCAATTAAATCGGTATCCGAGAATACCTTGTTTGAATTGATATTTGAATGTGATTCAAATCAACTTCAAACCTAATACATGTAGATTATATTAGTTTATCACCTGGCATTCTCATGCCATGCTCATGCATCATCTTGTTTGCATATGATTGTTATTGATTATTGCCATTCATTTCGGTAGGCTCCGCACCCCCGGATTCCACCGAATATCCTTCTGACGGATATTGTCCCCCCTGTGAGTAACAAGGCAAGCAACCATTTTGATCATCCCGACAAATCCCATGTTCTTGCTCCTGCACTTGTTTATTGCATTAGGATCAAATGCTTCAACTGCTTTTGCCACGTTAGTTGAACCCACTTCCTTTGCATGACCTATCCTTGTCACAGTAAATAGCCGAAACTTGCAACCTAGCATACCTGGTAGTTTCTTGAGCCATGATGTGCCTTATCCTGCTATGCATGCTATGCCTAGAGTTGTGTATGGTCTGTCATCTGGGAGATGAACAGAATTGTGAGAATGCGTCCAGTAAGCAAAGGTTGTGTGTTGAATCTGATTTGGTAAAGGTACCGGTGAAAGGCTGTGTAGGAGTACATGGCGGGTTGTTTCATTGGAACCGTCCTTAGGAACTGAGTTCCATGTATGTAATCCAAGACTAGATACTACCACATGCTGGGACCTGAAATATGACCCCACTCGGCCTATTAATCGCTTAGTACTCGGTCCAGGAGTTGCAAGTAGTTTCTGGTGTTTATAGTAATGCTGGAGGTCGTGCATGGTGCTGACCTGAGAGGTGGGACGTGATGCGGTAGGCAGTGGCACGGTGTACCAAGTGGCACCCGGATGGTGGGCTTGGGAACCCTGCGCACATCGTTTGAGGCCGTGGCGGAAACCTCAGCCGGACTTCCGTACGGGTTACTCTCAGATAGGCGATAAACCTGGACTAGGTACTAGTGTGGTTAACGGTCGTGGCCGACTCCCTCGCTGGGCTTCCGCTTGAAGGTTGCCGAGGTGCATGACGTGCACATGGCGATAAGTGGCGAGAGCGTGTGTGACGAAGTACACCCCTGCAGGGTTATGATCTATTCGAATAGCCGCGTCCGCGGATATGGACTACTTGGAGACATATGTTGTTCATAGATAACTTAAATGGCTACTCATAAAATTGTCAAGATAAGCGTGAGTGTCGTGGACGGCATTTCCGTATGGAGACGAAATGATTCCACGATGGTGTTGTTGGGGAACGTCGCATGGGAAACAAAAAATTTCCTACGCGCACGAAGACCTATCATGGTGATGTCCATCTACGAGAGGGGATGAGTGATCTATGTACCCTTGTAGATCGTACAGCAGAAGCGTTAGAGAACGCGGTTGATGTAGTGGAACGTCCTCACGTCCCTCGATCCGCCCCGCGAAAAATCCCGCGATCAGTCCCACGATCTAGTACCGAACGGACGGCACCTCCGCGTTCAGCACACGTATAGCTCGACGATGATCTCGGCCTTCTTGATCCAGCAAGAGAGACGAAGAGGTAGAAGAGTTCTCCGGCAGCGTGACGGCGCTCCAGAGGTTGGTGATGACCTTGTCTCAGCAGGGCTCCGCCCGAGCTCCGCAGAAACGCGATCTAGAGGAAAAACTGTGGAGGTGTGTGGTCGGGCTGCCGTGAAAAAGTCGTCTCAAATCAGCCCTAAAACCTCCGTATATATAGGTGGGAGGGAGGGGACCTTGCCTTGGGGCTAAAGGAGCCCCAAGGGGGTCGTCCGAGTCCAAGGGGGAGGACTCTCCCCCCCAAACCGAGTTGGACTAGGTTTGGTGGGAGGGAGTCCCCCTTCCTTCCCACCTCCTCCCTTTTTTTTCTTTCTCTCTTGATTTTCTTCTCCTTGGCGCATAGAGCCTTTTGGGCTGTCCCACCAACCCAGTAGGGGCTGGTGTGCCACCCTCAAGGCCTATGGGCTTCCCCGGGGTGGGTTGCCCCCCCCGGTGAACTCCCGGAACCCATTCGTCATTCCCGGTACATTCCCGGTAACTCCGAAAACCTTCCGGTAATCAAATGAGGTCATCCAATATATCAATCTTCGTTTCCGGACCATTCCGGAAACCCTCGTGACGTCCGTGATCTCATCCGGGACTCCGAACAACATTTGGTAACCAACCATATAACTCTAATACGCATAAAACAACGTCGAACCTTAAGTGTGCAGACCCTGCGGGTTCGAGAACTATGTAGACATGACCCGAGAGACTCCTCGGTCAATATCCAATACCGGGACCTGGATGCCCATATTGGATCCTACATATTCTATGAAGATCTTATCGTTTGAACCTCAGTGCCAAGGATTCATATAATCCCGTATGTCATTCCCTTTGTCCTTCGGTATGTTACTTGCCCGAGATTCGATCGTCAGTATCCGTATACCTATTTCAATCTCGTTTACCGGCAAGTCTCTTTACTCGTTCCGTAATACAAGATCCCGCAACTTACATTAAGTTACATTGCTTGCAAGGCTTGTGTGTGATGTTGTATTACCGAGTGGGCCCCGAGATACCTCTCCGTCACACGGAGTGACAAATCCCAGTCTTGATCCATACTAACTCAACTAACACCTTCGGAGATACCTGTAGAGCATCTTTATAGTCACCCAGTTACGTTGCGACGTTTGATACACACAAAGCATTCCTCCGGTGTCAGTGAGTTATATGATCTCATGGTCATAGGAATAAATACTTGACACGCAGAAAACAGTAGCAACAAAATGACACGATCAACATGCTACGTCTATTAGTTTGGGTCTAGTCCATCACGTGATTCTCCTAATGACGTGATCCAGTTTATCAAGCAACAACACCTTGTTCATAATCAGAAGACACTGACTATCTTTGATCAACTGGCTAGCCAACTAGAGGCTTGCTAGGGATGGTGTTTTGTCTATGTATCCACACATGTAAATGAGTCTTCATTCAATACAATTATAGCATGGATAATAAACGATTATCTTGATACATGAATTATAATAATAACTATATTTATTATTGCCTCTAGGGCATAATTCCAACAGTCTCCCACTTGCACTAGAGTCAATAATCCAGCCCTCACATCACCATGTGAATTACATTGTAATAAATCTAACACCCATACAGTTCTGGTGTTGATCATGTTTTGGCCGTGGAAGAGGTTTAGTCAGCGGGTCTGCTACATTCAGATCCGTGTGCACTTTGCATATATTTACGTCCTCTTCCTCGATGTAGTCGCGAATGAGGTTGAAGCGTCGTTTGATGTGTCTGGTTTTCTTGTGAAACCGTGGTTCCTTTGCTATGGCAATGGCACCAGTGTTGTCACAAAACAAGGTTATTGTATTCAGTGCGCTTGGCACCACTCCAAGATCCGTCATGAACTGCTTCATCCAGACACCTTCCTTAGCCGCCTCCGAGGCAGCCATGTACTCCGCTTCACATGTAGAATCTGCTACGACGGTTTGCTTGGAACTGCACCAGCTTACTGCACCCCCATTAAGAGTAAATACGTATCCGGTTTGCGACTTAGAGTCGTCCGGATCTGTGTCAAAGCTTGCATCGACGTAACCTTTTACGGCGAGCTCTTCGTCACCTACATATACGAGAAACATCTCCTTAGTCCTTTTCAGGTACTTCAGGATATTCTTGACCGCTCTCCAGTGATCCACTCCTGGATTACTCTGGAACCTACCTGCCATACTTATGGCGAGGCTAACATCCGGTCTAGTGCACAGCATTGCATACATGATAGAACCTATGGCTGAAGCATAGGGGACGGAGCGCATATGCTCTCTATCTTCATCAGTTGCTGGGCACTGAGTCTTACTCAATTTCGTACCTTCTAGAACTGGCAAGAACCCTTTCTTGGACTGTTCCATTTTGAACCTCTTCAAAACTTTATCAAGGTATGTGCTTTGTGAAAGTCCTATCAGGCGTTTTGATCTATCTCTATAGATCTTAATGCCTAGAATGCAAGCAGCTTCTCCTAGGTCCTTCATAGAGAAACTTTTATTCAAGTAACCTTTTATGCTCTCCAAAAACTCTACGTTGTTTCCAATCAGTAATATGTCATCCACATATAATATTAGAAACGCCACAGAGCTCCCACTCACTTTCTTGTAAATACAAGATTCTCCAACCACTTGTATAAACCCAAATGCTTTGATCACCTCATCAAAGCGTTTGTTCCAACTCCGAGATGCTTGCACCAGTCCATAAATGGATCGCTGGAGCTTGCACACCTTGTTAGCATTCTTAGGATCGACAAAACCTTCGGGTTGTATCATATACAACTCTTCCTTAAGGAAACCGTTAAGGAACGCCGTTTTGACATCCATCTGCCAGATTTCATAATCGAAAAATGCAGCTATTGCTAACATGATTCTGACGGACTTAAGCATCGCTACAGGCGAGAAAGTCTCATCGTAGTCAACTCCTGGAACTTGTGAAAAACCCTTTGCCACAAGTCGAGCTTTATAAACGGTCACATTGCCGTCAGCGTCCGTCTTCTTCTTAAAGATCCATTTGTTCTGAATAGCCTTGCGGCCCTCAGGTAGTATCTCCAAAGTCCACACTTTGTTCTCATACATGGATCCTATCTCAGATTTCATGGCTTCTAGCCATTTGTTGGAATCTGGCCCCACCATTGCTTCTTCATAATTTGCAGGTTCATTGTTGTCTAACAACATGATTGACAAGACGGGATTACCGTACCACTCTGGCGCAGCACGTGATCTCGTCGACCTGCGTGGTTCAACAGAAACTTGAACTGGAGTTTCATGATCATCATCATTAACTTCCTCCTCAACTGGCGTCGCAACGACAGAGGTTTCCCCCTACCCTGCGCCACCATCCAGAGGGATGAGAGGTTCGACAACCTCATCAAGTTCTATCCTCCTCCCACTCAATTCTCTCGAGAGAAACTCTTTCTCGAAAAAAGCTCCATTTTTAGCAACAAACACTTTGCCCTCGGATTTGAGATAGAAGGTGTACCCAATTGTCTCTTTTGGGTAACCGATGAAGATGCACTTTTCCGCTTTGGGTTCCAGCTTTTCAGGCTGAAGCTTTTTGACATAAGCATCACATCCCCAAACTTTAAGAAACGACAACTTTGGTCTTTTGCCATACCACAGTTCGTATGGTGTCATCTCAACGGATTTTGATGGTGCCCTATTTAAAGTGAATGCAGCTGTTTCTAATGCATAACCCCAAAACGATAACGGCAAATCAGTAAGAGACATCATAGATTGCACCATCTCTAATAAAGTACGATTACGACGTTCGGACACACCATTACGCTGTGGTGTTCCAGGCGGTGTCAACTGCGAAACAATTCCACATTGTCTTAAGTGATCACCAAACTCGAAACTCAGATATTCACCCCCACAATCAGACCGTAGGAACTTGATCTTCTTGTTACGATGATTTTCCACTTCACTCTGAAATTGCTTGAACTTTTCAAATGTTTCAGACTTGTGCTTCATCAAGTAGACATAACCATATCTACTCAAATCGTCAGTGAAGGTGAGAAAATAACGATATCCGCCGCGTGCCTCCACGCTCATCGGACCACACACATCGGTATGTATGATTTCCAATAAGTCACTTGCACGCTCCATTGTTCCGGAGAACGGAGTCTTAGTCATCTTGCCCATGAGACATGGTTCGCACGTGTCAAGTGAATCAAAGTCAAGTGACTCCAAAAGTCCACCAGCATGGAGTTTCTTCATGCGCTTTACACCAATATGACCTAAGCGGCAGTGCCACAAAAATATGGTGCTATCATTGTTTACTCTAACTCTTTTGGTCTCAATGTTATGTATATGCGTATCGCTATCAAGATTCAATATGAACAATCCTCTCACATTCGGTGCATGACCATAAAACATGTTACTCATAGAAATAGAACAACCATTATTCTCTGACTTAAAAGAGTAACCGTCTCGCAATAAACAAGATCCAGATATAATGTTCATGCTCAACGGAGGCACTAAATAACAATGATTTAAGTTCATCACTAATCCCGACGGTAGCTGAAGTGACACTGTGCCGACGGCGATTGCATCAACCTTGGAACCATTTCCCACGCGCATCGTCACTTCATCTTTCGCCAGCCTTCGTCTATTCCGCAGTTCCCGTTTCGAGTTGCAAATATGAGCAACAGAACCGGTATCAAATACCCAGGCACTACTACGACAGCCGGTTAAGTACACATCAATAACATGTATATCAAATATACCTGATTTTTCTTTGCCCGCCTTCTTATCTGCCAGATACTTGGGGCAATTGCGCTTCTAGTGACCCATACCCTTGCAATAGTAACACTCCGTTTCAGGCTTAGGTCCAGCTTTGGGTTTCTTCGGCGGATTGGCAACACGCTTGCCGCTCTTCTTCGAATTGCCCTTCTTGCCTTTGCCGTTTCTCTTGAAACTAGTGGTCTTATTCACCATCAACACTTGATGCTCTTTACGGAGTTCAGACTCTGCGACTTTCAACATCGCAAACAACTCGCCGGGAGACTTGTTCATCCCTTGCATGTTGTAGTTCAACACAAAGCCTTTATAGCTTGGCGGCAGTGATTGAAGGATTCTGTCAGTGATAGCCTCTTGCGGGAGTTCAATCCCCAGCTCAGCTAGACGGTTCGAGTACCCAGACATTTTGAGCACATGTTCACTGACAGACGAGTTTTCCTCCATCTTGCAAGCATAGAATTTATCGGAGTTCTCATACCTCTCGATCCGGGCGTTCTTCTGAAAGATAAACTTCAACTCCTGGAACATCTCAAATGCTCCATGACGCTCAAAGCGACGTTGAAGTCCCGGTTCTAAGCCATACAAGACTGCACATTGAACTATTGAGTAGTCCTCCTTACGTGCTAACCAAGCGTTCTTAACATCCTGATCAGCCGTAGCGGGTGGTTCATCTCCTAGCGCAGCATTAAGGACATAATCCTTCTTCCCAGCTTGTAAGATTAGCTTAAGATTACGAGCCCAGTCTACAAAGTTGCTTCCATCATCTTTCAACTTAGCTTTCTCTAGGAACGTATTAAAATTCAGGATGACTGTCGCGTGAGCCATGATCTACAACACAAATATATTCAAAGTGGACTTAGACTATGTTCAAGATAATTAGAGTTTAACTTAATCAAATTATATGCTAAACTCCCACTCAAAAAGTACATCTCTCTAGTCATTTGAGTGGTTCATGATCCACTTACACTATCCCAAGTCTGATGATCACGTGAGTTGAGTATAGTTTCAGTGGTAAGCATCCCTATGCTAATCATATCATCTATATGATTCATGATCGACCTTTTGGTCTCATGTGTTCCGAGGCCATGTCCGCCCATGCTAGGCTCATCAAGCTTAACCCGAGTGTTCCGCGTGCGCAACTGTTTTGCACCCGTTGTATGTGAACGTTGAGTCTATCACACCCGATCATCGCGTGGTGTCTCGAAACGACGAACTGTAGCAACGGTGCACAGTCGGGGAGGACACAATTTCGTCTTGAAATTTTAGTGAGAGATCACCTCATAATGCTACCGTCGTTCTAAGAAAAATAAGGTGCATAAAAGGATTAACATCACATGCAATTCATAAGTGACATGATATGGCCATCATCACGTGCTTCTTGATCTCCATCACCAAAGCACCTGGCACGATCTTCTTGTCACCGGCGCCACACCATGATCATCCATCAACGTGTTGCCATCGGGGTTGTCGTGCTACTCATGCTATTACTACCAAAGCAACATCCTAGCAAAATAGTAAACGCATCTGCAAGCACAAACGTTAGTATAAAGACAACCCTATGGCTCCTGCCGGTTTCCGTACCATCGACGTGCAAGTCGATATTTCTATTACAACATGATCATCTCATACATCCAATATATCACATCACATCGTTGGCCATATCACATCACAAGCATACCCTGCAAAAACAAGTTAGACGTCCTCTAATTATGTTGTTGCATGTTTTACATGGTGACCAAGGGTATCTAGTAGGATCGCATCTTACTTACGCAAACACCACAACGGAGATATATGAGTTGCTATTTAACCTCATCCAAGGACCTCCTCGGTCAAATCCGATTCAACTAAAGTTGGAGAAACCGACACTTGCCAGTCATCTTTGAGCAAAGGGGGTTACTCGTAACGATGAAACCAGTCTCTCGTAAGCGTACGAGTAATGTCGGTCCAAGCCGCTTCAATCCAACAATACCGCGGAATCAAGAAAAGACTAAGGAGGGCAGAAAAACGCACATCACCGCCCATAAAAACTTTTGTGTTCTACTCGAGAAGACATCTACGCATGAACCTAGCTCATGATGCCACTGTTGGGGAACGTCGCATGGGAAACAATAATTTTCCTACGCGCACAAAGACCTATCATGGTGATGTCCATCTACGAGAGGGGATGAGTGATCTACGTACCCTTGTAGATCGTACAGCAGAAGCGTTAGAGAACGCGGTTGATGTAGTGGAACGTCCTCACGTCCCTCGATCCGCCCCGCGATCAGTCCCACGATCTAGTACCGAACGGACGGCACCTCCGCGTTCAGCACACGTACAGCTCGACGATGATCTCGGCCTTCTTGATCCAGCAAGAGAGACGGAGAGGTAGAAGAGTTCTCCGGCAGCGTGACGGTGCTCCGGAGGTTGGTGATGACCTTGTCTCAGCAGGGCTCCGCCCGAGCTCCGCAGAAACGCGATCTAGAGGAAAAACTGTGGAGGTATGTGGTCGGGCTGCCGTGAAAAAGCCGTCTCAAATCAGCCCTAAAACCTCTGTATATATAGGTGGGAGGGAGGGGACCTTGCCTTGGGGCTCAAGGAGCCCCAAGGGGGTCAGCCGAGTCCAAGGGGGAGGACTCTCCCCCCCAAACCGAGTTGGACTAGGTTTGGTGGGAGGGAGTCCCCCTTCCTTCCCACCTCCTCCCTTTTTTTTCTTTCTCTCTTGATTTTCTTCTCCTTGGCGCATAGAGCCTTTTGGGCTGCCCACCAGCCCACTAAGGGCTGGTGTGCCACCCTCAACGCCTATGGGCTTCCCCGGGGTGGGTTGCCCCCCCCCCCCCCCCGGTGAACTCCCGGAACCCATTCGTCATTCCCGGTACATTCCCGGTAACTCCGAAAACCTTCCGGTAATCAAATGAGGTCATCCTATATATGAATCTTCGTTTCCGGACCATTCCGGAAACCCTCGTGACATCCGTGATCTCATCCGGGACTCCGAACAACATTCGGTAACCAACCATATAACTCTAATACGCATAAAACAACGTCGAACCTTAAGTGTGCAGACCCTGCGGGTTCGAGAACTATGTAGACATGACCCGAGAGACTCCTCGGTCAATATCCAATAGCGGGACCTGGATGCCCATATTGGATCCTACATATTCTACGAAGATCTTATCGTTTGAACCTCAGTGCCAAGGATTCATATAATCCCGTATGTCATTCCCTTTGTCCTTCGGTATGTTACTTGCCCGAGATTCGATCGTCAGTATCCGTATACCTATTTCAATCTCGTTTACCGGCAAGTCTCTTTACTCGTTCCGTAATACAAGATATCGCAACTTACATTAAGTTACATTGCTTGCAAGGCTTGTGTGTGATGTTGTATTACCGAGTGGGCCCCGAGATACCTCTCCGTCACACGGAGTGACAAATCCCAGTCTTGATCCATACTAACTCAACTAACACCTTCGGAGATACCTGTAGAGCATCTTTATAGTCACCCAGTTACGTTGCGACGTTTGATACACACAAAGCATTCCTCCGGTGTCAGTGAGTTATATGATCTCATGGTCATAGGAATAAATACTTGACACGCAGAAAACAGTAGCAACAAAATGACACGATCAACATGCTACGTCTATTAGTTTGGGTCTAGTCCATCACGTGATTCTCCTAATGACGTGATCCAGTTTATCAAGCAACAACACCTTGTTCATAATCAGAAGACACTGACTATCTTTGATCAACTGGCTAGCCAACTAGAGGCTTGCTAGGGATGGTGTTTTGTCTATGTATCCACACATGTAAAAGAGTCTTCATTCAATACAATTATAGCATGGATAATAAACGATTATCTTGATACCGGAATTATAATAATAACTATATTTATAATTGCCTCTAGGGCATAATTCCAACAGTATTGTTGTGGTGTTAGTGGACTCGTGTGCGAGAAATCAAGTTGTCAAAATTATTTAAAAATGCAAGTTGTCTAGGCACGAGTCAAATGTTGGCTTTCCGCATGAAACCCCACAATACCTTTTGATACTTTGCATGAGTAGATAGTTATCCTAAAGTCTTGCTGAGTACCTTCGTACTCATGTTTTCTTAATAAATGTTGCAGAGGTTGGTAATGACCCTAATGGAGGGTTCTTCGTAGACATCGACGACGACGAGTAGCTGGTGTCCCAGCTACGATCTGGACCTACGTTGGGTCTGTAGTATAGTCAGGCCATGTGCCTTCTAGTTGCCCTGTCTGTACTCAGACAGTTTTAAACTCTTTCGCTGGCTTGTAACTGAATGACTGCTATTATGGGTCATGAGACCCTTAATGTGTAATATTATGTGTGTGGCTCTTCCGAGCCTCTTAAATAAAGCTTGTATGTTATGGTTATGTTGTGATGCCATCGATGTATCTATACATATCGGTACGCCATGCGTACGTGTGTCGTACTTGATATGTATGGGGTTCGATTACCTAGTCGTGAACTTTAGTAGCACCCCTTACAAGGAAATGCCTCTTTGTGATCCAACGAGCCCTGGTAGTTCGCTACTGCTCCGGACACATTGGTTGACCGGCATGTGTCCTTCTTAGCTGATGTGTCTGTCCCCTTTGGGGAAATGTCACGCGATGTAATGGAGTCCTTGTAGCTTGCTACGACTCGTCTACACTCGCTGGTGACCGACACCTGCTTTGCTGGGTCATGTATGCCTGTCCTTGTGCGGTACTACCACTTTGGTTTGTGACTAGACTTGTCGATCCAGGTTCTTTGACATTGGAATGCTAGCGACACTATTGCATAGGTGAGTCAAAAGACGCAAACGGTCCCGGCTAAGGTAAGGCTGCAGCCGTGGAGTTAACCGTGCGTGAGACCGCAAAGAGATGCAATGTGTTACAGGCTGGATTCCTATGACTTAGGATCGGGGTCCCGACAGTGTTGGTATCCGAGCCTGACTGACTGTAGGATTACTAAGCCAAATTGGTCGAAGTTGAGTCTAGAATTGCTTTAGTTATATATAAGGGAATTGTTTGTGGAAGGGAACGTAAGACTCTTGTTCTCTTCTCAAGTTATTCTATTCTGGTCATCCTCGTCTTTTCTGCGGGAATTAAGGACTAGGCTACTCATCTTCTTCTAGGCTCGTGTTTCCGATCGGTAGATTATAGGACTACGGGTCAACAGATATTTGGGTTTCTTTTATTCCTAGGAAAAAGGAAGTAAGTTTGATGACCAGAGAGTTGAACTTGATAGTTGAGTGGTTACGCTCTTCCATTTTTGGGTTGTCTCAAAATTTGTTTTTGAGCATTTACAGCCGTTATGCTGCCCAATTTTGCATTCAGAGCTCTAATGCTTTTGCATTACTCTCTATTTACAGATGCCTGGCCGTCCTTCTCGTCAGGTGGTACGTCTGACCAGGTGGATTGATGTACCGGGTCATACGGCCATGCTGGTCAGGGTGATGTCGGTGTGCGGTTACCGCTGGTACCCCGAGTACACAGTGGAGGAACAGTACCGAGACTTCAACCAGAGCCAGTACTGTTGGAAATATGCCCTAGAGGCAATAATAAATTAGTTATTATTATATTTCTTAGTTCATGATAATCGTTTATTATCCATGCTATAATTGTATTGATTGGAAACACAATACTTGTGTGGATACATAGACAAAACACTGTCCCTAGTATGCCTCTAGTTGACTAGCTCGTTGATCAAAGATGGTCAAGGTTTCCTGGCCATAGGCAAGTGTTGTCACTTGATAACGGGATCACATCATTAGGAGAATCATGTGATGGACTTTACCCAAACTAATAGGCGTAGCATGTTGATCGTGTCATTTTGTTGCTACTGTTTGCTGCGTGTCAAGTATTTGTTCCTATGACCATGAGATCATATAACTCACGGACACTGGAGGAATGCTTTGTGTGCATCAAACGTCGCAACGTAACTGGGTGACTATAAAGATGCTCTATAGGTATCTCCGAAGGTGTTCGTTGAGTTAGTATGGATCGAGACTGGGATTTGTCACTCCGTGTGACGGAGAGGTATCTCGGGGCCCACTCGGTAATACAACATCACACACAAGCCTTGCAAGCAATGTGACTTAGTATAAGTTGCGGGATCTTGTATTACGGAACGAGTAAAGAGACTTGCCGGTAAACGAGATTGAAATAGGTATGCGGATACTGACGATCGAATCTCGGGCAAGTAACATACCGAAGGACAAAGGGAATGACGTACGGGATTATATGAATCCTTGGCACTGAGGTTCAAACGATAAGATCTTCGTAGAATATGTAGGATCCAATATGGCATCCAGGTGCCGCGATTGGATATTGACCGAGGAGTCTCTCGGGTCATGTCTACATAGTTCTCGAACCCGCAGGGTCTGCACACTTAAGGTTCGACGTTGTTTTATGCGTATTTGAGTTATATGGTTGGTTACCGAATGTTGTTCGGAGTCCCGGATGAGATCACGGACGTCACGAGGGCTTCCGAAATGGTCCAGAAACGAAGATTGATATATAGGATGACTTCATTTGATTACCGGAAGGTTTTCGGAGTTACCGGGAATGTACCGGGAATGACGAATGGGTTCCGGGAGTTCACCCGGGGGGCAACCCACCCCGGGGAAGCCCATAGGCCTTGGGGGTGGCGCACCAGCCCTTAGTGGGCTGGTGGGACAGCCCAAAAGAGCCCTATGCGCATTGGAAGCAAAATCAAAGAGAAAAGAAAAAAAAAGAAGGAGGTGGGAAAGGGAAGAAGGACTCCACCTTCCAAACCAAGTAGATTTCGGTTTGGGAGGGGGAGACCTTCCCCCTTGGCTCGGCCGACTCCCTTGGGAGTCCTTGGACCCCAAGGCAAGTCTCCCCCTCCTCCTCCTATATATAGTGGGGTGTTAGGGCTGATTTGAGACAACTTTTGCCACGGCAGCCCGACCACATATCTTCACGGTTTTACCTCTAGATCGCGTTTCTGTGGAGCTCGGGAGGAGCCCTGCTGAGACGAGATCATCACCAACCTCCGGAGCGCCGTCATGCTGCCGGAGAACTCTTCTACCTCAACGTCTCTCTTGCTGGATCAAGAAGGCCGAGATCATCGTCGAGCTATACGTGTGCTGAACGCGGAGGTGCCGTCCGTTCGGCACTAGATCGTGGGACTGATCGCGGGACAGCTCGCGGGGCGGATCGAGGGACGTGAGGACGTTCCACTACATCAACCGCGTTCACTAACGCTTCTCTTGTACGGTCTACAAGGGTACGTAGATCACACATTCCCTCTCGTAGATGGACATCACCATGATAGGTCTTCGTGCGCGTAGGAAAATTTGTGTTTCCCATGCGACGTTCCCCAACAGTGGCATCATGAGCTAGGTTCATGTGTAGATGTCTTCTCGAGTAGAACACAAACGTTTTTGTGGGCGGAGATGTGCGTTTTGCTGCCCTCCTTAGTCTTTTCTTGATTCCGCGGTATTGTTGGATCGAAGCGGCTCGGACCGACATTACTCGTACGCTTACGAGAGACTGGTTTCATCGCTACGAGTAACTCTGTTGCTCAAAGATGACTGGCGGGTGTCAGTTTCTCCAACTTTAGTTGAATCGGATTTGACCGAGGAGGTCCTTGGATGAGGTTAAATAGCAACTCATATATCTCCGTTGTGGTGTTTGCGTAAGTAAGATGCGATCCTACTAGATACCCATGGTCACAACGTAAAACATGCAACAACAAAATTAGTGGACGTCTAACTTGTTTTTGCAGGGTATGCTTGTGATGTGATATGGCCAACAATGTGATGTGATATATTGGATGTATGAGATGATCATGTTGTAATAGTTAATATCGACTTGCACGTCGATGGTACGGCAACCGGCAGGAGCCATAGGGTTGTCTTTAAACTAACGTTT
The DNA here is from genome assembly GCF_904849725.1 of Hordeum vulgare subsp. vulgare. NCBI lineage: Eukaryota > Viridiplantae > Streptophyta > Magnoliopsida > Poales > Poaceae > Hordeum > Hordeum vulgare. Next base: position 547,243,230 of record NC_058521.1, on the reverse strand, counting down.
GTGCTTGCAGATGCGTTTACTATTTTGCTAGGACGTAGCTTTAGTAGTAACAGCATGAGTAGCACGACAACCCCGATGGCGACACGTTGATGAAGGTCATGATGATGGAGATCATGGTGTGACGCCGGTGACAAGAAGATCGTGTCGGTGCTTTGGTGATGGAGATCAAGAAGCACATGATGATGGCCATATCATGTCACTTATGAATTGCATGTGATGTTAATCCTTTATGCACCTTATCTTGCTTAGAACGATGGTAGCATTATGAGGTGATCTCTCACTAAAATTTCAAGACGAAATTGTGTTCTCCCCGACTGTGCACCGTTGCGACAGTTCTTCGTTTTGAGACACCACGTGATGATCGGGTGTGATAGACTCAACGTTCACATACAACAGGTGCAAAACAGTTGCACACGCAGAACACTCGGGTTAAGCTTGACGAGCCTAGCCTGTGCAGACATGGCCTCGGAACACATGAGACCGAAAGGTCGAGCATGAATCGTATAGTTGATATGATTAGCATAAAGATGCGTACCACTCAAACTATTCTCGACTCACGTGATGATTGGACTTGAGATAGTGGATTTGGATCATGTACCACTCAAATGACTAGAGAGATGTACTTTTTGAGTGGGAGTTCTTAAGTAATATGATTAATTGAACTAATTGTCATGAACATAGTATAATGGTCTTTGCGAATTACGATGTAGCTTGCACTATAACTCTACTGTTTTTATATGTTCCTAGAGAAAATTTAGTTGAAAGTTGCTAGTAGCAAACTTTGCAGACTAAGTCTGTAAAACCGAGGATTGTCCTCGTTGCTGCGCAGAAGGCTTATGTCCTTAATGCACCACTCGGTGTGCTGCACCTCGAGCGCCGTCTGTGGATGCTGTGAACATCCGACATACACGTTTCTGATGACTACGCGATAGTTCAGTGTAAAATACTTAATGGCTTAGAAGCAAGGCGCCGAAAACATTTTAAAACATCACGGAACATAAGTGATGTTCTAAAGAGATGAAATTGTGATTTCATGCTTGTGCCCTTGTTAAGAGGTACAAGACCTCCGACAAGATTCTTTGTCCACAAAGTAAAGGAGAAAAGCTCAGTCGTTGAGCGTGTGCTCAGATTGTCTGAGTACGACAATCGCTTGAATCAAGTGGGAGTTAATCTTCCAGATGAGATAGTGATGGTTCTCCAAAGTCGCTGCCACCAAGCTGTGAGAGCTTCGTGATGAACTATAACATATCAAGGATAGATACAATGATCCTTGAGCGATTCGCGATGTTTGACACTGCGATAGTAGAAATCAAGAAGGAGCATCAATAGTTGATGGTTTGTAGAACCACTAAGTTTCAAGAAAGGCAAGGGCTAGAAGGGATACTTCGTGAAACGGCAAAACAGTTGCTACACTAATGAAGAGACCCAAGATTAAACCCAAACCCGAGACTAAGTACTTCTGTAATGAGGGGAACAGTCACTGAGGTGGAGCAACTCTAGATACTTGGTAGATAAGAAGGCTGGCAAAAGTCGAAAGAAGTATATTTGATATACATGATGTTGATGTGTACTTTACTAGTACTCCTAGTAGCACGAGGGTATTGGATACCGGTTCGATTGCTAAGTGATTAGTAACATGAAATGAAAGCTACTGCATAAACGGAGAGTAGCTAAAGACGAGGTGACGATACGTGTTGGAAGTGTTTCCAAGGTTGATATGATCAAACGTCGCACGCTCCCTCTACCATCGGGATTGGTGTTAAACCTAAATAATTGTTATTTGGTGCTTGCGTTAAGCATGAACATGATTGGATCGTGTTTGTTGCAATACGATTATTCATTTAAAGAGAATAATGGTTACTCTTTTTGCTTGAATAATCACCTTCAATAGTTTATTGAATCTCGATTGTAGTGTTACACATGTTCATGATATTGGTGCCAAAAGATACGAGGTAATGATGATAGTACCACTTACTTGTGGCACTGCCGCTTGAGTCATGTTGGTATAAATTGCATGAAGAGGCTCCATGCTGATGGATATTTATACTCACTTGATTTTCAATCACTAGTGACATGCAAATCATACCACATGAGCAAAGCCTTGTTTTCATTGAGATGAAACAAGATAGTAACTTGTTGGAAGTGATACATTTTGATGTATGCAGTCCAATGGGTGCTGAGGCACGCAGTGGATATCATTATGTTCTTACTTCAATGACGATTTGAGTAGATACAAGAGTATTTACTTAATGAATCATAAGTCTGAAATATTGAAAAGTTCAATTCTGTTTCAGAGTGAAGTTCGTCGTAACAAGAGGATAAACGATCTACGATATGATCATAGAAATGAATATCTGAGTTACGAGTTTTGGTACGCAGTTAAGACAATGTGGAAATTGTTTCACAGTTCATGCCACCTGGAACACCATAGTGTGATGATGTGTCTCAATGTCATAGCCATGCACTATTTGGTATGGTGCATGCTATGATGTCTCTTATCGAATTACCACTATCGTTTATGGGTTATGCATTAGAGACAACCGCATTCACTTTAAATAGGGCACCGCGTATTTCCGTTGAGATGACACAGTATATACTGAAGTTTAGAGAAATCTAAACTGTCGTTTCTTGAAAGTTTGGGGCTTCGACACTTATGTGAAAAAGTTTCAGTCTGATAAGCTCGAACCAAAAGCGGATAAATGCATCTTCATAGGATATCCAAAACAGTTGGGTACATCTCCTATCTCAGATCCGAAAGCAAAGTGTTTGTTTCTAGAAACGGATCCTTTCTCGAGGAAAGGTTTCTCTCGAAATAATTGAGTGGGAGGGTGGTAGAGCTTGATGAGGTTATTGAACCATCACTTCGACCAGTATGTAGCTGGGCGCAGGAAGTTGTTCCTGTGGCGCCTACACCAATTGAAGTAAAAGCTGATGATGGTGATCATCGAGCATCGGATCAAGTTACTACAAGCCTCGTAGGTTGACAAGGTCGCGTACTACTACATAGTGGTACGGTAACCCTGTCTTGGAGGTCATGTTGTTGAGCAACAGTGAACCTACGAGTTATAGAGAAAGCGATGGTGGGCCCAGATTCCGACAAATGGCTGCAAGCCATGAAATCCGAGAGAGGATCCATGTATGAAAACAAAGTGTAGACTTTGGAAGAATTACTTGATGGTCATAAGACTACTGAGTAAAAATGGATCTTTAAAGGAAGACAGACGATGATGGTGATAAGTCACTATTAAGAAAAGCTCGACTTGTCGCAAAGATGTTTTCGACAAGATCAAACAGTTGACTATGATGAGACTTTCTCACTCGTAGCGATGCTAAAGGTCTGTTAGAATTATGTTAGTTGTTGATGCATTATTTATGAAATATTGCACATAGGATGTCAAATGTTTCCTCGACGGTTTCCTTGAGCAAACATTGTATGTGATACAACCAGAAGGTTTTGTCGATCCTAAAGATACTAGCAAGTATGCAAGCTCCAGTGATCCTTCAATGGACTGGTGCGAGCATCTCGGAGTTGGAATATACACTTTGATGAGATGATCAAAGATTTTGGGTTTGTACAAGGTTTATGAGAAACTTGTATTTCCAAAGAAGTGAGTGGGAGCACTATAGAATTTCTGATAAGTATATGTGGTTGACATATTGTGGATCAGAAGTGGTGTAGAATTTCTGTAAAGCATACAAGGTTGTTTGAAAGGAGTTTTCAAAGGAGTACCTGGATTGCGCTACTTAAACGTTAAGCATCAAAGATCTATGGAGATAGATCGAAAGCGCTTAATGGAAGTTTCAACAAGATGCATGCCTTGACAAGTTTTTGAAGGAGTTCAAAATAGATCAACAAAGAAGGAGTTCTTCATTGCGTTGTAAGGTGTGAATTTGAGTAAGACTCAAAACCCGACCCCGGCAGAATAAAGAGAATAGACGAAGGTCGTCTTCTATGCCTTAGCCGTAGAATCTAAAGTATGCCATGCTGTGTACCGCACCTGATGTGTGCCTTGACTCAAAGTCTGTTGAGAGGTACAGAGAGTGATCCATGATTGAATCACTAGCAGCGGTCAAAAGTTATCCTTAGTAACTAAATAGACTAAGGAATTTTTCTCGATTATGGAGGTGTTTAAAGAGTTCGTCGTAACGGGTTACGTTGATGCAAGCCTTGACACTAATCCGAATAACTATGAGTAGTGAAACGGATTCGTATAGTAGAGTAGATATTTGGGGCATTTCCGAATAGCACGTAGTAGCAGCATCTATAAGATGACATAAAGATTTGTAAAGAACACACGGATCTGAAAGTTTCAGAACCGTTGACTAAAACCTCTCTCACGAGCAAGACGTGATCAGACCCCAGAACTATATGGGTGTTGGATTCATTAGAATCACATGGTGATGTGAACTAGATTATTGACTCTAGTGCAAGTGGGAGACTGTTGGAAATATGCCCTAGAGGCAATAATAAATTAGTTATTATTATATTTCTTAGTTCATGATAATCGTTTATTATCCATGCTATAATTGTATTGATTGGAAACACAATACTTGTGTGGATACATAGACAAAACATTGTCCCTAGTATGCCTCTAGTTGACTAGCTCGTTGATCAAAGATGGTCAAGGTTTCCTGGCCATAGGCAAGTGTTGTCACTTGATAACGGGATCACATCATTAGGAGAATCATGTGATGGACTAGACCCAAACTAATAGACGTAGCATGTTGATCGTGTCATTTTGTTGCTATTGTTTTCTGCGTGTCAAGTATTTATTCCTATGACCATGAGATCATATAACTCACGGACACCGGAGGAATGCTTTGTGTGTATCAAACGTCGCAACGTAACTGGGTGACTATAAAGATGCTCTACAGGTATCTCCGAAGGTGTTCGTTGAGTTAGTATGGATCGAGACTGGGATTTGTCACTCCGTGTGACAGAGAGGTATCTCGGGGCCCACTCGGTAATACAACATCACACACAAGCCTTGCAAGCAATGTGACTTAGTATAAGTTGCGGGATCTTGTATTACGGAACGAGTAAAGAGACTTGCCGGTAAACGAGATTGAAATAGGTATGCGGATACTGACGATCGAATCTCGGGCAAGTAACATACCGAAGGACAAAGGGAATGACATACGGGATTATATGAATCCTTGGCACTGAGGTTCAAACGATAAGATCTTCGTAGAATATGTAGGATCCAATATGGGCATCCAGGTCCCGCTATTGGATATTGACCGAGGAGTCTCTCGGGTCATGTCTACATAGTTCTCGAACCCGCAGGGTCTGCACACTTAAGGTTCGACGTTGTTTTATGCGTATTTGAGTTATATGGTTGGTTACCGAATGTTGTTCTGAGTCCCGGATGAGATCACGGACGTCACGAGGGTTTCCGGAATGGTCCGGAAACGAAGATTGATATATAGGATGACCTCATTTGATTACCGGAAGGTTTTCGGAGTTACCGGGAATGTACCGGGAATGACGAATGGGTTCCGGGAGTTCACCGGGGGGGGCAACCCACCCCGGGGAAGCCCATAGGCCTTGGGGGTGGCGCACCAGCCCTTAGTGGGCTGGTGGGACAGCCCAAAAGATCCCTATGCGCATTGGAAGAAAAATCAAAGAGAAAAGAAAAAAAAAGAAGGAGGTGGGAAAGGGAAGAAGGACTCCACCTTCCAAACCAAGTAGATTTCGGTTTGGGAGGGGGAGACCTTCCCCCTTGGCTCGGCCGACTCCCTTGGGAGTCCTTGGACCCCAAGGCAAGTCTCCCCCCTCCTCCTCCTATATACAGTGGGGTTTTAGGGCTGATTTGAGACAACTTTTGCCACGGCAGCCCGACCACATATCTCCACGGTTTTACCTCTAGATCGCGTTTCTGCGGAGCTCGGGCGGAGCCTTGCTAAGACGAGATCATCACCAACCTCCGGAGCGCCGTCATGGTGCCGGAGAACTCTTCTACCTCTCCGTCTCTCTTGCTGGATCAAGAAGGCCGAGATCATCGTCAAGCTGTACGTGTGCTGAACACGGAGGTGCCGTCCGTTCGGCACTAGATCGTGGGACTGATCGCGGGACGGTTCGCGGGGCGCATCGAGGGACGTGAGGATGTTCCACTACATCAACCGCGTTCACTAACGCTTCTGCTGTACAGTCTACAAGGGTACGTAGATCACACATCCCCTCTCGTAGATGGACATCACCATGATAGGTCTTCGTGCGCGTAGGAAATTTTTTGTTTCCCATGCGATGTTCCCCAACAAGTACATCTGCACTGTTAGGGTATTTCCAGACTACCCTGGAGCTGAGGAGCCAATCCATTGGTCCTATGGGTTGGGAGTCACTATTGACATGGCAGTACAAGATGCTGCCTATTCAATGCTGACCATTATGAGAGCGAGACATGCACTGCTGCAGAATTCAGAGTTCTGCTATGTTCCGGCCTCTCAGCCTGGTGAAGAGGGATACCTCAGTGGAGTCTATTTTGATTCTTCTATGGAGGATCCACTTCTGCAGTCCACTATTGAGATGCTAGAGAACAGAGACAGGGATGCTCGTGCTCTCCGCATGGAGCTTTATGCTACCCGTGCCCGTCTGTGGACGGCTTTGACGCAGCTGGCACCGGTACTCCAGACAGGGTATGGAGAAATGGAAATGCTGAACCCTGTTAGGACCCATCTTCCGGCCCACATTGACTGGCCAGCTATAGGAGGAGTCACACCTCTTCGGGGACCCCTCTTACCACCAGTCAGGGGACCAAGGCCACATCCGTGTCCTTACGGATCCCAGGGATCTCAGGCTAGAGTGTTTCCTGATCCGCAGGTTGAGCTACCAGGTCATGGAGGTAATCTCTATGAGATGTTCTATGCGGATGCCTGAGCTGTGAGTGGAAGGATAGTATGGTAGTAGCCGTACGTTCACAGTCCTGCGTGACTTGTGAAGTATGCCTGTAATGTGAAATGAATTCTGGAGGCTTAGATAAATAATGTATAGGAAGCTTGTAAGCCTCTGATGAGTAGTTTCATAATCTCAGTAGTTTGCTCTTCGGTTAAGGTTGTACTGAACTATGTAAGGGTGTGTATGAACCATGGTGTATATATAGCAGTTGCTTGTTACCATGCTGTTCGGATATTCATTTCCGCATTCCGTGTGTTCAGTACATTCTTAATCCATAGCTAGTCTTGATATGATATTGGTCTAAGCTGTGAGTTTGTTTGTCAGGATGGTGTTCACCAGGTTGAACCGTGCCCCTGGTCATGAGCAAGGCGAGGGTAGTCAAGCGTCGCAGGAAGACCTGCCTCACCCGCCCTCTCTGGCAGAAGTGATGCTTGAGGCAGAGAGAAATAAAAGGGAGACCAACCGACTGTTAGAGCGTATTGAGCAGAATACGGCTCGTCAGCCTAGGAATGCTGCAGTGTCCCTCAATGACTTTGTGAAGTTGAATCCTCCAAAGTTTCATCATTCCGTCGATCCCCTCGACGCTGATGACTGGCTGTGCAACATCTCACGCAAGATTCGCTCTGCGAATGTGTCTGAGGCTGACAAGGTAACCTTTGCGGCGTATTTCCTCGAAGGACCTGCCAATCTGTGGTGGGAGAACTTTGAAGCTATGCGTCCTGCTGAACCAGTAGCCACATGGGCAGACTTCAGTGCAGCCTTTCGTTTGCACCATATTCCAGAGGGCCTGATGGACAGAAAGAGAGAGGAGTTCTCTGCCTTCACTCAGGGCAAGTTGAATGTGGATGCCTATAGCCGTGAGTTCGGTAATCTTGCCCGCTATGCAACAGAGGAGGTGTCTAATGACGCCAAGAATCAAGCAAGGTTCCGTAAGGGTCTGAGCCCTGAGCTCCGTCGTGATCTGCGCCTCCATGAGTGTGCAAGCTTTCAAGCCCTGGTCAACAAAGTGATCAGTGCCGAGACTGTTCATACTGACTTCGAAGCCACAAGGAAGCACTCCCGTGACTTCGGCTCGTCTTTTGGTTCCGTCTTTCCAAAACGCAGGTTGTGGGTTCCAAACAGTTCTCTACCGCCAAGATACACTCCGAGGCCATCCTACGTGGCGCCTCAGACGAATCAGGCCAACTCTCCAGCAAAAGCTTATGGTGGTCCAGCTAGCAATGCTACACCACGTGCCAACCAAGTGATATGCTACAAGTGTGGAGAACCCGGGCACTATTCCCATGAGTGTCCTCAGAATGTGGGTGCCAAGCAACCCGGAAAGTCCGTCGGGCAAGCCAAGTCGGGCAAAGCTTACTATGTGAAGCCAACTCCTGCACGTGGCCGTGTGAACTATGTGTCAGCAGAAGAAGCTGCAGAGGATCCCGACGTCATGTTGGGTACGCTTCTTGTTAATCATCACCCAGCGTCCGTTCTCTTTGACACTGGGTCTTCTCATTCCTTCATTTCAGAAAGTTATGCACGGTTGCATAACATGTCTTTTTGTGATATGCCAATCCCATTGGTTGTCCAAAGTCCTCGTAGTAAATGGCAAACCTCTAGGATAACCTATGACAATGAAATTCTAGTAGACAGGCTAGTTTTTCTAGCCTCATTGATAGCATTGAAATCTTCGGACATTAATATCATCTTGGGCATGGACTGGATGTCAGCTCACTATGCCAAGATTGATACCCATTCTAGAAATGTCCTGCTTACCCATCCCTTGGGGGAGATAGTAAATGTCTCTACTCGAGTTGCCAAATGCCAACTCTATTCCCTAAATGCCAACCCTCTTCCGGAACTTGATGACATTCCGGTAGTCCGTGACTTCCCGGATGTTTTTCCAGAGGAACTGCCAGGAATTCCACCTAACAGAGATGTAGAGTTCGTGATAGATCTTGTTCCGCGAACTGTCCCAATAGCCAGAAGACCTTATAAGATGGCACCCCTGGAGCTAGCCGAACTTAAGAAGCAATTAGATGAGGCCTTGAACAAAGGTTTCATTCGTCCTAGCTCTTCTCCTTGGGCTTGCCCCGTCCTATTCGTCAAGAAGAAAAACGGAATGGATCGGATGGTTGTAGATTACCGACCAGTTAATCTGGTCACCATAAAGAACAAGTATCCGCTCCCCAGGATCAACCATCTGTACTATCAGCTCGTTGGATCCTCAGTCTTCTCCAAAATGGATTTGAGGTTGGGATACCATCAAATAAAGATCAAGAACGGGGACATTCCAAAAACGGCTTTTGTTACTCATGATGGCCAATACGAGTACACCGTCATGTCTTTCGGTTTAACCAATGCCCCAGCCACCTTCTCTCGTCTGATGAATTCAATCTTCATGGAGTATTTGGATAAATTCGTCGTGGTATACCTCGATGATATTCTCATCTACTCAAAGAACGAACAAGAACATGCCGAGCATCTAAGGCTGGTATTGATGAAACTTTGAGAGCATCGCCTTTATGCCAAGTTTTCAAAATGTGAATTCTGGTTACCAGAAGTGACCTATCTGGGTCACGTAATCTCTAGTAAGGGTATTGCTGTCAATCCCGAGAGAGTTCAAGCTGTCCTTGATTGGACTCAACCTGAATCGGTTAAGCAAGTTAGGAGTTTTCTTGGTCTAGCGAGCTATTGTCGCTGCTTTGTCGAGAATTTCTCCAAGGTTGCGAAGCCTCTAACTGAACTCCTCAAGAAAGATAAAAAATTTCGAGTGGACACCACAGTGTGAGCATAGTTTTCAGGAACTGAAAAGACGCCTGACTTCCGCACCTGTGTTGCTACCACCAGATTTTTCTAAGGACTTTGTTATCTATTGCGATGCCTCGCGACAAGGATTAGGTTGCATTCTCATGCAAGATCGTCATGTGATCGCATACGCATCTCGACAGTTGCGTCCACATGAGGATAATTATCCCACACATGACCTTGAGCTTGCAGCTGTGGTCCATGCACTAAAAACCTGGCGACATTACCTTCTGGGTAATCGTTGCGAAATATTCACTGATCACCAAAGTCTGAAATATATCTTCACCCAGCCGGATTTGAATCTCAGGCAAAGACGGTGGGTTGAGTTGATCTCGGATTACGACTTAGGGATAACTTACACCCCGGGGAAGGCCAATGTTATGGCCGATGCGCTAAGTCGTAAATCTTATTGTAACAATTTGATGCTACAACAAGGTCAACCACATCTCTATGAGGATTTTCGGAAGTTGAATCTCCATATTGTTCCTCAAGGATTCCTTTCTACCCTGGTGGCGAAGCCTACTCTTAAGGATCAAATTATAGCTGGCCAAAAGCGTGACAAGGGTATATCACGGATCAAGGAGAATATTTTTAGCGGAAATGCTAAAGAATTTTCTATAAACGATCAAGGTGTTGTGTTCTTCCAGAATCGTCTAGTGGTTCCTAAGAACCCACACCTAAGGCAGTTAATCCTTAAGGAGGCTCATGATTCTCCTCTCACCATTCATCCCGGTAGTACTAAGATGTATCAGGACCTACGCCAGAGGTTCTGGTGGACTAGGATGAAGAGAGAAATTGTTGAGTTTGTTGCTAACTGCGACGTTTGTCGTCGAGTTAAGGCAGAACATCAAAGGCCTGGTGGCACCCTTCAACCTCTAGCTATTCCTGAATGGAAATGGGATAAAGTTAGCATGGATTTCATTACCGGATTTCCCAAGACCAAGAAAGGAAATAATGTTATCTTTGTGGTCATTGACCGTCTTTCCAAAGTGGCTCATTTTCTTCCCGTTCGTGAGAGTATAACAGCTAGCCAGCTAGCAGAGTTATATATCTCCCGAATAGTGTCTCTTCATGGTGTTCCCCTGGAGATTAACTCGGACCGTGGGAGTATCTTTACTTCTCGCTTCTGGGAAAGTTTTCAGGATGCCATGGGGACTCACTTATCTTTTAGCACTGCTTTCCATCCCCAATCAAGTGGTCAAGTAGAAAGAGTGAATCAAATCCTAGAAGATATGCTCCGAGCTTGTGTTATATCGTTCGGTATGAATTGGGAGAAGTGCCTTCCATTCGCCGAATTCGCTTATAACAACAGTTATCAATCAAGCTTGGGCAAAGCCCCTTTTGAAGTTCTCTATGGACGAAGATGTCGAACACCTCTTAATTGGTCAGAAACCGGAGAGAGGCAACTCTTTGGCCCGGACATGATCCAGGATGCAGAAGAGCAGGTTCGCATTATTCGTGAAAAGTTGAAAACAGCCCAGTCTCGTCAAAAGAGCCAATATGATCGTCATCATAAGGCTGTGACCTTTGAACTTGACGAGAAGGCTTACCTTCGGGTTACACCTTTGAAGGGTACCCATCGATTCGGTATCAAGGGAAAGTTGGCTCCTCGTTACATTGGTCCTTTTCGTATTCTTGCCAAACGAGGAGAAGTTGCCTACCAATTGGAACTTCCTCCGCATCTTTCCAAGGTTCATGATATTTTCCACGTCTCGCAACTCAGGCGTTGCTTTTCGGATCCTATCCGTGAAGTGGACCACGAAACGCTTGATCTCCAAGATAACCTTTCATACCGAGAATACCCCGTGCGTATTCTTGAACAAGCTGAGCGTAACACTCGACGTCGAAACCTCAAGTTTCTTAAAGTTCAATGGTCAAATCACTCTGAAAAGGAGGCAACTTGGGAAAGAGAGGATCGTCTCCGACTTGAGTATCCTGCGTTATTCCCGACGACTTCTAAATCTCAGGACGAGATTCCTTTGAGTGGGGGTGAGTTGTCACATCCCTCACACCTTAAGCAAGTTAGTCTTGTGCTCATGTCTTCTTTGCATTGCATCTAAGAAATCTTCAACAAGAACAAAGAAAGAGGTGAAGGAAAAACTCAAACCCTAGCCACTTCTTCAAATAAAGGAAATCTCAAAACTAGTTAAAATCAATGAACCCAAAATGGCCTCAAGAAAAGTTCAAACTTTCTGATAAATCATGAAAGTAAATGAGCAATGAAGAACACCATTTTCTTGACACTTTAAGCATTTTAAATAAATGCAAAAAGCTACTGGTTTCAAGTTTTAAATTTGAAATCAGAAACTTTAAATTTTCAAAAATGTTGAAAACTTTGGAAATGGTTGGAAATATTCCAACAAATATTCTAGGGTGCTCAACATAGTTTTTTCAATTTATTTGGGAGTTGAAATAAATAGAAAATCAGTGAAATAGCAAAACAGAAACAAAAACAGAAAGAAAATGAAAAATCCTTACCTGTTGCCTAACCTGGCCCGGCCCAGCAATTCCTGTCGTCTTCCTCCCCCGCCAGTGGGCAGCAGGAGGTGGCCGCCGCGTACTCCGGCGCGGCCACGCACCTGTGCGCCTGCCTGGCCGCCGTCTCGCGCAGGCAAGCCCGGGGATAAGCTCCCCGAGCCCGTGGCTATCCATTCCCAGCGCCAGATCCCCCCCCCTCCTCTCGGATCTCTCCTCCCTCCTTCTGCCGCCATTGGAGCCCGAGCAGAGCTCGAGCTCGCCGTCGATCTAGCCGAACCTTCTCCCTCCTGAGCCACGCAGTAGGTCCGCCGCACCTCCCTGAAGCTTCCTAGCCCCGAGCCCGACGCTGAGGTGCAGTGAAACGACGAGCAGCTGTTGTCTTCTTCCTCGGGTCACCGAAGATCGCCGCCGACGTTCTCCCTCTCCAGGCCGTCCCCGAGCAAACTAGCGCCACCACTGCACTCCCCGTGAGCATGCGGTCATTTCCCCTAAGCTCTCCCCGTCGATCCCCTCCTCTAGGCTTAGTTCCATCGGAACCCAACGAGGACCGCCGCTGCAGCTCGTCGCCGGTAGCCCTCCGGTGACGGGTTGGTCCGTCAGAGGCCACCAACAGCCTCAGGACATCATGTAGATGCGCTAGATGCCCAGCCCCGCGCGTTTTGACCCCGTATTCGATGGCTTCGACGATGGCCGAACCTGGTCGCCGCCAAGCTCGTCACCGGCGTTGATTCCGGCCACCCCAGCCCCTGGGGCTTGTCCCATAGTGCGCGCCATCGAGTGGCCGTTCCTCTGGTGCTCTCCGCGCCGAGTTTGGCCCTCTGTGCGCCATTTCCGATGCCCCCCCGACGTTCTGGTGCGCCGTTTCCGAATTAATCTGTAACTCCAATGAAAATAATTTATATATGAAAAAGTATCAGAAAAATTCAAGGAATCTGAATATGCTATTTTCAATCATGTTTGAAAAAGTTACAGAACCCAAACATGTAGATTAATGAATAAGTCAATTCTTATAATTACTTTATAAATGGAATATGAAAAGTATTTAAATTTCTTTTTGTTTGACATGATCAAACATTGTTCTAATAACAAACCAGTACCTTAACATGACATCTCATGCATGCAAACATCAAGTTGATCTGAGCATCAGGTCGAATCAATTAAATCGGTATCCGAGAATACCTCGTTTGAATTGATATTCGAATGTGATTCAAATCAACTTCAAACCTAATACATGTTGATTATATTAGTTTATCACCTTGCATTCTCATGCCATGCTCATGCATCATCTTGTTTGCATATGATTGTTATTGGTTGTTGCCATTCATTTCGGTAGGCTCCGCACCCCCGGATTCCACCGAATATCCGTCTGACGGATATTGTCCCCCCTCTGAGCAACAAGGCAAGCAACCATTTTGATCATCCCGATAAATCCCATGTTCTTGCTCCTGCACTTGTTTATTGCATTAGGATCAAATGCTTCAACTGCTTTTGCCACGTTAGTTGAACCCACTTCCTTTGCATGACCTATCCTTGTCATAGTAAATAGCCGAACCTTGCAACCTAGCATACCTGGTAGTTGCTTGAGCCATGATGTGCCTTATCCTGCTATGCATGCTATGCCTAGAGTTGTGTATGGTCTGTCATCTGGGAGATGAACAGAATTGTGAGAATGCGTCCGGTAAGCAAAGGTTGTGTGTTGAATCTGATTTGGTAAAGGTACCGGTGAAAGACTGTGTAGGAGTACATGGCGGGTTGTTTCATTGGAACCGTCCTTAGGAACTGAGTTCCGTGTATGTAATCCAAGACTAGATACTACCACATGCTGGGCCCTGAAATATGACCCCGCTCGGCCTATTAATCGCTTAGTACTCGGTCCAGGAGTTGCAAGTAGTTTCTGGTGTTTATAGTAATGCTGGAGGCCGTGCATGGTGCTGACCTGAGAGGTGGGCCGTGATGCGGTAGGCAGTGGCACAGTGTACCAAGTGGCACCCGGATGGTGGGCTTGGGAACCCTGCGCACATCGTTTGAGTCCGTGGCGGAAACCTCGGCCGGACTTCCATACGGGTTACTCTCAGATAGGCGATAAACCTGGACTAGGTACTAGTGTGGTTAATGGTCGTGGCCGACTCCCTCGTTGGGCTTCCGCTTGAAGGTTTCCGAGGTGCATGACTTGCACATGGCGATAAGTGGCGAGAGCGTGTGTGACGAAGTACACCCCTGCAAGGTTATGATCTATTCGAATAGCCGCATCCGCGGATATGGACTACTTGGAGACATATGTTGTTCATAGATAACTTAAATGGCTACTCATAAAATTGTCAAGATAAGCGTGAGTGTCGTGGACGGCATTTCTGTATGGAGACGGAATGATTCCACGATGGTGTATTGTTGTGGTGTTAGTGGACTCATGTGCGAGAAATCAAGTTGTCAAAATTATTTAAAAATGCAAGTTGTCTAGCCACGAGTCAAATGCTGGCTTTTCGCATGAAACCCCACAATACCTTTTGATACTTTGCATGAGTAGATAGTTATCCTAAAGTCTTGCTGAGTACCTTCGTACTCATGTTTGCTTAATAAATGTTGCAGAGATTGCTAATGACCCTAATGGAGGGTTCTTTGTAGACATCGACGACGATGAGTAGTTGGTGTCCCAGCTACGATCTGGCCCTACGTTGGGTCTATAGTATAGTCAGGCCATGTGCCTTCTAGTTGCCCTGTCTGTACTCAGACAGTTTTAAACTCTTCCGCTGGCTTGTAGCTGAATGACTGCTATTATGGGTCATGAGACCCTTAATGTGTAATATTATGTGTGTGGCTCTTCCGAGCCTCTTAAATAAAGCTTGTATGTTTTGGTTATGTTGTGATGCCATCGATGTATCTATACATATCGGTACGCCATGCGTACGTGTGTCGTACTTGATATGTATGGGGTTCGATTACCTAGTCGTGAACTTTAGTAGCACCCCTTACAAGGAAATGCCCCTTTGTGATCCAACGAGCCCTGGTAGTTCGCTACTGCTCCGGACACATTGGTTGACCGGCATGTGTCCTTCTTAGCTGCTGTGTCTGTCCCCTTTGGGGAAATGTCACGCGATGTAATGGAGTCCTTGTAGCTTGCTACGACTCGTCTACACTCGCTGGTGACCGACACCTGCTTTGCTGGGTCATGTATGACTGTCCTTATGCGGTACTGCCACTTTGGTTTGTGACTAGACTTGTCGATCCGGGTTCTTTGACATTGGAATGCTAGCGACACTATTGCATACGTGAGTCAAAAGACGCAAACGGTCCCGGCTAAGGTAAGGCCGCAGCCGTGGAGTTAACCGTGCGTGAGACCGCAAAGAGATGCAATGTTTTACAGGCTGGATTCCTATGACTTAGGATCGGGGTCCCGACAAAGCAATACTACATAGAGAAAGTCAAGTGCACTCAACTCACTAGCAAATGGTTCAACATAATTGGATCTCTTAAAGAGATTAGCAAGTGGATGAGGATCCATATCAATAGATTTTCACCAAGCGAAGATGCAAGCATATTGAAGGCACAAAGCACACAAGCAAAGGAAAGGCAAACGAAAAAGGCAATTATTTTTGTAAATTTTTGTTTTTCAGAAGTGGGGGAGAGGAAAACGAGAGGCAAAAAAGTAAATGCAATACATGAGTTTGTGACACTTACTTGGATGAGTTATTGACTTGATCCTCCCCGGCAACGGCGCCAGAAATCCTTCTACTACCTCTTGAGCTGGCGTTGGTTTTTCCCTTGAAGAGGAAAGGGTGATGCAGCACAGGAGCAGTAAGTATTTCCCTCAGTTTGAGAACCAAGGTATCAATCCAGTAGGAGAATCGCGTCAAGTCCAGAGTACCTGCGCAAACTCAAATGAGCTTGCACCCAACGCTATAAAGGGGTTGTCAATCCCTTCAAGATTGATGGAAAAGTGAGATCTGAATGCGGAAAGTGCAATGAAGTAAAAGTGTAAGGCTGAAAATATGATGTGAAGTAGACCCGGGGGCCATAGTTTCACTAGAGGCTTCTCTCAAAATATACTTCACATCATATTTTCAGCCTTACACTTTTACTTCGTTGCACTTTTCGCCTTCAGATCTCACTTTGCAATCAATCTTGAAGGGATTGAAAACCCCTTTATAGCGTTGGGTGCAAGCTCGTTTGTGTTTGCGCAGGTACTCTGGACACTTGGCTTGATTCTCCTACTGGATTGATACCTTGGTTCTCAAACTGAGGGAAATACTTACTACTACTATGCTGCATCACCCTTTCCTCTTCAAGGGAAAAACCAACGCAAGCTCAAGAGGTAGCATTCGCCTATTCTCCATATAGTTGTGCCTCTAGGTATATGCTTCCTGACTTGCATATCTTCGTCACTCGAATCTCCGGTTGCCATAGTTCATCTATTCTTGATGTAGTTGTTCCTATTGTCATTCCAATCTAAGTACTTGGCATGCAATTCACCTTGATCATATTGACATTTTCCCCTAACCCTAGGCTTGTCCTATGTTCATGGACCAAATATCAACATTTTCATGTGTTATTTCTGCGTGTCCCATGGCTATTTCCACCTTATCTATGTCTCATTGGTGCCCTCTCCTCCTGCTATTTTCACTCGCTCAATGCTAAGGCTCCATCGATTCTGAGGAGAAGGTCAGGCCTAACAAAAGCCGACCACCAAGAAGATCTCTGTCGGGCCTAGTCGCAACCGTCGGTCTTGACCATCTTATGACTCTCATCCGAACGATGAGGGCTATGTTGTGGAAGAAGACGAAGATTTTGTTCTCACACATCTTGCTTCGAAGGAACCTCTACCTCAAGTCAGGGGCTCTCCTCTGCTCGTGTCTCATGGTTGTTCCATTTCCATGGACTTGCCTATCCGTGAAATCACCGCGTCCATAACTTCAAGTCCATAGGGACACGCATGTATCTTGAGTTCATGCACGATATCAATCAGTTTGAAATGGCACTGATGCTGAAGACCGTAGGTTCCGTGCTCACATGCAGTAGGATCTGTAAGGGGCATGGTTCGTATGTGTGGCATGGCACCTCAGTCCTATGTGGATCTGCCATTTCTTTGCTCCAATGCTATGCATTTCCGAGATAATACTGTCAAGATCATTGATGACATGGATCTTGGTCCAGCCATGGCCTTCATGTGTGATTGGAATGAAGGTGCCATTCTTCAGTTCTATGCCACATGTTACTTTGGGCATGACGGTACTCTCATGTGGAAGACTGGTGATGTTCAGATGAGTATCTCTTATAGTCATTTTGTCCAGACTTTGGGCCTTTCCGGTGTTGGTCATCGGATTCATGGTGAGCATCCTGAGCATACACACATGAAGATTGAAGATTATGTGCCGCTTGCGAGGCCTGCCGGTCAGCTCACAGACGAGGAGCTCAACTATCCACTGATACGTCTCCGTCGTATCTATAATTTTTTATTGTTTCATGCCAATATTATACAACTTTCACATACTTTTGGCAACTTTTTATATGATTTTATGCGTCTAACCTATTGATCTAGCGCCCAGTGCCAGTTCCTGTTTTTTGTATCGCAGAAAATCCATATCAAATGAAGTGCAAACGTGATAAAAATTTACGGAGAATTATTTTGGAATTTATGTGATTTTTGGGAGGTGGAATCAACGCAAACGGGGCCCCCACAGAGGACACAACCCACCATGGCGTGCCACAAGCCCCAAGCGCGCCCTCGTGTCTTGTGCCCTCCTCGAACGTCGGTTGGGCCCTTCTTTTGGCGCAGGAAAGATAATTTATGGGAAAAAATATGTCAAAATTTTAGTGCAATCGGAGTTACGGATCTCCGGGATTTTAAGAAACAGTGAAGGCCAGATCTAGGAAGCACGAAACAGAAGAGAACAGAGAGGGAGATCCAATCTCGGAGGGGATCCCACCCCTCCAGCGCCATGAAGGCCATGGACCAGAGGGGAAACTCTCCTCCCATCTAGCGGGGAGGCCAAGGAAGGATAATAAGGAGGGGGGATTCCCCCCCCCCTCTCCCCCGGTGGCGCCGAGTGTCGTCGGGGCTAGGATCTGATGGGGAACGTCGCATGGGGAACAAAAATTTTCTTACGCGCAAGAAGACCTATCATGGTGATGTCCATCTACGAGAGGGGATTTCCGATCTACGTACCCTTGTAGATCGCACAACAGAAGCGTTAAGAAACGCGGTTGATGTAGTGGAACGTCCTCACGTCCCTTGATCCGCCCCGCGAACCATCCCATGAACCGTCCCGTGATTCGTCCCACGATCCGCTCCGATCTAGTGCCGAACGGACGGCACCTCCGCGTTCAGCACACGTACAGCTCGGCGATGATCTTGGCCTTCTTGATCCAGCAAGAGAGACGGAGAGGTAGATGAGTTCTCCGGCAGCATGACGGCGCTCCGGAGGTTGGTGGTGATCTAATCTCAACAGGGCTCCGCCCGAGCTACGCAGAAACGCGATCTAGAGGAAAAACCGTGGAGGTATGTGGTCGGGCTGCCGTGGCAAAAGTTGTCTCAAATCAGCCCTAAAACCCCACTATATATAGGAGGGAGGGATGGGAGGAGGCAGCATCAAAACCTAAAGGTTTGGCCGAAATTGGAGGTGGAGGAGTCCTACTCCAATCCTACTTGGAGTAGGATTCCACCTTCCCACTTGGAAACTCTTTCCACCTTGTGTTTTTTCCTTCTCAAACCTTATGGGCCTTAGTGGGAACTTATTCCACACCACTAGGGGATGGTTTATCTCTTCCCATTGCCCATGAGAGCACTTGGGGCGTGACACCCCTCCTGATGGTCCTCGGCACCCCTCCCGGCACTCCGAGTACACTACCGATGAGCCCGAAACTTTTCCGGTAATGCACGAAAACCTTCCGGTAACCAAATGAGGTCATCCTATATATCAATCTTCGTTTCCGGGCCATTCCGGAAACACTCATGACGTCCGTGATCTCATCCGGGACTTCGAACAACATTCGGAACCAACCATATAACTCAAATACGCATAAAACAACGTCGAACCTTAAGTGTGCAGACCCTGCGGGCTCGAGAACTATGTAGACATGACCCGAGTGACTCCTCGGTCAATATCCAATAGCGGGACCTGGATGCCCATATTGGATCCTACATATTCTACGAAGATCTTATCGTTTGAACCTCAGTGCCAAGGATTCATATAATCCCGTATGTCATTCCCTTTGTCCTTCGGTATGTTACTTTCCCGAGATTCGATCGTCAGTATCCGCATACCTATTTCAATCTCGTTTACTGGCAAGTCTCTTTACTCGTTCCGTAATACAAGATCCCGCAACTTACACTAAGTCACATTGCTTGCAAGGCTTGTATGTGATGTTGTATTACCGAGTGGGCCCCGAGATACCTCTCCGTCATAAGGAGTGACAAATCCCAGTCTTGATCCATACTAACTCAACGAACACCTTCGGAGATACCTGTAGAGCATCTTTATAGTCACCCGGTTACGTTGCGACGTTTGATACACACAAAGCATTCCTCCGGTGTCAGTGAGTTATATGATCTCATGGTCATAGGAACAAATACTTGACACGCAAAAAACAGTAGCAACAAAATGACACGATCAACATGCTACGTCTATTAGTTTGGGTCTAGTCCATCACATGATTCTCCAAATGATGTGATCCCGTTATCAAGTGACAACACTTGCCTATGGTCAGGAAACCTTGACCATCTTTGATCAACGAGCTAGTCAACTAGAGGCTTACTAGGGACAGTGTTTTGTCTATGTATCCACACATGCATTGTGTTTCCAATCAATACAATTATAGCATTGATAATAAACGATTATCATGAACAAAGAAATATAATAATAACTAATTTATTATTGCCTCTAGGGCATATTTCCAAGAGTCTCCCACTTGCACTAGAGTCAATAATCTAGTTCACATCACCATGTGATTCCAACGAATCCAACACCCATATAGTTATGGGGTCTGATCACGTCTTGCTCGTGAGAGAGGTTTTAGTCAACGGTTCTGAAACTTTCAGATCCGTGCGTTCTTTACAAATCTTTATGTCATCTTATAGATGCTGCTACTACGTGCTATTCGGAAATGCTCCAAATATCTACTCTACTATACGAACCCGTTTCACTACTCATAGTCATTCGGATTAGTGTCAAAGCTTGCATCGACGTAACCCTTTACGATGAACTCTTTAACCACCTCCATAATCGAGAAAAAATCCTTAGTCTATTTAGTTACTAAGGATAACTTTGACCGCTGATCAGTGATTCAATCCTGGATCACTCTGTGTACCTCTTAACAGACTTGCTGCAAGGCACACATCAGGTGCGGTACTCAGCATGGCATACTTTAGAGTCTACGGCTAAGGCATAGAAGACGACCTTCGTCTATTCTCTTTATTCTGTTGTGGTCGGGTTTTGAGTCTTACTCTAATTCACACCTTACAACACAATCAAGAACTCCTTCTTTGCTGATCTATTTCAAATTCCTTCAAAAACTTGTCAAGGCATGCATCTTGTTGAAACTTCTATTAAGCGTTTTGATCTATCTCCATAGATCTTGATGATCAACGTTCAAGTAGCTCAATCCAGGTAATCCTCTGAAAAACCCTTTCAAACAACCTTGTATGCTTTACAGAAATTCTACATTACTTCTGATCCACAATATGTCAACCACATATACTTATCAGAAATTCTATAGTGCTCCCACTCACTTCTTTGGAAATACAAGTTTCTCATAAACCTTGTACAAACCCAAAATCTTTGATCATCTCATCAAAGTGTATATTCCAACTCCAAGATGCTTGCACCAGTCCAATGAAGGATCGCTGGAGCTTGCATATTTGTTAGTATCTTTAGGATCGACAAAACCTCCTGGTTGTATCACATACAATGTTTGCTCAAGGAAACCGTCGAGGAAACAATGTTTTGTCTTCCTATGTGCAATATTTCACAAATAATGCAACAACTACTAACATAATTCGAACAGACTTTTAGCATCGCTATGAGTGAGAAAGTCTCATCATAGTCAACTATTTGATCTTGTCAGAAACATCTTTGCGACAAGTCGAGCTTTTCTTAATAGTGACTTATCACCATCATCGCCTGTCTTCCTTACAAAGATCCATCTTTACTCAATAGTCTTACTACCATCAAGTAGTTCCTCAAAAAAGTCTACACTTTGTTTTATATATGGATCCTCTCTCGGATTTCATGGCCTCAAGCCATTTGTCGGAATCCGGGCCCACCATTGCTTCCTCCATAACTCGTAGGTTCACTGTTGCTCAACAACATGACCTCCAAGATAGAGTTACCGTACCACTCTGCAGTAGTACGCGACCTTGTCAACCAACGAGGTTTGTAGTAACTTGATCCGATGCTCGATGATCACCATCATCAGCTTTCACTTCAATTGGTGTAGGCGCCACAGGAACAACTTCATGCGCCCTGCTACACACTGGTTGAAGTGATGGTTTAATAACCTCATCAAGTTCTACCACCCTCCCACTCAATTCTTTCGAGAGAAACCTTTCCTCGAGAAAGGATCCGTCTCTAGAAACAAACACACTTTGTTTCGGATCTGAGATAGGAGATGTACCCAACTGTTTTGGATATCCTATGAAGATGCATTTATCCGCTTTGGGTTCGAGCTTATCAGACTGAAACTTTTTCACATAAGTGTCGAAGCCCCAAACTTTCAAGAAATGACAGTTTAGATTTCTCTACACATCAGTCTATATTGTGTCATCTCAACGGAAATACACGGTGCCCTATTTAAAGTGAATGTGGTTGTCTCTAATGCATAACCCATAAACGATAGTGGTAATTCGATAAGAGACATCATAGCATGCACCATACCGAATAATGCGTAGCTATGACGTTCAGACACATCATCACACTATGATGTTCCAGGTGGCATGAACTGCGATACAATTTCCACATTTGTCTTAACTGCGTACCAAAACTCGTAACTCAGATATTCACTTCTATGATCATATCATAGACAGTTTATCCTCTTGTTACGACGAACTTCACTCCGAAACAGAATTGAACTTTTCAATGTTTCAGACTTGTGATTCATTAAGTAAATACTCTTGTATCTACTTAAATCGTCATCGAAGTAAGAACATAATGATATCCACTGCGTGCCTCAGCACCCATTGGACTGCATACACCAAAATGTATCACTTCCAACAAGTTACTATCTTGTTTCATCTCAATAAAAACAAGGCCTTGCTCATGTGGTATGATTTGCATGTCACTAGTGATTCAAAATCAAGTGAGTATAAAGGTCCATCAACATGGAGCCTCTTCATGCAATTTATACCAACATGACTCAAGCGGCAGTGCCACAAGTAAGTGGTACTATCATCATTTCCTCGTATCTTTTGGCACCAATATCATGAACATGTGTAACACTACGATCGAGATTCAATAAACCATTGAAGGTGATTATTCAAGCAAATAGAGTAACCATTATTCTCTTTAAATGAATAATTGTATTGCAATAAACACGATCCAATCATGTTCATGCTTAACGCAAGCACCAAATAACAATTATTTAGGCTTAACACCAATCCCGATGGCAGAGGGAGCGTGCGACGTTTGATCATATCAACCTTGGAAACACTTCCAACACGTATCGTCACCTCGCCTTTAGCTAGTCTCCGCTTATGCCGTAGCTTTCATTTCGTGTTACTAATCACTTAGCAACCGAACTGGTATCCAATACCCTCGTGCTACTAGGAGTACTGGTAAAGTACACATCCACATCATGTATATCAAATATACTTCTTTCGACTTTTGCCAGCCTTCTTTATCTACCAAGTATCTAGAGTTGCTCCGCCTCAATGACCGTTCCCCTCACAACAGAAGCACTTAGTCCCGGGCTTGGGTTTAATCTGGGGTCTCTTCATTAGTGCAGCAACTGCTTTGCCGTTTCACAAAGTATCCCTTCTAGCCCTTGCCTTTCTCGAAACTTAGTGGTTTTACTAACCATTAACTATTGATGCTCCTTCTTGATTTCTACTTTCGCAGTGTCAAACATCGCGAATCGCTCAAGGATCATTGTATCTATCCTTGATATGTTATAGTTCATCATGAAGCTCTCACAGCTTGGTGGCAGTGACTTTGGAGAACCATCACTATCTTATCTAGAAGATCAACTCCCACTTGATTCAAGCGATTGTCGTACTCAGATAATCTGAGCACACGCTCAACGATTGAGCTTTTCTCCTTTACTTCGCGGACAAAGAATCTTGTCGGAGGTCTCATACCTCTTAACAAGGGCACAAGCATGAAATCACAATTTCATCTCTTTAGAACATCTCTTATGTTCCGTGACGTTTCAAAACGTCTTCGGCGCCTTGCTTCTAAGCCATTTAAGTAATTTGTACTGAACTATCGTGTAGTCATCAGAAACGTGTATGTCGGATGTTTCACAACATCTACAGACGACGCTCGAGGTGCAGCACACCGAGTGGTGCATTAAGGACATAAGCCTTCTGCGCAGCAACGAGGACAATCCTCGGTATTACAGACTTAGTCTGCAAAGTTTGCTACTATCAACTTTCAACTAATTTTTCTCTAGGAACATATAAAACAGTAGAGCTATAGTGCAAGCTACATCGTAATTCGCAAAGCCCATTAGACTATGTTCATGACAATTAGTTCAATTAATCATATTACTTAAGAACTCCCACTCAAAAAGTACATCTCTCTAGTCATTTGAGTGGTACATGATCCAAATCCACTATCTCAAGTCCGATCATCACGTGAGTCGAGAATAGTTTCAGTGGTAAGCATCTCTATGCTAATCATATCAACTATACAATTCATGCTCGACCTTTCGGTCTCATGTGTTCCGAGGCCATGTCTGCACATGCTAGGCTCGTCAAGCTTAACCCGAGTGTTCCGTGTGTGCAACTGTTTTGCACCCGTTGTATGTGAACGTTGAGTCTATCACACCCGATCATCACGTGGTGTCTCGAAACAAAGAACTGTCGCAACGGTGCACAGTCGGGGAGAACACAATTTCGTCTTGAAATTTTAGTGAGAGATCACCTCATAATGCTACCGTCGTTCTAAGCAAGATAAGGTGCATAAAGGATTAACATCACATGCAATTCATAAGTGACATGATATGGCCATCATCATGTGCTTCTTGATCTCCATCACCAAAGCACCGGCACGATCTTCTTGTCACCGGCGTCACACCATGATCTCCATCATCATGATCTCCATCAACGTGTCGCCATCGGGGTTGTCATGCTACTCATGCTATTACTACTAAAGCTACGTCCTAGCAATATAGTAAACACATCTGCAAGCACAAACGTTAGTTTAAAGACAACCCTATGGCTCCTGCCGGTTGCCGTACCATCGACGTGCAAATCGATATTAACTATTACAACATGATCATATATACATCCAATATATCGCATCACATCGTTGGCCATATCACATCACAAGCATACCCTGCAAAAACAAGTTAGACGTCCTCTAATTGTTGTTGCATGTTTTACGTGGTGACCATGGGTATCTAGTAGGATCGCATCTTACTTACGCAAACACCACAACGGAGATATATGAATTGCTATTTAACCTCATCCAAGGACCTCCTCGGTCAAATCTGATTCAACTAAAGTTGGAGAAACCGACACTCGCCGGTCATGTTTGAGCAACGGAGTTACTCGTAGCGATGAAACCAGTCTCTCGTAAGCGTACGAGTAATGTCGGTCCGAGCCGCTTCGATCCAACAATACCGCGGAATCAAGAAAAGACTAAGGAGGGCAGCAAAACGCACATCACCGCCCACAAAAACTTTTGTGTTCTACTCGAGATTACATCTACACATGAACCTAGCTCATGATGCCACTGATGGGGAACATCGCATGGGGAACAAAAATTTTCTTACGCGCACGAAGACCTATCATGGTGATGTCCATCTACGAGAGGGGATTTCCGATCTACGTACCCTTGTAGATCGCAGAGCAGAAGTGTTAAGAAACGCAGTTGATGTAGTGGAACGTCCTCACGTCCCTCGATCCGCCCCGTGAACCGTCTCACGAACCGTCCCGCGATCCGTCCCACGATCCGCTCCGACCTAGTGCCGAACGGACGGCACCTCCGCGTTCAGCACACGTACAACTCGACGATGATCTCGGCCTTCTTGATCCAGCAAGAGAGACGGAGAGGTCGATGAGTTCTCCAGCAGCATGACGGTGCTCCGGAGGTTGGTGGTGATCTAATCTCAGCAGGGCTCCGCCCGAGCTCTGCAGAAACGCGATCTAGAGGAAAAACCGTGGAGGTATGTGGTCGGGCTGCCGTGGCAAAAGTTCTCTCAAATCAGGCCTAAAACCCCACTATATATAGGAGGGAGGGAGGGGAGGAGACAGCCTCAAAACCTAAAGGTTTGGCCGAAATTGGAGGTGGAGGAGTCCTACTCCAATCCTACTTGGAGTAGGATTCCACCTTCCCACTTGGAAACTCTTTCCACCTTGTGTTTTTTCCTTCTCAAACCTTATGGGCCTTAGTGGGAACTTATTCCACACCACTAGGGGATGGTTTATCTCTTCCCATAGCCCATGAGACCCCTTGGGGCGTGACACCCCTCCTGATGGTCCCCGGCACCCCTCCCGGCACTCCGAGTACACTACCGATGAGCCCGAAACTTTTCCGGTAATGCACGAAAACCTTCCGGTAACCAAATGAGGTCATCCTATATATCAATCTTCGTTTCCGGGCCATTCCGGAAACACTCGTGACGTCCGTGATCTCATTCGGGACTCCAAACAACATTCGGTAACCAACCATATAACTCAAATACGCATAAAACAACGTCGAACCTTAAGTGTGCAGACCCTGCGGGCTCGAGAACTATGTAGACATGACCCGAGTGACTCCTCGGTCAATATCCAATAGCGGGACCTAGATGCCCATATTGGATCCTACATATTCTACGAAGATCTTATCGTTTGAACCTCAGTGCCAAGGATTCATATAATCCCGTATGTCATTCCCTTTGTCCTTCGGTATGTTACTTTCCCGAGATTCGATCGTCAGTATCCGCATACCTATTTCAATCTCGTTTATCGGCAAGTCTCTTTACTCGTTCCGTAATACAAGATCCCGCAACTTACACTAAGTCACATTGCTTGCAAGGCTTGTGTGTGATGTTGTATTACCGAGTGGGCCCCGAGATACCTCTCCGTCATACGGAGTGACAAATCCCAGTCTTGATCCATACTAACTCAACGAACACCTTCGGAGATACCTGTAGAGCATCTTTATAGTCACCCAGTTACGTTGCGACGTTTGATACACACAAAGCATTCCTCCGGTGTCAGTGAGTTATATGATCTCATGGTCATAGGAACAAATACTTGACACGCAGAAAACAGTAGCAACAAAATGACACAATCAACATGCTACGTCTATTAGTTTGGGTCTAGTCCATCACATGATTCTCCAAATGATGTGATCCCGTTATCATGTGACAACACTTGCCTATGGTCAGGAAACCTTGACCATCTTTGATCAACGAGCTAGTCAACTAGAGGCTTACTAGGGACAGTGTTTTGTCTATGTATCCACACATGCATTGTGTTTCCAATCAATACAATTATAGCATTGATAATAAACGATTATCATGAACAAATAAATATAATAATAACTAATTTATTATTGCCTCTAGGGCATATTTCCAACAGGATCGTGACGACGATCTACATCAACAACCTTGCTACCGTCAACACCAACTTTCTCCCCCTCTATGCAACGGTGTAACACCCCTTCTCCCCGTTGTAATCTCTACATAAACATGGTGCTCAACTCCATATATTATTTCCCAATGATATTTGGCTATCCTATGATGTTTGAGTAGATCTGTTTTGTCCTATGGGTTAATTGTGATCTTGGTTGGTATAATTGTATATTTTATTTATGGTGTTGTCCTACGGTGCCCTCCTAGTCGCGCAAACGTGAGGGTCCCCCATTGTAGGGTGTTGCAATATGTTCATGGTTTGCTTATTGTCGGTGTTGCGGGGGTGACAGCAGCCTAAACGTGGATAAGTGGGTTATGGAGCATGGGAGTAAAGAGGACTTGATACTTAATGCTATGGTTAGGTTTCACGAACTTAATGATCTTTAGTAGTTGCGGATGCTTGCTAGAGTTCCAATCATAAGTGCATATGATCCAAGGAGAGAAAGTATGTTAGCTCATGCCTCTCCCTCATATAAAATTGCAAGAATGATTACCGGTACTTGTTATCGATTGCCTAGGGACAAATGACTTTCTTGTTGACAAAAGTTATCCACTTTTATTACCTTGCAATTTATTCGTAGTTTTATTCTCGCAAAGTACTCGTAGTTTTATTTTTGCAAAATAGTTTCATAGTTGTTTTAGGTAAAGCAAACATCAGGCGTGCATAGAGTTGTATCGGCGGTCGATAGAACTTGAGGTAATATTTGTTCTGCCTTTAGCTCCTGTTGGGTTTGACACTCTTATTTATCGAAGAAGGCTACAAACGATCCCGTATACTTGTGGGTTATCAAGACCTTTTTCTGGAGCCGTTGCCGGGGAGCAATAGCATGGGGTGAATATTCTCGTGTGTGCATGTTTGATTTATCACTAAGTAGTTTTTATTTCCCATTCTTTGTTGTTCTCTATCTTTAGTTATGGATATGGAACACGAAACACCAAAAAAATTAGTGGTACATCTCATGGAGATGGGGAACATCCTAAAACCCTCGATGCTCGTTATGTGAAAAGTATTATGCACTAATTTGATAATCCTGAGAAAACCCCATTCAACATGATAATGGGAGACACGTTGGATCAACGTGAATATTGTACGGATTATCGCTTGACACAAAAAGCAAAACTGTTATGGGATCAAATTGATATGTTGCATTGGTATGCTTGGAATTTATGCGAGAGATATGATTTTACTTGTTGCTCTAAGATGAATGCTCCACACCTTCCCTTTTCATGCAAGGTAATAAGAGTGGATAAATTGCAAGGTAATAAAAGTGGATAGCTTTTGTCATAGTATATATATGTAGTTTATTCGTAGTTTTATATATGATTACTATGCATGAAAATTGCACCTTGGCTTCTTATGCTAATGGTATATATGATTACTATGATGTGGAACGAATAGAAGAATTTTTTGCTTTTAAGGGTGCTTATGAAATTGAATCTTTGTTTGAAAAGTTTGAAGATTTTGATGATTCAGTTTATAGACCTGAAAATTTTGCTATCCTTAAATATTGCTATGATAATTATAAATATAATTCCGATATTGATGCATTTATTGAGAAAATCTCCGATGTCCAAGAAGAGACTAATATTTTGCAGGAGTCTATGGAAGAAGGAATTGATGAAACTGTGAGCTCATTGGATGAAAAAGATGATGAGGAGAGCGAAGAACAAAAGGAGGAAGAGAGGATTGATCACCCTTGCCCACCTTCTAATGAGAGTAACTCTTCAACTCATACATTGTTTAATGTGCCTTCATTCTTACCGAAGGATGAATGCTATGGTAATTGCTATGATCCCGTTGATTCGTTTGAAATATCCCTTTTTGATGATGCTTTCTATGCTTGTGGCCAAGATGCCAATATGAATTATGCTATTGGAGATGAACTTGCTATTGTTACTTATATTAACAATGAACTTGCCAATAAAATTTACTAATTATGGCACTCAATCTAGTCTAATACACCTACTGCTTATTTTTGAAATCAACTCTTTGTTATTTTAGTTGTCGGATTATCATGGAGAAACATTTGAGCTACAAAATAAAATTCACTAATTAGACATGCCTAGAATCATTCTTGATACCAAGGTCATGCATATATGTGCTCGTCCGGCCATCAGTTGCAGCACTCGCCCCATGATGGAAATAATGCATGGATAGGAAGATGATGGTACAAGGAAGATCGATTGGGTGAAGATTGCATGGGCGAGGGTTCTTCCTACAACTGCTTCTCCATGGGTACCTTGTCGTGTCTCATCCTCCTGCCAGTGTCGCTGTCCTCATCGTGCCTCTTCCACCTCCATGTGTCACCGACCGATTAATTACAGGCAAGGAGGTGGGATACCGCTTGGCTTCTCAACTCACGTGGCTCCAAAGAGAATGCGAGTTCCTCTTTCCGACAGTGCTTCATCCATGGCCACGAGATCTAGGGAGGTGACCACACCATAGCCTCGGCGTCATCCTATCCCTACCCCAAGATGCATCACCCAAGGACGGCAATCTCCCTCTTGGTAATCACATCCCTAGAGTTGCACTAGCGGCCGAACACTTCTGTCTTGGCACGCCCTATCTTACCACACTGGATCCATAAGGATGATGCACGGCGGCAACGGGATCGACCCTAAGGCACACTCCTTGGAAACCTCATGTGATGATGCATGATGACGGCCAAAACAACCCTAAGGCATGATGTTGTTTTAGAGGATGTCGTCCCTCCGGTGTGATTGGCAACGGATCGTCCTATGTGTGTGTTGGGGGGGGAGTGTGCTCTTTCTTTTGTTTTTTTTTGTTTTCCTTTTGTGTGAGGCAAGGGAGGTACGTTTTTTCACGGAGATCAATTGGAGCGGAGTTGGACGTACCACGTACAATCCCCAACTTCCATTTAAAAACATGGTTAATAAAATAGTCACTTGTTGGCTATAAGATATTATCATGTCTTCTATAACCTTATAGCTTGCAAGTACAATAGCTAGATATAAATATGTACTACTATATTGAAATATGCCCCAACTCACTCTCTCACATAGTCTCTTGGAGCACGTGTTGCAATTGGTTGTCAATCTATATCATGCTTCCCTTCTCTCTCCTTCAACTCGGTCAAAATATAATATTTAATATCTTACTACATGCCTACATGGCCTTCTAATAATGGAGATACGATAGTAAAAACTTCCTACTCCCTTCATCCATATATATATATAGGGCCTAATGCATTTTTCAAGATTGCCTTTGACTATTGATAAGATTAATAGTATATGAAATGTATAATGTAGAAATTATATCATTGAAATCTCCTTTCACGTACGAATTTAAAGATATGCTTTGTGTAACTTGCATGTTATATATTATTGCTCTAACATATGATCAAAGTTAGCCTTGAAAAACACATTAGGCCCTATATAAATGGATAGAGGGAGTACTATTGATTATCTACACCCTAATTACGTGGTTGACTAATTAATTAATAGTAATAATGGCTCGGTTTCGTAAATGTTTTGACACTAGAAAATCCCTACTTTAACGTATATAATCAATTGCATGCATAACTAATTTTCTGGTTAATTAATTACATTTATTGCCTTGATTATCAAATTGATTTGGTGCTTGGTTTTTAAATTGTTTTTGTACTAATGACTGAGTACAAATGAAATAGCGTACATACTCCTTTTTTTACGAGGCAAGGGAGGTTTTTTTTGTGCGTGCGGGGAGGTGGAAGCTAATGGGTATTTTTTTTTGTAGCGGGAACGAGAGAAGGCAAGTTGAAGGTACCACGTACAATCCTAAATCCCTTTTAATAGTAGAGGTACAAGAGTATTAGGTAGCTGCATCCCTAATTGAGTGTGTGAAAAATTATTTAATTATATTAATGTCTTGATTTCTTAAATTATTTGATCTAAAAAATCTCTATTTAAACAT
Source organism: Hordeum vulgare subsp. vulgare (assembly GCF_904849725.1). Taxonomy (NCBI): domain Eukaryota; kingdom Viridiplantae; phylum Streptophyta; class Magnoliopsida; order Poales; family Poaceae; genus Hordeum; species Hordeum vulgare. Next base: position 547,212,382 of record NC_058521.1, on the reverse strand, counting down.
ATAAAGTTAATTGTTTGTCTAGCTAATTAATTGCATTAATGAATTGATATTCAAATTGATTTGTTGTTTAGTCCCTAAATTATTTTACATTAATAACTTGGTATCAATGAACGATGTAGGCACTTTCTTGTTAGGCTGCCCGTAATGGTAATATCGTAGGTAGTATCATGCATGCCAACTCGACATTTTCGATGAGGTGGCATAGAATTAAATAAAAAAAAAGAGGGTTGAGTATCATATCATGATACCGTATCATATTAAATGATGTGCTACTATGTGTCTTGCATGACAATAAATGAACTATACCATAATACTAACATATGATACTATGCATTACGGATGTGGTATCATACACTAGTATCATATGCATGATACTAGTATATGATATTACCCATTACAACCAGCCTTAGGAGTAGAGATATGAGGCAATTTTTGTCTCCGTTTTAAAAGAAAAAAATTGTATATTAGGTTTTAGCACAGCGTGATGCTGGTTCATCTTAATGAAGATCAGGGAAGCCCCTTCCACTCCAAAAAGAAAGCATTTAGAGCATCTATATTCAGACCCCTCAAACACCCGCGGACGCGTCTGGAGACGTCCGCAGATACTGATCGGTCACGCCTCAAATAGTAGAGTCTACATCCGGACATCTTATATTAGAATCCTCAAATCCATACAAAAAACATACAAGAAATGAAACCTATGTACTACGTACAACCTAGGTACTCCTCGTCGGAAATGTCGACAATCTCCGTGCCCTCCAGCGCATAAATGGTCGCTTGTCGCGGCTTCGTCCCCTCGGACGTCTCCGGCTGCTGTGATGCGGCCTCCTCCGCCTCAATCTCCACGTCCAGCTCATCGAAGAGGGTGTCGGCCTCCGCCTGCCTCTAGCGGATGAGCCTGCGGTTGGCCTCCACCTCGGCCTCATCCCGGATGGAATCCAAGATGGGCCGCTGCTCCGCCATGTCTTCCGATTGGGCGGCGACAAGCTCCGCCTCCGCCTCCGCCATGCTTAAGCCGGGAGCCTCCTCCTCCATGGCCCTCGGCTCCTCCTCCTCCTCCTGCTCGTCCTCCTCCTACTCCGTCTCCCGTGAGTCCGGAGGGAGAACCGTAGCAATGCGAGCGGCACGACGAGCGTGGACCTCCACCACGATTCGAAGACGCCGCTCTAGAGTGAGTTGCACGTAGGTGGTGATGAGTCGTCGAACCATACTGATGGAAAGGGAACTACGAGAGGAGGCAGACGGGCTTGGGTGGCAGTGGAGGAAAGGAGGAGGCGGATGATCTAGGGCTGGAGGTGTCGACCGACTTAAATAGCCAGCCCCGACCTTAGGCGGGGAGCCGGAGCGGCGCCACACGTCATTCACACCGCACCGACGGTGGAGGCGCGCGTCGGACCGTCGGGTTTCCCGGTGTCGTGGGTATAAGCCTGACAGTAGATGTGTAGGGTACGAAAAGGACGGGCAGAGTCCCAGCTACGGCGAGGTTGTATGAGTTCAGGCCCCTCTGCGGTGGAGGTAATAGCCCTACATCTCAGTGCACTGGGAGCTTGTTGTCGAGTGGAATATGGAATACAAATGAGTTTCTCCCCCCTTCACCAGCGGGGAGGGTGGCTTATATAGAGTGCGCTGCCCTCCACAACGGTTCCGGTACAGGGGTGGAGTAGTGGCGATTGAATGTGTACGTTACCGGTAACGTACGTCCTAAATGCTAATAAATGCACAGGGAAACGTACGACCGTTTCCCTCCAGGGGGGTTACGATGTTCCGAGTGGCAGCCAGTCGGTTAGTTGGATGTTCTCTGAATGCTAGTCTCCGACTGGATGGTCGAAGGCCTGTTGCCGACTGGATGATGGGGACTCCTTAATTCAGTCGGAACTGACTAAGGGCCTTGTCCCTTATGAGGGGTAGTCCTTGGGTAGGACTTACAGGGCAGGCCTATGACCCTACCCTAGGACTATAACCCCATCATTAGTCCCCGAATGGATTGGGGTTGGAACGACGAAGCGATGCTTGAAGTCTGGATCCGACTGGAACGGATGCGACTTTGGCGTTGTCTGCCTCGATCCATTTTATCTTCTCTGACCAACGATCCGAGTGGAAATCTTTGTGGAACAAACTGTCAGAAACCGAGTGCTCCCAAGGTATCTTTTGACGTGACCAGTCAACTGACAGCAGCGGATTTTCCGGGATCCTCAAATTTCGGTTTCCGCGCGCTCAGCGGGGATGACGCCAGCGCGCTCGAGTAGAGCCTGACGCCTCGATTCTCGCGCCTTCAACTTCTCCACTGATATCACCGCGGTCGGTCGGGGGATAAGGTTTCGGGGCCACCTGCCAGCGGCCCAGTCGGAGCCTTATTTAAATCCCAGCGGCAAGGGTTTTTCGTTACGCCCGCCGGATCTTTTGCCTTTGCTTCATCCTCCTCGCCGTCTCCAGCGCACCTAATCTTTCCTTTGCTTCGTCCTCCTCGCCGCCTCCAGCGCACCTAGCTTCTCCACTCCTCCTTCCCTTCCGCGGATTCGCAACTTCCGCCATGACCAAGGGTCAGACTAGCAAGATGGAGGCGAGGAAGAAGAAGGGGAAGGCGGCGGGTCCTGCTCAGCGGCGGCAGCGGCCGTTGCCGGCGGGGTGGATCCAAGGCGGCTTCCTCCCCTCCACGATGACGGAGGGGGATCTGTTGCAGCTGGTGGAGGACGGGATGATCGTGCACAAGTCTTGGAGGCTGCCGGCGGAGAATGAGGTCGAGCCGGCACCCCGGGAGGGGGAGCGCGTCCTGCTGCTCAGCCATGTCTATCGAGGTTTCTCTCTGCCCCCGCATCCTTTCTTCAAGGGCATTATGAACCACTTCGGGGCACAGCTTCATCACTTTCCCCCGAATGCTATTGCCCATCTCTCTGCTTTCATAGTTATGTGCGAGTGCTTCATCGGCTGCCCTCCCCATTGGGGGTTGTTCAAACACATATTCTCTGCTAGATCTCAAACTATCAAACGGCTCAGCCAGTCGGATGATAAAACGCATCTTCTCCAACTCTGCGGAGGCTTAGGTTTCCAGAAAAAGAGTCGGAGTAGTTATCCTGCTCTTCAGCTGAGTGAGCCGGTTAGGAACTGGCAGTCGACGTGGTTCTACTGCCAAGACGTTGCCTGTCCGAATGCCTCGACAGGGTTGCCTCCTTTTAGCTTAGATCGTCCCGCTCCACCTAAGCAGCTCGCGCTCACAAAGGCGGAGAAGATCGACATCCAGCCCCTGGTCGACGCACTCGTAGACGTCGTCAGAAGGGGGGTCACCGGCATGGATTTGCTGGAGACTTTCCTTGGTCGGCGCATACAACCACTGCAGGCTCGCGACCACGCCACGTGGCACTACGCAGGGCCCGAAGACTCCACTCGGACCAATGTCTTGAGCGTGACCGAGGAGAAGGTGGCATCTTGGGTGCTCCAGCTCACACGCGCCTGCGAGAACCCCAGAGGATCTCGGTGAGTGAGGGCTTTCAGCGCGGACAATCCTCCTCCGAACCAGGTGAATACCATTTGTCGAGTGCACGTATCTGTTTTAGTTTTACCGCTTTCTTGAATCTCTGTCCGTCGTTTGATGTCGCCGACTGTTTTTCACGCAGAAGTGGACCAACTGGTTTTCTCCTGTCTCGAACGGGAACCCGGATGAGGAGGAGGAAGAAGGCAGCCAGGAGGGCAGTGTGGAGAGCGGCGAGTATGTCTCCGACAGTGGGGAGACGGAGGAGGAGTCTGGTGAAGAAATGGAGGATGACAAAGAGCAGGACTCGCCGCCTCCGCTGCCAGAGCACCGGACCAAGCGCCGACATGAACCTGCGGTTCCTTCGGCCCCTCCGGCATCCTCGAGTGCTCCGCCTGCTGCTCCTGTGGTTCCGAGTGCTCGGAGCACCAAGAGGGCCAGGGACGCTGCCGTCGAGCCCGTGGGTCAGCCTTCCAAGGCGGCCAAACCGAGTGGGTCTAAACCTCGGAAGGCTTTGCCGCGGATAAGGGTCGTCGTTCCTGTCACCTCGACGTAAGTGCTCTGTTCCTCCAACTTCTTATGATATTCGGTTGAACTCCTGTTTGAAGGTCGAATGAATTTCACTCGACAGGGTTGCCACCTCTGCCACCTATCCGGCGCGCCAGGAGGATGATCCCATGGACGCGGACAAGGTCGTCTCGTCCCAGCCAGGTGCGTTGTAGCGACTCCAAGAGTGTTATACTATCGCGACGCGAATTCTATCTTAAGTCTTGCCTCTTTCTTTTTCTGAGATCTCATGCTATTCGGTCTATCAGGGGCGATTTGCATGGACGAGGGCGATCAGGGGAGACATGAGCAAGCCGCGGAGCCTGTTCTCGAGGCTGCCCCTCCAGTCACTGCTCTCGCCGCAGACGTGCTGCCGACCGAGGCGATGCCGCCGACTGAAACGGCGCTGGTGGCTGATGAACTTACTGGAGCGGGTCTTGGGATGCCCCAGGAACTTCCAACGATGCCAGGCTCGTCGAATGTCGAGTTCAACATCCAGCGTCTCCCGGAGGAGCAAGTGGGAGCGGCCAAGGGGGCCATGGTGCAGGCGGAGCTGATGGCGGGAGAAGCCAAGAGGGCATACGACTCCATCGCATCCCTGTACCACTGGAGTTTGGAGCTGCGGGAAGATATCCGAGTAAGTGGGCTAGTAAGTATTTACTTTTCTCTTGTAACCCACTGGGTGTTCTCAGATATCGGATGATGTTTGCAATGGGTTCACTCAGAGTGAACCCAGTGGGTGTAGTCCCCGAGACTTCTGTCGAGTGCTTGCACCGGCAGTTGTCTTTATACATATTGTTTTTGCCTTGGTCAGATCTTGAAATAGTATGGTCGACCGCAAACAGTTGTGGCAGTCGGGGTGCACTTACTGTAAGAGTCCCCGAGAGTAATTTTACTCAGGTCGGGTAGTATTAGCCTCATAGGCGTGGGTGGTAACATGTATCTCAATAGGGCGGGCCTGCTTGAGTTGCATGCCAGTGGGGTCACTCTTAGTGAAACCCCTGGGTGTAGTCCCCGAGACCGCTGTCGACTGCTTGCGTCGGCAGGGGTCTTAAGAACTTAGAGTTTTATTGTTGAATTGTCTGATTGTCTCTTGGTGCTGGCTGGCAGAAAACTTGTGAAATGGGGACAGCATATGAGACTCTGAGGGCGGAGAAGATTCAGTTTGCTGGTGAGAGGGATGCGGCACTGCTTGCAATGGCTGGTATGAAGGAGGTTTTGGCGGAACGAGAGAAGTCGTTGGAGGAGGCTCGTGAAGCGAACAAAGTGTTGACTGAGGAAGTTGAGAAGATGGGGAAACAAAGGACTGCTCTGATGGGACAAATGGACATGCTGAACAAACGATGCAGAGCGCAGGAGAAATACGTCAGTGACTGTGCTCGGCAGATGATGACGCGTCTGGCTGGTAAGTCCTGCTTTTTCTGAGTGGTTGTGGTATGTGCGTCACACTCGGGGTTTATTGTTTGCTTGTCCTGTTGTTGCAGATTTTTGCATTGACGCTGAAGCTGAAGCAGCTGATGTGGAGCGGTCGATTCGTGAGAACGTTCCACTCGGCGAGGACGCCAATCGAGATCTGCTCGCAGCACACATTCGCGTGGGCAAAGTTGGTCCTTTCATCGGTCGACTGAGAGAAGTCATCGGCCGGATCGACAAGGAGCTTTGGCCGGAAGATGAGTCGCGGCAGGAGATGGAGAACTTGATGAGTCGACTGGAGGAGGTCCCCAACCGAGTGCAGTCATGGAAGAAATCGGCGGCTCGCTGTGGTGCAGATGTTGCTCTGTCCTTGGTCCAAGTGCATTGTAAGGAGGTGCGCGAGGAGAAGCTGAAAGCGTTGAAGGTCGCCAACACGAAGAAACTTCGATTCGAAGACTTCATGGAAACCTTCCTTGAAAGTGCCACCCGCATCGCCGACAGAATCGACCTGGACACCTTCGTGGAGCCCTCCAGTCCTGGCGCTACTCCAGACGACGCGTAAGAAAACTTGATCCTCGGTATGCCGAGTGTTGATTTGTAAGAAACTTTGGCCACTGCTGTTGGCCGTCACATACTTGTTTCGGTGTGGGTAAGCTTGATCCACATCGAGGCACTATCGTTGGTTGAACTTTGAATCGAATCTTTTGCTCTTCTGTTGCAATTTTGACTCGAGTTTTTGTTTGGCGTTTCTTGGTGAAGCCAAAGGCAAACATTCGGAACATGTCAGTTGTCTTGACATATGCATGAGCCTCATTGAGGGTCCGTGGAATTTCCGATTGGATCTGTATTGTCACCGAGTGGATCGGTAGGATCGCCGCTAGGTTGTCGAGTGCGACTATCAGGTCGCACTCGGGGCGAGTTGGTACTGATGTAGTTGTCAGTTGTTTTGACATCCACATGATCCTCAATGAGGGTCTGCAACTCATGTAGATGTCAGTTGTTTTGACCTCCACATGAGCCTCAATGAGGGTCTGCAACTCATGTAGTTGTCAGTTGTTTTGACATCCACATGAGCCTCAATGAGGGTCTGCAACTCATGTGGATGTCAGTTTTTATGACCTCCACATGAGCCTCAATGAGGGTCTGCAACTCATGTAGTTGTCAGTTATTTTGACACCCACATGAGCCTCAATGAGGGTCTGCAACTCATGTAGTTGTCAGTTGATTACCCGAGTGTACCTGTAGGATACAGTCGAAGGCATGTGGGTGCTTAGGCGATTCTGCATCGCATCTAAGTCTCCGAGTGTGGCATTAAGTGCACAATCGAAGAAAGTTAATACTTAGGCAATTCGTGATCGCAGCTAAGTCCCCGACGTGACGTTAAGTGCACACTCGGAAAAAGTTCATACTTAGGCGATTCTGGATCGCAGCTAAGTCTCCGAGTGTGACGTTAAGTGCACACTCGGCGAAAGTTCATACTTAGGCGATTCTGGATCGCAGCTAAGTCTCCGAGTGTGACATTAAGTGCACACTCGGAGAAAGTTCATACTTAGGCGATTCTGGATCGCAGCTAAGTCCCCGAGTGTGACGTTAAGTGCACACTCGGAGAAATTTCATACTTAGGCGATTCTGGATCGCAGCTAAGTCCCCGAGTGTGACGTTAAGAGCACACTCGGAGAAAGTTCATACTTAGGTGATTCTGGATCGCAGCTAAGTCCCCGAGTGTGACGTTAAGTGCACATTCGGAGAAATTTCATACTTAGGCGATTCTGTATCGCAGCTAAGTCCCCGAGTGTCACGTTAAGTGCACACTCGGAGAAAGTTCATACTTAGGCGATTCTGGATCGCAGCTAAGTCTCCGAGTGTGACGTTAAGTGCACACTCGGAGAAAGTTCATACTTAGGCGATTCTGGATCGCAGCTAAGTCCCCGAGTGTGACGTTAAGTGCACACACGTAGAAATTTTATACTTAGGCGATTCTGGATCGCAGCTAAGTCCCCGAGTGTGACGTTAAGTGCACACTCGGAGAAAGTTCATACTTAGGCGATTCTGGATCACAGCTAAGTCCCCGAGTGTGACGTTAAGTGCACACTCGGAGAAAGTTCATACTTAGGCGATTCTGGATCGCAGCTAAGTCCCCGAGTGTGACGTTAAGTGCACACTCGGAGAAAGTTCATACTTAGGCGATTCTGGATCGCAGCTAAGTCCCCGAGTGTGACGTTAAGTGCACACTCGGAGAAAGTTCATACTTAGGCGATTCTGGATCGCAGCTAAGTCCCCGAGTGTGACGTTAAGTGCACACTCGGAGAAAGTTCATACTTAGGCGATTCTGGATCGCAGCTAAGTCCCCGAGTGTGACGTTAAGTGCACACTCGGAGAAAGTTCATACTTAGGCGATTCTGGATGGCAGCTAAGTCCCCGAGTGTGACGTTAAGTGCACACTCGGAGAAAGTTCATACTTAGGTGATTCTAGATCGCAGCTAAGTCCCCGAGTGTGACGTTAAGTGCACACTCGGAGAAAGTTCATACTTAGGCGATTCTGGATCGCAGCTAAGTCCCCGACTTTGACGTTAAGTGCACACTCGGAGAAATTTCATACTTAGGCGATTCTGGATCGCAGCTAAGTCCCCGAGTGTGACGTTAAGTGCACACTCGGAGAAAGTTCATACTTAGGCGATTCTGGATCGCAGCTAAGTCCCCGAGTGTGACGTTAAGTGCACACTCGGAGAAAGTTCATACTTAGGCGATTCTGGATCGCAGCTAAGTCCCCGAGTGTGACGTTAAGTGCACACTCGGAGAAAGTTCATACTTAGGTGATTCTGGATCGCAGCTAAGTCCCCGAGTGTGACGTTAAGTGCACACTCGGAGAAAGTTCATACTTAGGCGATTCTGGATCACAGCTAAGTCCCCGACTTTGACGTTAAGTGCACAATCGGAGAAATTTCATACTTAGGCGATTCTGGATCGCAGCTAAGTCCCCGAGTGTGACGTTAAGTGCACACTCGGAGAAAGTTCATACTTACGCGATTCTGGATCGCAGCTAAGTCCCCGAGTGTGACGTTAAGTGCACACCCGGAGAAAGTTCATACTTAGGCGATTCTGGATCGCAGCTAAGTCCCCGAGTGTGACGTTAAGTGCACACTCGGAGAAAGTTCGTACTTAGGCGATTCTGGATCGCAGCTAAGTCCCCGAGTGTGACGTTAAGTGCACACTCGGAGAAAGTTCATACTTAGGCGATTCTGGATCACAGCTAAGTCCCCGAGTGCGACGTTAAGTGCACACTCAGAGAAATTTCATACTTAGGCGATTCTGGATCGTAGCTAAGTCCCCGAGTGCGACGTTAAGTGCACACTCGGAGAAAGTTCATACTTAGGCGATTCTGGATCGCAGCTAAGTCCCCGAGTGTGATGATAAGTGCACACTCGGAGAAATTTCATACTTAGGCGATTCTGGATCGCAGCTAAGTCCCCGAGTGTGACGTTAAGTGCACACTCGGAGAAAGTTCATACTTAGGCGATTCTGGATCGTAGCTAAGTCCCCGAGTGCGACGTTACGTGCACACTCGGAGAAAGTTCATACTTAGGCGATTCTGGATCGCAGCTAAGTCCCCGAGTGTGATGTTAAGTGCACACTCGGAGAAATTTCATACTTAGGCGATTCTGGATCGCAGCTAAGTCCCCGAGTGTGACGTTAAGTGCACACTCGGAGAAAGTTCATACTTAGGCGATTCTTGATCGCAGCTAAGTCCCCGAGTGTGACGTTAAGTGCACACTCGGAGAAAGTTCATACTTAGGCGATTCTGGATCGCAGCTAAGTCCCCGAGTGTGACGTTAAGTGCACACTCGGAGAAATTTCATACTTAGGCGATTCTGGATCGTAGCTAAGTCCCCGAGTGTGACGTTAAGTGCACACTCGGAGAAAGTTCATACTTAGGCGATTCTGGATCGCAGCTAAGTCCCCGAGTGTGACGTTAAGTGCACACTCGGAGAAAGTTAATACTTAGGCGATTCTGGATCGCAGCTAACTCCCCGAGTGTGACGTTAAGTGCACACTCGGAGAAAGTTAATACTTAGGCGATTCTGGATCGCAGCTAAGTTTTTTTTTTGAGACCGGAGTCTGTGACCGCGGAAGAACTTTGAACCTGCAAAAAACTCAATCTGCTTTATATTATTTCACCAATACTTGTTCTTTACATTGCTTCAGTCGACGGTCACGTGTAGAAACGCTTCACGAGATCTCCGTTCCATGCTCGTGGCTCGTCTATCTCCCTGTCGATGTTGTAGAGTCTGTATGCTCCGTTGTTCAGCACCTTTGAGATGATGAAGGGTCCTTCCCAGGCAGGAGCCAATTTGTGAGGTCTTTGCTGATCCACTCGGAGCACCACGTCGCCTGCTTGGAAGTACGACTCCTGACGTGTCGCGCGTGAAAACGCCGCAGATCTTGTTGATAAATGGTTGAGCGAGTCAGTGCCATCTCGCGCTCCTCCTCTAGAAGGTCCACTCCGTCTTGCCTTGCTTGTTCTGCTTCAGCTTCGAAGAAGAGTTTGACTCGTGGAGCGTTGTGAAGTAAGTCACTCGGAAGGACTGCTTCTGCTCCGTAGGCGAGGAAGAACGGTGATCGCCCTATAGATCTGTCCGGGGTTGTGCGAAGACCCCAAAGCACTGAAGGTAGCTCGGTGACCCAAGCGCCAGCGGCGTGTCCTACCTCTCGTAGGAGTCGGGGCTTCAAACCTTGCAGAATAAGTCCGTTCGCCCGCTCTGCTTCTCCATTGGACTGCGGGTGCGCCACGGAAGCAAAGTCCACTCGGATACCTTGGCTTGTGCAGAAACCTTTGAATCTGTCCGAGTCAAAGTTTGTCCCGTTGTCCGTGATTATGCTGTGAGGTACACCGAATCTGGAGATGATGTCCCTGACAAACTTGACGGCTATTGAGGCATCGAGCTTCTTGATGGGCTTGGCTTCGATCCATTTCGTGAACTTGTCGACTGCCACCAACAGATATGTGTATCCACCTTGGCCTGTCCTGAATGGACCGACTGTATCTAATCCCCACACTGCAAACGGCCACACAAGAGGGATTGTCTTCAACGCAGACGTCGGCTTGTGGGACTTGTTGGAGTAGAACTGGCAGCCCTCACATCGGTCAACCATATCTTTAGCCATCTCGTTCGCTTGCAGCCAGAAGAAACCAGCCCTGAATGCCTTGGCGACGATTGCTCTCGAAGAGGCGTGTTGACCGTAGGTTCCCGAGTGAATATCCTCCAGGATCAGCTGCCCTTCCTCTGGAGAGATGCATCGTTGAAGAACGCCTGAAACGCTTTCCTTGTACAATTGGCCATCAATGATAGTGAATGACTTCGACCTTCGGACTATCTGCCTGGCCTGGACTTCGTCTTCAGGTAATTCCTGCCTTAGGATATATGCAATGATCGGCACAGTCCAATCAGGGATGACAGCAAGAATCTCCATGATCAAATAAACCACAGCAGGTACATCGAGTTCAGTCGGATCTGTTGAACTCTTTGGTTGTACTGGTTCCTCTGTAAAAGGATCTTCTTTGACTGAGGGAAGGTGAAGGTGCTCGAGGCAGACGTCACTCGGGACTGGTCTCCGAGTGGATCTGAGTTTTTCCAACTCATGAGCTGCTTCGTTCTTCAGTCTCGGAACATGGTGAAGTTCTAGACCTTCAAACTTCTTCTCAAGCTTCCTCACTGCATTGCAGTATGTGGTCATGGTGGGGTTCCTGACGTCCCACTCTTTCATCACTTGATTGACCACCAAATCCGAATCGCCGTAAACCATCAAGCGACGGACGCCGAGTGAGACGGCCATGCGCAATCCGTAGAGGAGAGCTTCATACTTTGCCTCGTTGTTGGAGGAATCGAAGTGTATCTATCGCATGTACTTGAGTTTGTCGCCCTTTGGCGATATGATCACAATGCCAGCGCTGGAGCCATTCAACATCTTGGACCCATCGAAGAACATTGTCCAATGGGCCGAGTAGATGTGGGTCGGTTGCTGTTGTTCTACCCATTCTGCTATGAAGTCAGCCAAAGCTTGAGACTTAATAGCTTTCTTGGCCTCGAACTTGATATCGCAGTATAGCATCTCCATCGCCCACTTCGCCACTCGGCCTGACGCGTCTCGATAGTGGAGAATTTCCGACAACGGTGCATCAGAAACGACAGACACCGAGTGGTCTTGGAAATAATGGGCCACCTTCTTCACAATCATGTAGATCCCGTAGATAAGATTTTGATAGTGGGGATACCTCTGCTTGGAAGGAGTCAGGACTTCGGAGACGTAGTACACTGGCCGCTGAACTTTGTATGCTTTGCCTTCTTCTTCTCGTTCGACTGTAAGAACAGTACTGACGACTTGATTTGTAGCCGCGATGTACAGAAGAAGGGGCTCTTTACTGAGTGGAGCAGTAAGAAATGGCTGGGTGGAAAGTAGGACTTTGAGGTCGTCGAATGCGACTTGGGCTTCGTCTGTCCACTCGAAAGTATCTGATTTCTTCATGAGTCGGTACAAAGGAAGTGCTTTCTCGCCGAGTCGACTGATGAACCTACTTAAAGCCGCTAGGCAACCTGTGAGCCGTTGAACATCGTGTATTCTGACCGGCCTCTCTATTCGGACGATGGTCCTGATCTTTTCGGGGTTGACATCGATCCCTCGTTCGGAAACGAAGAAACCGAGTAACTTTCCGCTGGGAACGCCGAATGAACATTTGGCGGGGTTGAGCTTGATATCGTACCTACGAAGGTTGGCGAATGTTTCTGCCAAGTCAGTCAGCAGGTCGGAACCTTTGCGTGACTTGACTACGATATCATCCATATACGCCTCCACATTCCGACCGATCTGGTCGAGGAGACATTTTTGGATCATGCGCATAAAGGTAGCTCCTGCATTCTTCAAACCGAATGGCATAGTGATGTAGCAGAAGCACCCGAATGGCGTGATGAAGGTTGTTTTTAACTCATCGGGACCATACAGACGGATCTGATGATAGCCCGAATAGGCATCAAGAAATGACAGACGCTCGCAACCCGCAGTCGAATCGACAATTTGATCTATGCGGGGGAGCGGAAAATGGTCTTTCGGGCAGACCTTATTGCGATGCTTGAAGTCGATGGACATTCGAAGCGACTTATCCTTCTTGGACACCATGAAAACATTGGCGAGCCACTCGGAGTGGTGAACCTCACGAATGAAGTTGGCCGCGAGCAGCTTGGCCACCTCTTCCCCGATTGCCTTCCTCTTGTGCGCGGCGGACCGGCGCAGGCACTCTCGGACAGGCCGAGCGGTGGAATCCACGTGCAGTCGGTGCTCAGCCAACTCCCTGGGTACACCTGGCATGTCAGAGGGTTTCCATGCGAAGATGTCCCAGTTCTCACGGAGGAATTGGGTGAGCTCGGATTCCTATTTAGGATCGAGGGTGGTGGAGATGCTCGTCGGGGCAGCAGTGGCGTCCGTCGGGTGGATGCTGACCTTCTTCGTCTCTCCCGCCGACTGGATGCAGACTCTGAAGTTGGCTTCTTCGAGCACATCAGGTCGGCGGGGTCGACTGTTTTCTTGTACTCGTCAAGCTCGAGGACGGCCATCTGCTGGTCGGCGATTCTTGATCCCTGCTGCAGACACTCTTCGGCTCGCTGCCGATTGCCTGTGACGGTGATCACACCCTTCGGGCCTGGCATCTTCAGCTTCAGGTATACGTAACATGGACGGGCCATGAAACGTGCATACGCTGGGCGGCCCAGAATTGCGTGATAAGCGCTCTGGAAGTCGACCACTTCGAACGCCAGCTTTTCCTTGCGGAAGTTCTTGTCGGAGCCGAAAACAACGTCCAACGTGATCTGGCCGAGTGACTCGGCCTTCCGTCCAGGGACGACTCCATGGAACTGCATGCTGCTCTCGTTGAGTTTGTACATGGGGATGCCCATCCCCTTGAGTGTGTCGGCGTACATGATGTTCAAGCCACTGCCGCCGTCCATGAGGACTTTGCGCAGTCGAACTCCTTCCACCACCGGGTCGACGACCAGAGCCTGTCTCCCCGGGGTGGGTACATGTGCCGGATGGTCCGACTGGTCGAAGGTGATCGCAATCTGAGACCATTTGAGGAACTTGGGGTTGGTGGGGGTGGCCATGTTCACCTCTCTGTTCACCAGCTTCAGTCGACTCTTGCTCTCAACGTCAGCAAAAATCATGAGAGTTGCATGGACTTGGGGGAACGGATCCTCCTTATCCTCCTCATCCTGTTCGTTGTCCTTTCCACTCGGTTGCCCTTCGCCGAACCCCTGGATCAGGAGGCGACACTGTCGAGTGGTATGCTTCGCATATATGGGGTTGCCCTCTTCATCCATCTTCGTATGAACCGGACATGGCTGGTCCAGGATGGGGTTATTGAACTGCTTCTTCTTGGGGGTGAACTGAGCCTTCCCTTTGCCCTTGAACTTGGCATTGGTTACGACTGCACCTTCTGCGTGCGGAGTAGTCGGAGCTTTCTGCTTTTGCTTCCGAGTGTTGCCCCCATCTCCATCAGCGACTGTTTTGTGCTTGCCGCTTCGGATGCGGTCTTCTTCTTCGCCATTAGCATAGCGCGTCGCTATTTCCATCATCTTGCTCATGGAGATGTCGCATGTTCGGCCGAACTTCAGGTACAGATCTCTGTACCGCACGCCTGCCTTGAAGGCGCAGACTGCTTGATGCTCGGTTACGTTCTCCACCGTGTGGTAGAGAGTTGTCCAACGCTGAATGAAATCTCGCAGGGGCTCATTCTGCTTCTGGACGCAGTGCTGGAGCTCCACGAGGCCAGCAGGGCGCTTGCACGTCCCTTCGAAGGTCCTGATGAACACTCGGGCCAGATCTGCCCAGCTGTAGATGCTTGAGGGGGCCAACAGGTTCAGCCACGCTCGCGCCGAGCCGTCGAGCATCGGAGGGAGGTGTTTCATGGCGACATGGTCGTCCCCTCCTCCGATCTGGACTGCCACTCGGTAGTCGTCCAGCCACGTTTCTGGCTTGGACTCTCCTGTAAACTTGCTGATTCCCGTCGCCAATCTGAAGTTTGGCGGGATGTCAGCCGAACGGATGGCTCGACTGAAACACTCGGGACCAGACACGATGGTCCTACTTCCACTCGGACAGTCCTTATCATAACCATCACGGTGGGCTCAGCCCCTGTCGACCCTTCGCTGAGCGATACACCCTCTTGCGTCAGGCCTTGGGTCGTAAGCGTCATCGACAGAACGCCGATCATCATGATGTCGGGGCCCGTAGGGCCCACCCCGCGGAGGGGTGCGTGAACGGCGGCGATCTTCGTGATTTAGGGAACGGATGCCTCCTCTGTGCCGCTGATGGGAACCAGGGCTGTGAACCGACCGATGCGTATTCGCATGAACGGAACTATTATGGATCCTGTTATGCGACTGGGAGACTGCCGAATTCCGCTGTTGCGCCGTGTGCAACAGGGCTCGGATCTGCTCGATTCCCCTACCAGCCTCTGAATCAGTCGGCTGGAGGGAATCGGCTATCTTGGCAGCTGCAGCCAAGTTGAGGAGGGGTGTGCGGAACAACTCCACGTTGCTCCGCCGAGTGTGTCGACTGGTAGAACGGCGAGGCGGACGACGCGCGCCGGACGTTTCGCCGATCTCATGCTCGTTCCGGCCAGCTTGACGGGGATCTTCATGGGAGTTGGCCATGTGTACTTCTGCTGCAGGCCCGCGACCCGCGTACTTGGAAGGAAACTCAGTCGGAACTGAGCCCGAGTGCTGGGACAGCGGGGCAACCACAACATACTCTAGAACCGCCACTTGTGAAGACGCGTTCTGGCGCGCCCGGGCGTGTTGCACCCAACGCTGAAGTCGCGGACGGCGGGACCGCTTGCTGCGGCGCGTGACGGCGGTGTAGGTCGACACCGGAGCCGACTGCTGGAGAAGAAGAATGCCGCGGGCGCCGGCACGGAAGTGCGTAGCCCCACGACGGGGAAGCGCCTCGACGTCGAGAGGCGCATCCCGAAGCCATGCCGAATCGTCGACGATGAAGGAGAGAGCGCCGAAGAAGATCTGGTGACCCATGCTCGAATCTCCACCGGACGACATGACGAAAGGAAGTAGTCGCAAACTCGCCGGAAGTCGCTTAGATGCCTGCCCCACGGTGGGCGCCAACTGTCGTGGGTATAAGCCTGACAGTAGATGTGTAGGGTACGAAAAGGACGGGCAGAGTCCCAGCTACGGCGAGGTTGTATGAGTTCAGGACCCTCTGCGGTGGAGGTAATAGCCCTACGTCTCAGTGCTCTGGGAGCTTGTTGTCGAGTGGAATATGGAATACAAATGAGTTTCTCCCCCCTTCACCAGCGGGGGAGGGTGGCTTATATAGAGTGCGTTGCCCTCCACAACGGTTCCGGTACAGGGGTGGAGTAGTGCCGATTGAATGTGTGCGTTACCGGTAACGTACGTCCTAAATGCTAATAAATGCACAGGGAAATGTACGACCGTTTCCCTCCAGGGGGGTTACGATGTTCCGAGTGGCAGCCAGTCGGTTAGTTGGATGTTCTCCGAATGCTAGTCTCCGACTAGATGCTCGAAGACCTATTGCCGACTGGACGATGGGGACTCCTTAATTCAGTCGGAACTGACTAAGGGCCTTGTCCCTTATGAGGGGTAGTCCTTGGGTAGGACTTACAGGGCAGGCCTATGACCCTACCCTAGGACTATAACCCCATCACCCGGCGAGTCCCGTGGGGCCAAGTCGTTAGTCCGATGGGGCGGGCGTTCCCGGACGTGTTTGGGCTCCTCATATCCACTCCATATTTAGGCTAAAAATGAAGGGTGCCTTTCAGTCAGGACGACCGGATAGTGACCGAACGGCCTGTCCAGACGTTTGAGGGGCGGGTGTAAATGCTCTTAATACAACACGTGAAACAATCAAAGGGTTTGGTACAAGTAATTATTGGTAAAGATAATTGTTCAACAATTTTATTTTGTATTCCCTTCGTCCCGAAATTCTTGTCTTAGGTTCGTCTAAAAACAGATGTATGTAAATACTAAGATGTGACTAAATACATTCATATATAGGTAATTATAAGATAAGAATTTGAAGACGGAGGGAGTATGTATAATAACTTAGAAGACACAAAATTAGGGGAATCGGAAAATTAATGTGGGCAAGCACTAGAAGTTGAATAGAGTGTTGAGTAAATAGGCAATTTTACAAGTGTATTAATCCACGAGATAATAACTAGCATGGCATTGACTAGACTAATGATGTACTGATCTTGAACTAACCTAGCACATACTACGCATATAGTTGACACATCTATGCATGCAAGTAGTACTGCTAGGATAAATACGAACATGAGGATAAACGAGTCATACCCTCCAATAGGCCAGTTGGCCGTAGCAGCAGCGTTGGCGTTGGACGTAGCAGCAGCAGCATCCTCTGCCCTCTTCTTCTCAGCTTCAAGGGCGAGACGATCGTGCTCGGATGGTGAAGACATGGTGATGACGAGGACGACGCGGATGTAGATGAAGTAGACGGACGGAGGCGAGCAGTCGCGTGATCGCTCCCCAAAATCCTAATCGCCCCTCTCCCATACAAGAACCGAAGAGGCGGGGTTTCGAAGGCCTGCTCTCCCGTCGACCGTGTACGCAGTAAACGGGACGGAGTCGCCAGCGGCAGCAGTAGTCAAGGAACGAACGTGTCATGCCACCACCTACATGGGCCCTTGGAGATTTTCTGAAATTCTCTTATGGGCCTAAGGCCCACTACTAATTTCAACAATCTCCCACCACATCTCAAGGGCACATCGTGTTCCCTCGTTCCAATCACTGTTTTAATATACCAGCATTTCAGTGAAGACCTGTTAAGTTTGAGCTTCACCTAGAGCGAGCAGCTACACTCCTTTACAACTGAACAATGGACTATGCCTTGAATTGTCAGTTTTGCGTAAAGAAGCTTCACCAGAAGTCTTACTAGTACTAGGCTACCGAAGGCTGACCCCTCGGGTGGAGCATATTAGTCACACTCCTAGCCTATTCATGAGTTTACTAGAGATCACGCAAATCTCATAGACTGTGACCAACAGTCAAGCTCATATAGGTGTGTTCCTCCAAAGATCGCTCTGTAGGACAGCATCTTGCTTACACATAAGCTTTAGAACACATTAAGACAGTAGTCATCCTACCATACAGTATCCGAGAGCATTGCATCTCCAACGGAGTGGGTTAGTAAAGTTACTCTCCTCAGTTCACCACTGGCTTGTTTTCCAGGTCCTACTTCACGGGATCTCCGATCATATTGAAAAGGATCTAGATGGACCTAGAGGGGGGGTGAATAGGTACAATTCCAAATTTTAATAATTACTTAGCAATTTTAGGCAAAAGTGCGGAATATGAGTGTAGGCCTAATAATTGCTATGACAAGGAGTAAGCTATTTAGAGTGAAGTAAGACAAGCGGTAAACAATAATCAAATACAAGTACGTAATAAGGATTAACACAAGTAGAGAGTTAGGGTTAGGAATAACCGAAACTCCAAGAGAGACAAGGATGTATCCCGATGTTCACTTCCTTGGAGGGAAGCTACGTCACCGTTAGAGGGGCGGATGTTACCACGAAGGCACACCAACGCCACGAAGGCTCACCCTATTCTCCCTTTGAGATAACTCCACGAAGGCGTTTCTCAACCACTAGTGGTAAGCCTTGAGGTGGCTTCCAAACCTTCACAAAATTTCCGGGGGAAATCACAATGGTTTGATTCCTCTCCGAAGACTCCTACCGCCTAGGAGTCGCCAACCTCCAAGAGTAACAAGATCACGGGAATTGCTCAAAACTTGCTCAAATCACAAATCACTTTGCTGGGAAGGAGGAGAGGGAGACGATCTATCTTTTGATTGGAACAACACTCAAAGGGACTCACAAATGCTCTTGGGATCTAGGATTTGGTGTAGACAAGAGTGAGTGAGAGGAAAGGTGTTCTTGGATGTATTCTAGCTGTGTTGAACACTATTTCACGAGGTGGGAGAAGAGTATATATAGTGGGGAGTGAAAAACAGCCGTTGGGGACACTTTAAGTCACACAGGGTCCGGACGTCCGACAGTTGTCGGAAGTCCGGGTGTCCGCGAGGGGTCGGATGTCCGACAGGGGTCGGTCGTCCGAGGCCTGTAGATATGACTGAAAATACCGTGAATTGAACAGCGACCGGACGTCCGGAGAAGGCCGGAAATCCGAGTTATTCGACTCAACTTGTATTGAGATAGGAACAGAGTAGAGAATATGTGGTATTGGGTAGGATAGTGAAGATGTGGTATGAGCAAGTTCATCGCAAAACCTGTGATCCCCTCTTAATAGTGTGGGATCCCTATACTCAATAATAGTAAACTCAAAAGGATAATCTACATCATCTTTTCTCAATCCCGAGCCTTCTTGAAATATAAATCCCGATCTTCTCAGACCACCTTTGGCACATAGTTCTCAATCTACTAAAGTACTTGCCATCCTGAGATACACTCAACAAATAGGATTAGTTTCCTATGTATGTGTTGTCATTAACACCAAAAGTCGATTAGGGGCATAGCATGCACTTTCAATCTCCCCCTTTTTGGTAGTTGATGACAACATATACATAGGTCTCGAAAAGATATAACATACATTATAGCCTAGGAAATATTTAGTACGGAGCTCTCCCACTTAGTATGTGCATGATAAAATATCGGAGCTCCCCTTTAATGTGTTTATCGAACATATAATGGATCAACATGTAAAGATAATAGATCATCATAGAAAGACAATAGATCATCATAGAAGTAGTGGAGCAAAACTTAATGGTCTATGATGATATCATAGCAATCCATAGCAATCACAATCATTTATAAGTAGCCATACATGCGTTTATCCATTACAATAAATCTCCAAAGACTAAAAACTACGATACATTACTCCCCCTTTGGCACCAAGTACCAAAAAGGGAGGCACCAACAGCACCAACCATGCTCAGAGCTCATCAGCATCATCATCAGCATCATCACCATCGTCAGGCAAACCACTGCCACCAGCCTCGTCAAGGAAATCAGCCCACTCAGGACCAGATGGGACGCCAAAGTCAGTAGGAGGAGCAGGAGGAGCGGCCTCATCATCACTCACATCAAGAGCGCCCGAGGCTCTCAGACGAGCCTTGAGGGCATTCTTGGAGGAGACTAAGCGGGAAACCACATCATGGGTTTGACCACACTGGAAAGAGATGGCCTTCATCATAGCAGAATGTGCCTTGACAAGGAATTTGGCAATGCGGCCGAGAGGTGCGGAGCTAGATGAGGGGGTGGCTGACCGGGCAGCTGTGCGGCGAGTGGATGTGGAGGATGGGGCTTTCTTGGGAGCAAAGTTATCCGCCATGTGAGCGGGAATGACCCACTTGCGATGTGTGTGAGTGATAGCCACATAGAAATCAGCAACATGATTAATAAGAGCCTGGATGAAGGGGGCATGAGGAAAGGCTCGTTGTACTGAAAGCTAGCAAGTCGAATCTCATGTCATAGAAAATGAGGCACATTAATTTTGCTCTTGGGGTGCTCGTACAAGTGAGACATGATGTCAATACAATAGCCACTTCAAGATCCCTTATCACCCATCTTAGGATAGATGGTGCGGATGAGACACTGAAAAATGATGAAGTAAGGTGAGCGCCAGATGGATACCTGGTTAAGGTCCTTCATGCGTTCATCCGCATCAAGCTCACTTAGTGGTTTGAGAAGATACCCACACGCCTCAATGGACTTAGGCACATGGTTAGGATCATCCCTATGTATTTTGAAGCCGGAGTTGGGGAAACCAAGTGCGGCAAAAAATGTATCATAAGTAGCTTGTTGACCCTCACCACAAAGACCATGTATATAAACTTCACAAGGCTCTGTATGGCTTCAAAGAAGCACCCCGTGATTGGTACGATCATCTTAAGAAGTTCCTACTCGATGATGGCTTTGTGGTGGGGGTGATCGATCCCACTCTTTTTACTAAGAGGGAAAATGGTGATTTGATCTTATGCCAAATCTATGTAGATGACATCATTTTTGGTTCTCCTAACATCCATTTATGCAAGAAGTTTGCGGCCTCCATGACCAAGATCTTTGAGATGTCACTCAACACGGACTTGAAGTTCTTTCTTGGTTTTCAAATACAACAATTTCAAGAAGGGATTTTCTTGTCTCAAACTAAGTACCTCAAGGACATTCTTGGAAAATTTGATATGACAAATGCTAAACCAATGAAGACACCCATGGCTACCGATGTAGTTCTAAATGAAGACACAAACGGTATTCCTTTTGATCCATCTACTTACCGCTCCATGATTGGTTCGCTACTTTATCTTTGAGCATCTAGACCGGACATCATGTTAAGTGTAGGCATATGTGCTAGATTTCAAGCTTCCCCTAGGGAAAGCCATCACATGGCGGTTAAGCATATTCTTAGATACCTTGTTCACACCCCAAAGTTAGGCTTATGGTATCCTAAGGATGCTAAGTTTGATCTTATTGGGTATTCCGATGATGATTGGGCTGGTGATAAAGTGGGACGGAAATCCACTTCCGGTGCATGTCAGTTTCTTGGACGCTCCTTGGTAAGTTGGTCCTCAAAAAAGCAGAACTGTGTTTCTCTCTCCACGGCCGAGGCCGAATATATTGCAGCCGCAAGCTGTGCAACTCAACTGCTATGGATGAGGCAAACGCTAAAGGATTATGGTATCACGTATCGACACGTTCCTCTTCTCTGTGATAATGAAAGTGCCATAAAGATCTCCGAGAACCCCATTGATCTCCCTCGCACAAAACATATTGATATTAGGTATCATTTCTTGAGAGACCATGTGCAAAAGGGTGACATTGATATTAACCATGTGGGTACCGACATGCAGTTAGCCGACATTTTCACCAAGCCACTTAGCGTAGCTAGGTTCTGTCAACTTAGGCGTGAACTTGGTATCTTGGAGCTTGACAACCTATCTTGAAACCTTGCGCACATACACACACTCACATTATGTTTGTGTCTTGATGTGGGCATGCATTTAGGGGGAGTGAGTCTTAATTTTCTATTTTTTTAAGCTTACAAAGTACGCATAAATCAATTTTTGTCTCCAAGTAGTCTATGTTATGCTTGTAGGCAACTATGTTCGTACTTTTTGTGAGAAACCATGCAAGTCATCATCTAATCATCAAACAAAATCCAGCATCAGCCTCTGCCTCCTCCTCTTTCTCGGACGTGTGACATGTCTCGGACGTCCGGCGGGAAATCTCCTTCCGGTCGTCCGACCAGTGTCGGTCGTCCGACGCCACAATCACCTCCGGACGTCCGACGCTTGTCGGACGTCCGACGCCTCGGGCCTATAAATAGCTGGGCGCGGGGCTGGGCTCTTGCCCTAACCCTCAGCGCCCCTTTTCCTCCCTACCGCCGCCGCCGCCAGCTCGAGGAGCCCTCGCCTGCGCCGCCAGACCTGAGATCGGGCCGATCTCCTCCGCGGATCCACCTCTTCTTCCTCCTCTTCCTTCGCGGGATCCGTCTACAGGTTGCTCCTCCGTTCCTTTCGCGTTTGTTTTGGTTCTTTCTCTCTCGCATGAATCTCCATGTTCGTTCCTTATTTGGGATTTTCATCCGCGTAGGATATTGTGCTCCATGAACAAGACCAAGCACGCTGCTCGGAAGACCGTGGTTGGCTCATCATCTCGCACCCCTCCTAGCACGGGGTCGGACTCGGATGGGCCACGTTGTCCCTTCAAACGGACGGCCCGGTGTTCTCCGGCCCGGCGTTCTCCGTCTCCACAACTCCCCTCGTCGTCTGATGGTGATGACCCCGACTTCGAGGAGGAGCTTGCCGCCGAGGACTTTGCTGACCAGCACGCCGATCGGAGGTCCAAGCCAAAGCCCGGGACTCGCAGGGCGTCCTACATGCCACCACCTCCTCCTGCCCAGGCCGCAGGTGAAGCTCGTCGCATATCACTAGAACCTCCTGCTACTTTAGGTCGTGCAATCACGAACTTCACCACACTTGGCGTGGCTTCATACCTCACTTTCCGCCGCGACCTTGATCCATACGCTGTCGTACGTGACTCTAGGGACTCACGTTTCCGCACACACTTCCAGGCGGACATTTTTACCACAGTCATAGTTCCTAAGGGTTTATCTGTTCATCTCTATATTGATGTTGAGCATATTCGCACGCACCCGGCGAAATATCCGGGTGCCATTGAGTTATTGAGGCATCGGGGCTTGCCGCCCCGTTTTCCTTTCATCGCGACATTAATGCTGCTGCCTTTCACCAGTTCTATGCCACATGCTACTTTGGTCCAAACCACACTGTCAGCTGGATCACCTCTGACGTTCGCTTCACACCTACTTATGATACATTTGTTGCCGCACTTGGTTTCCCCAACTCCGGCTTCAAAATACATAGGGATGATTCTAAGCATGCGCATAAGTCCATTGAGGCGTGTGGGTATCTTCTCAAACCACTAAGTGAGCTTGATGCGGATGAACGCATGAAGGACCTTAACCAGGTATCCATCTGGCGCTCACCTTATTTCATCATTTTTCAGTGTCTCATCCGCACCATCTATCCCAAGATGGGTGATAAGGGTTCTTGCAGTGGCTATTGTATTGACATCATGTCTCACTTGTTCGAGCATCCCAAGGGCAAAATTAATGTGCCTCATTTTCTATGGCATGAGATTCGGCTAGCTAGCTTTCAGTACAAGCGAGCCTTTCCTCATGCCCCCTTCATCCAGGGTCTTATTAATCATGTTGCTGATTTCTCTGTGGCTGTCACTCACACACATCGCAAGTGGGTCATTCCCGCTCACATGGCGGATAACTATGCTCCCAAGAAAACCCCCTCATCCTCCACATCCACTCGCCGCCCTGCTGCCCGGTCAGCCACCCCCTCATCTAGCTCCGCTCCTCTCGGTCGCATTGCCAAATTCCTTGGCAAGGCACATTCTGCTATGATGAAGGCCGTCTCTTTCCAGTGTGGTCAAACCCATGATGTGGTTTCTCGCTTAGTCTCCTCCAAGAATGCCCTCAAGGCTCGTGTGAGAGCCTCGGGCGCTCTTGATGTGAGTGATGATGAGGCCCCTCCTGCTGCTCCTCCTACTGATTTTGGCTTCCCATCTCATCCTGAGTGGGCTGATTTCCTTGACGAGGCTGGTGGCAGTGGCTTGCGTGATGATGCTGATGATGATGCTGATGAGCTCTGAGCGTGGTTGGTGCTGTTGGTGCCTCCCTTTTTGGTACTTGGTGACAAAGGGGGAGTAATGTATCGTAGTTTTTAGTCTTTGGAGATTTATTGTAATGGATAAACGCATGTATGGCTACTTATAAATGATTGTGATTGCTATGGATTGCTATGATATCATCATAGACTATTAAGTTTTGCTCCACTACTTCTATGATGATCTATTGTCTTTCTATGATGATCTATTATCTTTACATGTTGATCCATTATATGTTTGATAAACACATTAAAGGGGAGCTTCGATATTTTATCATGCATATACTAAGGGGGAGCTCCGTACTAAATATCTCCTAGACTATAATGTATGTTAAATATTTTTGAGACCTATGTATATGTTGTCATCAACTACCAAAAAGGGTGTCGTGGGTATAAGCCTGACAGTAGATGTGTAGGGTACGAAAAGGATGGGCAGAGCCTTAGCTACGGCGAGGTTGTATGAGTTCAGGCCCCTCTGAGGTGGAGGTAATAGGCCTACGTCTCAGTGCTCAGGGAGCTTGTTGTCGAGTGGAAATATGGAATACAATGAGTTGCTAACCCTTGCAGCAGTGGGGAAGGGTGCCTTATATAGAGTGCGCTGCCCTTCACAACGGTCGGTGCGCAGGGGTGGAATAATGGTGAATAAATACCTACGTTACAGGTAACGTACGGCCTAAATGCTAATAAAAGCATGAGGAAACGTACGACCGTTTCCCTCCTGGGGGGTTACGATGTACATAGTGGAATCCAGTCGGTCCGATCGATACGCTCCGAATGCTCGCCTTCGACTGGATGGTCGGATGTCTGTTACCGACTGGATGATGGGAATTCCTTAGTTCAGTCGGAGCTGACAAAGGGCCTTGTCCCTTATGAAGGGTGGTCCTTGGGTAGGACCTATAAGGTAGGCTTATGACCCTACCCTAGGACTATAACCCCATCATTAGTCCCCGAATGGATTGAGGTTGAAACGACGAAGTGATGCTTGTAGTTTGGATCTGACTAGCACGGACGGGACTTTGGCGTTGCTTGCCTCGGTCCATTTTATCTTTTCCGATCGACGATCCGAGTGGAAGTACTCGCGAAACAGACTATCGGAAGTCGAGTGCTTCTGCGGCATCTTCTCACGCGACCGGTCAACTGACAGCGGCGGATTTTCCGGGATCCTCAAATTTCGATTTCCGCACGCTCAGCGGGGATGACGCCATCGCGCTCGAGTAGCGCCTGACGCCTCGATTCTCGTGCCTTCAACCTCTCCACTAATATCGCCGCGGTGGGTCGGGGGGATAAGGTTTTGGGGCCACCTGCCAGCGACCCAGTCGGAACCTTACTTAAATCTCGGCGCCGAGGGTTCTTCGTTACGCTCGCCGAATCTCTTGCCTTCGCCTGCTCCGTCCTTCTCACCACCTCCAGCGCCTCTACACTCCTTCCTCCTCCTTCCTCCCACGGGTTCGTAGTTTCCGCCATGACCAAGGGTCAGACCAGCAAGATGGAGGCGAGGAAGAAGAAGGGGAAGGCGGCGGCTCCTGCTCAGCGGCGACAGCGGCCGCTGCCGGCGGGGTGGATTCAAGGCGACTTCCTCCCCTCCACGGTGACGGAGGGGGATCTGCTGCAGCTGGTGGGGCACGGGACGATCGTGCACAAGTCTTGGAGGCTGCCGGCGGAGAACGAGGTCGAGCCGGCACCCCGGGAGGGGGAGCGCGTCTTGCTGCTCAGCCACGTCTATCGAGGTTTCTCCTTGCCCCCGCATCCTTTCTTCAAGGGCATCATGAATCACTTCGGAGCACAACTTCACCACTTTCCCCCGAACGCCATTGCTCATCTCTCTGCTTTTATAGTTCTATGCGAGTGTTTCATTGGCTGTCCTCCCCATTGGGGGCTGTTCAAGCACATATTTTCTGCTAGATCCCAAACCATCAAACGACTCAGCCAGTCGGATGATAAGACACATCTTCTCCAGCTCTGCGGGGGCTTAGGTTTCC
The DNA here is from genome assembly GCF_904849725.1 of Hordeum vulgare subsp. vulgare. Lineage (NCBI taxonomy): Eukaryota > Viridiplantae > Streptophyta > Magnoliopsida > Poales > Poaceae > Hordeum > Hordeum vulgare. Next base: position 547,186,729 of record NC_058521.1, on the reverse strand, counting down.
AGAAAAAGAGTCGGAGTAGTTATCCTACCCTCCAGCTAAGTGAGTCGGTCAGGAACTGGCAGTCGACGTGGTTCTGTTGCCAGGATATCGCCTGTCCGAATGCTGCGACAGGGCTGCCTCCCTTTAGCTTAGATCGGCCCGCCCCGCCTAAGCAGCTCGCGCTCACGAAGGCGGAGAAGAACGACATCCAACCTCTGGTTGAGGCACTCGTAGATGTCGTCAGGAGGGGGGTCACCGGCATAGACTTGCTGGAGGTCTTCCTCGGTCGGCGTATCCAACCTCTGCAGGCTCGCGACCACGCCATGTGGCATTGTACGGGGCCCGAGGATTCCAATCGGACCAACGTTGTGGGTGTGACTGAGGAGAAGGTGACCTCGTGGGTGCTCCAGATCACAGGCCCCTGCGAGAATCCTCAAGGATCTCGGCGAGTGAAGCCTTTCTGCGCGGATAATCCTCCTCCGAATCAGGTGAGTAACACTTGTCGAGTGCGCCTAACTGTCTTAATATTATCGTTTGCTTGAATCTCTGTGTGACGTCTGATGTTGCCGACTGAATTTTATGCAGAAGTGGACCAACTGGTTTTCTCCCATCTCGAACGGGAACCCGGCCGAGGAGGAGGAAGGCAGCATGGAGAGCGCTGAGTATGTCTCCGACAGCGGGGAATCGGAGGAAGAGACTAGCGAGGAAGAGGAGGAAGACGAAGAGCAGGACTCGCCACCTCCGCAATTAGAGCATCGGACCAAGCGCCAACACGAGCCTGCCATTCCCTCGGTCCCTCCAGCATCTTCGAGTGCTCCGCCCACTGCCCCGGTGGTCTCGAGTGCTCGGAGCACCAAGAGGGCCAGGGATGTTGCCGCTGAGCCTGTGGGTCAGTCTTCCAAGGCGGACAAACCGAGTGGGCCCAAGCCTCGGAAGGCTCTGCCACAGATGAGGGTTGTTGTCCCCGTCACCTCCACGTAAGTGTATCGATCTTCTAATTTCTTCTGATACCCGAGTGGACTCCTGTTTATTGGTCAAATGGATTTCACTCGACAGAGTCGCTACTTCTGCCACCTCTCCGGCACGCCAGGAGGATGACCCCATGGACACGGACAACGTCGTCTCGTCCCAGCCAAGTGCGTTGTAGAGACTCCGAGTGTTTTATACTATCGTGTCTCGAATTCTATCATAGGTCCTGCCTCTTTCTTTTTCTGAGATCTTGCGTCGTTCGGTCTATCAGGGGCGATTTGCGTGGACGAGGGTGATCAGGGGAGAGCTGAACAAGCTGCGGAGCCTGTTCTTGAGGCTGCTCCGCCTGTTGCTGCTCTCGCCGCCGACGTGCCGCCGACTGAACTGGCGCTGGTGGTTGAAGAGCCGACTGGAGCGGACCTTGGGATGCCTCAGGAACTTCCGACGATTCCAGGCTCGTCGAATGTCGAGTTCAACATCCAGCGTCTCCCGGAGGAGCAGGTGGGAGCAGCCAAGGGAGCCATGGTGCAGGCGGAGCTGATGGCTGGAGAAGCCAAGAGGGCCTACGACTCCATCGCATCCTTGTACCAGCGGAGCTTGGAGCTGCGGGATGATATCCGAGTAAGTGGGCTAGTAAGTATTTACTTTTCTCTAGTAACCCACTGGGTGTTTTTGGATAGCATCTGTTGTTTGCAATGGGTTCACTCTGAGTGAACCCAGTGGGTGTAGTCCCCGAGACTTCTGTCGAGTGCTTGCACCGGCAGTTGTCTTTATACATATTGTCTTTGCTTTGGTCAGGTCTGTAAATAATATGACCGACTGCGAGCAGTTGTGGCACTCGGAGTGCACTTACTGTAAGAGTCCCCGAGAGTAATTTGTACTCAGGTCGGGCAGTATTGGCCTCGTAGGCGTAGGTGGTAACATGCATCTCAATAGGTCGGGCCTGCTTGAGTTGCATGCCAGTGGGGTTACTCTTAGTGAACCCACTGGGTGTAGTCCCCGAGACTGCTGTCGACTGCTTACGTCGGCAGGGGTCTGAAGAACTTAGACTTTTATTGTTGAATTTTCTGATTGTCCCTTGGTGTTTGCTGGCAGAAAACTTGTGAAATGGGAATAGCCTATGAGACTCTCAGGGCGGAGAAGAATCAGTTAGCTTGTGAGCTTGATGCGGCGCTGCTTGCAATGGCTGGCATGAAGGATGCTCTGGCGGGACGAGAGAAGTCATTGGAGCAGGCTCGTGAAGCAAACAAGGTGCTGACTGAGGAAGTTGAGAAGATGGGGAAACAGAGGACTGCTCTGATGGGGCAGATGGACATGCTGAACAAACGATGCAGAGCTCAGGAGAAATACGTCAGCGACTGGGCTCGGCAGATGATGACGCGTCTGGCTGGTAAGTCCTGTTTTTTGCCGAGTGCTTGTCCTATGTGCGTCACACTCGGTGCTTATTGTTTCCTTGTCCTTCTGTTGCAGATTTTTGCATTGATGCTGAAGTTGAAGTAGCTGACGTGGAGCGGTCGATTCGCGATAACGTGCCACTCGGCGAGGACGCCAATCGGGATCTGCTCCGGGCGCACATCCGCGTGGGCAAAGTTGGCCCTTTCATCGGTCGACTGAGAGAAGTCGTCGGCCGAATCGACAAGGAGCTTTGGCCAGAAGATGAGTCGCGGCAGGAGATGGAGAACCTGATGGCTCGACTGGAGGAGATTCCGAACCGAGTGCAGTCGTGGAAGAAATCTGTAGCTTGTTGTGGTGCAGATGTTGCTCTGTCCCTGGTCTGAGTCCATTGCAAGGAGGTGCGCGAGGAGAAGCTGAAGACATTGAAGGTGGCCAACACGAAGAAACTTCGATTCAAAGACTTCATGGAAACTTTCCTTGAGAGTGCTACCCGCATCGCCGACGGTATTGATCTGGACACGTTCGTAGAGCCCTCCATTCCTGGCGTTAATCCAGATGATGCGTAAGAACACTTTTATCCTCGGTATGCCGAGTGTTGATCTGTAAGGAACTTTGGCCAATGTTGTTGGCCGTCACATTCTTGTTTCGATGTGGGTAAGCTTGATCCACACCGAGCCACTATCTTTGGTTGAACTTTGAATCGAATCTTTTGCTCTTCTGTTGCAATTTTGACTCGAGTTTTTGTTTGGCGTTTCTTAGTGAAGCCAAAGGCAAACATTTGGAACATGTCAGTTGTCTTGACATCTGCATGAGCCTCATTGAGGGTCCGTGGAATTTCCGATTGGATCTGTATTGTCACCGAGTGGATCGGTAGGATCGCCGCTAGGTTGTTGAGTGCGACTATCAGGTCGCACTCGGGGCGAGTTGGTACTGATGTAGTTGTCAGTTGTTTTGACATCCACATGAGCCTCAATAAGGGTCTGCAACTCATGTAGATGTCATTTGTTTTGACCTCCACATGAGCCTCAATGAGGGTATGCAACTCATGTAGTTGTCAGTTGTTTTGACATCCACATGAGCCTCAATGAGGGTCTGCAACTCATGTAGATGGTAATTGTTTTGACCTCCACATGAGCTTCAATGAGGGTATGCAACTCATGTAGTTGTCAGTTGTTTTGACATCCACATGAGCCTCAATGAGGGTCTGCAACTCATGTAGTTGTCAGTTGATTACCCGAGTGTACCTGTAGGATACAGTCGAAGGCATGTGGGTGCTTAGGCGATTCTGCATTGCATCGAAGTCCCCGAGTGTGGCGTTAAGTGCACACTCAAAGAAAGTTAATACTTAGGCGATTCGTGATCGCAGCTAAGTCCCCGAGTGTGACGTTAAGTGCACACTCAGAGAAAGTTCATACTTAGGCGATTCTGGATCGCAGCTAAGTCCCCGAGTGTGGCGTTAAGTGCACACTCAAAGAAAGTTAATACTTAGGCAATTCGTGATCGCAGCTAAGTCTCCGAGTGTGACGTTAAGTGCACACTCGGAAAAAGTTCATACTTAGGCGATTCTAGATCGCAGCTAAGTCTCCGAGTGTGACGTTAAGTGCACACGCGGAGAAAGTTCATACTTAGGCGATTCTGGATCGCAGCTAAGTCTCCAAGTGTGACGTTAAGTGCACACTCGGAGAAAGTTCATACTTAGGCGATTCTGGATCGCAGCTAAGTCTTCGAGTGTGACGTTAAGTGCACACTCGGAGAAAGTTCATACTTAGGCGATTCTGGATCGCAGCTAAGTCTCCGAGTGTGACGTTAAGTGCACACTCGGAGAAAGTTCATACTTAGGCGATTCTGGATCGCAGCTAAGTCCCCGAGTGTGACGTTAAGTGCACACTCGGAGAAAGTTAGTTCTTAAGCGATTCTGGATCGCAGCTAAGTCCCCGAGTGCGACGTTTAGTGCACACTCGGAGAAAGTTCATACTTAGGCGATTCTGGATCGCAGCTAAGTCCCCGAGTGTGACGTTAAGTGCACACTCGGAGAAAGTTCATACTTAGGCGATTCTGGATCGCATCTAAGTCCCCGAGTGTGACGTTAAGTGCACACTCGGAGAAAGTTCATAGTTAGGCGATTCTGGATCGCAGCTAAGTCTCCGAGTGTGACGTTAAGTGCACACTCGGAGAAAGTTCATACTTAGGCGATTCTGGATCGCAGCTAAGTCCCCGAGTGTGACGTTAAGTGCACACTCGGAGAAAGTTCATACTTAGGCGATTCTGGATCGCAGCTAAGTCCCCGAGTGTGACATTAAGTGCACACTCGGAGAAAGTTCATACTTAGGCGATTCTGGATCGCAGCTAAGTCCCCGAGTGTGACGTTAAGTGCACACTCGGAGAAAGTTCAAACTTAGGCGATTCTGGATCGCAGCTAAGTCTCCGAGTGTGACGTTAAGTACACACTCGGAGAGGGTTAATACTTAGGCGATTCTGGATCGCAGCTAAGTTTTTTTTTTTGAGACCGGAGTCTAGGACCGTGGAAGAACTTTGAACATGCAAAAAACTCAATATGCTTTATATTATTTCACCAATACTTGTTCTTTACATTGCTTCAGTCGACGGTCACGTGTAGAAGCGCTTCAGGAGATCTCCGTTCCATGCTCGCAGCTCGTCTATCTCCCTGTCGACGTTGTAGAGTGTGTATGCTCCATTGTTCAGCACCTTTGAGATGATGAAGGGTCCTTCCCACGCAGGAGCCAATTTGTGAGGTCTTTGTTGATCCACTCGGAGCACCACGTCGCCTGCTTGGAAGTACGACTCCTGACGTGTCGCGCGTGAAAACGCCGCAGATCTTGTTGATAAATGGTTGAGCGAGTCAGTGCCATCTCGCGCTCCTCCTCTAGAAGGTCCACTCCGTCTTGCCTTGCTTGTTCTGCTTCAGCTTCGAAGAAGAGTTTGACTCGTGGAGCGTTGTGAAGTAAGTCACTCGGAAGGACTGCTTCTGCTCCGTAGGCGAGGAAGAACGGTGATCGCCCTATAGATCTGTCCGGGGTTGTGCGAAGACCCCAAAGCACTGAAGGTAGCTCGGTGACCCAAGCGCCAGCGGCGTGTCCTACCTCTCGTAGGAGTCGGGGCTTCAAACCTTGCAGAATAAGTCCGTTCGCCCGCTCTGCTTCTCCATTGGACTGCGGGTGCGCCACGGAAGCAAAGTCCACTCGGATACCTTGGCTTGTGCAGAAACCTTTGAATCTGTCCGAGTCAAAGTTTGTCCCGTTGTCCGTGATTATGCTGTGAGGTACACCGAATCTGGAGATGATGTCCCTGACAAACTTGATGGTTGTTGAGGCGTCGAACTTCTTCATGGGCTTGGCTTCGATCCATTTCGTGAACTTGTGGACTGCCACCAACAGATGTGTGTATCCACCTTGGCCTGTCCTGAATGGACCGAATGTATCTAATCCCCACACTGCAAACGGCCACACAAGAGGGATTGTCTTCAACGCAGACGTCGGCTTGTGGGACTTGTTGGAGTAGAACTGGCAGCCCTCACATCGGTCAACCATATCTTTAGCCATCTCGTTTGCCTGCAACCAGAAAAAACCAACCTTGAATGCCTTGGCGACGATTGCTCTCGAAGAGGCATGATGACCGCAGGTTCCCGAGTGAATATCCTCCAGGATCAGCTGCCCTTCCTCTCGAGAGATGCATCATTGAAGAACGCCTGAAATGCTTTCCTTGTACAATTGTCCATCAATGACAGTGAATGACTTCGACCTTCGGACTATCTGCCTGGCTTGGACTTCGTCTTCTCGTAATTCCTGCCTCAGGATATATGCAATGATCGGCACAGTCCAATCGGGGATGACAGCAAGAATCTCCATGATCAAATCAACCACAGCATGTACATCGACTTCAGTCGGATCTGTTGAACTCTTTGGTTGTACTGGTTCCTCTGTAAAAGGATCTTCTTTGACTGAGGGAACGTGAAGGTGCTCGAGGCAGACGTCACTCCGGACTGGTCTCCGAGTGGATCCGAGTTTTGCCAACTCATCAGCTGCTTGGTTTTTCAGTCTCGGAACATGGTGAAGTTCTAGACCTTCAAACTTCTTCTCAAGCTTCCTCACTTCATTGCAATATGTGGTCATGGTGGGGTTCCTGACATCCCACTCTTTCATCACTTGATTGACCACCAAATCTGAATCACCGTAGACCATCAGGCGACGGACGCCGAGTGAGATGGCCATGCGCAATCCGTAGAGGAGAGCTTCATACTCTGCCTCGTTGTTGGAGGAATCGAAGTGTATCTGCAGCACGTACTTGAGTTTGTCGCCCTTTGGCGATATGATCACAATGCCAGCGCCGGAGCCATTCAACATCTTGGACCCATCAAAGAACATTGTCCAATGGGCCGAGTAGATGTGGGTCGGTTGCTGTTGTTCTACCCATTCTGCTATGAAGTCAGCCAGAGCTTGAGACTTAATAGCTTTCTTGGCCTCGAACTTGATATCGCAGTACAACATCTCCATTGCCCACTTCGCCACTCGGCCTGACGCGTCTCGATTGTGGAGAATTTCCGACAACGGAGCATCAGAAACGACAGACACCGAGTGGTCTTGGAAATAATGAGCCACCTTCTTCGCAGTCATGTAAATCCCGTAGATAAGTTTTTGATAGTGGGGATACCTCTGCTTGGAAGGAGTCAGGACCTCGGAGACGTGGTACACTTGCCGCTGAACTTTGTATGCTTTGCCTTCTTCTTCTCGTTCGACTGTAAGCACAGTACTGACGACTTGATTTGTAGCCGCGATATACAGAAGAAGGGGCTCTTTACTGAGCGGAGCAGTAAGAACCGGCTGGGTGGAAAGTAGGACTTTGAGGTCGTCAAATGCGACTTGGGCTTCGTCTGTCCACTCGAAAGTATCTGATTTCTTCATGAGTCGGTACAGAGGAAGTGCTTTCTCGCCGAGTCGACTGATGAACCTGCTCAAAGCCACTAGGCAACCTATGAGCCGTTGAACATCGTGTATTCTGACCGGCCTCTCCATTCGAACGATGGTCCCGATCTTTTCGGGGTTGAGATCGATCCCTCGTTCGGAAACGAAGAAACCAAGTAAATTTTCGCTGGGAACGCCGAATGAACATTTGGCGGGGTTGAGCTTGATATCGTACCTACGAAGGTTGGAGAATGTTTCTGCCAAGTCGGTCAGCAGGTCGGAACCTTTGCGTGACTTGACTACGATATCATCCATATATGCCTCCACATTCCGACCAATCTGGTCGAGAAGGCATTTTTGGATCATGCGCATAAAGGTAGCTCCTGCATTCTTCAAACCAAATGGCATAGTGATGTAGCAGAAGCACCCGAATGGGGTGATAAAGGGCGTCTTTAATTCATCGGGGCCATACAGACAGATCTGATGATAGCCCGAGTAGGCATCAAGAAATGACAAACGCTCGCACCCCGCAGTCGAATCGACAATTTGATCTATGCGGGGAGCGGAAAATGGTCCTTCGGGCAGACCTTATTGAGATGCTTGAAGTCGATGCACAATCGGAGCGACTTGGCCTTCTTGGGCACCATGACAACATTGGCGAGCCACTCGGAGTGGTGAACCTCGCGAATGAAGTTGGCTGCCAGCAGCTTGGCCACCTCCTCCCCGATTGCTTTCCTCTTGTGCGCGGCGGACCGGCGCAAGCGCTCTCGGACGGGCCGAGCGACGGGGTCCACATGCAGTCGGTGCTCAGCCAACTCCCTGGGTACACCTGGCATGTCAGAGGGTTTCCATGCGAAGATGTCCTAGTTCTCACGGAGGAATTGGGTGAGCTCGGCTTCCTATTTAGGATCGAGGGTGGTGGAGATGTTTGTCGGGGCAGCAGTGTCGTCTGTCGGGTGAATGCTGACCTTCTTCGTTTCTCCCGCCGACTGGAATGCGGATTCAGAAGCTGGCTTCTTTGAGCGCATCAGGTCGGCGGGGTCGACTGTTTTCTTGTACTCGTCGAGCTCGAGGACGGCCATCTGCTGGTCGGCGATTCTTGATCCCTGCTACACGCACTCTTCGGCTCGCTGTCGATTGCCCGTGATGGTGATCACGCCTTTCGGGCCTGGCATCTTCAGCTTCAAGTATACATAACATGGACGGGCCATGAAACTCACATACGCTGGGCGGCCCAGAATTGTGTGGTAAGCGCTCTGGAAATCCACCGCCTCAAACGTGAGCTTTTCTTGCGGAAGTTCTTGTCGGAGCCGAACACGACGTCCAACGCGATCTGGCCGAGTGACTTGGCCTTCCATCCAGGGACGACTCCATGGAACTGCATGTTTCTCTCGCTGAGTTTGGACATCGGAATGCCCATCCCCTTGAGAGTGTCGGCGTACATGATGTTCAAACCGCTGCCGCCGTCCATGAGGACTTTGCGCAGTCGGATTCCTTCTACCACCGGGTCGACGACCAGAGCTTGTCTTCCTGGGGTGGGTACATGTGCTGGATGATCCGACTGGTCAAAGGTGATCGCAGTCTGAGACCATTTGAGGAACTTGGGGCTGGCAGGGGTGGCCATGTTCACCTCCCTGTTCACCAGCTTCAGTCGACTCTTGCTCTCGACGTCAGCAAAAATCATGAGTGTCGCATGGACTTGGGGGAACAGATCCTCCTAATCCTCCTCATCTTGTTCATTGACCTTCTCACTTGGTTGCCCTTCGCCGAACCCCTGGATCAGGAGGCGACACTGTCGAGTGGTATGCTTTGGATATATGGGGTTGCCCTCTTCGTCCATCTTCGTAAGAACCAGGCATGGCTGGTCCAAGATGGGATTATTGAACTGCTTCTTCTTGGGGGTAAACTGCGCCTTCCCTTTGCCCTTGAACTTGGCATTGGTCACGACTGCAGCTTCTGCCTGCGGAGTGGATGGAACTTTTTGCTTTTGCTTCCGAGTGTTGCTTCCATCTCCGGCGCCGACTGTCTTGTGCTTGCCGATTCGGATGCGGTCCTCTCCTTCGCCATTTGCGTAGCGAGCTGCTATCTCCATCATCTTGCTCATGGAGATGTCACCTGTTCGGCCGAACTTTAGGTACAGATCCCTGTACCGCACGCCTGCCTTGAAGGCGCAGACTGCTTGATGCTCGGTGACGTTCTCCACCGTGTGGTAGAGAGTTGTCCAACGCTGAATGAAGTCACGCAGGGGCTCATTCTGCTTCTGGACGCAATGCTGGAGCTCCACGAGGCCTGCAGGGCGCTTGCACGTCCCTTCGAAGGTCTTGATGAACACTCGGGCCAGATCTGCCCAACTTTAGATGGTTGAGGGGGCCAACTGATTCAGCCACGCTCGCGCCGAGCCATCGAGCATCAGAGGGAGGTGCTTCATGGCGACATGGTCGTCCCCTCCTCCGATATGGACCGCCACTCGGTAGTCATCTAGCCATGTTTCCGGCTTGGACTCTCCTGTAAACTTGCTGATTCCCGTCGCCAATCGGAAGTTGGGCGGGATGTCAGCCGAGTGGATGGCTCGACTAAAACACTCGGGACCAGACACGATGGTCCTGCTTCCACTTGGACGGTCCATATCGTGACCATCGCGGTGGGCTCGGCCCCTGTCGACCCTTCGCTGGGCAATACGCCCTCTTGCGTCGGGCCTTGGGTCGTAAGTGTCGCCGACTGAACGCCGATCATCATGATGTCGGGACCCATAGGGCCCACCCCGCGGAGGGGTGCGTGAACGGCGGCGATCTTCGTGATTCATGGAACGGCTGCCTCCCGTGTGTCGCTGATGGGAACCAGGGTTGTGAACCGACCGATGCGTATTCGCATGAAAAGAACTATTATGGATCATGTTGGGCGACTGGGAGACCGCCGAATTCTACTGATGCGCCGTGCGCAACAGGGCTCGGATCTGCTCGATCCCTCTACCAGCCTCTGAATCAATCGGCTGGAGGGAATCGGCTATCTTGGCAGCCGCAGCCAAGTTGAGGAGGGGTGTGCGGAACAACTCTACGTTGCTCCGCCGAGTGTGCCGACTGGCAGAACGGCGAGGTGGACGGCGCATGCCGGACGCTTCGCCGACCTCGCGCTCGCTCCGGCCAGCTTGACGGGGATCTTCATGGGTGTTGGCCATGTGTACTTCTGCTGCGGGCCCGTGACCCGCATACTCGGAAGGAAACTCAGTCGGAACCGAGTCCGAGTGCTGGGACAGCGGGGCAACCACAACGGACTCTAGTACCGCCACTTGTGAAGACGCGTTCTGGTGCGCCTGGGCGTGTTGCACCCAACGCTGGAGCCGCGGACGGCGAGACCGCTTGCTGCGGCGTGTGATGGCGGTGCAGGTCGACACCGGAGCCGACTGTTGGAGAAGAAGAATGCTGCGGGCGCCGGCACGGAAGTGCGTAGCCCCACGACGGGGAAGCGCCTCAACGTCGAGAGGAGCATCCCGAAGCCACGCCGAATCGTCGATGGTGAAGGAGAGAGCGCCGAAGAAGATCTGGTGACCCATGCTCGAACCTCCACCGGACGACATGACGAAAGGAAGTGGTCGCAAACTCGCCGGAAGTCGCTTAGACGCCTGCCCCAAGGTGGGCGCCAACTATCGTGGGTATAAGCCTGACAGTAGATGTGTAGGGTACGAAAAGGATGGGCAGAGCCTTAGCTACGGCGAGGTTGTATGAGTTCAGGCCCCTCTGCGGTGGAGGTAATAGCCCTACATCTCAGTGCTCAGGGAGCTTGTTGTCGAGTGGAAATATGGAATACAATGAGTTGCTAACCCTTGCACCAGTGGGGAAGGGTGGCTTATATAGAGTGCGCTACCCTTCACAACGGTCGGTGCGCAGGGGTGGAATAATGGCGAATAAATACCTACGTTACAGGTAACGTACGGCCTAAATGCTAATAAAAGCGTGAGGAAACGTACGACCATTTCCCTCCTGGGGGGTTACGATGTACAGAGTGGAATCCAGTCGGTGTGATCGATACGCTCTGAATGCTCGCCTTCGACTGGATGGTCGGATGTCTGTTACCGACTGGATGATGGGAATTCCTTAGTTCAGTCGGAGCTCACAAAGGGCCTTGTCCCTTATGAAGGGTGGTCCTTGGGTAGGACCTATAAGGTAGGCTTATGACCCTACCCTAGGACTATAACCCCATCAAAGGGGGAGATTGAAAGTGCATGCTATGCCCCTAATTGACTTTTGGTGTTAATGACAACACATACATAGGAAACTAATCCTATTTGTTGAGTGTATCTCAGGATGGCAAGTACTTTAGTAGATTGAGAATTATGTACCAAAGGTTGTCTGAGAAGATTGGGATTTATATTTACAGAAGGCTCGGGATTAAGAAAAGATGATGTAGACTATTCTTTTGAGTTTCCTGATATTGAGTATAGGGATCCTGCACTGTTAAGAGGGGATCACAGGTTTTGCGATGAACTTGCTCGTACCACATCTTCACTGTCATACCCAATACCACATATTCTCCACTCTGTTCTTATCTCAAAACAGGTCTATTGCATCGGACATCCGGCTCCCTCCGGACGTCCGAGGGCCGGACGACCGGCAGGCTTCGGAAATCCGTAGCCCTTCACCAGAAGTTTGTGAGTCATATAACTCGGAAATCCGGCTCCCTCCGGACATCCGAGGGCCGGACGTCCGACCAGCCCCAGAAATCCGGAGCACTGCACCAGAAGAACATGAGCTCTATAACTCGGATTTCTGGCTCTCTCCGGACGTCCGAGGGCCGGACGTCCGTTCCCCTTCGGAAATCCGGAACCTCCCACCAGTAGAAGTTGAGTCGAATAACTCGGATTTCCGGCCTTCTCCGGACGTCCGGTCGCTGTTCAATTCACGGTATTTTCAGTCATATCTACAGGCCTCGGACGACCGACCCCTGTCAGACATCCGACCCCTCGCGGACACCCGGACTTCCGACAACTGTCGGACGTCCGGACCCTGTGTGACTTAAAGTGTCCCCAACGGCTGTTTTTCACTCCCCACTATATATACTCTTCTCCCACCTCGTGAAATAGTGTTCAACACAGCTAGAATACATCCAAGAACACCTTTCCTCTCACTCACTCTTGTCTACACCAAATCCTAGATCCCAAGAGCATTTGTGAGTCCCTTTGAGTGTTGTTCCAATCAAAAGATAGATCGTCTCCCTCTCCTCCTTCCCAGCAAAGTGATTTGTGATTTGAGCAAGTTTTGAGCAATTCCCGTGATCTTGTTACTCTTGGAGGTTGGCGACTCCTAGGCGGTAGGAGTCTTCGGAGAGGAATCAAACCATTGTGATTTCCCCCGGAAATTTTGTGAAGGTTTGGAAGCCACCTCAAGGCTTACCACTAGTGGTTGAGAAACGCCTTCGTGGAGTTATCTCAAAGGGAGAATAGGGTGAGCCTTCGTGGCGTTGGTGTGCCTTCGTGGTAACATCCGCCCCTCTAACGGTGACGTAGCTTCCCTCCAAGGAAGTGAACATCGGGATACATCCTTGTCTCTCTTGGAGTTTCGGTTATTCCTAACCCTAACTCTCTACTTGTGTTAATCCTTATTACGTACTTGTATTTGATTATTGTTTACCGTTTGTCTTACTCCACTCTAAATAGCTTACTCCTTGTCGTAGCAATTATTAGGCCTACACTCATATTCCGCACTTTTGCCTAAAATTGCTAAGTAATTATTAAAATTTGGATTTGTACCTATTCACCCCCCCCTCTAGGTCCATCTCGATCCTTTTCAGAGGTTCCGGATTTCCGAAAGAGGACGGACGTCCGGCCCTCGGACGTCCGGAGGGAGCCAGAAATCAAAGTTATAGAGCTCATGTTCTTCTGGTGCAGGGCTCCGGATTTCCGAAGCTGGTCGGATGTCCGGAGGGAGCCGGAATTCCGAGTTATATGACTCAAATACTTCTGGTGGAGGGCTCCGGATTTCCGAAGCCTGCCGGTCGTCCGGCCCTCGGACGTCCGGAGGGAGCCGGAAGTCCGAGGCAATAGACCTGTATTGAGATAGGAACAGAGTAGAGAATATGTGGTATTGGGTAGGATAGTGAAGATGTGGTATGAGCAAGTTCATCGCAAAACATGTGATCCCCTCTTAATAGTGCGGGATCCCTATACTCAATAATAGTAAACTCAAAAGGATAGTCTACATCATCTTTTCTCAATCCCGAGCCTTCTTGAAATATAAATCCCGATCTTCTCAGACCACCTTTGGCACATAGTTCTCAATCTACTAAAGTACTTGCCATCCTGAGATACACTCAACAAATAGGATTAGTTTCCTATGTATGTGTTGTCATTAACACCAAAAGTCGATTAGGGGCATAGCATGCACTTTCACATATAGGTTGGGTTACTGCCATGGCAACTCATGTGGGTCTCATACCAATCTCCCTCGATGCACTATCTATCACAACACGTGATAGCCCTTTAGTAAAGGGATCTGCCAGATTCTTAGCCGTTTGGATGTAATCCAACGCTATCACTCCGGAGTTTCTCAAACGTCTGACAGACTTCAATCTCATTCTTATATGTTTGTTGGACTTCATATCGTCCTTTGAACTCTTCACTTCAACAATAACCGTCTGATTATCGCAGTTCATAAGGACAGCCGGAACAGGCTTCTCAACCACAGGTAAGTCCATCAAAAGATCTCGAAGAAATTCTGCTTCGACACCAGATGTGTCTAATGCTATTAATTCTACTTCCATTGTCGATCTCGTTAAGATCGTTTGCTTGCAAGACTTCCAGGAAACAACACCACCCCCAAGAGTAAACATATACCCAGTAGTGGCCTTCATTTCATCAGCATCAGAGATCCAATTCGCATCACTATACCCTTCAAGTACCGATGGGTATCCCGTATAGTGAAGTCTGTGGTTGATAGTACCTTTCAAGTAGCGCATAATTCTTTCAACAGCACGCCAATGAACATCGCCCGGGTTTGCAACAAACCGGCTAAGTTTGCTCACAGCAAACGCGATGTCAGGCCTCGTTTTGCTAGCTAGGTACTTAAGCGAACCGATAATTTGAGAGAATCTCAATTGATCTATAGTGTGCCTTTAAACTTTCGAATAAGCACACTAGGATCATATGGTGTTTGAGAAATTTTGCAGTGTGAATATCCAAAGCGACTCAAAATCTTCTCAACATAGTGGGATTGCAGAAGTGTAATCCCACCCTCATCATCTCTCAAAAGCTTGATGTTTAAGATAACATCAGCCACCCCAAGGTCCTTCATCTCAAAGTTTTGAGACAAAAAAGACTTAACCTCCTCAATTACTTTGAGGTTGGTTCCAAATATCAGTATGTCATCAACATACAAGCACAATATAACTCCTTCGCCCCCACCATGGCGATAGTATACACATTTGTCAGCTTCATTAACAACGAAGCCAACAGATGTCAGAGTTGTATTAAACTTCTCATGCCATTGCTTAGGTGCTTGTCTCAGACCATATAAAGATTTCAGCAACTTACACACATTTCCTTCCTGACCTTCTATCACAAAGCCATCTGGCTGTTGCATATAGATTTCCTCATTTAGCTCTCCATTCAGGAAAGCCGTCTTAACGTCCAATTGATGAACGAGAAGACCATGAGAGGACGCCAATGAGAGTAGTATTCGAATGGTGGTCAGTCTAGCCACAGGTGAATAAGTATCGAAGAAATCTTCTTCTTCTTTCTGGGCATAGCCCTTGGCCACAAGCCTAGCCTTGTATTTTTCAATCGTACCATCGGGCCTAAGCTTCTTTTTGAACACCCACTTGCATCCCAATGGTTTGCAACCATATGGACGATCAGTAATTTCCCATGTCCCATTAGCCATGATGGAATCCATCTCGCTACGACCGCAACTTTCCAGTAATCAGCATCTGGAGAAGCATACGCTTCCAAAATAGAAGTGGGATTATCATCCACGAGGTATACAAAGAAATCATCACCAAAGGTCTTTGCAGTCCTTTGTCTCTTGCCCCTACCAAGGGTTTCCTCGTCATCCTCCTCGGGATTATCATCATGTGTTTGTTCATAATATTCCATAGGAATGGCAGGCTCGGGAGTTATCTCAGATTCTTGTCTAGAAGTGCTTTGCATATCTCTCATGGGAAATATATCCTCAAAGAATGTAGCATCCCTCGACTCCATTATTGTACCGACCTTCACGTCGGGTACCTCAGATTTCACTACTAGAAATCTATAGCCTACGCTATTCTTAGTGTATCCCAAATTAACGCAGTCCACAGTCTTTGGTCCAAGCTTACGCTTCTTGGGGATCGGTACATTGACTTTCGCCAAGCAGCCCCAAGTACGTAAGTACGAGAGCGTCGTCCTTCTCTTCGACCACTCCTCATAAGGAGTGACTTCATTATCTTTTGTAGGAACCTTATTCAGGACATGACACGCAGTCAATATAGCCTCCCCCCACCATGCCTTGGATAAACCCGATGTATCTAACATGGCGTTAACCAAATCAGTTAGAGTATGATTTTTCCGCTCGGCAACCCCGTTTGACTGGGGTGAATAGGGAGGCATCCTCTCATGAATAATGCCGTGTTCCGCACAAAAGGAATCAAACTCGTTTGAGAAGTACTCTCCACCACGGTCAGACCGGACTCGTTTAATTTTCTTTTCAAGTTGATTCTCAACTTCTGCCTTATAGATTTTAAAGTAGTGTAGAGCCTCATCTTTAGTATTTAACAGATACACGTAGCAATATCTAGTGGAATCATCTATCAATGTCATGAAGTATTTCTTTCCACCTTTAGTCAACACACAATTCATCTCACAAAGATCAGAATGTCTGAGTTCTAATGGTGCCAAGTGTCTCACCTCTGCAGCCTTGTGAGGCTTGCGAGGTTGCTTTGCTTGCACACACGAATGGCACTTAGAACCTTTGGCTAAAGTGAAGGTTTGGATTAAATTCAGTTTTGCTAGCCGCGACATAACACCGAAACTTATGTGACAAAGACGTGAATGCCAAACTTCAGATTCATTAACACTCGAATGAATATTGTTCACGACTTTATTACAGAAATCTGCGAGGGAAAGGCGGAACAGACCTCCGCACTCATAACCTTTTCCAACAAAAAGTTCATATTTCGTAACAACTACTTTATTAGACTCAAAGACCAACTTAAACCCTTCTCTACACAGAAGGGAGCCACTAACGAGATTCTTCTTGATAGCGGGGACATGCTGCACGTTCTTTAGCTGCACGATCCTTCCCGAAGTAAACTTCAGATCGACCGTGCCAACACCAAGAACAGAAGCACTCGCGCCATTCCCCATCAATACGGACCCGCGACGGGTGGCCTGATAAGAAGAGAACAATGATATGTCAGCATACACATGAATATTTGCACCCGTGTCCACCCACCAATCGATGGACTGTCAAACTGAAAATACAGTAAGTAAATTACCGTACCTAGATGCACCACTTTTATTGTTGCCCACAATCATATTGGCAGACTTGGAGTCCTGCGCCGGCTTCTTGTACTTGTTTGGGCATTTGTTCGCCCAATGTTCCTCTGAACCACAAGTATAGTAGCCATCTCCCTTCTTATTCGTCTTGAAGGTCTTCTTTCCCTTCTTCTTGAAGTCGGTATTCTGTTGGACAGAATTCTTTCCCTTGGGCTTGTGGGAATTGAAGTTCCTCTGATGTACCATATTGGCAGCAGAAGAGCTTTCCACCGCTTTTCCATTGGAGTCCTTTGCTCTCGAGTTCTGCTCAACACTCAGATGGCCGATGATGTCCTCTACTGAGAACTCACGCCTCTGATGTTTCAGAGTAGTAGCAAAGTTCCTTCAGGAATTAGGGAGCTTAGCAATTATACAGCCCGCGACAAACTTGCCCGGCAAATTGCACTTAAGAACCTCAAGTTCTTTAGCTATGCATGTTATCTCATGAGCATGTTCCAATACAGAACGGTTGTCAACCATCTTGTAATCGTGGAACTGCTTCATAACATACATCTCACTCCCAGCATCGGTGGCCCCGAATTTAGATTCGAGCGCCTCCCACAGGTCTTTGGCAGCATGCATATGTAAGTATGCATCAACCAGCTTATCTCCGATCACGCTTATGACTGCTCCAAGAAATAGGACGGTGGCCTCCGCGAACATCTTCTCCTGTTCAGGAGAGATCGTTCCCGTTGGAGTGACACCGTCTACCCAGAACACGTTCATAGCCGTGAGCCATAAGGTGGTTCTCGTTTGCCAACGCTTGAAATAAGTACCGATAAACTTGTCCGGTTTCAGTGCAGCAGCAAAACCATTACTCGGAAAATTCCTACACAAATTAGGTTTTTGGATTGTTGAGTAAATAGGCAATTTTCCGAGTGTATTAATCCACGAGATAATAACTAGCATGGCATTGACTAGACTAATGATGTACTGATCTTGAACTAACCTAGCACATACTACGCATATAGTTGACACATCTATGCATGCAAGTAGTACTGCTAGGATAAATACGAACATGAGGATAAACGAGTCATACCCTCCAATAGGCCAGTTGGCCGTAGCAGCAGCGTTGGCGTTGGACGTAGCAGCAGCAGCATCCTCTGCCCTCTTCTCAGCTTGAAGGGCGAGACGATCGGGCTCGGATGGTGAAGACATGGCGATGACGAGGACGACGCAGATGTAGACGAAGTAGACGGACAAAGGCGAGCAGTCGCGTGATCGCTTCCCAAAAACCTAATCGCCCCTCTCTCGTACAGGAACCGGAGAGGCGGGGTTTCGGAGGTCTGCTCTCCCGTCAACCGTGTACGCGGGAAACGGGACGGAGTCACCCAGATGACCAACAAAAATAAGCGCATAGGCATGAGCTCGGTACAGCAGGCGGCAGAGGAGTGCGCAAAGGCACCTTCTCTTCTCACTCTCCAATAGCATGTGGAAGAGAGAACCTTATAAAGGGGTCCAACTTCTTCTCCACTAGCGGGGTGGGACTAAACTTCCCACCAACACCTTGTCATGCCACCACCTACATGGGCTCTTGAAGATTTCTGAAATTCTCTTGTGGGCCTAAGACCCAATACTAATTTCAACATAGAGTATACTACCTCCTCCGATCCTCCGATCCATACTAAAAGTGAATGACCATCAACTGCTACGTAGTACCACGGTCCGGTCGACAGCTGACGGATATATACTACTAGTACAAGACAAGCGAAAGCGTACTGGTCATATTCGCGGGAGCAATTAGTTATGCACCCATGCTTCTATCGGCCAATGCATACGTGACAGCTCGAGTGCTCGGCCTATATCCAGACGTACCTACAAGCTACAGCGTGTCGATCGACTTGACCACTCCCCCTCTCCTGCGCCACGCGCTCTTTTGAATTGTCCTCCCTGGACGGAAGGACAACATGCAGCCGTGCCTCATCACATAGGTAGCTAGTCATGCCATGCAGCCGCTTTCAATGGTCGCCGCTAGCTTCTTGTTGTTTCCGGCAAACCCCAAATAGAAAGGCAAAACGCGATGGGTCGCCGTCGTCCATGACGGTAAAAGGCAAAAAACGCACAATGATGCGCCGTGTGTGCGTGTGCGCGCTGCGCCAGCCACCGAGCCAGGCAGGTTCGTGTCATGCCGTCCAGTCCATCTCCTGTGGAGTCGGGGTGAGCCGGGGACGGACACGGACGGCGATGAGAGAGAAGGAGTGGCGCGTCGAGCCAGAGAAAGCGATCAACAGCGACCGCGAAAGCACGGCGCAGCAGCGCAAACGGGGGCCGGACCCCCATTCCACGCCACCACGCGAGGCCGGGTAACTGACATCTGGTGCACTTGCCAGCGTACGTACGTTACGCTTCCCCCCCCCCCCCCCCCCCCCCCCTCCCCTCTAGCTGCTGAGGCCGGCGCCTTTGTGCGATCGATGCGGTGCCTGCGTGCGTCCAGCGGTCCAGGTTGCATTCGATCTGCATGCAGCACCCGATGCACGCACGGACGCGGGCGGGCAGGCGACGAGGGCTGGATCTCGGTCGGCCGGCCCCTGGCTAGTGCGTGCGGTGCAAGCACAGCTAGAGCTAGTAGTAGCCAGGAGTGGGAGCGAGCGACTGGCCACGACGCACGCAGCATGTCCTGTGCCGATGCCATCGGCCATCCATTGGCGTGGATAGGATCCGTCAGACATAGAGGGAGAGGAGACGTCGCTCTCGGCGAAAAGGCCGGGGCGGACGGGATAGAGCTGGGCTGGTCCCTTGGCCGGTGGTGGTGCGCGGGCGAACAGGAGATTTGGAGGGGGGGGGGAGGGGCGGGCGTACGGGCCGCAGCGGGCGACGCGTGGAGGCACGGCGAGCCCCCGGCGCACGGCCCCGGGCGACGGCGGGGCCACGTCCCATGTGCCACCGAAGGCGACCGATGGAGAGCGCTGGCCACCCCCACTTTGGCTAATTGCGCGCTGCCTTTCTTATCTACTCCACTCCACTCCACTCCACTCTTTACTACTGCCAGTTCTCCGCTCGATCGGTTGCAGCCGCGGCCCCCCCAAGTCGTCCTCGTGTCCCCTCCCTTCTTCTCGTCCCTCTCATGGGTGGTGTGCGAGGCTGTCGTCACTCCCGCCAGTCGTGTTCACCTCCCGTGCATGTGCATGCATGATGCATCGTCAGCTCGTCTCCATGTACTACGTGGGTGGGTCATGCGTACTGCGGCTGGTAGTAGTACGTAGCACTTGGACGTGATGTTATTTATCCGTACGTGCAGAGGGGGTTTCCATTTCCAAGGCGGGCGTCGAATCTTGGCTGTTCCTCGGATGGCGCCGTGCCGGACCAGCTCTTGATTTGATGGAGTAATTTAACTGACGTTTGAGTACTGCTCTTACGCTGTCAGCAGTCACTCGCCAATCGATCCGGGCCCGTTTTGAATATGTCAAATCCTGTTTTTACGAGTAATGCAGTCGACAAGACAAGATTGCACTATAGTCCTCTTTTTTCCCTTTTTTGACAGTGCACTATAGCAGTTAGTCTAACTGCAGGAGTGCCTAGAAAAAATTCATGCAAGTGCCCATAAACTTTACACGTTCTTGATTTTTGGCTGTGAAACGAGAGCCAAGAGAAAAAAGAGAAATCTTACACATTTGCATGTGGTAGCGAAATCTACCTAGGGCTATCTAGTACTCGATCCCTCCGCAAGAAAAATATAAGAACGATTATCTATACCTAATAATAAAGAGGCTATCACTTTCGTCAGAAAATCCACCGATGTGATTTTATAAAAAAGCCCTTGCTTTTATGACATTCAACCCGCAGTCTCTTCATAAATGGATCTGAGAAAACGCTTCATGTTTTCAAAAAGCCAGCCACATTTGTAAGAATTTGTAAGAGGGGCTCCCAAGCTTGACTGCACCCAAGCTCCCTCCGTCGTAGCCCGACCCCGTCGACCTCGCGCCGTCGACTAACTCCGGACGGAGCCTCGACAGCTACCCAGGCCAGCAGCGCCGCCCACCCCTTCTTCTTCCCTCTTCTCTTTCTTCCGCCTCACCATTTTCTCTCTACGAGGAACCGCCATGGACGTCGTAGCTCGCAGTCGCATCTCTAGCGCGCCGCCGCTCAGATCCGCACTCCCTCGCCTAGATCCGGCCGCCACGGACCCATTCCCGTCGGATCCCACCTCGGGCGCCGTTGCTTCGCCTCTGTGGACGTTTGGCTTCAGATCGAGCGGTGGCTCCCGATCCGATCGTGATGCAGGACGACGACGACATCGCTCCAGGAGGCGGGGAAGTGGCGGACATCGGGGAGAGACGGATGAGGTCAGGATCCAGTGTGGCGGCGCGGAGGCCGACGGCTGCGATGCACCATGGCCATGGTGGCTCGGTCTCCTGGGAAGAAAGTGCGAGGGAGGGAGAGGAGGTGAGATGGAGAGAAGAGAAGACGGAGTAAGGAGGGCACTACTTCGTGCTATTGGTCTGGCGGCGGCTCCGGTCGATGGATACAGGTTTGATTTCAGGATTCCTTCCCTTCCCGCTGCCCAGTGGGGGTTGCACAGCTGCACCTCCGTGCGTTTGTGGAGAAGCTGTCACCCTCGCCTGCATTTATCTAGACCGTGCATGCAGTATTTAGTACCCACTGCTACATGTTCAATATATATTCACCGTAGTTATTGGAACTAATTTTCTTACAAGGATACTACTACTTGTATGACTGAAATTGTATGATTACAATACTATCAGTGATCTAATAGATGCCCCACACAGTCGATGATAGTGGTGAGGACACAACGAGCTGCTTCTTCCAGTTCAATAGGCAGTCAAATCAAAATATTTATACATCATCTTGAGGTATGTAGTCTGATATCCACGATAATACATCTAAAATACAATAGTGAATTTTGATCGAGTAATACCATCACAGCAACTCATGTACATGTATCCATGAGAGTGTGGTTAATTATTTTCTTTATTTGGCGGCCTTTTGTGCAAGTTCTCAGATTTTGTTTGTGCAAGTTTAGATCAGAAGCTTTCCTTCACGTTTGACCCACCCAAGGCATAACAACCGTGCGTGTTTAGACACTTCCTCGCCTATGATTGCATACCGTTGTCAATGACTCTAAATAAATACACCTTGGATGATCGAATGCACAAGTTGTTCACCCCTTGCTCTATATATCCATTAGTTGATTTAATCTTTTGTCAATTACATTCTAGCTTTGTTCTTCTTTTCTTTTTTGGCAGGTAACTAGCTTTGTTTTTCTACGTGGATAGTTGCAGGTAATGCTTCATGAAGACATTGTTGAATAGTACTTCTTCCCATTGGGTCATGGATAGTTAAAGTGGAAACGACATTGGAGACAGTTGGCTAGGCCAGACCTATCCCAAATTCGGCAGAGCGACCATGCGCGGATTTGGGCAAAAACATTTTTGATTGACCGGGTTCGATGTCGGTGACGTTAGGTAGTGGTTGTCTGTTTGGGTTGGCTTGAATGATTATTTTCATTATTTTTTGTTGGTTTTCAGCATGTTTTTTCTAAGAAATTGGCCAACTCTATATTTTTTCTTTTGTTATCTTACTTATGAAATCATCACCTAGCTTGTAAGAAATAGGTACTTGCTCGCAAAAATAGATAATAATTGCAGCATTTGGAATCCATATACATTAGTTTGAATAGTCGATTGGAAAAGTGGTTAGCCCGGTTCAAAAAAAAAATTGCACTCAACTGTACTCCGGAGTGCATATTTGCTTAAATTTAATACACTTTATGAGATGAAGTAGAGGCCGATGAAGGCATTAGGGTGGCTCCTTTACATCAATACTTCATGAGCTAGAAAACAATAATTCAACCCGTGGCAACGCATGATGAGGATAACTTTTTTAACGTTTGACAGTTAGATATGAGTGGTGTGCAGTATAGTGACGCGCAGAGTAGATTTTATGATTTTTTTAGCCGTTGCAACGCACGGGCATGTGTACTAGTAGATAATTAAAGAGAGTAGTACCTAATTCAAGGACTGTCAGGCCTTTCCTCTACAAAACCAACATGTATATATTCTCACAAGTGACAAGTCACAAAGTTATCAAAAAAAAAGTGACAAGTCACAACAATCGTGTGGAACTCGCGACTTGCATTAATTCAACACACCCGTAAACAAACCCACCACTGTGTATGTAGGAGTATATGCATGCATCTTTCAGGTGGGGAAGGAAACAATTCTCCGATGGATCGAGATGTGCAATCGCCATCCCCTCTCCGGTCCTTGTCACGCACGTTACCAGGCCACACACACCCTTGGCACCTCCTGTGCATGCACGCCGGACGCGAATATATGTCTCACCCACGTCCAAATCCGTCACTCAACAAAAAGGAATTAATACTAGTCACTGGTTACTTCAAAGCTCGCTGACTAAACCGATCGATGCGCACCAAGGCCAATTTTCTAAAGGGAACATCAAATCATCAAATGCGACAACTAGCTTTATTCACTATGGTTCGCAGTGACAGCAAAGGTACAAGTCTATACCGCACAAACTAGGTAAAAAAAGGCCAGCAAAGCATTGCCTCAATATACACCACTGGTGCATGGAATAATACATGGGAAGCTATCTATATGTGAGCATTAAAGCTTCCAAATCCCGAATAATTAAACAAACTTCCAACAACGTCCATCCATTGGTGGTACATCTTCTAGTATTTATTTTTAATCAGTTGTGATAAAGCTTAGGCGACAAAAAAATTGTTACACCATCCGTTCATAAATATAAGATGTTTTGGACATTTTTCTTAAAAATATTGGTATTTCAGTAAGGACTGAGTACAAACAGAAATGAGTGAACAGAGGGGAGGGGGAGGGGTAACTTGTACTCCCTCCGTATCATAATATATGACGTTTTAGCATTTCATTTGAGCTGTTAAAACGCCATATATTATGGTACATATGTAGTAGTTCATTTGTAGACCATGTAACTAGTTCATGATCCAAGGTCGTCGAGCGGGAGGCAATGACGATGTCGAGTGAAGGAAGGTACCTGGGTCAGGGGTGGGGTGGGGGTCGCAATGCCAGAGAAGATCGTAGAGATGGTGGGGGCAACGACGGGTAGCAGTTGGGTAGCGGGCATTAACGGGGTGACATCTAGTTAGGTTGGTTAGAGCAACTCTAGCAGACCCCGCATGCAGGCACCGCCCGCCGTCGCCGAAGGTTTGCGGGCATGGACTCCTCCGGCCGTCCACCGGGCTCGGCGCTCGCGTAGCGTCTTTGTGGCCTGCCGATGCCGCTCATAGAGTGCGACGACTGCCGGCGCCAAGTGTTGCGGCTCACTTCGGTCACGCCGACGCACCCCGGATGGGTGTTCTACAAATGCGAAAACGACGGGGTACGTGCACTTGCGGTAGCTCGTTCCATAGCTCATTCTTTAATTCAACTGCGGTAGCTCACTTCGAGCTTGCTCATTCTTTTGTGTAGGGCGATGGATGCTCATTTTGGTTTTAAGAAGGCCAATACATTGATTTGTTGATAGAAAAAAACTTAATAGATGTTAGTGCACTCCTTAGTACAAATCGAAGGCAATGATGCGGCTGCATGTGCAACTAGAGGGGAAGCAACGTCTACTTCTTTGAAACCAAAGATGAAGAATGAAGAAAGCAAGATCAAGAATCCGCAGATCAACAATGAGTGCATGGAGAAGAGATTGCTTCAACTAGTGGGAGCAGTTATGGAATTTGGAAATCTTCTGAAATGCATACTTGTGGTTTTTTTTTTCTTTGGTTTTGCTATTCTAGCCAAGATTTGGTGATATCTTTTGTATCTATAATGTTGTTGCAAAAACAAACAAAAGCATTGTGCTAGATCAATTTAAGTTGCAAATCTATGTTTTACGGGTCGGGAGGAGGTGCGCCAGATCAAAACCCGCAGAAGCCGCCCTGTAAAAAAGGTATATTCCGCGAGTATGCTTTTTTACGGGTCCATTATGTGGAGTCTGCATCTGTGTCAGCCCGCGCCGGCCCGCAAAAGCGATTTTGCGCGAACTGCAAATGCGTTTTGCGAGCCGGCCGGATGCGGGGTCTGCTAGAGTTGCTCTTAGGAGGTGGGTGGATTTAGCTAGGTTGGAGGAAATTGATGAGTCATAGGATTGAGATCCGACGGTTTGTTAAAATTGACCTCCTTTTTGGAAGTCTTCATATGGTTGTGCTACAAGTGTTTCATAATATTGATAGTATGATAAGGTAATTTTCATTATATATAACATATCATTGTTTATAGATTTTGGGGTATCTAGATCATCATCGAACTAATACATTGGTAAGCCGTGTTAAGTGCTAAAATGGGTATGAACATGTAGGACAGTAGGAGTAGGAATAACGCACGCAAATGCACAACAAGTAATGTGAAATAAGCCTATCTTAGATGGTTATGTTCCTTATGGTGGAATCAGGCTATCTGGATTTGGTTTTTACACTCTGACATGCATTTTTGCATATTTCCTAGATTTATTCGGGCTCTCTGGGGTAATTTTTTCAATTGTATCGTGTGTCCATCGATTACGAAGTGTATGTGGCGATTTCATCAATATCAAGATCAACCGACTCAGTTTTTGTAAAGTGTCCACAGGGATAGGCTTGCGTATCTGTGTTCACAGAAATGAGTATGCATGTGCGTTGTGAGAGTATGCGTATGTACGGTGTTTCTAATAAAAAGAAGTGCTCAACAAGAAAATGCGTGTGATGAGTTCATTAATTAACACAGGACACTTGTTAACATTCGGGGGGAATTGTATCGGTCATGTGATAACGTACTCGAGTTTGCAACATCATGGTTCGACTTTGTACGGCAGTTTGCGTTTGTCGCGTGGATCGATGCCGCGCCTATGGAACGCCAGCACGTAGTATATACGTAGCACAAGCGGTTGCGTGGGGGCGTGGACGCAGCAGTAACTTGGAAGGGAGGAGCTAGCCAACATTTTCCAAGACGAAAGTAAGCGGGAGACGTACGACTGAAAACGAAATCAAATGATAAGCTAGCCATGCATAGGCAATACATATAGGCTAGGTGATGCACGTACCTACGTGCCTAACTTCTCAATGACCCAGAATAGTGGCCTTTTGGAGGACAGTTTATGAGATCGAGCTCTCTGTTTGAAGACGACAGCTGATCGATCGAGGCATCAAGGGAGGCTAGATTAGTTTGCCCTTCCATTTCGTATTTCTTTTTCCTCTCCCGGCTTGGTCGTCAGATCTGTACTTACTCGTGCACACCGTGGAGTACCGTTGCTGTGAGGTTTCTCATGGATAGTGTTTGACCACGCACGCACGCGCCGCAAGGATATTTGGATAAGAAACAGTAGCGCGTGTCGTACTACCACTTTCATTTATTTGGCTATGCAAGCACGAGGGCTCGCGTTCCTTGGACCAGTGGGATACCTGCATCTGCATGTGGAGAGTGGAGTTGCCAACCGGCCATTGGCCATGCCGCTATTTTAGCAAGGGCAGGTACACCACGCGGGCGGACGCAAATGCTGCGAAGATATATCTTGCCAAAAGTTGTAAGTAGCCGCCATTCAGTAGTACGTACCTTGCCTAGGACGCGCCACCCATCCATCCATCCACCCACCCATCGATCCGTCGTGTCGCACAAAAGGCACACTGTTCACACAAACTTTGCGGGTCGTCGTACAACGCCGGAGGTAGACAGATCGATGGGCCGCGCCGCAAGGGGTGGCTAGGAGTAAACTATACTACTATCACTATACAGAAGAAAGAAGAGGCCGTAAGGAAGGAACCTCCTGACCTATGTCCACGGCAAGACGCGTACGTACGTACGTACGCACGCACGCCCGCCCAGGTCAAATAATTACATGGTCGCTCGCTCCATGGGTCGGCTGCTAGCCCTATCCACACGTACAGCCGCGCCACTTTACGCGAGATATGGAACAAAGCGTGTGGCATGGTACGTACGTACACTTGGGAATGGATGGATATCTGGCAGCCGCGCCAAACTTTTTCCCGAGAAAGGTACAGCGCAAGCGTGCGTGCATGTGCATGGACCTGGTTGACGTCAAGCCGCTTGGCCTTGCTAGGCGTGTCGTCTCCCGGCCGGACCCCGGAGGCCGACACAAGACTAAAGCTCCACCCGATCCATCCATGGGTGCACGCACGGTAACTTGTGCGTCCGAAACTCTTGGCTGGCTCAGCCTGCCGGTAGCTGGTCGATCCAGCCATCTGTGCCGTTCCATCCATGACACATCCCCTACCTAGCTACTCTACCGCTCACTTT
The DNA here is from genome assembly GCF_904849725.1 of Hordeum vulgare subsp. vulgare. NCBI lineage: Eukaryota > Viridiplantae > Streptophyta > Magnoliopsida > Poales > Poaceae > Hordeum > Hordeum vulgare. The sequence goes on along the minus strand of NC_058521.1, from coordinate 547,159,730 downwards.
CAACTTTGGCTGCGTGCATGCATGCATGCATGCGCCCGCGCATATGTAGTAGCATTGCATACTCCCTCTGTTCCTAAATATAAGTTTTTGTAGACATAGTGTACATTCAATCATTTTGTTTCGTATGTAGACACATAGTGAAATCGATTAAAAGAATTATATTTAGGAACGGAGGGAGTACTTGTCAAAGCTTAGCAACCAGCTGCGTGCGTGCACGTACGCTACGCACTACTAGTACTATGACTAGTACTATTGCGGCCATCTGCGTCGGTGCAAAAGTTACGGGTGCTGGCACTGGAACTTCACAGTTTTCTCCACAAGAACCGATGGCCTCCACAGACCACAGCCCCTGCATGCGAGCCGTCCGGCGAGTGCGTACGTCCTTGTCGCCAAAAGACGTCACTTTGTGCTGTTAACCTGGGAGATCAGCACCTACAATTACGTACAGTACGCAGTAAGCATCTGACTTGGAGCAGCTCCGTCGCTTTACCCTGCTCCCGTTTCGTTTTCCGTCATCCGAAACTAGCACGCACACGATTAGCCGGATAAAGCAAAGTTGACGCTGATTAATTACCAGCAGGTAACAATTCACAGCATCCATCGATCGCTTTCTCGTGGCTCCCCACACGACGAATTATTAAGCCCCCAACTCCTATCTACTACTCCTAGTGCCACTGCCGCACACGAACCTCTCCTCAGGCCTCAGCCCTCGCCTCAGCCCTCTATAAATTCCCCCGGCCGAGCTCCAGGCTCACAGACTCGGACACCGGTCGCTCAACAGCACGGCATCTCTGCACTCGCCCCTCGAAATATATATCCCAATTAAGCTCCAAAGCCCAAAGCATCGATCAGAGCCGATCAAATATAGTAGTATTTCTTGAGCACTGCTAGCTAGCTAGATAGATAGAAGTATTCTCTCGTGTTGCAGTTAGCTTGCTTGCTTTACTGGAAAGATGAGCCCCGAGGAGGGAGAGAGGCTCCTGTTCCCTTCCTTCGTCTTCCCGGACAGCTTCCCGGCGGACGACGCCGCACCAGTCGTCTCCGGTGAGTTCAACTATCCATGTCGTCGTTGATTAATTTAGCTAGCGCGCCATCCATATGTACGTACGCGTATGTAGGTGCTCGAGTGTTCAACCGCAATGTGCTGCCTGTTGCTGATTCTCAAGTGCATGTGCAGGCGAAGAGCAGAAGAAGGCCGGCCGGCAGCGAAGGAGGCGGAGGGCGAGGCAGGCGGCGGCAGGCGGAGAGGGTGGAGGGGACGATGCGGCCAAGAAGCGGCGGCTGAGCGACGAGCAGGCGAAGTTTCTGGAGATGAGCTTCAGGAAGGAGCGTAAGCTCGAGACGCCGCGCAAGGTGCAGCTCGCCGCGGAGCTGGGCCTCGACACCAAGCAGGTCGCCGTGTGGTTCCAGAACCGCCGCGCCCGCTACAAGAGCAAGCTCATCGAGGAGGAGTTCAACAAGCTCCGGGCCGCCCACGACGCCGTCGTCGTGCGCAACTGCCACCTCGAGGCCGAGGTATACACTGCAACAGTACTGCGATCGACTGGCTGCTCTTGTCTTTACTCGATCACACCATGCACCTAGCCTGGTCGAGTTCACGCTTTTCACACAAAAATGGCAGAATTCTTGGCTTCTACAGTTAATTAATACTAGCCGGTTCTGTGATGTATGTACTGTACTAACATGTGCACATATGGATGGATGCAGCTGCTGAGGCTGAAGGAGAGGCTGGCGGAGACGGAGGAGGAGAAGAACAAGGCCATGGCGGCGGTGGCGACAGCGGGCGGCAGCAGCCCGAGCTCGTCGTCCTTCTCGACGGTGACGGCAATGGTGGGAGGACAGCAGTTCGGGATGGAGGAGGCGGAGGCCGACTTCACCTACATGAGCGAGTACGCCTACACCAACTACATGATGGACTTGGCTGCAGCCGGCGGCTACCTCGGAGGGGCGTACGATCAGTTCAGCTGATCTGGAAAGACAGTGCTGCTCCAGTAGTTAATTTACAACCATGATCAATCAGTGTTAATTAATTAATCAGCCGGGATTGCGGGGTAATCGTATGCACGGTAGTAGAATCTTAGTATTAATTGGTGGTAGTGTCAAATATGGGTCCATGGATGCCCTAACGGAGAATCTTATTAGTGTTTGCCAAGCCATGTACATTATGAACTGGTGGTAATCTTTGTAAGTAAGTACTCCCTCCGTTCCTAAATATAAGTCTTTTAAGAGATTTCACTAGTAGTCTACATACGAAGTAAAATGAATGAATCTACATTCTAAAGTATGTCTGTATACATCCGTATATAGTCCATTAGTGAAATCTCTAAAAAGACTTATATTTAAGAACGGAGGGAGTACTATGTATGGGCTATCATGCAATCAAGCGATCGATTTGCGATGAATTGAACTGATGGTGTGATGGATGCACAACTCACAAGGCGGTTTACGACGAGCTGAACGATTTATCACTTGGCTCCAAAAAAAATTGCTGAGGTTTATTTTTTATTTATCTTTTAAAACGGATTGTTGAGGTTTATTTTTTATTTATCTTTTAAAACGGATTGTTGAGGTTTATCAATTAGGTCGTTTTGTTTGTCTTTTAGGGGAATTTAGTTCCATTTGTTCTTCTTTTTTCTTTGCTTTTGATGATCCGGTGTTGGCTTCGGCCCAACTGACTGGGCCTTTCCTCAGTTCTGGGCTTTATATGACAGAAGAAGATATAAACGGAAATATACCACCTGATAATATTCCCATTCCATGGGTAGCAGTAGTTGAATTCATCGCCAGTTGCTCTCTTCTCTAGCTAGTGGCACGGGACAGGACAGTGGTGGCAGTAGCAGGCACTGACGCCGAGCATCAGGGCATGAGCTAGCTAGCAGGAGTTGGTGCTCACGTACGTACATACACCAACACCTGGCCGCGGTGCCGCCATGGCATCCTATCCTAGGAGTAGACCTTGGACGTGTCGACCGGAGGAAAGGAAAACCGCAGCCATGTTATCCGGAGCTAATGATTGCAGCAGCGAAGCGAAGCAGCCCGTTACTGCCCTAAAAGCCATTATCCCGCGTAGATAAGCCCCGAATCATCGATCATCCGAAGTCGAAAAGTAATAACAACACGTACTGCTCGTCCGTTCGTCCGTCCATCGCTACACCAAGGAAGCACGACCTAATCAATCGCCCGTCACCCACCTCGCCTGACAGCGACCTTCCGTCCTCGGCCGCACCCGCACGGACGAAGGAAGGAAGGAGGAAAAAACAAACTATATACAGTCCAGAGAGGAGGTCGTCGTCATCGTCGAACCCCGTCGCCGTCGCCGGCTTTATGGCCCCCGCCCGCCGTGGCCAAACCATCATCGTCATCATCATCACCGGGTGGAGTGTGGCCTGGCCGTGTGGGGGACGCAACGCAACGCAACGTACGCAGGTTAGCAGTACCAGAGGGGCTGTGGCCTTTGATGCTGGCTATGGCTTTGGCTTTGGCGTTGCTTAGTCGTGGGGGCATCGTATCATAGGATAGGAGCATTCTTATCCAGGGGGGGAGACGAGACGGAGGTGCCTCCCCCCTGGAGCTGTACTACGTACGGCGATGAGATTGGAGATTGGGGCCAGAGCTTTCAGCGCCCGCAAACTGTCACGCTCGCTGTCCTTGCCTCCGTCCTGCTCCTCCTCCCCTCTCCCTCCTTTGGTGGGCACGCCGCCACTCCCCGCGGATTTATACTCCAGTAGGCTCCGGCAGTTTCTACTGCTTGTATGGCTGAGATGAGATGCAGACCCGGCAGCGCTCGCTGGTGTGGTACGCGTGGCGTGGCGTGGCGTGTAGCCAGCCACCTTTGCTGGATTCCGACCTCGGCCCAACTGAGCACTGCCATGTGCTAATAGTACTGCTCCGTCTTCACAAAACATGTAGTAGGAGTACTACTCGTAGTAATCTGCACATGGACATAGCAGGCTAGCAGATTTACTGCTCAACTAGACTTGATCTGTGCTTTCACAGTTGACTAGGTAGTAAAAACCACATGATCCATGCATGGATATGACAAAACGTAAAGGAGGAAAATAGTACTGTATCAGGCACGATGAGGCAGAGGAGACTCAACTGAAAGAATAGTAGAGGAGACTAATATACAAATCCAATCTGGCCGGCAGTCTATCAGGAGTACAGGGAGCGGGTGGAATCGAGGCGAATTCCTTCACCCAAAATCACATCTGTAGCCACACTCTTTCCACGGGGATTACATCACATGATACAACAACAGCATCAACAAGCAAGCATTAGGCCGACGCCGACAGAGAAAGAAAAAAAAAATAACCGGCAGCTGCGACGGCAGCACCGCTGCCCGAATTAGCCAACTTGGTTCTTCCAAAAGTTACACGGGCTACCTACTCTTGAGCGACGCGGTGCTGGATTTCCTCGACGAAGAGCTCGGAAGGGGCTCTTTCACGGGCGATGGAGGGAAAGGGGAAGAAGACGGGGGAAGCGCTCTCTGGCTCGAGATGGAGGAGAAGCAGCTCAAGGGGTTCCGCAGACGCCGCTTCTCTGAATCCTCGGGCTGGCTGTTTGGGTCATGGCCGACCGGGGAGATCTTCAGAGACTCCGGGAGGAGGCAGTTGCAGATGGCACCTGTAGGGAAAAGGATAAAATTGAGTTCCTAAGGATCTCACAAGGGAACGCCAAAATGCTAGTATGACAAGCAAGCAAATTCTATGTACAAAACAAGAATCTCCCTTCTTTAAAGGCTTTAACTGGACGAGGAATGTAACTGCACAGACCATGGACTCACAACTACATGTTCAGAGTTTCATGTTGTTCGGAAGTTTGCCCATGCTGAATGCAATTCCTGATTAAAACATTATCTCAACACTACATCTAAAGTGCTCCTTTGAGGCTGAAAACAGAGACTTCTTAAATCTCTAGCACGTACATGATTAGGCTGCAACTAGATCAGGTGTCAAGAGTCATATACTACCTTCTTTTTGTACGGTGGAGGGTTATATTATTTTCCTAATCTATCAAGGTCTCAAGTCCAATCGCTGTAAAGACTACAGAATTGCATTAGCAGATGATGTGATCACAAAAAGTACAGCTTTACACAACAATTTGGTAAACTGCATTTCTAGAAACTAAAGTAGCAATGGAATATAGTCAGCACGAATTATGGCAGTAACTGTCAAAGTGCTCAATGCATTCTGACCATGCGATGCACTCAACGCTATCACAACTGACTATCCTTTTGGAATAAATCGTTGACCAACTAATAATAAGCACTAGTACTGGCATTAAGGTATGGTACCTATTCTGGCGAGACGATTCACCCATTTCGGAATTTTGCTGCCGGTCAATTTGTAACACATATCTTTGCAGAAGTGGTTACAATTCTTCATGATAAGATGGTAAGAATCTCCATTGTAGTTTACTGACTGTAGCTCCATGAATTGCCTAACTTGGATAGGATCCAAGCAGGTCGTACCAAGAAATATTGATTTCCTGAATCTGAAACCAGGGCATTGACGAGGTTCTACCTCAAATACCCCGCTGGTGGGATAATCATGTGCTCCAAATGCATACTCAACTCCATGAACTGCATGGGAAGAAAAAAAAAAGGCAATCAGACTACAATGTTATCCAGATCAGTTCTGTAATCTTACTCCACAAAAATTGTCCAATTTGATTTGCATGAGGACGGTAAAACAGAAGAGCCAGGTAAGATTTTGGTGTAGCTTTAGAGTACCCGAATAAAGGTCTCATTTAATTCTTGTTCCACCTTTCGACAAGCAGACCCAATTGGAGTAAGCTGAAGGTAACAAAAGCTCTAGAGAGAACCCTAAATATCCATCCTCTTGTCCTTACAGCGGACAGTGGACTAAAGAGATCCAGGAAGATGTCTACATTTTTTTAGAAAAGGAGGATTTCCTCCGGCCTCTGCATCAATACGATGCATGCAGCCACAGAGATGGGTCTACATATGTATATATGTAAAAATATTCATTTATTCACCTTTCTAAGCTACCCATTTGGGAAAGAAAGATTGAAGTCTAAGCAATAATGCCATACAGAGCAGTCCCTCAAAATCAAGAGAGATGCTAAGATTATTTCATTCATTTTATAGTTTACGTAGAAGGGACAACATAGGCTATCATCCCATATTTATCTCTACCAAAAGAAATAAAAAATCAGAGGCTATGCCTATACATGAGGTATGGCAATATGAGCTAATCACAGCAGTGGTAGCACATACGAGTACACGATGGAGCTTATATATGCTATGCCAAAATCTGCACTAGCTAAACACCTGAAGCATTGTGTGCTAAATTGCTATGATACTGGTGGCAGGGATGCCTGTAGTCGCATTACGACCACAAAACCTGATGGTCAAAAAATAAATGCTATTATTTACCTAGAACTCCACTATGCAGACATGAGTCATTCAGGTATGGGGATTACTTGTTATTTTAATGCACAATCGAGTAAGTAACAACTTGATTGGAGAACGGTACATAAAAGCTGCAGCTTATTGATAGTTAACATTAGCATTGATGAGCTAGTGGAACAATCCAGGAGAAATGGTTACTAATATAGCATCAGTGAAGTCGTGTTGGATTTATAACTCGAAACCGAATAGAAATGAGAAAAAAAAATGAAATGAACCGGTGCATAAATAGTATGTTTGCTTAAAAAGATGCATCTGGCACAGGTAAGTACCTTCGATCCCAGAGTGAAATATACCAAGGCCTGCCCAATATATGTAGCCATTCATGGGTGTCAAATCATACACATTAAGATAAACCGGAGTATCATTTGGGGATTGACCGGATGCCTGAACCTTGGGAAACAGAAAGAAGCGCATGGTGGATTTCCTGCTCAGCTGCAGAGGCACGAGGGACTTCCATCCAGGACGTTTTGTCCTTAGTTTCATATTCCTTCACATAATAAAGTCAGATATCAATATATGAAGGATCTAGTTCAGAAAGATCAACAACTGAGAACATCAACTTTCTCTGAAATGGTTTTCCTGTAGTAGTTTAACAACTTCTCATTCTACACAAATAATAAGGTGCGGTTAAAAGTTAAATAAAGATTAAATAACGGAAGATTTACTTTGAAGAGGTTAAATCTAATTTCAAGGACTTGTAAAATAAAAGCATGAAACTGAAAAATGTGTTAAATATGAAATATGAAAGAAAATAGTTAGCGTGCGCTTAACAAGTCTAAGCTCGTTTAACTACAACATGTCCACTAGATTTAGCTGCATGGTAGGAATCTGAAATCCCTGGAGTAGCTGAAAGTGCTAGGAGTTTCTTAGTATGCTCCCACAGAACAGAGTTGAGTAGCTCACTCCTTTAGTCCTTTGGCAGCTGAGTAGCTCCCGTAGGCTGCTATCACACACGCTTTTAAGAGGCTCTAATTTGAAGTGGTAAGACTATATGAAATTGCAAACAAATGGGATCTGTTTCTCTCGGTCCCACCCAATGTACTCAAACTAGCTGGCCAGCTCTACCCCCTCTATCAAAGATTAGTTCTTCCAGATTTTGTTGGTGAGAATAGCAACTCTATATTAGAGTCTGATTTTTCAGCAATTGGTTGGGTGACGATTCCGCATAATCCTTCAATCTACAGTTGCAACAATTACTTCAGGGCAAGCACCCAACAGCAGCAATAAAATTCAACAATGCACCAGCCATGTAGGTACCAACTTTGGTTCCATGTACCGCTCCATCCCATTACTGCAAAGTAGAAATTCAGGCTTCCAGGGACAGTGCCGTAACACATCACCCAAACTCCAACGACTGTTTTGGTACAAGTAAACAAACTGCACTAGTGCTACTACGAACACAACGATTGGTACTACCAAATCGAACTAAACCTGCAAAAAAATTCAACGGCGACACTCACTCCCACTGAGGGGAAATGGACGATGTTGACACGAATGGTAATACTGCAGTTGCCATTGCCATTCTGATGTAATCAAGTCTTGCTACAAATTTCAGAGAAGAGCTCGCAATAGCTATTTTGCTCGCAACTTCCTCAGGCTGCTACTTCTACAAGCTCAATCATTGTAACTGAGTCCTACTGACTCAAAGCACCCGTGCTTTCAAGCCCCAATTTGGAGCTGTAAGACTATATAGAGAGCTCAGAGTTGTATATATAGAGCCACCAGATCGGATCTGTTTTTCTACCCCCACCCACCCAATGTACCAAACCTAGCTTTACCCTCTAATGAAGCTTGATTGTTCCACCTTTTGCTGGGGACAAGACAATGTCTACCCTGTGTTATAGATTGCTTCATGTAAGTACATTCTTTTGGTGACAATGCCACATGATTCTTCAAATCTAGACCTGAAACAAACACTTGAAGAAAAAAAGAAGATGATCCTTTTTCAACAATGCGCCAGCCAGGCTTTCAAGTAGCGCCCCACCCCACCATTACTGGGAAGAGGAAACTCAGGCTTGGAGTTGGAGGGACAGCTACATCGCCCAAGCTCCAACAACTGTCCCGGCGCAGATAAAACAAGGCTGGACTGCACTGCCGCTGCGAAAGCTACGTTTGGTACCAGTAGTACCAACCTGAATTGAGCTGACCCCGTCCCGTCCCCCCAAAAAGAAGAATTTGACGGAGATACGCGTGCTGGAACTGAGGTGGGGGAAAGAAACGAACAAATGACGTTGACACGAAACGACCAGGCCAGCCGCCGCAATTCCACCCACCCCTCACGCGCTCCTTGTGCCGAATCGAGAACAAGAAGCGAGCAAGCTAAGCTAGCAAACGGCCCGAGAAAGGCACGGGGCCGCAGATCCGAGCCAAGATCTCGCGGCACTGGAGTCGAAGGACTGGGAAAGCAAGCTGCAGGCTTACCGCGGGGGGGGACGAAGGCCGGCCGGAGGGCGACGGGGAGGGGAGGGGAGGAGCGAGGCCAATGGCCGCGGCCGCGCGGCGTGGGGGCGGGGCTGTAGCTGGGGTGGGGAGGGGAGAGGAGGTATCCGAGGGAATCCTTGGGGAGGGGCGCAGTTGTGGTGGTGGAGTGGCGTCGGTTCTGGTTGGGTTCGGGGAGGGGAGGGCTCGTGATGGCTGGGGAAAGGCGCCGAGGAGCAGCCGAGCAAGGGGGGGGGGGGGGGGGGGGGGGGGGCCACCGCTCCCGCTGGGGGTCGTCTTTGTAATTTATCGCCTTGTCTTTTCCGTCCCCTCGCTTCTTTTTTTGAAAGCTCGGCCTTTTACGTATTGTTCCTGCTACAATTAATAACTGGATGGAGCGTGAGAGAAAGAGGGGCGGACCGTGGAGAGCCGCGCTCGGGCGGGTTTCAGGGGGACGAAAGGAAAAATTAAAGATGAGCTCCGGGATCTCTCCCCGTTGATCTCTAGGGGTAGCGCTGGCTGTTTTTGAATTCGGAATCTTTCTCACGAAAATAAAGATTCCCTGTTGATCTCTTTGGTTTGGTCTGTCCTGGTTTATTGGTCTTTATTACTATATATATATTTTTTTTTGTGTCGAATGTTCATCTTAGATTTAATTAACAAACATTAATGGATGTCTTAAAAAAATATCATTAACAGTTATATTCAAATGCAAATCTTGTGATACTCCCTCCGTGTCGGTGGATTAGGCATCTTAGAAGGTGCAATGCAACCTCAACAAGTAGAGATTGGCTAGAAAAAGAAAATAAATTACGGAGGAAGCTAATCATACTACCTCCTCCGTCTCAGTTTACAAGTCCGACACATGTATCTAGGTCGTCAATTTAATCAATTTAATGAGAGGCATCTATAAAAAATATATCATTAGAAATTTTAGATGTTCTACTTTCTAATGATATAATTTTTTATATTAAACAATATATTTTATATAAGTCAAATTAACGATCTAGGTACACGTGCATGCCTTCTAATCTGTGACGGAGGGAGTATTTCTTTCTCAACTAAAAATGTGCCATTAATTAGGAGACCTCTTCAAATCCAAAAATGTGCCGCATAAATTGTATGCATTGGTCTTTCAATTAATAAATGGAGTCTAATTAATATATATGCAACTAGTTCTACTGTAATGTGTCTTAGCGTGTTGAAATTATTTAATTTTTTGTAAGATGATTAATGCATCGAGATGGAGGGAGTACTATTTTTTATGACATGCACTAATATTTTGTTAGTTAAATCCATGATTAAAATTTAGCATAAAATACAAATAGAATCAATAAAAACCAGGACGGAGATAGTATAAACCAAAGAGTCATACATGTGTTGGTTGTAATCTTACTCCTTTTATAAGGATATCTCTAACAGCGACCCGCAAATTCCCTCCGGTATTCGTCCGTGGACACCGGGCTAGTCTGCGGTCACAAATACCAGAGGCTGTCATCCAACACTATCTGATATATGTGTGTCAGTAAAGTGCAATTTGAAATTCAAATTAAGTTTGATCCATACAATGTGCGGGGTCACACCAGTGTCGGATCACATGCCCCGATCACAACAAAAAAGAGACAAGTATGCTTAGTTTTTTACATGTCCGCACCCAAAACAACTTCAGTCCGGTAGACCATGCAATTTTGCGCTGCCCGGACCGGTTACCCCAGCCAAATCATCGTCCTCCTCCTCATGATGATGTCCGGATGCCCAATGTTGTACTTGATGTGTGTCCACGGCGGTCTCGGTGTATGACTATTGCGTGTCCGTCTAGGTATAGGACTGCTGCAACGGGTAGTTGCTAGACATGATGGGATCCGAGTGTCCCACATGTCCGTCCTAAACCTGGGCGTACATCGGGCCAGGACGGGCTTCGGGCCGGGCTTTGGAAGGACCGAACCAAAAATCTCAGGCCCGAGCCCGGCCTGGCCAAAAAATGCAAATCTCAGGCCCGAGCCCGGTCTGAACGAACTAAAAAAGGAATTTTCGGGCCGGGCCTTCGTGTAAAATGGTGATTTGCGCAAGGCTGAGCCCGACCCGAACTGCCACCCGGGCTTGAAAACCCGGCCCGAACCGCAAGCCCGGACCCGCATGGCCCGGGTTTTCGGTCCGGGTCACCGGGTCAGGATGTCCATGCCCATATTTACTCCGTCCTCACAACCATATCCTCCTCCGTCACCGCCTCCGTCATAGATGATCGAGCATCTCACTGTCCGGGTCATGTACGTCAAGTCTCCCGCTCTTGGTATTGTAGCGAACAGAGTGCGGGCACCCATTTGCTCCTCGCCCATTGTCCAAGCTCGCATAAGTTGTGGTGAAGAACACTCTCAGAAGAGCACCTTCCCTGCAGCGGTTTCGAGGTGCTTGGCAGCGTAGGAGTACGAAGCATTATAATGCTCCAGCCACTGCATCGTGTGTACTATGGTGTGTCTGTCACCGCGGTCTCCGCCCTGACATCTGCCACGACCACCATGCCTGACGCTAGCTCGCCCGCCGGCGGCCATCAGCTTCTTGAGCTTCTCCCCCTTTGTGGCCTTCGCTTTGACGTGGTGAGTTTGCCGCGTAGCCGAGCTGATCTTTAGGGCGAGCGGATCCTCCGGCACCTCCGCCACCTTCATCACCGATAGATTATCCTCTCGTTCCATGCATTGGCGATGGAAGGAAGGAGGGGGTGGACGAAAAGGGCGGGAATTGGGTGGAGAGCAGTGGGGATGGAAGAAAGGAATGGGGGTGGCGAATAAACAATGCGGGTTTCTATAAAAGTGCGGGCTCCACCTCCCTTTTGGGTCGGCCGGGAGGGTCAGAGACTCATGTTTCTCGTGTCCGGCCTCCCGCAACCCCCCTCCCCATAGGTCTGGTTTATGAAAAAATAACTGTTCACTTCGTTCGACAAACGGATACACGTCCGCGTTGGATGGCTTTTATGGCCTGATTCGATGCAGGTAGATTAAGAGCAACTCCAATGGGGCGACCCATTTTGTCCGCCGCCGTCCGTTTGGGTCGGCGCGGACACAAAAGGCGGCCCAACGCGCCGACCCAAATAGACGTTGTCTGGTTTTCGTCTGCGGGCGACCCATTCCCGACCCATTTTTGAGCCGGATTTGCGTCGGCACGGACACGCGACGGACGCGCGCACGCTCGCCTTCTCTTCCTCCGAGCCCGCTGGTCGGAGGCACATTGGCCTCCCCACATCCAACGCTCGCCCGCCTCCTTCGTCGCCGATGTCGTTACCCATTTTTCCGGCAACTCTGCCAGCAGCCGGCGCCTCCACATTCGCCCAGCAACGCCGCCCACTCCCGCGTCGCCCGCCGTTGCCGCCGTCTTGCTGCCGGGGAGCCAACTGCTTCCCACTCTTGCTCCCTCCCACCACACAGCCCCGCCACGGAGCCGCCTCGCCCCTGTCGGATCCTCACCGACACGCTCGTCGGATACCGGTAGGGCAGCTAGCTGGTCCGCGCGCGCCGCGACTCTCTTCGCCGGCCGTCTTCTTCGTAGACGCGCGCAAGTTGTTCGACAATTTGCCAAGGTACAAAATGGACTCCGCCGCCGATTCGTCGTCCGATGACGAGGAGGAGGTATTGGCTGCCGTGTTGGTCCATCACCAGCTCAACAGCCAGCGGTCGTTGTTCTGTGGCTCCATTCCGGGCCACCTTCCGGCGTTGAATCGCAACCGAGAGAGCAGGCATCTCCTTCTTTGGAAGGACTATTTTGATACACCAAACCCGTTGTTCAAACATCAACAATTCCGTCGTCGTTTCCGTATGAGTAGGCATGTTTTCAACCATATTAGAGAGGGGGTGGTCGGCTATGATGACTATTTTGAGTGCAAAGAGGATGTCGTTGGCAAGCTAGGTTTTTTCTCTTATCAGAAATGCACTTCCGCCATCCGAATGCTTGCATACGGAGTGCCCCGTGATCTCATTGACGGGTACGTCCGTATGAGCGAGTCTACTTGCCTAGAGTCCCTGTATAAGTTTTGCAAGGTTGTTATTGTTGTGTTTGGCCCTGAGTACTTGAGAGAGCCGACTGCTGAAGATACAACCCGTTTGTTGGCGATGAATGCCAGCAGGGGCTTCCCAGGGATGCTTGGTAGCATAGACTGCATGCACTGGGAGTGGAAGAATTGTCCTTCTGCTTGGCAAGGGCAGTATAAAGGCCATGTCAAGGCTTGCACTGTCATACTAGAGGCCGTTGCGTCTGAAGATCTCTGGATCTGGCACTCTTTCTTTGGCATGGCCGGATTAGACAATGATATCAACGTGCTTCAGCGCTCGCCGGTGTTTGCTAGGCTTGTCGAAGGCAACAGCCCACCGATGAACTTTACTGTCAATGGCCACAACTACGACAAAGGATACTACCTGGGTGACGGTATCTATCCTCAATGGACCACTATTGTCAAGACAATACCCAACCCTATCGGAGAGAAGAGGAAAAGATTTGCCCAAGAGCAAGAGGGTGCTAGGAAGGATGACGAGCGTGCCTTTGGTGTTTTGCAATCTCGATGGGGCATCGTTTGGTATCCTGCTAATACCTGGAGCATGCAGAAACTATGAGAGGTGGTGACTGCTTGTGTGATCATGCATAATATGATCGTAGAAGATGAGCGACCGGAACGTCTGTACGATCAAGGGTTTTAGTTTTATGATGAGAATGTTGTGCGTGAGCATGAAGGAGCGGCAACGTTTGAACAGTTCACCCAATTTCATCAAGGCATGTGTGATTGGAAAACTCACGTGCAACTGCAAAATGATTTGGTTTAGCATATGTGGACTCATGTTGGCAACCAATAGATTTATCTTCTTTTATTCGTTTGCAAAACTATGTGAAAACTATGTGAGACATTTTTATTTTTATTCGGCTTGTAATAACTAATGTTATTTTTGGTCTAAATTATGTTATTTGATCCAAACTATGAAAATTATGTAAAATAGGACGGCCAGCCGACCACGCCGACACATATGAGTCGGCGCGTTGGGCGCGCTGCCGACCCATATCTAAAACAGAGCAGACGTCGGATGAACGGCCAACCCAAATGAACAAAAAACAGACGAAATCGTTGTTCGTTTGGATCGGACCGTTAGAGTTGCTCTAAGACTAGGCGTTGGAGATGTTCTAAGAAAATAAAAGCGTGGGAGGTGTATTTAGATGACAATGATCAGGTTGTCACTGAAAGTTTTTCTCCAGTTTTTGGTGCGTGTGTCGTTGCCGATTGGACATTTTTCATCATTGACAAATTGCACGAAAACGAATCTTTGGCTACTCAGTGCCATGTGAAACTTAATTATTGCATGATAGCTCCCCAATCTCAAGGAACATGCGACTTTTTACGTGAAATGAAAATAATTTCTTCGAAACCAACTTTCATGCTGCATCTGGGTAAGATAGCAGGGGGAAAATCGATCATTATAATAGCACTCAACATTGTTTTGGCTCCCACGCTCATCTGTACCCATTTTGAATAAAAAATTCGAAATAAATAATAGGAAAATTAAAAAAAAATTGTCATAGTAGAGAATTTGATGCGTGATGTAAATTTCAAATTATTTGAATATACGAGTAGCTCTCGGTAAAAAAGATAAATTTTGGGTCTATTCAAAAGTATATTTTTTATGTATTGTTCGGACCTTAATTTGTTTTTTTAGCTGAGAGCTACTCAGATGTTCAAATGGTCTGAAATTTTAAACGTACCTCACGCATCAAATTATCTATCTTGCATAAATATTTTGGAATTTTCTAAATTGTTTAAAAAAAAATCTGACTGTGTGCAGATGAGCCCGGGCTCTGAATTGGATACTCGTCAAACGATACATTTTTATGGAGTGTATTTTTCCGTTGGAGTGTAGAATGAGCCGTAGTAGTCAAAACTTCACACTACAATTTTGTAGCATCTACCGATTTTCGAAAGGGAACATTTGAAATCTGCAAAGATAGAAGTCATAGAATAAACCATGTAAAATAGAGTTAGACAATGATTATTTGGCATTACTCATACAATGGGTACTTTCTTAGTTGATTCTGCGCAAAGAGTTAGCATTAAGTATACTAGCTGGTCAATGGAATCAAATCTAGAGCTATCAATTAAGTGTTTTCAATTTCCATACTCAATTTTACTCCCCTCCAACAATTAGGACACAGCTTATGCAGGGGCGGAACCAGTCCAACGGGTCGCCTTTGTACGTTGTAGCAGATGTCTACAGTAAACATCACGTTTGGGCCTCACGCCATAGGCATGGGCCCTAGGGGTCTGGGCTGGATCCGCCCTTGACCATTGAGTAAGGGAGGGGATTTTCCACATGCAGGGGCGGGGGCACCGAACTCATTTTTTCTTTTGGCTTTCAATTTTTAAATTATGTTTTGTTCAAATTGTAGGAACTTTCAACTATTAAAACTTGATATAATGAATGATATATTTAACAAGTTTCAAATATTAAAACTCCAACCCTGCACCCTAAACCTAAACCACTAAGTCCTAAAACACTAAAAATGAATTTTGGTAAAAGTTAGTGAAACTTGATAAACTTCATATTCTAACTATCAAGTTTTAATATTTGAAATTTGCTAGAACTTAAAAAATTGTCAAAATGCATTCATAATTGATCATGTTCGGAAGTACTCGTTGCAAGGAACACGAATGTGCGGATGAAACTTAATCTCGACTTCATGTGTAGGCGTAGCATGCAAAGTGGCGGGTTGTGTCGTGGTCGGGGCCCGGAGTACGTCATGGTTGGCGTTTGAGCACGAGAGGTCATCGAGACACGTTGAGGGAGGGATTCGGGTGCTCCGCTTGGCTCGGGGGTTGGGGTCTGTTATGTTTTCCTCACGCAAAAGCATCTTCCACAAAACACGCCTCCACTTAATCCAGCTCGTGGGACCGAGGTGGCATGTGGCTCTCCGACAGGTGGGTGTTAGACCCACTTGCCAATTTCTTGTCTCTTCTCTCTCCTTCCTTTCTTCCTTCTCTTGACATCCACAACAGGGGTGTCGAATCTGGTTGATTGCGGTGCTCTGGTGGGCTTCGGGGCGCGCGAGGGTGGAGTGGGCTTTTCGGAGTGTGGCTCATTAACTGGGTGCTCTAACTTCTGTCATGGATCGCTGATGGGGTGGATTGGGAACATAGGTTGTGGACGGAGCTCGTCGGGATTCGAGCGGCTAGTGGCGTCGCTGCTCGAACCACATGCTTGTGTGGGTGCTACGTGGGAGAGGGGGTGAGGTACGGGTTTTTGGAGGCCGTGGGTGCCTCTATTTACAGTCAGTTGAGGTATGGCGTCCACGGGGCGGTGTTGCGGTCGAGGTACAGCGTCCTGGCTGGTGTTTGAGCAAGGGAAGGCGTCGAGATGCGTCGTTGAAGGGGTTTGGATGCTCTACTTGGCTCGGTGTGGGGGTTCGGTACGTTTTCCTCACGCGAAAGCATCTTCTACAGAACATGCCTCCACTTAATCCAGCTGGCAAGACCAACGGCGCGTGTGGCTCGCTGGAAGATGGGTCCCGACCCCACCTGACATTTGTTTCTCTCTCCTTCGTCCTTCCTTTCTTCCTCCTCTGGACAACCACAGTAGGGGCATCAACTCTGGTTAATTGTGGTGCTCTGGTTGGTTTCAAGGTGGGCGAGGATGCAGGCATCCTCGCCGGAGTGTGGCTCATCCAGTGGGTGTTCTAACTTCTCTCGGGGATAGTTGGTGGGGTCGATTGGGGGCGGAGTCTGTGGGCGTAGCTCACCGGAATTCGAGTTGCTGGTGGTGTGGCTTCTCGAATCTGATGCTTGTGTGGGTGCTAGGGAAGGACATGGGGTGAGGTGCGGGTCTTGAAGGCCGTGGGTGCCACTATTTATAGCCGGTCAATGCATGGCGTCCACGACGATGTTGTCGTGTCGCGACTGGGGCCCGGAGCGCGTCCTGGCTGGTGTTTGAACATAGGAAGGCATCATGACGCCTCGAGGGAGGGGTTTGGGTTCTCTACTTGGATTGAGGGGGCCTACACGCCGCACCCATCCAAAACAGACGGGTCACAGGGCAATCGGGTCCCATGTGGTGGCCCCGATGATGGCCAGGGGGGTTCTTCATCGCCAAGCCTTCTAGAAGGGAGTTGGGGTCATGTGAAATGTGTGGGACAACTTGAGTGTGGCTATGGTGGTTGTATGGAAAGGATGCCACTTTACACGGATAAAGCACATTGTTTGGCATGCTCTCTGTGTGGTCACTTGGCATTGTGTGAACAAGTGGACCACACGGAGCCAAACCATATCTTGGGGGTGTGGGGGTATTCATTGTATGTTCGTGTGTCCTTCGAGTTATCTTCTCATGGGCCCTTGTTGGATCCCTCAACCTTTCTCTTTTGAAAGCAACCTCTTTGTATTGTGCCCTGGGTGACTCACTGTATTACAACTTGTGACTCCATTTCTGACAGTGTTCATATACTAGGGTGACCATCTCCACCAAATTTCAGCTCCAAGAGATGTTTGTATCTTGCACTTCCTTCATAGCTTGCATTTAAGGAAGAAACCTTAAACCTTGCCCTGTGATTTTGTGTGGCTATGAATGACCAAGTGTGTGGTGTCAAAACCGACAGATCTTGGGTAGGGAGTCCCGAACTGAGGACCTTGGATTGATGGGTTGTAGGATTGGAGGGGAGACATTATTTCCTAGGTTCGGGCCCTCTTGAGGAGGTAGAACCCTATGTCCTGCTTGATTATATTGATGTGGATGATGATTAGAGAGTTGGTCTACCTCGAGATCGTATGAGATAAACCCTGGATGAGATAACTTGCCTACATGGACGAGGACCCCTAGTTTATATAGCCACGGAGGGATCTAGGGTTACATACAATCGGCCTCCAGCTAAGGGTGGCTGGGCCGACCTAGTCTACTTTAGGTGGACGTCACGCTGGTCTTCTCTGCTTTCCTCCTTGAATACGAGATGACCACACAGCCCGTCCTCCAATTAGTATGGCCCATTAGGTCAGCCTTTACGTAGCAAGCCGACTACCCGAGGACCCCTTAATCCCGAACTCCCTCAGTAGCCCCCGAACTAGCCTTCAATGCCGATGTGCAGGGTCTTCAGATGCTTGTGCCCAGAGTGTTCGGCTTGCAAGGCGAGTTCCCGTGTTTCCTATCATCATGAAATGATGATTCAGTCCTTGACCGACTCACGATTACTGAAGCGTCGTGGGGCCCACAGCCTTTAACTGTGCACAAAGATTAATAACAATTCTCGATTTTCGCGTGCTTTTATAAAGGCAAGAACTTTTAGCTATCCCTGACGGAACCTCTCCCTATATCCAGAGGAGGTAACACCCTTCATAAACAAATCAAAATCCGTTCTGAGGCTCCATCGCTCTCCTAGTGTCACCAAGAAACCCTAGGGTTCGAGCACTCCGGAGTAATGACACGTTCCTCCTCACGCCCCATTGGCCCCCTTCCAGGGGACTCGGCTAGTTGCTCCATTTCCCTTCTCCTTTTGCACAAACTCTAAACTCAAGGCTATCTTCCCCTATCGGACCTCGCGCCCACTCGCGCCAGACTGGCATGTGTCAATGGCGAAGCCTTCACAGAAAACTTCCATTTCCCTCAAAGGGGAGAAAGGGCCTTCTTCGTTTCTTTCCTACTGCGAGGGGTGGGATTTCTCGTTCACCCTTTCCTGAGGGGTTTGTTGGAGTTCCACGAGCTGCAGCTCCACAATCTCACACCTGGCTCCATCCTTCACATCTCAGGCTTTATGGCCTTATGCGAGATGTTCCTGGGTTGCGAGCCCCACTTCAATCTATGGAGAAAGTACTTTTGTGTCGTTCCCCGAACTAGAGGATTGACAATTCAGGAAGTGGGTGGAGCCGAAGTATGGCGTATAGCCGCCACATGATACCCAGTCGGGACACCGAAGAAGGAGACCGACGAGTGGCCCTCGGAGTGGTTTAATATCGAGGATGTTCCCCTGTTTGAATCAGTTTGGAGAGGTCTTCCCGAATACTCCACGACCCCTTTAAAGAAGTGATTCATCTCGTGGCCGAAGAGCTCTTCCCAAGAGGAGAGCTCCGAAGTGAAGCGCCTATCCTCCAAAGTTAGGATACTTACTCACAGTGGGCTGACCATCATTGGCGTGATGACCGCGTCGATTACCTGGTGCGTCCAACCGCTCCAACAGCGTACACACCCTTTGTGGCTCTAGAGCGGGACGAGCGACTCTACCCGATCGAGACAGCAGGGTACGGACAATTGATACGTCCATTTTGCATCATGTTTTCATGTTGATATTTATCGCTTCTTGGGCTGTTATTTCACTTCACGGTACAATTCTTATGCCTTTTCTCTCTTATTTTGCAAGGTTTACATGAAGAGGGAGAATGCCGGCAACTGGAATTCTGGCCTCAAAGTGGAGCAAAGTTGAGATACCTATTCTGCGCAACTCCAAACGCCGTAAAAATCAACGACGATTTTTTTCCTGATTTATCAAAAATACTGGGTCGAAGAAGTGCCAAAGGGGCACCAGGTGGTGGCCACAATCTTGCATGGCGCGGCCACCCCCCAGGTCGCGGCATGGGGGCTTGTGGGCACCCTGCTGGCCCACTTGCCCCCCTCTTTTGCTATATGGAGGGTTTCGTCCAGGAAAAAAATCAGGGAGGAGCTTTTTCGTGGTTTTTGCGCCGCCACGAGGCGGAACTTGAGCAGAACCAATCTAGAGCTCCGACAGGACGATCCTGCCGGGGAAACTTCCGTCCCGGAGGGGGAAATCGTCGCCATCGTCATCACCAACACTCCTCTCATCGGAGGGGACTCGTCACCATCAACATCTTCATCAACACCATCTCATCTCCAAACCCTAGTTCATCACTTGTAACCAATCTCCGTATCGCGACTCCGATTGGTACTTGTAAGGTTGCTAGTAGTGTTGATTACTCTTTGTAGTTGATGCTAGTTGGATTACTTGGTGGAAGAGTTTATGTTCAGATCCTTGATGCTATTCATTACCTCTCTGGTCATGAATATGATTATGCTTTGTGAGTAGTTACTTTTGTTCATGAGGACATGGGATAAGTCATGCTAATAGTAGTCATTTGAATTTGGTATTCGTTCGGTAATTTGATATGTTGTATGTTGTTTTTCCTCTAGTGGTGTTATGTGAACGTCGACTACATAACACTTCACCATTATTTGGGCCTAGAGTAAGGCATTGGGAAGTAGTAAGTAGATGATGGGTTGCTAGAGTGACAGAAGCTTAAACCCTAGTTTATGCGTTGATTCGTAAGGGGCTGATTTGGATCCACTAGTTTAATGTTGTGGTTAGACTTTGTCTTAATTCTTCTTTCGTAGTTGCGGATGCTTGCGAGAGGGGTTAATCATAAGTGGGATGCTTGTCCAAGTAAGGGCAGTACCCAAGCGCCAGTCCACCCACATATCAAGCTATCAAAGTAACGAACGTGAATCATATGAACATCATGAAAACTAGCATGACAGAAATTCCCGTGTGTCCTCGGGAGCGTTTTTCCTCCTATAAGACTTTGTTCAGGCTTGTCCCTTTCTACAAAAGGGATTGGGCCACTTTGCTGCACCGTTGCTACTTTTTTTACTTGTTGCTTGCTACGAATCATCTCACCACACAATCACTTGTTACCGACAATTTTAGTGCTTGCAGATTTTTCCTTGCTGAAAACCACTTGTCAAATCCTTCTACTCCTCGTTGGGTTCGACACTCTTACTTATCGAAAGGACTACGATTGATCCCCTATACTTGTGGGTCATCAAGACTCTTTTCTAGCTCCGTTGTCGGGGAGTGAAGCGCCTTTGGTAAGGAAACATTCATATAGTGTGCTGAAATTTATTGTCACTTGTCACTATGGTTACTAATCCTTTGAGGGGCTTGTTCGGGGTACCTTCACCTCGAACGAAAGCACAAAGACTTGCTCCTCAACCTGCTGCACCTACTGAAAATATTTGCTTTGAATTTCCTTCGGGTATGCTTGAGAAACTGCTGGCTAATCCTTTTACAGGAGATGAAACATCACATCCAGACTTGCATCTGATCTATGTAGATGAAGTTTGTGGTTTATTTAAGCTTGTAGGTTTGCCAGAGGATGAGGTCAAGAAGAAGGTCTTTCCTTTATCTTTGAAGGATAAGGCATTGACATGGTATAGGCTATGTGATGATACTGGATCATGGGACTACAATCAGTTGAAATTGGAATTTCATCAAACGTTTTATCTTATGCATTTAGTACATCGTGACCGGAATTATATTTATAATTTTTGGCCTCGTGACAGAGAAAGCATCGCTCAAGCTTGGGGAAGGCTTAAATCAATGCTATATTCATGCCCCAATTATGAGCTCTCGAGAGAAATTATCATTCAGAACTTCTATGCTCGGCTTTCTCATGATGATCGCACCATGCTTGACACTTCTTGTACCGGTTGCTTTATGAAGAGAGATATTGACTTCAAATGGAATTTATTGGAGAGAATTAAATGCAACTCCGAAGATTGGGAGCTTGAAGAAGGTGAGGAGTCAGGTATGAATTTCATGTTTGATTGCGTTAAATCCTTTGTTGAGACAAATACTTTTTGTGACTTTAGCGCTAAGTATGGACTTGACTATGAGATAGTAGCTTCATTGTGTGAATCTTTTGCTGCTCATATTGATCTCCCCAAAGAGAAGTGGTTTAAATATCATCCTCCTTTATAAGTCAATGTAGTTAAACCCACTCCAGTTGAAGAGAAAGTCATTGCCTATAATGATCATGTGGTTCCCAGTGCTTACATTGAGAAACCACCTTTCCCTGTTAGGATAAAGGATCATTCTAAAGCTTCGACTGTGATACGTAGAGTCTATATTAGAACACCTACACCCCCTAAGCAAATTAGAGTTGAACCTAGCATTTCTATTATCAAAGATTTTCTGTCTGAAGAAGTTGAGGGACATAATATTCACTTCTGTGAAGATGCTGCTAGAATTGCTAAACCTCATGTTAGAGACAAACATAGGCCTGTTGTTGGCATGCTTGTGGTTTCTGTTAAGATAGGAGATCATTGTTATCATGGTTTATGTGACGTGGGTGCTAGTGTTAGTGCAATACCTCAATCCTTATACGATGAAATCAAAGATGATATTGCACCTGTTGAGATAGAGCCTATTGATGTCACTATTTAGCTTGCCAATAGAGATACTATCTGCCCCGTGGGAATTGTTAGGGATGTTAAAGTCTTGTGTGGTAAAACAAAGTATCTTGCTGATTTCCTCGTTCTTGCTACCGCACAAGATAGCTTCTGTCCCATCATATTTGGCAGACCCTTCCTCAATACCGTCAATGCTCATATTGACTGTGAGAAGCAAACTGTCACTATTGGCTTTGAAGGTGTGTCACATGAGTTCAATTTCTCCAACTTTGGTAGATAACCTCATGAAAAGGAGTTGCCTAGTAAGGATGAAACTATTGCCTTAGCTTCTACTGCCATGCCTCCTACTGATCCCTTAGAGCAATACTTGCTTGGGCATGAAAATGATATGCATATGGATGAAAGGGATGAGATAAATAGAGTTGTCTTAGAACAATATCCCATCCTTAAGAATAACTTGCCTGTTGAACTGCTTGGGGACCCACCTCCACCAAAGGGTGATCCTGTGTTCGAGCTTAAACAATTGCCTCATACTCTTAAATATGCCTATCTTGATGAAAAAGAGATATATCTTGTTATTATTAGTGCTAGCCTCTCGGAGCATGAAGAAAAGAAGTTACAAAAAACTCCGAGGAAGCACCGTGCTGCTATTGGATATACTCTTGATGATCTTAAGGGCATTAGTCCCACTCTATGCCAGCACAAGATCAAAACTGATCCTGAATTCAAACCAGTTGCTGATCATCAAAGGAGATTAAATCCTAAGATGAAAGAAGTAGTAAGAAAAGAAATACTAAAGCTCCTGGAAGCGGGTATTATCTATCCTGTTGCTCATAGCGATTGGGTGAGTCCGGTGCATTGCGTTCCTAAGAAGGGAGGCATTACCGTTGTCCCTAATGATAAGGATGAATTGACCCCACAGAGGATTATTACTGGCTATAGGATGGTGATCGATTACAGGAAACTGAATAAAGCCACTAGGAAACATCATTACCCTCTGCCTTTTATCGACCAAATGCTAGAAAGGCTGTCTAAACACACACACTTCTGCTTTCTAGACAGTTATTCTGGTTTCGCCCAAATACCAGTTGCACAATCTGATCAGGAGAAAACCACTTTCACCTGCCCTTTCGGTACCTTTGCTTATAGACGTATGCCTTTTGGCTTATGTAATGCACCTGCCACCTTTCAAAGATGTATGATGGCTATATTCTCTGACTTTTGTGAAAAGATTGTCGAGGTTTTCATGCATGACTTTTCTGTTTACGGGTCTTCCTTTGATGATTGCCTCAACAACCTTGATCGAGTCTTACAGAGGTGTAAATACACCAATCTTGTCTTGAATTGGGAGAAGTGCCACTTTATGGTTAATGAAGGCATCGTCTTAGGACATAAAATTTCTGAAAGAGGTATTGAAGTCGATAAGGCTAAGGTTGATGCAATCGAGAAAATGCCATACCCCACAGATATCAAAGGTATAAGAAGTTTCCTTGGTCATGTTGGTTTCTATAGAAGGTTTATTAAGGACTTATCTAAGATTTCTAGGCCTCTTACCAATCTCTTGCAAAAGGATATTCCTTTTGTTTTTGACGATGATTGTGAGTAAGCCTTCGAAATACTTAAGAGGGCTTTGATAACTTCACCTATTGTTCAACCACCTGATTGGAACTTGCCTTTTGAGATCATGTGTGACGCTAGTGATTATGCTGTTGGTGCTTTTCTAGGGCAAAGAGTTGACAAGAATTTGAATGTTATTCACCACGCTAGTAAAACTCTAGACAGTGCCTAGAGAAACTATGCTACTAAGGAGAAGGAATTTTTAGCAGTTGTGTTTGCATGTGAAAAGTTCATGTCTTACATAGTTGATTCCAAAGTCACTATCCACACTGATCATGCTGCTATTAAGTACCTCATGGAGAAGAAGGACCCTAAAGCTAGACTTATCAGATGGGTTCTCTTGCTACAAGAGTTTGATTTGCACGTTGTCGACAGGAAGGGTGCTGATAACCTAGTAGCAGATAACTTGTCTAGGTTGGAGAACATACTTGATGACCCACAACCTATTGATGATAGATTTCCCAACGAGCAATTGAATGTCATCAATGCTTCATGTAGTGCACCGTGGTATGCTGATTATGCAAACTATATCGTTGCCAAATATATACCACCTAGTTTTACGTACCAGCAAAAGAAGAAATTCTTCTTTGACTTGAGACAGTACTTTTGGGATGATCCTCACCTTTATAAGGAAGGAGTAGATGGTGTTATTAGACGTTGTGTACCTGAACATGAATAGGGACAGATCCTAGAGAAGTGTCACTCCGAGGCCTATGGAGGACACCATGCGGGAGATAGAACTGCACACAAGGTATTGCAATCAGGTTTCTATTGGCCCACTCTCTTCAAGGATGCCCGTAAGTTTGTCTTGTCTTGTGACGAATGTCAAAGAATAGGTAATATTAGCAAACGACAGGAAATGCCTATGAACTATTCACTTGTCATTGAACCATTTGATGTCTGGGGCTTTAATTATATGGGACCTTTTGCAAAATCCAACGGGTATACTCATATCCTAGTTGCTGTTGATTACGTCACTAAGTGGGTAGTAACTATCCCCACTAGTAGTGCTGATCACAACACTTCTATTAGGATGCTTAAAGAAGTTATTTTCCCTAGATTTGGAGTCCCTAGATATCTAATGACTGATGGTGGTTCACATTTCATTCATGGTGTTTTCCATAAAACGCTTGCTAAGTACGATGTCAACCATAGAATTGCGTCTCCCTATCACCCTCAGTCCAGTGGTCAAGTAGAGCTAAGTAATACAGAGATTAAACTGATTCTGCAAAAGACTGTCAACAGGCCTAGAAAGAATTGGTCTAAGAAGCTCGATGATGCACTATGGGCTTATAGAATTGCCTACAAGAATCCCATGGGCATGTCTCCGTACAAAATGGTGTACGGTAACGCATGTCATTTACCTCTTGATCTAAAGCATAAAGCTTATTGGGCAATCAAAGAGCTCAACTTTGATTTCCAACTTGCCGGTGAGAAGAGGTTATTTGACATTAGCTCGCTTGATGAATGGAGAACTCAGGCATATGAGAATGCCAAGTTGTTCAAGGAAAAGGTTAAGAGGTGGCATGATAAGAGGATACAAAAGCGTGAGTTCAATGTAGGTGATTATGTCTTGCTATATAACTCTCGTTTAAGATTCTTTGCACGCAAGCTTCTCTCTAAATGGGAAGGTCCCTATGTTGTTGAGGAAGTATATCATTCGGGTGCTATCAAGATCAACAACACGGAAGCTAATTGTCCGAGAGTGGTAAATGGGCAGAGAATCAAGCATTATATCTCACGTACTCCCATAAATGTTGAGAGAAATATTATCAATACCATAACTCCGGAAGAATACCTAAGGGACATTTATCAGCCTGTTTCAGACTCCGAAAACGAAGAGGTATGTGATTCGGTAAGAAAACAGAGTCCAAAACTTTTTCAATAGGAATTTTTCTCCGTTTTGGAATACTTGAAAAAATACAAAAATTGGAAGTAGTCCGGAAAGTGCGCGAGGAGGCGACAAGCCTGCAAGGCGCGGGCCCACCCCCTGGCCGCGTCGTGAGGGCTTGTGGCCACCTCGTGCGCCTCCCGGACTCCGTTTTCGTGCAGGGTACTCCTTCTGGTTTGGAAAAAAATCATTATATATACTCCTGTTTGGTCTGACCCCTGCATCACGCAGATTTCCTGTGTTTTTCGTTTCGAGCCTGTTTTTGTTGCAGATCTAGATCGCTATGACTTCTCCAAAATCTCCAAAGGACAAGATCTTCGAGAAGGTCATCAATCCCTAACTCACGGGAGTACTGCAACACCCTCAATCTATCGAGATGCGTGAGGGGATGTTGCACATCCGTGATGTTGAGGGGCCCAAGAAGACCGGAAGCGTAGAGACGAGGCTCGAAGCAATGGAGCAACAAGTCTTCAAGTGCCAAGGGATGGTGGAGCGTGGACTCAACGCCAACCACATGATGATCACGGAGTTCACCAGCAAGCACAGGATTGATGCCAATGACATTGGTAAACACCTCTCCAGGCTATATGATAGGATTGATCAACTCCAGGGCCAGATCTATGACCTGCAGAACCAAAACTGTGAGTATGAGTATAGATTTAAATCAATACGGTTGGTTGCAGATTTGAGGATTCCGGAGACTCGTTCATCTTTCCATGATGGAGCGCCTATGCCTTGGAAGACGGAGGATCAAGCCCAGATTGCAACAATTCCACCACCATCACGACCGAAGGAAGACAACTGAGCATTGGTATGGGCAATCCCCTTGGCTTGTGCCAAGCTTGGGGGAGTTGCCCCGGTATCGTATCACCATCACATATTTTGCCTTTACCTTTGTTTTAGTTTCCTTTTCAGTTTTCTCTTTCTCTAGTAGATTAAAAGTCTTAGTGTTTTAGTCTTGAGTTTTGCTTTGTGTCACCCCCGATGTATTCGAGCTCGTGAGCCATATAATGAAGAGTGTCTTAGTTGAAGGGCTTTGCCTCTTGCCATGATCAAAAGAGTGAGAATAGAACAAAAGCATGAAAGATCATGTAATGATCTTATGGGAAGTGATGGCTTCACATATAAAAAGAATGAGGATTGAAACTTGTTGAGGGTAGGCAAACGTAGACCTTGATCATGGTTGCAATTAATAGGAAGTGATAAAGGAGAGGTTCACATATAAATATATCATCTCTAACACCATCTATGACTGTGAACACTCGCTCAACTATTGCATGCCTAGAAGTAGATGTTGGACAAGGAAGACAACATATTGAATTGTGTTTGCTTGGCTCCGAACAATGTTATATGATTAGAGATCCCTTAGCATGTGACAATTGCTTCCACCTCATATTATCCAAAACTCCCGCACTAAGTAGAGATACTACTTGTGCATCCATAAACCTTCAAACCAGTTTTGCCATGAGTGTCCACCATACCAACCTATGGATTGAATAAGATCCCTCAAGTAAGTTGTCATCGGTGCAAGCAATAAAAATTGCTCTCTAATATGTATGATCTATTAGTGTGTGGAAAATAAGCTTTGTACGAACCTGTGATGAGGAAGGCATAAAAGCGACAGACTACATAATAAAGTTCTTTATCACAAGAGGCAATATAAAGTGACCTTCCTCCGCACTAAGAGGACACGCATCCAAACCTCAAAAGCGCATGACAACCTCTGCTTCCCTCTACGAAGAGCCTATCTTGTACCTTTACTTTTTGCCCTTGAAAGAGTCATGGTGATCTTCACCAACTCCTTATCTCGCCTTTATCTTGGCTAACGTCATATGCTTGGGAAAGATCTATATTCATATGTCAACTTGGAAGTAAGTATTCATGAATTATTATTGTTGACATTACTCTTGAGGTAAGCAGTTGGGAGGCAAAACTATAAGCCCCTATCTTTCTCTATGTCCAGCTGAAACTTTGATCTCATGAGTACCACGTGAGTTTTAGCAATTGTAGAGAACGAAAGAATGATTGAGTATGTGGATTTGCTTTACAAGCTCTTATTTGACTCTTTCTGATGTTGTGATAAATTGCAATTGCTTCCATGACTAAAGGCTATCGGTTGTTACTTCTCGGTAAGGTTCTTGATCCATGCTTTACTTTGTGAATGAATTATCACTTTAGCATGAGAGATTATATGTTGGTATTGTTGTTCTGATCATGATCATGATGCATGGATGTTCGATCTTGTTTTGTCGACACCTCTCTCCCTAAACATGTGGACATATTTATTGAGCTAGGCTTTCGCTTGAGGACAAGCGAGGTCTAAGCTTGGGGGAGTTGATACGTCCATTTTGCATCATGTTTTCATGTTGATATTTATCGCTTCTTGGGCTGTTATTTCACTTCACGGTACAATTCTTATGCCTTTTCTCTCTTATTTTGCAAGGTTTACATGAAGAGGGAGAATGCCGGCAACTGGAATTCTGGCCTGAAAGTGGAGCAAAGTTGAGATACCTATTATGCGCAACTCCAAACGCCGTAATAATCAATGAGGATTTTTTTCCTGATTTATCAAAAATACTGGGCCGAAGAAGTGCCAGAGGGGCGCCAGGGGGTGGCCACAAGCCTGCACGGCGCGACCACCCCCCCAGGCCACGCCATGGGGGCTTGTGGGCACCCTGCTGGCCCACTTGCCCCCTCTTTTGCTATATGGAGGGCTTCGTCCAGTAAAAAATCAGGGAGGAGCTTTTTCGTGGTTTCGCCGCCGCCATGAGGCGGAACTTGAGCATGACCAATCTAGAGCTCCGGCAGGACGATCCTGCCGGGGAAACTTCCCTCCCGGAGGGGGAAATCGTCGCCATCGTCATCACCAACACTCCTCTCATCGGAGGGGTCTCGTCACCATCAACATCTTCATCAGCACCATCTCATCTCCAAACCCTAGTTCATCACTTGTAACCAATCTCCGTCTCGCGACTCCGATTGGTACTTATAAGGTTGCTAGTAGTGTTGATTACTCTTTGTAGTTGATGCTAGTTGGATTACTTGGTGGAAGAGTTTATGTTCAGATCCTTGATGCTATTCATTACATCTCTGGTCATAAATATGATTATGCTTTGTGAGTAGTTACTTTTGTTCCCGAGGACATGGGATAAGTCATGCTAATAGTAGTCATTTGAATTTGGTATACGTTCGGTAATTTGATATGTTGTATGTTGTTTTTCCTGTAGTGGTGTTATGTGAACGTCGACTACATAACACTTCACAATTATTTGGGCCTAGAGGAAGGCATTGGGAAGTAGTAAGTAGATGATGGGTTGCTAGAGTGACAGAAGCTTAAACCCTAGTTTATGCGTTGCTTCGTAAGGGGCTGATTTGGATCCACTAGTTTAATGCTATGGTTAGACTTTGTCTTAATTCTTATTTCGTAGTTGCAGATGCTTGCAAGAGGGGTTAATCATAAGTGGGATGCTTGTCCAAGTAAGGGCAATACCCAAGCCCCGGTCCACCCACATATCAAACTATCAAAGTAACGAACGCGAATCATATGAACATGATGAAAACTAGCATGACAGAAATTCCCGTGTGTCCTCGGGAGCGTTTTTCCTCCTATAAGACTTTGTTCAGGCTTGTCCCTTGCTACAAAAGGGATTGGGCCACTTTGCTGCACCGTTGCTACTTTTGTTACTTGTTGCTTGCTACAAATCATCTCACCACACAATCACTTGTTACCGACAATTTCAGTGCTTGCAGATTTTTCCTTGCTGAAAACCACTTGTCAGATACTTCTGCTCCTCGTTGGGTTCGACACTCTTACTTATCGAAAGGACTACCATTGATCCCCTATACTTGTGGGTCATCAACAATCAAAAGGCCTTGGCGGCCGTTCTAGCCGATCTTTTCAAGGGGGAAAAAGAAGATTTAGCCCGCCTCACCCCCAAGGAAGTCTATTCGACTTATAACCCCATCAAATGGGTAAGTGTGTTTATATTTACAACCTGGATATTTATGTTCGTTATTGTTCACTGCTAGCAGTCCCCGGCAATGGCGCCAGAAGAGAGTTGCTTCCAGTTGCTCAACAATTAGCAATTGTCTTGCAATGGCCCACCAGCGTGTGGGATCGCGGCAGTTTTCGAGGGTAGAGTATTCAACCCAAATTTGTTGGTTCGACACGATGGGAGTGAAAGGATATTCTCCAGTATTAGCAGTTGAGTTGTCGGCTCAACCACACCTGAAAGATTAGTATCTGCAGGTAGTATATAAGCAGCAAAGGTAGTATGATAGCAACGGTGCTAGGAAAGAATCTGTTGACGGCAGATTATTCCTAACTCAAGTATCAATGGCGCCAGAAAAGTATTGTAGGAGGTAGTAGCAGTGTAACGAGTAACAACAGTGGCAAGGAACAACAGTAGTGACATCAGTAGCAAGTAGCAACAGTAGCAAGTAATAGCAACATCAAGTAACAGTAGTAGCAACAGTAGTGGCAGCAGCAGCGGGACAAAGCAAGTAACAGTAGCAGCAAGTAACAGTAGCAGCAACAGTAGTAACACCAGCAGAGCAAAGAAAGTAACAGCAGAAGTGGGACAAACTCGCAGGCAATGGATCGGTGATTTGTTGGATGACATTCATCATGCAACAGTTATAACACGGAGAGATATGTGGCTAGCTCCCGTTCGTCAATGTGATGTAGGCATGCATTCCGTGTGTAGTCATACGTGCTTAGGGAAAAGAACTTGCATGAAATCTATTGTCCGTCCCTCCCGTGGCAGCGGGGTCCAAATGGATACTACAGGATATTAAGGTTCTCCTTTTAATAAAGAACCGGACCAACGCATTAGCACTTGGTGAACACATGAACTCCTCAAACTATGGTCATCACCGGGAGTGGTTCCGGTTATTGTCACTACGGGGTTGCCGGATCATAACACATAGTAAGTAACTACAACTTGCAAGATCGGATCTAAAACACACATATATTGGTCACAACATAATAATTTCAGATCTGAAATCATGGCACTCGGGCCCTAGTGACAAGCATTAAGCATGGCAAAGTAGTAGCAACATCAATCTCACAACATAGTGGATACTAGGGATCAATCCTCGTCAAAACTAACTCGATTACATGATAGATCTCATCCTACTCATCACCGCCCAGCAAACCTACGAATAGATTACTCACGAACGATGAAGAGCTTCATGGAATTGGAGAGGGAAGAAGGTTGATGATGACGATGGCGACGATCTCCTTGATCCGGAACCCAAAACGGACTCCAGATCTGCCCTCCAGGGCAAGAACGGGATGTGGCGGCACCTCTGGATCGTGAAACGCGATGAAATCTTCTCTCTTGATCTTTTCCGGGACGAAAGGGAATAAATAGCGCTGGAATTGGGGGCGGCAGAGCCACGTGGGGCCCACAAGCCTGGTAGCCGCGGCCAGGGGGGAGGCCGCGGCTACAGGGCTTGTGGCCCACTGGCCCGTCCCCTCCGGTGGATCTTTGCGCAGGTATTTTTCATATTTTCCAGAAATATTCTCCATAAATTTTCAGGACGTTCCGAGAACTTTCATTTCTGCACAAAAACAACACCATGGCAATTCTGCTGAAAACAACGTCAGTCTGGGTTAGTTCCATTCAAATCATACAAATTAGAGTCCAAAACAAGGGCAAAAGAGTTTGGAAAGTAGATACGATGGAGATGTATCAACTCCCCCAAGCTTAAAACCTCGCTTGTCCTCAAGCAACTCAGGTGACAAACTGAAAGAGAAAGAAAAACTTTGACAAACTCTGTTTGATCTTGTTGTTGCAACTATGTCTAACTAATAACCAGAATTTCAGCAAGATCACAAGTTAACCACATAAGCAAGTGACACAAAGGTCTCACGGTAAACTAATATGAATGGCATAATCAGCTAGCGAGCAAATAATAATGAGTTTCAGATACCAACAATTCAATCAAAACAAGCATGAAGCAATATGAATAGGTGGTATCTCGCTAGCTCTTTCTGAGACCGCAAAACATAAATGCAGAGCACTTTCAAAGATCAAGGGCTGACTAAACATTGTAATTCATAGCAACGAAGATCCAGTCATAGTCATACTCAATATTAATCAAAAGCAAAGCATAAAAATGACAGAGGTGCTCTCCAATTGGTGCTTATATAAGAAGAGGATGACTCAACAGGAAAATAAATAGATAGGCCCTTTGCAGAGGGAAGCATTGATTTGCAGAGGTGCCAGAGCTCAAGCTTTGAAAACAAAGATAATAATTTTGGGTGGAATGCTTTCATTGTCGACGCAATGACCAAGAGTTCTCAATATCTTCCATGCTACTCATGCTATAAGCGGTTCCCAAACAGAAAAGTAAAGTTTTAACTCCCCCACCACCAATCAATCACACTCCACGGCTAGCCGAATCCTCGGGTACCGTCCATACTAACATCAATCCGGGGGGGGGGAGTCTTGTTTTACAGTTATGTTTTCGATTTAAGCGTGGAACTGGGCATTCCAATTACCGGCCCCTTTCTCATGAATGACAGTGAATAAACACATGTCGAGGATAACACGCCTAACATAGAAGATACCAATAGCCCCCTGTCACCACATGAGCGGTTCGGGCATGCAAAACAGATTATTTCTTGAAGGTTTAGAGAATGGCACATGCAAATTTACTTGGAACGGCAGGTAGATACCGCAAATAGGTAGGTATGGTGGACTCTCATGGAAAAACTTTTGGGTTTATGGAAGTGGATGCACAAGCAGTATTCCTCTTAGTACAAGTGAAGGCTAGCAAAAGACTGGGAAGCGACCAACTAGAGAGAGACAACAGTCATCAAGATGCAATGAGTTTGACTAACATTGAGTGCAAGCATGAGCAGGATATAAATCACCATGAACACGAACATCATAGAGGCTATGTTGATTTTGTTTAACTACATGCATGAACATGCGCCAAGTCAAGCCACTTGAATCATTCAAAGGAGAATACCATCCTATCATACTACATCATAGTCATCTCAAAATCTATGTTGGCATTCAAGACAAACCATTATAAGCTCCTAGCTAATTAAGCATGGCATCAGAAACTATGATCTCTAAGTTGTCATTGCAAACATGGTTCTCTCTCAACAAAGCTGAATCTGGGACGACAAGCTAGTCATATTTACAAAAACAAAATAGATAGAGTTCATACCAGCTTTTCAGTCTCGATCACTTCATCATATATCCTCATTATTACCTTTCACTTGCACGATTGAACGATGTGAACAATAATAAGAGTGCTCGTGCATTGCACTAAGCTGAATCTGCAGGCAAACACAAAGGAGAAGACAAAGTAATATGGCTCTTTAACAAATGAACAGGTATGCATGCGAGAGCCACTAAACATTGTAACCATGGTCTTCTACCTCGACTCAAAGAAAAATAAAACTATTTACACGGGAAAGCTCCCAACAAGCAAAGGAAGAAAGGAAAATCTTTTTGGGTTTTCTCAAAAGGACACAAAACAAGAAAACAAGAAAACGGAAATAAACTAGCATGGATAATACAGTGGCAAAGTGTAAGCACCGACTAACAAAGTGAAAGCATAAGCATGAATGTAAAGTTGGTGCAAACACGTACTCCCCCAAGCTTAGGCTTTTGGCCTAGCTTGGTTTACTCCCAAGGAGGGAAATAACCAGCTCCGGGATACTCCGGAGCGGACTGTGTATGCCACTGCTGTGTGAGCTCCTCTGGCTCCCATTGATAAACTGGCGTCTGGTACTCGACTGGCGGCTCGGGCACGGGCACCTGTGGTTGGGCCAAGCCCCAATATGCGTAGATGTCCGAGGGCATAATAGTGTACTTGCCTGCATGAAGATTGAACAAAGAAGGAGCAGGCAAAGTAATAGTCCCACGAGTACCCTGACTAAATACGAGGTTATAAATCATCCGTCTACTAGCATCTCTATCCAGAAAATCATGACGAACCATGCTGTCATAATCCAGATATTTCTCAGGAAGAAGCATTTCTTCTTCCTCCTTCAGTCTAATGGGTATCTCAAAGTGTGTGGCAAGACGGGTAGCATAGATACCTCCATAGACGACACCTTTGGAACGGTTTGTGTTCAACCGTTGAGCTACTATAGCACCTAGGCTATAAGTCTTATTGTTATAAAGGCCTTCGCGCAAAACCGCAAGGTCTGGAGAGCTAAGTGATCCAGCCTCCCGACGGCCAATCAAACATCTTCCCACAAATAATGAGAAGTACAGAAGCACATGAAAATGTATGCTAGCAATTCTAGCACGAGACACTCCTCTCTCCTCTCCAACAGCAATAGTATCTATGAAAGCCTCCAAGTCCCATGGATGAATATCCCCAACATAAGGTAATTTGCACACATTGCAAAAATCTTGTATTGTCATGCGCTGGGGGATATCGTATAACATGAACTCAACCATAGGAGGATTCTTCCTCGGATAAAAGTTGAAGCTTTGAACAAAAATATTGGTGAGGAGGAGGTATTGTGGGCACTTATCTTCAACGAACGCGGTAAGACCTGCGTTCCCCCACCAAGTAATAAAAGTCTTCATAAAGCCCAGCGGCGCGCAAAAATTCATCACTTGGCCACTCGCACGCTCGAACTTCTGTGACTCGAGGAACCACGTACTTGGGGTGGTTCTTCCCATCCTCCTTGGGGTTACGGCTTGAAGAGCCTCTCAAGAACCTCCTCATCTTTTCGTTTTTCTAACTCTGAAAAATTCTGAAATTTTTAGAGTCTTCGAAAGAAAAGTGAGTAAGGATTAACCCAACTCGTAGCAACTACTCCTACTAGAGCCTAGAGACTGTATCACGCGCTAAAACTACTTGGGACTAGCTAAAATCAACATTTCAAGCTCAAGAACAGGGTCACCAAGGTAGCAAGAATACGCGAAGGATAAAGCACTAGAGTAGAAACTAATTGGATCAATGGAGGAGTCACTTACCAAGGAGTAATTTCCCCAAAACGGTTCGGAGAATGGTGCTTTGAGCAAGAAGATCGAAAATCATAGCCAAATGAGCAAGAACACGAGTTTGAGGTGCGAAACGATTTTTTGTGGAGGTAGAAGAAGAGGATGGGAGGTGGAATGAGTGGAGGGGGTCCCTGTGGGCCCCACAAGCTTGGTGGCCGCGGCCAGGGGGAGGCCGCGGTGACAGGGCTTGTGGCCCACTGGTGTGGCCCCCAGACCAGCTCTCAGTCCCAGTATTTTTCAAAAAATCCAGAAAAAATCATATTTGATTTTCAGGACCATCGGAGAACTTTTATTTCCGGGGTACTTTTCTCCGGGACGCTAAAACAGGAAACAAGGAAAACTAAACTAAACCTATCATTTTTCTTCTAAGCAACAAAAAGTGAAAGCTTAAAACAGAGGCATGTGACTCTTTGATTCATCCATTTCATGGTCATCGAAAGAAATCCGTCAATGGGGTTGATCAAATCCTCTTGACAAAACTTTTTCAAATCGCAAAAGGAAACGGAGAATTGTCGAATAGCCACTAAGTCACCTCAATGGGGACATGAATCTCCCCAACAAGCAAATCATACTTCATCTTAGCACGAGGAATAGGGCATTCAAAGCTCCCAATAAGAATAGATGAAGTTTTTTCGATAGCATTGATGCAATGTACTTGATATCGTTTCTTCGGAAAGTGCACTGTATGCTCATTACCGTTGACTTGGAAGGTGACATTGCCTTTGTTGCAATCTATAACAGCCCCTGCAGTGTTTAAAAAGGGTCTTCCGAGGATGACAGCCATGGCATCGTCCTCGGGAATGTCCAGGATAACAAAGTCCGTTAAGATAGTAATGTTAGCAACCACAACAGGCAAATCCTCGCAAATGCCGATAGGGAAAGCAGTTGATTTGTCGGCCATTTGCAGAGAGATTTCAGTGGGTGTCAACTTATCCAGTTCAAGTCTACGATAAAGAGAGAGAGGCATAACACTAACACCGGCTCCAAGGTCACATAAGGCAGTTCTTACGTAGTTTCTTTAATGGAGCAAGGTATAGTGGGCACTCCGGGATCACCAAGTTTCTTAGGAGTTCCACCTTTGAAAGTGTAATTGGCGAGCATGGTGGAGATCTCAAGATCTGGTATCTTCCGTTTATTAGTCACGATATCTTTCATGTACTTGGCATATGGAGACATTTTGAGCATATCAATTAATCGCATCTGCAAAAAGACGGGTCTCAACATTTCAATAAAGCGCTCAAAATCCTCATCATCATTTTTCTTGGATGGCTTAGGAGGAAAGGGCATGGGTCTCTGAACCCATGGCTCCCTTTCTTTACCATGCTTCCTAGCAGTGAAGTCATTCTTATCGTATCTCTTAGGTTGTGGGTTATCAGGATTAACCGTAGGTTCAATCTCCACATCCTCATCATTGCTAGGTTGAGCATTATTATGAACATCACTGTCCATATTGTCACCAGGTTCATGTTCATCACCAGATTGTGTTTCTGCATCAGACACAGAAATATCATTTGGTTCTTCAGGTGTGACAGTATTTGGTGAACTGACATGTAGGTTTCTATCATCCTTCTTCTTATTCTTAGGATGACTGGGTGTATCAGCATTAATTCCTTGAGAATCTTGATCAATTCTCTTAGGATGGCCTTCAGGATACAAAGGTTCCTGTCATTTTGCCTCCTCTAGTAATGACTCTGACAGAGTTGTCATTTAATTCATTGAGCAAGTCATTCTAAGCTTTAAGTACTTGTTCTACCTGAGTAGTAATCATAGAGGCATGTTTACTCAGAAGCTTCAGATCATTGACATTTCTGTCTACACAAGCACTTAAATGACTAAGCATACGAGTACTTTCTTCCAATTGTCTGCTAACATAATCATTGAAACTCTGTTGTTTGGCAACAAAGTTGTCAAATTCATCAAAGCATAGGCTAGCAGGTTTATCAAAAGGAATATCACTCTCATCAAACCTACGCAGAGAATTTACTTCTACTACCTGTATCGGGTTATCGAGACCATAGATCTCTTCAATAGGTGGTAGATTTTTGACATCTTCATATTTAATGCCTTTCTCTTGCATAGATTTCTTGGCTTCTTGCATATCTTCGGGACTGAGGAATACAATACCTCTTCTCTTAGGAGTTGGCTTAGGAGGTGGTTCGGGAATAGTCCAAGCATTATCGTTGATCAAGATGTTATTCAATAGGATCTCAGCTTGTTCTATAGTTCGTTCCCTAAAAACACAACCGGCACAACTATCTAGGTGGTCTCTAGAAGCATCGGTAAGTCCGTTATAGAAGATATCAAGTATCTCGTTCTTCTTAAGAGGGTGATCAGGCAAAGCATTCTGTAGGTGGATGAGCCTCCCCCAATCTTGTGGGAGACTCTGTTCTTTGAGTTGAGCAAAGTTGTATATTTCCTGCAAGGCAGCTTGCTTCTTATGGACAGGGAAATGTTTCTCACAGAAGTAATAGACCATATCCTGGGGACTACTCACACATCCAGGAGAAAGAGAAGTGAACCAGGCTTTAGCGTCATCCTTTAGAGAGAAAGGAAACAGCTTAAGGATATACTAGTAGCGGATCTTCTCCTCACTAGTGAAAAGGGTGGCTATATCGTGTAGTTTGGTAAGATGGGCTACGACCATCTCGAACTCATAACCGTGTAAAGGATCAGATTCGACTAGAGAGATTATCTCAGGGTCGACAGAGAATTCATAATCCTCATCAGTGATAAAGATAGGTGAAGTTGCAAACTTTGGGTCGTATTTCAGCCTAGCTTTCAGAGATTTTTCCTTCCACTTGAGAAGTAATTTCTCTGCGTCATAGGCATCCTTACACGCAAGAAAATCCTCAGCTATCTCTCCCTCCATAACATAACCATCAGGTATATCAGGCAATTCATATCTAGGAGAGCTGGATCTAGCAGGAGCAAAAGCAGGTTATATCTCAATAGTCTCGGCAGTTTCAGAAGCATCACGCGCATTGGGAGTAACTCGAGCAATATGAGCATCAAGGAATACCCCTAGTGGCATATCAGGCAAAGTAGTATCTCTAGCAGTATCAAGCATAGCATCATCAGGCAAAATAGCATCTCTAGCATCATCAGGCAAAGCAGTATCAGGCATAGCATCTCTAGCAGTGTCAGGCATAGCATCTCTAGTAGTATCAGGCATAGCATATCTAGCAGTATCAGGCATAGTATCATCAAGCATAGGCGACATATCAAGATTTCTAGCAGGAGCTGGTGTCGCAAACTTACTCATAACTGAAGGTGAATCAAGTGCAGAGCTACATGGCAGTTCCTTACCACCCCTCGTAGTTGAGGGCAAGACTTTGGTTCTTCAATCTTTCAGATTCTTCATAGTGATCAACAGATATAAATCCGAAGTGACTCAGAGAATATAGCTCCCCTTCCCTGGCAACATCGCTAGAAAAATGTTGTTGACGTGCAACTATTCCTGACTTGATGCCTCCACGGCAACGGAGCCAGAAAAGAGCTGCTCCCAGTTGCTCAACAATTAGCAATTGTCTTGCAATGGCCCACCAGCGTGTGGGATCGCGGCAGTTTTCGAGGGTAGAGTATTCAACCCAAATTTGTTGGTTTGACACGATGGGAGTGAAAGAATATTCTCTAGTATTAGCAGTTGAGGTGTCAACTCAACCACACCTGAAAGATTAGTATCTGCAAGCAGGATATAAGCAACAAAGGTAGTATGATAGCAACAATGCCAGAAACGATCTGTTGACAAGGCAGACTATTCCTAACTGAAGTATCAATGGCGCCAGAAAAGTATTGTAGCAGGTAGCAGCAGTGTAACGAGTAACAACAATGGCAAGGAACATCAGTAGTGACAGCAGTAGCAAGTAGCAACAATAGTGGAAGCAGCACCAGGACAAAGCAAGTAAGAGTAGCAGCAAGTGACAGTAGCAGCAACAATAGTAACAACAGTAGCAGTAGAGCAAGTAACAGTGGTAGCAAGTAATCGTAGCAACAACAGTAGTAACAGCAGCAGAGCAAAGCAAGTAATAGTGGCAGTGGGACAAACTCGTAGGCAATGGATCGGTGATTCGGTGGATGACATTCATCATGCAACAGTTATAACACGGAGAGATATGTGACTAGCTCCCGTTCGTCAATGTGATGTAGGCATGCATTCCGTGTGTAGTCATACGTGCTTAGGGAAAATAACTTGCATGACATCTATTGTCCATCCCTCCCGTGGCAGCGGGGTCCAAATGGATATTACGGGATATTAAGGTTCTCCTTTTAATAAAGAACCGGACCAACGTATTAGCACTTGGTGAACACATGAACTCCTCAAACTATGGTCATCACCGGGAGTGGTTCCGGTTATTGTCACTTCGGGGTTGCCGGATCATAACACATAGTAGGTAACTACAACTTGCAAGATCGGATCTAAAACACACATATATTGGTGACAACATAATAATTTCAGATCTGAAATCATGGCACTCGGGCCCTAGTGACAAGCATTAAGCATGGCAAAGTAGTAGCAACATCAATCTCTTAACATAGTGGATACTAGGGATCAATCCCCGTCAAAACTAACTCGATTACATGATAGATCTCATCCTACTCATCACCACCCAGCGAGCCTACGAATAGATTACTCACGAACGATGAAGAGCTTCATGGAATTGGAGATGGAAGAAGGTTGATGATGACGATGGCGACGATCTCCTTGATCCGGAGCCCAAAACGGACCCCAGATCTGCCCTCCACATGAAGAACAGGATGTGGCGGCGCCTCTGTATCGTAAACGCGATGAAATCTTCTCTCCTGATTTTTTTTCGGGATGAAAGGGAATATATAGAGCTGAGTTTGGAGGCGGCGGAGTCTCGTGGGCCCCACAAGCCCTGACGGCGCGACCTGGGGGGTGGCCGGGGCCATAGGGCTTGGGGCCCATTGGCTCACCCCCTCTGGTGGATCTTTGCGCAGGTATTTTTCATATTTTCCGGAAATATTCTCCGTAAATTTTCAGGACGTTCCGAGAACTTCCATTTCTGCACAAAAACAACATCATGGCAACTCTGCTGAAAATAGCGTCAGTCCGGGTTAGTTCCATTCAAATCATGCAAATTAGAGTCGAAAACAAGGGCAAAAGAGTTTGGAAAAGTAGATACGATGGAGACGTATCAGTACCCATCGCAGACTGAAAAGAGTCCCAGAACTTGGAAGTGAAGATACTTCCGCGATCTGAAGAAATCATCATTGGCACGTCGTGCAAAGAGACTATCCTCGAAGTGTACAGCTCTGCAAGCTGAGCTGTCGAGATGGACTCCTTGACTGGAAGGAAATGAGCTACTTTGCTCAACTTGTGGGTGACGACGAAGATGGCATCGTTACCCTTCTTGGACTTCGGAAACCTGGTGATGAAATCCATCTCGATATGGTCGAACTTCCACTAGGGAATGGGCAAAGGATGCAAAAGACCCACTCGAGTTGATGCTCTGCTTTCATCCTTTGACATACATCACATTCATTTACGAACTGAGCAATCTCACGCTTCATGTGAGTCCACGAGAAGGTATGTTTCAAGTCCTGATACATCTTAGAACTTCCTTGATGAATGGAGAGAAGAGAGTTATGAGCTTCTTCCATGATAACCTTTCTGAGATCCCCTTTCGGAACGACAAGACGATCCTCAAAGAATAATGTATCTTTGGCATCAACACTGAAGCACTTATACTTGGGAACTCTCTTTGCCAAGACAATCTTAACTTTCTTCACCATTGCATCAAGAATTTGAGCTTGTCGGACCTGGTCTTCCAAGGTGGGAGAGATCTGGAGATTTGCAAGAAATCCCTGAGGTACTAACTGAAGGTTGATATTTCTGAAAGATTCACAAAGGTCAGGTTGGAGAGGCTTCAGAATGAGACTGTTGCAGTAAGCCTTCCTGCTCAAAGCATCTGCCACGACATTAGCTTTGCGTGGAGTATACTCAACGCTCAGATTAAAATCTTGGAGCATTTCCACCCAACGAGTTTGCCGAAGATTGAGGTTAGGTTGGGTGAAGATGTACTTGAGACTCTTGTGATCGGTGAACACTTCAACCTTTCGTTCCAACAAGAGGTGTCTCCAAGTCATCAGAGCATGTACCACTGCCGCCAACTCAAGGTCATGAGTGGGGTAATTCCTCTCACTTGGCTTCAACTGCCTCGAGGTATAAGCTACCACTTTCTTGTCTTGCATCAACACTGCACCAAGACCTTGAAGAGAAGCGTCGCAGAATGATACGTCCATTTTGCATCATGCTTTCATGTCGATATTTATCGCTTTTTGGGATGTTATTTCACTTCACGGTACAATACTTATGCCTTTCTCTCTTATTTTGCAAGGTTTACATGAAGAGGGAGAATGTCGGCAGCTGGAATTCTGGCCTGAAAAAGGAGCAAGTTTGAGATGCCTATTCTGCGCAACTCCAAAAGCCATGAAAATCAACGTGGATTTTTTTTTGGGATTTATAAAAATTACTGGGCCGAAGAAGTGCCACAGGGGCGCCAACACGTGGCCACAAGCCTGCTAGGCGCGGCCACCCCCCTGGCCGCGCCTAGGGGGCTTGTGGGCTCCCGGCTGGCCCACTTGCTCCCCCCTTTTGCTACAAGAAGGGTTTCGTCCTGAAAAAATCAAGCGGAGGCTTTTCGGAGGATTCGCCGCCGCCACGAGGCGGAACTTGAGCACAACCAATCTAGAGCTCTAGCAGGACGATCCTGCCGGGGAAACTTCCTTTCTCGAGGGGGAAATCGTCGCCATCGTCATCACCAACACTCCTCTCATCGGAGGGGACTCATCACCATCAACATCTTCATCAGCACCATCTCATCTCCAAACCCTAGTTCATCACTTGTAACCAATCTCCGTCTCGCGACTCTGATTGGTACTTGTAAGGTTGCTAGTAGTGTTAATCACTCCTTGTAGTTGATCTAGTTGGATTACTTGGTGGAAGAGTTTATGTTCAGATATTTGATGCTATTCATTACCTCTCTGGTCATGATTATGATTATGCTTTGTGAGTAGTTACTTTTTCTCCTGAGGACATGGGATAAGTCATGCTATAAGTAGTCATGTGAATTTGGTATTCGTTCGATATTTTGATGTGTTGTATGTTGTCTTTCCTCTAGTGGTGTTATGTGAACGTCGACTACATAACACTTCACCATTATTTGGTCTTAGAGTAAGGCATTGGTAAGTAGTAAGTAGATGATGGTTTGCTAGAGTGACAGAAGCTTAAACCCTAGTTTATGCGTTGCTTCGTAAGGGGTTGATTTGGATCCACTAGTTTAATGCTATGGTTAGACTTTGTCTTAAAGCTTCTTTCGTAGTTGCGGATTCTTGCGAGAGGGGTTAATCATAAGTGGGATGCTTGTCCAAGTATAGGCAGTACCCAAGCGCCGGTCCACCCACATATCAAACTATCAAAGTAACGAACGCGAATCATATGAACATGATGAAAACTAGCTTGACAGAAATTCCCATGTGTCCTCGGGGGCGTTTTTCCTCCTATAAGACTTTGTCCAGGCTTGTCCCTTGCTACAAAAGGGATTGGGCCACTTTGCTGCACTGTGGTTACTTTTGTTACTTGCTACTTGCTACGAATCATCTCACCACACAACTACTTATTACCGATAATTTCAGTGCTTGCAGATTTTACCTTGCTGAAAACCACTTGTCAGATCCTTCTGCTCCTCGTTGGGTTCGACACTCTTACTTATCCAAAGTACTATGATAGATCCCCTATACTTGTGGGTCATCAAGACTATTTTCTGGCGCCGTTGTCGGGGAGTGAAGCGCCTTTGGTAAGTCGAACTTGGTAAGGAAACATTCATATAGTGTGCTTAAATTTATTGTCACTTGTCACTATGGAAACTAATCCTTTGAGGGGCTTGTTCGGGGTATCTTCACCTCGAACAGAAGCACAAAGAGTTGCTCCTCAACCTGCTGCACCTACTGAAAATATTTTCTTTGAATTTCCTTCGGGTATGCTTGAGAAACTGCTGGCTAATCCTTTTACAAGAGATGGAACATCACATCCAGACTTGCATCTTATCTATGTAGATGAAGTTTGTTGTTTATTTAAGCTTGCATATTTGCCCGAGGATGAGGTCAAGAGGAAGGTCTTTCCTTATCTTTGAGGGATAAGGCGTTGACATGGTATAGGCTATGTGATGATACTGGATCATGGGACTACAATCGGTTGAAATTGGAATTTCATCAAAAGTTTTATCCTATGCATTTAGTACATCGTGATCGGAATTATATTTATAATTTTTGGCCTCGTGACAGAGAAAGCATCGCTCAAGCTTGGGGAGGCTTAAATCAATGTTATATTCATGCCCCAATCATGAGCTCTCGAGAGAAATTATCATTCAGAACTTCTATGCTCGGCTTTCTCATGATGATCGCACCATGCTTGACACTTCTTGTACCGGTTCTTTTATGAAGAGAGATATTGACTTCAAATGGAATTTATTGGAGAGAATTAAACGCAACTCTGAAGATTGGGAACTTGAAGAAGGTAAGGAGTCAGGTATGAATTTCAAGTTTGATTGCGTTAAATGCTTTGTTGAAACAAATACTTTTTGTGACTTTAGCGCTAAGTATGGACTTGACTCTGAGATAGTAGCTTCACTGTGTGAATCATTTGCTGCTCATATTGATCTCCCCAAAGAGAAGTGGTTTAAATATCATCCTCCTTTAGAAGTCAATGTAGTTAAACCCAATCCAGTTGAAGAGAAAGTCATTGCCTATAATGATCCTATTGTTCCCAGTGCTTACATTGAGAAACCACCTTTCCCTGTTAGGATAAAGGATCATTCTAAAGCTTCAACTGTGATACGTAGAGGCTACATTAGAACACCTACAACCCCTGAGCAAATTAGAGTTGAACCTACCATTGCTATTATCAAAGATCTTCTCTCCGACAATGTTGAGGGCCATGATATTCACTTCTGTGAAGATGCTGCTAGAATTGCTAAACCTCATGCTAGAGACAAACATAGGCATGTTGTTGGCACGCCTGTTGTTTTCGTTAAGATAGGAGATCATTGTTATCATGGTTTATGTGACGTGGGTGCTAGTGTTAGTGCAATACCTCAATCCTTATATGATGAAATCAAAGACGATATTGCACCTATTGAGATAGAACCTATTGATCTCACTATTCAGCTTGCCAATAGAGATACTATCTGCCTTGTGGGAATTATTAGGGATGTTGAAGTCTTGTGTGGTAAAACGAAGTATCCTGCTGATTTCCTCGTTCTTGCTACCACTCAAGATAGCTTTTGTCCCATCATATTTGGTAGACCTTTTCTCAATACTATTAATGCTCATATTGACTGTGAGAAGCAAACTGTCACTGTTGGCTTTGAAGGTGTGTCACATGAGTTCAATTTCTCCCAGTTTGGTAGACAACCTGATGAAAAAGAGTTGCCTAGTAGGGATGAAACTATTGCCCTAGCTTCTATTGCCTTGCCTCCTACTGACCCCTTAGAGCAATACTTGCTTGAGCATGAAAATGATATGCATATGGATGAAAGAGATGAGATAGATAGAGTTGTCTTAGAACAATATCCTATCCTTAAGAATAAGTTTCCTGTTGAACTGCTTGGGGATCCACCCCCACCAAAGGGTGTTCCTGTGTTCGAGCTTAAACAGTTGCCTGATACTCTTAAGTATGCTTATCTTGATGAAAAAGAGATATATCCTGTTATTATTAGTGCTAGCCTCTGAGAGCATGAAGAAAAGAAGTTACTAAAAACTCTGAGGAAGCACCGTGCCGCTATTGGATATACTCTTGATGATCTCAAGGGCATTAGTCCCACTCTATGCCAGCACAAGATTAAAACTGATCCTGATTCCAAGCCAGTTGCTCATCATCAACGGAGATTAAATCCTAAGATGAAAGAGGTAGTAAGAAAAGAAATACTAAAGCTCCTGGAAGTAGGTATTATCTATCATGTTGCTCATAGTGATTGGGTGAGTCCGGTGCATTGCGTCCCTAAGAAGGGAGGCATTACTGTTGTCCCTAATGATAAGGATGAATTGATCCCACACAGGATTATCACTGGCTATTGGATGGTGATCGATTTTAGGAAATTGAATAAAGCCACTAGGAAAGATCATTACCCTTTGCCTTTTATCGACCAAATGCTAGAAAGACTGTCTAAACACACACACTTCTGCTTTCTAGACGGTTATTCTGGT
Organism: Hordeum vulgare subsp. vulgare; assembly: GCF_904849725.1. NCBI lineage: Eukaryota > Viridiplantae > Streptophyta > Magnoliopsida > Poales > Poaceae > Hordeum > Hordeum vulgare. Next base: position 547,115,021 of record NC_058521.1, on the reverse strand, counting down.
TTCTCCCAAATACGAGTTGCACAATCGGATCAGGAGAAAACCACTTTCACTTGCCCTTTCGGTACCTTTGCTTATAGATGTATGCCTTTTGGCTTATGTAATGCACCTGCCACCTTTCAAAGATGTATGATGGCTATATTCTCTTACTGTTGTGAAAAGATTGTCGAGGTTTTCATGGATGACTTCTCCGTTTACGGGTCTTCTTTTGATGATTGCCTCAGCAACCTTGATCGGGTCTTGCAGAGATGTAAAGATACCAATCTTGTCTTTAATTGGGAGAAGTGTCACTTTATGGTTAATGAAGGCATCATCTTGGAACATAAAATTTCTGAAACAGGTATTGAAGTTGATAATGCTAAGGTTGATGCAATCGAGAAAATGCCATACCCCATAGATATCAAAGGTATAAGAAGTTTCCTTGGTCATGCTGGATTCTATAGGAGGTTCATTAAAGACTTCTCTAAGATTTCTAGGCCTCTTACCAATCTCTTGCAAAAGGATATTCCTTTTGTTTTTGACGATGATTGTGAGGAAGCCTTCGAAATACTTAAGAAGGCTTTGATAACCGCACCTATTGTTCAACCACCTGATTGGAACTTACCTTTTGAAATCATGTGTGATGCTAGTGATTATGCTATTGGTGCTGTCCTAGGGCAAAGAGTTGATAAGAAGTTGAATGTTATTCACTATGCTAGTAAAACTCTAGACAATGCCCAAAGAAACTATGCCACTACGGAAAAGGAATTTTTAGCAGTCGTGTTTGCATGTGAGAAGTTCAGATCTTACATAGTTGATTCCAAAGTCACTATTCACACTGATCATGCTGTTATTAAGTACCTCATGGAGAAGAAAGACGCTAAACCTAGACTTATCAGATGGGTTCTCTTGCTACAAGAATTTGATTTGCACGTTGTCGACAGGAAGGGTGTTGATAACCCTGTAGCAGATAACTTGTCTAGGTTGGAGAATGTTCTTGATGACCCACAACCTATTGATGATAGCTTTCCTGATGAGCAATTGAATGTCATCAATACTTCATGTAGTGCACCGTGGTATGCTGATTATGCCAACTATATCGTTGCCAAATATATACCACCTAGTTTCACATACCAGCAAAATAAGAAATTCATCTTTGACTTGAGACATTACTTTTGGGATGATCCTCACCTTTATAAGGAAGGAGTAGATGGTGTTATTAGACGTTGTGTACCTGAACATGAATAGGGACAGATCCTACAGAAGTGTCACTCTGAGGCCTACGGAGGACACCATGCGGGAGATAGAAGTGCACACAAGGTATTGCAATCAGGTTTCTATTGGCCCACTCTCTTTAAGGAAGCCCGTAAGTTTGTCTTGTCTTGTGACGAATGTCAAAGAATAGGTAATATCAGTAAACGTCAGGAAATGCCTATGAACTATTCACTTGTCATTGAACCATTTGATGTATGGGGCTTTGATTATATGGGACCTTTTTCAAAATCCAACAGGTATACTCATATCCTAGTTGTTGTGGATTTCGTCACTAAGTGGGTAGAAGCTATCCCAACTAGTAGTGTTGATCACAACACTTCTATTAGGATGCTTAAAGAAGTTATTTTCCCTAGATTTGGAGTCCCTAGATATCTAATGACTGATGGTGGTTCACATTTCATTCATGGCGTTTTCCGTAAAACGCTTGCTAAGTACGATGTCAACCATTGAATTGCGTCTCCCTTTCACCCTCAGTCCAGTGGTTAAGTAGAGCTAAGCAATAGAGAGATCAAACTGATTCTGCTAAGACTGTCAACAGGTCTAGAAAGAATTGGTCTAAGAAGCTCGATGATGCACTGTGGGCTTATAGAACTGCCTATAAGAATCCCATGGGCATGTCTCCGTACAAAATGGTGTACGGTAAAGCATGTCACTTACCTCTTGAGCTAGAGCATAAAGCTTATTGGGCAATCAAAGAGCTCAACTTTGATTTCAAACTTGCTGGTGAGAAGAGGTTATTTTACATTAGCTCGCTTGATGAATGGAGAACTCAGGCATATGAGAATGCCAAGTTGTTCAAAGAAAAGGTTAAGAGGTGGCATGATAAGAGGATACAAAAGCGTGAGTTCAATGTAGGTGATTATGTCTTGCTATATAATTCTCGTTTAAGATTTTTTGCAGGCAAGCTTCTCTCTAAATGGGAAGATCCCTATATTGTTGAGGAAGTATATCATTCCGGTGCTATCAAGATCAACAACACAGAAGGTAATTGTCCGAGAGTTGTAAATGGGCAGAGAATCACGCATTATATCTTAGGTACTCCCATAAATGTTGAAAGCAATATTATCAATACCATAACTCCGGAAGAATACCTAAGGGATATTTATCAGCCTGTTTCAGACCCTGAAAATGAAGAGGTATGTGATTCGGTAAGTAAACAGACTCCAAAACTTTTATAGTAGGAACTTTTCTCCGTTTTGGAATATTTGTAAAAATAGAAAAAATGGAAGTAGTCCGGAAAGTGCGCAAGGAGGCGACAAGCCTGCCAGGCGCGGGCCCACCCCCTGGACGCGCGTGGGGGGCTTGTGGCCACCTTGTGTGCCTCTCGGACTCCATTTTCGTGCGGAGTACTCCGTCTGGTCTAGAAAAATAATTATATATTCTCCTGTAAGGTCTGACCCTCGTATCACGCAGATTTCCTCTGTTTTTGTTTCGAGCTTGTTTTCTACCACAGATTTAGAGCAAGATGTCATCTCAGGAATTTTTGGGGGAGAACAATCTCCCTCAAGTCTATGGAGAAGTATATGCTGATCTGAAAAGAATGGAAGTCATGGAGGCCAGGGAAAGGCTACCTAAAGAAACCAAGGGAAAAACTAAGGAGAAGAACCAGGCATGGGACGAAGTGCAATCTGTGCTCAACAAGGAAGAAGTTGAAGAAGTGGATTTCCTCCAACCCTACCTCCACCTACTGTCTCCATCCTTGATTGAACTCTCGAGGTTTTGTGAAACAACTCGTGCTCGCAATACTTATCTCACTCGTGAAGTTGTTTTGCTGGAGAAACATATCACAGATCTCCAAGGTATAAATCAAAGATTAATGGCCCTCTTGGAATCAAAGATTGCAACAACTCCATCACCATCACCTCCTAAGGAAGACAACTAAGCATGGGTATGGGCAATCCCCTTGGTTCGTGCCAAGCTTGGGGGAGTTGCCCCGGTATCGTATCACCATCACATCTTTTAACTTTACCTTTGTTTTAGTTTGTTCCTTTTCAGTTTTCTTTTTCTCTAGTAGAACAAAGTTCTTAGTGTTTTAGGATTGAGTTTTGCTTTGTGTCACCCCCGATGTATTCGAGCTCGTGAGCCATATAATAAAGAGTGTCTTAGTTGAGGGCTTTGCCTCTTGCCATGATCAAAAGAGTGAGAAAAGAACAAAAGCATGAAAGATCTTGTAGTGATCTTATGGGAAGTGTTGGCTTCACATATAAAAAGAATGTTGATTGAAACTTGTTGAGGGTAGACAAACGTAGACCCTGGTCATTGTTGCAATTAATAGGAAGTGATAAAGAAGGAGAGGTTCACATATAAATATATCATCTTTGACACCATCTATGATTGTGAACACTCACTAAACTATTGCATGCTTAGAAGTAGATGTTGGACAAGGAAGACAACATAATGAATTGTGTTTGCTTGGTTCCGAACAATGTTATATGACTAGATATCCCTTAGCATGTGACGATTGGTTCCACCTCATATTAGCCAAAACTCCCGCACCAAGTAGAGATACTACTTGTGCATCCACAAACCTTCAACCCACTTTTGCCATGAGAGTCCACCATACCTACCTATGGATTGAATAAGATCCCTCAAGTAAGTTGTCATCGGTGCAAGCAATAAAAATTGCTCCCTAATATGTATGATCTATTAGTGTGTGGAAAATAAGCTTTGTACGGACCTGTGATGAGGAAGACATAAAAGCAACAGACTGCATAATAAAGTTCTTTATCACAGGAGGCAATATAAAGTGACGTTCGTCCACACTAAGAGGACACACATCCAAACCTCAAAAGCGCATGACAACCTCTGCTTCCCTCTGCGAAGGTCCTATCTTGTACCTTTACTTTTTGCCGCTGAAAGAGTCATGGTGATCTTCACCAATTCCTTGTTTCACCTTTATCTTGGCTAACGTCATATTCTAGGGAAAGATCTATATTCATATGTCAACTTGGAGGTAAGTATTCATGAATTATTATTGTTGACATTACCCTTGAGGTAAATGGTTGGGAGGCGAAACTATAAGCCCCATTCTTTCTCTGTGTCCAGCTGAAACTTCGATCTCATGAGTACCACGTGAGTTGTAGCAATTGTAGAGAACAAAAGGATGATTGAGTATGTGGATTTGCTTTACAAGCTCTTATTTGACTCTTTCTGATGTTGTGATAAATTGCAATTGCTTCAATGACTAAAGGCTATCGGTTGTTAATTCTTGGTAAGGTTCTTGATCCATGCTTTACTTTGTGAAGGAATTGTCACTTTAGCATGAGAGATTATATGTTGGTATTGTTGTTCTGATCATGATCATGATGCGTGCATGTTCGTATCTTGTTTTGTCGATACCTCTCTCTCTAAACATGTGGGCATATTTATTGATCTCGGCTTTTGCTTGAGGACAAGCGAGGTCTAAGCTTGGGGGAGTTGATACGTCCATTTTGCATCATGCTTTCATGTTGATATTTATCGCTTTTGGGGCTGTTATTACACTTCACAGTACAATACTTATGCCTTTTCTCTCTTATTTTGCAAGGTTTACATGAAGAGGGAGAATGCCGGCAGCTGGAACTCTGGCCTGAAAAAGGAGCAAGTTTGAGATGCCTATTCCGTGCAACTCCAAAAGTGAAAATCAACATGGATTTTTTTGGGATTTATAAAAAAATACATGGCCGAAGAAGTGCCAGAGGGGCGCCAGCAGGTGGCCACAAGCCTGCTAGGCACGACCACCCCCCTGGCCGCGCCTAGGGGGCTTGTGGGCTCCATGCTGGCCCACTTGCTCCCCCCTTTGCTACAAGAAGGGTTTCGTCCTGAAAAAAATCAAGAGGAGGCTTTTCGGAGGATTCGCCACCGCCACGAGGCGGAACTTGAGCAGAACCAATCTAGAGCTCCGGCAGGACGATCGTGCCGGGGAAACTTCCCTCCCGGAGGGGGAAATCGTCGCCATCGTCATCACCAACACTCCTCTCATCAGAGGGGACTCATCACCATCAACATCTTCATCAGCACCATCTCATCTCCAAACCCTAGTTCATCACTTGTAACCAATCTCCGTCTCGCGACTTCGATTGGTACTTGTAAGGTTGCTAGTAGTGTTAATTACTCCTTGTAGTTGATGCTAGTTGGATTATTTGGTGGAAGAGTTTATGCTTAGATCTTTGATGCTATTCATTACCTCTCTGGTCATCATTATGATTATGCTTTGTGAGTAGTTACTTTTGTTCCTGAGGACATGGCATAAGTCATGCTATAAGTAGTCATGTGAATTTGGTATTCGTTCAATATTTTGATGTGTTGTATGTTGTTTTTCCTCTAGTGGTGTTATGTGAACGTCGACTACATAAAACTTCACCATTATTTGGGCCTAGAGGAAGGCATTGGGAAGTAGTAAGTAGATGATGGGTTGCTAGAGTGACAGAAGCTTAAACCCTAGTTTATGCGTTGCTTAGTAAGGGGCTGATTTGGATCCACTAGTTTAATGCTATGGTTAGACTTTGTCTTAATTCTTAGTTCGTAGTTGCGGATGCTTGCGAGAGGGGTTAATAATAAGTGGGATGCTTGCCCAAGTAAGGGCAGTGCCCAAGCGCCGGTCCACCGACATATCAAACTATCAAAGTAACGAACACGAATCATATGAACATGATGAAAACTAGCTTGACAGAAATTCCCATGTGTCCTCGGGAGCGTTTTTCCTCCTATAAGACTTTGTCCAGGCTTGTCCCTTGCTACAAAAGGGATCGGGCCACTTTGCTGCACCGTGGTTACTTTTGTTACTTGCTACTTGCTATGAATCATCTCACCACACAACTACTTGTTACCGATAATTTCAGTACTTGCAGATTTTACCTTGCTGAAAACCACTTGTCAGATCCTTCTGCTCCTCGTTGGGTTCGACACTCTTACTTATCGAAAGGACTACCATAGATCCACTATACTTGTGGGTCATCACAGAACACTTGATAAGGTTTGGAGTCATGAGGAGGAACCAAGACTGGAGTAGAAGTGAGCTTCTCTTTTAGTGTGTCAAAAGCGAGCTGACACTCTGGAGACTAGACATACTTCACACCCTTCTGAAGAAGACTTGAGAGAGGCTTAGCAATCTTGGAGAAATTCTCAACGAATCTTCTACAATTGCTTGCAAGCCCGAGAAAGCTTCGAAGCCGCTTCACATTCTGCAGAGGCTCCCACTCAACAATGGCCTGCACCTTCGACAGATCAACTTTTATGCCCTCGGCAGAGATGATGTGCCTAAGGTAGACAACTTCTTTCAACCAGAACTCACATTTGGAAAACTTAGCATAGAACTTATGCTCTCTTAGCTTATCAAGCACCAGCCGGAGATGTTCTTCATGTTCTTCCTCAGTTTCCGAAAAGACCAGAATATCATCAATATAGAACAAGATGAATTCATTCTTGAATGGGGAGAAGATATAATTCATCATTCGACAAAAGGTCAGTGGAGCATTTGCCAGACCAAAAGACATCACTGTATACTCATACGAGCCAAAGCCTGTCCTGAAAGCAGTCTTCGGAATGTCCTCTTCGCGAATGCGAATCTGATGATAACCCATCCTGAGATCAAGCTTCGAGAAGATCTTAGCCCCTTTCAATTGCTCGAACAACTCATTGATGTTAGGAAGTGGATACTTGTTTCTGATTGTCTTCTTATTCAATGGACGGTAATCGACACACAATCGGTCCGTGCCATCCTTCTTATTGACAAAAAGCACTCCACAACCCCAAGGAGATGAGCTTGGTCTGATCAGACCCAGACGCTCTTGCTCATCAAGTTGTCTCTTCAGCTCCTTCAACTCTTCTGGACCCAGTTTGTACGGCCGTTTGCACATAGGCTCAGTACCCGGTTCAAGCTCAATTACGAACTCAACTACTCGGTGTGGGGGCATTCCTGGCAGTTCTTCTGGAAAAACATCTTCATATTCGCAGACCACTGGGACTTGCGAAATTGGAGAGATCTCACCCTTCTCATTCAAAGAAAATAGACGAACAGTGTCATCACGCGCTGCGAAGATAATCACGTCCTCCGAAGAATGAGTTAGCTTCACTTCTTTAGCTTCACAATCAATAGACACCTTGTTCATAGCCAACCAATCCATCCCAAGGATCAAATCAATATCAGAGTTGCCAAGGACAATAGGAGACGCCAGAAAAGCATAATTACCCATATTGATAGAGACATCAGGAACTATGCGACTAGAATTCAAAATCAAACCAGGAGAGACCACCGACATTGGCTTCGGCAAATCTTGATAATCAAACTCATGCTTGACGAAAAATGACTTTGACATAAAGCAATGTGAAGCACCAGAATCAAACAAGACTTTTGCAGGAGAATCATTAACAAGGAGATTACCCATAATTACGTCTGAGGAGTTCTCTACTTCAGCTACATTCACCATATTGACTCTAGCAGACGTGAGGTTGAACTTCACTATAGCATTGCTTGGAGGTTTGCCTGGAGGAGGCGGCGGAAGACGCAACTGAGAGGTGCACTTGTTGGCATAGTGACCCTTCTGCCCACACTTGTGACAAGTAACATCTGCCGGCTGACGGAACCGTGTCTGAGGATTGCCTTGCTTCTGCTGCTGAAACCTCTGCTGGAAAGCTGGGTTGGGTGGGTGGGAAGAACCACGACCACCTGCTTGCTTGAACTGCTGAGTGTGTCGAGGAGGAGGAGGAGACACCCATTATTTCTGTTGCTTCTGAACCACCTGAGTTGAGGAAGACGAGATCGAATTCTTCACCCTGAGCAAAGCTGCCTCAGCCCTGAGAGCCAAGTTGTAGAACTTATCAAACTCATTAGGATCGTGCAAGGCGAGGGCTAGTTGCAAATCCTCTTTCAGACCACCTCTGAACTGATAGATCTTGCTCTTCTGATCTGGAATGTCCTGCAAGGCATATCGGGCTAGCTCATGGAACTCGGCATTGTACTTGTACACGGAGGAACCACCTTGCTTCAAGTGCCTGAACTTCTCACGCATCTCCTCCACAAAGCTAGACGAGATATAGTGGGACCTTAAATCTCTGCAGAACTGATCCCAAGTGATCACTCTGGCACCCCTGGAGTCCTTCAACTGTTGCCACCAGATCGATGCTTGCCCCTTGAGCTGGAATGTTGCAAACTTGACGAAATCCTCTGGACACACATTGCTGCACTCAAAGTGTTTGTTCATGTCCTGAATCTAGTCCTCAACGTCAAACGACTGATCACACGACGTGAAGGTCTTCGGTTGGTTTGCCAGGAATTGACTCAGAGTAGCAAACTGATTACCACCATGGTTCAAGTTGCCTTGGTGCTGATTGGTCCTCTCTTGCAACAGCTGGATCAGCATCTGAGTGTTAACATTTGTTGTAGCCATCACCGCTTACCAAGCCTTTGCAGGAGGAGGCGGCGGAGGAGGAGGTGGTGGAGGGGGTGGTGGCGGCATCTCAGCACCCTCACGACCTGGATTCTAATGAGTTGGTGGAGCCATCCTGAAGACGGACAACACATTAGCCCAGAGAATAATGTTGAAGGTAAAGCTGAATCGAAAGGAAGGAATATCTGAACAGGAATATTAGCAATTGCACTCGAACAAAATAGTAAGAATGCTTCCTCAAAGTGACTGTCGACAAAATCTGATTAAAGACCACTTGCAAACCAAGTATGAGCTAGAACTGCTCAGAACAAACGTATGATCGAGATTTCATCCAATATCTGCGTGGATATGATCGCACGGGCTCGAATTTACAGTAGCCATCCTGTGCATGGCAGTGCACGCGACTTACGAAGCATCCCCGAGTCGTAGCAAGCTACAAGGACTCTTTAAGACACAACGAGAACCGCTGTAAGACGACCGTGAACAAACGTACCTACTGAATGTCGAATCCCAACCTCACATCATGCATCTGCAGGAAGATTGTCCTATAAGTCACTACTTGATATCCCACCTATGAATTCCCGAAATATCTGGTCATGCAATCTGGTACACGGATACAAGGAGTAATATTTCACACAACTCCTATACTAACCCGTCCAGTGTATCACATTCGTCAACACATTATCAGAATCTCGGACCTTCATCTACTACAGACCCTCGTGATCACAACGATACAAAGTATGGCAGTACTCCCGAACAATCTGCACCAGTACTGGGGACATCGGGGTTATCTCGCCACTACTAGTATTGAAGCAATTACGAACATCCTTCGTTCTGAGATACTAAGAAATATGAATGATGGTGATGTGCACAAGAATCCCCTGGAGCTCAACTCCCCGGAAGAAATCAAGTCACACAGGAGGCACCAAGACAGAACTCCGTCACATCGATATCATATAGATTTCAAAATACCCGCGTGATCCTAAAAAAAATTGAGCGAGAAGAGGAGTAGAATTAAGACTTCCTAAGTCGAGAACCTCACTAGAGCATAGAAGAGGAGAAAAAGGAAACCTACTCTCCGATATAACTAAGACTCAAAACATTTTACTAGACTCGACTCGGCCAAGTTCGATCACACAAAGGCTCCTATGGTCGTAAGGCTCTGATTACCAACTTGTGACGATTAAGATGCGGCCCTTTCCTATTTTGGGGGCGATGCCCCAAAAGGGAAAGAGGCGCATCTAAGTGTTTCGCAAGCGAGATAATCATAGCAAATACATAAACGAAGATTGACAAATAGGGCATACATTTGGCATCTCACATAGTATAATATCATGTTACATCCACACAATTATTCAAACAAGTTAGTCCCGCTACGGACTACATGAAACAAGGAAAAGACTATGATATCCCGCGTGCTCGCCTCATACGTCTCCAACGTATCTATAATTTTTGATGGTTTCATGCTATTATCTTGTCAAACTTTGGATGTTTTGTATGCCTTTTATATATTTTTTGGGACTAGCTTACTAACTCAGTGCCAAGTGTCAGTTCTTGTTTTTTCCGTGTTTTTGACCCTTTTCAGAGAGGATTTTAAATGGAGTCCAAACGGAATAAAACTTCCGAAAAGATTTTTTCCAAAACACAAGACGATCGGGGGACTTGAGAACCAAGGCACAGGGTCACCAGGGACCCCACAAGCCCTCATGGCGCGGCCAGGGGGGCCGTGCCTCCCAGGCTTGTGGGCTCCCTGGGCCACCTATGCCCTAGGTCTTTCGCCTATAAATTCCCATAAATTCAAGAAAAAATCAGGAGATCATCGAAAGTACTTTTCCGTCGCCGCAAGCTTCTGTCTCCGCAAGATCCCATCTAGGGCACGTTCTGGTGCCCTGCCGGAGGGGGGATTCGTATACGGAGGGCTTCTTCATCAACACCATGACCTCTCCCATGATGCGTGAATAGTTCACCATAGACCTACGGGTCCATAGCTAGTAGCTAGATGGCTTCTTCTCTCTCTTAGATCGTCAATACAAAGTTCTCCATGATCTTCATGGAGATCTATCCGATGTAATGTTCTTTTGCGGAGTGTTTGTCGAGATCCGATGAATTGTGGATTTATGATCAGATTATCTATGAATATTATTTGAGTTTCTTCTGATCTCTTATATGCATGATTTCATATCCTTGTAATTCTCTTCGAGTTGTGGGTTTTATTTGGCCAACTTGATCTATGATCCTTGCAATGGGAGAAGTGCTTGGTTTTGGGTTCATACCGTGCGGTGACCTCACCCAGTGATAGAAGGGGTAGCGAGGCATGCATCATGTTGTTGCCATCAAGGGTAGAAAGATGGGGGTTTCATCATTTGTTTGAGTTTATCCCTCTTCATCATCTCATCTTGCTTAAGGCGTTACTCTATTCGTCATGAACTCAATACACTAGATGCATGTTGGATAGCGGTCGATGTGTGGCGTAATAGTAGTAGATGCAGAAAGTATCGGTCTACTTGTCTCGGACGTGATGCCTATATGTATGATCATTGCCTTAGATATCGTCATGACTTTGCGCGGTTCTATCAATTGCTCCACAGTAATTTGTTCACCCACCATAATATTTGCTATTTTGAGAGAAACCTCTAGTGAACACTATGGCCGACGGGTCTACTTCACACCATATTTTCAGCCTTACTCTTTTACTCCATTGCACTTTCCGCCTTCAGATCTCACTTTGCAATCAATCTTGAAGGGATTGACAACCCCTTTATAACGTTGGGTGCAAGCTCGTTTGTGTTTGCGCAGGTACTCTTGACTTGACGAGATTCTCCTACTGGATTGATACCTTGGTTCTCAGACTGAGGGAAATACTTATTGCTCCTGTGCTGCATCACCCTTTCCTCTTCAAGGGAAAAACCAATGCAAGCCCAGTCTCCGTCAACGTGCCAATTTCTGGCGCTGTTGTCTGTTGCCGTAGCAGAAAAATTTCTGGCGCCGTTGCCGGTGAGGATCAAGTGAAGAGCTCAACCAAGTAAGTGTCGCAAACTCGTCTCTTGCATTTACTTTTTTTACCTCTCGTTTTCCTCTCCCCCACTTCTAAAAAACAAAAATTTACAAAAATATTTGCCTTTTTCGTTTGCCCTTTTCTTTTGCCTGCTTTCTCTTTGCTTGTGTGCTATGTGCCTTCAATATGCTTGCATCTTCGCTTGCTGAAAATCTAGTGATATGGATCCTCATCCACTTGCTAATCTCTTTAAGAGATCCAATTATGTTGATCCAATTGCTAGTGAGTTGAGTGCACTTGACTATCTTTATGGAGTTTTGCTTGAGATGCATGAATATGAAAATCGTGATGAAGAAATTTATGAAGTGATTCACGAGGGCTCCTTGAATGAAAAGCATGATTGCAATGGTTTCACTATAAATCCTATTAGTCTCAATCATGCTAAAAATAAGCAAAACCCTAAGCTTGGGGATGCTAGTTTTGCTATGTCTACTACTTGTTGCAATGATCATGATTGGGGTAATGATTTTTCTTATGATCTCGAAAATTTATTCAAGCCTCATGATGAATATGATGTTTGCAATAATATTGAAAGTGGGATTGGAGAAGTCATGACTTTATTTGATGATAATCCCACTATTTTTGATGAGCGTCAACTTTGCATGCATGTGGATCATGAAAAGAATATCCTTTGTGATAGCTACATTGTTGAATTTGATTAGGATCCCACATGTAATTTCTATGAGAGAGGAAAATATTGTGGTAGAAACTTTCATGTTACCAAATTACCTCTCGTTATGTTGAGATTGTTATTGTCTCTTTCTTCTTCCTTGCATTTGGTAACTATTGGTTGTCTTGACAATTTGTTCTCCTAGAAAATGCCTATGCATAGGAAGTATGTTAGACTTAGATGTGATTTAAACATGCTTTATGATGCTCTCGTTGTGCTTCAATTATTGTCTTTTGTGTGAGCATCATTGAATTATCAATGCCTAGCTAAAGGCGTTAAAAAATAGCGCTTGTTGGGAGGCAAACCAATGAATTTATCTTTTTCTTTATGTTTTGTTGCGTCCACACCATCATAATTCTGATATGATTGTGGTTTTTGTGTTTCTTTTTGTGTTTGAGCCAAGCAAAACCTTTATGACTAGTCTTGGTGATGGTTGTTTGATCCTGCTGGAAAAAGACAGAAACTTTTTGCTCACGAGATTATTTTTCATTTTTATTCAGAATTTTTTTTTGAGTTTATTCTTTTTCCTGCTGGTTGATATGCCTTTTTTCCAGGCAGTCGTAATTTTTCAGAATTGTTGAGGTACCATAAGTATACAAAGTATAAAGATTGCTACTGACTGGTCTGTTTTTGACAGATTTTGTTTTTGTTGAGTTGGTTGCTTGTTTTGATGAAACTATGGATAGTATCGGGGGGTACTAGCCATGGAAAAGTGAGAATACAGTAATATAACACCAATATAAATAGAAATCAAGATTGCTACAGTACCTAAAGAGGTGGTAGTTTGTTTTCTTGTGCTAATGATATCACAAGTTTCTGTTTAAGTTTTGTGTTGTGAAATTTTCAAGTTTTGGGTGATGTTCTCATGGACAAAGGGATACAGAGCGGACAGAGCTCGAGCTTGGGGATGCCCAAGGCATCCCAAGCCAAATTCAAGGACACCAAAAAGCCTAAGCTTGGGGATGCCCCAGGAAGGCATCCCCTCTTTCGTCTTCAATCCAACGGTAACATTACTTGGAGCTATATTTTTATTCACCACATGATATGTGTTTTGCTTGGAGCGTCTTGTATCGTAGGAGTATTTTCCTTTTTTTGTTGTGTCAAAATAATCCTTGCTGCACACCTTTTGCGAGAGACATGCAGTCATCGTGATTTTGCTAGAATGCTCATCGTGCTTCACTTATATCTTTTGAGCTAGACAGTTTTGCTCTATGTGCTTCACTTAGATCTTTTAGAGCACGGCGGTGCGTAACTTGGTAGTTGTCTTGTGCTATGAAAGTAGTCCCAAAGGTTATAGGTACCAAAAGAGGATACAAAAACCTCCATCTTCATGTGCATTGAGTACAAAGAAAAGTTTGATTCCTCTCAATTAGTTTTGAGACGTGGATTTGGTAATATTAAGAGTTATGTCAGTAGGGTGTTGTGAATCTAGAAATACTTGTGTTGAAGTTAGTGATTCCCGTAACATGCACGTATGGTGAACCGCTATGTTAGGAAGTCGGAGCATAATTGATCTATTGATTGTCATCCTTTGTGTTGCGGTCGGGATCGCGCGATGGTTAACACCTACCAACCCTTCCCCTAGGAGTATGCGTTTAGCACTTTGTTTCGATTACTAATAAAAACTTTCGCAATAAGTATGTGAGTTCTGCATGACTAATGTGAGTCCATGGTATAGATGCACTTTCACCTTCCACCATTGCTAGCCTCTCTAGTACCGCGCAATTTTCGCCGGTGCACAAACCCACCATATGCCTTCCTCAAAACAGCCACCATACCTACCTACTATGGCATTTTCATAGCAATTCTGAGATATATTGCCATGCAACTCCCACCGTTCCGTATCATGACTTGTGCCGTCACTATCATATTGCCATTGCATGATCGTAAGATAGCTAGCGAGATGTTTCAATGTCATACGCCAAGCTAGATGTTGCACATCCCGGTACATTGCCGGAGGCATTTTTCTATAGAGTCATCATCATTCTGAGCTTTGAGCTGCGAGTAAATAAAAGTGTGATGATCATCATTATTAGAGCATTGTCCCATGTGAGTAAATAAAAAAGAGGCCAAAGTTGCCCACATAAAAAAGAGGCCAAAGAGCCCAAATAAAAAAAAAGAGAAAAAGAGAGAAGGGACAATGCTACTATCTTTTTCCACACTTGTGCTTCATAATAGCACCATGTTCTTCATGATTGAGAGCCTCTCGTTTTGTCACCACCATATGCTATTGGGAATCTTCATTATATAACTTTGCTTGTATATTCCAATGATGGGCTTCCTCAAATTGCCCTAGGTCTTCGTGAGCAAGCAAGTTGGATGCACACCCACTAGTTCTCCTTTTGAGCTTTCACATACTTATAGCTCTAGTGCATCCTTTGTATGGCAATCCCTACTCATTCACATTGATATCTATTAATGGGCATCTCCATAACCCTTTGATACGCCGAGTCAATGTGACCATCTCCTCCTTTTTGTCTCACAACCACCACCAAACTCCATTCCACCTATAGTGCTATATCCATGGCTCACGCTCATGTATTGCGTGATAGTTGTAAAAGGTTTGAGAAAATAAGAGTGCAAAAACAATTACTTGGCCAATACCGGGGTTGTGCATGATTTAAATTAATTGTGTGGGGATGATGGAGCATAGGCAGACTATATGATTTTGTAGGGATAACTTTCTTTGGCCTTGTTATTTCGAAAGTTCATGATTACCTTGCTATTTTTCTTGAAGTATTATTGTTTTCATGTCAATAGCAAACTATTGTCTTGAATCTTACGGATCTGAACATTCATGTCACATGAAAGAAGTTACAAAGGACAACTATGCTAGGTAGCATTCCACATCAAAAATTCAGTCTTTATCACTTCCCTGCTCGAGGACGAGCAGGAGTTAAGCTTGGAGATGCTTGATACGTCTCCAACGTATCTATAATTTTTGATGGTTTCATGCTATTATCTTGTCAAACTTTGGATGTTTTGGATGCCTTTTATATCTTTCTTGGGACTAACTTATTAACTCAGTGCCAAGTGCCAATTCCTGTTTTTTTCGTGTTTTTGACCCTTTTCAGAGGAGGATTTTAAACGGAGTCCAAACGGAATAAAACTTCCGAAAAGATTTTTTTCCGAAATAGAAGACGATCGAGAGACTTGAGAACCAAGGCAGAGGGTCACCAAGGACCCCACAAGCCCTCATGGCGTGGCCAGGGGGCCCGCGCCTCCCAGGCTTCTGGGCTCCCTGGGCCTCCCCTGCCCTAGCTCCTTCGCCTATAAATTCCCTAAAATCCTAGAAAAAATCAAGAGATCCACGAAAACACTTTTCCGCCGCCGCAAGCTTCTGTCTCCCCAAGATCCCATCTGGGGCACGTTCTGGTGCCCTGCCGGAGGGGGGATTCGGATACAGAGGGCTTCTTCATCAAGACCATGACCTCTCCGATGATGCGTGAGTAGTTCACCATAGACCTACGGGTCCATAGCTAGTAGCTAGATGGCTTATTCTCTCTCTTGGATCTTCAATACAAAGTTCTCCATGATCTTCATGGAGATCTATCCGATGTAATCTTCTTTTGCGGTGTGTTTGTCGAGATCCGATGAATTGTGGATTTATGATCAGATTATCTATGAACCTTATTTGAGTTTCTTCTGATCTCTTATATGCATGATTTCATATCCTTGTAATTCTCTTCGAGTTGTGGGTTTTGTTTGGCCAACTTGATCTATGATTCTTGCAATGGGAGAAATGCTTTGTTTTGGGTTCATACTGTGCGGTGACCTCACCCAGTGACAGAAGGGGTAGCGAGGCACGCATCGTGTTGTTGTCACCAAGGGTAAAAAGATGGGGTTTTCATCATTGGTTTGAGTTTATCCCTCTACATCATGTCATCTTGCTTAAGGCGTTACTCTGTTCGTCATGAACTCAATACACTAGATGCATGCTAGATAGCGGTCGATGTGTGGAGTAATAGTAGTAGATGCAGAAAGTATCGGTCTACTTGTCTCGGACATGATGCCTATATGTATGATCATTGCCTTAGATATCGTCATGAATTTGCGCGGTTCTATCAATTGCTTGACAGTAATTTGTTCACCCACCGTAATATTTACTATTTTGAGAGAAGCCTCTAGTGAACACTATGGCCCCTGGGTCTACTTCACACCATATTTTCAGCCTTACTCTTTTACTTCGTTGCACTTTCCGCCTTCAGATCTCACTTTGCAATCAATCTTGAAGGGATTGACAACCCCTTTATAGCATTGGGTGCAAGCTCGTTTGTGTTTGCGCAGGTACTCTGGACTTGACGAGATTATCCTACTGGATTGATACCTTGGTTCTCAAACTGAGGGGAATACTTACTGCTCCTGTGCCACATCACCCTTTCCTCTTCAAGGGAAAAACCAACGCAAGCCCAGTCTTCGTCAACGTGCCAATTTCTGGTGCTGTTGTCTCTTGCCGTAGCATGGCCCATGATAACGACCACGACCTCAGTATTCCGGATAGTTCACGTACAGATGGTCGTTCTCCTCATTGTACTGCCACGCCAGCTGCGTGCCATCTGGATCTCCTGCGTCGGGCGTACTTGTACCTGTTGGGGTGTTGTAGTAAACTATGAGCCACGGGGACTCAACAATCGGATGACCTTGGTACCGAAACTAGTCAAGTTATTAGGTGAGGAAGGTTCAGTGTTTAGGTTGCAGCATCCTAAGCATATATGGTTGCTAACTTACGAAGATCAGAGTTATAGATATGGTGGTCTACGCGAGCGGTCGAAGACTAGGTGATCACTAAGTGATCCTGAACATCTACTTACGTCAAACATAACCCCACCATGTTCCCGATCGAAGAGAAGTATTCGAAGGAGACAGTCACGGTTACGCACACCGTTGGCAGTTTTAATAGAGTTAATTCAAGTTATCTAGAACCGGATGTTAACAAATTATCCATGTTTGCCACATAACCGCGGGCACAGCTTTCCGAAAGATTAAACCCTGCAGGGGTGCTCCAACTAGTCCATCACAAACGGTCACGGGCCGCAAAGTAATCCTCTATCACGAATCTCGTGATCTCGTCGGATTCCTTAGAGGAAAACCTCAACTTTGAGGAGACCCAAAGTTTCACCGGGATTCCTATACGCAAGATATATCGCTAAAGTAAGACAAATCTGGCAAGACCTCCCGACGTGTCGACGAACCCGATAGGAGCCGCGTGTCTCGTTCTCAGGACACGGTCAGATGAGCGCAGCGTACGGTGGCTTGATAGAAATCTCCCGAGTTGCCCCGGGTTGGCCCTGCACACAACTCTAGTTTGGACCAACACTCATGTGGAGCACTGGCCCGGGTTGTTGATTAATTCCTCGGGGTAGCTATTCCTATGCAAATTATTAATAGGTGATTAGCAAATTAAAACCAATGTTGGGTCCTGCCAGACGAGCCTTAACACTACATGATTTATCAAGGGGGTCCCCATAACAACCCCGAATGTGTTAGGAGCGATCAGTTATGGAAACAAACACCGGTAGCCGAAACTAAGGCGGCAACAACGGAACAAATCACCCGGCAAAAGGCTAGGCCTTTCGTAATTTACCAAGTATATAGGTGCATTAACTAAATAGCAGTTTAAACATAATGATATCAAAATACTCATGTTATCACATGGGACAGCTGGCACCTGCATCTAGCAAAGCTAATCATTAGAAGTTGAGCAAGCCTACTTAGCCAAACAACATTAGCTAGGAGGGGAAGGTGTTTGGGTTCATGGCAATATCAGGAGGCATTTTATCAAGTGCTAGGCAGCGAGCATATATCGAAGAAAACGTGATTCTAAGCATAACAAAGCTAGATACGGTATCAAGGTCACGGTCATCTTGCCTGTGATGTCTTCATCTTGGAACTGCTCTTGATCGTCCTACACGTACTCTCCAGAATCCACGTACTCGCTCTCCGATCCCGGTGCTACCCAAGATAAAAATAACAGCCAATGAACACCAACACAACATGATGCAACAAACAATATGATGCATGAGATGAGAAGGAAGCATGCATCACTATTCTAGTCACTTGCATATGCATGAGATGAGAAGATAAACTTCTGGAAAGAAATTCACACTAAACTATCTTGACATGCATGAGGATGGCATGAACAGGTGCATCATGAGAAAATGATGCAAAAACATATAAAGAACATAGAGAACGGAGCTACGGATCAACCAGAAACTAAGAAACAAGATATGGAGTCCTACGGTTCAAATCCACCACAAGCACACTCCAATGGCACTCTTCTGGTGTTCCCAGGTTGCCACATGATCAAACAAACAAATGTAAGTGGGGTGGTGCAAAGAAAAACCCCACACCATCAACAATCCTCACACAAGCTCCCAAACAACTAAAACATGCAATCTGTCCTAAACAGCATCATAGCAGTTTGTCTACAACATGCAACGTACCTACAACTACCCAAATGAGCCAAACAAGATATGTGGCAAAAGCCATTCAAAAGCTCTACAAGCCTGAGCAAGAAGCTACTGCAAATGCATCACACATGAGAAGATCTATGGACACAAACTTGGACAAAAATAACAGATTTGTGCGACTTGGTGAAAATCTCAGATTTTTACCAGCTGCTTATGCTCTGAAGCATTTTGACAGCCTCCAAAATGATATCTACAGGAAGTGAAAGTGCATGAAGTTTAACAGAGAGCTAGACAAACCCAAAAGCTCACAAACCTTAGTTTGTTGCATGGGCTGATTCCAAACACATGAGCTTGTGCAAACAAAACAACAAGGGAAGAAAATAACAGCAGTTTCTCAAACTTAGTGAAAATCACAGGTTTTCACTAAGCTGACTATTTCAGCCAAGTGTCAACTTTGACAAGGCACAACAAGTTCATACAAACTCCTATGTATAAAACAAAGACTCCATATTGTAGAGGGGTTCACCCACTACTGCCACATCAAGGATTCATCCTCTTAGGGCCAACACACCACATGGCACTAAGCTCTAAACATAGCATCAAGACATAAAAATGACAGTTCATGAAGTTGCTCTAAAGTGAAATCTGATTCCACCATTGGATTCCTGGGATGATTCTGTTGGAGAACGTCGCATGGGAAACAAAAAATTTCCTACGCGCACGAAGACCTATCATGGTGATGTCCATCTACGAGACGGGATGAGTGATCTACGTACCCTTGTAGATCGTACAGCAGAAGCGTTAGTGAACGTGGTTGATGTAGTGGAACGCCCTCACGTCCCTCGATCCGCCCCGCGAACAATCCCGCGATCAGTCCCACGATCTAGTACCGAACGGACGGCACCTCCGCGTTCAGCACACGTACAGCTCGACGATGATCTCGGCCTTCTTGATCCAGCAAGAGAGATGGAGAGGTAGAAGAGTTCTAAGGCAGCGTGACGGCGCTCCGGAGGTTGGTGATGACCTTGTCCCAGCAGGGCTCCGCCCGAGCTCCGCAGAAACGCGATCTAGAGGAAAAACCGTGGAGGTATTTGGTCGGGCTGCCGTGGAAAAGTCGTCTCAAATCAGCCCCAATACCTCCGTATATATAGGTGGGAGGGAGGGGACCTTGCCTTGGGGCTCAAGGAGCCCCAAGGGGGTCGGCCGAGTCCAAGGGGGGAAGGCTCCCCCCCCCCAAACCGAGTTGGACTTGGTTTGGTGGGTGGGAGTCCTTCCCTTCCTTCCCACCTCCCTTTTTTTTTCTTTCTCTTTGATTTTTCTTTGTATGGCGCATAGGGCCCTTTTGGGCTGTCTCACCAGCCCACTAAGGGCTGGTGCGCCACCCTTATGGCCTATGGGCTTCCCCGGGGTGGGTTGCCCCCCCCCCCCCGGTGAACTCCCGGAACCCATTCGTCATTCCCGGTAACTCTGAAAACCTTCCGGTAATCAAATGAGGTCATCCTATATATCAATCTTCGTTTCCGGACTATTCCGGAAACCCTCGTGACGTCCGTGATCTCATCCGGGACTCCGAACAACATTCGGTAACCAACCATATAACTCAAATACGCATAAAACAACGTCGAACCTTAAGTGTGCAGACCCTGCGGGTTCGAGAACTATGTAGACATGACCCGAGAGACTCCTCGGTCAATATCCAATAGCGGGACCTGGATGCCCATATTGGATCCTACATATTCTATGAAGATCTTATCGTTTGAACCTCAGTGCCAAGGATTCATATAATCCCGTATGTCATTCCCTTTGTCCTTCGGTATGTTACTTGCCCGAGATTCGATCGTCAGTATCCGTATACCTATTTCAATCTCGTTTACCGGCAAGTCTCTTTACTCGTTCCGTAATACAAGATCCCGCAACTTACACTAAGTTACATTGCTTGCAAGGCTTGTGTGTGATGTTGTATTACCGAGTGGGCCCCGAGATACCTCTCCGTCACACGGAGTGACAAATCCCTGTCTTGATCCATACTAACTCAACTAACACCTTCGGAGATACCTGTAGAGCACCTTTATAGTCACCCAGTTACGTTGCGACGTTTGATACACACAAAGCATTCCTCCGGTGTCAGTGAGTTATATGATCTCATGGTCATAGGAATAAATACTTGACACGCAGAAAACAGTAGCAACAAAATGACACGATCAACATGCTATGTCTATTAGTTTGGGTCTAGTCCATCACGTGATTCTCCTAATGACGTGATCCAGTTATCAAGCAACAACACCTTGCTCATAATCAGAAGACACTGACTATCTTTGATCAACTGGCTAGCCAACTAGAGGCTTGCCAGGGACAGTGTTTTGTCTATGTATCCACACATGTAAATGAGTCTTCATTCAATACAATTATAGCATGGATAATAAACGATTATCTTGATACAGGAATTATAATAACAACTATATTTATTATTGCCTCTAGGGCATAATTCCAACAGTCTCCCACTTGCACTAGAGTCATTAATCTAGCCCTCACATCATCATGTGAATTACATTGTAATAAATCTAACACCCATGTTTTGGCCGTGGAAGAGGTTTAGTCAGCGGGTCTGCTACATTCAGATCCGTGTGCACTTTGCATATATTTACGTCCTCTCCCTCGACGTAGTCGCGGATGAGGTTGAAGCGTCGTTTGATGTGTCTGGTCTTCTTGTGAAACCGTGGTTCCTTTGCTAAGGCAATGGCACCCGTGTTATCACAGAACAAGGTTATTGGATTCAGTGCGCTTGGCACCACTCCAAGATCTGTCATGAACTGCTTCATCCAGACACCCTCTTTAGCCGCCTCCGAGGCAGCCATGTACTCCGCTTCACATGTAGAATCTGCTACGACGCTTTGCTTGGAACTGCACCAGCTTACCGCACCCCCATTAAGAATAAATACGTATCCGGTTTGCGACTTAGAGTCGTCCGGATCTGTGTCAAAGCTTGCATCGACGTAACCTTTTACGGCGAGCTCTTCGTCACCTCCATACACGAGAAACATCTCCTTAGTCCTTTTCAGGTACTTCAGGATATTCTTGACCGTTGTCCAGTGATCAACTCCTGGATTACTCTGGAACCTACCTGCCATACTTATGGCCAGGCTAACATCCGGTCTAGTGCACAGCATCGCATACATGATAGAACCTATGGCTGAAGCATAGGGGACGGAGCGCATATGCTCTCTATCTTCATCAGTTACTGGGCACTGAGTCTTACTCAATCTCGTACCTTGTAGAACTGGCAAGAACCCTTTCTTGGACTGTTCCATTTTGAACCTCTTGAAAACTTTATCAAGGTATGTGCTTTGTGAAAGTCCTATCAGGCATTTTGATCTATCCCTATAGATCTTAATGCCTAGAATGTAAGCAGCTTCTCCTAGGTCCTTCATAGAGAAACTTTTATTCAAGTAACCTTTTATGCTCTCCAAAAACTCCATGTTGTTTCCAATCAGTAATATGTCATCCACATATAATATTAGAAACGCCACAGAGCTCCCACTCACTTTCTTGTAAATACAAGATTCTCCAACCACTTGTATAAACCCAAATGCTTTGATCACCTCATCAAAGCGTTTGTTCCAACTCCGAGATGCTTGCACCAGTCCATAAATGGATCGCTGGAGCTTGCACACCTTGTTAGCATTCTTAGGATCGAAAAACCTTCGGGTTGTATCATATACAACTCTTCCTTAAGGAAACCGTTAAGGAACGCCGTTTTGACATCCATTTGCCAGATTTCATAATCGAAAAATGCAGCTATTGCTAACATGATTCTGACGGACTTAAGCATTGCTACGGGTGAGAAAGTCTCATCGTAGTCAACTCCTTGAACTTGTGAAAAACCCTTTGCCACAAGTCGAGCTTTATAAACGGTCACATTGCCGTCAGCGTCCGTCTTCCTCTTAAAGATCCATTTGTTCTGAATGGCCTTGCGGCCCTCAGGTAGTACCTCCAAAGTCCACACTTTGTTCTCATACATGGATCCTATCTCGAATTTCATGGCCTCTAGCCATTTGTTGGAATCTGGGCCCACCATTGCTTCTTCATAATTTGCAGGCTCATTGTTGTCTAACAACATGATTGATAAGACGGGATTACCGTACCACTCTGGAGCAGCACGTGGTCTCATCGACCTGCAAGGTTCGACAGAAACTTGAACTGGAGTTTCATGATCATCATCATTAACTTCCTCCTCAACCGGCGTCGCAATGACAGAGGTTTCCCCTTGCCCTGCGCCACCATCCAGAGGGATGAGAGGTTCGACAACCTCGTCAAGTTCTATCTTCCTCCCACTAAATTCTCTCGAGAGAAACTCCTTCTCGAGAAAAGCTCCATTTTTAGCAACAAACACTTTGCCCTCGGATTTGAGATAGAAGGTGTACCCAACTGTCTCTTTTGGGTAACCTATGAAGACGCACTTTTCCGCTTTGGGTTCCAGCTTTTCAGGCTGAAGCTTTTTGACATAAGCATCACATCCCCAAACTTTAAGAAACGACAACTTTGGCCTTTTGCCATACCACAGTTCGTATGGTGTCGTCTCAACGGATTTTGATGGTGCCCTATTTAAAGTGAATGCAGCTGTTTCTAATGCATAACCCCAAAATGATAACGGCAAATCAGTAAGAGACATCATAGATTGTACCATCTCTAATAGAGTACGATTACGATGTTCGGACACACCATTACGCTGTGGTGTTCCAGCCGGTGTTAACTGTGAAACAATTCCACATTGTCTTAAGTGAGTACCAAACTCGAAACTCACATATTCACCCCCACGATCACACCGTAGGAACTTGATCTTCTTGTTACGATGATTTTCCACTTCA
Source organism: Hordeum vulgare subsp. vulgare (assembly GCF_904849725.1). Classification (NCBI taxonomy): domain Eukaryota; kingdom Viridiplantae; phylum Streptophyta; class Magnoliopsida; order Poales; family Poaceae; genus Hordeum; species Hordeum vulgare. Next base: position 547,091,403 of record NC_058521.1, on the reverse strand, counting down.
CTCTGAAATTGCTTGAACTTTTCAAATGTTTCAGACTTGTGCTTCATCAAGTAGACATAACCATATCTACTTAAATCGTCAGTAAAGGTGAGAAAATAACGATATCCGCCGCGTGCCTCCACGCTCATCGGACCACACACATCGGTATGTATGATTTCCAACAAGTCACTTGCACGCTCCATTGTTCCTAAGAACGGAGTCTTAGTCATCTTGCCCATGAGGCATGGTTCGCACGTGTCAAGTGAATCAAAGTCAAGTGACTCCAAAAGTCCATCAGCATGGAGTTTCTTCATGCGCTTTACACCAATATGACCTAAGCGGCAGTGCCACAAAAATATGGCGCTATCATTGTTAACTCTAACTCTTTTGGTCTCAATGTTATGTATATGCGTATCGCTGTCAAGATTCAATATGAACAATCCTCTCACATTCGGTGCATGACCATAAAAGATGTTACTCATAGAAATAGAACAACCATTATTCTCTGACTTAAAAGAGTAACCGTCTTGCAATAAACAAGATCCAGATAAAATGTTCATGCTCAACGCAGGCACTAAATAACAATGATTTAAGTTCATCACTAATCCTGACGGTAACTGAAGTGACACTGTGCCGACGGCGATTGCATCAACCTTGGAACCATTTCCTACGCGCATCGTCACTTCATCTTTCGCCAGCCTTCGTCTATTCCGCAGTTCCTGTTTCGAGTTGCAAATATGAGCAACAGAACCGGTATCGAATACCCAGGCACTACTACGAGAGCCGGTTAAGTAAACATCAATAACATGTATATCAAATATACCTGATTTTTCTTTGGCCGCCTTCTTATCTGCCAGATACTTGGGGCAATTGTGCTTCCAGTGACCCATACCCTTGCAATAGTAACACTCCGTTTCAGGCTTAGGTCCAGCTTTGGGTTTCTTCGTCGGATTGGCAACAGGTTTGCCGCTCTTCTTCGAATTGCCCTTCTTGCCTTTGTCGTTTCTCTTGAAACCAGTGGTCTTATTCACCATCAACACTTGATGTTCTTTACGGAGTTCAGACTCTGCGACTTTCAGCATCGCAAACAACTCGCCAGGAGACTTGTTCATCCCTTGCATGTTGTAGTTCAACACAAAGCCTTTATAGCTTGGCGGTAGTGATTGAAGGATTCTGTCAGTGATAGCTTCTTACGGGAGTTCAATCCCCAGCTTAGCTAGACGGTTTGAGTACCCAGACATTTTGAGCACATGTTCACTGACAGATGAGTTTTCCTCCATCTTGCAAGCATAGAATTTATCGGAGGTCTCATACCTCTCGATCCGGGCGTTCTTCTGAAAGATAAACTTCAAGTCCTGGAACATCTCAAATGCTCCATGACGCTCAAAGCGACGTTGAAGTCCTGGTTCTAAGCCATACAAGACTGCACATTGAACTATTGAGTAGTCCTCCTTACGTGCTAACCAAGCGTTCTTAACATCCTGATCAGCCGTAGCGGGTGGTTCATCTCCTAACGCAGCATTAAGGACATAATCCTTCTTCCCAGCTTGTAAAATTAGCTTAAGATTATGAGCCCAGTCTACAAAGTTGCTTCCATCATCTTTCAACTTAGCTTTCTCTAGGAACGTATTAAAATTCAGGATGACTGTCGCGTGAGCCATGATCTACAACACAAATATATTCAAAGTGGACTTAGACTATGTTCAAGATAATTAGAGTTTAACTTAATCAAATTATTCGCTAAACTCCCACTCAAAAAGTACATCTCTCTAGTCATTTGAGTGGTTCATGATCCACTTACACTAGCTCAAGTCCGATCATCACGTGAGTTGAGTATAATTTCAGTGGTAAGCATCCCTATGCTAATCATATCATCTATATGATTCATGATCGACCTTTTGGTCTCATGTGTTCTGAGGCCATGTCTGCACATGCCAGGCTCGTCAAGCTTAACCCGAGTGTTCCGCGTGCGCAAGTGTTTTGCACCCGTTGTATGTGAACGTTGAGTCTATCACACCCGATCATCACGTGGTGTCTCGAAACGACGAACTGTAGCAACGGTGCACAGTCGGGGAGAACACAATTTCGTCTTGAAATTTTAGTGAGAGATCACCTCATAATGCTACCGTCGTTCTAAGCAAAATAAGGTGCATAAAAGGATTAACATCACATGCAATTCATAAGTGACATGATATGGCCATCATCACGTGCTTCTTGATCTCCATCGCCAAAGCACCGGCACGATCTTCTTGTCACCGGCGCCACACCATGATCTCCATCAACGTGTTGCCATCGGGGTTGTCGTGCTACTCATGCTATTACTACTAAAGCTACATCCTAGCAAAATAGTAAACGCATCTGCAAGCACACACGTTAGTATAAAGACAACCCTATGGCTCCTGCCGGTTGCCGTACCATCGACGTGCAAGTCGATATTTCTATTACAACATGATCATCTCATACATCCAATATATCACATCACATCATTGGCCATATCACATCACAAGCATACCCTGCAAAAACAAGTTAGACGTCCTCTAATTTTGTTGTTGCATGTTTTACATGGTGACCATGGGTATCTAGTAGGATCGCATCTTACTTACGCAAACACCACAACGGAGATATATGAGTTGCTATTTAACCTCATCCAAGGACCTCCTCGGTCAAATCCGATTCAACTAAAGTTGGAGAAACCGACACTTGCCAGTCATCTTTGAGCAACGGGGTTACTCGTAACGATGAAACCAGTCTCTCGTAAGCGTACGAGTAATGTCGGTCCAAGCCGCTTCAATCCAACAATACCGCGGAATCAAGAAAAGACTAAGGAGGGCAGCAAAACGCACATCACCGCCCACAAAAACATTTGTGTTCTACTCGAGAAGACATCTACGCATGAACCTAGCTCATGATGCCACTGTTGGAGAACGTCGCATGGGAAACAAAAAAATTCCTACGCGCACGAAGACCTATCATGGTGATGTCCATCTACGAGAGGGGATGAGTGATCTACGTACCCTTGTAGATCGTACAGCAGAAGCGTTAGTGAACGCGGTTGATGTAGTGGAACGTCCTCACGTCCCTCGATCCGCCCCGCGAACAATCCCGCGATCAGTCCCACGATCTAGTACCGAACGGACGGCACCTCCGCGTTCAGCACACGTACAGCTCGACGATGATCTCAGCCTTCTTGATCCAGCAAGAGAGACGGAGAGGTAGAAGAGTTCTCCGGCAGCGTGACGGCGCTCCGGAGGTTGGTAATGACCTTGTCCCAGCAGGGCCCCGCCCGAGCTCCGCAGAAACGCGATCTAGAGGAAAAACCGTGGAGGTATTTGGTCGGGCTGCCGTGGAAAAGTCGTCTCAAATCAGCCCCAATACCTCCGTATATATAGGTGGGAGGGAGGGGACCTTGCCTTGGGGATCAAGGAGCCCCAAGGGGGTCGGCCGAGTCCAAGGGGGGAAGGCTCCCCCCCCCCAAACCGAGTTGGACTTGGTTTGGTGGGTGGGAGTCCTTCCCTTCCTTCCCACCTCCCTTTTTTTTCTTTCTCTTTGATTTTTCTTTGTATGGCGCATAGGGCCCTTTTGGGCTGTCTCACCAGCCCACTAAGGGCTGGTGCGCCACCCTTATGGCCTATGGGCTTCCCCGGGGTGGGTTGCCCCCCCCCCCCCCCCGTGAACTCCCGGAACCCATTCGTCATTCCCGGTAACTCTGAAAACCTTCCGGTAATCAAATGAGGTCATCCTATATATCAATCTTCGTTTCCGGACTATTCCGGAAACCCTCGTGACGTCCGTGATCTCATCCGGGACTCCGAACAACATTCGGTAACCAACCATATAACTCAAATACGCATAAAACAACGTCAAACCTTAAGTGTGCAGACCCTGCGGGTTCGAGAACTATGTAGACATGACCCGAGAGACTCCTCGGTCAATATCCAATAGCGGGACCTGGATGCCCATATTGGATCCTACATATTCTACGAAGATCTTATCATTTGAACCTCAGTGCCAAGGATTCATATAATCCCGTATGTCATTCCCTTTGTCCTTCGGTATGTTACTTGCCCGAGATTCGATCGTCAGTATCCGTATACCTATTTCAATCTCGTTTACCGGCAAGTCTCTTTACTCGTTCCGTAATACAAGATCCCGCAACTTACACTAAGTTACATTGCTTGCAAGGCTTGTGTGTGATGTTGTATTACCGAGTGGGCCCCGAGATACCTCTCTGTCACACGGAGTGACAAATCCCAGTCTTGATCCATACTAACTCAACTAACACCTTCGGAGATACCTGTAGAGCACCTTTATAGTCACCCAGTTACGTTGCGACGTTTGATACACACAAAGCATTCCTCCGGTGTCAGTGAGTTATATGATCTCATGGTCATAGGAATAAATACTTGACACGCAGAAAACAGTAGCAACAAAATGACACGATCAACATGCTACGTCTATTAGTTTGGGTCTAGTCCATCACGTGATTCTCCTAATGACGTGATCCAGTTATCAAGCAACAACACCTTGCTCATAATCCGAAGACACTGACTATCTTTGATCAACTGGCTAGCCAACTAGAGGCTTGCTAGGGACAGTGTTTTGTCTATGTATCCACACATGTAAATGAGTCTTCATTCAATACAATTATAGCATGGATAATAAACGATTATCTTGATACAGGAATTATAATAACAACTATATTTATTATTGCCTCTAGGGCATAATTCCAACAGATTCTACCCCAAATCCATATATAATACATGGGTACTTGCATGGAACAAGTAGGCACAAAGCTAGCTCGAAAAACAACATGGAAATCAACCAAAGCATATAAGGGCATTATCACATGTGATTCAAGCATACATGGCATCTCTATATCTACCTATGCACACACACAAGGTCCATACACCATCACATCAACATATGGGCAAGCATGAGGGGTTAGCCCTCATGCACAAGTGCATAGGTGCACCCATGCCCACACACACACATGCATGACCACATACACACATGCATATCCACGCACAAATACATACACTCCAAAACTACCACATGGCACTCACTCACATATACCTAGGTGTTCAAAAGAACACCCCATGGTTTACTAAGGCCACCATGCACACACTTACTCATGTGTGTGTGACACACACACACATGCACTACCACTACACACACAAGTGTATGCACAAGCACTTGCACACACACACATATACATATGTTGGTGCACACTTGCACAAACATGTGGGGCTACCCACACACATACACACATGCACACACTAGTGCACATGCTCACATGCACACACCCACACAAGCACTACTCACTACACCCACACATGCAAAAACTTGCCCACACACTCACATGCATACAAGCTAAAATAAAAGGAGTAAAACCTACTGGTTTGTGGTATAAACACCACAACTTGCTACCCAAGACAACGACTAGTGCAGCTAAACTATAAACAACAACAAAAATATAGGGGGTGCACTGGGTCGAACCCAGGACCTCTCTGATGCACCACCAGCACCACACCACTGGGCTATCTCAATCTCTTCGATAGAGAGGAGGAGGGAAACAGGTTATCCTGCCCTTGTAGAGCTACTGCGCCACGAAAACATAAATTAAAAAGGGGGCGCCTCTGGGACTCGAACCCACGACCAACAAGCGCCAAAACCACCTACTCACCACTCTGCTACGCTGCGGATCTTAGCAGAGAGGGGGAAATAACTCTTTTGAGTAACCCCCTCTGTCCCTTCTACAGATCGACGGTGGCTGGAACAGGGGATGGTCACCGGCGACACTACAGACTACAATCGATGCGGCGGCCACTAGCGTAGGAACGCGGAGACACACGGGAATCCATTCCTGAGCCTAGCTAAGCGAGAGGGCGGCTGCAACGGCGGTGCAACAGAGCTGCTTCTCCTGGCCATGGCAGAGCACGCGGCGGCGACAACTATGCTACAGCAAGCAGAGGCTCTACGACAAGGGGAAGGGAAGAAGGAGGAAGAGGTGATGCTCACCCCACGCGACGAGGAGGAGAAGAAGGCCTGACGAAAAGGAAGAAGAGGATATGCGGCGGCAACCCCCAGCTCCTTCCGCCCAAGACGACGACGGCGTGGAGGGCCCGACAAAGAAGGAGATCCACTCTCCTAGCGCCGGGAACGGGTTGGAGAAGGCCCCGACATCCTCGCGGACACCTCGGATGCCGCGGGGGAGGCTGCCGGCAACGAGGAGGACGGCGGGACCGATGGCGGCACTCATTGAATCCTATCTCTCTCTGAACTTTCTCTCAGGGAACCTACCTATAGAGGAGAGGGAGGAGGGAGAAGGAGGTGGCGGCGGCGGAGAGGAACCCTAAGAAAAGGGGCACGCACGCCGAGGGATTAAATAGCCCCTCGACGTCCGTGTACTCACGGCGTCGACCCTCTCTCTCGCGCACCCACCTCTGTCTGACGGGAGAAACAAGGGACGCCGTCAGGGAGAAGAAAGGAGAGGCGAGCGGGCTGCGCTGAGGAGAAAAAGAGGGAGTTAGGCCTGGGATGGGAGAGAGCCCATCGAGTGGCGCCAAAGGGTTTTTCTATTTAAAACAAATACACAACAAGAATAAAACCCCTAGGAAAATCTAGGTTTCTAAAAATAAAAAATAAAATGACCCTGGTCATAAGGGAATTATGACCCAATTAAATAAAACACCAAGATGATTTTTGGAGGAATGAAATATTTACAAAACAGAGTTAATTTAATCCGTTTTGTGAATAAAACCCCATTAAAGCAAAGTTTTAAAATACCCTAGTCACATCTCCACATCCACAAGAGAAGGCACTAAATAACCTACATTTTAAAATCAGGTTTGGAGCAAGTAAAACTTGAGCTCGAGAAAATAAAGAAGAAGGGGTTTCCTTTGAAATCTAGTTTGCAAACTAGCATAGTTGAAACCCAAGCTTTGCACACCACATCATCACACCACATGCACTCATCACACCACACATATGGAGCAACACAATAACAACACAAGGAAAGGCATGAATGCTGTGGAAGGTATGATACAAAGGGGAAGACATGAAAGTAAGCCACATGACCACATGAAATGATAACACCAAGCATGACATCATGGATCCAAACATGGCAAGGTTTCCAAATATGACAAGGTTACACTTGGGGCATTACAAGGGGGCAAGAGGAAGACGACTACCCAACGAGGGGTCATGCCCACGGGTCGTAGGAACACGCGTCGAACTGCTTCGCGGCCTATACCAACCGGGGTCCCGTCAAACAAGAACAGAACCCCCGAACAAGAGGCGGTGACAGAAAATACATCAGTTGTCCCTTCGGCGAAGGGGTACGCATATCAATCCTTATCCCTTACGGTAGTGACTGTCCTCTTAAATGTTCATGACCTCTAGCCGACAAATTCAGGAGACGTGTGCAACCCTCCCCGTCCGAGGACGGCGTCGAGGTATTGGGTAGTCAACAAAACCCAAGATCTTTGACCGACTAGGAGTCCCGAACACGGGCCCGCTCCCTGAAGGTTATGAAGGGTTGTCGATGACTAACTCCGAATTTGAAAGCGCGATGAATCATCAGCAATGGAAGGAGTCACTGCGTTACCCTGTGTCTTCCGAGCAAGAGTTAACCGCTCTCAACTCGGTTGATGCATACGTTGGAGCTGCATGAGCCAACCTTAAAGAAGTGGCAAGGCAGATGTGTGCCCATTTGCACGTGAGTCATCAATGTCTCTATATCCAAACAAAAGTTCGGACCCAGTAGCCCCCGAGCCTTAATTTGGGCGGGCCGACTGAATTAAGGGTCAACTAGACATCCTACCAATTTACAGTCTTTAAAGCACGAAAACGAATAATTATCCAAAGATTTCCAGCTAAGCCAAGGTATTCTACAAGCCAGCAGGGCCAAACTAGATGATGTGAAAAAATTCACCAGAGAAGCACATGGTAAGGGAATTTATTTGTGATATGCTAAATTTGAGTTGGATTTAATAACCAAGAATTTTGTTATAGCACGTGAATCAATAGGCTAAATGCAAAAGGATTTAGATGCATCTCGAGATTCTCAGCGGTAGACGAATCTCAGCTTGAAGCCGGTCATCGCGTATTGAAGCGATGCCGCGAGGAAAATAACAATCTCAAATAAGAGAATAAAGAACAAGCTCAGGAAATTGAAAGTTTGAAAGCTCAATTGATGCAAAACCGTGAAGAGAATCGGAAACTGAAGGGCGGCATATTCTGTAAGTAAAACTCCGATCTGTAAGGGATCATGGCTTGATTGCGCTGATCATGAAAAATGTGTGCCTCTTTTTGATTAGGTCTCCTAACTGGGCATCCTGAAGAGGAGGCCAGTTCTTTTGGGGGGGCTGCTGAAGGAACTATCTGTTGTGCATGCGCGGGCTCGAAAGGCTATGCGGAGTATGGTCTGAGCTTTATGGCCAAACCAAAACCCTCTGCAAGGGATGGCCGAGTTATTGAAAGGAGCCCGGTGCCGCTTCGAACTGTGCAAGACTTTGGCCTGTTGAGAAGGAACTCGAGAAGCGTGGGCTATGGTGAAGACCCGCTTTGCCCATCTAGATCCCGAGCACATGGCCCGGTTTGGGACACCAGGGTCGGACAGGAAAGAAATTCCTCTTCACCTGGTGTATGATCAAGGGATGCCTGTCACACACCTTTCGCAAGAGGACTGCACTTTAGATGCTATAATAGATCATATCAACCAACCTCCAAGCATGTGATCATATGTAATGTTATATTTGCGTGTTAAGGCACTTCCCCTCATGTTTTGAAAACTCTGTCTTTAACCGACCATCGACTTCTATCTCCCTGTTAACAACTGAGCAGTGCTTCATACTTTGTATCCTATGATATGAGGAATTAATTTCCGATAACCAGGCAATCCGGCCATGTGGTGCTAACAGACAAAGATTATACGGGGGGATTATGTTATATTACGGTGCAACGTAAGAAACATCTTCCGAAAAAAATAGTTCCCCGATGGGTTCCTTTTTCCACACTACTACATAGGTTGTAGTTGGAGTAACCATTTCTCCGTGTAGTACGGACAACTGTTATAGGTAAGACTAGTTGTTTTAGGTTTTATGCTTGAACAATTAAACGTTAGTTTTGTTCCGCATTTGTTCAAGCCTAAACTGTAATTATTTTAAAGCGCCTATTCACCCCCCCCCTCTAGGCGACATCCACGTCCTTTCAGTTTTCAATCCCCTTGTACTCGTTAATTGGAAGGATCAAAGTTGATAGTGGTTGGTAGATAAATTACAAAGTAAATTAAAAGGAAATAAATTGCAGCAAGTAAATGGAGCTTTGGTAAAGTTGTGCAATAGACCCGAGGGCCATATTTTTCACTAGAGGCATATCTCTCAAGAACATGGCATAATATGGGTAAACGAATTATTGTTGGGCAATCGATAGAAAAGCGCATAGTTATGATGTTGGCATGATCATGTACATAGACATTACGTTTGTGACAAGTAGGCTGACTCCTGCCTGCATCTACTACTATTACTCCACCAATTCACTGCTATCCAGCATGCATCTACAATATTAAGTTCATGACAAACAGAGTAACGCTTTAAGCAATATGACATAATGTAGACAAAGTATGACATACAATATGCTCATACCCTGGCATTTTATTCATAGCAGAAACGATACAAATACATGCCTTGCTACCTTTTCTATCACTAGGTGAGGACACCGCAAGATTGAACCTACTACTATGCACCACTCCCTTTGATGATCTACTCATCTACTTGGCCAAAGAAGACTCACATATCGAAAAGCATACATAGCTATAACAATCATACATAATAAAGTCATGATAAATTTAAGAGAAGACTCAATTACTTTCAATGAATAATCTGATCATAAACCCACAATTCATCGGATCCCAAAAAATACACCGCAAAATAGGATTACATCGGATTGATCTCCGAAGAAAACATGGTATTGAAGATCATAGAGAGAGGGGGAGGGAGAGAGAAAGAGAGATATAATCACTATGGACCCATAGGTCTATGATAAACTACTCACACATCATCATGGAGGTAGTAAAGTTGATGAAGATGGCTTCTATTATCGATCCCCCCTCCGGCATAGTATAATTGCCTTAACTCAAAAGATATAAGCAAAGCATAAAGAGCATTCTAATAAATTATGATGTGTGTTTGTTTATCAAAAGATGTGTCTAACAAGTAATGATTGCGGAAAACTAAAAATAAAACAAACTATAATACACGATGCTCCAAGCAAAAATCATATCATGTGGTGAATAAACATATAGCTCCAAGTAACATACCAATGGATAGTAGACGAAACATGGGATGCCATCCGGGGCATCCCCAAGATTAGACGCTTGGGTATTCCTTAAATAGTACTTTGGGGTGCCTTGGAAATCCCCAAGCTTAGGTTCTTGCCTCTCCTTATTCCTTCATCCATCGTGATCTCGCCCAAAACTAGCAAACTTCAACACACAAAACACAACAGAAACCTCATGAGATCCGTTAGTATAATCAGCAAACCATAAACTTAGGTATTGGTGTAAACCAATTCATATTTATTCTTGCATAATACATATTGTATTCTAACTTTCCATGATTTATAACTCCCCATACAATCCATAGAATCATTAAAACAAGCGCACTATGTATGTAAAAACAGAATTTGTCTAAGACAAACCAATTTGTAATGATTTGTACTAAAATCATACTTCTGTAACTCAAAAATTCTGAAAAATTAGGAAGACCTATGAATTTTTTCATAAAACTATGGTGTAAATGATTCAGATCAAAATCATGGTCCGGTAAAATTAGAGAAATTATATGTTGAGCATAAAAGTTTCTGTTTTTGCACCGCATCAATTCTACTATCATCCAAAACATCCCAAATGCTTTACTTCGCACAAACACTAATTAAAAATAAAAATAATTATTACAGAAGCAATGATTATGTCATCACACAAAAACGAAAGTAAAAGTAAAAAATAACTATTGGGTTGTCTCGCAACAAGCTCTTTCTGTATAGTCATCAAGATAGGCTTGAGATTTTAATGATGCTCACATAAAAGATAAAAATTGAAGCGTGAAGAGAGCATGATGTAGTATGGAACAAACTCATTTAACTCTCACATACTTCATATGCACATGCATCTTATAGGAAAACAAATTATCAAGACATGCAATATCTAGCGTATGCATATAGGAAGAATGAAACATTAATAATTTCGACACAAGAGAGGTAATTTAGTGACATCAAGATTCGTATAACCGTACTTGCCTCTCTCAAAATAATTACATGTAGGATCATATTGGAATTCAACAATATAACTATCAGATAAAATATTCTCTCCATGATCCACTTGCACGAAAGTTTTACGATCTTCCAAGATGGTGGGATTAACATCAACTAAAGTCATGACCTCTCCAAATCCACTTTTACCAAAAATATATATAAGATTGATCATTCTCTATATACATGGGATTACTTTTACCTAAAGTTGACACTCTTCCAAACCCACTTTCGATACCATTGCAAGTTTCATTATCAATAGCAGATTCATTATGAGGATCAAATAAAAATTCAAGATCTCATGAAGCATCATAATTATCACCCCAATCATGATCATTGCAATAAGTAGTGGACCTAACAAAATCATCATCCCAAAGCTTGTAGTTTTGCTTATCATTAACACAATTGAAATTAATAGAATTTATACTAACATCATTGCAATCATGCTTTTCATTCAAGGAGCTATCATGAATCACTGTATAAATTCATTTTAACACTTCATCACAATTTTTCAGATTCACGATTTCCAAGCAAAACCTCATAACGATAATGAAGTGAACTCATCTCACTAGCAATTGATTCAACATAATCAAGTCTTTCAATAAGATTAGCAAGTGGATGAGGATCCATATCAATATTTTTTTTGCAAGCGAAGATGCAAGAAAATAGAAGGCACATGGAAACACAAACAAAAATAGTAACACAAATGTTTTTGGTATTTTTGATTTTTTATATAACTGAAAATAAAGGCAAGTAAATGCTAATGTGTATGAAGGAACCTGAGGTTCATTGATGATTCCCCCCGGCAATGGCGCAAGAAATCCTTCTACTAGTTTGTAGATGCATTGTGTTTTTTCATGAAGGGCGAGGGATTGATGTAGTAGAGTAGCAAAAAAGTATTTCCCTCAGTGAGAACCAAGGTTTATCAAACCACTAGGAGAAGCACGCAATTAATCGTACACATTACCTACACGAACAAGAGCAAATACTTGCACCCAACGTGGGCAGAGGGTTGTCAATCCCCTTGTACTTGTTAATTGCAAGGATCAAGTCTGATAGTGGTTGGTAGATAAACTGCAAAGTAAATTAAAAGGAAATAAATTACAGCAAGTAAATGGAGCTTCGGTAAACTTGTGGAATAAATCCCGGGACAATAGTTTTCACTAGAGGCATCTCTCTCAAGAACATAGCATGGGATGGATAAACAAATTAGTGTTGAGAAATTGAGAGAAAAGTGCATAGTTATGATGTTATTCATGGCATTGATCCCGTGCATAGGCATTACGGCTGTGACAATTAGACCGACTCTTGCGTGCATCTATTACTATTTCTCCACCAATCGCCCACTATCTAGCATGCACCTATGGTATTAAGACGGAGTAATACTTTTAGTAAGATGATAAAATATAGACAAAGTATGACAAGTAATATGTTCAGACTGTGCCGTTTTATCCTTAGCAACAATATAAATACATGCCTCGCTACCCTTTCTGCCATTGGGTGAGGATACCTCAAGATTGAGCCTACTACTATGCATCACTCCTTCTGATGATCTACTCATCTACTTGGTCAAAGAAGACTGATAGATCGGAAAGCATACATAACTATAACAATCATACATAATAAAGTCATGATAAATTCAGAAAAGACTCAATTACTTTCAACGAATAATCTGATCATAAATTCACAATTCATCGGATCCCAACAAACACATCACAAAAGAGGATTACATCGGATTGACCTCCAAAGAGAACATGGTATTGAAGATCATAGAGAAAGAGCCCTCTAGCTAATCACTATTGATACATATGTCTATGGTGAACTACTCACACATCATCATGGATGCGGCAATGTTGATGAATATAGCCTCCGTGATCGATTCCCCCTTCATCAGAGTACCAGCGGAGGCCTCAAGATGTGATCGTGGCGGAACAAAGAATCACGACGGTGGAAAAAATGTTTCAGGGCTCCTTTTTGGGTTTCCAGAATACTCGTATATGTGAATTTATAGGACAAAGAGGCGGTGCAGGAGAGCCACGAGGGCCCACAAGCTCACACAGCGCCACCCTGGGGGTGCGCCACCTGAGCTGTGGCCCTCTCGTGCAACGTCTGGTATCCTCCTGATGCTCCACGAGTCCGTTTTGGTCCAGAATAAATCATCGTAAAGTTTTGTTTCGTTTGGTATTGATTTCCTATGAAACAAAAAATAGGCAAAAACAACAACTCGCACTAGACATAGGGTTAATAGGTTAGTTTCCAAAAATCATATTAAATGACCTCTAAAGTATATAAGATTGATAAAATAGTAGCATGAAACGCATCTGCAGGAGAAAACGCATCTGTAACGCCCGACGACCCGATACAGGACCGTGTTGGATGACTTTGGCGGTCCGGACGGATGCGGGCGGTTGTCCGCCTTGGAGATGCACATATCTATGTTGAAAGTGTGTCGAAATTATGTGCAAGGTAGATTACATTTGGACTTGGTGGCGGTAGACACGTGATGTAACATAAGCAAACATAATAGTAGAGGCACGCAGGGCGAGCCAGCAGCGTGTGCCGGCGCCCGGGTGGTTGGGTGTTGTATTGTTGCGACATCATTGGAGGAGCGTCCATAGTCGGGCTTGGGGGATATAACCGATGTTCGATGAAACTCGTTAACAAATTTTGATGGCGTGTTTGCTTGTTCCTCGATGAAAGCCCCGTGAATTATTCTAACAATATGTATTTCTAATGGAGTGCTTATGGAACGGGAACATGATCATTCGAATGGGGTTGGTAGTTGACGTACTTTTAAAACTTATAAACGCTCCATCATTGACGAGGCGGGTTGTGGAAATTATTACGCAGAAACACATGCTCTAGTACCAAATCATTTCATGAAGCGCCATCTGATTGAGAAACAACAAGCTATTATTATTATTAATTATTAATATTAATAATAGGATTTGGCGAACATGGCCAGCTCCGCACCTGTCTGAGGAATCTGAAGCTTGGCAATTCCTTTGGCACCCTTCTTTTAGTTTCATGAACTCGTGCCTGACAAGGAGCTACTTTGCCCCTAAAAAAGACGACACCGGCGGCGCAACTTGCCGACCATTGTTCCTCGTCATGATCACAAGGATCACGTTCTCAAAATCCATGGCAGGTCCCATTGCACTTTTCATCCTTGGCCATGGGTCGGGCCGGGGTGTTGTGCACTACCTAGATGCAAAGCCGGCAGCCAGCGTGATCATGATAGTGCAGGCCCGAACAACCAGATTAAGTATGCCCATTTACTGGGGCGTCAGGCGGTCCCGTCCCAATCGGCAGTGCATGAATTCTCGGTGTTGGTCCCTCCCCTCCCATGCATTCAACCTGGTTGGGTAACCACTTGAACGAATTCGTGATGATTCATCACCAATCCTACGTTCTACGCCTCCGATGCGTACTGCGCTAGTAGTTGTAGTTGCCGGCATTTTTGGGTCGCGGAATAAGAGCAACTCTAACAGATCCGATAAAGCAGTGTCTCGAAAACTCGTTTAGAGGTGACTTGTAAAAAAAAGGACCGTACCACGAACCCTTCCACGAAAGAGGTCTTTTAAACTCGTCCCTCGAATTTTTTTACGGAACGAGCTTAAAAGTATCGGTTTCATATTGAAGCCCAAGTACTGCAAAAAAATTAGAGCTTTGTAAATTCTTGATTTTCAACAACATAAACCAAATACAATCATAATATGAATTAAACATATGAATATAAATGATCCGAAAGACAATTAACAATACAACAATTGTCTTCATTACAACAAATGTCCAAATTCAAATAGTTATTATAACAACAAATGTTCAAATCTCACACAAATACAACAAATTGTTCAAATTAAAATGAAAGTATATCTCCCATAGTATTGCCACTGATGCACAAGATCATCACGGAGCTGGTAGTGTGAAGCATTGTTCTCAGTCGTCGGTCGAAGGGAAGCCGGCCGCCCCTTTCTTCTCCCCCTCCGGCCAAAGCAAAGTGGACGAAACCACTTCCTCTCACACGCATGGCTGTCACTCGAGCAATTCCGAAGCTCACCGGCATCGGAACCAACCACATTCGTCGCCTACAAGGCCGCGCCCCAAGCTCCGCGGTGGATACATGGCACATGCGACGACCACTAGCCCGCGGAGACAAATGGGCACACCCGACTTTCAAATTTGTTGGAATAAGTGTGGTGTGGGCAACACAAATTGGCAGGAAGATGCGGCGATGACCATGGCGACAAGTGAGGCGGGAACGAAAGTGGGCAAAAATGGCCTTCACGCCAAGGATGGAGGACACGGTAAAAAATGGATCGGCTTCCATATATATGACGTAAACATCCCGCACTATGCAGGATCCCGCAAAAAAATGAGACAAACGATTTTGCAGGATTTGTTCATATCCCAAAAAATGCACTCGTCTGCTAAATCGATAGTTAATTTACCGAATGGTTGAGAGTGTGGTCTTCCATGTAGATGCCAACATATGTTAGAGCATCTATAGCCGGACCCTTCATATCCGTCTTAAGCGTCCGAACAGGTCGTCCGGTCGCTGGCCGGTTACAAAAATGTGACCCAACCAGACCCCTCAAACGAGCCTCAAACGCACGGGCTGATCGGGACACCTCATATACAACCCAAATATGGGACGGATGTGGGGGAGCCCGGGCTTGCCCGCGGCCTGCACTGGCCTGCATTGACCCCATATATATTTGTCCCCATCCGCTCGTCGGACCAAACCCTAGCCACTTCACTTCACTTTCCTCAACTCCCATCCGCCACCCAAACTCACCTATGAACGGCCTTCTCCGACATGACGGGCAGTGGATCCGAGTCCTTCACCTCCAGATCCTTCACCTCCAGATCCGTCGACCACGAGCTCATCCCACGCGGTCCTAGGGAGTAGATTGATGTCCGGCTTGCGCTCCGCCGCTCCAAGAAGGCCGCAACCCTTCGGCAACACTCCGACTCGCAACGTCGAGAATCCATTGCGTTAGCACAACCGGTGCTTGGATCCGGCATCGCTGCCTCACCGAAGGCGACGCGGTCCGTCTGGCGTTCGAGCGTCGTAGCGGACACGCAACCCCTTCGTTGACCCGCCAACGACGCACCTTGGGTGTCCTCGAACGCTAACATGACGCGACGTGCCCGCCATGCGAGGTAGCGGACGCGGGAGGCGGCGGAGGCCCTCGCCGCCATGGGCGTTGGAAGGCCAGAGTCAAACTCGCCGGCGTCCCGTATAGCACGTGTTTCGTGCACTTGATATTCGAATCGACGTCTTTTGAAACAGAAGGGTAGATTGCTCGATTCAAAATGTGAAGAAATGGGGCAGAAGATGCACATGGTACCCTGCCGCAAATGCCAGCTGCAAAGCCTGGCGTTTGAAGGCTATCCGAATGCATCTCGGGTTGGTCGGAATAAATTGGGGTCGAGAGACACAGTAACGTCGACCTGTGAAAGGCCTGGAACATGGAGGAACAGCGCTAACCTGACATGCCCAGGAAGGAGCCCGGCAGCGATCTGCGGCACACGTTTCGGCGGAGGGCACCAACAAACACACAAGGTAAACGAGCGGTGGGCGGTGGCATCACACCCACTCCATTGGCTCCGCGCCACCGCTCACAAGCACAAACAGGCATTGAAACACCGCTCGGGTGGCGGTGGCGGTGGCCTTAACCCGAGGGCTCGTGTGGTAAGTAAAATGTAGCCATGGCCTTTTCCGAACTGCAAGTACCACTGCTACTCAGGCAATGAGTGTGATCTATACACGCCAATCAACCTTCAAACCCAGTCACAACAAGCAGCCAAAACAAATAAGTGAAGTCCAGACAACTTAAACGATTAACGAGTGTATGAACTATGAAGTACAATTATGGAAGATACTAATGTATTTTCTTGTAAAATGTGAGCAGGCAGCCTGGATTGCAATGTTTTGTAAACAAAACAACCAAAATGGAAAACCAATTCGAACTGCTCTGCCGTGCAGATCTTCAGTCGAATCGCGGATGAGGCCAGATGCTGGGTTGTGCCAACTTGAAAGATTATACAAGCAGCCATGAATGTGGTTATAGCCGGCTGTATAGACCGATTGCCGGCGATGGTTTCCCTTTTTCATTTGGTTATACCCTAGCTTTGTAACTTCGGCTCCACTGCTTCTTCTTCATTAATGAAATATAGCTCCACGGTGTCTTTTGTTAAAAATAATGGGGCACCAAATCATAATCATGCTACAGACGACCCATAAATTAACAAAAGGATGTATCATTATCTGCCTGATGGAAATAAGTTTCCATTCGCCCCTCTTAAAGCTCAAGCTGCATTTCCCTGCAAGTAGAGGACAAAATAAACGCTCAGATGGTGGATTAAAACGTGTAAACTTCTGAAACAAGAAAAACAAAGAGGACCAAAATACCTTGGGTTTAGACTTGTTGGGTTTGGAGTCAGCAGCTTGTTTGCTATCAAGAGGACGCTTGAAAGGAAGGAAATCTATCCCACCCATGAACGGCTGCAGTGCCTTTGGCACTTCAACGCCATCCTTCCTCTGGTAGTTCTCCAGAATACAGCAAAGGGTCCTCTCAGTTGCAGTCAGCGTAGAATTCAACATATGAACAAACTGCTTGGACTGCTCGTCATTCTGCAATTTGAACATACATCAGCAGTGATAAATGATCAGACATTTTGATCCACACTAGGTAGAAGTACAGCAGAGTGCTGTTATCTACCAGTGTCCATTAGAAACAAAACCCTACCTTTTTCTGGCCATAGCCTATTCCAAGTCTCCTTGCCTGATAATCTGTGCAATTTGAACAGGATACTAATTCTCTGAATGTTTTTGAAGCAGGGAACCATGCTTCCAAATCATACTTCTTAGCTGCAGCATCATTAAGTGCACCAGAGACAATGGAAACTAGTTGATATGGTAGGCCAATCTGCAAGGTGGACAACACAGAAATGTTTAGACATGTCAGAAACACAGACATGGTGTTTGAGGTTCACAAAGCTTCAGATACCTACCTCCTTGTAAAAATCTTCTGCATTTTTTATCATTTCCTCATGCATTTCCCAGGATTCATTGTCATTTGGGCTTGTGGCACAGAACTGTTCGATCTTTTCAAACTGGTGGACTCTGAAGATGCCAGCTGTATCCCTCCCGTGTGAACCAGCTTCTTTCCGGAAGCACGTGGAGAACCCAGCATATCTAAAAGGGCAAAGATTGTTATCAAATAACAAATGCATACTGACTGAAGAAAAGCTACCTAAAGTTAGGCATTACCCACCTAATTGGCAAATCAGCAGGATATATTCGATCACCCAGATGATAAGCACATAGTGGTTGCTCGGATGTAGCTATGAGATACTTATCGTCTCCATCACCTGTTACCTGCCAAATGCAACCAACGGTCATGGACATTTTATTACATGCGTTGGGTCAAATGATACTATTTTGAAACATCATTAGTTCAAATCAACAATGATCATGAGGAACCAGTGTACTAACAGAATTAAACAAGCAATAGTTCTCCAAACATCCCCCAGAACTATACATGTTAAGACTAGACAGATAGCTAGAAGTGGACTTGAAAGGATACTTGTCTGAGAACCACTGCCGGTCTGTTTACCGTAATGTTTAATGAAACTGGGCGATGCTTACTGAAGCTGTGAACACACAGTGACAAACTGACAACAAGAGAATATGTTGGCATACCCCGAGAAAGCATTGGAAAACATGGCCTAGTTTTTCAATACACAAGCAAATGAAAGCACGGTTGCTCAATAACACCATAATATGCAAGAAGGGAAACCTCTTTGAACTTACTTTGTAGAGCTCCTCGTCAAATTGGGCCAACTGGGCACATTTTGCCATGATTTCCTTTCTCATGAAAAAAGGAGTTTGCATTGGTGTGAAGCCTCGTATTCTCAGGAATGTTAGGCCAAAATTTATCAATGCCTGGTTCAGGAGGACACCATTGCCCTTCAAAAAGAAACCTCTTCCACCAGCTACATCGGCACCTGCAAAAAAATGAGTGGGCAACAAAGTATGTGGGATACCTTAAAATTTAATAGAGCAACATAACAATGGGTTTCACATACTGAGTAACCCCAGAGAACTTGTGTTATAATGAGAAAAAAGGGGCTTCCTAAGTTTAAAAGAAGAACAAACTTTTTATAAGCTTGAAGGTGGTGCAGGTACTGCAGGTAGTTGCAAACATAAGACAATTGTTACTATTGTGCTACTATATTTGATGGTCTGAGGTTCCATGACATTGTACAGAGCAATACAAATACAATCTATCAATCACATCCCATATATGTATCAAGAACAGCAATTGATAATGGTTCGTGCGATGCCCCATACTAGATAAAACAACAGAATCAACAGTGCTAATTGAAACCAGAAATTTCAGCTGCTGATACAGCAGTGCTAGTTGATGCCAGAACCTTCAGTTGCTGATACAGCAGTGCTAGTTGAAACCAGAAATTTCAATCAAATACACAGAATACTATCGCAAGTGTTTCACAAGACATTTTGCCAAATCAGCCATAAAGCAAAGCATGCCCCAGAATTGTGCGCATACAGTCATACAAATTGTAGTCATGCTGATTATTAAAAATTCTTTAAAGCCAAAACCTTTGTCGGTAGGTTTTGCCAGTTGCTGTTCTCCCAAAGTTTGGGACAAAAGTTATTGTGTTATGTCTTACAGAGGGGCAGAACAAAATCACAGACAGCCATTCTAGAATGACAACTAGCCCAACAAGAGAAGCAATTTAGTATGTCAGAAGGTAAAGGAATATGCATTTGAACTTTCAACTAAACTTGAACCAAGCTAATCCAAGCACAATGAGAAAGCATTCAACCAACAAAGGATGGTTGTTTTTTAGCACATACCCTTGTCCAAAGATGCAATGTCAAGCATTATGCAAAGATCCACATGATTCTTCAAGTTCTCCTCCAGTCTCCTCTCTCCCCATGTACGGACAATAGCATTGTTTGCCTGAGAGAAGGAAATATTAAACCGCTTGAGATGCAGATACCTTTTTATCAGTTCTGTGAAGCAAAGCTCGCCAGGATGTTTCATATTACTAGAATAGGCACATCCAGTTGCTCACAGCAGATTTAAACCCAACTCAACGTAATGCAGTGATCTTCCTTGTATATTACTCCCTCCGTTCACAAATATAAAATGCTTTGGATGGCAAAGTATCCAGTGAAAGTTGGAGTGCAAATCTGAAAACTTCCGTCATGGCTCCTTGGATCAGTAGCGGACGACAGAGATCAAAGGTGGGAGTAGTAAACAGCCACTGAACTCAACTTTTCACAAAACCTTCCGTAACTTCCTCTCATTCTACCCCGTTCGTATCCTACTAACCCGAACCAAATCCCGCACGCCGTCTCGTCTGACCCATGCGACGGCAAGGCGTGGCCCCTGTTGCCATGGCGCAGCCCCGATGCAACGGCGAGCAGGCGGCCTTGGCGCTGCCCATGGACAGTGTCGCCGCCGCGGGTGTTACCTCCTAAGCAGTCCCAGTCCCCTGCCTCATGGTCGCCATCATCGGTGAGGCTGCCTGGGCTGACGCCACAGGCACCCTCGTGGCCTCGTCTGCCCCACGGGTGGCGGCCCTCAACTCGACTGCTCGGGGCTGCCGTCCCCGCTGAGAGGAGCTTCTGGGAGCTTCACTGAAATCCAGTTTTCACTAGATACTTCGCCATTTTAATATGGACAACATACAAAGTGAAATGGGTGAACAAACACACTAAAAGTGTCTATACATCCGATTCACAAAAAAATTAGAACATCTTATATTTGTGTAGAGAGGGGGTACACTATAGTGCCCTAAATTGCAATATGGGTACCAACAGAGGAAACTGGTGAACCAGGTCAAACTAGAGCTAGTAGTCGCAAACAATTCCTAAGAAGGACTCGCATCTTTCACAATGTAATCAAACCAATGTTCTCTTAGTTATCTGGAACCACGAAAATGTATGGTTTGCACTTTCAACGCACCTCGTCGCCGCTGATGGGCACAGAATCATGCACGAGGTTGCCAATGGTGACGAGCTTGGCATCGAGGGTGGTCTTGGCCTCCTCCACCTCCGTCTCCTTGGCGGCCAGCCTCCTCTTAATCTCCTCTGTGCTCTGTATCAGCTCCGTCGCATCCTGCTTTTTCTGAAAAAAAGACATGCAAATCCTGAGCCAGCCCGAAGCGAAAAACGGGACCAAAACCAAAGCAAATCGACGCGAAACGTACGGCCTTGAGCTTGCCGATCTCCTTGCTGGTCTTGTTGAGCTCCTGCCGGATCTTGTCGAGCTCGAACTGCCCTGCAGAGGCAACACATCCTGGGGGTTAAGCCCGCGGATCCGCAAGGTTCTGGGAGGGTTCGGGGAGCGGAGGAGGTCTTACTCTGGCGCCACGCCTCGTCGAGGACGATGACCTCGTCGACGAGCGCAACGGCGTTTTCTAATGTTTCGGGCTTGGGGGCGTCCGCGAAGCGTCTGCGCTGCGATTCGCGGACAAGCTCAGGGTCGCCGCCTTTCTCCTTGCGGAAGAGGTTGATGTCGAGCATCTTCTCGCGCGACGGCGGCTACGCGTGGGACGGCGGCGGCGGCGGCGGCGGCGGCGGAGTGGAAGGGATTTTCTTCTCTATGTTATTCTTTGACACGGGGAGCAAGGGTTTTGACGCAAAGATGGCGGGGGGCCTAGTTAGCCCAAAGATTCTACTCCCTCCTTTTCGGTTCAAGGGCTTATCTTAAATCAGATTTCCATTATATTACCAGGTTCATTTTAAGTTTAGTTGAGTTAAAGTGCTTTGAGTCCTACACCATATTCAATTTATAAAGACCAGAGAAAAGAAATTAATGGTTATTCATGCATCTTTTCCTATATCCACCATACATGTTCAATAAATAAAGGATGCTACATTTACTGTCTCATAAATTGAATATGTGAAATATATTTTATTGACTAATTAAAACTAGTGTCATGCACTCAAAATTCACCTTGATTTATGAGGTTTCAGATTTAAGACTTATAAACCAAAAAGGATGGGGCTATTAATTAAAGGAGGCAAATCAGCTAGTGCCATTACAACAATGTTGCTCAAACCCGAGCCAAACCAAACTGCAGTACGAGGAGTACTTCGACCATATGCAGCAACCTCACGACTAACTTTATTTTGCGACTATATCATCTACTTTTTCCGTCCAAAATTACTTGTCGCATAAATAGATAAAAATAAATATATCTAAAACTAAAATACATCTAGATACATCCGTTTTTATAACAAGTATTTTCGAAGAAGGAAGTAATAAAAAGCATCTATGTAGTATTTTATCACAAGTTTTGATAACCTTTTAGAAGACTCCACCAAGAAAATTAATGTCGTTATCTCCTAGGTCTTTTCACGACAACTTCTATTTCGATTTCGTTTCTCGTTTCTCAAATACATCAGTCATTTTTTTCCGGATTATATAACTTCCTTAATTTATATTTTTTAATTCACTAAATTTAAGAACTTGTGAACTTTTTCCAAATCATTGAAAACAAAATTAAAACAACAAACTTTCTTTCAAATTTATCAACTTTGTTTTAAGTTCAATAACTTTTTTTCAAAATTGATGAACTTTTACCAAATTGCTGGACTCTATTACGAAATGCATGCAAGTTTTATCAAATTTTTGATTTTTTTTTATGTTTTTCTAAAATAACCTCTTCAATTTTGAAATATATTTTTAAATCCATGATTTTTTTTATATATTTTTCTTTCAAATTCGTGTTTTTTCTAGATAAATATATTTTTCCTAGAAAATCAACGATCAACTGGTTGACCGGTCAAACCATGAAACTAGACAAGCGCCCACATAGACTAGGTGCACGAGACGTCGTGTTGGCCCAGCAGATGAAGACCAGACCAGGCGCGTCACTGCCACCTCGTTCTCGGGCCCTCAATGAGGGGACCTCCTATGCGCCGCTTGTTGCGGCCAACTGCCGAGCAAACGTATAGAGGTTGCCCGACCGGGCCGGTCCAGTTATTTCTTTAGTTCTTTTATATTTCTGCTCCTTTTCTGTTTATTTCTTTTTTTGTTTATATTTTTATTTATTCATTTTTTAAATCAGAAGCAAAAATAAAATCCAGAACATTTTATATTTCTGTTTCAAAAAATGTTCTGAATTATCAACAAATGTTTCATTTTAAAAAAATTGTTTACAAGTTAAAAGAAAATTATTTTTTCGAGTTTTTTCAGAAAATATAAAAAATTCCGGAACAATGTTAGAAATTCTGGGATATTTTTGAAAATTCAGGAACAATTTTCCAATTTCTGGAACATTATTTCCCATTCCGTAACATATCTTCCAATTACGGTACATTATTTTAAAAATCCTATTTTTTTATAAAAGTCTTGAAACATTTTTTCAAATTCCAGAACATTTTCTTAAATGCCAGAACGTTTTTTCAAATTTCGGAACAGTTTTTCAAATTCAGGAACGGTTTTTCAAATTTCTGAACAGTTTTTAAAATTCCGAAACATATTTTGGAAATCCAGAACATTTTTGAAACAGGAACAGAAAAAAAAACAGGAAACAATAGAGAAAACGCAAATTTTTATTATTATCCAGAACATTTTTTGATAATTCAACACATTTTTTAAAACAGAAACAGAAAAAAAACAGAAAAAGAAAATAAAAAAACCCTATTCAGTGAACCTTCTAATTTTTTTTCAAAATTGAAAAAAAACGGTTGAAAACTTTTAGAAGGTTCCCCAAACCGAAATTACTGAAACATGTTAACGGACCAGCCCATATAAAATCGCTCATCTGTCCTCTTATGCGTTTGCCCTTCAGTTTGACGCAAAGTGCGTTATATAGGATACTCCCTCAATTAATTGTATATACCTTTTAGGGGATACACATGAAATGCGCACCCTGGGAGACAACCTGCGAGTGCCATGTGCTCCTTTTCTCTTTCCTTTTTTCCTTTTATAATTTTCTTTTCCATTTTTCTTATTTTCCTTGTTTTTTGTACTTTTAAATTTGAAACAGTTTTCGAAATTTGAGAAGAAATTTCAAAATTCAGGAACAATGTTTGAAACTGATGAACTTTTTCTGCAATGTTGAACCATTTTAACTAGATTTATTGAAAAATTTAAACATTTGTCTGATTCACAAACATTTTTTGTAATATTGAACATTTTTTACCCTGCAAACATTAAGTTCGTGAACATTTTTTCAAATTGTGAAAATTTCCTGAATTCACGAATAGTTTTACTAGTTATGAACATTGTTTTAATTCATGAACATTGTTTTAGTTCATGAACATTTTTAAACTCTGAAACATTATTCTGTAAATCAGAACTATGTTTCAAATCCCGAAAAAATATTAAAAGAAGAGAAAAAAACTAAAAAGAAAAACAATGATGGAAATTTGCTTCCACAATGATGGAAATTTGCTTTGATTTAGAAGAATTTTGTTGTATTACATACTGATATATTTTGCGTCCAAATCATTACAATTCTATTGTCATGTACTTTCTCTGTACCGAAATATATGTCGCTGGAGTAGCTAAGTTAGCTACTCCGGCTCTAAGTTAGCTACTCCAGCGACATATATTTCGGTACAGAGGGAGTACTAGAGAATTACTTGTTCCCAAAAAAGGCAAGAAAATTGTTTCCATGGGAATAAGGATTTGTTTCCGTCAATCTGGAAAAGTTATATTTATCTCAACAGATTTGATATTGAGCTTTGCTACACCTACGAAAAATAGTTACGAATATTTACGTACATGATTAGTTGGCAAATTGTGATTAGAGAGGAGGGAGGCCCATCCTGAAAATCAGGGGGTGAGACTGATGAGAGCAAGGCACGTTCACACGTAAGTAGATTTTGATAGGTTTCTTTCGTAGGTATAGAATTTTCATTTGATATTTCACATCTAGATGTGAAATAGCTATCTCATATCTAATGTTTCCATCGTTTTGATTATAACATCAAGATTCGTGTTTATGTTTTGTCCAGATTAACTGTCCAGTCTTGTTGCAACGTCGTGCAGCAGGTTTCGTTGTTGGGCCTTTGTGTTCGTGGTCGTGGAATTGATGTGTCCTGCGTCGGGATGGCTGCTGCCATATTATGTCCTGGGTTGCTGCGTTCACTTCTTTTTTTGTGAAGGACCTCTTTTTGAGGACTTAAAAATTAAAGAGTAAGAGCATCTTCAACAACCGCGTTAAATTAGTGTCTCGCCGCAAATTAAACCGTTTTAGCGTGCGCGCAACGCGGCTGGTGGCTCCAACGAGCGCGCAAAAAAGGCGCGCGCGGCATATGCAGTTCAGCGCGCTGGCCGAAACTCAATCGCGTGCCGCTTATTTGTTGCGCCCGCTCCCGCGCGCTCGCTCTCCCACTTCCACCCCCCATCCGGCCGCGCCGCCGCCGCCGCCCGCGCCCCCCTGCGACCGTTCAGTCGCTTCCCCGGCCTATCCCCGCGCCGCCGCGCTTCCGCCCCACCCCCTCCTAGTCCCGCCGGCCCTCGCGCGCCTCCGTCGTCCGAGGAACAGCGCCCGAGCGCTCGCTGCCGCGCCGCGCCCGCAAGGTGTTCGACAAAACGCCCGTTTTGTTGCCTCCTATCATGACATTCGCGTCCCGCAACGCACAATGAACTTCAGAAGGATCTGATTGAAGAGTGGTGGACATGACATGGACAACAAAGAGCATGATTTCTGCATTCGACATTGTATTGTTCATGAACTATTGGTTGTGTTTATTGCATTATTTGTTGTAGTGAACGATAAACTATTTGTTTGAGTTGTAATGACTATTTATTGTTGATTTATTTTGTTTGTTTGATCATTTTTGCTTATCTTTTTTGAAATGTATATGTGGTTTGTGCATTCTGCGCGCGCTGTATTTTTGCGCAGTGCTGGAGCTGCGCGCGCGTTGCATTATAGCACGGCCGTTGGAGCCCGCGCTGACGGCCGCGCTAAACCAGCCGAAGCGCGCGCGGCAAACAGGTTTTTTGCGCACGGCGCGAAGCGCGACCGTTGGAGATGCTCTAAGGCCTTGTTTGTTTACAGGGACTATATTAAAAAAAATCTCTTTATTACCTATGTAACCAAACGGAAGATATTTTTTTAAGGGGTTTGAAAAGGACTCTGTTGAAGGAACTTTTTTTTAGTCCTTGGAACTAAAAAAAAGTCTAGTCTCTTAAAAACAAACACCCCCTATATGAAGTTTTTGTTCCCGTCGCTTGTTGTTGTTGTTGTTTGTTTATCGTGCATCCTATTGTTAGCGTAGGCCTGTTTGACTCCACTTTTGTTGGTAATCAATTCGCAATTCAGGTCTTATATTTTTTGTCCTAATTGCAAGTTCATCCTTGACTCGCAATGAGGACTTGATATTTTTTGGTTCCATTTGCAACTGGGTCTGACTTTTTTTGTCTTAGTTGCAAGTTCATTCCCGACTCGCAATTTGGTTTGTTTTTGTCTCGATTGCAAGTCCACCCTTGACTCGCAACTCGGGACCAATATTTTTTGTCCCAGTTGCAAGTCCGCTTTCGACTCGTAACTAGGATCCAACCTTTTTTGTCCTAGTTGCAAGTTCATCATCAACTTGCAACCAGGGTCTGACTTTTTTCTAGTTGCAAATCCATCCTTTACTCGCAGTTAGTGACCAATTTGTTTTGTTTGGTTTGTAATACAACCCTCGACTTGTAGTTGGGATCTGGCCCTTTTTTGCCCGAGTTGCAAGTCCATCCTTAACTCGCGACTAGGGTCCGTCGTTTTTTGTATCCGAGTTGCAAGTCCACCCTTGAGTCGTAGCCGGGCCCGACCTTATATCCGGGTTACAATTGCACTATTGACTCACAACATGGCCTCCACATTTTCTGTCTAGTTGCAAGTCCACCTCAACTCGCAACTGTGGGTTTGGCCTTTTTTTTGTTCTAGTTGAAAGTCCACCATCAATTCGTAACTTGGACCAACGATTTTTGTCCAAGTTCAAAGCCCACTCTCGACACAAATGGGGCTAGAACTTTTTTTTCCAAGTTGCAAGTCCAGCATCAACTCGCAACTGGGCCCAACATTTTTTTGTTTGAGTTGCAAGTTCACTCTCGACTCACAACTAGGGTCCAACCTTTTTTGTCCGAGTTGCAAGTCCACCCTCGACTCGCAACTGGACCGCAACCTTTTTTGTTCGAGATGCAAGTCCATCCTCAACTCGCAAATATGGCTCAACCTTTTTTTTCAAGTTGCAAGTCCACTCCCGACTCGCAACCGGGCCCCGGCCTTTTTTTACTCCCAATTGCGAGTGCACCCTCGATTCGCAACTGGGGCCAGATCTTTTTTCCCCAATTGGAAGTCCACCGTCGACTCGCAATTGGGACTCGACCTTTTCTTGTCCAGGTTGCAAGTCCACTCTAGACTCGCAACCAGGGTCCAACCTTTTCTTTCCAATTGCAATTCAAAACTCGACTCACAACTCGGGTCTGACATTTTTTAGTCCTGATTGAGAGTCCACCTTCGACTTACCACTGGGGGTCCGGCCTTTTTTGTCCTAGTTTCAAGTTCACCCCCATCAGCGAAACAAACCGCAGATGAGCCAGCTCAAGTGGCTAGGATACATTTTTTGTTTTGTTTCGTGTTCTTCATGTTTTTTCTGCTTTTTTAATCATTTTTCTTCTCCTTTTAGTTTTTATTTCAAAAGTTGATCTCATTTTCATTTTGACATAAATTCACAAGTTGCAATAAGTGTCACAAACATTTCTTTGAATGTTACGAACATTGTCACGAAAATGTTGTGACTGTTTTAAACGCGTGAAGTTTCTTCAAAAAAATTGTAATGAACATTTCTTTGAATGCTAAAAAACAATTTTTTTTCTTATACAATACATGTTTTTGAACATCACACATATTATTTTGAAATGCATTAACATTTTTGAAATGTTGGAAACATTTTTTAAAATTTATGATTAAACTAATAAACATGATGAATTCATATTTTTCAAAAATAATTGAAATTTTTCGAAAGTGTCCACACTTTAAAAATTGTTCATGGATTTTCATAAATTGTTCATAAAAATTTTGTTAGGAATACGAAATTTGTTTCTTATTTGTCAAAAAATGTTCGGAACTACAAAGTTTATTCACCTTTGAAATAGAAACCATTTTCTTCAAAAATATTCAACATTTTGAATTATTCACAGTTTTTAAAATAAGAAGGTTTAAAAAAAATCACTAGATTGTCTTCTAATCTCGATGGTTTACCATGTTCTTATATAATCACCTCTTTGAAAATATCGTAACACCCCGTGAATGGTAGGATCCTGCCGTGACTAGTCTGTCGTCACGAGTTAGATTACAGTGCAGCGCACTTTGTCATTTGATTTTTTGGTCACTCAAGTCGACTGGCCAAAAAAAAGAAAAATAAACAACACGAAAGTAATAATAACAAAACGATTCACAACTTAGATGTGAGATAATATCAATATCTCATATCTAGATGTGATATAGACAGATCTTTATTTCAAAGGCCAAAATAATTATAATGATCCCGTAGCTATTAACCATTGCTTCCGGTAATCGAAGAATTTGCTTCCATGGAAATCATGAAGCAGTACAAAAACAACCGAGTGGTAATGACGTACTTTGTCATTGTTCATGTCACTTGTCTCCTACATCAGTGGCGGAGGCACGGGTGCGGGCCCTATGCTCTTATAAATACACCTATATGTATTCATAATCCTTCATTTGGCAAACAAAATTAGCTAGATTTAGTGATTTGGCCCCTCTAACATTATATGACATGTTTTGGCCCCTCTATATCCAGTTTCTCGCTCCGCCAGTGTCCTACATAGTGTTGGCCCTTCAAATGGTCTAGCACAAGAGCTAGTATGCCCATGGAGAGGACATGTGTGATTATTTCCTCCACCTCACCATTCCCAATTACAAAAATGACACATATGAATTATGGGTGATTGGGAATAAAAAATAAATACAATCTCAAACATTACTTATACGTATATGCTCAAGCATGAAAGTCATGATGTCTCACAGCATCTCTAGCACATCCCATATAATGTCCCGACCCGTAAAATAACCGCCAAAATACCGGTCTGCGCGAAAAATGTTGCCCGATCAGACCCCGCAAACGTGTCTGACCTGTAAATTTTTTGTAGGGACGCGGAAAAATCCCCTCCCCGACCCGCGGAAACACAGGTTTCGCCTCGTCTATACGGTGCCCTGTATCCCAGGAAAGCGGTTGGTAGGACGTATATTTCAGCCCACGCCCTTTCCCCACCCCCTTCAGCCGACCTGTAAATTTGTTGTAGGGACGCGGCAAAATCCCCTCCCCGACCCGCGAAAACACAGGTTTCGCCTCGTCTATACGGTGCCCTGTATCCCAGGAAAGCGGTTGGTAGGACGTATATTTCAGCCCACGCCCTTTCCCCACCCCCTTCAGCCGCCGCCCCGCCATTGGTTCCGTCGGTCCGCCGCCGGCGATTCCGTCAAATCTGCGGGGTGAATCGCACCGCTGGGGCACCTCTACCCTCTTCCGCCGAGCTGCTGCACCGGCTCCACCGGATCTGCCAATCCACCAAGGTCGGGGAGCCACAGCCGGAGATGGAATTGAGCATGCGTGAGAAGTTTCTGCTCGAGGATTCATCTGATTCAGATGACTAGGATGTTGAGACGATGCTTCTCATATTTCGCCAGGAGAGTTTGGTGATGGCCTGTAACGACCAAGATGCGGTCCTTTCCGATCTGGGGGTCGAGGCCCCGAATAGGAAAGAAACGCATCTAAGCGTTTCGCAAGCAAGTAACATAGCACAATAATAATAAAAGTAGACAATTCGAGATTCAACTGTCTTCTTATTAAACTCAGAGTACAACACAGATACAATCAAGGTAGTTCCGGTACAGACTACAAAACATGGAAAATGCTATGCTACCCTGCTGCAGGCCCACGATCACGACCACGCCTCAGTCCTCTGGATAGTTCATGTAGAGGCGGTCTGTCTCCTCATCGTACTGCCACGCCAGCTGGGTGACGTCGGGATCATCTGTCTCTAGGGGTACCTGTACCTGTTGGGAGTTTCGGAGGAATCCGTGAGCCACGGGGACTCAGCAATCTAAGACCTTGGTGCCAGAACTAGTCATGTTATTGGGTAAGGTAAGGATGCGGTGTATGAGGCTGCAGCAACCTATGCTTGGTTAAGTGGCTAACTTGCGCAAAATAGAAGTAAAGGTGGTCTACACTAGCGGTCGGATTTACTTGATCACTAGGTGATCCTGAACACCTACCTACGGCATTCATAACCCCACTGTGTTCCCGATCGAAGAGAGATCTTCGTAGGGACAGTCACGGTTACGCACACAGTTGGCAGTTTTATTTATTTATGTTTAAGTTCTCTAATACCGGATGTTAACAAAACATTCCAAGTTGCCACATAACCGCGAGCACGACTTTCCGAAAGATGAAACCCTGCAGGGGTGCTCCAACTAGTCCATCACAAACGATCACAGGCCGCAAAGGCATCCTCTATCACGAATCTCGTGATCTCGTCGGATTCCTTAGAGGAAAACCTCAACTCTGGGGGAACCCAAAGCTTCACTGGGATTCCTATACGCAAGATATACCGCTAAGGTAAGACAAGGCTAGCAGGACCTCCCGACGTGTCAACGACCCCGATAAGAGCCGCGTATCTCAGTCTCAGGACACGCCGGATGGAACTAGCTACAGGTACCAAACCTCAAGTTTCCTTGTGGTGGCCCCGCAGGCAGACCAGTTTGGACCAACACTCATGAGGAGCACTGGCCCGGGTTTGTTGATTAAAGATCCTCGGGGTAGCTACTCCCTATGCAGATTATTATTAAGTTATTAGCAAATTAACACCAATGTTGGGTCCTGCCGGACAAGCCTTAGCACTACGCGATTTATCAAGGGGGTCCCCATAACAACCCCGAACGTGTTAGGAGCGATCATTATGGAATCAAACACCGGTAATCGGTAACTAAGGCGGTAATAATGGAACAAAGCACCCGGCAAAAGGCTAGGCCTCCCGTCATTTACCAAGTATATAGGTGCATTAATTAAATAACAGAATTTAAGATAATGATATCAAGCTCATGTTATCACATGAGGCAAAGCACCTGCAACTAACAAAGCTAACATTAGTAGCTGAGCAAGCCTACTTAGCCACACAAGTTTGCTAGGAAGGAGTACGGTGTTTGGGCTCATGGCATATGAAGAGGCAATTTAAGTTCAGTGGTAGGCAGCGAGCAATATGACATGGAAACGAAACTAACATAACAAGTCTAGAGATGGAATCAAGGTCATATCATCTTGCCTGTGATATCCTCAGCTTGGAATGGTTCTGGTTCGTCCTGCACGTACTCTCCTGATTCCACGTATTCGTTCTCCGATCCTGGTGCTACCCAACACAAGAATAACAACCAATGAACAGCAGCACCACAAGATGCAACAATCACATGATGCATGAGATGAAAGTTGAGCATGCACCACTATTTCTATCACTAGCACAAGCAAAATAAACTACTGCAAGTTTCTGGACAGAACTGTGCACTAAGCTATTTTGACATGCATGGGAATGACATGAACAGATGCGTCTCGTGAAAACGGTGCAAAACCATATAAAGAACATTGCAAACGGAGCTACGGATCAACGGGAATCAACGAAACAAGTTATGAAGCTCTACGTGGAAGTTTCAACACCACACTCACAATTGGCACAAATCTGGTATTCCCAGGTTGCCAAGACATGCAACAACCCAACATGAATGAATTGGAGTGAGGTAGAACACCACAACACCAATTAAGCACACACTTTGATCAAAAAGACAAAACTACATAATCTGCCATAATCTGCATCTTAGCTATTTGGGAGCTACATGCAACATAGCTACAGGTCTTCAAACACGACAAATTATATAAGTGGCTGTTGCCAACCAAGAACACTAAAAGAACCAGCAAGAATCACAACAAAAGGAATTAAACTCTAGGAGATACAAGGCCACAAACTTTCCCAAAACCATCATATCTCAGGGACTTAGTGAAAATTCCTGCACCCGAGTTTCTCTCTCTGTTCTGAAGCTTTTTTACAGCAATCAAAACACAACCTACTGGACTCCAAATGACTTGAAATTTGACAGGGAGCTTCAAAAACATACCAGGTTCAAAATCCTAGCACTGAACTAAGGATAGTTCTCAACAGAATGACCAGCACATCCTCATCTATTGGGGAAGAAAATGTTTCCAGAATCCCAGACTTAGTGAAATTTCAGAGTTCACTAATCTGGAATTTTTCAGCCACATGCCCACTTTGTCTAGGCATAGTTTGCACACACATAACACCAAGAGGTAACTGACACCACTATGGTGTAGAGCAAAACCCCTACTACTAACACACAAAAACTCATGCCCTTGGGCTCCACCTATTCCATGGAATCAAAGATCAAACTTGCAACAAAACTGAATATGCAACTCCATAAAGCATCCTACTAAGACAACAACTACCTAGGTAGAGTTCATGTGCACAATGACAAAGTGACATGGGGGTTTGAACCCCATGTTTGTGTCATGCACACCAACAACACCAATGCTTATCACAAGCCAACCCCACACGCACAACATGCTCTCTCTCATATTAAACATGAGGAGGCGCACCACTTGCAAAGGTGGGAAGGTCCACACATCCCACATATCACTTCTCACAATAACACACACATGCACACATCATATGGCACTAAGTCAAATAAGCACAAAATCATGCCTATCCACAAACACCACATTACAAGGCACATGAGCCCAAGCCCATAAGTTTGAGATGCACAACACCCATGGAATCACAATCCCCTCATGTAGGTGTGACCACACACACACCACCTTCGAATGCACTCATATAACCAGTACACCTAGTGCAAACACCCACACAATTCTACCACCCACATCCACATATATCCTACACTTGCAGCAACAAGGGCACCATAAAAACAAGATGAAAAACAAACACTTCATCTACTGATCTCCTCCTGTAATATTATAGCTAGCAGCTAACTCTTCACTGCAAGGGGGAAAAAATAGCACAGGGAAAAAAATGACAGGCCTGGGAGGGGGTCGAACCCAGGCCCTCTCAGCAACCTATATCAGGGGGAAACCACTCTACTACTGATCTTGCTTCGACAGAGAAGAAGCAATACGCAGGCTATACCCTCTACAGCTGCTAGCACCATAGGCCGAAAATAACAACACAAAAAGGGGGGGAAAGGTGCCCTACAGGGGATTCGATCCTTGCACCTCTTACTTACAGTCACAAGTGCCAACCACTGCGCTACAGATAGACAACTGTTAGAACACAGGAGATCCGCGGCTAAACTAGTATGGGCACCTGAGCCTCTGCTCTGCACGCCGGTGTCAGGGAGGACATCGGGCAGAACGCTGCTGTTGCTCCCCATGAAGGGAGCCGCCTACACGTCCACTGCGCTGCACCACGAGGGGGGGAGGCACCTCTCCTACCCAGCATGCACACACAGCCGGCGTCTACTACACCACACCACGAGCACGACTACACTCTCCTGCTGGCTACCACGAACAGCGAGATACGAGGAGGGCCATGGCGGATCTAGACCGAGGGGGAAGGGAGGAAGAGGACCGGCTGACCTAGGGAACGTAAGGAGGCACCGATAGGAGGAGGAGGAAGACCGGAGAGGAAGAAGGTGCTCGGGGAAGTTCCTGCCCTGTCGAACCGAAGCAGGACGGACAGACCACCGGGGCCGAGCGGTAGACAGGCTCGTGCTCGTCGGTGAGGACGCTCCTCGTCCTCAGCGATGGCGGGAATGGAGCGCGGGGTGCACCCCCGAGCCCCTGGACATGGCGGACTCGCCGGACAGCGACGTACGCGGGGTAGACGCGGCGAGCTCGACCCTCTCTCTCTCTGCTGCTAGACTACAGGCCTTACCTGCGGGGAGGAAGAGAGAAAAGGAGGGAGGTGGGGGCGCTGGGGAGAAGGAGAGGGAACCCTAGGGGAAGGGGGAGGGTTCCCTTCCTCTTATATTACCTCGGGGGAGGCGCTGGAGCCACAGGATCATGCCATGGTGAATCTGTGGAGGAGGTGGAGTCGTACAACATGACGTCGACGGGAGGAGGAAGAGGGATGGCGCTGGGCTGCTGCAGCGAAGGGGTATTGCCCCAGGAGAGAAACTGGGCCTCTCTTGGTGGGAGGGAGCCCACCAGAGAAGGGAAAAAAAGGAAAAACAGCCCTGGAGATATTCTAATTAGGTAACAAAACCAGAGAAAGAAAAAAATCTCAGGACTACTGCTGAAATAAAAATCAAAACAAAAAATGTCCCTGGGCCTAAAAATACCTAAGCTTTAGAAATAAAATGCAAAAGGAATTTATAGGGCATTTAAATAAATACAAAACAGCACTAAGTATACTGTTTTGTGATTTTTAAACACCCTCAAGACCACAATAAAAACTCCACATCATCACATCATCATCCCCACAATAACCTCTAAATACAAGACATTTTAAAACAGCTCTTGTAAAGATGGAATTTTTAACAAAAGAAAATAGGAAAGGGAAAGGGTTTGAAATTTGCAAAGAGCTTTGGAATCC
This sequence comes from Hordeum vulgare subsp. vulgare, assembly GCF_904849725.1. Taxonomy (NCBI): domain Eukaryota; kingdom Viridiplantae; phylum Streptophyta; class Magnoliopsida; order Poales; family Poaceae; genus Hordeum; species Hordeum vulgare. The sequence continues at coordinate 547,056,493 of NC_058521.1, read as the reverse complement.
CAAGCTACCACTATTTCTACACACCATCATCACATGTTATCACAAGATCACCTCCAACATCATGACCACAAATACCACATGTAATCCAATGGCCACTTTGCAACAACAAGAGCACATGGGCATGCAATGATATGCTATGCATGCATGCATGATAAGGAAATAGCAAGGAACACACATGAAATCATGGTACCAACTTAACATCATAATCTCTGACAATGTGGTCCCACATGAAGTAGGTCCAAAAAGGGTAGGTTCTACACTTGGGGCATTACAAACTCTCCCACACTACAAAGAAGATCTCGACCTCGAGATCTAAGACTGAAAGAAATCGGGAAATTCGGAACGGAGGTGATCCTCGCGTTCCCACGTAGCCTCTTTATCGGAATAGTGTGACCACTGAACCTTGAGAAACTTGACAGTCTTGTTACGGGTCTTGCGCTCAGTCGCCTCGAGAACCGCAACTGGATGCTCACGATAAGAAAGGTCAGGCTGAAGGTCGATACCTTGAAGATGCACAGTGCGCTCGGGGGTCTTGAAACACCTCCGAAGCTGAGAAACATGGAACACATCATGGACATTTGCAAAGGTTGACGGAAGCTCGAGCTGGTACGCGAGGTCGCCCTTCTTGCCAACCACTCTGAACGGACCAACGAAACGAGGCGCAAGCTTGCCTTTGATGCCAAAATGCTGCATACCCTTCATAGGCGACACCTTGAGATAGACAAAATCATCAAGCTCATACGACATGTCATGGTGCTTGCTATCGTAATAGCTCTTCTGACGGGACTGAGCTGCTCTGAGGTTGTCGCGAATGACCCGACATATCTCCTCAGCTTCTTCTATCATATCATTGCCAAGGATCTGACGCTCGCCTGTGTGGGACCAGTTGAGCGGAGTACGACACTTCCTGCCATAGAGAATTTCAAACGGAGCCTTGCCAGAACTAGCTTGATAAGTGTTGTTATACGAGAACTCCGCGAAAGGCAGACAATCCTCCCACTTCATGCCAAAAGAGATAACACAGGCTCTCAGCATGTCCTCAAGAACTTGATTCACTCTCTCCACTTGACCACTAGTCTGAGGATGGAACGCTGTGCTGAAGCGGATCTTCGTGCCCATAGCAGACTGAAAGGAGTCCCAGAACTTGGAAGTGAAGATACTTCCGCGATCTGACGAGATCATCATAGGTACACCGTGCAACGAGATAATCCTCGAGGTGTACAACTCTGCCAGCTGAGCTGCTGAAATGGACTCCTTGACTGGAAGGAAATGCGCCACTTTACTCAATTTGTCGATGACGACGAAGATAGCATCATTGCCCTTCTTGGACTTCGGAAACCCTGTGACGAAGTCCATCTCAATGTGATCGAACTTCCACTCGGGAATCGGCAAAGGCTGCAAGAGGCCCGCTGGTCTTTGATGTTCTGCTTTCACCCTTCGACATACATCACACTCGTTTACGAATTGTGCAATTTCACGCTTCATACGGGTCCACCAGAAAGTCTGCTTCAAGTCATGGTACATCTTGGAACTTCCAGGATGAATAGAAAGCAGAGAGTTATGAGCTTCTTCCATGATCACCTTCCTGAGATCACCTTTCGGGACGACAAGGCGGTCCTCGAAAAACAAAGTGTCCCTGGCATCCACAGTGAAACATTTATACTTGGGAAGACTCTTTCCCACACCAATCTTGACCTTCTTCACCATAGCGTCAAGTAGCTGAGCTGCTCTGACCTGATCTTCCAAGGTAGGAGCGATCTGAAGATTTGCAAGAAAACCCTGAGGAACAAGCTGAAGATTGAGCTTCCTGAAAGACTCAGAAAGACCCGGCTGGAGAGGTTGCAGAATCAGACTTTTGCAATATGCCTTCCTGCTCAATGCATCTGCCACAACATTTGCCTTGCCTGGCGTGTACTCAACACTCGGATTAAAATCCTGGAGCATTTCCACCCAACGTGTTTGCCGAAGATTCAAGTTAGGCTGAGTGAAGATATACTTGAGGCTCTTGTGATCGGTGAAAACTTCAACCTTACGTTCCAACAAGAGATGTCTCCAAGTCATCAAGGCGTGCACAACAGCTGCTAGCTCGAGATCGTGCACATGATAGTTCTTCTCCGCAGGCTTCAGCTGCCTGGAGGTATAAGCAACCACCTTCCTATCTTGCATCAAGACTGCACCGAAACCCTGGAGAGAAGCATCGCAAAAGACCTGGTACGGCTTGGAATCATCCGGAGGAGCCAATACCGGAGTGGAGGTAAGCTTCTCTTTGAGTGTATCGAAAGCCAGTTGACACTCTAGAGACCAAACATACTTGACACCCTTCTGAAGAAGACTAGAGAGCGGCTTGGCGATTTTGGAGAAGTTCTCAACGAATCTTCTGCAATATCCGGCAAGACCGAGAAAGCTTCGAAGCTGCTTCACATTCTGCAGAGGTTCCCATTCAACAATGGCTTGAACCTTGGACGGGTCAACCTTAATGCCCTTGGCAGAGATAATATGCCCAAGATAAACCACTTCTTTCAGCCAGAACTCGCACTTGGAAAACTTGGCATACAACTTGTATTCTGTCAGTTTATCAAGCACCAACCTGAGATGTTTCTCATGTTCTGCCTCATCCTCAGAGAAGACCAGAATGTCATCGAGATAGAGCAAGACAAACTCATTCTTGAATGGCGAGAAAATATAGTTCATCAATCGACAAAAAGTCAGAGGAGCATTAGCCAGACCAAAAGATATGACCGTATACTCATACGAGCCAAAACTGGTCCTGAATGCCGTCTTCGGAATGTCTTCCTCGCGAATGCGAATCTGATGATAGCCCATTCTGAGATCAAGCTTGGAGAATACTTTAGCACCTTTCAGCTGTTCGAACAACTCATTTATGTTCGAAAGTGGATATTTGTTCTTGATTGTCTTCTTGTTCAATGGACGGTAATCGACACACAGCCGGTCCGAACCATCCTTCTTCTTGACAAACAGAACACCACATCCCCACGGAGACGAGCTTGGTCTGATCAAACCCAAACGCTCCTGCTCATCGAGTTGCTTCTTGAGTTCCTTCAACTCTTCTGGACCCAGCTTGTACGGCCGTTTGCACACTGGCTCTGTGCCTGGCTCAAGCTCAATGACGAACTCCACTTCGCGGTGCGGAGGCATGCCTGGCAGCTCTTCAGGAAACACGTCTTGATATTCGCAGACTACTGGAACTTGCTCAATGGGAGTGATCTCACCCTTTTCATTCAAGGAGAACACGCGGATTGTGTCATCGCGCGCCGCGAATATAATCACATCCTCCGAAGAGTGGGTAAGTTTCACTTCTTTAGCTTCACAATCAATTGATGCCTTATTCATGGCCAACCAGTCCATACCAAGGATCAAATCAATGTCGGACTTGCCCAAGACAGTAGGAGATGCCAGAAAAGCATAATTGCCCATCTTGATAGAAACATCTGGGACGAACAACTGAGAGCTCATCCGCATACCGGGAGACACAACTTTCAATGACTTGGGAAGGAACTCGGTCACAAAATTATTACCAAATGCAAAGGCGTAAGACATGAAGGAATGCGAAGCACCAGAATCAAACAAGACTTTAGCAGGATTATCATTGACAAGGAGGTTACCCATGATCACATCCGATGAATTTTCTGCCTCAGCTGCATTCACCATGTTGACTCGAGCTGACCTGGGGTTGAAATTCAGAAGAGTGTTGCTTGGATGTTTGCCTGGAGGAGGAGGCGGCAGACGGAGCTGAGAAGTGCATTTGTTGGCATAGTGACCCTTCTGCCCACATTTGTGACAAGTGACATATGCTGGCTGCCGGAACTGAATCTGAGGAGGCCCTTGCTTCTGATGCTGGTATCTCTGCTGGAAGCCAGGGTTGGGTGGGTGGGAAGAACCACGTCCACCTGAGTGCTTCGGCTGCTGCGAGTGCCGAGGAGGAGGAGGAGAAACCCAAAACCTCTGTTGCTTCTGAACCACCTGAGTCGAGGAAGAGCTGGAATCTCTGAAACGTTTCTTGGAGTTCTCCACCCTGAGCAAGGCTGCCTCTGCTCTGAGAGCTAAGTTGTCGAACTTGTCAAACTCCTCAGGATCGTGCAAAGCAAGTGCTAACTGCAAATCCTCCTTTAAACCACCCCTGAACTGATAGATCTTGCTCTTCTGATCCGGAACATCATGCAGTGCGTAACGGGCCAGCTCGTGGAACTCGACATTGTACTTGTACACAGAATTGCTGCCCTGCTTCAAACGCTTGAACTTCTCACGCATCTCCTCAACAAAGCTGGAAGGAATGTAGCGGGACCTGAAGTCACGACAAAACTCGTCCCAAGACATCACCCTGCCACCTCTGGAGTCCTTAAGCTGCTGCCACCAAATAGAAGCCTGCCCCTTCAACTGAAACGTTGCAAACTTGACATAGTCCTCTGGACGCACATTGCTACACTCGAAATGCTTGTTCATATCACGGATCCAATCTTCCGCATCAAACGGCTGGTCGCAAGAAGTGAACGTCTTAGGCTGGTTTGACAGGAACTGACTCAGACTGGCGAAGTGATTGCCACCCTGCTGGAAATTGCCCTGCTGATGATTGGCTCTCTCCTGGATCAACTACAACAGCATCTGCGTGTTTGCATTAGTAGCTGCCATCATCGCCTGCCAGGCCTTTGCAGGAGGAGGCGGCGGCGGCGGAGGAGGAGGAGGTGGAGGCGGCATATCCTCACGCGCTGGGGTCTGACGAGTTGGTGGAGTGTCGTGGGTATAAGCGTGACAGTAGATGTGTAGGGTACGAATGAGATGGGCAGAGTCTTAGCTACGGCGAGGTTGTATGAGTTCAGGCCCCTCTATGGTGGAGGTAACAGCCCTACGTCTCAGTGCTCTCGGAGCTGGTTGTCGAGTGTAATACGGAATACAATGATTTGCTAACCCCTTTACCAGTGGGGGAGGGCAGCTTATATAGAGTGCGCTGCCCTCCACAACGGTTCTGATTCAGGGGCGGAGTAGTGGCGATTGAATGCATACGTTACAGGTAACGTACGCTCTAAATGCTAATAAATGCACCCGGAAACGTACGACCGTTTCCCTCCAGGGAGGTTACGATGTACCGAGTGTATCCAGTCGGTTAGCTTGGTATTCTCAGAATGCTAGTATCTGACTGGATGATACAGGACCTGTTGCCGACTGGATGATGGGGATTCCTTAATTCAGTCGGGGTAGACTTAGGGTCTTGTCCTTTGTGTGGGGTAGTCCTTGGGTAGGACCTGTATGGCAGGCCTATGACCCTACCCTAGGACTATGACCCCATCATTAGTCACCGAATGGATTGGGGTTGATACGACGAAGCGGTGCTTGAAGTTCGGATCCGACTGGATTAGATTCGGCTTGGGCGTTGCTTGCCCCTATCCATTTTACCTTTTCTCACCAACGATCCGAGTGGAAGTGCTTGCGAAACCGACTGTCGGGAGCCGAGTGTTTCCGCGGCATCTTTTGACGCGACCGGTCAACTGACAGCGGCGGATTTTCCGGGATCTCAAATTTCGGGTTCCGCGCGCTCAACGGGGACGACGTCAGCGCACTCGAGTAGCGCCTGACGCCTCGATTCTCGCGCCTTCAAGTCCTCCACTGATATCACCGCGGCCGGTCGGGCGGATAAGGTTTCGGGGCCACCCGCTAGTGACCCAGTCGGAACCCTATTTTAATCTGGGCGGCGAGGCTTCTTCGTTACGCTCGCCGACCCTTTCGCTCTTGCCTGCTCCGTCTTCCTCGCCACCTCCAGCGCTCCAACACTCCCTCCTTCCCCTTCCTCTCGAGAGTTCGCCGTCGCCTCCATGACCAAGGGTGAGACCAGCAAGATGGAGGCGAGGAAGAAGAAGGGCAAGGCGGCGGCGCCTGCTCAGCGGCGGCAGCGGCCACTGCCGGCGAGGTGGATCCAAGGAGACTTCCTTCCCTCTACGGTGACGGAGGGAGATCTGCTGGAGCTGGTGGAGCACGGAATGCTCGTGCATAAGTCCTGGAGACTGCCGGCGGACGACGAGGTTGAGCCAGCGCCTCAGGAGGGGGAGCGCGTCCTGCTCCTCAGCCATGTTCACAGAGGTTTTTCTTTGCCTCCGCATCCCTTCTTTAAAGGCATCATGAATCACTTCGGGGCTCAACTCCACCACTTTCCTCCGAATGCCATCGCCCATCTTTCTGCCTTTATTGTTTTGTGCGAGTGTTTCATCGGTTGTCCCCCCCATTGGGGTATGTTCAAACACATCTTCTCCGCCCAATCCCAGACTATCAAACAACTTAGCCATTCGGATGACAAGACTCACCTCCTCCAGCTCTGTGGAGGTTTAGGATTCCAGAAGAAGAGTCGGAGTAGCTATCCTGCTCTCCAGTTGAGTGAGTCGGTTAGGAACTGGCAGTCGACGTGGTTCTACTGCCAGGACATCGCCTGTCCGAATGCGCCGACTGGGCTGCCTCCTTTTAGCCTAGACCGGCCCGCCCCGCCTAAGCAGCTCGCGCTCTCGAAGGTCGAGAAGAACGACATCCAGCCTTTGGTTGAGGCACTCGTGGATGTCGTCAGGAGGGGGGTCACCGGTATAGACCTGCTGGAAGTCTTCCTTGGTCGGCGGATCCAGCCTCTGCAGGCTCGCGACCATGCTATGTGGCATTACACGGGGCCTGAAGATTCCACTCGGACCAACGTGGTGGGCGTGACCGAGGAGAGGGTAACCTCGTGGGTGCTCCAGATCACGGGTCCCTGTGAGAATCCCAAAGGAGCTCGCCGAGTGAAGCCTTACAACGCGGATCATCCCCCACCGAATCAGGTGAGTGGCACTAGTCGAGTGCATTGAACTGTCTTAATTCCAGTCGTTTCCTTATATCTCCGTGTGATGCCTACTGTTTCCGACTGAACTTCATGCAGGCGTGGACCAGCTGGTTCTCCCCCGTTGCGAATGGGAATCCAGAGGAGGAGGAGGAGGAAGCCAGCCAGGAGGGCAGCGTGGAGAGCGCCAAATACGTCTCCGACAGCAAGGAATCGGAGGAGGAGGACAGCGAGAAAGAGGAAGAAGATGAGGAGCAAGACTCGCCGCCTCCACGACCAGAGCATCGGACCAAGCGCCGACACGAGCCCGCCGTCCCCTCAGCTCCCCCTGCGTCGTCGAGTGCTCCGCCTACTGCTCCGGTGGTCCCGAGTGTTCGAGGCACCAAGAGGGCCAGGGACGCCGCCGCTGAGCCCGCGGGCCAGTCTTCCAGGGCACCCAAGCCGAGTGGGCCTAAGCCTCGGAAGGCTCTGCCGCGAATGAGGGTTGCTATCCCTGTCACCTCCACGTAAGTGTATCTAGCTTTCGGCTCTTTCTGTTATCCGAGTGAACTCCTGATTACAGGTCGAATGGGTTTCACTCGACAGGGTCGCTACCTCTGCCACCTCTCCGGCCCGCCAAGGGGACGACCCCATGGACACGTACAACGTCGTTTCGTCCCAGCCAGGTGTGTTGTAGGAGAGTCGGGTGTTTTATCCCATCGCGTCTCCAATTCTATCATAAGGCTTGTTTCTTTCTTTTCTTGAGACGTCATGTCATTCGACTTGTCAGGGGCGATTTGCCTGGACGAGGCCGACCAGGGGAGGGCCGACCCCGCCGTGGAGCCTGTTCTTGAGGCTGCTCCTCCTGCTGCCGCTCCCGGCGCCGATGTCCCGCCGACTGAAGTGCCGCCACCGACTGAACCAGTGCCGGTGGGGGAGGAGCCGACTGGGGCGGACCTTGGGATGCCTCGGGAACCTCCGACGATTCCAGGTTTGTCGAATGCTGAATTCAGCATCCGGCGTCTTCCGGAGGAGCAGGTGGGAGCGGCCAAGGGGGCTATGGTGCAGGCAGAGCTGATGGCTGGAGAAGCCAAGAGGGCTTATGACTCCGTTGCGGTCTTGTACCAGCGGAGCTTGGAGCTGCGCGATGATATCCGAGTAAGTGGTCTAGTAAGTATTTACTTTTCCCCTGTAGCCCACTGAGTGTTATTGAATATCAGTTGTTGTTTGCAATGGGTTCACTCTGAGTGAACCCAGTGGGTGTAGTCCCCGAGACTTCTGTCGAGTGCTTGCACCGACAATTGTCTTTATACACTTTGCCTTGAGTTTGGTTGTGTCTGTAAATAGGATTACCGAGTGTGAGTAATTGTTGCAGTCGGAGTGCACTTACGGTAAGAGTCCCCGAGAGTAAGTTGTACTCAGGTCGGGTAGTATTGGCCTCGGAGGCGTAGGTGATAACATGCATTTCAATAGGGCAGGCCTGCTTGAGGTGCATGCCAGTGGGGTCACTCTTAGTGAACCCACTGGGTGTAGTCCCCGAGACCGCTGTCGACTGCTTGCGTCGGCAGGGGTCTGAAGAACTTAGACTGTTAACTGTTGAACTTTCTGATTGTCCCTTGTTTCTTGTTGGCAGAAAACTTGTGAAATGGGGACGACCTATGAGGCTCTCAAGGCGGAGAGGAATCAGTTCGTTGGTGAACTTGATGCGGCCATGCTTGCAATGGTCGGCATGAAGGAAGCTCTGGCGGAACGGGAGAAATCATTGGAGCAGGCGCGTGAAGTGAACAAGGCGTTGGCTGAGGAAGTGGAAAGGATGGGGAAGCAGAGGACTGCGCTGATGAGTCAGATGGACGTGCTAAACAAACGATGCAGAGCACAAGAGAAATATGTGAGCGACTGGGCTCGGCAGATGATGACGCGACTGGCTGGTAGGTCCTTATTTTTCCGAGTGGTTGTGCTATGCGCGTAGCACTCGGTGCTTATTGTCTGTTTGTCCTATTGTCGCAGATTTTTGCTTTGATGCCGAAGCTGAAGCGGCTGACGTGGAGCGTTCCATTCTTGAGAACGTTCCACTCGGCAACGACGCCAATCGGGATCTGCTCCGTGCGCACATCCGCGTGGGCAAAGTTGGTCCTTTCATCGGTCGACTGAGAGAAGTCGTCGGCCGAATCGACAAGGAGCTTTGGCCAGAAGAGGAGTCGCGGCAGGAGATGAAGAACCTGATGAGTCGACTGGCGGAGATTCCCAACAGAGTGTAGTCGTGGAAGAAATCCGCAGCTTGTTGCGGTGCAGATGTTGCTCTGTCCCTGGTCCGAGTCCATTGCAAGGAGGTGCGTGAGGAAAAACTGAAGACGCTGAAGGTAGCCAACACGAAGAAGCTTCGATTCGAAGACTTCATGGAGACATTCCTTGAGAGTGCTACCCGCATCGCCGACGGAATCGACTTGGACACTTTCGTGGAGCCCTCCAGTCCTGGTGCCGGCCCAGCTGACGCGTAAGAAACTTTATCCTCGGTATGCCGAGTGTTTATCTGTAAGGTACTCTGGCCACTTCTGTTGGCCGTCACACTTTTAAATTGGTGCCGGTAAACTTGATCCGCATCGAGTTAGCTATCTTTGCGAGAATTTTGGAATCCGATTTTTGCTCTTCTGTTGCAATGTTGACTCGGTTTTTGGTTGGCGTTTCTTGGTGAAGCCAAAGGCAAACAGCTGATGCTGGATCGCTGTTAAGCTCCCTCCGAGTGTGACGTGAAGTGCACACTCGGAGAAGGTTATTACTTAGGCGATGTTGGATCGCAGCTAAGCCCCCGAGTGGGACGTGTAGTGTACACTCGGAGAAGGTTAATACTTAGGCGATGCTGGATCGCAGCTAAGCCCCCGAGTGTGACGTTAAGTGAACATTCGGAGAGAATTAATACTTAGGCGATGCTGGATCGCAGCTAAGCCCTCGAGTGTGACGGTAAGAACACACTCAGAGGGAGTTAATACTTAGGCGATGCTGGATCGCAGCTAAGCCCCCGAGTGTGACGTTAAGTGCACACTCGGAGAGAGTTAATACTTAGGCGATGCCGGATAGCATCTAAGCCCCCGAGTGTGACGTTAAGTGCACACTCGGAGAGAGTTAATACTTAGGCGATGCTGGATCGCAGCTAAGCCCCCGAGTGTGACGTTAAGTGCACACTCGGAGAAAGTTAATACTTAGGCGATGCTGGATCGCGGCTAAGCCCCCGAGTGTGACGTTAAGTACACATTCGGAGAAAGTTAACACTTAGGCGATGCTGGATCGCGGCTAAGCCCCCGAGTGTGACGTTAAGTACACATTCGGAGAAAGTTAACACTTAGGCGATGCTGGATCGCGGCTAAGCCCCCGAGTGTGACGTTAAGTACACACTCGGAGAAAGTTAACACTTAGGCGATGCTGGATCGCGGCTAAGCCCCCGAGTGTGACGTTAAGTACACACTCGGAGAAAGTTAATACTTAGGCGATGCTGGATCGCAGCTAAGCCCCCGAGTGTGACGTTAAGTGCACACTCGGAGAGAGTTAACACTTCGGCGATGCTGGATCGCAGCTAAGCCCCCGAGTGTGACGTTAAGTGCACACTCGGAGAGAGTTAACACTTCGGCGATGCTGGATCGCAGCTAAGCCCCCGAGTGTGACGTTAAGTGCACACTCGGAGAAAGTTAATACTTAGGCGATGTTGGATCGCAGCTAAGCCCCCGAGTGTGACGTTAAGTGCACACTCGGAGAAAGTTAATACTTAGGCGATGCTGGATCACAGCTAAGCCCCCGAGTGTGACGTTAAGTGCACACTCGGAGAGAATTAACACTTAGGCGATGCTGGATCGCGGCTAAGCCCCAGAGTGTGACGTTAAGTACACACTCGGAGAAAGTTAATACTTAGGCGATTCCGGATCGCAGCTAAGTTTTTTTTTGAGACCGGAGTCTGCGACCGCGGAAGAACTTTGAACCTGCAAAAAACTCAATCTGCTTTATATTATTTTGCCAATACTTGTTCTTTACATTGCCTCAGTCGACGGTCACGTGTAGAAGCGCTTCAGGAGGTCTCCGTTCCATGCGCGCGGCTCGTCTGTCTCCCTCTGAATGTTGTAGAGTCTGTATGCTCCGTTGTTCAGCACCTTGGAGATGATGAAGGGTCCTTCCGAGGCCGGAGCCAACTTGTGGGGTCTTTGTTGATCCACTCGGAGCACCAGGTCGCCTGCTTGGAACGTCCGACTTCTGACGTGGCGTGCATGAAAACGCCGCAGATTTTGTTGATAAATGGTCGAGCGAGTTAACGCCATCTCGCGCTCCTCTTCCAGAAGATCCACTCCGTCTTGCCTTGCTTGTTCTGCTTCGGCTTCGGAGAAGAGTTCGACGCGTGGCGCATTGTGTAGCAAGTCACTCGGAAGGACCGCTTCTGCTCCATAAACGAGGAAGAACGGTGATCGCCCTGTAGATCTGTTCGGGGTTGTTCGAAGTCCCCAAAGCACTGAAGGTAGCTCGGTAACCCAAGCGCCAGCGGCATGTCCTATCTCTCGCAGGAGTCGGGGCTTCAATCCTTGCAAAATAAGCCCGTTTGCCCGCTCTGCTTGTCCATTGGACTGAGGATGTGCTACGGAAGCAAAATCCACTCGGATGCCCTGGCTTGTACAGAACCCTTTGAATCTGTCCGAGTCAAAGTTTGTCCCGTTGTCCGTAATTATGCTGTGAGGTACACCGAATCTGAAGATGATGTCCCTGAGAAACTTGACGGCTGTCGAAGCGTCGAGCTTCTTGATGGGCTTCGCTTCGATCCACTTCGTGAACTTGTCGACTGCCACCAACAGATGTGTGTATCCACCTTGGCCTGTCTTGAACGGGCCGACTGTATCTAATCCCCATACTGCAAACGGCCACACCAAAGGGATCGTCTTCAACGCGGACGTTGGCTTGTGGGACTTGTTGGAGTAGAACTGGTAGCCCTCACATCGATCAACCATATCCTTAGCCATCTCGTTAGCCTGCAGCCAAAAGAAGCCAGCCCTAAATGCCTTGGCTACGATTGCTCTCGAAGAGGCGTGATGACCGCAGGTCCCCGAGTGAATATCCTCCAGAATCAGCTGCCCTTCCTCTGGGGAGATGCATCGTTGAAGAACGCCTGAGATACTCTCCTTGTACAACTGGCCTTCAATGACAGTGAATGACTTCGATCTGCGGATTATCTGCCTGGCTTGGACTTCGTCTTCTGGAAGTTCTTTCCTCAAGATATATGCCATGATCGGCACAGTCCAATCGGGAATGACAGCCAGAATCTCCATGACCAGATCAACCACAGCAGGTACATCGACTTCAGTCGGATCTGTTGTGCTCTTGGGTTGTATCGGTTCCTCTGTGAAAGGATCTTCTTTGACTGAGGGGAGGTGGAGGTGCTCGAGGCAGACGTCACTCGGGACTGGTCTCCGAGTGGATCCGAGTTTTGCTAACTCGTCAGCTGCTTGGTTCTTCAGTCTTGGAACATGGTGGAGCTCTAGACCTTCAAACTTCTTCTCCATCTTCCTCACTGCATTGCAGTATGTGGTCATGGTGGGGTTCCTGACGTCCCACTCTTTCATCACTTGATTGACCACCAAATCTGAATCGCCGTAGACCATCAAGCGACGGACGCCGAGTGAGATGGCCATGCGCAATCCATAGAGGAGAGCTTCATATTCTGCCTCGTTATTGGAGGAATCAAAGTGTATCTGCAACACGTACTTGAGCTTGTCGCCCGTTGGTGATATGATCACAACACCAGCGCCGGAGCCATTCAACATCTTAGACCCATCAAAGAACATTGTCCAATGAGCCGAGTAGATGTGGGTCGGTTGCTGTTGTTCTACCCATTCTGCTATAAAGTCAGCCAGGGCTTGAGACTTAATAGCTTTCTTGGCCTCGAACTTGATGTCACAGTACAGCATCTCCATTGCCCACTTCGCCACTCGGCCTGATGCGTCTCGATTGTGGAGAATTTTCGACAACGGAGCATCAGAAATGACAGATACCGAGTGGTCTTGGAAATAATGAGCCACCTTCTTCGCAGTCATATAGATCCCATAGATAAGTTTTTGATAATGGGGATACCTCTGCTTGGAAGGGGTCAGGACTTCGGAGACGTAGTACACTGGCCGCTGAACTTTGTATGCTTTGCCTTCTTCTTCTCGCTCGACTGTAAGAACAGTACTGACAACTTGATTTGTAGCCGCGATATATGGAAGAAGGGGCTCTTTACTGAGCGGAGCAGTAAGAACCGGCTGGGTGGAAAGTAGGACTTTGAGGTCGTCGAATGCGATTTGGGCTTCGTCTATCCACTCGAAGGTATCTGATTTCTTCATGAGTCGGTACAGAGGAAGTGCTTTTTCGCCGAGTCGACTGATGAACCTGCTTAAAGCCGCTAGGCAACCTGTGAGCCGTTGAACATCGTGTATTCTGACCGGCCTCTCCATTCGGACGATGGTCCCAATCTTTTCGGGGTTGACGTCGATCCCTCGTTCGGAAATGAAGAAACCGAGTAACTTTCCGCTGGGAACACCAAATGAACATTTGGCTGGGTTGAGCTTGATATCGTACCTACGAAGGTTGGCGAATGTTTCTGCCAAGTCAGTCAGCAGGTCGGAACCTTTGCGTGACTTGACTACGATATCATCCATATATGCCTGCACATTGCGACCGATCTGGTCGAGGAGATATTTTTGGATCATGCGCATAAAGGTAGCTCCTGCATTCTTCAGACCGAAAGGCATAGTGATGTAGCAGAAGCACCCGAATGGGGTGATGAAGGCTGTCTTTAACTCAACCGGACCATACAGACGGATCTGATGATAGCCCGAGTAGGCATCGAGAAACGACAAACGCTCGCAACCCGCAGTCGAATCGACAATTTGATCTATGTGGGGGAGCGGAAAATGGTCTTTCGGGCAGACCTTATTGAGATGCTTGAAGTCGATGCACATTCGGAGCGACTTGTCCTTCTTGGGCACCATGACGACATTGGCGAGCTACTCGGAGTGGTGAACCTCGCGAATGAAGTTGGCTGCCAACAGCTTGGCCACCTCTTCCCCGATTGCCTTCCTCTTGTGCGCGGCGGACCGGCGCAGACGGTCTCGGACAGGCCGAGCCGTGGAATCCACGTGCAGTCGGTGCTCAGCCAACTCCCTGGGTACACCTGGCATGTCGGAGGGTTTCCATGCGAAGATGTCCCAGTTCTCACGGAGGAATTGGGTGAGCTCGGCTTCCTATTTAGGATCGAGGGTGGTGGAGATGTTCGTCGGGGCAACAGCGGCGTCCGTCGGGTGGATGCTGACCTTCTTCGTCTCTCCCGCCGACTGAAATGCAGACTCTGAAGCCGGCTTCTTCGAGCGCATCAGGTCGGCGGGGTCGACTGTTTTCTTGTACTCGTCCAGCTCGAGGACGACCATCTGCTGGTCGGCGATCCTTGATCCCTGCTGCAGACACTCTTCAGCCCGCTGCCGATTGCCTGTGATAGTGATCACGCCTTTCGGGCCCGGCATCTTCAACTTCAGATACACGTAACATGGACGGGCCATGAAATGCGCATACACTGGGCGACCCAGAATTGCGTGATAAGCACTCTGGAAGTCAACCACTTCGAACATCAGCCTTTCCTTGCGGAAGTTCTTGTCGGAGCCGAAAACGACGTCCAACGCGATCTGGCCGAGTGATTTGGCCTTCCGTCCAGGAACGACTCCGTGGAACTGCATGCTGCTCTTGCTGAGTGTGGACATCGGGATGCCCATCCCCTTGAGGGTGTCGGCGTACATGATGTTCAAGCCGCTGCCGCCATCCATGAGGACTTTGCGCAGTCGGACTCCTTCTACCACCGGGTCGACGACCAGGGCCTGCCTTCCCGGGGTGGGTACATGTGCCGGATGATCCGACTGGTCAAAGGTGATCGCAGTCTGGGACCATTTGAGGAACTTGGGGTTGGAAGGGGTGGCCATGTTCACCTCTCGGTTCACCAGCTTCAGTCGGCTCTTGCTCTCGACGTCAGCAAAGATCATCAGGGTGGCGTGGACCTGGGGGAACGGATCCTCCTTATCCTCCTCATCCTGTTCATGGTCCTTCTCACTCGGCTGCCCTTCGCTGAATCCCTGGATCAGGAGGCGACATTGTCGAGTGGTATGCTTCGCATATATGGGGTTGCCTTCTTCGTCCATCTTCGTGTGAACCGGACAAGGCTGGTCCAGGATGGGATTGTTGAACGGCTTCTTCTTGGGGGTAAATTGCGCCTTCCCTTTGCCCTTGAACTTGGCATTGGTCACGGCTGCAGCTTCTGCTTGTTGGAAATATGCCCTAGAGGCAATAATAAAATGGTTATTATCATATTTCCTTGTTCATGATAATCGTCTATCGTTCATGCTATAATTGTATTAACAGGAAACAGTAATACATGTGTGAATGAATAGATCACAATGTGTCCCTAGCAAGCCTCTAGTTGGCTAGCTCGTTAGTCAATAGATGATCATGGTTTCCTGATCATGGACATTGGATGTCATTGATAACGGGATCACATCATTGGGAGAATGATGTGGTGGACAAGACCCAATCCTAAGCCTAGCACTAGATCGTATTGTTCGTATGCTAATGCTTTTCTAATGTCAAGTATCTTTTCCTTCGACCGTGAGATTGTGCAACTCCCGGATACCGTAGGAGTGCTTTGGGTGTATCAAACGTCACAACGTAACTGGGTGACTATAAAGGTGCACTACGGGTACCTCCGAAAGTGTCTGTTGGGTTGGCACGAATCGAGATCGGGATTTGTCACTCCGTGTGACGGAGAGGTATCTCTGGGCCCACTCGGTAGAACATCATCATGATCTCAATGTGACTAAGGAGTTAGTCACACGATGACGTGCTACAGAACGAGTAAAGAGACTTACCGGTAACGAGATTGAACAAGGTATAGGTATACCGACGATCGAATCTCGGGCAAGTTCTATACCGACAGACAAAGGGAATCATATACGGGATTGATTGAATCCTTGACATCGTGGTTCATCCGATGAGATCATCATGGAGCTAGTGGGAGCCACCATGGGTATCCAGACCCCGCTGATGGTTATTGGCCAGAGAGGTGTCTCGGTCATGTCTGCCTGTCTCCCGAACCCGTAGGGTCTACACACTTAAGGTTCGATGACGCTAGGGTTATAGGGAATTGTTATACGAGATTACCGAAAGTTGTTCGGAGTCCCGGATGAGATCCCGGACGTCACGAGGAGCTCCGGAATGGTCCGGAGGTAAAGATTGATATATAGGACGGATGGTTTCGGACACCGGAAGTGTTTCGGGCATCACCGGTAACGTACCGGGACCACCGGGACCACCGAAGGGGGGTGACGACCCTGGGAGGCTAGATGGGCTAAGTGGGGAAGGGAACCAGCCCCTAAGTGGGCTGGTGCGCCCCCCACCCAGCCCATGTGCACCAGAAAAAAGGGGGAAGGGGGGAACCCTAACTAAGGTGGGCCTTAGGCCCACCAGAGAGGTGCGCCACCCCTCCCCCTTGCCCTGGCCGCCACCCCTCTCCCATCTAAGGGCTGCCGCACCCCTTAGGGGTGGGAACCCTAAGGGCTGCGCCCCTCCCTCTTCCCCTATATATAGATGAGGTTCGGGGCTGTTTGAGACACGGTTGAATCTCTCTCTCTCGGCGCAGCCCTGCTCCTCTCCCTCCTCTCTGCCGGCGCTTGGCGAAGCCCTGCCGGGAGACCTCGTCTCTCCACCGACACCACGCCGTCGTGTTGCTGGACTTCTTCCCCAACCTCTCCCTCCTCCTTGCTGGATCAAGGTGCGGGAGACGTTACCGGGCTGCACGTGTGTTGAACGCGGAGGTGCCGTCGTTCGGCACTAGATCGGAATCGCTGCGAGTACGAATCCATCAACCGCGTTCTAGCAACGCTTCCGCTTAGCGATCTTCAAAGGTACGAAGATGCTCTTACCCCTCTCTCGTTGCTGGTCTCTCCATAGGAAGATTTGAATAAGCGTAGGAAATTTTTTGAATTTATGCTACGTTCCCAACAGTGGCATTCGAGCCAGGTTTTCTATGCGTAGATTCTATGCACGAGTAGAACACAAAAGTTGTGGGCGATGGTTTGTCAATTTGCTTGCCATTACTAGTCTTATTCTTTTCCGGCGGTATTGTGGGATGAAGCGGCCCGGACCGACCTTACACGTACGCTTACGTGAGACTGGTTCCACCGACAGACATGCACATCGTGCATAAAGGTGGCTAGCGGGTGTCTGTCTCTCCTACTCTAGTCGGATTGGATTTGATGAAAAGGGTCCTTATGAAGGGTAAATAGCTTTGGCATATCATCATTGTGGCTGTCACGTAGGTAAGAAGGCGTTCTTGCTAGAAACCCAAATCAGCCACGTAAAACTTGCAACAACAATTAGAGGACGTCTAACTTGTTTTTGCAGGGTTTGACATGTGATGTGATATGGCCAAAGTTGTGATGTTGCATGTATGATGTATGAGATGATCATGTTATTGTAATAGGTTTCACGACTTGCATGTCGATGAGTATGACAACCGGCAGGAGCCATAGGAGTTGTCTTAATTTATTGTATGAGATGCAACGCCATGTGCTTACTATTTTACTTCATTGCTAACGGTTAGCCATAGCAGTAGTGATAGTAGTAGTTGGCGTGACGACTTCACGGAGACACGATGATGGAGATCATGGTGTCACGCCGGTGACGATGATGATCATGCGATGCCTGAAGATGGAGATCGAAAGAGCAAAGATGATAATGGCCATATCATGTCACTATATGATTGCATTGTGATGTTTATCATGTTTTACATCTTATTGCTTAAAACGATGGTAGCATAATAAGATGATCCCTCTTAAAATTTCGAGAACGTATTCCCCTAAGTGTGCACCGTTGCGAAGGTTCGTTGTCTCGAAGCACCACGTGATGATCGGGTGTGATAGATTCTAACGTTCGCATACAACGGGTGTAAGCCAGATTTACACACGCGAAACACCTAGGTTGACTCGACGAGCTTAGCATGTACAGACATGACCTCGAATACAAGAGACCGAAAGGTCGAACATGAGTCGTATGGTTGAATACGATCAACATGAAGTTGCTCACCATGGTGACTAGTCCGTCTCACGTGATGATCGGACACGGGTTAGTCAACATGGATCATGTATCACTTAGATGACTAGAGGGATGTCGATTTAAGTGGGAGTTCATACCTAATTTGATTAAATGAACTTAATTGTCTTGAACTTAGTCTAAAAGTTGTCTTTACAAATATTGTAGATGTCCAACGTCAACCTCAACTTCAACGCATTCCTAGAGAAAAACAAGCTGAAAGATGATGGTAGCAACTATGCGGACTGGGTTCGCAACCTGAAGCTCATCCTTGAAGCAGCTAAAAAGGCTTATGTCCTTAATGCGCCACTAGGTGACCCTCCCGCTCCCGCAGCAGCCCAGGACATTCTAAACGTCTGGCAAGCGCGGAGTGATGACTACTCTCTCGTCAGGTGTGGCATGTTATACAGTTTAGAAACGGGGCTCCAAAGACGTTTTGAGCAACACGGGGCATATGAGATGTTCCAAGAGCTGAAGCTAGTTTTTCAAGCTCATGCCCGTGTCGAGAGATATGAAGTCTCCGACAAGTTCTTCAACTGTAAGATGGAGGAGAACAGTTCTGTCAGTGAGCACATACTCAAAATGTCTGGGTTATACGGTCGTCTGACTTCACTTGGAGTCGAACTTCCGGATGATGCCATCATTGACAGAATCCTCCAGTCTCTCCCACCAAGCTACAAAGGCTTTGTGCTTAACTACAACATGCAAGGGATGGAGAAAACCATTCCCGAGTTGTACTCGATGCTTAAGTCTGCAGAAGTAGAAATCAAGAAGGAGCATCAAGTGTTGATGGTCAACAAGACCACTAGTTTCAAGAAACGCAGGGGTAAGAAGAACTTCAAGAAAGACGGCAAAGTTGTTGCCGCGCCCGGTAAGCCAGATGCCGGGAAGAAGAAAAAGAACGAACCCAAGCCTGAGACTGAGTGCTTCTACTGCAAGGGAAAAGGTCACTGGAAGCGGAACTGCCCCAAATACTTAGCGGACAAGAAGGCCGGCAACGTTAAAGGTATATGTGATATACATGTTATTGATGTGTACCTTACCAGCGCTCGTAGTAGCTCCTGGGTATTTGATACCGGTGCTGTTGCTCACATTTGCAACTCAAAGCAGGAACTGCGGAATAAGCGGAGACTGGCCAAGGACGAGGTGACGATGCGCGTCGGGAATGGTTCAAAGGTCGATGTGATCGCCGTCGGCACGCTACCTCTACATCTACCGTCGGGATTAGTTTTAAACCTTAATAATTGTTATTTAGTACCAGCTTTAAGCATGAACATTGTATCAGGGTCTTGCTTAATGCGAGACGGCTACTCATTTAAGTCAGAGAATAATGGTTGTTCTATTTATATGAGTGATATGTTTTATGGTCATGCTCCGCTGGTGAATGGTTTATTCTTGATGAATCTCGATCGTGACGTTGCACATATTCATAGTGTGAGTACCAAAAGATGCAAAGTTGATAATGATAGTCCCACATACTTGTGGCACTGCCGCCTTGGTCATATCGGCGTTAAACGCATGAAGAAGCTCCATACTGATGGACTATTAGAGTCTCTTGACTTTGAATCATTTGACACATGCGAACCATGCCTCATGGGCAAGATGACTAAGACTCCATTCTCAGGAATAATGGAGAGAGCAACCGACTTATTGGAAATAATACATACTGATGTATGTGGTCCAATGAACGTTGAAGCTCGCGGTGGTTATCGTTATGTTCTCACTCTCACCGATGATTTGAGTAGGTATGGGTATATCTACTTGATGAAGCACAAATCTGAGACGTTTGAAAAGTTCAAGGAATTTCAGAGTGAGGTTGAGAATCAACGTGACAGAAAAATTAAATGTCTACGATCCGATCGTGGAGGAGAATATTTGAGTCACGAGTTTGGCACACACCTAAGGAAGTGTGGAATCGTTTCACAACTGACGCCGCCTGGCACACCACAGCGCAACGGAGTGTCTGAACGTCGTAATCGCACTTTATTAGATATGGTACGATCTATGATGTCTCTCACCGACTTACCGCTATCATTTTGGGGATACGCATTAGAAACTGCAGCATTCACTTTAAATAGGGCACCGTCTAAATCCGTTGAGACGACACCGTATGAACTATGGTTTGGCAAGAAACCTAAGTTGTCGTTTCTTAAAGTTTGGGGCTGCGATGCTTATGTGAAGAAACTTCAACCGGAAAAGCTCGAACCCAAAGCGGAAAAATGCGTATTCATAGGATACCCTAAGGAAACTATTGGGTATACCTTCTATCTTAGATCCGAAGGTAAAACCTTTGTTGCCAAGAACGGATACTTTCTAGAGAAAGAGTTTCTCTCGAAAGAAGTAAGTGGGAGGAAGGTAGAACTTGATGAGGTAATTACACCCCCTCTCGAACAGGAAAGTAGCGCAACGCAAGAAGTTGTTCCTGTGGTGCCTACACCGACTGAAGAGGAAGTTAATGATGATGATCATGAAGCTTCGGATCAAGTTACTACTGAACCGCGAAGGTCCACAAGGGTACGCTCCGCACCAGAGTGGTACGGCAACCCTGTGATGGAAATCATGTTGTTAGACAACGGTGAACCTTCGAACTATGAAGAAGCAATGGCGGGCCCAGATTCCAACAAATGGCTTGAAGCCATGAAATCCGAGATAGGATCCATGTATGAGAACAAAGTATGGACTTTGGTGGACTTGCCCGATGACCGGCGAGCCATAGAAAATAAATGGATCTTCAAGAAGAAGACTGATGCAAACGGTAATGTAACCGTTTACAAAGCTCGACTTGTCGCAAAGGGTTTTCGACAAATTCAAGGAATTGACTACGAAGAGACTTTCTCTCCCGTAGCGAAGCTGAAATCAGTCCGAATCATGTTAGCAATTGCCGCCTTTTATGATTATGAAATTTGGCAAATGGACGTCAAAACAGCGTTCCTTAACGGGAATCTTAAGGAAGAGTTGTATATGATGCAACCAGAAGGTTTTGTCGATCCTAAAGGTGCTAACAAAGTATGAAAGCTCCAGCGCTCCATCTATGGGCTGGTGCAAGCATCTCGGAGTTGGAACATTCGCTTTAATGAGGTGATTAAAGCGTTTGGGTTCATACAGGTTTACGGAGAAGCTTGTTTGTACAAGAAAGTGAGTGGGAGCTCTGTAGCTTTCCTCGTACTATATGTGGATGACATATTATTGATGGGGAATGATATAGAGATGTTGGAGAGCATAAAGGCCTATTTGAACAAGAGTTTTTCAATGAAGGACCTTGGAGAAGCTGCATACATATTAGACATCAAGATCTATAGAGATAGATCGAGACGCCTCATAGGTCTTTCGCAAAGTACATACCTTGACAAGATACTGAAGAAGTTCAATATGGAAAACTCAGAGAAAGGGTTCTTGCCAGTTTTGCAAGGTATGAGATTGAGTAAGACTCAGTCGCCAACCACGGCAGCAGATAGAGAGAAGATGAGTTCTGTCCCCTACGCTTCAGCCGTGGGCTCTCTAATGTATGCCATGCTGTGTACCAGACCTGATATAAACCTTGCGATAAGCTTGGTAGGGAGGTACCAAAGTAATCCCGGTGCGGAACACTGGACAACGGTCAAGAATATCCTTAAGTACCTGAAAAGGACTAAGGAAATGTTTCTCGTTTATGGAGGTGACGAAGAGCTCGTCGTAAAGGGTTACGTCGACGCTAGCTTCGACACAGATCCGGATGACTCTAAGTCACAAACCGGATACATATATGTGTTGAATGGTGGGGCAGTGAGCTGGTGCAGCAGCAAGCAAGAAGTCGTGGCAGCATCTACATGTGAAGCGGAGTACATAGCTGCTTCAGAAGCGGCTCATGAAGGAATTTGGATGAAGGAGCTCATCACCGACCTTGGAGTGGTTCCAAGCGCGTCGGGTCCTATGACACTCTTCTGTGATAACACTGGAGCCATTGCCATAGCCAAGGAGCCCAGGTTTCACCGGAAGACGAAGCACATCAAGCGCCGCTACAACTCCATCCAGGACCATGTCCAGAGTGGAGTGATAGATATTTGTAAAGTACACATGGATCTGAATATTGCAGACCCGTTGACTAAACCTCTTCCACGAGCAAAACATGATCAGCACCATAATGCTATGGGTGTTCGATACATCACAATGTAACTAGATTATTGACTCTAGTGCAAGTGGGAGACTGTTGGAAATATGCCCTAGAGGCAATAATAAAATGGTTATTGTCATATTTCCTTGTTCATGATAATCGTCTATCGTTCATGCTATAATTGTATTAACAGGAAACAGTAATACATGTGTGAATGAATAGATCACAATGTGTCCCTAGCAAGCCTCTAGTTGGCTAGCTCGTTAGTCAATAGATGATCATGGTTTCCTGATCATGGACATTGGATGTCATTGATAACGGGATCACATCATTGGGAGAATGATGTGGTGGACAAGACCCAATCCTAAGCCTAGCACTAGATCGTATTGTTCGTATGCTAATGCTTTTCTAATGTCAAGTATCTTTTCCTTCGACCGTGAGATTGTGCAACTCCCGGATACCGTAGGAGTGCTTTGGGTGTATCAAACGTCACAACGTAACTGGGTGACTATAAAGGTGCACTACGGGTACCTCCGAAAGTGTCTGTTGGGTTGGCACGAATCGAGATCGGGATTTGTCACTCCGTGTGACGGAGAGGTATCTCTGGGCCCACTCGGTAGAACATCATCATGAGCTCAATGTGACTAAGGAGTTAGTCACACGATGACGTGCTACGGAACGAGTAAAGAGACTTACCGGTAACGAGATTGAACAAGGTATAGGTATACCGACGATCGAATCTCGGGCAAGTTCTATACCGACAGACAAAGGGAATCGTATACGGGATTGATTGAATCCTTGACATCGTGGTTCATCCGATGAGATCATCGTGGAGCTAGTGGGAGCCACCATGGGTATCCAGACCCCGCTGATGGTTATTGGCCAGAGAGGTGTCTCGGTCATGTCTGCCTGTCTCCCGAACCCGTAGGGTCTACACACTTAAGGTTCGATGACGCTAGGGTTATAGGGAATTGTTATACGAGATTACCGAAAGTTGTTCGGAGTCCCGGATGAGATCCCGGACGTCACGAGGAGCTCCGGAATGGTCCGGAGGTAAAGATTGATATATAGGACGGATGGTTTCGGACACCGGAAGTGTTTCGGGCATCACCGGTAACGTACCGGGACCACCGGGACCACCGGAGGTGGTCCCGGGGGACCACCGAAGGGGGGTGACGACCCTGGGAGGCTAGATGGGCTAAGTGGGGAAGGGAACCAGCCCCTAAGTGGGCTGGTGCGCCCCCACCCAGCCCATGTGTACCAGAAAAAAGGGGGAAGGGGGGAACCCTAACTAAGGTGGGCCTTAGGCCCACAAGAGGGGTGCGCCACCCCTCCCCCTTGCCCTGGCCGCCACCCCTCTCCCATCTAAGGGCTGCCGCACCCCTTAGGGGTGGGAACCCTAAGGGCTGCACCCCCTCCCTCTTCCCCTATATATAGATGAGGTTCGGGGCTGTTTGAGACACGGTTGAATCTCTCGCTCTCGGCGCAGCCCTGCTCCTCTCCCTCCTCCTCTCTGCCGGCGCTTGGCGAAGCCCTGCCGGGAGACCTCGTCTCTCCACCGACACCACGCCGTCGTGTTGCTGGACTTCTTCCCCAACCTCTCCCTCCTCCTTGCTGGATCAAGGTGCGGGAGACGTCACCGGGCTGCACGTGTGTTGAACGCGGAGGTGCCGTCGTTCGGCACTAGATCGGAATCGCTGCGAGTACGACTCCATCAGCCGCGTTCTAGCAACGCTTCCGCTTAGCGATCTTCAAAGGTACGAAGATGCTCTTACCCCTCTCTCGTTGCTGGTCTCTCCATAGGAAGATCTGAATAAGCGTAGGAATTTTTTTGAATTTATGCTACGTTCCCAACACTGCTTGCGGTGTGGGCGGAGCTTTCTGTTTCTGCTTCCGAGTGTTACCTCCGTCAGCATCGCCGACTGTCTTGTGCTTGCCGCTCCGAATGCGGTCCTCCTCTTCGCCATTTGCATAGCGCGCCGCTATCTCCATCATCTTGCTCATGGAGATGTCGCCTGTTCGACCGAACTTTAAGTACAGCTCTCTGTACCGCACGCCTGCCTTGAAGGCGCAGACTGCTTGATGCTCGGTGACGTTCTCCACCGTGTGGTAGAGAGTTGTCCAACGCTGGATGAAGTCGCGCAGGGGCTCATTCCGCTTCTGGACACAGTGCTGGAGCTCCACAAGGCCTGCAGGGCGTTTGCACGTCCCCTCGAAGGTCCTGACGAATACTCGGGCCAGATCTGCCCAACTGTAAATGCTCGAGGGGGCCAACTGGTTTAACCACGCTCGTGCCGAGCCGTCGAGCATCAGAGGGAGGTGCTTCATAGCGACATGGTCGTCCCCGCCTCCGATCTGGACTGCCACTCGGTAGTCATCCAGCCATGTTTCCGGCTTGGACTCTCCTGTAAACTTACTGATTCCCGCCGCCAATCGGAAGTTGGGCGGGATGTCAGCCGAGCGGATGGCTCGACTAAAACACTCGGGACCGGACACGATGGCCCTGCTTCCACTCGGACGGTCCATATCGTAACCATCACGGTGGGCTCGACCCGTGTCGACTCTTCGCTGGGCGATACGTCCTCTTGCGTCGGGTCTTGGGTCGTGAGTTTCGCCGACTGAACGCCGATCATCATGATGCCCGGACCCATAGGGCCCACCCCGCGGAGGGGTGCGTGAGCAGCGGCGATCTTCATGAATCAAGGAACGGCTGCCTCCCCTGTGGCGCTGATGGGATCCAGGGCTGTGGACCGACCGATGCGTGTTGGCGTGGACGGAACTATTGTAGATCCGGTTGTGCGACTCGGAGACCGCCGAATTCTGCTGCTGCGCCGTGTGCAACAGGGCTCGGATCTGCTCGATCCCTCTACCAGCCTCTGAATCAGTCGGCTGGAGGGAATCGGCTATCTTGGCAGCAGCAGCCAAGTTGAGGAGGGGCGTGCGGAACAACTCTATGTTGCTCCGCCGAGTGTGTCGACTGGCAGAACGGCGAGGTGGACGGCGCGCACCGGATGCTTCGCCGACCTCGCGCTCGCTTCGTCCAGCTTGACGGGGATCTTCATGGGATTTGGCCATGTGAACTTCTGCCGCAGGCCCGCGGCCTGCGTACTCGGAAGGAAACTCAGTCGGAACTCAGCCCGAGTGCTGGGAACGCGGGGCAACCACAACAGACTCCAGAACTGCCACTTGAGAAGACGCGATTTGACGCGCTCGGGCATGCTGCACCCAACGTTGGAGACGCGGACGGCGGGACCGTTTGTTGCGGCGCATGATGGAGGTGTAGGTCAACAACGGAGCCGATTGTTGGAGAAGAAGAACGCCGCGGGCGCCGGCACGGAAGTGCGTGGCCCCGCGACGGGGAAGCGCCTCAACGTCGAGAGGTGCCTCCCGAAGCCACGCCGAATCATCGACGGTGAAGGAGAGAGCGCCGAAGAAGATCTGGTGACCCATGCTCGAAACTCCACCGGACGACATGACGAAAGGAAGTAGTCGCAAACTCGCGGAAGTCGCTTAGACGCCTGCCCCACGGTGGGCGCCAACTCTCGTGGGTATAAGCCTGACAGTAGATGTGTAGGGTACGAATGAGATGGGCAGAGTCTTAGCTACGTCGAGGTTGTATGAGTTCAGGCCCCTCTACGGTGGAGGTAACAGCCCTACGTCTCAGTGCTCTCGGAGCTGGTTGTCGAGTGTAATACGGAATACAATGATTTGCTAACCCCTTTACCAGTGGGGGAGGGCGGTTTATATAGAGTGCGCTGCCCTCCACAACGGTTCTGATTCAGGGGCGGAGTAGTGACGATTGAATGCATACGTTACAGGTAACGTACGCTCTAAATGCTAATAAATGCACCCGGAAACGTACGACCGTTTCCCTCCAGGGAGGTTACGATGTACCGAGTGTATCCAGTCGGTTAGCTTGGTATTCTCCGAATGCTAGTATCCGACTGGATGATACAGGACCTGTTGCCGACTGGATGATGGGGATTCCTTAATTCAGTCGGGGTAGACTTAGGGTCTTGTCCTTTGTGTGGGGTAGTCCTTGGGTAGGACCTGCATGGCAGGCCTATGACCCTACCCTAGGACTATGACCCCATCATGGAGCCATCCTGAAGACGGACAACATATTAGACCATAGAATAATTGAAGATATTGCTGAATCAAAAGACAGAATATCTGAATAGAATTTAGCATTGCACTCGAACAACATAGCAAGAGTGCATCCTCAAAGTAACAGACGACAAAATTCCGATAAGGGCCACTGCAAACAAGCGTGAGCTAGAACTGCTCGGAACAAACATAAGACCGAGATTTCCCAAACCTCAATCAAGCGTCTGTAGGAAGATAGTCCTATAAGATACTACTAGATATCCCACCTATGAATTCCCGAAATAACTGGTCATGCAATCAGGAACACGGATACAAGGAGTATTTCACACAACTCCTAAACTAACCCATCACTTGTATCACATCCTTCAACACACAACCAGCATCTCGGACCTTCCTCTACAACAGATCCTCGTGATCACAACGATACAAAGTGTGGTAATACCCCCGAACAATCTACACCAGAACTGGGGACATCGGGGTTATCTCACCACCACCCGTATTGAAGCAATAACGAACACCCTCCGTTCTTAGATACTCAGAAATCTGAATGATGGCGATGTGCGCGATAATCCCTGGAGCTCAACTCCCCTGATACTAAGAGCAGATAGGAGGCACCAGGACATGATTCCGTCACATCGAAATCATATAGATTTCACAAATACCCGCATGATCCTAAAAAAAATTTTGAGCGAGAAAAGGAGTAGAGTTAAAGATTTCCTAAGACGGGAACCTCACCAGAGCAAAGAAGAGGAGAAAAAGAAACCTACTCTCCGATATAACTACGACTCAAAACATTTTCTAGACTCGACTCGGCCAGATACGATCACATAAAGGCTCCTATGGTCGTAAGGCTCTGATTACCATCTTGTAACGACCAAGATGCGGTCCTTTCCGATCTGGGGGTCGAGGCCCCGAATAGGAAAGAAACGCATCTAAGCGTTTCGCAAGCAAGTAACATAGCACAATAATAATAAAAGTAGACAATTCGGGATTCAACTGTCTTCTTATTAAACTCAGAGTACAACACAGATACAATCAAGGTAGTTCCGGTACGGACTACAAAACATGGAAAATGCTATGCTACCCTGCTGCAGGCCCACGATCACGACCACACCTCAATGCATTGGATAGTTCACGTAGAGGCGGTCTGTCTCCTCATCGTACTGCCACGCCAGCTGGGTGACGTCGGGATCATCTGTCTCTAGGGTACCTGTACCTGCTGGGAGTTTCGGAGGAATCCGTGAGCCACGGGGACTCAGCAATCTAAGACCTTGGTGCCAGAACTAGTCATGTTATTGGGTAAGGTAAGGATTAGGTGTATCAGGCTGCAGCAACCTATGCTTGGTTAAGTGGCTAACTTATGCAAAATAGAAGTAAAGGTGGTCTACACTAGCGGTCGGATTTACTTGATCACTAGGTGATCCTGAACACCTACCTACGGCATTCATAACCCCACCGTGTTCCCGATCGAAGAGAGATCTTCGTAGGGACAGTCACGGTTACGCACACAGTTGGCAGTTTTATTTATTTATGTTTAAGTTCTCTAATACCGGATGTTAACAAAACATTCCAAGTTGCCACATAACCGTTGGCACGGCTTTCCGAAAGATTAAACCCTGCAGGGGTGCTCCAACTAGTCCATCACAAACGATCACAGGCCGCAAAGGCATCCTCTATCACGAATCTCGTGATCTCGTCGGATTCCTTAGAGGAAAACCTCAACTCTGGGGGAACCCAAAGCTTCAGTGGGATTCCTATACGCAAGATATACCGCTAAGGTAAGACAAGGCTAGCAGGACCTCCCGACGTGTCGACGACCCCGATAAGAGCCGCGTATCTCAGTCTCAGGACACGCCGGATGGAACTAGCTACAGGTACCAAACCTCAAGTTTCCTTGTGGTGGCCCCGCAGGCAGACCAGTTTGGACCAACACTCATGAGGAGCACTGGCCCGGGTTTGTTGATTAAAGATCCTCGGGGTAGCTACTCCCTATGCAGATTATTATTAAGTTATTAGCGAATTAACACCAATGTTGGGTCCTGCCGGACAAGCCTTAGCACTACGCGATTTATCAAGGGGGTCCCCATAACAACCCCGAACGTGTTAGGAGCGATCATTATGGGATCAAACACCGGTAACCGGTAACTAAGGCGGTAATAACGGAACAAAGCACCCGGCAAAAGGCTAGGCCTCCCGTCATTTACCAAGTATATAGGTGCATTAATTAAATAACAGAATTTAAGATAATGATATCAAGCTCATGTTATCACATGAGGCAAAGCACCTGCAACTAACAAAGCTAACATTAGTAGCTGAGCAAGCCTACTTAGCCACATAAGTTTGCTAGGAAGGAGTACGGTGTTTGGGCTCATGGCATATGAAGAGGCAATTTAAGTTCAGTGGTAGGCAGCGAGCAATATGACATGGAAACGAAACTAACATAACAAGTCTAGAGATGGAATCAAGGTCATATCATCTTGCCTGTGATATCCTCAGTTTGGAATGGTTCTGGTTCGTCCTGCACATACTCTCCTGATTCCACGTATTCGTTCTCCGATCCCGGTGCTACCCAACACAAGAATAACAACCAATGAACAGAAGCACCCCAAGATGCAACAATCACATGATGCATGAGATGAAAGTTGAGCATGCACCACTATTTCTATCACTAGCACAAGCAAAATAAACTACTGCAATTTTCTGGACAGAACTGTGCACTAAGATATTTTGACATGCATGGGAATGACATGAACAGATGCAGCTCGTGAAAACGGTGCAAAACCATATAAAGAACATTGCAAACGGAGCTACGGATCAACGGGAATCAACGAAACAAGTTATGAAGCTCTACGTGGAAGTTTCAACACCACACTCACAATTGGCACAAATCTGGTATTCCCAGGTTGCCAAGACATGTAACAACCCAACATGAATGAATTGGAGTGAGGTAGAACACCACAACACCAATTAAGCACACTCTTTGATCAAAAAGACAAAATTACATAATCTGCCATAATCTGCATCTTAGCTATTTGGGAGCTACATGCAACATAGCTACAGGTCTTCAAACACGACAAATTATATAAGTGGCTGTTGCCAACCAAGAACACTACAAGCACCAACAAGAATCACAGCAAAAGGAATTAAACTCTAGGAGATACAAGGCCACAAACTTTCCCAAAACCATCAGATCTCAGGGACAGTGAAAATTCCTGCACCTGAGTTTATGTCTCTGTTCTGAAGCTTTTTGACAGCAATCAAAACACAACCTACTGGACTCCAAATGACTTGAAATTTTCGAGGGAGCTTCACAAACATACCAGGCTCAAAATCCTAGCACTGAACTAAGGCTAGTTATCAACAGAATGACCAGCACATCCTCATCTATAGGGGAAGAAAATGTTTCCAGAATCCCAGACTTAGTTAAATTTCAGAGTTCACTAATCTGGAATTTTTCAGCCACATGCCCACTTTGTCTAGGCATAGTTTGCACACACATAACACCAAGAGGTAATTGACACCACTATGGTGTAGAGAAAACCCCTACTACTAACACACAAAAACTCATGCCCTTGGGCTCCACATATTCCATGGAATCAAAGATCAAACTTGCAACAAAACTGAATATGCAACTCCATAAAGCACCCTACTAAGACAACAACTACCTAGGTAGAGTTCATGTGCACAATGACAAAGTGACATGGGGGTTTGAACCCCATGTTTGTGTCATGCACACCAACAACACCAATGCTTATCGCAAGCCAACCCCAGACACACAACATGCTCTCTCTCATATTAAACATGAGGAGGTGCACCACTTGCAAAGGTGGGAAGGTCCACACATCCCACATATAAGTTCTCACAATAACACACACATGCACACATCATATGGCACTAAGTCAAATAAGCACAAAATCATGCCTATCCACAAACACCACATTACAAGGCACATGAGCCCAAGCCCATGAGTTTGAGATGCACAACACCCATGGAATCACAATCCCCTCACGTAGGTGTGCCCACACACACACCACCTTCGAATGCACTCATATAACCACTACACCTAGTGCAAACACCCACACAATTCTACCACCCACATCCACATATATCCTACACTTGCAGCAACAAGGGCACCATAGAAACAAGATGAAAAACAAACACTTCATCTACTGATCTCCTCCTGTAATATTGTAGCTAGCAGCTAACTCTTCAGTGCAAGGGGGGAAAATAGCACAGGGAAAAAAATGACAGGCCTGGGAGGGGGTCAAACCCAGGCCCTCTCAGCAACCTATATCAGGGGGAAACCACTCTACTACTGATCTTGCTTCGACAGAGAAGAAGCAATACGCAGGCTATACCCTCTACAGCTGCTAGCACCATAGGCCGAAAATAACAACACAAAAGGGGGGGAAACATGCCCTACAGGGGATTCGATCCTTGCACCTCTTACTTACAGTCACAAGTGCCAACCACTGCGCTACAGATAGACAACTGTTAGAACACAGGAGATCCGCGGCTAAACTAGTATGGGCACCTGAGCCTCCGCTCTGCACGCCGGCGTCAGGGAGGACGTCGGGCAGAACGCTGCTGCTGCTCCCCATGAAGGGAGCCGCCTACACGTCCACTATGCTGCACCACGAGGGGGGGAGGCACCTCTGCTACCCAGCATGCACACACAGCCGGCGTCTACTGCACCACACCACGAGCACGACTACACTCTCCTCCTGGCTACCGCGAACAGCGAGATACGAGGAGGGCCATGGCGGATCTAGACCAAGGGGGAAGGGAGGAAGAGGACCGGCTGACCTAGGGAACGGAAGGAGGCACCGATCGGAGGAGGAGGAAGACCGGAGAGGAAGAAGGTGCTCGGGGAAGTTCCTGCCCTGTCGAACCGAAGCAGGACGGACAGACCACCGGGGCCGAGTGGTAGACAGGCTCGTGCTCGTCGGTGAGGACGCTCCTCGTCCTCAGCGATGGCGGGAATGGAGCGCGGGGTGCACCCCCGAGCCCCTGGACATGGCGGACTCGCCGGACGGCGACGTACGCGGGGTAGACGCGGCGAGCTCGACCCTCTCTCTCTCTCTGCTGCTAGACTACAAGCCTTACCTGCGGGGAGGAAGAGAGAAAAGGAGGGAGGTGGCGGCGCTGGGGAGAAGGAGAGGGAACCCTAGGGGAAGGGTTCCCTTCCTCTTATATTACCTCGGGGGAGGCGCTGGAGCCACATGATCATGCCATGGTGAATCTGTGGAGGAGGTGGAGTTGTACAACATGACATCGACGGGAGGAGGAAGAGGGATGGCGTTGGGCTGCTGCAGCGAAGGGGTATTGCCCCAGGAGAGAAACTGGGCCTCTCTTGGTGGGAGGGAGCCCACCAGAGAATGGAAAAAAAGGAAAAACAGCCCTGGAGATATTCTAATTAGGTAACAAAACCAGAGAAAGAAAAAAATCTCACGACTACTGCTGAAATAAAAATCAAAACAAAAAATGTCCCTGGGCCTAAAAATACCTGAGCTTTAGAAATAAAATGCAAAAGGAATTTATAGGGCATTTAAATAAATACAAAACAGCACTAAGTATACTGTTTTGTGATTTTTAAACACCCTCAAGACCACAATAAAAACTCCACATCATCACATCATCATCCCCACAATAACCTCTAAATACAAGACATTTTAAAACAGCTCTTGTAAAGATGGAATTTTTAACAAAAGAAAATAGGAAAGGGAAAGGGTTTGAAATTTGCAAAGAGCTTTGGAATCCCAAGCTACCACTATTTCTACACACCATCATCACATGTTATCACAAGATAACCTCCAACATCATGACCACAAATACCACATGTAATCCAATGGCCACTTTGCAACAACAAGAGCACATGGGCATGCAATGATATGCTATGCATGCATGCATGATAAGGAAATAGCAAGGAACACACATGAAATCATGGTACCAACTTAACATCATAATCTCTGACAATGTGGTCCCACATGAAGTAGGTCCAAAAAGGGTAGGTTCTACACTTGGGGCATTACAAACTCTCCCACACTACAAAGAAGATCTCGACCTCGAGATCTAAGACTGAAAGAAATCGGGAAATTCGGAACGGAGGTGATCCTCGCGTTCCCACATAGCCTCTTTATCGGAATGGTGTGACCACTGAACCTTGAGAAACTTGACAGTCTTGTTACGGGTCTTGCGCTCAGTCGCCTCGAGAACCGCAACTCGATGCTCACGATAAGAAAGGTCAGGCTGAAGGTCGATATCTTGAAGATGCACAGTGCGCTCGGGGGTCTTGAAACACCTCCGAAGCTGAGAAACATGGAACACATCATGGACATTTGCAAAGGTTGACGGAAGCTCGAGCTGGTACGCGAGGTCGCCCTTCTTGCCAACCACTCTGAACGGACCAACGAAACGAGGCGCAAGCTTGCCTTTGATGCCAAAATGATGCATACCCTTCATAGGCGACACCTTGAGATAGACAAAATCATCAAGCTCATACGACATGTCATGGTTCTTGCTATCGTAATAGCTCTTCTAACGGGATTGAGCTGCTCTGAGGTTGTTGCGAATGACCCGACATATCTCCTCAGCTTCTTCTATCATATCATTGCCAAGGATCTGATGCTCGCGTGTGTGGGACCAGTTGAGCGGAGTACGACACTTCTTGCCATAGAGAATTTCAAACGGAGCCTTGCCAGAACTAGCTTGATAACTGTTGTTATACGAGAACTCCGCGAAAGGCAGACAATCCTCCCACTTCATGCCAAAAGAGATAACACAGGCTCTCAGCATGTCCTCAAGAACTTGATTCACTCTCTCCACTTGACCACTAGTCTGAGGATGGAACGCTGTGCTGAAGCGGATCTTCGTGCCCATAGCAGACTGAAAGGAGTCCCAGAACTTGGAAGTGAAGATACTTCCGCGATCTGACGAGATCATCATAGGTACACCGTGCAACGAGACAATCCTCGAGGTGTACAACTCTGCCAGCTGAGCTGCTGAAATGGACTCCTTGACTGGAAGGAAATGCACCACTTTACTCAATTTGTCGATGACGACGAAGATAGCATCATTGCCCTTCTTGGACTTCGGAAACCCTGTGACGAAGTCCATCTCAATGTGATCGAACTTCCACTCGGGAATCGGCAAAGGCTGCAAGAGGCCCGCTGGTCTTTGATGTTCTGCTTTCACCCTTCGACATACATCACACTCGTTTACGAATTGTGCAATTTCACGCTTCATACGGGTCCACCAGAAAGTCTGCTTCAAGTCATGGTACATCTTGGAACTTCCAGGATGAATAGAAAGCAGAGAGTTATGAGCTTCTTCCATGATCACCTTCCTGAGATCACCTTTCGGGACGACAAGGCGGTCCTCGAAAAACAAAGTGTCCCTGGCATCCATAGTGAAACACTTATACTTGGGAAGACTCTTTCCCACACCAATCTTGACCTTCTTCACCATAGCGTCAAGTAGCTGAGTTGCTCTGACCTGATCTTCCAAGGTAGGAGTGATCTGAAGATTTGCAAGAAAACCCTGAGGAACCAGCTGAAGATTGAGCTTCCTGAAAGACTCAGAAAGACCCGGCTAGAGAGGTTGCAGAATCAGACTGTTGCAATATGCCTTCCTGCTCAATGCATCTGCCACAACATTTGCCTTGCCTGGCGTGTACTCAACACTCGGATTAAAATCCTGGAGCATTTCCACCCAACGTGTTTGCCGAAGATTCAAGTTAGGCTGAGTGAAGATATACTTGAGGCTCTTGTGATCGGTGAAAACTTCAACCTTACGTTCCAACAAGAGATGTCTCCAAGTCATCAAGGCGTGCACAACAGCTGCTAGCTCGAGGTCGTGCACAGGATAGTTCTTCTCCGCAGGCTTCAGCTGCCTGGAGGTATAAGCAACCACCTTCCTATCTTGCATCAAGACTGCACCGAAACCCTGGAGAGAAGCATCGCAAAAGACCTGGTACGGCTTGGAATCATCCGGAGGAGCCAATACCGGAGTGGAGGTAAGCTTCTCTTTGAGTGTATCGAAAGCCAGTTGACACTCTAGAGACCAAACATACTTGACACCCTTCTGAAGAAGACTAGAGAGCGGCTTGGCGATTTTGGAGAAGTTCTCAACGAATCTTCTGCAATATCCGGCAAGACCGAGAAAGCTTCGAAGCTGCTTCACATTCTGCAGAGGTTCCCATTCAACAATGGCTTGAACCTTGGACGGGTCAACCTTAATGCCCTCGGCAGAGATAATATGCCCAAGATAAACCACTTCTTTCAGCCAGAACTCGCACTTGGAAAACTTGGCATACAGCTTGTATTCTCTCAGTTTATCAAGCACCAACCTGAGATGTTTCTCATGTTCTTCCTCATCCTCAGAGAAGACCAGAATGTCATCGAGATAGAGCAAGACAAACTCATTCTTGAATGGCGAGAAAATATAGTTCATCAATCGGCAAAAAGTCAGAGGAGCATTAGCCAGACCAAAAGACATGACCGTATACTCATACGAGCCAAAACTGGTCGTGAATGCCGTCTTCGGAATGTCTTCCTCGCGAATGCGAATCTGATGATAGCCCATTCTGAGATCAAGCTTGGAGAATACTTTAGCACCTTTCAGCTGTTCGAACAACTCATTTATGTTCGGAAGTGGGTATTTGTTCTTGATTGTCTTCTTGTTCAATGGACGGTAATCGACACACAGCCGGTCCGAACCATCCTTCTTCTTGACAAACAGAACACCACATCCCCACGGAGACGAGCTTGGTATGATCAAACCCAAACGCTCCTGCTCATCGAGTTGCTTCTTGAGTTCCTTCAACTCTTCTGGACCCAGCTTGTACGGCCGTTTGCACACTGGCTCTGTGCCTGGCTCAAGCTCAATGACGAACTCCACTTCGCGGTGCGGAGGCATGCCTGGCAGCTCTTCAGGAAACACGTCTTGATATTCGCAGACTACTGGAACTTGCTCAATGGGAGTGATCTCACCCTTTTCATTCAAGGAGAACAAGCGGATTGTGTCATCGCGCGCCGCGAATATAATCACATCCTCCGAAGAGTGGGTAAGTTTCACTTCTTTAGCTTCACAATCAATTGATGCCTTATTCATGGCCAACCAGTCCATACCAAGGATCAAATCAATGCCGGACTTGCCCAAGACAATAGGAGATGCCAGAAAAGCATAATTGCCCATCTTGACAGAAACATCTGGGACGAACAACTGAGAGCTCATCCGCATACCGGGAGACACAACTTGCAATGACTTGGGAAGGAACTCGGTCGCAAAATTATTACCAAATGCAAAGGGGTAAGACATGAAGGAACGCGAAGCACCAGAATCAAACAAGACTTTAGCAGGATTATCATTGACAAGGAGGTTACCCATGATCACATCCGATGAATTTTCTGCCTCAGCTGCATTCACCATGTTGACTCGAGCTGACCTGGGGTTGAACTTCACAAGAGCGTTTCTTGGGGGTTTGCCTGGAGGAGGAGGTGGCAGACGGAGCTCAGAAGTGCATTTGTTGGCATAGTGACCCTTCTGCCCACATTTGTGACAAGTGACATCTGCTGGCTGCCGGAACTGAATCTGAGGAGGCCCTTGCTTCTGATGCTGGTATCTCTGCTGGAAGCCAGGGTTGGGTGGGTGGGAAGAACCACGTCCACCTGAGTGCTTCGGCTGCTACGAGTGCCGAGGAGGAGGAGGAGAAACCCAAAACCTCTGTTGCTTCTGAACCACCTGAGTCGAGGAAGAGCTGGAATCTCTGAAACGTTTCTTGGAGTTCTCCACCCTGAGCAAGGCTGCCTCTGCTCTGAGAGCTAAGTTGTAGAACTTGTCAAACTCCTCAGGATCGTGCAAAGCAAGTGCTAACTGCAAATCCTCCTTTAAACCACCCCTGAACTGATAGATCTTGCTCTTCTGATCCGGAACATCCTCCAGCGCGTAACGGGCGAGCTCGTGGAACTCGACATTGTACTTGTACACAGAATTGCTGCCCTGCTTCAAACGCTTGAACTTCTCACGCATCTCCTCAACAAAGCTGGAAGGAATGTAGCGGGACCTGAAGTCACGACAAAACTCGTCCCAAGACATCACCCTGCCACCTCTGGAGTCCTTAAGTTGCTGCCACCAAATAGAAGCCTGCCCCTTCAACTGAAACGTTGCAAACTTGACATAGTCCTCTGGACGCACATTGCTACACTCGAAATGCTTGTTCATATCACGGATCCAATCTTCCGCATCAAACGGCTGGTCGCAAGAAGTGAACGTCTTAGGCTGGTTTGACAGGAACTGACTCAGACTCGCGAAGTGATTGCCACCCTGCTGGAAATTGCCCTGCTGATGATTGGCTCTCTCCTGGATCAATTGCAACAGCATCTGCGTGTTTGCATTAGTAGCTGCCATCATCGCCTGCCAGGCCTCTGCAGGAGGAGGCGGCGGCGGCAGAGCAGGAGGAGGTGGAGGCGGCATATCCTCACGCGCTGGGGTCTGACGAGTTGGTGGAGCCATCCTGAAGACGGACAACATATTAGACCATAGAATAATTGAAGATATTGCTGAATCAAAAGACATAATATCTGAATAGAATTTAGCATTGCACTCGAACAACATAGCAAGAGTGCATCCTCAAAGTAACAGACGACAAAATTCCGATAAGGGCCACTTCAAACAAGTGTGAG
Source organism: Hordeum vulgare subsp. vulgare (assembly GCF_904849725.1). Classification (NCBI taxonomy): domain Eukaryota; kingdom Viridiplantae; phylum Streptophyta; class Magnoliopsida; order Poales; family Poaceae; genus Hordeum; species Hordeum vulgare. Next base: position 547,019,691 of record NC_058521.1, on the reverse strand, counting down.
CTAGAACTGCTCGGAACAAACATAAGACCGAGATTTCCCAAACCTCAATCAAGCGTCTGTAGGAAGATAGTCCTATAAGATACTACTAGATATCCCACCTATGAATTCCCGAAATAACTGGTCATGCAATCAGGCACACGGATACAAGGAGTATTTCACACAACTCCTAAACTAACCCGTCACTTGTATCACATCCTTCAACACACAACCAGCATCTCGGACCTTCCTCTACAACAGATCCTCGTGACCACAACGATACAAAGTGTGGTAATACCCCCGAACAATCTACACAAGAACTGGGGACATCGGAGTTATCTCACCACCACCCGTATTGAAGCAATAACGAACACCCTCTGTTCTTAGATACTCAGAAATCTGAATGATGGCGATGTGCGCGATAATCCCTGGAGCTCAACTCCCCTGATACTTAGAGCAGATAGGAGGCACCAGGACATGATTCCGTCACATCGAAATCATATAGATTTCACAAATACCCGCGTGATCCTAAAAAAAATTTGAGCGAGAAAAGGAGTAGAGTTAATGATTTCCTAAGACGGGAACCTCACCAGAGCAAAGAAGAGGAGAAAAAGAAACCTACTCTCCGATATAAGTACGACTCAAAACATTTTCTAGACTCGACTCGGCCAGATACGATCACACAAAGGCTCCTATGGTCGTAAGGCTCTGATTACCAACTTGTAACGACCAAGATGCGGTCCTTTCCGATCTGGGGGTCGAGGCCCCAAATAGGAAAGAAACGCATCTAAGCGTTTCGCAAGCAAGTAACATAGCACAATAATAATAAAAGTAGACAATTCGGGATTCAACTGTCTTCTTATTAAACTCAGAGTACAACACAGATACAATCAAGGTAGTTCCGGTACGGACTACAAAACATGGAAAATGCTATGCTACCCTAATGCCAGCTGGGTGACGTCGGGATCATCTGTCTCTAGGGTACCTGTACCTGCTGGGAGTTTCGGAGGAATCCGTGAGCTACGGGGACTCATCAATCTTAAGACCTTGGTGCCAGAACTAGTCATGTTATTGGGTAAGGTAAGGATGAGGTGTATCAGGCTGCAGCAACCTATGCTTGGTTAAGTGGCTAACTTGCGCAAAATAGAAGTAAAGGTGGTCTACACTAGCGGTCGGATTTACTTGATCACTAGGTGATCCTGAACACCTACCTACGGCATTCATAACCCCACCATGTTCCCGGTATCCTACGTCTAGAGATGGAATCAAGGTCATATCATCTTGCCTGTGATATCCTCAGTTTGGAATGGTTCTGGTTCGTCCTGCACGTACTCTCCTGATTCCACGTATTCGTTCTCCGATCCCGGTGCTACCCAACACAAGAATAACAACCAATTAACAGCAGCACCACAAGATGCAACAATCACATGATGCATGAGATGAAAGTTGAGCATGCACCACTATTTCTATCACTAGCACAAGCAAAATAAACTACTGCAAGTTTCTGGACATAACTGTGCACTAAGCTATTTTGACATGCATGGGAATGACATGAACAGATGCGGCTCGTGAAAACAGTGCAAAACCATATAAAGAACATTGCAAACGGAGCTACGGATCAACGGGAATCAACGAAACAAATTATGAAGCTCTACGTGGAAGTTTCAACACCACACTCACAATTGGCACAAATCTGGTATTCCCAGGTTGCCAAGACATGCAACAACCCAAAATGAATGAATTGGAGTGAGGTAGAACACCACAACACCAATTAAGCACACACTTTGATCAAAAAGACAAAACTACATAATCTGCCATAATCTGCATCTTAGCTATTTGGGAGCTACATGCAACATAGCTACAGGTCTTCAAACACGACAAATTATATAAGTGGCTGTTTCCAACCAAGAACACTACAAGCACCAGCAAGAATCACAGCAAAAGGAATTAAACTCTAGGAGATACAAGGCCACAAACTTTCCCAAAACCATCAGATCTCACGGACTTAGTGAAAATTCCTGCACCTGAGTTTCTGTCTCTGTTCTGAAGCTTTTTGACAGCAATCAAAACACAACCTACTGGAATCCAAATGACTTGAAATTTGCCAGGGAGATTCACAAACATACCAGGTTCAAAATCCTAGCACTGAACTAAGGCTAGTTCTCAACAGAATAACCAGCACATCCTTATCTATAGGGGAAGAAAATGTTTCCAGAATCCCAGACTTAGTGAAATTTCAGAGTTCACTAATCTGGAATTTTTCAGCCACATGCCCACTTTGTCTAGGCATAGTTTGCACACACATAACACCAAGAGGTAATTGACACCACTATGGTGTAGAGAAAAACCCCTACTACTAACACACAAAAACTCATGCCCTTGGGCTCCACCTATTCCATGGAATCAAAGATCGAACTTGCAACAAAACTGAATATGCAACTCCATAAAGCACCCTACTAAGACAACAACTACCTAGGTAGAGTTCATGTGCACAATGACAAAGTGACATGGGGGTTTGAACCTCATGTTTGTGTCATGCACACCAACAACACCAATGCTTATCACAAGCCAACCCCACACACACAACATGCTCTCTCTCATATTAAACATAAGGAGGTGCACCACTTGCAAAGGTGGGAAGGTCCACACATCCCACATATCACTTCTCACAATAACACACACATGCACACATCATATGGCACTAAGTCAAATAAGCACAAAATCATGCCTATCCACAAACACCACATTACAAGGCACATGAGCCCAAGCCCATGAGTTTGAGATGCACAACACCCATGGAATCACAATCCCCTCATGTAGGTGTGCCCACACACACACCACCTTCGAATGCCTCATATAACCACTATACCTAGTGCAAACACCCACACAATTCTACCACCCACATCCACATATATCCTACACTTGCAGCAACAAAGGCACCATAAAAACAAGATGAAAAACAAACACTTCATCTACTGATCTCCTCCTGTAATATTATAGCTAGCAGCTAACTCTTCACTGCAAGGGGAAAAAAATAGCACAGGGAAAAAAAATGACAGGCCTGGGAGGGGGTCGAACCCAGGCCCTCTCAGCAACCTATATCAGGGGGAAACCACTCTACTACTGATCTTGCTTCGACAGAGAAGAAGCAATACGCAGGCTATACCCTCTGCAGCTGCTAGCACCATAGGCCGAAAATAACAACACAAAAAGGGGGGAAAGGTGCCCTACAGGGGATTCGATCCTTGCACCTCTTACTTACAGTCACAAGTGCCAACCACTGCGCTACAGATAGACAACTGTTAAAACACAGGAGATCCGCGGCTAAACTAGTATGGGCACCTGAGCCAGTGCTCTGCACGCCGGCGTCAGGGAGGACGTCGGGCAGAACGCTGTTGCTGCTGCCCATGAAGGGAGACGCCTACACGTCCACTGCGCTGCACCACGAGGGGGGAGTTACCTCTGCTACCCAGCATGCACACACAGTCGGCGTCTACTGCACCACGCCACGAGCACGACTACACTCTCCTGCTGGCTACCGCGAACAGCGAGATACGAGGAGGGCCACGGCGGATCTAGACCGAGGGGGAAGGGAGGAAGAGGACCGGCTCACCTAGGGAACGGAAGGAGGCACCGATCGGAGGAGGAGGAAGACCGGAGAGGAAGAAGGTGCTCGGGGAAGTTCCTGCCCTGTCGAACCGAAGCAGGATGGAGAGACCACCGGGGCCGAGCGGTAGACGGGCTCGTGCTCGTCGGTGAGGACGCTCCTCGTCCTCAGCGATGGCGGGAATGGAGCGCGGGGTGCACCCCCGAGCCCCTGGACATGGCGGACTCGTCGGGCGGCGACGTACGCGGGGTAGACGCGGCGAGCTCGACCCTCTCTCTCTCTGCTGCTAGACTACAGGCCTTACCTGCGGGGAGGAAGAGAGAAAAGGAGGGAGGTGGCGCCGCTGGGGAGAAGGAGAGGGAACCCTAGGGGAAGGAGGAGGGTTCCCTTCCTCTTATATTACCTCGGGGGAGGCGCTGGAGCCACAGGATCATGCCATGGTGAATCTGTGGAGGAGGTGGAGTCGTACAGCATGACGTCGACGGGAGGAGGAAGAGGGACGGCGCTGGGCTGCTGCAGCGAAGGGGTATTGCCCCAGGAGAGAAATTGGGCCCCTCTTGGTGGGAGGGAGCCCACCAGAGAAGGGAAAAAAAGAAAAACAGCCCTGGAGATATTCTAATTAGGTAACAAAACCAGAGAAAGAAAAAAATCTCACGACTACTGCTGAAATAAAAATCAAAACAAAAAATGTCCCTGGGCCTAAAAATATCTAAGCTTTAAAAATAAAATGCAAAAGGAATTTATAGGGCATTTAAATAAATACAAAACATCACTAAGTATACTGTTTTGTGATTTTTAAACACCCTCAAGACCACAATAAAAACTCCACATCATCACATCATCATCCCCACAATAACCTCTAAATACAAGACATTTTAAAACAGCTCTTGTAAAGATGGAATTTTTAACAAAAGAAAATAGGAAAGGGAAAGGGTTTGAAATTTGCAAAGAGCTTTGGAATCCCAAGCTACCACTATTTCTACACACCATCATCACATGTTATCACAAGATCACCTCCAACATCATGACCACAAATACCACATGTAATCCAATGGCCACTTTGCAACAACAAGAGCACATGGGCATGCAATGATATGCTATGCATGCATGCATGATAAGGAAATAGCAAGGAACACACATGAAATCATGGTACCAACTTAACATCATAATCTCTGACAATGTGGTCCCACATGAAGTAGGTCCAAAAAGGGTAGGTTCTACACTTGGGGCATTACATGGCCCTTACCGTGAAGGAGCACGAAGACAAGAACCAAAAGAGGCGGCGAGGATCGACCGTCGGTCGTCTTTGCATTCCTCGAAATCGCCATCTCGGGAACGAGATGTTGATGCAAGACTACTTCGCGGCCAATCTAACATATCCGCCGCACCTCTTTTGGAGTAGAAGGTACCGTATGCGCAGATCCCCCTTTGTAAAAATTGTTCAAGCTTGCAAGGCCAATTGTCGATATTTTACTCAAACAAGAAATGTCGCGGGCTTGAAGGGATTTAGTGCATATCGAAAAATCTCGGCACCTATGCGGGTGATTCCATACGGCGTTTTGGGTGACTATACCGATGAGTACCTTCGCATTGGGTAAGATAGTACAGTTGAGTTAGTGCGTAGGTTTGCCAAAGTGATCGTCCATGTCTTTGGTCCAGAATATCTTCGGGCACCGAACGAGGAAGACACACACAAAATGATGGCATCTAATGAAAGAAGAGGTTGGCCTGGTATGCTAGGAAGCATAGATTGTATGCATTGGACTTGGAAAAATTGCCCAAAGGTATGGCATGGAATGTATTGTGGCAAGTCTCGTGATGCAAAAATTGTGCTAGAGGCCATAGCTTCACATGATTTATGGATTTGGAATTTCTTTTTTGGTATGTCGTGTACTCCAAATAATATCAATGTGTTGCAACGGTCTCATTTGCTTGCTAGACTTGCTAGTGGTGATGCTCCAACTTGCACATACACTATCAATGGGCATGAATACACATAAGAGTACTAACTTGCAGATGGTATATACCCTACTTGGTGCACATTTGTTAAGAGCATCAAAGACCCCCAAAGTAGGAAACAATCTGAATTCGCAAGGGCACAAGAGGCACCCCGAAAAGACATTGAAAGAGCATTTGGGGTTTTGCAATCTAGGTTTGCCATTGTTCGTGGTCCTGCTTGATTTTGGGACAAGCGATTGAAAAACATCATGGCATGTTGTGTTATTTTTCACAATATGATTCTTGAAGATGAGAGAGGCATGAACTTCAAGTTTTTCTATGACAATGTGGGTAGCCATGTCAAAGCAGCTAGAGACGCTAACCGAATTAGAACTTTTCTTCAGACCTACAGGGAGATTGAAAATGCAAACACCCACTCTCAACTTCAGAAGGATCTCATTGAGCACCATTGTCAAAGGGTTGGGCACTAACACATTCCATTTTCCATCCATTTTCATTTCATTCATGTGTGATTTGAATAATTATTGTACTTTGGATGATTACTGTATTGTAATATTGACATTTTACTTATATTTCATATTATTAATTCTAATTTACGGGGTCTTCGGTTTGCAGGGTCGACGCGGTGGCGCCTGACCAGACCCGCATTGCCGACCCGTAAAAACGCATCTTCTACGTATATCCTTTTTTACACGTCCGATTTACGGGGTATGACTCTGTCCGCGCCCGCCCGGCCCGCAAAACCCTTTTTCCACGAACTGTAAACGACTTTTGCGGGTTGGTTTTATACGGGGTCTGCTAGAGATGCTCTCAACATGATTGATAGTTAGTAGAAGCATAGAAACTGAGGTTTATATCTTCTTGTCACCATTGTCGTTTCTTCTCTTATTCCCTTTGTCTTGACAAATCGATATTTGTACTGGACCTATAATGGAGCAACGGCAACAAAAATACCAGGCCCATTCCATCTCACCTCTAATACAAACTGGATAAGAACCGCTCGTCTAGCAGCTAGTAGCCCGATAGTGTGTCTCTGTTGTTGGGTTTAGATCCACATTGATTGTAGGAGGAGACATAACACGACTTATAAGGGTGGGGTTGTCCCCTCCTAATAGGCTAGTCTTTTGGGGGAGAGGGCCCAAGGCCTCTTATAAGTTGGTGTTGTTCTCCGGTTGGGCCTGTTGACGCATGTGTGTCGAAAACACTCGTGTTAGCGGACCTGGGATTGCATAACAATTGGTATTAGAGCCCATGTATCCGGAATGTATCCGGAATATATCTCGGCGAACTCACGGATGGTCGGTCATGGTTGGTGAGCTGGAAACGGTGGTGTTAGCGGGCCCATGGTGACCGATGTGTGAGGGGATATTGTTGGGTTTAGACCCACATCGATTGTGGGAGGAGACATAACACGACTTATAAGGGTGAGATTGTCCCCTCCTAATAGGCTAATCTTTTGGGGGAGAGGGACCAAGGCCTCTTATAAGTCGGTGATGTTCTTCGGTTGGGCCTGTTGACGCACGTGGGTCGGAAACGCTGGTGTTAGCTGACCTGGGATTGCATAACAACTGTGATTGTCTTGTCCACTCCAGGCAAGAGAGAACAACATGGGTACACGCATAGGAGACGAGGGCAGTTGCGAGCTTCCTTTGCGGATAATAGGAGTCGCAATAATCAGATGGGACGACGCACTAGGACGGTGAATCTCATGGTCATGGAATGTCGCTCGCAGAGGGAGCTGCGGCAGCGAGGGGAGTGGCAAGATTGGCAATGGAGCTGTGCCGGGGGCAGGTGAGATTGGGACGACGTCACGACGATGAGGTGGGTGGGCGCAGCCGCGCAACTGAGATTAATATGGGGATTTAACTAACGTGGGTTATGGGGTGACGAGGCAAGAAAGCTGGGCTCGTTTGGAAACGGGATTAACGAATTTGGAAAGTAAGGCCCTGTTTGGAACCACTCAGATTATATAATCCAGGTTTTTATAATCTATTTTATCTCCAAAGAGGGCAGATTATGGTGTAGATTATAGAAACTAGATGGATAGATTATTAAAAACTCACAATCTACTCTACCTCAGCTAAAAGCAGATTATGGATTGCCAATGACCCATCACCCTTGTAAAGTTGGAGATAATTACATTACTACCACCGCCACCCTCCTATTTAAAATAAAAACAGAGGGCAGACATGTCATTATGCAATGTAAAACCTGGATTACAGTTTATATAATCTGGCCTCCAAACATGCCCAACTAGATTATTTTTATAAACCAGATTATATAATATATCTTTATAATCCAAATTATCATAATCTATTGTGGTTTCAAACAGGGCCTAAATCAGGTGTGAGATTGAAAACGCATCAACGTCGTTGGACTGGTGTGACGAATGACTCCTATCAGAGGTAGGATAGAAAGTGTTTCCCTTTGTTAAATTGCAAAAAACATGTGATACTCCCTTCGGGTGAAAAGTGTGGATATAATTTTTTTAGGACAAATTATGAAGTGAAGTAAAAAATGCATTAGAAAGGTGCAAGCTATCATCTCTTTACCCGTTAACTATCCAACAACCAACGAGCTAAATGAATGTAGAAATTGCTGCACCCACTTAAACCGCACGGATAGAAACACCGATGCACGCGGCCAAATCCCACCCGATCCAGAAAATCAGGAGCGTCTTGTGTCAATCTATAGATCTCCGGCGGACAAAGTCGGAACTCATCGTCGGCCACATCGAAGAGAATCCAAAACAGGTAGATCGTCTGCTTGGCAAGAGAAGACCACACTCGCAACCACATTTATTGATCGAGATCATCAACCCCCACGCCACTAATCCACTCGACTAGGCCGCCATGATATCCCGAACCGACAACCGGGGACACAAGGCAGAACCGAAGCGGTAGGAGAAGGCGACCCACGCTGCCATCCGGGCTTTGAGCAAGGACGACCCCAGTGGCGACAAGGTGGGGGCGAGAGTAGGGTCGGGCTAGGCGGCGAAAGGAGGGCCGACCAACTACTCAACTCAATCTGTAATCGTCGACCAGGATGCTATCTGTTGGCATCACTCACTGCACGCCAAACCAACACAACCGCCCTGACCTCTCACCTCTGGGGCTTTAGATCGGGGAACATGCCAGAACAAACCGCCACAACCGGAGGCCGCCGCCCAGGTGCATGATACGTCTCCGTCGTATCTACTTTTCCGAACTCTTTTGACCTTGTTTTGGACTCTAATTTGCATGATTTGAATGGAACTAACCCGGACTAATGCTGTTTTCAGCAGAATTGCCATGGTGTTGTTTTTGTGCAGAAATAAAAGTTCTCGGAATGTCCTGAAAATTTACGGAGATTTTTTCTGGAATAAAAGAAAAATACATGCCCAAAGATCCACCTGAGGGGGCGTGCCAGTGGTCCACAAGCCCACAGGCCGCGGCCACCCCCTATGGCCACGCCATGCAGGCTTGTGGGGCCCACGTGGCACCACCGCCCCCAAACTCAGCTCTATATCTTCCGTTTCGCTTGGAAAAAAATCAGAGAGAAGGTTTCATCGCGTTTTGCGATACTGAGGCGCCGCCACATCCTGTTCTTCATCTGGAGGGCAGATCTGGAGTCCGTTTCGGGCTCCGGAGAGGGGAAATCGTCGCCATCGTCATCATCAACCTTTCTCCATCGACAATTCCATGATGCTCTTCATCGTTCGTGAGTAATCTCATCGTAGGCTTGCTGGACGGTGATGAGTTGGATGAGATCTATCATGTAATCGAGTTAGTTCTTGACGGGGATTGATCCCTAGTATCCACTATGTTCTAGATTGATGTTGCTACTACTTGGCTATGCTTAATGCTTGTCACTAGGGCCCGAGTGCCATGATTTTAGATCTGAACCTATTATGTTGTCGCCAATATATGTGTGTTTTAGATCCTATCTTGTAAGTTGTAGTCACCTATTATGTGTTATGACCAGGCAACCCCGGAGTGACAATAGCCGGAACCACTCCCGGAGATGACCATAGTATGAGGAGTTCATGTATTCACCGCGTGTTAATGCGTTGGTCCGGTTCTTTATTAGAAGGAGAACCTTAATATCCCGTAGTTTCCATTAGGACCCCGCTGCCATGGGAGGGATGGACAATAGATGTCATGCAAGTTCTTTTCCCTAAGCACGTATGACTACATACGGAATACATGCCTACATTAGATTGATGAACGGGAGCTAGTTACATATCTCTCTGTACTATAGCTGTTACATGATGAAACACATCCGTCATACTCATCCATCACCGATCCACTGCCTACGAGTATTTTACTACTGGTCCTTGCTATGTTACTTTGCCTAGGCTTGTCCCTTGCTACAAAAGGAATTGGGCCACTTTGCTGCTGCTGTTACTTGTTACTTTGTTGCTGCTCCTACTGTTGGTCCTTGCTACTTCGCTGCTACTTGTTGCTAGACTTTGTTGGAGCCGTAGCCGGGGAAGCATTCTTCTCAAGAATAATCCCCTGTCAACGTGCTGGCGCCATTGATACAACAGTTAGGAATAGTCTGCCATCAACAGATTATTTCTGGCACCGTTGCTATCATACTACCTTGCTACTGATACTTTGCTTGCAGACACTAATCTTTCAGGTGTGGTTGAATTTGACACATTCAGCTGCTAATACTTGAGAATATTCTTTCGCTTCTCGTCTTGGCAAATCAATAAATTTGGGTTGAATACTCTACCTTCGAAAACTGCTGCGATCCCATACGCTTGTGGGACATCAATGCTTTTTCTGGCGCCGTTGCCGGGGAGGCACAGCTATATTCTGCGAGTCACTTGGGATTGACGTCTGCTGATCACTATGAGGAATCCGAAAGATCCAAGAACTAAAATCCTGCCTTCCACTATGAGGAGAGGTAAGGAACTGCCATCTAGCTCTGCACTTGATTCACCTTCAGTTTTGAGTAAGTTTGCGACATCACCTCCTACTAGAAATCTTGATATGTCGCCTGTGCTTGATGATGCTACTTCTGCTGCCCATGATGTTTATGATGATGCTATGCTTGATACTATGCCTGATGATGCTATACTTAATACTATGCCTGATGATGCTATGCTAGATACTATGCCTGCTATGCCTGATACTGCTTTGCCACTAGGTGCATTCCTTGATGCACATATTACTAGAGTTGCTGCTATATGTGATGATACTTCTGAAACTGCTGATACTATTGAAGTAGAACCTGCTACTATGCCTGAATTGCTTATTATGCCTGATACGTGCTATGTTATGGAGTGAGAGATAGCTGAGGATTTTCTTGCGTGTAAGGATAGCTATGATGTTGAGAAAATTCTGCGCAAGTGGAAAGAAAAATCTCTAAACACTAGGATGAAATACGATCCGAAGTTTGCCACTTCGCCTATCTTTGTGACCGATAAGGATTATGAATTCTCTGTTGACCCTGAGTTAATCACTCTGGTCAAATCTGATCCTTTTCACGGTTATGAGTCTGAAATGGTTGTAGCCCATCTTACCAAACTGCACGATATAGCCACCCTATTCACTAGTGAGGAAAAGATCTGCCACTACTACATGCTCAAGCTATTTCCTTTCTCGCTAAAGGATGATGCCAAGACCTGGTTCACTTCTCTTGCTCCTGGTTGTGTGCGTAGCCCCCATGATATGGTCTACTACTTCTTTGAAAAATATTTCCCTGCCCATAAGAAGCAAGTTGCCTTGCAGGAAATATACAACTTTGCTCAAGCTGAAGAAGAGAGTCTCCCACAAGCTTGGGGGAGGCTTATCGAGCTACTGAATGCTTTGCCTGATCACCCTCTTGAGAAGAATGAAATACTTGATATCTTCTATAATGGACTTACCGATGCTTCCAAAGACCACTTAGATAGTTGTGCCGGTAGTGTTTTTAGGGAACGAACTGTAGAACAAGCTGAGATTCTGTTGAACAACATCTTGTGCAATGAGAATGCTTGGACTATTCCCGAACCACCTCCTAAGCCAACTCCGAAGAAAAGAGGTATTCTATTCCTCAGTCCCGAAGATATGCAAGAAGCCAAGAAATCTATGCGAGAGAACGGCATTAAATCTGAAGATGTCAAAAACCTACCACCTATCGAAGAGATCCGTGGTCTGGATAACCCGATACAGGTAGCAGAAGTAAATTCTCTGCGTAGGTTTGATGAGAGTGATATTCCTTTTGATAAACCTGCTAGCTTATGCATGGATGAGTTTGATAACTTTGTTGCCAAACAACAGAGTTTCAACGATTATGTTAGCAGAACATTGGAAAAGAATGCTCGTATGCTTAGTCATTTAAGTGCTTGTGTGGACAGAAATGTCAATGATCTTAAAGTTCTGAGTAAACATGCCTCTATGGTTACTACTCAGGTAGAACAAGTACTTAAAGCTCTGAATGACTTGCTCAATGAGTTGAATGACAATTCCGTCAGAGTCGTCACTAGAGGCGGTAGAATGACCCAGGAACCTCTGTATCCTGAGGGTCATCCGAAGAGAGTTGAACAAGATTCTCAAGGAGTTAGCACTGATGCACCTAGTCATCCTAGAAAGAAAAAGAAAGATGATAGGAACCTGCACGCTAGCAACCCTGTTGCTGCTACACCTGAGAGTCCAAACGATGCCTCTGTCTCTGATGCTGAAACACAATCTGGTGATGAACATGAGCCTAACGATAATATCAATAGCGATGTTCATGATGATGCTCAACCTAGCAATGAAAAGGATGTGGAGATTGAACCTGTTGATCTCGATAACCCACAGCCTAAGACTAGAAGATACGATAAGAATGACTTCACTGCTAGGAAGCACGGTAAAGAAAGGGAACCATGGGTTCAGAAACCTATGCCCTTTCCTCCAAAACCATCCAAGAAAAAGGATGATGAGGATTTTGAGCGATTCGTTGAAATGATCAGACCTGTCTTTCTGCAGATGCGCTTGACTGATATGCTCAAGATGTCTCCGTATGCTAAGTACATGAAAGATATTGTGACTAATAAGAGGAGGATACCTGATCTTGAGATCTCCACCATGCTTGCTAATTACACTTTCAAGGGTGGAACTCCCAAGAAACTAGGTGATCCCGGTGTGCCCACTATACCTTGCTCCATTAAAGGCAACTACGTTAGAACTGCGTTATGTGATCTTGGAGCATGTGTTAGTGTTATGCCTCTCTCTCTTTATCGTAGACTTGAACTGGATAAGTTGACACCCACTAAAATCTCTCTGCAAATGGCCGACAAATCAACTGCTTGCCCTATCGGCATTTGCGAGGATGTGCCTGTTGTGGTTGCTAACACCACTATCTTAACAGACTTTGTTATCTTGATATTCCCGAGGACGATGCCATGGCTGTCATCCTCGGAAGACCCTTTTTAAACACTGCAAGGGCTGTTATAGATTACAACAAAGGCAATGTCACTTTCCATGTCAACGGTAATGAGCATACGGTGCACTTTTCGAAGAAACAATATCGAGTATGTTGCATCAATGCTATCGAAAAAACTTCGTCGATTCTTATTGGGAGCTTTGAATGCCCTATTCCTCGTGTCAAGATGAAGTATGATTTGCTTGTTGGGGAGATACACATCCCCATTGAGGTGACCTAGTGACTATTCAAAAATTCTCCGTTCTCTTTTGCGACTCGCGAAGTTTTGTCAAGGGGATTTGATCAACCCCATTGACGGATTTCTTTCGATGACCATGACATGGATGAATCGAGGAGTCACAAACCTCTGTCCCCAGCTTTGACTTTAGGTTGCTTAGAAGAAAAATGATAGGTTTTAGTTTAGTTTTCCCTGTTTTCTGTTTTAGCATCCGGTAGAAAAGTACCCATCCGCAAAGGAGATCCCCCGCTCCATACAACTTTCCTTGACCGCGTTGCTTTGACACGCTACCAGTTCCTTGAGAGGGATGACGAATCCCTCCTATACCGTTTGATATTTAACCGACAACGTGTTTTCCATATTACCCTTCCTGCTCCTGCTCTCTTTGACTTTCAGGTAAAATGCAGATATTACATAACTAGAGGAGAGGCAGAGGAGTATGAGAGGGAGGCAAAGGCTACTCGTCTCTGTGAGGCAGCTATTCAGGCAGTGGCTGCAACACTCCCGTATAACCCCCATTATGATTTTGGGTTTCGCCAGGACCATCCATGGGAGTAGACCAAGTTAGGCCGAAAGCCTAAGCTTGGGGGAGTATGTGTTCTCACCGACTTTACATTCTTGCTTATGCTTTCACTTTGTTAGCCGGTGTTCACACTTTGCCACTGTATCATCCATGCTAGTTTATTTTATTTTTTTGTTTTCTTTTCGTGTGTTTGTCTAGTTTGAGAAAACCCAAAAAGATTTCCTTTTTCTTCTTTTGCTTGCTGGGAGCTTTCCCATGTAGATAGTTTTCTTTTTTCTTTGGGTCAAGGTAGAAGATATTGGTTACAATGTTTAGTGGCTCTTGCATGCATACCTGTTTAGCTTTCAAAGAGCCATATTAATTTGTCTTCTCCTTTGTGTTTGCCTGCAGATTCCAGCTTTAGTCCAATGCACGAGCACTCTTATTATTGTTCACATCATTCGATCGTGCAAGTGAAAGGCAATAATGACAATATATGATGAAGTGACTGAGCCTGGAAAAGCTGGTATGAACTCGATCTATTTTGTTTTTGTAAATATGACTAGCTCATCATGCCTGATTCAGCTTTGTTGTGAGAGAAACATGTTTGCAATGACAACTTAGAGATGATCGTTGCTTATGCCATGCTTACTTAGCTAGGAGCTTATAATGGTTTGTCTTGGTTGCCCACATGAATGTTGAGATGACTATGATGTAGTATGATAGGATGGTATCCTCCTTTGAATGTTTCAAGTGGCTTGACTTGGCGCATGTTCACGCATGTAGTTGAAACAAAATCAACATAGCCTCTATGATGTTCATGTTCATGGTGATTTATGTCCTACTCATGCTTGCACTCAATATTAGTTACTCTCAATGCATTTTGATGACTGTTGTCGCTCTCTAGTTGGTCGCTTCCCACTCTTTTGCTAGCCTTCACTTGTACTAAGCGAGAATACTGCTTGTGCATCCACTTCCCTAAACCCAAAGTTGTTCTATATGAGTCCATCATACCTACCTATGTGTGGTATCTACCTGTTGTTCCAAGTAAATTTGCATGTGCCACTCTCTAAATCTTCAATAAATAATCTGTTTTGCATGCCCGAACCGGTCATGTGGTGACATGGGGCTATTGGTATCTTCCATGCTAGGCGTGTTATCCTCGATATGTGTTTATTCACTATCATTCACGAGAAAGGGGCCGGTAATTGGAATTCCCAGTTCCATGCTCAAATTGAAAAGATAATTGCAAACAAAACTCCCCCAGGATTGATGTTGGTATGGATGGTACCCGAGGATTCGGCTAGCCGTGGAGTATGATTGATTGGTGGTGGTGGAGTCAAAACTTTACTTTTCTATTTGGGAACCGCCTATAGCATGTGTAGCATGGAAGATGTTGAGAACTCTTAGTCATTGCGTTGACAATGAAAGCATGCCACCAAATATTATTATCTCTGTTTTCAAAGCTTGAGCTCTGGCACATCTGCAAATCAATGTTTCCCTCTGCGAAGGGCCTGTCTATTTATGTTCCTGTTGAGTCATCCTCCTCTTACAAAAGCACCAATTAGAGAGCACCTCTGTCATTTTTATGCTTTGCTTTTAACTGTGTTGAGTATGACTATGACTGGATCTTCATTGCCATGAATTACAATGTTTAGTCAACCCTTGGTCTTTGAAGGTGCTCTGCATTTATGTTTTGCGGTCTCAGAAAGAGCTAGCGAGATACCATCTATTCGTACTGCTTCATGTTGTTTTGATTGAAGTGTTGACACTTGAGGCTTATTATTATTTGCTCGCTAGTTGATTATGCCATTGATATGAGTTTACCGTGAGACCTAGATGTCATTTGCTTATGTGGTTTGCTTGTGATGTTGCTGAAATTCTGGTTATGAGTTAGACATGGTTGCAACAACAAGATCAAACCGAGTTCGTCAAAGTTTTTCTTTTGTCTCTCTCAGTTTGTCAACTGAGTTGCTTGAGGACAAGCAAGGCTTTAAGCTTGGGGGAGTTGATACGTCTCCGTCGTATCTACTTTTCCGAACTCTTTTACCCTTGTTTTGGACTCTAATTTGCATGATTTGAATGGAACTAACCCGGACTGACGCTGTTTTCAGCAGAATTGTCATGGTGTTGTTTTTGTGGAGAAATAAAAGTTCTCGGAATGTCCAGAAAATTTACGGAGATTTTTTCTGGAATAAAATAAAAATACCTGCGCAAAGATCCACGTGAGGAGGCGTGCTAGTGGGACACAAGCCCACAGGTCGCGACCACCCCCTATGGTCGCGCCGTGCAGGCTTGTAGGGCCCACGTGGCACCACCGCCCCCAAACACAGCTCTATATCTTCCGTTTCGCCTGGAAAAAAAAATCAGAGAGAAGGTTTCATCGCGCTTTGCGATACGGAGGCGCCGCCACATCCTGTTCTTCATCTGGAGGGCAGATCTGGAGTCCGTTTCGGGCTCCAGAGAGGGGAAATCGTCGCCATCGTCATCATCAACCTTTTTCCATCGACAATTCCATGATGCTCTTCATCATTCGTGAGTAATCTCATCGTAGGCTTGTTGGACAGTGATGAGTTGGATGAGATCTATCATGTAACCGAGTTAGTTCTTGACAGGGATTGATCCCTAGTATCCACTATGTTCTAGATTGATGTTGCTACTACTTCGCTATGCTTAATGCTTGTCACTAGGGCCCGAGTGCCATGATTTTTGATCTGAACCTATTATGTTGTCGCCAATATATGTGTGTTTTAGATCCTATCTTGCAAGTTGTAGTCACCTACTATATGTTATGACCCGGCAACCCCGGAGTGACAATAGCCGGAACCACTCCCGGAGATGACCATAGTATGAGGAGTTCATGTATTCACCGCGTGTTAATGCGTTGGTCCGGTTCTTTATTAGAAGGAGAAGCTTAATATCCCGTAGTTTTCATTAGGACCCCGCTGCCACGGGAGGGATGGACAATAGGTGTCATGCAAGTTCTTTTCCCTAAGCATGTATGACTACATACGGAATGCATGCTTACATTAGATTGATGAACGTGAGCTAGTTACATATCTCTCCTTATTATAGCTGTTACATGATGAATCACATCCGTCATACTCATCCATCACCGATCCACTGCCTACGAGTATTTTATTACTGGTCCTCGCTACGTTACTTTGCCTAGGCTTGTCCCTTGCTACAAAAGGGGTTGTGCCACTTTGCTGTTGCTGTTACTTGTTACTTTGTTGCTGCTGCTACTGTTGTTCCTTGCTACTTCGCTGCTACTTGTTGCTAGAATTTGTTGGAGCCGTAGCCGGGGAAGCATTCTTCTCAAGAATAATCCCCCGTCAACGTGCTGGCATCATTGATACAACAGTTAGGAATAGTCTGCCATCAACAGATCGTTTCTCGCACCGTTGCTATCATACTACCTTGCTACTGATACTTCGCTTGCAGACACTACTCTTTCAGGTGTGGTTGAATCTGACACATTCAGCTGGTAATACTTGAGAATATTCTTTCGCTTCCCGTCTTGGCGATTCAATAAATTTGGGTTGAATACTCTACTGTCGAAAACTGCTGCGATCCCATACGCTTGTGGGACATCAGTGCACTGCCCAGAACCGCATGCCGCGCCAAGCCACCCTCTGCACCATTCCGTAGCCCAAGCCGCACCAAGGTCGCGTTCCCGCGTCAACGCTTGCCCCCCCCCCCCCGCAAAACCGAACGGCCCGTGCCGCTGCAGTCCGTGCGAGAGGAGGAACCGATCCCGCCGCCCCCTTTCAATAAGTTATGAAACCAAGGTTTATCAAACCAATATGAATATCAACCGCAACCGTCTTCAGCGACTGCACACAAAAGAACAAATAACTTACATCCAACGCGGGCAAGAGGGGTTGCCAATCCTCTTGTCTTGTTATTTGCAAGCAAGTGAGGTGTGTATATAATTGTAGATAGTAAGATACTATTGTACATCGTGTTTTTCCCATAGTTTTAAATAGCCGGCTATAGCCTATAACCTTTTCAACAGGGTGTCGTTAAATGATATCATGTATAAATAGACCGCTATAGCCGACTATAACCTATAGCCTTTTCAGCAGGGTTCCGTCAAATGATATCATGTACAAACAAACCGCTATAGTGGGTCCATCCCTCATCCACCAATCCTGGTCATTCCTTCCCCGAATTCCTCTGTCCTGTCTCACACAACAGAATGATGAGTGAAAACATTGAGGAAGAGCAGGGGAACCGTTGACACCATGGTGGTTCCAAGCATGGACGTCGGATGATCAATCGAGGAAGAGATGTTGGATTTGTTCTACTCTGGAATGACTACTTCAGTGAAAATCCTCGCTATCCCAAAAACTTCTTTCGGCGAAGGTTCGTAATTAGTACATTACTCTATGTTTTCCTATTTTCCACCTTCCTATCTAATTATAGATTTAACGCACAGGTTTAGGATGTCTCGAAATTTGTTTAATCGCATAGCTGAAACTATACTTCAACATGATTATGATGGTTATTTTACGCAAACAAGAAGTGCTTGTGGACTTCTTGGGTTGCATCCGTTGCAAAAGATGACTGCAACAATGCGAATGCTAACTTATGGAATAGCAGCTGATAGTGTTGATGACTACATCCGATCTGCAGAAGCTACAAATCTAGAGGCTTGCAAGAAGTTTGTGATCAAAATTTGTGAAGTCTTTGATGACTAATACCTAAGATCTCCAAATGAAGAAGATACTGCAAGATTACTTGCAGTCGGCGAGGAAAGAGGATTTCCTGGTATGTTAGGCAGTATAGATTGTATGCACTATGTTTGGAAAAATTGCCCCCAAAAATGGCATGGCATGTTTAAAGGTCATGTGAAAAAGTCCACAATGATCTTGGAAGCAGTTGCTTCCGAGGATCTTTGGATTTGGCATGCTTTCTTTGGTGTACCAGGGTGTAACAACGATCTAAATGTTCTTCAAGGTTCTCATGTGTTTGCAAAGCTAGCCGAAGGTGAAGCTCCATAAGTGAATTATACCATCAATGGCCATCGGTATACTATGGGGTATTACCTTGCAGATGGCATATATCCAGAGTGGGCAACATTTGTGAAGACCATACCATCTCCATAAACAAGAAAGAAGAAACATTTTGCCCAAAGGCAAGAGGTGGCTAGAAAGGATGTTGAACGAGCCTTTGCAGTTTTGCAATCCCGTTTTGCCATTGTCCGAGGACCTGCGAAAGGATGGAAACGTAAAGAAATCGGTGATGTCATGAAAGCTTGTGTCATAATGCACAATATGATAGTTGAAGAGGAAGGACACACTGGTTGGGAAAACTACAGTTATGAGGGAATGGGAGAAAGAGTCACGGTGTCTTCTACTCATGCGGAACAACTGAGTGCATTTATTCAGATGCATCAACAAATTAGAAACAAAGATGATCATTCTCAACTTCAATATGATCTAGTTGAACACCTCTAGCAGAAGCTTGGACACGAGTGATGTAGTACAAGTGACAAATAGTTCAAGTCATAATAAATAGTTGGCAGAAGAACAAATAAAGGTCAACCAGATGTGTTCTGGCAGCGAGCAACGATCTCATCTTTTTCTCATCCAATTCAATGAACAAGCGGTGTGCATTTCTTTCCTGCAAAAGGAAATGGAGAGTTAACACTTTCATACAACACATATGGAATATTTGAAGCAAATTAGAAAATAGATGCATACCTTATCGGAGAGAGTCAAGCCGCTGCCATTTCTATTTAATATTTGTTGAACGCATGCACAGAAGCTGCTCGTGAGCGCTGAAATAGTGTTGTAACGACAAGTGAGTCCATTAGGAACAGGCTCCGACCATGACGGTTTTTTGTGGCTGTTGTAGTAATCTGAAATCCTTCCCCAATATGTACTTAAATTCTGATCCATCCCAGTCATCGCATCCAAACTAGTATTTGCCCATGCTTGGATCAACACCAAGTCTTCAGCACTTGACCAATTTTTCCCTTTTGTGGAGGCTCCTTTTGTCTATTTTCTTAGTTGGCGTCCTCACTTGTTCCCCAATTGGGCTGCAATTTGATATTCCAATCCAATTTATGTCACTCGATTCCACATTCATCATGTCTAGAAATGAGGAGTTGTTGATATGTGAGTCCATCTCATTTAAGTTCTCCATCTATACACAAACAATAATTCAGTAGGATATATACATGGCAATAGAAGCAACATACACAAACAATAATTCAGTAGGAAGGTGTTGGAGGAAGCAATCGACAGCAAATACACAAACAACAATCGACAGCAAATACACAAACAACAATAATTCAGGCTTGTGCCTGTGCCTGCTGCGCACCGCATGCAAGGCACTGCTGCGCACCGCCGCCGCAGTTCCCCCTCCCGCCGGCCTCCCCACCCCCCTCCCCCTACCTCCGCCGGCCTGAGCGCCCCCTGCTTGGTCGATCTGATCCCGCCAGCCTGAGCGCCCGCCCGGCCTGAGCGCCGCCGACCTGAGCTCCGTCGACCTGAGGCCTCGCGCATCGAGCCGAGGCGGCGCCGGCGCCAGCGCGCCCTCCCTTGTCCCTCCCTCTCTCTCTCTCTCTCTCCCAATCTGACGAGAAAAGGCCATACCTCAGCGACGGCGACAAGCTCGGGGAAGTGGCGTGCGTCCTCCTCGTCTCGATCTGCTCCAGATGAGTGCAGGAGAGACGGCGCGAGAAGCAGCTGTGATTTACTCGCGGTCGCTCGGTCGTGTATATTTGGACAATGGGTAGCAATTTTACTGGATGTGTATAATTTAGACTAGCTGATAGACAAGCCGTTGGAGGCGTTTTTGGACCTGTGATAGTCTATATTTGGTTTAGACTACCACATACACAAGCCACTAGAGATGCTCTTAGTAGCTCAATTGTATGCCCCGTACGCGCACGCTTATTAGTAAGGTCATGAGTTTGACTCTTGTTTGGGTCGTTATTCTTTTTTATATGTATTGAGA
The DNA here is from genome assembly GCF_904849725.1 of Hordeum vulgare subsp. vulgare. NCBI lineage: Eukaryota > Viridiplantae > Streptophyta > Magnoliopsida > Poales > Poaceae > Hordeum > Hordeum vulgare. The sequence goes on along the minus strand of NC_058521.1, from coordinate 546,999,063 downwards.
AAATTAACAAAACATACAAAAGTTGCTGCCAACTCCAACAACCTCTTGAGGCGGTTTGCAGTCGATTACCACCACGCCACAGTTACAGATACTTAAAGAGGAGAAAGATGATAGATCGACATCAACTTCATGTATTTAAGGTAATTGTAACTCATTGGTGTTTTATGGAAGGAGAGGATAGTCACATCTCTTTCACTAGGCATGCAACTGCTAACTCTGTGATGTTTTGTCGGGAGAGGTAGTTGCCTTTTTCACTAGGCACGCAACCTAGTGGTGCTTTGTCTGGTGGGGAAGACAATTGCATGTTTGTCACTAGGCACTCAACTTCAATTGTCGCCATTGACTCCAGTTGCATGTCTTCAATACGAATGTAACTCTATGGTGATTTTGTCCGAGGAGGCAGCAATTACGTGTCTGTCACTAGGCACACAACTGCAGGTATCTCGCGCTCGACTGCAACTACATATCTTCAATGCAATTGCAACTTAGTGGTGTTCGTCGGGACATGGGTAGTTGCATGTATTCCACTAGGTATGCAAGTGCATGTCTTCAACGAAAGTGCAACTTGTGCGTGACATGGGGTTTTGTGTATGTCGGGGAGGGCAATTGCATGTTTGTCAATAGGTACAAAACTACAAGTTTTTCGACTACAACGACGTATCTTCAACTCGACTGCATATTACTGTAGCTTGTCAGGGGAGAGCAGTTGCATGTCTGCACTAGACATGCAACCACAAGTGTCACCCCCAACTACTCCATCGGTTCCTAAATATAAGTATTTTTAAAGATTCAACTAAAGAATACATACAAATGTATATAAACATACTTTAAAACGTTGATTCATGCATTTTGCTACAGATGTAGTATGTAGTGAAATCTCTTAAAAAACTTATATTTAGGAATGGAGGGAGTACAACTTAGCGGTGTTTGTCTATCAGAGGGGGCAGTTGCATGTCTGTCACTAGGCATGCAATTGGAAGTTGCAAATGTTGATCCTGGTTGCAACTGCATGTTTTCAACACAACTAACTTAGTGGTGTTATGTCATTTTCTTATGAAGAATCTATTGTAAGTTGGATGGTGTAACATGACACACAACTACAAGGGATACAATTACCAGCAACTAGCCGCTCCCTACACCTTCATTATATTTTTAAATACACATTGGACATTTTTAAAATACATTTTTATTTTAAAATATATGGTGAAAATTTTAAATCTTTTCAAACATTTTTGCAATCAAACAATAATTTTGTCAATACATGATGGATATTATTTTTAAACAACACCTTTTCTTAAGTATCACAACGTATGCAAAAAAAATGCTTCCCATTCTTTTATGAACATGTAACTGAAAATGGAATATAAAGTAAAAAAAATGAACAAACATCAAGAAAAATTAAACAAAATAACCCGGGCAATAGAACAAAAACTAGACAAGCCGGAAACAAAACAAAAACTAGACGCTGGAAAATCGTGTCCATCCAGCGCGCAACAAGGGGCGCCCAGAAAAATCAGATGGCACCAAAAGGCAAAGACAAGGATCGGCCCAGCATCAACAGGAAAAAACGTTAAGACTGCACGAGGGAATAAGATGGGATGGGCTATAAGACTGAGACTTTGCCAAGTCTCAGTCAACCGATACTTAGACAAACCCTTTATGAAATGCTTTTCATGATAAAGCTGTAAAATAATTATGACATTTTACGGTGGTAGTATTCTTTTCGTCTTTTTTTAATGAACCAGGTCCTAAGAGACCGCGTTTCAAAAAAACAAACAATAGAAAGAGAGAGAAGCATGGCAAGAAAAGTAATGATGCTCCTAAAGAAACCTGCAAAACCCAGCACCTGAAACCCTCGCCGTGTTCCTTCCTCTCTTGTGACTCACTGGCAGTTTGTGTCCCTTCCAAACCTGCAAACCTCAAACTCAAAACATGAAAACGTGTCATCATATACACCCTCCGTCTCAAAATAAGCGACTCAACTTTATACTAACTTAATACAAAGTTAGTATAAAGTTGAGTCACTTATTTTGGGACGGAGGGAGTACTTGACAACTGACATAACAGCTGTGACGCCGATTATCTCGGTGGTACGCAAATTGCACATAATATTAACCTCAAGAAGTAATAAACAAATTAGCAGAACAAAGAGGTCAATTAGGTTGGTTGTATTCAGATTAAGGTGTTCCCCAAGTCAGAAACTAAGGGCATAGTCGTGAAAATTATTCACTTTGTATGCAAACCAGAAACAAGTACCACATCATAGTACCATAGGAACATATTACATAATTACATAAAAGGTATGCAACCGCAACTGGGGGAAGACATTCCATCCATACTGCAACCATACACTTGCTTTAACTATGAGCACAGGAGCTGCAGCTAAGACATGATCATAGGAGAAGATGTAACTTTCTAATGTAATTAAGGACAATAGTCGTATCAACTTATCATTTATCAAATACACTCACACGCAGATGGAAATTCTGCACAGCATACTCAGCCTGTTCCCCTGTCCACAAATTTGGCATGTACCCTTGCCGTAAATGATCTGCACATCAGCAAAGTAGACACTGTGTTTTAGAAGATAGAGAAAAACCCATACAAAGAACACCGACGGAACAGAACCGTGCAGCGCATGAATAGGCTAGACAAGGCGAGGAAGCAATGCATTCACTCTTGATAAGAAGCGTATTTAAATTATTTCAGGGTTTATGAAGAAGTCACAACTGCATGCCCAGCAAAATTAACGAGCATAACGATCAAACCAGCCGCCTACGAGAACTAAGAAGACTCACTCTCCTATGAGAATGTGAGAGTCCGGGCGTACCTGAAGAGCTGGCCAAGGCGCTCGATGTCGAAGTTATAGGGTAGGTTCTACCGGACACAGCGGCCTCCTCGCCCGGCTCAAGGTTCTGCTGCTTCTCTGGATAAGGTGCCAGCAGAGTTTTGCGCTTGAATGATTGCCTCAGTGTTTTCCACTTGGTTTCCTCGTTAGTGGCGTGACAATGGTCATCATCCAAGAGCCCTTTGCCCCAATGCTTGCACGGAGCTGGAGCATCACACACATAACAGTAGCACTGCATTTGGGAAAAAGAACAGCAACGAGGCCGCATTACAAACGCTCTGCTGTCAACTCTGCTACTGTAATCATATTACCAACAGAATCAGTGACAGTGGGTGGCAATGCTTCTAACTTACCATTCTACAATGACTCGGGTGAGAAGTGGTGCCAAAGGGCAATTCAGCGCATAAATGCCGGGAGTGGGGGAAATCTTTGCACGCTACCTGCAGAAGCATACCATGTAGTAGCTGCAATTTAGAACTTCAGCAGATGCTCATAGACAGTAAGGGTGAATAACAGGGACATATACTTCAGCAGACCACTTAGGTTGAATTGAGCAAGGAAAGTCCTTCGGGAAAAGTATGTTCTGAATCTGTGAACGTGCAATATTTAAATTAAAACATGTGCTCGCTGAGCCACGGTTCGATTCGAAACGAAATTTCCGACGAAATCAGTGGTCCGATCATCTCTACGCACGGACTCCAGCGTAACAAGGTTCGCACTGCTTCACTGAAATGCACAATGTTGCGTGGATCGAAACGGAAGGGAAGAAACCAATCTGTACCTCGCCTTTGGCCGCGACGATCTCCACCTCGTCTGATGCGCCGTCCCCCGCGCTCTTCCCCTTGGCGCCCGCGACCACAGCCGGCCCGTCAGGGTCGCCGTCCAGGATCACGCAGTCGTCGTCCTCCTCGTCGTTGTCCTTTCTGGGGCGAACGCCGCGGGACTTGCCCTTCCTCCTTCGCGGCACTGGCACCGGCGGGTCGTCGTCGTCGGTGTCCTTGCTGGGGCGAGCGCCGCGGGACGTGCCCTTCCTCCTACCCGGCACTGGCACCGGCGGGTCGTCGTCGTCGTTGTCCTTGCTGGGGCGAGCGCCGCGGGACGTGCCCTTCCTCCTCCCTGGCACTGGCACCGGCGGGTCGTCGTCGTCGTTGTCCTTGCTGGGGCGAGCGCCGCGGGACGTGCCCTTCCCCCTCCCGGGCACTGGCACCGGCGGGTAGTCGTCGTCGGTGTCCTTGCTGGGGCGAGCGCCGCGGGACTTACCCTTCCTCCTCCCCGGCACTGGCACCGGCGGGTCGTCGTCGTCGTCGTCCTTGCTGGGGCGAGCGCCGCGGGACTTGCCCTTCTTCCTCCGCGGCACTGGCACTGGCGCCGGCGAGACCCCGAGCAACGCAACCCGTCCGAGGGAGCCGGGCGAGACAGATAACCACGGGGAGCCCTCGCCCTCGTCGGAGCTGATCCCCACCACATCGCGCGGCGGCCGCCCCATCCGCCGAGGAGCGCGATGCCGCTGCGGCGGCCAGTGGGTTTCGGGTTTCACCGCCGGGAGGGGAGCACGGCGAGCTGGGAAGCGGGTGAGCAGGCTGGGGGAGGAGGGGAAAGTGGTCGGCGGCGATTTCGGAGGACGAGGGCGGCGCGAGCTCGGTATCCTTGGGTGTCTGCGCAGTGGGGGCCACCCGTTCGGCGGCTGCTTTCGCCCGCCCGCTCCGGTTCTCGAAGTTTTGAATTTTCGTATAGTACGCCACAGGATACGCACGCGTGGACAGAGCTCCACACGTTCAGCAAAGGATGGATCTGAACGCAAAAAAAAAAAAAAAGAGCAAAGGGTGGGTCTGATTTTTTTTTCTCAAAAGAAATACGTAACCAAGAAACTGTATGGGCTACTGTAAATTTGATCCGAACAATCTAGCGGAATTTAGTACCACTAAAAAAAAATCTAGCGGAATTTAGTTTCATGAAATGCACGTTCGTTATCTATTTTTACTCCAAAAGAGGTCACGTGTATCCTCCTCCGAAACATGGGATCAAAATTTGATAGGAATACATGTAAACCAATGGGTGCAAATCACGCTGAATGCAGGGAAGACCGTTTCAACACAAACGAATTTGATGGCCGAACACTCCCCAAACCCCGCGTCACCTTCCCCGACGGTGGCGGGGGAGCCCTATCCGCATCGCCGAGGCTCCCTCCCCAGCCCGCCCCACCTCCTCATTGCCATCGAAGGAGTAGCTGATGAAGCCGCCTCGGCTCCCACGAAGGTGACGATGGGGCGCCGCGGCTGGCGCGGCTCCATGCCGCCTCCCCCTTTCCCGTCGACCCCCCGCCATGCATCGACTTCGTCGTGCTTCCGATGGATCCCCCTCCACCCCCCGTTCCTTGCCCACCCCTTCCTGTCGGGCTCCGGCTGCTCCTGGACTTCGTCGGCACGTGTGTCGGTGTCAAAACCGACAGATCTCGGGTAGGGGGTCCCGAACTGTAGACCTAGGATCGATGGGTTGCAGGAAGAAGGGGACACAGTGGTTTTACCCACGTCCGGGCCCTCCTATGAAGGTAATACCCTACGTCCTGCTCGATTTTATTGATGAAGATGGTTACAGAGTAGATCTACCTCGAGATCATATATGCCCTAGAGGCAATAACAAATTGTTTATTATCATATTTTCTTTTTCATGATTATCGTCTATTATCCATGCTAGAATTATATTGTTTGGAAACTCAAATACATGTATGGATACATAGACAACACACTGTCCATGGTGAGCCTCTTAAGGACTAGCTCGTTGATCAAAGATGGTCAAGGTTTCCTGACCATAGACATGAGTTGTCATTTCATAACGGGACCACATCATTAGGAGAATGATGTGATGGACAAGACCCAAACTATGAACGTAGCATGTGATCATGTCAGTTTATTGCTACTATTTTCTGCATGTCAAGTATGTGTTCCTATGACCATGAGATCATGCAACTCCCGGACATCGAAGGAATACCTTGTGTGTATCAAACGTCACAACGTAACTAGGTGACTATAAAGGTGCTCTACAAGTATCTTCGAGGGTGTCTGTTGGGTTAGCCTGAATCAAGACTCGGATTTGTCACTCCGTGTGATGAAAAGGTATCTCAGGGCCCACTTGGTAATACAATATCACAACAAGCCTTGCAAACAATGTGACTAAGGAGTTAGTCACGTGATTTTGTATTACAGAACGAGTAAAGAGACTTGCCGGTAACGAGATTGAACTGGCTAGGTATGGAGATACCGACGATCGAATATCGGGCAAGTAACATACCGATGGACAAAGGGAACAACATATGGGATTAACTGAATCCTTGACATAGAGGCTCAATCGATAAAGATCTTCGTAGAATATGTAGGAGTCAATATGGGCATCCAGGTCCCCCTATTGGTTATTGACCGGAGAGTGTCTCGGTCATGTCTACATAGTTCTCGAACCTGCAAGGTCTGCACACTTAAGGTTCGGTGACGTTCTCGGTATAGTTGAGTCATGTATGTTGGTGACCGAAGGTTGTTCGGAGTCTCGGATGAGATCCCAAACATCACGAGGAGTTCCGGAATGGTCCGGGGACTAAGATTGATATATATGAAAGAGGTATTCGGGTTCCGAAATTTTTTCGGGCATTACTGGTGGTGTACCGGGAGTGACGAATGGGTTCCGGGGTTCACCGGGAGGGGACACCCACCCCAGGGAGCCACATAGGCCTAAGAGGTGGTGCACCAGCCCCTGGAGGGCTGGGCGGCCAGCCTCATGGGCCTATGCGGCCGAAATAGTGGAGGAGGGGAGGAGTTTGACTAGGAGGAGGAGTTTTCCTAGGTCCTCCATTAAACCCACTTGGAAGAGGACTCCTCCTCCTCTTGGGCGCGGCCGACTAACCCTAGGGGAAACCCTAGGGCGCCACCTCTTCCCCCTCCCTCCAATATATAGTGGAGGAAAGAGAGGGCAGCCACACCACAATCCAAGGCGCAACCACCTCTCCCTGCCTCTAGTTCGTTCCTCCTCTAGATTGGTTCGGCAGTGCACGGCGAAGCCCTACCGAATCAGTTCCACCACCACGGCCGCCATGCTGTTAGGATATCGGAGAACTCAGCTACCTCTTCGCCCCCTCTTGCTGGATCAAGAAGGCAGAGATCGTCATCGAGCTGTACGTGTGCTGAACACGGAGGTGTCGTTCGTTCGGCACTAGACAGGGATGGATCGTGATGAGACTGCGGAACAGATCGTGATGAGATTGCAGGACGGATCATGATGGGATCGCGGGACGGATTGCGATTTGGATCGCGAAGATGTTCGACTACATCAACCGCGTTATATACGCTTCCCCTTAGCGATCTACAAGGGTATGTAGATGCACTCTCTCCTCTAGTAGATGGTCATCTCCATGGATAGATCTTGTGTGTGTGTGGGAATTTTTTTTGTTTCCCATGTGATGTTCCCCAACAGTGTCATCATGAGCTAGGTCTATCCATAGATGACATCTCGAGTAGAACACAAAGGAGTTTGTGGGCGTTGATATTCAGATTGCTGCCCTCCTTAGTCTTTTCTTGATTCGGCGGTATTGTTGGATGAAGCGGCCCGGACCAACCTTACTTGTATGCTCACGAGAGACCGGTTCCATAAAGATAGCTGGCGGGTGTCTGTTTCTCCTACTTTAGTTGAATCGGATTTGACAAAGGCGGTCCTTGGAGAAGGTTAAATAGCAACTTGTATATCACCGTTGTGGTTTTGGGTAGGTAAGAATCGTTCTTGCTAGATACCCATAGCAGCCACGTAAACACATGCAACAACAAATTAGAGGATGTCTAACTTGTTTTTGTAGGGTATGCATGTGATGTGATATGTCCAAGTACATGGTGTTATATATTTGATGTATGAGATGATAATGTTGTAAAAGTTAAATATTGACTTGCATGTCGATGCTACGGCAACCGACATGAGCCATAGGGTTATTTTTAATTTATTTTGGCGCTTGGTGATGCTTTGCTTTATCGCTAGTTAAGTAGCTTTAGTAGTAACAACATAGTTGGCGCGACAACCTTGACGATGGTAGAATTATAAGGTGATCCCTCACTAAAATTTCAAGATAAAATTGTGTTCTCCCCGAGTGTGCACCTTGCGGAAGTTCGTCGTTTCGAGACACCACGTGATGATCGGGTGTGATAGACTCTACATTCACATACAACGTGTGTAAGACAGTTTTGCACACGCGGAGTACTTGGGTTAAACTTGACGAGACTAACATGTACACACATGGCCTCGGAACACAAGTGACCGGAAGGTTGAACATGAGTCATATAGTAGATATGATCAACATAAAGATGTTCACCATTGAAGCCAACTCATCTCACGTGATGATTGGACTTGGGTTGGTGGATTTGGATCATGTACCACTCGGATAACCAGAGGGATGTCAATTTGAGTGGGAGTTCTTAAGTAATATGATTAATTGAACTCATTATCATGAACATAGTCAAAATGTCTTTGCAAATTATGTTGTATATGATTATCTTGCATTGTAGCTCCCCTATTTTTGATATGTTCCTAAAGAAAACTAAGTTGAAAGATGAAAGTAGCGATTATGCGGACTGGGTCCGTAAACTGTGGATTGTCCTCATTGGTGCACGGAAGGCTTATGTCCTTAATGCACCGCTCGGTGTGCTACCCACCGAGCGTCGTGTGTGGATGTTGCGAACATCTGACATACACATTTTGATGACTACGTGATAGTTCGATGCGTCATGCTTTATGACTTAGAATTGAGGCGCCCAAGACGTTTTGAACGTCACGGGACATATGAGATGTTCCAAGAGATAAAATTAGGATTTCAGACTCGTGCCCATGTTTAGAGGTCTGAGACCTCCGATATGATTCTTTGCCTGCAAAGTAAGGGAGAAAAGCTCAATCGTTGAGCATGTGCTCAGATTGTCTGGGTGCTACAATCGCTTGAATCAAGTGGGAGTTGATCTTCAAGATAAGATAGTGATTGACATAGTTCTCCAAAGTCACTGCCACCAAGATAGTGAGCTTCATGATGAACTATAGCATACCAGGGATAGACAAGATGATCCCTGAGCTATTTGCGATGTTTGACACCGCAAAATTACAAATCAAGTAGGAGCATCAAGTGTTGATGGCTAGTAAAAGCACTAGTTTTGAGAAGGGCAAGGGCAAAAAGGGATACTTCATGAAATGGCAAATCAGTTGTCGCTCTAAAATAAAAACCCAAGGTTGAACCCAAACCTAAGACTAAGTGCTTCTAATATGAGGGGAACGGTCACTGAAGGAGCACTACACTAGATACTTGGTAGATGAGAAGGCTGGCAAAGTCGACATAAGTATATTGGATATACGTGATATTGATGTGTACCTTACTAGTACTCCTAGCACCGGGGTATTAGATATCAGTTCAGTTGCTAAGTGTTAGTAACTTGAAATTATAGCTACGGAATAAATGTATACTAGCAAGGGTGAGGTTACGATATGTGTTGGAAGTAATTCCAAGGTTGATGTGATCAAACATCACACGCTCCCTCTACCATTGGGATTAGTGTTGAACCTAAATAAATGGTATTTGGTGTTTGCGTTGAGCATGGACATGATTAGATCATGTTTATTGCAATACAATTATTCATTTAAAGAGAATAATGGTTACTCTATTTTCTTGAATAATACCTTCAATGGTCATGCACCTAATATGAATGGTTTATTGAATCTCGATCGTAGTGATACACATGTTCATAATATTGATGCCAAAAGATACAAAGTAGTAATGATAGTACCACTTACTTGTGGCACTACCGCTTAAGTCATATTGGTATAAAATGCATGAAGAAGCTCCATGCCCATGGATCTTTGGACTCACTCGTTTTTCATTTGGGACATGCAAACCATGCCTATTGGTGTAAATGCACGAAGAAACTCCATGCAGATGGATCTTTTAGACTCACTTGATTTTGAATCACTTGAGCCATGCAAATCATGCCACATGGGCAACATGACTGAAGGCCTCGTTTTTCCAGTGAGGTGGAACGAGCAAGTGACTTGTTGGACATAATACATTTTGATGTATGCAGTCCAATGAGTGCTGAGGCACGCAGTGGATATCGTTATGTTCTTACTTCACTGATGATTTGGGTGGATACAAGGGTATTTGTTTGATGAATCACAAGTCTGAAATATTGAAAATCTTAAGCAATTTCGGAGTGAAGTTGAAGATCGTCGTGACAAGAGGATAATATGTCTACGATGTGATCGTTGTTGGAAATATGCCCTAGAGGCAATAAAAAAATGGTTATTATCATATTTCCTTGTTCATGATAATCGTCTATTGTTCATGCTATAATTGTATTAACAGGAAACGGTAATACATGTGTGAATAAATAGATCACAGTGTGTCCCTAGCAAGCCTCTAGTTGGCTATCTCGTTAGTCAATAGATGATCATGGTTTCCTGATCATGGGCATTAGATGTCATTGATGACGGGATCACATCATTGGGAGAATGATGTGATGGACAAGACCCAATCCTAAGCATAGCACTAGATCGTATTGTTCGTATGCTAAAGCTTTTCTAATGTCAAGTATCTTTTCCTTCGACCGTGAGATTGTGCAACTCCCGGATATCGTAGGAGTGCTTTGGGTGTATCAAACGTCACAACGTAACTGGGTGACTATAAAGGTGCACTACGGGTACCTCCGAAAGTGTCTGTTGGGTTGGTACGAATCGAGATCGGGATTTGTCACTCCGTGTGACGGAGAGGTATCTCTGGGCCCACTCGGTAGAACATCATCATGAGCTCAATGTGACTAAGGAGTTAGTCACACGATGACGTGCTACGGAACGAGTAAAGAGACTTACCGGTAACGAGATTGAACAAGGTATAGGCATACCGACGATCGAATCTCGGGCAAGTTCTATACCGACAGACAAAGGGAATCGTATACGGGATTGATTGAATCCTTGACATCGTGGTTCATCCGATGAGATCATCGTGGAGCAAGTGGGAGCCACCATGGGTATCCAGACCCCGCTGATGGTTATTGGCCAGAGAGGTGTCTCGGTCATGTCTGCCTGTCTCCCGAACCCGTAGGGTCTACACACTTAAGGTTCGATGACGCTAGGGTTATAGGGAATTGTTATACGAGGTTACCAAAAGTTGTTCGGAGTCCCGGATGAGATCCCGGACGTCACGAGGAGCTCCAGAATGGTCCGGAGGTAAAGATTGATATATAGGACGGATGGTTTCGGACACCGGAAGTGTTTCGGGCGTCACCGGTAACGTACCGGGACCACCGGGACCACCGGAGTTGGCCCCGGGGGTCCACCGAAGGGGGGCAACGACCCCGAGAGGCTAGATGGGCTAAGTGCGGGAGGGAACCAGCCCCTAGGTGGGCTGGTGCGCCTCCCACACCCAGCCCAATGCGCAAGTGGTGGGGAGAGGGGGCAACCCTAGGCGCAGGTGGGCCTTAGGCCCACCAGGTGGTGCGCCACACCCCCTCCCACCCTAGCCGCCGCCCCCTCTCCCATCTGGTGGCCGCCGGCCCCTAGGGAGGGAACCCTAGGGGTGGCGTAGCCCTCCCCCCTCCTCCTATAAATAGAGAGGGGTTTTGGCCATTGAGAGACACGGTTTTCCCTCTCTCTCGGCGCAGCCCTGCCCTTCTTCCTCCTCCTCTCTGCCGGTGCTTGGCGAAGCCCTGTCGGGAGACCTCGTCTCTCCATCGACACCACACCGTCGTGCTGCTGGACTTCTTCCCCAACCTCTCCCTCCTCCTTGCTGGATCAAGGCGCGGGAGACGTCACCGGGCTGCACGTGTGTTGAACGCGGAGGTGCCGTAGTTCGGCACTAGATCGGAATCGCTGCGAGTACGACTCCATCAACCATGTTCTAGCAACGCTTCCGCTTAGCGATCTTCAAAGGTATGAAGATGCTCTTACCCCTCTCTCGTTGCTGGTCTCTCCATAGGAAGATCTGAATATGCGTAGGAAAATTTTGAATTTATGCTACGTTACCCAACAATCGTGGAGGTAAATATATATCTGAATTGCGAGTTTGGTATACATTTAAGACAATGTGAAAATTGTTTCACAACTCATGCCACCTGGAACACCATAGTGTGATGGTGTGTCCGAACGTCATAGCCGCGCCCTATTGGATATGGTGCATACTATGATGTCTCTTATTGATACGTCTCCAATGTATCTATAATTTTTTATGGTTTCATGCTATTATCTTGTCAAACTTTGTATGTTTTGTATGCCTTTTATATATTTTTTGGGACTAACTTATTAACTCAGTGCCAAGTGCCAGTTCCCGTTTTTCCATGTTTTTGACCCCTTTCAGAGGAGGATTTTGAACGGAGTCCAAACGGAATGAAACTGCCAAAAAGATTTTTTCCAAAACAGAAAAAGATCGGGAAGCCGGAGAACCAGGGCAGGGGGGCTGCAGGGACCCCACAAGCCCTCATGGCGCAGCCAGGGGGCCGCACCACCCTGGCTTGTGGGCTCCCTGGGCCACATCCGCCCTAGGTTTTGCGCCTATATATTCCCTAAAATCCCATAAAAATTAGGAGATCATCGAAAGTACTTTTCCGCCGCCGCAAGCTTCTGTCTCCGCAAGAACCCATCTGGGGCACGTTCTGGTGCCCTGCCGGAGGGGGATTCGGATACGGAGGGCTTCTTCATCAACACCATGACCTCTCCGATGATGCATGAGTAGTTCACCATAGCTAGTAGTTAGATGGCTTCTTCTCTCTCTTGGATCTTCAATACAAAGTTCTCCATGATCTTCATGGAGATCTATCCGATGTAATCTTCTTTTGCGGTGTGTTTGTCGAGATCCGATGAATTGTGGGTTTATGATCAGATTATCTATGAATCTTATTTGAGTTTCTTCTGATCTCTCTTATGCATGATTTCATATCCTTGTAATTCTCTCTGAGTTGTGGGTTTTGTTTGGCCAAATAGATCTATGATTCTTGCAATGGTAGAAGTGCTTGGTTTTGGGTTCATACCGTGCGGTGACCTCACCCAGTGATAGAAGGGGTAGCAAGGCACGCATCGTGTTGTTGCCATCAAGGGTAAAAAGATGGGGTTTTCATCATTGGTTTGAGATTATCCCTCTACATCATGTCATCTTGCTTAAGGCGTTACTTTGTTCGTCATGAACTCAATACACTAGATGCATGCTGGATAGCGGTCGATGTGTGGAGTAATAGTAGTAGATGCAGAATGTATCAGTCTACTTGTCTCGGACGTGATGCCTATGTTGGGGAACGTCGCATGGGAAACAAAAATTTTCCTACGCGCACGAAGACCTATCATGGTGATGTCCATCTACGAGAGGGGATGAGTGATCTACGTACCCTTGTATATCGTATAGCAGAAGCGTTAGAGAACGTGGTTGATGTAGTGGAACGTCCTCACGTCCCTCGATCCGCCCCGCGAACAATCCCGCGATCAGTCCCACGATCTAGTACCGAACGGACGGCACCTCCGCGTTCAGCACACGTACAGCTCGACGATGATCTCGGCCTTCTTGATCCAGCAAGAGAGACGGAGAGGTAGAAGAGTTCTCCGGCAGCGTGACGGCGCTCCGGAGGTTGGTGATGATCTTGTCTCAGCAGGGCTCCGCCCGAGCTCCGCAGAAACGTGATCTAGAGGAAAAACTATGGAGGTATGTGGTCGGGCAGCCGTGAGAAAGTCGTCTCAAATCTGCCCTAAAAGCCCCATATATATAGGAGGAGGGAGGGGGACCTTGCCTTGGGGTCCAAGGGACCCTCAAGGGGTCGGCCGAGCCAAGGGGGGGAGGACTCCCCCCCCCCCAAACCGAGTTGGACTTGGTTTGGTGGGAGGAGTCCCCCTCCCTTCCCACTTCCTCCCTCTTTTTTTTTTCCTTTGATTTCCTTCTCTTGGCGCATAGGCCCTCTTGGGGCTGTCCCACCAGCCCACTAAGGGCTGGTGTGTCTCCCCAAATCCTATGGGCTTCCCCGGGGTGGGTTGCCCCCCGGTGAACTCCCGGAACCCATTCGTCATTCCCGGTACATTCCCGGTAACTCCGAAAACCTTCCGGTAATCAAACGAGGTCATCCTATATATCAATCTTCGTTTCCGGACCATTCCGGAAACCCTCGTGACGTCCGTGATCTCATCGGGGACTCCGAACAACATTCGGTAACCAACCATATAACTCAAATACGCATAAAACAATGTCGAACCTTAAGTGTGCAGACCCTGCGGGTTCGAGAACTATGTAGACATGACCCGAGAGACTCCTCGGTCAATATCCAATAGCGGGACCTGGATGCCCATATTGGATCCTACATATTCTACGAAGATCTTATCGTTTGAACCTCAGTGCCAAGGATTCGTATAATCCCGTATGTCATTCCCTTTGTCCTTCGGTATGTTACTTGCCCGAGATTCGATCGTCAGTATCCGCATACCTATTTCAATCTTGTTTACCGGCAAGTCTCTTTACTCGTTCCGTAATACAAGATCCCGCAACTTACACTAAGTTACATTGCTTGCAAGGCTTGTGTGTGATGTTGTATTACCGAGTGGGCCCCGAGATACCTCTCCGTCACACGGAGTGACAAATCCCAGTCTTGATCCATACTAAATCAACTAACACCTTCGGAGATACCTGTAGAGCATCTTTATAGTCACCTAGTTACGTTGCGACATTTGATACACACAAAGCATTCCTCCGGTGTCAGTGAGTTATACGATCTCATGGTCATAGGAATAAATACTTGACACGCAGAAAACAGTAGCAACAAAATGACACGATCAACATGCTACGTCTATTAGTTTGGGTCTAGTCCATCACGTGATTCTCCCAATGACGTGATCCAGTTATCAAGCAACAACACCTTGTTCATAATCAGAAGACACTGACTATCATCGATCAACTGGCTAGCCAACTAGAGGCATGCTAGGGACGGTGTTTTGTCTATGTATCCACACATGTAAATGAGTCTTCATTCAATACAATTATAGCATTGATAATAAACTATTATCTTGATACAGGAATTATAATAATAACTATACATTTATTATTGCCTCTAGGGCATAATTCCAACAGTCTCCCACTTGCACTAGAGTCAATAATCTAGCCCTCACATCACCATGTGAATTACATTGTAATAAATCTAACACCCATACAGTTCTGGTGTCGATCATGTTTTGGCCGTGGAAGAGGTTTAGTCAGCGGGTCTGCTACATTCAGATCCGTGTGCACTTTGCATATATTTACGTCCTCCTCCTCGACGTAGTCGCGGATGAGGTTGAAGCGTCGTTTGATGTGTCTGGTCTTCTTGTGAAACCTTGGTTCCTTTGCTAAGGCAATGCCACCAGTGTTGTCACAGAACAAGGTTATTGGATCCAGTGCACTTGGCACCACTCCAAGATCCGTCATGAACTGCTTCATCCAGACACCCTCCTTAGCCGCCTCCGAGGCAGCCATGTACTCCGCTTCACATGTAGAATCTGCTACGGCGCTTTGCTTGGAATTGCACCAGCTTACTGCACCCCCATTAAGAATAAATACGTATCCGGTTTGCGACTTAGAGTCGTCCGGATCTGTGTCAAAGCTTGCATCGACGTAACCTTTTACGGCGAGCTCTTCGTCACCTCCATACACGAGAAACATCTCCTTAGTCCTTTTCAGGTACTTCAGGATATTCTTGACCGCCGTCCAGTGATCCACTCCTGGATTACTCTGGAACCTACCTGCCATACTTATGGCCAGGCTAACATCCGGTCTAGTGCACAACATCGCATACATGATAGAACCTATGGCTGAAGCATAGGGGACGGAGCGCATATGCTCTCTATCTTCATCAGTTGCTGGGCACTGAGTCTTACTCAATCTCGTACCTTGTAACACTGGCAAGAACCCTTTCTTGGACTGTTCCATTTTGAACCTCTTCAAAACTTTATCAAGGTATGTGCTTTGTGAAAGTCCTATCAGGCGCTTTGATCTATCCCTATAGATCTTAATGCCTAGAATGTAAGCAGCTTCTCCTAGGTCCTTCATAGAGAAACTTTTATTCAAGTAACCTTTTATGCTTTCCAAAAGCTCTATGTTGTTTCCAATCAGTAATATGTCATCCACATATAATATCAGAAACGCCACAGAGCTCCCACTCACTTTCTTGTAAATACAAGATTCTCCAACCACTTGTATAAACCCAAATGCTTTGATCACCTCATCAAAGCGTTTGTTCCAACTCCGAGATGCTTGCACCAGTCCATAAATGGATCGCTGGAGCTTGCACACCTTGCCAGCATTTTTAGGATCGACAAAACCTTCGGGTTGCATCATATACAACTCTTCCTTAAGGAAACCGTTAAGGAACGCCGTTTTGACATCCATCTGCCAGATTTCATAATCGAAAAATGCAGCTATTGCTAACATGATTCTGACGGACTTAAGCATCGCTACGGGTGAGAAGGTCTCATCGTAGTCAACTCCTGGAACTTGTGAAAAAACCCTTTGCCACAAGTCGAGCTTTATAAACGGTCACATTACCGTCAGCGCCCGTCTTCTTCTTAAAGATCCATTTGTTCTGAATAGCCTTGCGGCCCTCAGGTAGTATCTCCAAAGTCCACACTTTGTTCTCATACATGGATCCTATCTCGGATTTCATGGCTTCTAGCCATTTGTTGGAATCTGGGCCCACCATTGCTTCTTCATAATTTGCAGGTTCATTGTTGTCTAACAACATGATTGATAAGACGGGATTACCGTACCACTCTGGAGCAGCGCGTGATCTCGTCGACCTGCGTGGTTCAACAGAAACTTGAACTGGAGTTTCATGATCATCATCATTAACTTCCTCCTCAACCGGCGTTGCAACGACAGAGGTTTCCCCTTGCCCTGCGCCACCATCCAGAGGGATGAGAGGTTCGACAACCTCGTCAAGTTCTATCTTCCTCCCACTCAATTCTCTCGAGAGAAACTCCTTCTCGAGAAAAGTTCCGTTCTTAGCAACAAACACTTTGCCCTCGGATTTGAGATAGAAGGTGCACCCAACTGTCTCTTTTGGGTAACCTATGAAGACGCACTTTTCTGCTTTGGGTTCCAGCTTTTCAGGCTGAAGCTTTTTGACATAAGCATCACATCCCCAAACTTTAAGAAACGACAACTTTGGCCTTTTGCCATACCACAGTTCGTATGGTGACGTCTCAACGGATTTCGATGGTGCCCTATTTAAAGTGAATGCAGCTGTTTCTAATGCATAACCCCAAAATGACAACGGCAAATCAGTAAGAGACATCATAGATCGCACCATCTCTAACAAAGTACGATTACGACGTTCGGACACACCATTACGCTGTGGTGTTCCAGGCGGTGTTAACTGCGAAACAATTCCACATTGTCTTAAGTGAGCACCAAACTCGAAACTCAGATATTCACCCCCGCGATCAGACCGTAGGAACTTGATCTTCTTGTTACGATGATTTTCCACTTCACTCTGAAATTGCTTGAACTTTTCAAATGTTTCAGACTTATGCTTCATCAAGTAGACATAACCATATCTACTTAAATCGTCAGTGAAGGTGAGAAAATAACGATATCCGCCGCGTGCCTCCACGCTCATTGGACCACACACATCAGTATGTATGATTTCCAACAAGTCACTTGCACGCTCCATTGTTCCGGAGAACGGAGTCTTAGTCATCTTGCCCATGAGGCATGGTTCGCACGTGTCAAGTGAATCAAAGTCAAGTGACTCCAAAAGTCCATCAACATGGAGTTTCTTCATGCGCTTTACACCAATATGACCCAAGCGGCAGTGCCACAAAAATATGGCGCTATCATTGTTTACTCTAACTCTTTTGGTCTCAATGTTATGTATATGTGTATCGCTATCAAGATTCAATATGAACAATCCTCTCACATTCGGTGCATGACCATAAAAGATGTTACTCATAGAAATAGAACAACCATTATTCTGAGACTTAAAAGAGTAACCGTCTCGCAATAAACAAGATCCAGATATAATGTTCATGCTCAACGCAGGCACTAAATAACAATGATTTAAGTTCATCACTAATCCCGATGGTAGTTGAAGTAACACTGTGCCGACGGCGATTGCATCAACCTTGGAACCGTTTCCTACGCGCATCGTCACTTCGTCTTTCGCCAGCCTTCGTCTATTCCGCAGTTCCTGCTTCGAGTTGCAAATGTGAGCAACAGAACCGGTATCGAATACCCAGGCACTACTACGAGATCCGGTTAAGTACACATCAATAACATGTATATCAAATATACCTGATTTTTCTTTGCCCGCCTTCTTATCTGCCAGATACTTGGGGCAATTGCGCTTCCAGTGACCCATACCCTTGCAATAGAAGCACTCTGTTTCAGGCTTAGGTCCAGCCTTGGGTTTCTTCGGCGGATTGGCAACAGGCTTGCCGCTCTTCTTCGAATTGCCCTTCTTGCCTTTGCCGTTTCTCTTGAAACTAGTGGTCTTGCTCACCATCAACACTTGATGCTCTTTACGAAGTTCAGACTCTGCGACTTTCAGCATCGCAAACAACTCGCCGGGAGACTTGTTCATCCCTTGCATGTTGTAGTTCAACACAAAGCCTTTATAGCTTGGCGGCAGTGATTGAAGGATTCTGTCAGTGATAGCTTCTTGCGGGAGTTCAATCCCCAGTTCAGCTAGACGGTTTGAGTACCCAGACATTTTGAGCACATGTTCACTGACAGACGACTTTTCCTCCATCTTGCAAGCATAGAATTTATCGGAGGTCTCATACCTCTCGATCCGGGCGTTCTTCTGAAAGATAAACTTCAACTCCTGGAACATCTCAAATGCTCCATGACGCTCAAAGCGACGTTGAAGTCCCGGTTCTAAGCCATACAAGACTGCACATTGAACTATTGAGTAGTCCTCCTTACGTGCTAACCAAGCGTTCTTAACATCCTGATCAGCCGTAGCGGGTGGTTCATCTCCTAGCGCAGCATTAAGGACATAATCCTTCTTTCCAGCTTGTAAGATTAGCTTAAGATTACGAGCCCAGTCTACAAAGTTGCTTCCATCATCTTTCAACTTAGCTTTCTCTAGGAACGTATTAAAATTCAGGATGACACTTGCGTGAGCCATGATCTACAACACAAATATATTCAAAGTGGACTTAGACTATGTTCAAGATAATTAGAGTTCAACTTAATCAAATTATATGCTAAACTCCCACTCAAAAAGTACATCTCTCTAGTCATTTGAGTGGTTCATGATCCACTTACACTATCCCAACTCCGATCATCACGTGAGTTGAGTATAGTTTCAGTGGTAAGCATCCCTATGCTAATCATATCAACTATATGATTCATGATCGACCTTTCGGTCTCATGTGTTCCGAGGCCATGTCTGCACATGCTAGGCTCGTCAAGCTTAACCCGAGTGTTCCGCGTGCGCAACTGTTTTGCACCCGTTGTATGTGAACGTTGAGTCTATCACACCCGATCATCACGTGGTGTCTCGAAACGACGAACTGTAGCAACGGTGCACAGTCGGGGAGAACACAATTTCGTCTTGAAATTTTAGTGAGAGATCACCTCATAATGCTACCGTCGTTCTAAGCAAAACAAGGTGCAAAAAAAGGATTAACATCACATGCAATTCATAAGTGACATGATATGGCCATCATCACGTGCTTCTTGATCTCCATCACCAAAGCACCGGCACGATCTTCTTGTCACCGGCGCCACACCATGATCATCCATCAACATGTTGCCATCGGGGTTGTCGTGCTACTTATGCTATTACTACTAAAGCTACATCCTAGCAAAATAGTAAACGCATCTGCAAGCACAAACGTTAGTATAAAGACAACCCTATGGCTCCTGCCGGTTGTCGTACCATCGACATGCAAGTCGATATTTCTATTACAACATGATCATCTCATACATCCAATATATCACATCACATCGTTGGCCATATCACATCACAATCATACCCTGCAAAAACAAGTT
Source organism: Hordeum vulgare subsp. vulgare (assembly GCF_904849725.1). Lineage (NCBI taxonomy): Eukaryota > Viridiplantae > Streptophyta > Magnoliopsida > Poales > Poaceae > Hordeum > Hordeum vulgare. The sequence continues at coordinate 546,979,216 of NC_058521.1, read as the reverse complement.
AGACGTCCTCTAATTTTGTTGTTGCATGTTTTACGTGGTGACCAAGGGTATCTAGTAGGATCGCATCTTACTTACGCAAACACCACAACGGAGATATATGAGTTGCTATTTAACCTCATCCAAGGACCTCCTCGGTCAAATCCTATTCAACTAAAGTTGGAGAAACCGTCACTTGCCAGTCATCTTTGAGCAAAGGGGGTTACTCGTAACGATGAAACCAGTCTCTCGTAAGCGTACGAGTAATGTCGGTCCAAGCCGCTTCAATCCAACAATACCGCGGAATCAAGAAAAGACTAAGGAGGGCAGAAAAACGCACATCACCGCCCACAAAACCTTTTGTGTTCTACTCGAGAAGACATCTACGCATGAACCTAGCTCATGATGCCACTATTGGGGAACGTCGCATGGGAAACAAAAATTTTCCTACGCGCACGAAGACCTATCATGGTGATGTCCATCTACGAGACGGGATGAGTGATCTACGTACCCTTGTAGATCGTACAACAGAAGCGTTAGAGAACGCGGTTGATGTAGTGGAACGTCCTCACGTCCCTCGATCCGCCCCGCGAACAATCCCGCGATCAGTCCCACGATCTAGTACCGAACGGACGGCACCTCCGCGTTCAGCACACGTACAGCTCGACGATGATCTCGGCCTTCTTGATCCAGCAAGAGAGACGGAGAGGTAGAAGAGTTCTCCGGCAGCGTGATGGCGCTCCGGAGGTTGGTGATGATCTTGTCTCAGCAGGGCTCCGCCCGAGCTCCGCAGAAACGTGATCTAGAGGAAAAACTATGGAGGTATGTGGTCGGGCAGCCGTGACAAAGTCGTCCCAAATCTGCCCTAAAAGCCCCATATATATAGGAGGAGGGAGGGGGACCTTGCCTTGGGGTCCAAGGGACCCTCAAGGGGTCGGCCGAGCCAAGGGGGGGAGGACTCCCCCCCAAACCGAGTTTGGACTTGGTTTGGTGGGAGGAGTCCCCCTCCCTTCCCACTTCCTCCCTCTTTTTTTTCTTTTCCTTTGATTTCCTTCTCTTGGCGCATAGGCCCTCTTGGGGCTGTCCCACCAGCCCACTAAGGGCTGGTGTGTCTCCCCAAAGCCTATGGGCTTCCCCGGGGTGGGTTGCCCCCCGGTGAACTCCCGGAACCCATTCGTCATTCCCGGTACATTCCCGGTAACTCCGAAAACCTTCCGGTAATCAAACGAGGTCATCCTATATATCAATCTTTGTTTTCGGACCATTCCGGAAACCCTCGTGACGTCCGTGATCTCATTCGGGACTCCGAACAACATTCGGTAACCAACCATATAACTCAAATACGCATAAAACAACGTCGAACCTTAAGTGTGCAGACCCTGCGGATTAGAGAACTATGTAGACATGACCCGAGAGACTCCTCGGTCAATATCCAATAGCGGGACCTGGATGCCCATATTGGATCCTACATATTCTACGAAGATCTTATCGTTTGAACCTCAGTGCCAAGGATTCGTATAATCCCGTATGTCATTCCCTTTGTCCTTCGGTATGTTACTTGCCCGAGATTCGATCGTCAGTATCCGCATACCTATTTCAATCTCGTTTACCGGCAAGTCTCTTTACTCGTTCCGTAGTACAAGATCCCGCAACTTACACTAAGTTACATTGCTTGCAAGGCTTGTGTGTGATGTTGTATTACCGAGTGGGCCCCGAGATACCTCTCCGTCACACGGAGTGACAAATCCCAGTCTTGATCCATACTAAATCAACTAACACCTTCGGAGATACCTGTAGAGCATATTTATAGTCACCCAGTTACGTTGCGACATTTGATACACACAAAGCATTCCTCCGGTGTCAGTGAGTTATACGATCTCATGGTCATAGGAATAAATACTTGACACGCAGAAAACAGTAGCAACAAAATGACACGATCAACATGCTACGTCTATTAGTTTGGGTCTAGTCCATCACGTGATTCTCCCAATGACGTGATCCAGTTATCAAGCAACAACACCTTGTTCATAATCAGAAGACACTGACTATCATCGATCAACTGGCTAGCCAACTAGAGGCATGCTAGGGACGGTGTTTTGTCTATGTATCCACACATGTAAATGAGTCTTCATTCAATACAATTATAGCATGGATAATAAACTATTATCTTGATACAGGAATTATAATAAGAACTATACATTTATTATTGCCTGTAGGGCATAATTGCTATTTTGAGAGAAGCCTCTAGTGAATACTATGGCCCCCGGGTCTACTCCACACCATATTTTCAGCCTTACACTTTTTTTACTTCGTTGCACTTTCCGCCTTCAGATCTCACTTTGCAATCAATCTTGAAGGGATTGACAACCCCTTTAAAGCATTGGGTGCAAGCTCTTTTGTGTTTGCGCAGGTACTCTAGACTTGACGAGATTCTCCTACTGGATTGATACCTTGGTTCTCAAATTGAGGGAAATACTTACTGCTCCTGTGCTGCATCACCCTTTCCTCTTCAAGGGAAAAACCAACGCAAGCCTAGTCTCCGTCAACGTGTCAATTTCTGGCGCTGTTGTCTGTTGCCGTAGCAGAAGAATTTCTGGCGCCGTTGCCGGGGAGGATCAAGTCAAGAACTCATCCAAGTAAGTGTCGCAAACTCATCTCTTGAATTTACTTTGTTTGCCAGTTGCCTCTCGTTTCCTCTCCCCCACTTCACAATTTGCCTTTTTCGTTTGCCTTTTTTGTTTGCCTTTTCGTTTGCCCTTTTCTCTCGCTTGCTTTCTGTTCGTTTGTGTGGGATAGTCTACCTGTCCTCATGGCTAGATCCACCACTTCGAATGATACTCCCGAGAGCGAAGTTCTCAATTTCAAACAAATTGAGGAAGAAAACTTAAAGGACACTTGGTATAGGATTTGCAATGCTCAGAGTAGATCTACTCATAAGCAATCCACTACCGTCCTGCTTCGCAGTTTTTATGTGGGTGTTTCTCCTTGGAATAGGTATATTCTTGACACCATCGTAGGTGGAAATTTCTTGGGTAGCCATACCGTTGATTCTTACGGAGCTGTAATAAACTTGGTAGGCTCACCCCCACTCATGGTTAATGAAACTACCTTAACTCTGGAACATGTGATGCGTAGGTTGGACGTCATTGAAAATAAAGTTGCTACGATAGAACTCATTGATAATTTGGATAAAAAGATCCACAATCAAATCACTCAATACGGATCCAAGGTGGGAATGGTTTTGAAAAATTTAAAGGAGAAGGAACCCATAGTTAACAAAAAATTAGGTCATGATTCTGCTAGGATTGGCAAACTAGAGGACGTTATAACCAACTTGGGTTCCGCTTTTGCCGGTGTGCAGAATACTCCGAACTTTGCCCACAATAAGGTCACCAAGTCTATTTTTGTTCCCAAAAATAGTGGTGAATCCTCTAGCAAGAAAGATGAAAACCTTAAGATGATAAGTGATCACGTCACTTATGGTTTGAGCACCAAAGACGACGATACGTGATTCTATCGCTTTTATGCCTAGCTGAGGGCGTTAAACAATAGCGCTTGTTGGGAAGCAACCCAATGAATTTATCTTTTTTCTTTCTGTTTTGTTGCTTCCACACCATCATAATTCTTTTGTGATTGTGTTTTTTGTGTTTCTTTTTTGTGTTTGAGCCAAGCAAAACCTTTATGACTAGTCTTGGTAATGGTTGTTTGATCCTGCTGGAAAAAGATAGAAACTTTTCGCTCACGAGATGATTTTTCATTTTTATTCAGAAAGAGATTTTGAGTTGATTCTTTTTTGCTGTTGGTTGATATGACCTTTTCCCACGCATTTGCAATTGTTCAGAATTTTTGAGGTACCATAAGTATACGAAGTATACAGATTGCTACAGACTAGTTTGTTTTTGACAGATTCTGTTTTTGTTGAGTTGGTTGCTTGTTTTGATGAAACATGGTTAGTATCGGGGGGTAATAGCCATGGAAAAGTGAGAATACAGTAGCCCACCACCAATATAGATAGAATTCAAGTTTGCTACAGTACCAAAAGAGGTGGTAGTTTGTTTTCTTGTGCTAATGTTATCACGAGTTTCTGTTTAAGTTTTGTGTTGTGAAGTTTACAAGTTTTGGGTGATGTTCTCATGGACAAAGAGATAAGGAGTGGAAAGAGCTCAAGCTTGGGGATGCCCAAGGCATCCCAAGCCAAATTCAAGGTCACCAAAACGCCAAAGCTTGGGGATGCCCCGGGAAGGCATCCCCTCTTTCGTTTTCAATCCATCGGTAACATTACTTGGAGCTATATTTTTATTCACCACATGATATGTGTTTTGCTTGGAGCATCTTGTATCGTAGGAGTCTTTTCTTTTCGTTGTGTCACAATCATGCTTGCTGCATGATACGTCTCCGTAGTATCTACTTTTCTGAACTCTCTTGCCCTTGTTTTGGACTCTAATTTGCATGATTTGAATGGAACTAACCCGGACTAACGATGTTTTCAGCAGAATTGCCATGGTGCTGTTTTTGTGCAGAAATAAAAGTTCTTGGAATGACCTGAAAATTTACGGAGAATTTCTCTGGAATTAATGAAAAATACCTGCGCAAAGATCCACCGAAGGAAGTGAGTGATGTTTGCTGTGTATCCCTGGCAAATGCGCCAGAAATACTTCTGATACTGCAACAAAAGACCTTCCAACGGCGCGAGAAATAGGCACGTCGAGGTAGAATACTTGGCTTGATCTTTCTGCTGCGGCTACGCCTTAAGGGACTTCCTAGGAAAGTATGCAAAGGATTTCCCCCGTGGCCTTGGAGCCTTGCGTTGGTATTCCCTCGAAGCGGAAAGGGTGATGTAGCGTAGCAGTGGGAAGTACTTCCCTCAGTTTGAGAACCAAGGTAACAATCCAGTGGAGGAGTATCTCAAGATCCTGCACAAATACAAAACTTGCTCCCAACGCTATGAAGGGGTTGTCAATCCCTTATAGATTGTTTGCCAAGTGAGAACTGAAAGCAACAAAGTAACAAAGCAAAGTAAAACCGGAGATGTAATCGATGGATGTGAATAGACCCGGGGGCCGTAGTGTTTACTAGTGGCTTCTCTCATGAAAGCAATTAGACGGTGGGTGAAGAAATTACTGTCGAGCAACTGATAGAACCACGCAAAGTCGTGACGATATCTATGCAATGATTATTTCTATAGGCATCATGTCCAAAACAAGTAGACCGATAGTGTTTGCATCTACTACTATTACTCCACACGTCGGCCGCTATCCAGCATGCATCTAGTGTATTAAGTCCATAAGAACAGAGTAACGCCTTAAGCAAGATGACATGATGTAGAGGGATAATCTCAAACCAATGATAAAACCCCCATATTTTTACACTTGATGGCAACTACTTGATGCGTGCCTTGCTGCCCCTACTGTCACTGGGAAAGGTCACCACATGGCAGAACCCAAAACCAAGCACTTCTCCCATTGCAAGAATCATAGATCTAGTTGGCCGAACAAAACCCAAGACTCGGAGAGACTTACAAGGATATCAAATCATGCATATAAGAAATCAGCAAAGACTCAAATATATATCATAGATAATATGACCACAAATCCACAATTCATTGGATCTCGACAAAGACACCGCCAAAGAAGATTACATCGGATAGATCTCCATGAAGATCATGGAGAACTTTGTTTTGAAGATCCAAGAGAGAGAAGAAGCCATCTAGCTACTAACTACAGACCTGTAGGTCTGAAGTGAACTACTCACGAGTCATTGGAGGGGCGATGATGATGATGAAGAAGCCCTCCAACTCCAAAGTCCCCTCCGGCAAGGCGCCGGGAAGGGTCTCCAGATGAGATCTCACGGAAACGGAAGCTTGCGGTGGCGGAAAAGTATTTTCGAGGCTCCCCTGATTTTTTGCGGAATATTTGGGAATTTATAGGCCAAAGACCTAGGTCAGGGGGCGGCCAGGGAGGCCACAAGCCTGCCCACCGCCGTCTCCCCCTGGTGGCGGAGTGGGGGCTTGTGGGCTCCCTGGAGCCCACCTGGCTTGGCCCAAAAGCCCTGTGGTCTTCTTCCGTTCGGGAAAAAAATCATTTCGGGGTTTTTCTTCCGTTTGGACTCCGTTCCAAAATCAGATATGAAAAGAGTCAAAAACACGGAAAAAACAGGAACTGGCACTTGGCACTGAATTAATAAGTTTGTGCCAAAAAAGATATAAAAGGTGCATAAAACAACCAAAGAAGACAAGATAACAGCGTGAAACCATCAAAAATTATAGATACGTTTGAGACGTATTAGTGAGCCAGTGGGCCACAAGCCGAGGGGCCGCGGCCACCCCCCTGGCGGAGTGGGGGCTTGTGGGGCCCACGAGGCTCCACCGCCTCCAATCTCAGCTTTATATATTTTGTTTCACCCGGAAAAAAATCAGGGAGAAGGATTCATCGCGTTTTACGATATGGAGGCGCCGCCACCTCCTGTTCTTCATGTGGAGGGCAGATCTGGAGTCCGTTCTGGGCTCCGGAGTGGGGAAATCGTCGCCATCGTCATCATCAACCTTCCTCCATCGCCAATTCCATGATGCTCTTCACAGTGCGTGAGTAATCTCATCGTTGGCTTGCTGGACGGTGATGAGTTGGATGAGATCTATCATGTAATCGAGTTAGTTTTGACGGGGATTGATCCCTAGTATCCACTATGTTCTGAGATTGATGTTGCTACTACTTGGCTATGCTTAATGCTTTTCACTAGGGCCCGAGTGCCATGATTTCAGATCTGAACCTATTATGTTGTCGCCAATATATGTGTGTTTTAGATCCTATCTTGCAGGTTGTAGTCACCTACTATGTGTTATGACCCGGCAACCCCAGAGTGACAATAGCCGGAACCACTCCCGGAGATGACCATAGTATGAGGAGTTCATGTATTCACCACGTGTTAATGCGTTGGTCCGGTTCTTTATTAAAAGGAGAACCTTAATATCCCGTAGTTTCCATTAGGACCCCGCTGCCACGGGAGGGATGGACAATAGATGTCATGCAAATTCTTTTCCCTAAGCACGTATGACTAAATACGGAATACATGCCTACATTAGATTGACGAACGGGAGCTAGTTACTTATCTCTCCGTATTATAGCTGTTACATGATGAATCACATCCGGCATAATCATCCATCACCGATCCAATGTCTACGAGTCTTTTACTACTGGTCCTTGCTACGTTACTTTGCCGCTACTGCTGTCATTGCTGCTATTGTTACTCTGCTACTACTGCTGTTACTCTGCTGCTACTACTGTTACCTTGCTGTTGCTACTGTTACTTTGCTGCTACTGGTTACTGTTGCTACTGCTGCTATCATACTACCTTGCAACTGATACTTTTCTGCAGACACTAAATCTTCCAGGTGTGGTTGAATTGACAACTCAACTGCTAATACTTGAGAATATTCTTTCGCTTCCCCTTGAGTCGAATCAATAAATTTGGGTTGAATACTCTACCCTCGAAAACTGTTGCGATCCCCTATGCTTGTGGGTTATCAAGACGTCAACAACATTTTTATGGCTCTGTTGCCGAGGAGGCATCAAGTCAGGAATAGTTGCATGTCAACAACAATTTTCTGGCGCCGTTGCCGGGGAAGCACAACTATATTCTCTGAGTCACTTGGGATTGACGTCTGCTGGTCACTATGAGGAATCCGAAAGATCCAAGAACTAAAATCTTGCCCTCAACTACGAGGACAGGTAAGGAACTGCCATCTAGCTCTGCACTTGATTCACCTTTAGTTATGAGTAAGTTTGTGACATCACCTCCTTCTAGAAATCTTGATATGTCGCGTGTGCTTGATGATGCTATGCTTGATACTGCTTTGCCTGATGATGCTATGCCTGATACTGCTTTGCCACTAGGTGCATTCCTTGATGCACAAATTGCTAGAGTTGCTGCTAGATGTGATGATACTTCTGAAACTACTGACACTATTGAAGTAGAACCTGCTACTATGCCTGAATTGCCTGTTATGCCTGAGTGTTATGTTATGGAGTGAGAGATAGCTGAGGACTTTCTTGCATGTAAGGATAGCCATGATGTTGAGAAATTACTGCTCAAGTGGAAAGAAAAATCTCTGAACGCTAGTATGAAATACGACCCGAAGTTTGCTACTTCGCCTATCTTTGTGACCGATAAGGATTATGAATTCTATGTCGACCCTGAGTTAATCACTCTGGTCAAATCTGATCCTTTTCACGGTTATGAATCTGAAACGGTTGTAGCCCATCTTACCAAACTGCACGATATAGCCACCCTATTCACGAGTGAGGAAAAGATCCGCCACTAGTATATCCTGAAGTTGTTTCCTTTCTCGCTAAAGGATGATGCTAAGACCTGGTTCACTTGTCTTGCTCCTGGTTGTGTGCGTAGCCCCCAGGATATGGTCTACTACTTGCAGGAAATATACAACTTTGCTCAAGCTGAAGAAGAGAGTCTCCCACAAGCTTGGGGGAGGCTCATCCATCTACTGAATGCTTTGCCTGATCACCCTCTGGAGAAGAATGAAATACTTGATATCTTCTATAATGGACTTATCGATGCTTCCAAAGACCACCTAGATAGTTGTGCTGGTTGTGTTTTTAGGGAACGAACCGTAGAACAAGCTGAGATTCTATTGAATAACATCTTGTGCAATGAGAATGCTTGGACTATTCCCGAACCACCTCCTAAGCCAACTCCAAAGAAAAGAGGTATTCTATTCCTCAGTCCTGAAGATATGCAAGAAGCTAAGAAATCTATGCGAGAGAAAGGCATTAAATCTGAAGATGTCAAAAATCTACCACCTATCGAAGAGATCCATGGTCTCGATAACCCGATACAGGTAGTAGGAGTAAATTCTGTGCGTAGGTTTGACGAGAGTGATATTCCGTTTGATAAACATGTTAGCTTATGTGTGGATGAATTTGATAACTTTGTTGCGAAACAACAAAGTTTCAATTATTATGTTAGCAGACAATTGGAACAAAATGCTCGTATGCTTAGTCATTTAAGTGCTTGTGTGGACAGAAATGTCAATGATCTTAAGCTCCTGAGTAAACATGCCTCTATGGTTACTAGTCAAGTAGAACAAGTACTTAAAGCTCAGAATGACTTGCTTAACGAGTTGAATGACAATTCTGTCAGAGTTGTTACTGGAGGCGGTAGAATGACCCAGGAACCTCTATATCCTGAGGGTCATCCTAAGAGGATTGAACAAGATTCTCAAGGAGTTAGCACTGATGCACCTAGTCATCCTAGAAAGAAGAAGAAAGATGATAGGAACCTGTACGCTAGCAACCCAGATGCTGCTACACCCGAGAGTCCAAATGATGCCTCTGTTTCTGATGCTGAAACACAATCTGGTGATGAACATGAGCCTAATGATAATATCAATAGTGATGTTCATGATGATGCTCAATCTAGCAATAATAAGGATGTGGAGATTGAACCTGTTGATCTTGATAACCCACAGCCTAAGAATAGAAGATACGATAAGAATGACTTCACTGCTAGGAAGCATGGTAAAGATAGGGAACCATGGGTTCAGAAACCCATGCCCTTTCCTCCCAAACCATCCAAGAAAAAGGATGATGAGGATTTTGAGCGATTCGTTGAAATGATCAGCCTGTCTCTCTGCAAATGCGTTTGACAGATATGCTCAAAATGTCTCCGTATGCTAAGTACATGAAGGATATTGTGACTAATAAGAGGAGGATACCTGAGGTTGAGATTTCCACCATGCTTGCTAATTATACCTTCAAGGGTGGAACTCCGAAGAAACTAGGTGATCCCGGTGTGCCCACTATACCTTGCTCCATTAAAGGTAACTATGTTAGAACTGCTTTATGCGACCTTGGAGCCGGTTTTAGTGTTATGCCTCTCTCTCTTTATCGTAGACTTGAATTGGATAAGTTGACACCCACTAAAATCTCTCTGCAAATGACCGACAAATCAACTGCTTTCCCTATCGGCATTTGCGAGGATGTGCCTGTTGTGGTTGCTAATGTCACTATCTTAACAGACTTTGTTATCTTGGATATTCCCGAGGACGATGCCATGGCAGTCATCGTCGGAAGACCCTTTTTAAACACTGCAGGGGCTGTCATAGATTGCAACAAAGGCAATATCACTTTCCATGTCAACGGTAATGAGCATATGGTGCACTTTCCGAAGAAACAATATCGAGTACATTGCATCAATGCTATCGAAAAAACTTCATCAATTCTTATTAGGAGCTTTGAATGCCCTATTCCTCGTGTTAAGATGAAGCATGATTTGCTTGTTGGGGAGATACACATCCCCATTGAGGTGACCTAGTGACTATTCGAGAATTCTCCGTTCTCTTTTTGTGATTCGAAAAGATTTGTCGAAGAGACTTGATCAACCTCACTGACGGATTTCTTTCGATGACCATGAGATGGATGAATCGAGGAGTCACAAACCTCTGTTCCAAGCTTTCACTTTTGGTTGTTTAGAAGAAAAATGATAGGTTTAGTTTAGTTTTCCCTGTTTTCTGTTTTAGTGTCCAGTAGAAAAGTACCCCGAAAATAAAAGTTCTCCGAACGTCCTGAAAATCAAGTATGATTTTTTCTGGAAATTTTGAAAAATTCTTAGACAAAGAGCTTGTCTAGGGGCTGCACTAGTGGGCCACAAGCCCTTGGGGCGCAGGCACCCCCCTTGCCGCGCCACTCAGGCTTGTGGGGCCCACAGGCACCCCTCCACTTATTCTTGCTCTCATCTGGTTCTCCTACCTCTAGAAAAAATCGTTTCGCAGCTCAAACCCGTGTTCTTGATCCTCTTGCTGGGATTTTCGATCTCTTTGCTCAAATCACCGTTCTCCGAACTATTTTGGGGAAATTACTCCTTGGTAAGTGACTCCTCCATTGGTCCAATAAGTTTTTGCTCTAGTGCCTTATACTCCGCGTATTTTTTCTGCCTTGGTGACCATGGTCTTGAGCTTTGCATGCTGATTTTAGCTGGTCCCAAGTAGTTTTGATGCGTAATATGTCCTCTAGGCACTTGTTGGAGTAGTTGCTACAAGTTGAGTTGAGCCTTATTCACTTTTCCTTAGAATCACTAAAAATTTCAGAAATTTTCAGAGATAGAAAAGGGAAAAGATGAGGAGGTTCTTAAGAGGCTCTTCAAGCCGTGACCCCAAGGATGATGGGAGTGAGAAGAAGCCCAAGTATCTGGTCCCTCGAGTCACAGAAGTTCGAGCTTGCGAGTGGCCAAGCGACGTGTTCTTACGCGCCGCTGGAATTTATGAGGACTTTTATCACTTGGTGGAAAACGTAGGCCTTACCGCCTTCGTTGAAGATAAGTGTCCACAATACCTCCTTGATACGTCTCCGTCGTATCTATAATTTTTGATTGTTTCATGCCAATATTCTACAACTTTCATATACTTTTGGCAACTTTTTATACTATTTTTGGGACTAACATATTGATCCAGTGCCCAGTGTCAGTTCCTATTTGTTGCATCTTTTTTGTTTCGCAGAATATCCATACCAAACGAAGTTCAAACGTAATAAAAACTTATGGGGATTTTTTTTGGAATATTTATGATTTTTGGGAAGAAGAATCAACGCGAGGCGATGCACGGAGTGCCCACAAGCCCTGTAGCCGCGACCAGGGGGTGGGCCCGTGGCTGGCAGGCTTTTGGCCACTCCTTAAGGCGGTTGGAGCCTTTATTTAGCACAAAGAAATATAATATCCGGAAGAAAATCGTGTTAAAATTCAGCCCAATCGGAGTTACGGATCTCCGGGAATTTAAGAAACGGTGAAACACAGAATCTGGGAGCGCAGAAATAGAAGGGCACAGAGAGAGAGAGAGATCCAATCTCGGAGGGGCTCTCGCCCCTCCGCCGCCATGGAGACCATGGACCAGAGAGTAAACCCTTCTCCCATCTAGGGAGGAGGTCAAGTAAGAAGAAGAAGAAGGAGGGGGGCTCTCTCCCCCTCTCTCCCGGCGGCGCCGGAACGCCGCCCGGGACATCATCGTGTGACGACGATCTACACCAACACCTCCGTCATCTTCAGCAACATCTCCATCATCTTCCCCCATCTATATTCAGCGGTTCACTCTCCCACAACCCGATGTACCCTTTACTTGAACATGCTGCTTTATGCTACATATTATTATCCAATGATGTGTTGCTATCCTATGATGTTTGAGTAGATTATCGTTGTCCTATCGGTGATTGATGAATTGCTATGATTGGTTTAATTTGCTTGTGGTTATGTTGCTGCCCTTTGGTGCCCATCATATGATCGCGCGCATGGATCACACCATAGGGTTAGTTGTATGTTGATAGGACCATGTATTGGCAGGCTAGAGTGACAGAAGCTTCAAACCTAGCATAGAAATTGATGCATATGGGATTGAAGGGGGACCAATATATCTTATTGCTATGGTTGGGTTTTACCTTAATGAACGTTAGTAGTTGCGGACGCTTGCTAATAGTTCCAATCATAAGTGCAGAATTCCAAGTAAGGGATGACATGCTAGCAGAGGCCTCTCCCACATGATACTTGCTATAAATCTAGTAACGTAGTCAATTGCTTAGGGACAATTCCGCAACTCCTACCACCACTTTTCCACACTCGTTAGACACTCGTATTTGTTTCTTTTTTCTAACCAGCCCCTAGTTTTATTTATGTGTTCTTTACTTTCTTGCAAGCCTATCCTATCACTCCTACAAAGTACTTCTAGTTTCATACTTGTTCTAGGTAAAGCGAACGTAAAGTGTGCGTAGAGTTGTATCGGTGGTCGATAGAACTTGAGGGAATATTTGTCCCGCCTTTAGCTCCTCGTTGGGTTCGACACTCTTACTTATCGAGAAAGGCTATAATTGATCCCCTATACTTGTGGGTTATCACTCCTCCTCACTAATATCTTCGTACAAAGCTGCAGCTTCTATCCGAGGAAGAATCCTCCTATGGTTGAGTTCAAACTTTATGATATCCCCGAGCGCATGTCACTCCAAGACTTTTGCAATGTTTGCAAATTACCTTACGTTGGGGATATTCATGAACCTCGTCCACGGGACTTGGAAGCTTTCATCGATACAATTGCTGTAGGAGAGGAGAGAGGAGTGTCTGGTGCTAGAGCTGCTAGCATTCATTTTCCCGTGCTTTGGTACTTCTCACTATTTGTGGGAAAATGTTTGATTGGCCGTGGGAAAGCTGGGTCACTTAGTGCCCCAGAACTTGCGGTCTTGCGCTAAGCCCTTTATAATGATAAAACTTATAGCTTGGGCGCTATAGTAGCTCAACGGTTGAACCTGAACCGTTCTAAAGGTGTTGTCTATGGAGGTATCTATGCTACTCGTCTTGCTAGACACTTTGAGATACCTATTAGACTGGAGGAGGAAGAAGAGATTCTTCTTCCCGAGAGATATCTAGATTACGATAGCATTGTTTGCCATGACTTTCTTGATAGAGATATAAGTGGAAGGATGATTTATAACCTGGTATTTAGTCAGGGTACGCGTGAGACTATTACTTTGCCTGCTCCCTCTTTGTTCAATCTTCATGCATGCAGGTACATCATTATGCCCTCGGACATCTACGCATATTGGGGCCTAGCCCAACCACACGTGCCCGTGACCGAGCCACCAGTCGAGTACCAGACGCCAGTTTATTAGTGGGAGCCAGAGGAGCTCACACAGCAGTGGCACCCTCAGTCCACTCCGGAGTATCTCGGAGCTGGTTACTTCCCTCCTTGGGAGTAGACCAACTTAGGCCAAAAGCCTAAGCTTGGGGGAGTACGTGTTCTCACCGACTTCACATTCTTGCTTATGCTTTCACTTTGTTAGCCGGTGTTCACACTTTGCCACTATATCATCCATGCTAGTTTATTTTCTTCTTCTCGTTTTCTTTTCATGTGTCTATCTAGTTTGAAAAAAAACCCAAAAAGATTTTCTTTTCTTCTTTTGCTTGTTGGGAGTTTTCCCATGTAAATAGTTTTCTTTTTCTTTGGGTCAAGGTAGAAGATAATGGTTACAATGTTTAGTGGCTCTCGCATGCATACCTGTTTAGCTGTCAAAGAGCCATATTACTTTGTCTTCTCCTTTGTGTTTGCCTACAGATTCCAGCTTTAGTCCAATGCACGAGCACGCTTATTATTGTTCACATCATTCAGTCGTGCAAGTGAAAGGCAATAATGACGATATATGATGAAGTGACTGAGCCTGGAAAAGCTGGTATGAACTCGATCTATTTTGTTTTTGTAAATATGACTAGCTCATCATGTCTGATTCAGCTTTGTTGTGAGAGAAACATGTTTGCAATGAAAACTTAGAGATCATAGTTGCTTATGCCATGCTTACTTAGCTAGGAGCTTATAATGGTTTGTCTTGGATGCCCACATGAATTTTGAGATGACTGTGTTGTAGTAGGATAGGATGCTATCCTCCTTTGAATGATTCAAGTGGCTTGAATTGGCGCATGTTCACACATGTAGTTGAAAAAAAATCAACATAGCCTCTATTATGTTCATGTTCATGGTGACTTATGTCCTACTCATGCTTGCACTCAATGTTAGTTAATCTCAATGCATTTTGATGACTGTTGTCGCTCTCTAGTTGGTCGCTTCCCAGTCTTTTGCTAGCCTTCACTTGTACTAAGCGGGAATACTGCTCGTGCATCCACTTCCATAAACCCAAAGTTGTTCCATATGAGTCCACCATACCTACCTATATGCGGTATCTACCTGCCGTTCCAAGTAAATTTGCATGTGCCACTCTGTAAATGTTCAAGAAATAGTCTATTTTGCATGCCCGAACCGCTCATGTGGTGACAGGGGGCTATCCGTATCTTCCATTCTAGGCATGTTATCCTCGATATGTGTTTATTCACTATCATTCACGAGAAAGGGGCCGGTAATTGGAATTCCCAGTTCCATGCTCAAATCAAAAAGATAATTGCAAACAAAACTCCCCCAGGACTGATGTTGGTATGGACGGTACCCGAGGATTCGGCTAGCCGTGGAGTGTGATTGATTGGTGGTGGGGGAGTCAAAACTTTACTTTTCTGTTTGGGAACCGCCTATAGCATGTGTAGTGTGGAAGATCTTGAGAACTCTTAGTCATTGCGTTGACAATGAGAGCATGCCACCCAAAATTATTATCTCTGTTTTAAAAGCTTGAGCTCTAGCACCTCTGCAAATCAATGCTTCCCTCTACGAAGGGCCTGTCTATTTATGTTCCTGTTGAGTCATCCTCCTCTTATAAAAGCACCAATTAGAGAGAGCACCTCTGTCATTTTTATGCTTTGCTTTTAACTGTGTTGAGTATGACTGTCACTGGATCTTCATTGCCATGAATTACAATGTTTATTCAGCCTTTGGTCTTTGAAGGTGCTCTGCATTTCTGTTTTGCGGTCTCGAAAAGAGCTAGCAAGATACCATCTATTCGTACTGCTTCATGTTGTTTTGATTGAAGTGTTGACATTTGAGGCTTATTATTATTTGCTCGCTAGCTGATTATGACATTGATATGAGTTTATCGTGAGACCTAGATGTCATTTTCTTATGTGGTTTGCTTGTGATCTTGCTGAAATTCTGGTTATGAGTTAGACATTGTTGCAACAACAAGATCAAACAGAGTTCGTCAAAGTTTTTCTTTTGTCTCTTTCAGTTTGTCAACTGAATTGCTTGAGGACAAGCAAGGCTTTAAGCTTGGGGGAGTTGATACGTCTCCCTCGTATCTACTTTTCCGAACTCTTTTGCCCTTGTTTTGGACTCTAATTTGCATGATTTGAATGGAACTAACCCGGACTAACGTTGTTTTCACCAGAATTGCCATGGTGTTGTTTTTGTGCAGAAATAAAAGTTCTTGGAATGACCTGAAAATTTACAGAGAATTTTTCTGGAATTAATGAAAAATACCTACGCAAAGATCCACCGGAGGAAGTGAGCCAATGGGCCACAAGCCCAGGGGCCGCGGCCACCCCCCTGGCTACGCCGTGAGGGCTTGTGGGGCCCACGAGGCTCCACCGCCTCCCATCTCAGCTCTATATATTTCGTTTCCTCCGGAAAAAAATAAGGGAGAAGGATTCATCGCGTTTTACGATACGGAGGCGCCGCCACCTCCTATTCTTCATCTGGAGGGCAGATCTGGAGTCCGTTCTGGGCTCCGGAGAGGGGAAATCGTCGCCATCGTCATCATCAACCTTCCTCCATCGCCAATTCCGTGATGCTCTTCACCGTGCATGACTAATATCATCGTAGGCTTGCTGGACGGTGATGAGTTGGATGAGATCTATCATGTAATCGAGTTAGTTTTGGCGGGGATTGATCCCTAGTATCCACTATGTTCTGAGATTGATGTTGCTACTACTTGGCTATTCTTAATGCTTGTCACTAGGGACCGAGTGCCATGATTTCAGATCCGAACCTATTATGTTGTTGCCAATATATGTGTGTTTTAGATCCTATCTTGCAAGTTGTAGTCACCTACTATGTGTTATGACCCGGCAACCCCAGAGTGACAATAGCCGGAAGTACTCCCAGAGATGACCATAGTATGAGGAGTTCATGTATTCACCACCTGTTAATGCGTTGGTCCGGTTCTTTATTAAAAGGAGAACCTTAATATCCCGTAGTTTCCATTAGGACCCCGCTGCCACGGGAGGTATGGACAATAGATGTCATGCAAGTTCTTTTCCCTAAGCACGTATGACTACATACGGAATACATGCCCACATTAGATTGACGAACGGGAGCTAGTTACTTATCTCTCCCTGTTATAGCTGTTACATGATGAATCACATCCAGCATAATCATCCATCACCGATCCAATGCCTACGAGTCTTGTACTACTGGTCCTTGCTACGTTACTTTGCCGCTACAGTTACTCTGTTGCTACTGCTGTTACCTTGCTGCTGTTACTGTTACTTTGCTGCTGCTGGTTACTGTTACTACTATTTCTATCATACGACCTTGCTACTCGAGTGGACCAATCCATTTTGCAGCAAGGGACAAGCCTGAACAAAGTCTTATAGGAGGAAAAACGCTCCCGAGGACACACGGGAATTTCTGTCATGCTAGTTTCATCATGTTCATATGATCCGCGTTCATTACTTTGATAGTTTGATATGTGGGTGGACCGGCGCTTGTGTACTTCCCTTACTTGGAAAATCATCCCACTTATGATTAACCTCTCTCGCAAGCATCCGCAACTACAAAAGAAGAATTAAGACAACGTCTAACCGTAGCATTAAACTAGTGGATCCAAATCAGCCCCTTACGAAGCAACACATAGACTGGGGTTTAAGATTCTGTCACTCCAGCAACCCATCATCTACTTACTACTCTCCAGTGCCTTCATCTAGGCCCAAATATGCTGAAGTGTTATGTAGTCGACGTTCACATAACACCACTAGAGGAAAAGACAAGATACCGCATATCAAAATACCAAACGGATATCAAACTCACATGACTATTATTAACATGACTTATCCCATGTCCTCAGGAACCAAAGTAACTACTCACAAAGCATAATCATAATCATGATTAGAGGTGTAATGAATAGCATCAAGGATCTGAACATAAACTCTTCCACAAAGTAATCCAACTAGCATCAACTACAAAGAGTAATCAACACTACTAGTAACCTTACAAGTACCAATCAGAGTCGTGAGACGGAGATTGGTTACAGGAGATGAACTAGGTATTGGAGAGGAGATGGTGCTAATGAAGATGTTGGTGAAGATGCCTCCCCTCCGACGAGACGAGTGTTGGTGATGTCGATGGCGACGATTTCCCCCTCCGGGAGGGAAGTTTCCCCGGCAGGATCGTCCTGCTGGAGCTCTAGATTGGATCTGCTCAAGTTCTGCCTCGTGGCGGCGGCGAAACCACGAAAAAGCTCCCGACTGATTTTTTCTGGAACGAAACCATTCATATAGCAAAAGAGGGGGGCTAGTGGGCCGTCAGGGAGCCCACAAGCTTGCCCTCCGCCACCAGGGGGGGTGGCGGTGGCACGGCTTGTGGCGCCCTAGTGCCCCCCCTCCGGTGCTTCTTTCGCCCAGTATTTTTTATATAATCCCAAAAAATTCCACGTAACTTTTCAGGGCATTTGGAGATGTGCAGAATAGTGGACTAAGATTTGCTCCTTTTCCAGTCCAGAATTCCAGCAGCCTGAATTCTCCCTCTTCAAATAAACCTTGCAAAATAAGAGAGAAAATGCATAAATATGGTACCACAAAGTAATATAACAGCCCATAAAGCAATAAATATTAACATGAAAGCATGATGCAAAATGGACGTATTAACTCCCCCAAGCTTAGACCTCGCTTGTCCTCAAGCGAAAAACAAGTTCCATAAACATGTCCACATGTTGAGGGACGAAAGTGTCGAAAAAACATAATACGGACATGAGGGCATCATGATCACACATAGGACAACAATACATCATAAAGATTCTTATGGGAAAGTAACAATTCCTTCACAAAGCAAAGCATGAAGCAAAATCCTTACCGAGAAGTAACCAACAACAGTCCAAAGTCATTGAAGCAATTGCAATTTATCACAACATCAGAAAGAGTCAAGTAAGAGCTTGTAAGGCAAATCCACATACTCAATCATCTCTTTTGTTTTCCACAATTGTTACAACTCACGAGGTACTCATGGTGTCAAAGTTTCAGCTGGACATAGAGGAAGATAGGGGCTTATAGTTTTGCCTCCCAACGGTTTACCTCAAGGGTAAAGTCAACAATAATAAAGCATGAGTACTCAACTCCAAGTTGATATATGAATATAGATCTTTCCCAAGCATGTGACGGTAGCCAAGACAAAGGCAAAAATAGGGAATTGGTGAAGATCACCATGACTCTTACAAGGGCAAAAAGTAAAGGTACAAGATAGGCCCTTCGTAGAGGGAAGCAGAGGTTGTCATGCGCTTTTGAGGTTTGAATGCGTGTCCTCTTAGTGCCGAGGAACGTCACTTTATATTGCCTCCTGTGATAAAGAACTTTATTATGCAGTCTGTCGCTTTTATGTCTTCCTCATCACAGGTTCGTACAAAGCTTATTTTCCACACACTAATAGATCATACATATTAGAGAGCAATTTTTATTGCTTGCACCAATGACAACTTACTTGAAGGATCTTATTCAATCCATAGGTAAGTATGGTGGACTCTCATGGCAAAACTGGGTTGAAGGTTTATGGATGCACAAGTAGTATCTCTACTTGGTGCGGGAGTTTTGGCTAATATGAGGTGGAAGCAATCATCACATGCTAAGGGATCTCTAATCATATAACATTGTTTGGAACCAAGCAAACACAATTCATTATGTTGTCTTCCTTGTCCAACATCTACTCCTAAGCATGTAATAGTTTGGTGAGTGCTCTCAATTGTAAAAAGTGTCTAAGATGATATATTTATATGTGAACCTCTCTTTCCTTATTACTTCTTATTAATTGCAACAATGATTGAGGTCTATGTTGATTTATTCTCAACAAGTTTCAATCATCATACATGTCATATGTGAAGTTATCACTTTCCATAAGATCGTCTCATGATCTTTCATGTTATCGTTCTTTTCATAATCTTGATCATGGCACAAAGCAAAGCCCTTGACTAAGATACACTTTATTATATAGCTTGTAAGCTCGAATACATCGGGGGAGAGACAAAAGCAAAAGACTCAAACTAAACACTAAAGACTTATTCCTCTAAGAGAAGAAATAAAAACTGAAAAGGAAAGAACTAAAACAAAGGTAAAAGAAAAATATATAAAGGTGATACGATACCAGGGCGACTCCCCCAAGCTTGGTAGAAGCCAAGGGGATTGACCATACCAATGCTTAGTTGTCTTCCTTTGGTGGTGATGGTGGTGGAGTTGTTGAAGCAGTCTTGAGCTTGTCTAATTTCCACTTGAGCAAGAAGTTCTGCTCCCTCAGATCGTCATTTTCCTCCTCAAGCTTCAACACTCTATGGCAAAGTTCCTGCTTACTCTCCTGCAAGAAACGAGAGGGGATAAATATGGTCTTAGGCTTCTTCCTGGACTTGGGGAGGCTTGACTGCTTGAACTCCACATGGGTGTTTGCAGGTTGAGGTAGAGGAGCCTCCTCTTCATCGGAACTCGTTTGTTCCTTCCCTTTGGGCTCATTGTCCTCTTCCTCATCAGTGGTCCAGCCATATGGTTCCAAGTCCCCATAGACCTTGGGGTTAGCAAGGTAGTCAGCCACATAGCTCTCCCCCTCTGAATCTTGAGAAGACATCTTGACCTAGATCTGCGGCAGAAACAAGCTCGAAACGAAAACAGAGGAAAACTACGCGATACGGAGATCAAAACCTTCGGGCGAGTATAAATTGATTTTGTCTGGACCAGAAGGAGTGCTCCGCAAGAAAACAGAGTCCGGCAGGCACACGAGGTGCCCACAAGCCCTCTCTCCGCCACCAGGGGGATAGGTGGCGGTGTCCAAGCTTGTGGCCGCCTCGTGCGCTCTCCGGACTTCTTTTTATTTTTCTAATTTTCCAAAAATTCCAAAACGGAGGAAATTTCCTATTGGAAAAGCATTGGAGTCCAACTTCTTACCGAAACAGATACTTCTTCGTTTTCAGGGTCTGAAACAGGCTAATAAACATCCCTTATGTACTCCTCTGGAGTTATGACATTGATGATATTGGTCTCAACATTTATGGGAGTACCAGAGATGCAATGCTTGATTCTTTGCCCATTTACCACTCTAGGAAAATTTCCTTCTGTGTTATTGATTTTGATGGCACCGGAACGATATACTTCCTCGATAACATAAGGACCTTCCCATTTAGAGAGAAGCTTGCCTGCGAAGAATCTTAAACGAGAATTGTATAGCAGGACATAATCACCTACATTGAACTCTCATTTCTGTATTCGTTTGTCGTGCCATCTCTTAACCTTTTCCTTGAACAACTTGGCATTCTCATATGCCTGTCCCCTCCATTCATCTAACGAGCTGATATCAAACAACTGCTTCTCACCGGCAAGTTTGAAATCGAAGTTGAGCTCTTTGATTGCCCAATAAGCTTTGTGTTCCAGCTCAAGAGGTAAATGACAGGCCTTACCGTAAACCATTTTATACGGCGACATGCCCATGGGATTCTTATAAGCAGTCCTATAAGCCCATAGTGCATTGTCAAGTTTGCTAGACCAGTTCTTTCGAGATCTATTGACGGTCTTTTGTAGGATCAATTTGATCTCCCTATTACTCAACTCCACTTGACCAGTAGACTGAGGATGATAAGGAGATGCAACTCTATGGTTGACATCATACTTAGTGAGCATCTTGCGGAAAACACCATGAATGAAGTGTGAACCGCCATCAGTCATCAAATATCTAGGGACTCCAAATCTTGGGAAAATGACTTCTTTAAGCATTTTAATAGAGGTGTGGTGATCAGCATTTTTAGTGGGGATAGCTTCTACCCACTTAGTGACGTAATCCACAGCAACTAAGATGTGAGTGTACCCATTGGAACTCGGGAAGGGTCCCATATAATCAAAGCCCACACATCAAATGGTTCAATGACACGTGAATAGTTCATAGGCATTTCCTGACGCTTACTGATATTCCCTATTCTTTGGCATTCGTCACAAGACAAGACAAACTTACGGGCATCCTTGAAGAGAGTGGGCCAATAGAAACCTGATTGCAATACCTTATGGGCAGTTCTATCTCCAGCGTGGTGTCCTCCGTAGGCATCAGAATGACACTTCTGCAAGATCTGTCCCTGTTCATGTTTAGGCACACAACATCTAATAACACCATCTACTCCTTCCTTATAAAGGTGAGGATCATCCCAAAAGTAGTGTCTCAAATCAAAGAAGAATTTCTTCTTTTGCTGATAGGTGAAACTGGGTGGTATGTATTTGGCTACGATATAATTTGCATAATCGGCATACCACTGTGCACTATGTGAAGTGCAGATGACATTTAATTGCTCATCAGGAAAGCTGTCATCAATAGGTAGTGGGTCATCAAGGACATTCTCTAGCCTAGACAAGTTATCTGCTATAGGGTTATCAGCACCCTTTCGGTCAACGACGTGCAAATCAAATTCCTGTAGCAGGAGAACCCATCTGATCAGCCTAGGCTTAGCGTCCTTCTTCTCCATAAGGTACTTAATAGCAGCATGATCAGAGTGAATAGTGACTTTGGAGTCAACTATATAAGATCTGAACTTTTTACATGCAAACACGACTGCTAAAAATTCCTTCTCCGTAGTGGCATAATTTCTTTGGGCACTGTCTAGAGTTTTACTAGCGTAGTGAATAACATTCAACTTCTTGTCAACTCTTTGTCCTAAAACAGCACCAACAGCATAATCACTAGCATCGCACATGATTTCAAAGGGCAAGTTCCAGTCAGGTGGTTGAACAATAGGTGCAGTTATCAAAGCCTTCTTAAGTATTTTTAAAGCTTCCTCACAATCCTCATAAAAAACAAAAGGAACATCCTTCTGCAAGAGGTTGGTAAGAGGCCTAGAAATCTTAGAGAAGTCTTTAATGAACCTTATATAGAAACCAACATGACCTAGGAAACTTCGTATACCTGTGATATATGTGGGGCAAGGCATTTTCTCAATTGCATCAACCTTAGCCTTATCAACTTCAATGCCTCTTTCGGAGATTTTTGTGTCCTAAGACGATACCTTCATTAACCATAAAGTTGCACTTCTCCCAATTCAAGACGAGGTTGGTATCTTCGCATCTCTGTAAGACTCGATCAAGGTTGCTGAGGCAATCATCAAAGGAGGACCCATAAACAGAGAAGTCATCCATGAAAACCTCGACAATCTTTTCACAAAAGTCAGAGAATATAGCCATCATACATCTTTGAAAGGTGGTAGGTGCATTGCGTAAGCCAAAAGGCATACGTCTATAAGCAAAGGTACCGAAGGGGCAGGTGAAAGTGGTTTTCTCCTGATCAGATTGTGCAACAGGTATCTGCGAGAAACCTGAATAACCGTCTAGAAAGCAGAAGTGTGTGTGTTTTGATAGCCTTTCTAGCATTTGGTCGATAAACGGCAAAGGATAATGATCTTTCCTGGTTGCCTTGTTCAGTTTCCGGAAGTCTATCACCATCCTATAGCCAGTAATAATCCTTTGTGGGATTAGTTCATCCTTATCATTAGAAACGACGGTGATACCTCCCTTCTTAGGTACGCAATGTACTGGACTTACCCAATCACTATGAGCAATATGATAAATGATTCCTGCTTCCGGAAGCTTTAATATTTCTTTGCTAACGACCTCTTTCATCTTAGGATTTAATCTCCTTTGATGATAAGCAACTGGTTTAAAGTCAGGATTGGTTTTAATCTTGTGCTGACATAGAGTGGGACTAATACCCTTAAGATCATCAAGAGTATATCCAATAGCAGCACGATGCTTCCTCAGAGTTCTTAGTAACTTCTTCTCTTCGTGCTCTGAGAGGAGAGCACTAATAATAAAAGGATATATCTCCTTCTCATCAAGATAGGCATACTTAAGAGTATCAGGCAACTGTTTAAGCTCGAACACAGGATCACCCTTTGGTGGGGGAGGACCCCAAGCAGTTCAACATGCAGATTATTCTTGAGAATAGGATATTGTTCTAAGACAATTTTATCTATCTAATCTCTCTCCTCCATATGCATATCATTTTCATGCTCAAGCAGATATTGCTCTAAAGGATCCGTAGGAGCTACGAAAATAGAGGAAAGAGCAATAATTTCATCCCTTCCAGACGACTCTTTTTCATGGGGTTGTCTTCCAAACTTGGAGAAGTTAAATTCATGAGACACACCCTCGAAACTAACTATGACAATCTGCTTAATGCAATCAATGTGAGCATTGACAGTGTTGAGAAAGGGTCTACCAAATATGATGGGACAAAAGTTATCTTGTGCAGTACCAAGGACGAGGAAATCAGTAGGATACTTCGTCTTACCACACAGGACTTCTACGTCTCTCACAATTTCCAGAGGGCAGATAGTGTCTCTATTAGCTAGCGTAATAGTGACATCAATGGGTTCTAACTCAGCAGGTGCAATCTCATCTTTGATTTCATCATATAGAGAACGGGGTATTTCACTAACACTAGCTCCCATATCACATAAACCATGGTAACAGTGATCAACTATCTTGACAGAAACAACGGGCAGGCCAACTACAGGTCCGTATTTGTCTTTCGCGTGAGGTTTAGCAATTCTAGCGGAGTCCTCACAGAATTTGATAACATGCCCATATATGTCTTTGGCTAAGAGATCTTTGATAATAGCAACACTAGGTTCAACTCTAATCTCCTCAGGGGGTGCAAGTGGTCTAATGTAACCCCTACGTATCACAGTTGGAGCTTTAGAATAATCCTTTATCCTAGCAGGGTAAGGTGGTTTCTCAGTGTAAGCACAAGGAACAACAGGATCACTAAAGCAATGACTTTCTCCTCAACTAGATTGGTTTTGGCTATGTTGCTTTCTACAGGAGGATGATATTTAAACCATTTCTCTTTGGGAAGATCAACATGAGCAGCAAAAGATTCACAAAGAGAAGCTACTATCTCAGAGTCAAGTCCATACTTAGCGCTAAAATCTCTAAAAGTGTTTGTCTCAACAAAAAATTTAACGCAATCAAACTGGAAATTCGTACCTGACTCCTTACCTTCCTCCAGCTCCCAATCTTCAGAGTTGCGTTTGATTCTTTCCAATAAATTCCACTTGTGATCAATATCCTTCTTCATAAAAGAACCGGTACAAGAAGTGTCAAGCATGGTACGATCTTCATGAGAAAGGCGAGCATAAAAGTTTTGAGTGATGATTTCTCTCGAAAGCTCATGATTGGGGCATGAATATAGCATTGATTTAAGCCTCCCCCAACCTTGAGCTATGCTTTCCCTGTCATGAGGCCAAAAGTTATAAATAAAGTTCCGATCACGATGTACTAAATGCATAGGATAAAACTTTTGATGAAATTCCAATTTCAACCGATTGTAGTCCCATGATCCAGTATCATCACATAGCCTATACCATGTCAACGCCTTATCCTTCAAAGATAAAGAAAAGATTTTCTTCTTTACCTCATCCTTGGGCAAACCTGCAAGCTTAAATAAACCACAAACTTCATCTACATAGATCAAATGCAAGTCTGGATGTGAAGATCCATCTCGTGTAAAAGGATTAGCCAGCAGTTTCTCAAGCATACCAGAAGGAATTTCATAAAAGATATTTTCAGTAGGTACC
Source organism: Hordeum vulgare subsp. vulgare (assembly GCF_904849725.1). Classification (NCBI taxonomy): domain Eukaryota; kingdom Viridiplantae; phylum Streptophyta; class Magnoliopsida; order Poales; family Poaceae; genus Hordeum; species Hordeum vulgare. The sequence goes on along the minus strand of NC_058521.1, from coordinate 546,954,023 downwards.
TCAGGTCAAGGAACAAATCCTCGTGCTTCCGTTCATGGTGAAGATACCCCGAACAAACTCCTCAAAGGAACAATTTTCATAGTGACAAGTGACAATAAATTTCAGCACAGTATAAAAATGTTTGCTTACCAATTTCCACTTACCAAAGGCGCTTCACTCCCCGGCAACGGCGCCAGAAAAGAGTCTTGATGACGCACAAGTATAGGGGATCAATCGTAGTCCTTTCGATAAGTAAGAGTGTCGAACCCAACGAGGAGCAGAAGGCTGTGATAAACGATTTTCAGCAAGGTAATAACTGCAAGCACTGAAAGTAGCGGTAACAAGTGATGGTGTAGTGAGGTGAAACGTAGCAAGCGAAAAGTAAAAAGTAAAAAGTAGTAGCAACGGTGCAGCAAGTGGCCCAATCCCTTTTGCAGCAAGGGACAAGCCTGAACAAAGTCTTATAGGAGGAAAAACGCTCCCGAGGACACACGGGAATTTCTGTCATGCTAGTTTCATCATGTTCATATGATTCGCGTTCGTTACTTTGATAGTTTGATATGTGGGTGGACCGACGCTTGGGTACTGCCCTTACTTGGACAAGCATCCCTCTTATGATTAACCTCTCTCGCAAGCATTCGCAACTACAAAAGAAGAATTAAGACAACGTCTAACCATAGCATTAAACTAGTGGATCCAAATCAGCCCCTTACGAAGCAACACATAGACTCGGGTTTAAGCTTCTGTCACTCCAGCAACCCATCATCTACTTACTACTCCCCAATGCCTTCCTCTAGGCCCAAATATAGTGAAGTGTTATGTAGTCGACGTTCACATAACACCACTAGAGGAAAATACAACATACCGCATATCAAAATACCAAACGGATATCAAATTCACATGACTATTATTAACATGACTTATCCCATGTCCGCAGGAACCAAAGTAACTACTCACAAAGCATAATCTTAATCATGATCAGAGGTGTAATGAATAGCATCAAGGATCTGAACATAAACTCTTCCACCAAGTAATCCAACTAGCATCAACTACAAAGAGTAATCAACACTACTAGTAACCTTACAAGTACCAATCGGAGTCGTGAGACGAAGATTGGTTACAAGAGATGAACTAGGGATTGGAGAGGAGATGGTGCTGATGAAGATGTTGATGAAGATGCCTCCCCTCCGACGAGAGGAGTGTTGGTGATGACGATGGCGACGATTTCCCCCTCTGAGAGGGAAGTTTCCCCGGCAGGATCGTCCTGCCGGAGCTCTAGATTGGATCTGCTCAAGTTCCGCCTCGTGGCGGAGGCGAAACCACGAAAAAGCTCCCGATTGATTTTTTCTGGAACGAAACCCTTCATATAGCAAAAGAGGGGGGCTAGTGGGCCGTCAGGGAGCCCACAAGCTTGCCCTCCGCCACCAGGGGGGTGGCGGTGGCAGGGCTTGTGGCGCCCTGGTGGCCCCCCTCCGGTACTTCTTTCGCCCAGTATTTTTTATATAATCCCAAAAATTCTACGTAACTTTTCAGGGCATTTGGAGATGTGCAGAATAGTGGACTAAGATTTGCTCCTTTTCCAGTCCAGAATTCCAGTTGCCTGAATTCTCCCTCTTCAAATAAACCTTGCAAAATAAGAGAGAAAAGGCATAAATATGGTACCACAAAGTAATATAACAGCCCATAAAGCAATAAATATTAACATGAAAGCATGATGCAAAATGGACGTATCACGGACACTAAATCTTTCAGGTGTGGTTGAATTGACAACTCAACTGCTAATACTTGAGAATATTTTTTCGCTTCCCCTTGAGCCAAATAAATAAATTTGGGTTGAGTACTCTATCCTCGAAAACTGTTGCGATCCCCTATGCTTGTGGGTTATCAAGACGTCAACAACATTTTTCTGGCTCCGTTGTCGAGGAGGCATCAAGTCAGGAATAGTTGCACGTCAACACTGCACGCCTTTTTGAGAGAGAGACATGCACTCATCGTGATTTTGCTAGAATGCTCATAGTGCTTCACTTATATCTTTTGAGTAGATAATTTTGCTCTATGTGCTTCACTTATATCTTTTAGAGCACGATGGTGCGTTACTTGGTAGTTGGCTTATGCTATGAACGTAGTACCAAAGGTGATAGGTACCCAAAGAGGATATAAAAACCTCCATCTTCCTGTGCATTGAGTAGAAAGAGAAGTCTTGATTCCTCTTAATTAGTTTTGAGATGTGGATTCGGTAATATTAAGAGTTATGTTAGTAGGGTGTTGTGAATCTAGAAATACTTGTGTTGAAGTGAGTGATTCCCGTAGAATGCACGTACGGTGAACCGCTATGTTAGGAAGTCGGAGCATAATTGATCTATTGATTGTCATCCTTTGTGTTGAGGTCAGGATCGCGCGATGGTTAACACCTACCAACCATTCCCCTAGGAGTATGCGTTTAGCACTTTGTTTCGATTATTGATAAAAACTTTTGCAACAAGTATGTGAGTTCTTCATGACTAATGTGAGTCCATGGTATAGATGCACTTTCACCTTCCACCTTTGCTAGCCTCTCTAGTGCCGCGCAATTCTCGCCGGTACACAAACCCACCATATGCCTTCCTCAAAACAGCCACCATACCTACCTACTATGGCATTTTCATAGCCATTCCGAGATATATTGCCATGCAACTCCCACCGTTCCATCTCATGACTTGTGCCGTCACTCTCATATTGCCATTGCATGATCGTAAGATAGCTAGCGAGATGTTTCATCGTCATACGCCAACTAGATCGTTGCACATCCCGGTATACTGCCGGAGGCATTTCCTATAGAGTCATCATCGTTCTAAGCTTTGAGCTGTGAGTAAATAAAAGTGTGATGATCATCATTATTAGAGCATTGTCCCATGTGAGGAAAAAAAGAGAGGCCAAAGAGCGCCAAAAAAAGGAGAAAAAAAAGAAGAGGCCTAAGAGCCCAAATAAAAAAAAGAGAAAAAGAGAGAAGGGACAATGCTACTATCTTCTTCCACACTTGTGCTTCATAATAGCACCATGCTCTTCATGATTGAGAGCCTCTCGTTGCGTCACCACCATATGCTAGTGGGAATCTTTATTATATAACTTGGCTTGTATATTCCAATGACGGGCTTCCACAAAATTGCCCTAGGTCTTCGTGAGCAAGCAAGTTGGATGCACACCCACTAGTTCTCCTTTTGAGCTTTCACATACTTATAGATCTAGTGCATCCTTTGTATGGCAATCCCTACTCATTCACATTGATATCTATTAATGGGCATCTCCATAGCCCTTTGTTATGCTGAGTCAATGTGACCATCTCCTCCTTTTTGTCTCACAACCACCACCACACTCTATTCCACCTATAGTGCTATATCCATGGCTCACGCTCATGTATTGCGTGATAGTTATAAAAAGTTTGAGAAAGTAAGAGTGCGAAAACAATTACTTGGCCAATACCGGGGTTGTGCATGATTTACATTAGTTGTGTGAGGATGATGGAGCATAGCCAGACTATATGATTTTGTAGGGATAACTATCCTTGGCCTTGTTATTTTGAAAGTTCATGATCACCTTGCTAGTTTGCTTGAAGTACTATTGTTTTCATGTCAATAGCTGCTACTGCAACAAAAGACCTTCCAACGGCGCCAGAAACAAGCGTGCTGACGAGAGACTATTCTTGTCTTGATTCTCCTCAGCAGCGACACCAGGAATCCTTCTGCTACGGCTACGCCTTTAGGGACTTCCTTGGCAAATATGCAAAGGATTCCCCCATGGCCTTGGAGCCTTGCGTTGGTGTTCCCTCGAAGCGGAAAGGGTGATGTAGCACAGCGGCGGTAAGTATTTCCCTCAGTTTTGAGAACCAAGGGTGATGTAGCCCATGTAGCCCTCCGGGGCTTGTGGCCCCTCCCGGTGGGCCTCCGGAACCCTTCCGGTGGTCCAAACACTTTGCCGGTGGTGCCCGAAACATTTCCGGCGTCCAAACCCATCCATCCTATATATCAATCTTTACCTCCGGACCATTCCGGAGCTCCTCGTGATGTCTGGGATCTCATCCGGGACTCCGAACAACTTTCGGTAACCTCGTATAACAATTCCCTATAACCCTAGCGTCATCAAACCTTAAATGTTTAGACCCTACGTGTTCGGGAGACAGGCAGACATGACTGATGTTTGTTGTGTATCCCTTGAAACGGCGCCAGAAATAGTTGTGTCGACGGCACCCGGAATCTATCAGCTACGGCTACGCCTTAAGGGACTTCCTAGGCAAGTATGCAAAGGATTTCCCCCGTGGCCTTGGAGCCTTGCGTTGGTGTTCCCTCGAAGCGGAAAGGGTGAAGTAGCACAGCGACGGTAAGTATTTCCCTCAGTTTGAGAACCAAGGTATCAATCCGGCGGAAGAGTATCTCAAGATCCTGCACAAACACAAAAGCTTGCACCCAACGCTATGAAGGTGTTGTCAATCCCTTATAGATTGTTTGCCAAGTGAGAACTGAAAGCAACAAAGTAACAAAGAAAAGTAGAAGTGGAGTTGTAAACGATGGAAGTGAATAGACCCGGGGGCCGTAGTCTTTACTAGTGGCTTCTCTCATAAAAGCAAGTAGACGGTCGGTGAACAAATTACTATGATAGAACTGTGCAGAGTTGTGACGATATCTATGCAATGATTATTTCTATAGGCATCACGTCCGAAACAAGTAGACCGATACTTTCTGCATCTACTACTATTACTGCACACGTCGACCGCTATCCAGCATGCATCTAGTGTATTAAGTCCATAAGAACAGAGTAACGCCTTAAGCAAGATGACATGATGTAGATGGATAATCTCAAACCAATGATAAAAACCCCATCGTTTTACCCTTGATGGCAACTGCTTGATGTGTGCCTTGCTGCCCCTACTGTCAGTGGGAAAGGTCACCACATGGCAGAACCCAAAACCAAGCACTTCTCCCATTGCAAGCATCATAGATCTAGTTGGCCAAACAATACCCAAGACTCAGAAAGACTTACAAGGATATCAAGTCATGCATATAAGAAATCAGCAAAGACTCAAATATATATCATAGATAATCTGATCACAAGTTCACAATTCATTGGATCTCAACAAACAGACCGCCAAAGAAGATTACATCGGATAGATCTCCATGAAGATCATGGAGAACTTTGTATTGAAGATCCTAGAGAGAGAAGAAGCCATCTAGCTACTAACTACGAACCCGTAGGTCTGAAGTGAATTACCCACGAGTCATTGGAGGGGCGACGATGATGATGAAGAAGCCCTCCAACTCCAAAGTCCCCTCCGGCAGGGCGCCAGGAAGGGTCTCCAGATGAGTTCTCGCGGAAACGGAAGCTTGCGGCGGCGGAAAAGTATTTTCGAGGCTCCCCCGATTTCTTGCGGAATATTTGGGAATTTATAGTCCAAAGATCTAGGTCAGGGGGCGGCCAGGGAGGCCACAAGCCTGCCCACCACCGCCTCCCCCTGGTGGCGGAGTGGGGGCTTGTGGGCTCCCTGGAGCCCACCTAGCTTGGCCCAAAATTCCCCTGGACTTCTTCCATTTGGACTCCGTTCCAAAATCAGATCTGAAAAGAGTCAAAAACACGGAAAAAACAGGAACTGGCACTTGGCACTGAATTAATAAGTTAGTCCCAAAAAGATATAAAAATGTACAGAAAACATACGAAGAAGGTAAGATAACAACGTGAAAACATTAAAAATTATAGATACGTTTGAGATGTATCAAGCATCCCCAAGCTTAACTCCTGCTCGTCCTCGAGTAGGGAAGTGATAAGAATGAATTTTTTATTCTTTCATGCTACTTGGCATAGGTGTCCTTTGTAATTCCTCTTATGTGACGTGAATGTTCAGATCCATTAGATTCAAAACAATAGTTTGCTGTTGACGTGGAAACAATAATAATTCAAGCAAACTAGCAAAGTAATCATGAACTTTCAAAATAACAAGGCCAAAAAAAAGTTATTCCTACAAAAGCATATAGTCTGGCTATGCTCTATCATCATTGCACAACGAATTTAAATCATGCACAACGCCGGTATTGGCCAAGTAATTGTTTCACACCTTTACTTTCTCAAACATTTTCAACTCTCACGCAATACATGAGCGTGAGCCATGGATATAGCACTATAGATGGTGTGGAATGTGGTGGGGGTTGCAAGACAAAAAGGAGAAGATAGTCACATTAACTAGGCATATTAATGAGCTGTGGAGATGCTCATCAATATATATCAATGTGAATGAGTAGGGATTGCCATACAAATGATGCACTAGAGTTACAAGTATGTGAAAGCTCTTAAAGAAAACTAGTGGGTGTGCATCCAACTTGCTTGCTCACGAAGACCTAAGGCAATTTTGAGGAAGCCTATCATTGGAATATACAAGCCAAGTTATATAATGAGAATTTCCCACTAGCTATATGGTGGTGACAAAACGAGAGACTCTCAATCATGAAGATCATGGTGCTCAAAATGCACAAGTGTGGAAAAAGTGGTAGCATTGTCCCTTCTCTCTTTTTCTCTCATTTTTTATTTTGGTGGGCTCTTTGGCCTCTTTTTTTATGGGCTTCTTTGGCCTATTTTATTTCCTCACATGGGACAATGCTCCAATAATGATGATCGTCACACTTTCAACTCAAAACTTAGAGCAACTATGACTCTATATGGAATGCCTTCGGTAGTGTACCGTGACAATGATCTAGGATGGCATAGACATCAAAAACATCATGCTAGCTATCTTACGATCGTGCAAAGGAAATGTAGACGTGGTGGCACATATCATGGTGGTAGTTGCATGGCAATATATCTCGGAATGACTTTGAAAAAGCCATAGTAGGTAGGTATGGTGGCTGTTTTGAGGAAGGCTAATGGTGGGTTTTGTGCACCGGAAAGAGTTGCACGGCACTGAGAAGATAGTGATGGTGGAAGGTGAAAGTGCATCTAAACCATGGACTCAACATTAGTCATGAAGAACTCATATACTTGTTGCAAAAGTTTTAGTAGTAATCGAAACAAAGCATTCAAAGCATACTCCTAGGGGAAGGGTTGGTAGGTATAAACTATCGCGCGATCCAGACCGCCACACAAAGGATGACAATCAATAGACTAATCATGCTCATATTTCATCACATAGTGGTTCACCATACGTGCATGCTACGGGAATCACTAACTTCAAAACAAGTATTTCTAGATCCACAACACCTGACTAGCATGACTTCAATATTACCATAACCACAACTCAAAACTAATTGAGATGAATCAAACTTCTCTAACTATTCAATGCACATGAAAGTGGAAGTTTTCGTATCCCTTTGGATAACTTCCCCTTTTGAGACTACTTTCAAATCATAGATCAACTACCCAGCCACGCACCGCTGTGCTCTAAAAGATATAAGTGAAGCACATAGAGCAAAAGTATCTAGCTCAAAAGATATAAGTGAAGCACATGTGAGCTGAATTGTCTACCAAAAGATATAAGTGAAGCTTGACAAAATCACGGTGTGTGCATGTCTCTCTCTCTAGGTGTGCAGCAAGCATGATTTTGATACAACAACAAAAATAAAAGACTCCTACGATACAAGACGCTCCAAGCAAAAACACATAACATGTGGTGAATAAAAATATAGCCCCAAGTAACGTTACCGATGGATTGAAGATGAGAGAGGGGATGCCTTCACGGGGATCCCCAAGCTTAGGCTTTTACGGCATCCTTGAATATCTTGGGGTGCCTTGGGCATCCCCAAGCTTGAGCTCTTGCCACTCTTTATCTTTTTGTCCATAAGAACTTCACCCAAAACTTGAAAACTTCACAACACGAAACTTAAACAGAAACTCGTGATAACATTAGTACAAGAAAGCAAACCACAACTTCTTTAGGTACTGTAGCAAACTTAAATTATACTTGTGCTGATGTTGGGTTACTGTACTTTCAATCTTCCATGGCTAATACCCCCCGATACTATCCATAGTTTCATCAAAATAAGCAACCAACACAACAAAAAACAGAATCTGTTAACAGCAGACCAGTCGGTAACAATCTGTATGTTTCGTATAACTCTGGTACTTCAAAAATTCTGAAACATTACTACAGTCTGAAGAATTTGCGTAGCAATCAGTAGAAAAAAGAATCAACTCAAAATCTCTTACATAACAAAAATGAAAATTCTTTTCGTGAGCAGAAAGTTTCTGTCTTTTCCAGCATGACCAAACGATCATCCCCAAGACTAATCATAACGGTTTTGCTTGGCACAAACTCAAAAAGAAACACAAAAAACACAATCATAACAGAATTATGAAAGTGTGAAAAACACAAAACAGAAAGAAAAAGGATAGATTCGTTGGGTTGCCTCCCAACAAGCGCTTTTGTTTAACGCCCTTAGCTAGGCGAAAGTGATGGAATCACGTATAGTCATCTTTGGTGCTCAAACCATAGGTAGCCCTCATCATTGATTCATAAGGCAATCTTATTTTCTTTCTACGAAAGTGTTCCATGCCCTTATTTAAGGGAAATTGAAATCTAATATTCCCTTGCTTCATATCGATGATAGCACCAATAGTCCTTAGGAAAGGTCTACCAAGAATAATGGGACATGAAGGATTGCAATCTATGTCAAGTACAATGAAATCCACGGGTACATAGTTCTTATTTGCAACAATAAGAACATCATCGATCCTCCCCATGGTCTTCTTGACGGTAGGATCCGCAAGATGCAAATTAAGAGAACACTCTTCAATCTCATGAAAACCAAGAATATCACATAAAGACTTTGGAATCGCGGAAACACTAGCACCCAAATCACACAAAGCATTGCACTCATAGTTTTTGATATTGATTTTAATAGTAGGTTCCCACTCATCATGAAGTATTCTAGGTATCGAGACTTCTAGTTCGAGCTTCTCTTCAAGAGATTTCATCATAGCATCTACGATATGCGCGGTAAAGGCTTTGCTTTGGCTATAAGCATGTGGAGAGTTTGCAATGGATTGCATCAAAGAAATGCATTCAAACAAGGAGAATTATCATAATTGAATTCCTTGAAATCCAAAGTGGGAGTTTCATTACTACCCAAAATTTTGACTTCTTCTACTCCACTCTCCACACCTTTATCATCAAGATAGGTGGACTCCGAATCATCGGGGCATTTTTCAACCAAAGTGGATTCATATCTAGCCCCTCCATAAGTAGGTTTGACATGCGAAAACAATGATTCAAGAGGAGACACACCAAGCACTTTAAGATCTTCGTGATTTGCATCACTAGAACGCACCCTTTTAAACCATTCATGTCTAGCGCGAATTTGGGCGGTTCTTTCTTTGCTCTCATTCATGGAGATACGCATAGCTTTCAAAGTTTCATCCAAGTTGATCTTGGGAGGAGCGCATCTAACTTTCAAAGCATCAATATCACAAGACATCCTATCAACGCTCTTAGCCAAATCATCTATTTTGAGTAGTTTTTCCTCTATGGATGCATTGAAAATCTTTTGGGAGTTGATGAACTCTTTGATATTACTCTCTAGATCAGAGGGTAATTTGTTATGATTTCCATAAGTGTTGCCGTAGGAATTTCCATAATTGTTAGAGGAGTTACTAGGAAAAGGCCTAGGAACATAGTTTCCTCTAAAAGCATTGTTGTTGCCAAAATTGTTCCTACCGACAAAATTCACGTCCAGACTAGCGTTGCTACTCTCAATCAAAGAAGATAGTGGCATGTCATTAGGATCTACGGTAGCGTTTCTACTAGCAACCAAATTCATCAACTCGTCCATCTTAGCACTAAGCAAGTTAATCTCTTCTATAGCGTGCACCTTTTTGCTAGCAGGCGACCTTTCAGTGTGCCACTGAGAGTAGTTGGTCATGATATTGTCTAGGAGTTTTGTAGGGTCCCCTAACGTGATTTCCATGAATGTTCCACCTGAGGCAGAGTCCAAGATATTGCGAGAAGCGAAATTCAAGTCAGCGTAAAAGATTTGTATAATCATCCACAAACTCAAGCCATGAGCGGGACAATTTCTAATCATAAGCTTCATCCTCTCCCAAGATTGTGCAACGTGTTCATGATCAAGTTGCTTGAAATTCATGATATCGTTACGTAAGGAGATGATCTTAGCCGGCGGAAAATACTTGGATATGTAAGCATCTTTGCACCTATCCCAAGAATCGATACTATTTTTAGGCAAAGAAGAAAACCAAGTTTTTGCGCGATCTCGCAACGAGAAAGGAAAAAGTTTCAAATTAATCACGTCATTATCCACATGTCTTTTCTTTTGCATATCACAAAGCTCAATGAAGGTATTGAGATGGGATGCGGCATCTTCACTAGGAAGGCCAGAGAATTGCTCTTTCATAACAAGATTCAGCAAAGCTGCGTTGATTTCATACGATTCCGCACTATTGGCGGGAGCAACCGGAGTACTAATAAAATCATTATTATTAGTGCTCGAGAAGTCGCAAAGTTTGGTGTTTTCAGACATGAACCTTCAACAAACAAACAAGCATACAAGCAAGCAAGAAACCGGCAAAGGAAAATGACAAGGGCAAATGAAAACGGCGAAGGAGAAAGGCGAATGAAAACGGCAAATGTGAAGTGGGGGAGAGGAAAACGAGAGGCAACTAGCAACAAAAGTAAATGCAAGAGAAGAGTTTGTGAGACCTACTTGGATAGATCTTGATTTCTCCTCCCCGGCAACGGCGCCAGAAATACTTCTCATGTTTGCTGTGTATCCCTTGCAGCGGCGCCAGAAATAGTTGTGTCGACGGCACGAGGAATCCTTCAGCTACGGCTACGCCTGAAGGGACTTCCTAGGAAAGTATGCAAAGGATTTCCCCCGTGGCCTTGGAGCCTTGCGTTGGTGTTCCCTCGAAGCGGAAAGGGTGATGTAGCACAGCGACGATAAGTATTTCCCTCAGTTTGAGAAGCAAGGTATCAATCCGGCGGAAGAGTATCTCAAGATCCTGCACAAACACAAAAGCTTGCACCCAACGCTATGAAGGGGTTGTCAATCCCTTATAGATTGTTTGCCAAGTGAGAACTGAAAGCAACAAAGTAACAAAGCAAAGTAAAAGTGGAGTTGTAAACGATGGAAGTGAATAGACCCGGGGGCCGTAGTCTTTACTAGTGGCTTCTCTCATAAAAGCAAGTAGACGGTCGGTGAACAAATTACTGTCGAGCAATTGATAGAACTGTGCAGAGTCGTGACGATATCTATGCAATGATTATTTCTATAGGCATCACGTCCGAAACAAGTAGACCGATACTTTCTGCATCTACTACTATTACTCCACACGTCGACCGCTATCCAGCATGCATCTAGTGTATTAAGTCCATAAGAACAGAGTAACGCCTTAAGCAAGATGACATGATGTAGAGGGATAATCTCAAACCAATGATAAAACCCCATCTTTTTACCCTTGATGGCAACTGCTTGATGTGTGTCTTGTTGCCCCTATTATCACTGGGAAAGGTCACCACATGGCAGAACCCAAAACCAAGCACTTCTCCCATTGAAAGAATCATAGATCTAGTTGGCCAAACAAAACCCAAGACTCAGAGAGACTTACAAGGATATCAAATCATGCATATAAGAAATCAGCAAAGACTCAAATATATATCATAGATAATCTGATCTCAACAAACACACCGCCAAAGAAGATTACATCGGATAGATCTCCATGAAGATCATGGAGAACTTTGTATTGAAGATCCAAGAGAGAGAAGAAGCCATCTAGCTACTAACTACGGACCCGTAGGTCTGAAGTGAACTACTCACGAGTCATTGGAGGGGTGATGATGATGATGATGAAGAAGCCCTCCAACTCCAAAGTACCCTCCGGCAAGGCGCCGGGAAGGGTCTCCAGATGAGATCTCGCGGAACCGGAAGCTTGCGGCGGCGGAAAAGTATTTTCGAGGCTCCCCTGATTTTTTGCGGAATATTTGGGAATTTATAGGCCAAAGATCTAGGTCAAGGGGCGGCCAGGGAGGCCACAAGCCTGCCCACCGCCGCCTCCCCCTGGTGGCGGAGTGGGGGCTTGTGGGCTCCCTGGAGCCCACCTGGCTTGGCCCAAAAGCCCATTGGACTTCTTCCGTTCGAGAAAAAATCATTTCGGGGTTTTTCTTCCGTTTGGACTCCGTTCCAAAATCAGATCTGAAAAGAGTCAAAAACACGGAAAAACAGGAACTGGCACTCGACACTAAAAGATATAAAAAGGTACATAAAACATACAAAGAAGGTAAGATAACAGCGTGAAAACATAAAAAATTGTAGATACGTTTGAGACGTATCAATGACCGAGACACCTCTCCGGCCAATAACCATCAGCGGGGTCCGGATACCCATGGTGGCTCCCACTTGCTCCATGATGATCTCATTGGATGAACCACGATGTCAAGGATTCAATCAATCCCGTATACAATTCCCTTTGTCTGTCGTTATAGAACTTGCCCGAGATTCGATCGTCGGTATACCTATACCTTGTTGAATCTCATTACCGGTAAGTCTCTTTACTCGTTCCGTAGCACGTCATCGTGTGACTAACTCCTTAGTCACATTGAGCTCATGATGATGTTCTACCGAGTGAGCCCAGAGATACCTCTCCGTCACACGGAGTGACAAATCCCAATCTCGATTCGTACCAACCCAACAGACATTTTCGGAGATACCCGTAGTGCACCTTTATAGTCACCCAGTTACGTTGTGACGTTTGATACACCCAAAGCACTCCTACGGTATCCGGGAGTTGCACAATCTCACGGTCGAAGGAAAAGACACTTGACATTGCAAAAGCTTTAGCATACGAACAATACGATCTAGTGTTACGCTTAGGATTGGGTCTTGTCCATCACATCATTCTCCCAATGATGTGATCCCGTTATCAATGACATCCTATGCCCATGATCAGGAAACCATGATCATCTATTGATCAACGAGCTAGCCAACTAGAGGCTTGCTAGGGACACATTGTGATCTATTTATTCACACATGTATTACTGTTTCCTGTTAATACAATTATAGCATGAACAATAGACAATTATCATGAACAAAGAAATATTATAATAACCATTTTATTATTGCCTCTAGGGCATATTTCCAACAGTCTCCCACTTGCACTAGAGTCAATAATCTAGTTACATTGTGATGTATCGAACACCCATAGCATTGTGGTGTTGATCATGTTTTGCTCGTGGAAGAGGTTTAGTCAACGGGTGTGCAACATTCAGATCCGTGTGTACTTTACAAATCTCTATTACTCCACTCTGGACATGGTCCTGGATGGAGTTGTAGAGGCGTTTGATGTGCTTCGTCTTTCGGTGAAACCTGGGCTCCTTGGCTATGGCAATGGCCCCAGTGTTATCACAGAAGAGTGTCATTGGACCCGACGCGCTTGGAACCACTCCAAGGTCGGTGATGAGCTCCTTCATCCAAATTCCTTCATGAGCCGCTTCTGATGCAGCTATGTACCCCGCTTCACATGTAGATGCTGCCATGACTTCTTGCTTGCTGCTGCAACAGCTCACCGCCCCACCATTCAAAACATATACGTATCCGGTTTGTGACTTAGAGTCATCCGGATCTGTGTTGAAGCTAGCGTCGACGTAACCCTTTACGACGAGCTCTTCGTCACCTCCATAAACGAGAAACATTTCCTTAGTCCTTTTCAGGTACTTAAGGATATTCTTGACCGCTGTCAAGTGTTCCATACCGGGATCACTTTGGTACCTCCCTACCAAACTTATGCCAAGGTTTATATCAGGTCTGGTACACAGCATGGCATACATAAGAGAGCCTACGGCTGAAGCTTAGGGTACAGAACTCATCTTCTCTCTATCTGCTGCCGTGGTCGGCGACTGAGTCTTACTCAATCTCATACCTTGCAAAACTAGCAAGAACCCTTTCTTTGAGTTTTCCATATTGAACTTCTTCAATATCTTGTCAAGGTATGTACTTTGCGAAAGACCTATGAGGCGTCTCGATCTATCTCTATTGATCTTGATGCCTAATATGTATGCAACTTCTCCAAGGTCCTTCATTGAAAAACTCTTGTTCAAATAGGCCTTTATGCTCTCCAACATCTCAATATTATTCCCCATCAATAATATGTCATCCACATACAGTATGAGGAAAGCTACAGAGCTCCCACTCACTTTCTTGTACACACAGGCTTCTCCATAAACCTGTATGAACCCAAACGCTTTAATCACCTCATTAAAGCGAATGTTCCAACTCCGAGATGCTTGCACCAGCCCATAGATGGAGCGCTAGAGCTTGCACACTTTGTTAGCATCCTTAGGGTCGACAAAACCTTCTGGTTGCATCATATACAACTCTTCCTTAAGGTTCCCGTTAAGGAACACTGTTTTGACGTCCATTTGCCAAATTTCATAATCATAAAAGGCGGCAATTGCTAACATGATTCAGACTGATTTCAGCTTCGCTACGGGAGAGAAAGTCTCTTCGTAGTCAATTCCTTGAATTTGTCGAAAACCCTTTGCGACAAGTCGAGCTTTATAAACTGTTACATTACCGTTTGCATCAGTCTTCTTCTTGAAGATCCATTTATTTTCTATGGCTTGCCGGTCATCGGGCAAGTCCACCAAAGTCCATACTTTGTTCTCATACATGGATCCTATCTCGGATTCCATGGCTTCAAGCCATTTGTTGGAATCTGGGCCCGCCATTGCTTCTTCATAGTTCGACGGTTCACCGTTGTCTAACAACATGATTTCCATCACAGGGTTACCATACCACTCTGGTGCGGAGCGTGCCCTTATGGACCTTCGCGGTTCAGTAGTAACTTGATCCGAAGCTTCATGATCATTATCATTAACTTCCTCTTCAGTTGGTGTAGGCGCCACAGGAACAATTTCCCGCGCTGCGCTACTTTCCTGTTCGAGAGGGGGTGTAATTACCTCATCAAGTTCTACCTTCCTCCCACTTACTTCTTTCGAGAGAAACTCTTTCTCTAGAAAGGATCCGTTCTTGGCAACAAAGGTTTTACCTTCGGATCTAAGATAGAAGGTATACCCAATAGTTTCCTTAGGGTATCCTACGAATACGCATTTCTCTGCTTTGGGTTCGAGCTTTTCTGGTTGAAGTTTCTTCACCTAAGAATCGCAGCCCCAAACTTTAAGAAACGACAACTTAGGTTTCTTGCCAAACCATATTTCATACGGTGTCGTCTCAACGGATTTAGACGGTGCCCTATTTAAAGTGAATGCTACAGTTTCTAATGCGTATCCCCAAATGATAGCGGTAAGTCGGTAAGAGACATCATAGATCGTACCATATCTAATAAAGTGTGATTACGACGTTCAGACACTCCGTTGCGTTGCGGTGTGCCCGACGACGTCAGTTGTGAAACGATTCCACACTTCCTTAGGTGTGTGCCAAACTCGTGACTCAAATATTCTCCTCCACGATCAGATCGTAGACACTTAATTTTTCTGTCACGTTGATTCTCGACCTCACTCTGAAATTCCTTGAACTTTTCAAATGTTTCAGATTTGTGTTTCATCAAGTAGATATACCCATACCTACTCAAATCATCGGTGAGAGTGAGAACATAACGATAGCCACCGCGAGCTTCAACGTTCATTGGACCACACACATCAGTATGTATTATTTCCAATAAGTCGGTTGCTCTCTCCATTATTCCTAAGAATGGAGTCTTAGTCATCTTGCCCATGAGGCACGGTTCGCATGTGTCAAATGATTCAAAGTCAAGAGACTCTAATAGTCCATCAGTATGGAGCTTCTTCATGTGCTTATCGCCGATATGACCAAGGCGGCAGTGCCACAAGTATGTGGGACTATCATTATCAACTTTACATCTTTCGATACTCACACTATGAATATGCGTAACATCACGATCGAGATTCATCAAGAATAAACCATTCACCAGCGGAGCATGACCGTAAAACATATCGCTCATATAATAGAACAACCATTATTCTCTGACTTAAATGAGTAGCTGTCTTGCATTAAGCAAGACCCTGATACAATATTCATGCTCAAAGCTGGTACTAAATAACAATTATTAAGGTTTAAAACTAATCCCGACGGTAGATGTAGAGGTAGCGTGCCGACGGCGATCACATCGACCTTGGTGCCATTCCCGACGCGTATCATCACCTCGTCCTTGGCCAGTCCCCGCTTATTCCGCAGTTCCTGCTTTGAGTTGCAAATGTGAGGAACATCACCGGTATCAAATACCCAGGAGCTACTACGAGCGCTGGTAAGGTACACATCAATAACATGTATATCACATATACCTTTAACGTTGCCGGCCTTCTTGTCCGCTAAGTATTTGGGGCAGTTTCGCTTCCAGTGACCCTTTCCCTTGCAATAGAAGCACTTAGTCTCAGGCTTGGGTCCATTCTTTTTCTTCTTCCCGGCATCTGGCTTACCGGGCGCGGCAATGGCTCTGCCGTCTTTCTTGAAGTTCTTCTTACCCTTGCCCTTCTTGAAACTAGTGGTCTTGTTGACCAACAACACTTGATGCTCTTTCTTGATTTCTACTTCTGCAGACTTGAGCATCGAGTACAACTCGGGAATGGTCTTCTCCATCCCTTGCATGTTGTAGTTCAGCACAAAACCTTTGTAGCTTGGTGGGAGAGACTGGAGGATTCTGTCAATTATAGCATCATCCGGAAGTTCGACTCCAAGTGAAGTCAGACGACCGTGTAACCAAGACATTTTCAGTATGTGCTCACTGACAGAACTGTTCTCCTCCATCTTACAGCTAAAGAACTTGTCGGAGACTTCATATCTCTCAACACGGGCATGAGCTTGAAAAACTAGCTTCAGCTCTTGGAACATCTCATATGCACCGTGTTGCTCAAAACGCCTTTGGAGCCCCGTTTCTAAACTGTATAACATGCCACACCTAACCAGAGAGTAGTCATCACTCCGCGTTTGCTAGATGTTCAGAATGTCCTGGGCTGCTGCGGGAGCGGGAGGGTCACCTAGCGGCGCATCAAGGACATAAGCCTTTTTAGCTGCTTCAAGGATGAGCTTCAAGTTGCGAACCCAGTCCGCATAGTTGCTACCATCATCTTTTAGCTTGTTTTTCTCTAGGAATGCGTTAAACTTGAGGTTTACATTAGCCATCTACAATATTTATAAAGACAACTTTTAGACTAAGTTCATGACAATTAAGTTAATTTAATCAAATTAAGTATGAACTTCTACTTAAATCGACATCCCTCTAGTCATCTAAGTGATACATGATCCATGTTGACTAACCCGTGTCCGATCATCACGTGAGACGGACTAGTCACCATGGTGAGCAACTTCATGCTGATCGTATTCAACCATACGACTCATGTTCGACCTTTCGGTTCTTGTATTCGAGGTCATGTCTGTACATGCTAAGCTCGTCGAGTCAACCTAGGTGTTTCGCGTGTGTAAATCTGGCTTACACCCGTTGTATGCGAACGTTAGAATCTATCACACCCGATCATCACGTGGTGCTTCGAGACAAGGATCCTTCGCAACGGTGCACACATAGGGGAATACGTTCTCGAAATTTTAAGAGGGATCATCTTATTATGCTACCGTCATTCTAAGCAATAAGATGAAAAACATGATAAACATCACAATGCAATCATATAGTGACATGATATGGCCATTATCATCTTTGCTCTTTTGATCTGCATCTTCAGGCATCACATGACCATCATTGTCACCGGCGTGACACCATGATCTCCATCATCGTGTCTCTGTGAGGTCGTCACGCCAACTACTACTATAGCTAAGCGTTAGCAATGAAGTAAAAGTAGTAAGCACATGGCGTTGCATCTCATACAATAAATTAAGACAACTCCTATGGCTCCTGCCGGTTGTCATACTCATCGACATGCAAGTCGTGAAACCTATTACAATAACATGATCATCTCATACATCATACGTGCAACATCACAACTTTGGCCATATCACATCACATGTCAAACCCTGCAAAAAAAATTAGACGTCCTCTAATTGTTGTTGCAAGTTTTACGTGGCTGATTTGGGTTTCTAGAAAGAACGCTTTCTTACCTACGTGACAGCCACAACGATGATATGCCAAAGCTATTTACCCTTCATAAGGACCCTTTTCATAAAATCTAATCCGACCAGAGTAGGAGAGACAGACACCCGCTAGCCACCTTTATGCACGGTGTGCATGTCTGTCGGTGGAACCAGTCTCACGTAAGCGTACGTGTAATGTCGGTCCGGGCCGCTTCATCCCACAATACCGCCGGAAAAGAATAAGACTAGTAGCGGCAAGCAATTGACAAATCATTGCCCACAACCTTTTGTGTTCTACTCGTGCATAGAATCTACACATAGAAAACCTGGCTCGGATGCCACTGTTGGCTAACGTAGCATAAATTCAAAAAAATTCCTACGCATATTCAGATCTTCCTATGGAGAGACCAACAACGAGCGAGGGGTGAGTGCATCTTCATACCTTTGAAGATCACTAAGCGGAAGCGTTGCTAGAACGCGGTTGATGGAGTTGTACTCGCGGCTACTCAGATCGCGTTGTGATTCCGATCTAGTGCCGAACCACGGCACCTCCGCGTTCAACACACGTGCAGCACGACGGCGTCGTGTCGATGGAGAGACGAGGTCTCCCGGCAGGGCTTCGCCAAGCACCGTGGGAGAGGAGGAAGAAGGGGGGTAGGGCTGCGCCGTGGGAGAGGGAAAACAGTGTCTCCAACATCCCCAAAAACCCCACTATTTATAGGAGGAGGTGTGGGGGTGCGCCACCCCTAGGGTTCCCACCCTAGGTAGTGCGGCAGCCCAGATGGGAGAGGGGGGCGGCGGCCAGGGCAGGGAAAGGGGGGCGGCTCCCTAGGTGGGCCCTGGGCCTCCCCTGCGCCTAGGGTTTCCCCTCCCTCCCTCTCTGGTGCGCATGGGCTGGGTGTGGGGGGTGCACCAGCCCACCTAGGGGCTGGTTCCCTCCCGCACTTGGCCCATGTAGACCTCCGGGGCTTGTGGCCCCTCCCGGTGGGCCTCCGGAACCCTTCCGATGGTCCCGACACTTTACGGTGGTGCCCAACAATTCCGGCGTCCAAACCCATCCATCCTATATATCAATCTTTACCTCCGGACCATTCCGGAGCTCCTCGTGACGTCCGGGATCTCATCCGGAACTCCGAACAACTTTCGGTAACCTCGTATAACAATTCCCTATAACCCTAGCGTCATCGAACCTTAAGTGTGTAGACCCTACGGGTTCGGGAGACACGCAGACATGACCGAGACACCTCTCCGGCCAATAACCATCAGCGGGGTCTGGATACCCATGGTGGCTCCCACTTGCTCCATGATGATCTCATCGGATGAACCACGATGTCAAGGATTCAATCACTCCCGTATACAATTCCCTTTGTCTGTCGGTATAGAACTTGCCCGAGATTCGATCGTCGGTATACCTATACCTTGTTCAATCTCGTTACCGGTAAGTCTCTTTACTCGTTCCTTAGCACGTCATCGTGTGACTAACTCCTTAGTCACATTGAGCTCATGATGATGTTCTACCGAGTGGGCCCAGAGATACCTCTCCGTCACATGGAGTGCACCTTTATAGTCACCCAGTTAGGTTGTGACGTTTGATACACCCAAAGCACTCCTACGGTATTCGGGAGTTGCACAATCTCACGGTCGAAGGAAAAGACACTTGACATTGGAAAAGCTTTAGCATACGAACAATACGATCTAGTGTTACGCTTAGGATTGGGTCTTGTCCATCACATCATTCTCCCAATGATGTGATCCCGTTATCAATGACATCCAATCCCCATGATCAGGAAACCATGATCATCTATTGATCAACGAGATAGCCAACTAGAGGCTTGCTAGGGACACATTGTGATCTATTTATTCACAAATGTATTACTGTTTCCTGTTAATACAATTATAGCATGAACAATAGACAATTATCATGAACAAATAAATATGATAATAACCATTTTATTATTGCCTCTAGGGCATATTTCCAACAACACATAGAGCAAAAGCAACTAGCTCAAAAGATATAAGTGAAGCACATATGAGCTGAATTGTCTAACGAAAGGATATAAGTGAAGCTCGACAAAATCACGGTGAGTGCATGTCTCTCTCTCTAGGTGTGCAGCAAGTATGATTGTGACACAACAAAAATAAAAGACACCTACGATACAAGATGCTCCAAGCAAAACACATAACATGTGGTGAATAAAAATATAGCCCCAAGTAACGTTACCGATGGATTGAAGACGAAAGAGGGGATGCCTTCCCGGGGCACCCCCAAGATTAGGCTTTTACGGCATCCTTGAATCATCTTGGGGTGCCTTGGGCATCCCCAAGCTTGAGCTATTGCCACTCTTTATCTTTTTGTCCATAAGAACTTCACCCAAAACTTGAAAACTTCACAACACGAAACTTAAACAGAAACTCATGATAACATTAGTATAGGAAAGCAAACCACCACTTCCTTAGGTACTGAAGCAAACTTAAATTCTACTTATGTTGATGTTGGGTTACTTTATTTTCAATCTTCCATGGCTAATACCCCCCTATACTATCCGTAGTTTCATCAAAATAAGCAACCAACACAACGAAAACAGAATCTGTTGACAGCAGACCAGTCTGTATAAATCTGTATACTTCATATACTTCTGGTACTTCAAAAATTCTTACAAATTACGAAAGTCTGAAGAATTTGCGTAGCAATCAACAGCAAAAAGAATCTACTCAAAAGCTCTTACAGAAAAAAATGACAATTCTTTTCGTGAGCAGAAAGTTTCTGTCTTTTCCGGCATGACCAAACGATCATCCCCAAGACTAATCATAACGGTTTTGCTTGGCACAAACACAAAAAACACAATCATAACAGAATTATGAAAGTGTGGAAAACACAAAACAGAAATAAAAAGGATAGATTCGTTGGGTTGCCTCCCAACAAGCGCTATTGTTTAACGCCGGTAGCTAGGCATTGATAATTCAATGATGCTCACACAAAAGACAAGAATTGAAGCACAACGAGAGCATCATAAAGCATGTGAAAATCACATCTAAGTATAACATACTTCCTATGCATAGGCATTTTATAGGAAAACAGGTTGTCAAAACAACCAATAGTTACCATATGCAAGGAAGAAGAAAGAGACAATAGCAATCTCAACATAACGAGAGGTGATTTAGTGATATGAAAGTTTCTACCACCATATTTTCCTCTATCATAATAATTACATGTGGGATCATATTCGAATTCAACAATGTAACTATCACATAGGATATAATTGTCATGATCCACATGCATGCAAATTTGACGCTCTTCAAAAATAGTGGGAGTATCATCAACTAAAGTCATGACTTCTCCAAACCCACTTTCAATAATATTGCAAATATCATATTCATCACGAGGCTTAAACAAATTTTCAAGATCATAAGAAAAATCATCGCCCCACTCATGATCATTGCAACAAGTAGTGGACAAAGAAAAACTAGCATCCCCAAGCTTAGGGTTTTGCATATTTTTAGCATGATTGTCACTAATAGAATTTATAGTGAAACCATTATAATCATGCTTTTCATCCAAGGAGCCCTCGTGAATCACTTTATAAATTTCTTCCTCACAATTTTCAGATTCACGCATCTCAAGCAAAACTCCATAAAGATAGTCAAGTGCACTCAACTCACTAGCAATTGGATCAACATAATTGGATCTCCTAAAGAGATTAGCAAGTGGATGAGTATCACGAAGGCACATGGCACACAAGCGAACAGAAAGCAAGCAAGAGAAAAGGGCGAACGAAAAAGGCAAACGAAAAAAAGGCAAACGAAAAAGGCAAATTGGTGAAGTGGGGAGAGGAAAACGAGAGGCAACTGGCAAACAAAGTAAATGCAAGAGATGAGTTTACGACACTTACTTGGATGAGTTCTTCCTTCCCCGGCAATGGCGCCAGAAATACTTCTCCTACTGCAACAAAAGACCTTCCAACGGTGCGAGAAACAAGCGTGCTGACGGGAGACTATTCTTGTCTTGATTCTCCTCAGCAACGGCACCAGGAATCCCTCTGCTACGGCTACGCCTTTAGGGACTTCCTTGGCAAATATGCAAAGGATTCCCCCGTGGCCTTGGAGCCTTGCGTTGGCGTTCCCTAGAAGCGGAAAGGGTGATGTAGCACAACAGCGGTAAGTATTTCCTGTCAGTTTTGAGAACCAAGGTATCGATCCACTGAAGAAGTATCACAAGTACCTGCACAAACACAAAGAGCTTGCTCCCAACGCTATGGAGGGGTTGTCAATCCCTTATAGATTGTTTGCCAAGTGAGAACTGAAAGCAACAAAGAAAGAAAGCAAAGCAAAAGCGAAAGTGGAAACGATAGGTGTGAATAGACCCGGGGGGCGTAGTGTTCACTAGTGACTTCTCTCATGAAAGCAAGTAGACAGTGGGTGAACGAATTACTATCGAGCAATTGATAGAACCGCGCAAAGTCGTGACGTTATCTATGGCAATGATTATATCTATAGGCATCACGCCCAAAACAAGTAGACCGATACTTTCTGCATCTAGTACTATTACTCCACACGTCGACCGCTATCCAGCATGCATCTAGTGTATTAAGTTCATGAGAACAGAGTAACGCCTTACGCAAGATGACATGATGTAGATGGACAATCTCATATCTAGGATAAAAGCCAATCTTGTTACCCTTGATGGCAACAACACGATGCGTGCCTTGCTGATCCTTCTGTCACTGGCAAATGTCACCACATGGTATAAACCCAAAACCAAGCACTTCTCCCATTGTAAGAATCATAGATCTAGTTGGCCAAACAAAACCCAAGACTCGGAGAGACTTACAAGGATATCAAATCATGCATATAAGAAATCAGCAAAGACTCAAATATATATCATAGATAATCTGATCACAAATCCACAATTCATCGGATCTCGACAAACACACCGCCAAAGAGGATTACATCAGATAGATCTCCATGAAGATCATGGAGAACTTTGTATTGAAGATCCAAGAGAGAGAAGAAGCCATCTAGCTACTAACTACGGACCCGTAGGTCTGAAGTGAACTACTCACGAGTCATTTGAGGGGCGATGATGTTGATGAAGAAGCCCTCCAACTCCAAAGTCCCCTCCGACAGGGCACCAGGAAGGGTCTCCAGATGAGATCTCGCGAAAACGGAAGCTTGCGGCGGCGGAAAAGTGTTTTCCTGGATGCTTTGATTTTTTCTGGATTTTTAGGGAATTTATAGGCCAAAGACCTAGGGCAGGGGCACGCCAGGGGGGCCACAAGCTTGGTTGCTGCGGCCTCCCCCTGGCCGCGGCAACAGGGCTTGTGGGCCCCCTATGGGCCCACTGCCTTGGCCCTCAACCCTCCTGATCCTCTTCCGTTCTGGAAAAATTTATTTCGGGGAATTTTTCCGTTTGGACTCCGTTCCAAAATCAGATCTGAAAAGAGTCAAAAACACAGAAAAAACAGGAACTGGCGCTTGGCCCTGAATTAATAAGTTAGTCCCAAAAAAGTTATAAAAGGTAAACAAAACATCCAAAGTTGACAAGATAACAACGTGAAACCATCAAAAATTATAGATACGTTTGAGACGTATCAATAGCAAACTATTGTTTTGAATCTTACGGATCTGAAAATTCATGTCACACGAAAGAAGTTGCAAAGGACAACTATGCTAGGTTTTGTATGCTTCCCTACTCGAGGACGAGCATGAGTTAAGCTTGGGGATGCTTGATACGTCTCCAACGTATCTATAAGTTTTGATGGTTTCATGCTATTATCTTGTCAAACTTTGGATGTTTTGTATGCCTTTTATATATTTTTTGGGACTAACTTATTAACTCAGTGTGCGAGTTCCTGTGTTTTCCATGTTTTTGACCCCTTTCAGAGGAGGATTTTGAACGGAGTCCAAACGGAATGAAATTGCCAAAAAGATTTTTTCCGATACCGAAAAAGATCGGGAAGCCGGAGAATCAGGGCACGGGGCCTGCAGGGACACCACAAGCCCTCATGGCGCAGCCAGGGGGCCCCGCACCACCCTGGCTTGTGGGCTCCCTGGGCCACCTCCGCCCTAGGTTTTGCGCCTATATATTCCCTAAAATCCCATAAAAATTAGGAGATCATCGAAAGTACTTTTCCGCCGCCGCAAGCTTCTTTCTCCGCAAGAACCCATCTGGGGCACGTTCTGGTGCCCTGCCGGAGGGGGATTCGGATACGGAGGGCTTCTTCATCAACACCATGACCTCTCCGATGATGCATGAGTAGTTCACCATAGCTAGTAGTTAGATGGCTTCTTCTCTCTCTTGGATCTTCAATACAAAGTTCTCCATGATCTTCATGGAGATCTATCCGATGTAATCTTCTTTTGCGGTGTGTTTGTCGAGATCCAATGAATTGTGGATTTATGATCAGATTATCTATGAATCTTATTTGAGTTTCTTCTGATCTCGCTTATGCATGATTTCATATCCTTGTAATTCTCTTCGAGTTGTGGGTTTTGTTTGGCCAACTAGATCTATGATTCTTGCAATGGGAGAAGTGCTTGGTTTTGGGTTCATACCGTGCGGTGACCTCACCCAGTGACAAAAGGGGTAACGAGGCACGCATCATGTTGTTGCCATCAAGGGTAAAAAGATGGGGTTTTCATGATTGGTTTGAGATTATCCCTCTACATCATGTCATCTTGCTTAAGGCGTTACTCTGTTCGTCATGAACTCAGTACACTAGATGTGTGCTGGATAGCGGTCGATGTGTGGAGTAATAGTAGTAGATGCAGAAAGTATCGGTCTACTTGTCTCGGACGTGATGCCTATATGTATGATCATTTCCTTAGATATCGTCATGACTTTGCGCGGTTCTATCAATTGCTCGATAGTAATTTGTTCACCCACCGTAATACTTGCTATTTTGAGATAAGCCTCTAGTGAACACTATGGCCCGTGGGTCTACTCCACACCATATTTTCAGCCTTACACTTTTTACTTCGTTGCACTTTCCGCCTACAGATCTCACTTTGCAATCAATCTTGAAGGGATTGACAACCCCTTTAAAGAGTTGGGTGCAAGCTCTTTTGTGTTTGCGCAGGTACTCTGGACTTGACGAGATTCTCCTACTGGATTGATACCTTGGTTCTCAAACTGAGGGAAATACTTACTGCTCCTATGCTGCATCACCCTTTCCTCTTCAAGGGAAAAACCAACGCAAGCCCAGTCTCCGTCAACGTGTCAATTTCTGGCGCTGTTCTCTCTTGCCGTAGCACTTATCTAATTACAACTACCGCTTTGGGGTTAGGCGTTAGAGACAACCACATTCACTTTAAATAGGGCACCACGTAATTCTGTTGAGAAGACACCGCATGAACTATGGTTGGGAGAAACCTAAGTTGTCGTTTCTTAAAGTTTGGGGCTACGATGCTTATGTCAAAAGGCATCAGCCTGATAAGCTTGAACCCAAAGCGGATAAATGCATCTTCATAGGATACCATAAACAGTTGGGTATACCTCCTGTCTCAGATCCGAAAGCAAAGTTTTTATTTCCAGAAATAGGTCCTTTCTCGAGAAAGAGTTTCTCTCGAAAGAATTGAGTGGGAGGATGGTGGAACTTGATGAGGTTATTGAACCATCACTTCAACCAGAGAGTACAAGGGCGCATGAAATTGTTCATGTGGCGCCTACACCAATTGAAGTGGAAGCTCATGATGGTGATCATGAAGCTTCAGATCAAGTTACTACCATACGTCATAGGTCGACAAGGAGACGTACTGCTCCAAAGTGGTACGGTAATCCTATGTTGGAGGTCATGTTGCTGGACAACAATGAACCTACGAGCTATGGAGAAGCAATGGTGGGCCCGAATTCCGACAAATGGTGGAGGCCATGAAAACCGAGATAGGATCCATGTATGAAAACAAAGTGTTTTACTTTGGAAGAACTACTTGATGGTTGTAAGGCTATTAAGTACAAATGGATCTTTGAAAGGAAGATAGACAATGATGGTAAATGTCACCATTTAGAAAGCTCGACTTGTCGCAAATAGGTTTTCGACAAGTTCAAGGGGTTGACTACGATGAGACTTTCTCACTCGTAGCGATGCTAAAGTCTGTTGGAATTATGTTAGCAGTTGCTGCACTTTCGATTATGAAATCTGGCAACTGGATGTCAAAACATTGTTTCCTTGACGGTTTACTTGAGTAAATGTTGTATGTGATACAACCAGAAGGTTTTGTCGATCCTATGGATGCTAAAAAGTATGCAAGCTCCAGCGATCCTTCTATGGACTGGAGCAAGCATCTTGGAGTTGGAATATACGCTTTGATGAGATGATCAAAGCTTTTGGGTTTATACAAAGTTTATGAGAAACTTGTATTTCCAAGAAAGTGTGAGCACTATAGAATTTCTGATGAGTATATGTGGTTGACATATTGTTGATCGGAAATAATGTAGGGTTTCTGGAAAGCATAAAGGGTTGTTTGAAAGGAGTTGTTCAAAGGGAAACTTGAATTAACTACTTGAACATTGAGCATCAAGATCTATGGAGATAGATCAAGACGCTTGATGGAACTATCGATGAATACATACCTTGATAAGTTTTGAAGGATTTCAAAATAGATCAGTCAAAGAAGGAATTCTTGGCTATGTTGTAAAGGTGTGAAATTCGAATAAGACTCAAAGCGCGACCATGGCAGAAGAAGGAGAAAGGACGAAGGTCGTCCCCTATGCCTTAGCCGTAGGCTCTATAGTATGACATGTTGTGGACCACCCGATCTGGATGATCCTCTCTTCTCCACGCGATTGTGTACTGAGACCAAATCAAATATACGGGGGTCGCCGGCTCGACCATATTGATGGCCCTCTTTTTGAACTTACTCTCGTGCCGACAAGTACTAGTGGTGAACACATGATACTATCCGCTTCTCAGTTGGTTGAGGTTACTTTGAAAACCGACTTGATTATCATGCTGCTAATTTCCCTGTCCCGAGCATTGGTCCCCGTTATCGTTATCGCCAGGATGTCAATAAACTGCACCTGAGCCATCCGATCCATGGGAGCCTCAACCCGCGAAGCCGCTAGATGGGCCGCTCCTAAACCCGTCGGGATGACCTCGATTTCCACCACCGTTGCCTCCTTGAAATTTTTGGAAAGCTTGGTTCCAAAATGCCTGCATGAAGTGGAAATTCTCCCATGAGTGAGTGGACGGCCTATCGGAGAGACTCTGTTTGGGACAAGGGCCTTTGAGCGTTTCTTTATAATTGCATGGTTTCCCATTATAAGCCCTACCAGAGTTGTTGTTTCGTCGCTGGTTTTTAAAACCGGAATTGGTGTTAGCGACAAAATTTGACCCGCCTTAGAACTGTTTGCGCTTGCCACCATTATTGCCAAGATTGCCACGATTCCCGTTATGAGACGGGTTTTGCTGATGACCCTTGCCACCACCATGTTTCTTGTTTTTGCCAACCTTGTCCTCGTCAGACCCAGTATCCTTCGTACTATGAGACTCTACATATCATGTGAGAACATCCATGAGGTCTCCCATATCTTGCACCTTGTGCTTGAGGCGTCCTAGCTTCTAAACAAGTGGTTGGCAATGACAATTTTTCTCCAAGATCAGGACGACTTGGGAGGTTGTGATGCTACCAGACGAGTGGATGATCTCCGCGACTCGGCGAGTCTAGTGGTGAGCTGACTCATCTGCATGTTGCACACAATGGTGTAAGTCAACAATCATCATTGGTCTCTTGCATATGCCTTGGAAATTCTTGATGAAACACTCCTTCAACTCTGACCAAGAGTTGATGGAATTGGGGGTAGATTTTTCAACCACGTACGAGCCGATCGTTCTAGCATCATAGTAAAATACTTAGCGCTCATGATATCGCTCACATCAAGCATCTCCATAGCCAGCTCGTAACTTTCAACCCATACCACCGGCTCGAAATCGGCCATGTAATTAGGAACCTTGTGAGTCCCCTTAAAATCTTTGGGCATACACCCATTGGAAAGAGCTTGAGATAGGCATGTAACTCTAATTGTTCTACTGTTTAGACCCGCCGCCACCGCTGCCTCTGCTTCTCGTAAAGCTCGAGCCGCATCCACAATTGCCTGGGCATCCAAAACCACCGTCCCGCTTTTGGTGTTTATTGATGATCAACTTGATTACAAGGGTGCGGAATCGCTAACCTAGCTCTCGAGTCTTTCTTACTTGATCTTTCTACCTTGGGGGATATTATTTATATATAGGTTGAGGCCCCAAGGGTACACCGGAGTCCGGGTCGAAGTACAAATCGAGTCCTAATCTAATCTTATCTCTTTGTCTTTCCTTCTAAGCAAAGGAAATACTTATGCCTCCTTCAGTGAGCCGTCCTGCCAAGCAACGTGCCTTGAGCCGGCGTTTAGAAAAAGCCGCCCTTCGGGCCTTGAGCCCATGATGGAAATCTCTTTAATGGTCCGCCTGATAATTCTGGGTCATGCATTGGGCGGGTCATACTCGTGGGTATATCCCCAATAGTTAGAGTAGCACACCCGTGTCTATTGGGGATACAATCTCATACGATTGTTTTGTCAGATTCGTTTGCTATTTTAGATAATAGCATATTTTGGGGTAAACGGTAACAAAGAAACGCGAGACAGGGTCAAAACGCAACCACACCCGCCAGTGGCCCAAATATATACCCCCTCCGTTCCCAAATATTAGTATTTTTAGAGATTCCATCATGGACTACAGATGGAGCAAAATAAGTGAATCCACACTCTGAAGTATGTATATAGCAATGGATGAAGTATATATATGTACGAAGATGGTATGTTGTCATGTTTAAATCCCCAATGCACATCTTTGATGTGGCACATGATGCATATGTGCATGCCTAAAAATGTCCAGTGTGACAGAAAAGGGTTCATGACATAAACGTAGGGTGTTGGCCCTACAATATGTGTCGGAGGACGGGATTCTATGAACACATGACTTGTCTCAAACTTTGTTACACATTTAGCCATGCCTCACTTGTCGTAGGACAATGCTACCTCTAGAGCATGCGTTGGTTTTCCCTTGAAGGAAAGAGTGATGCAAGGAAGTAGATAAGTATTTCCCTCAGTTTGTTGAGAACCAAGGTATCAATCCAATAAGAGGAACAAGCAAGGCCCCAATCGTAGTACCTACACAAACAATCAAACACTTGCACCCAATGCAAATAAGGAGTTGTCAATCCCTTCACACTTATTTGCAAGGATGATATCTGATATAGATATATATAAAATATTTCTAGAACTAAAAGTAAATAAATAACAAAAATATATTTTTGGTATTTTTGGTTTATAGATCTGAAAGTATAATATGGAAAATAGACCCGAGGGCCATAGGTTTCACTAGAGGCTTCTCTCATGAAGGAAAATAACACGGTGGGTGAAAAAATTACCGTCGAGCAATTGATAGAAAAGCAAATAATTATGAATATATCAAAGGCAATGATTATGCATATACGCATCACGCCCGTGTCAAGTAGACCGAAACGATTCTGCATCTACTACTATTACTCCACACATCGACCGACTCCCACTTGCATCTAGAGTATTAAGTTCATGAAGAACAGAGTAACACATTAAGTAAGATGACATGATGTAGATGGATAAACTCAAGCAATATGATGAAAACCCCATCTTTTTATCCTCGATGGCAACAATGCAATACATGCCTAGCTACCCCTACTTTGTCACTTGGTGAGGACA
Organism: Hordeum vulgare subsp. vulgare; assembly: GCF_904849725.1. Lineage (NCBI taxonomy): Eukaryota > Viridiplantae > Streptophyta > Magnoliopsida > Poales > Poaceae > Hordeum > Hordeum vulgare. The sequence continues at coordinate 546,924,311 of NC_058521.1, read as the reverse complement.
CCGCAAGATTGAACCCAAAACTAAGCACTTCTTCCATTGCAAGAATTACCAATCTAGTTGGCCAAACCAAACCCATAACTCGAAGAGACTTGCTAAGATATGAAATCATGCATATAAGAATTCAAAGAAGATTCAAATAATATTCATAGATAATGTGAACATAAACCCACAGTTCATCAGATCTCGACAAACACACCGCAAAAGAGTATTACATCGGATAGATCTCCATGAAGATCATGAAGAACATGATGTTTAAGAACAAAGAGAGAGAAGAAGCCATCTAGCTACTAGCTATGGACCCGTGGGTTTGTGGTGAACTACTCACGCATCATCGGAGGGGCAATGGAGTTGATGTAGATGCCCTTTGCGATCAATTCCCTCTCTCGCAGATTACCAGAAAAGGCTCCCAGATTGAATCTCACGGGAACAGAGGCTCTTAGCGGCGGAAATGTATTTTTTTAGTCTCTTTTTGGCAATGGGGAAATATTTGGGAATTTATAGGATGAAGATTAGGGTTAGGAGGCCTGTAAGGGGCCCACAAGCCAAGGGCACGCCCGATAGGCTTGTTGTCTCCCGGCTGGTGTCCTGCCCCCTTCTCCAAGTCTGGCAGGTTTCTTCTCGTCCAAGAAAAATCATTCCGTATATTTTATTCCCTTTGGACTCCGTTTAATATTCCTTATTTGCAATACTAAAAAACATGAAAAAAGAAACTAGCACTAGGCTCTAGATTAATAGGTTAGTCCCGAAAATAATATAAAATAGCATATTAATGCATATAAAACATCCAAAACAGATAATATAATAGCATGGAGCAATCAAAAATTATAGATACGTTGGAGACGTATTAAGCATCCCCAAGCTTAATTCCTGCTCGTCCTCGAGTAGGTAAATGATAAAAACAGAATTTTTGACGTGGAATGCTACCTAACATATTTATCCATGTAATATTCTTTATTTTAGCATGAATATTCAGATCCATAAGATTCAAAACAAAAGTCTAATATTGACATAAAAACAAGAATACTTCAAGCATATTAACAAGGCAATTGCTTCCTTTCGAAATAACATGGTCTTAGAAAGTCATCCCTACAAAATCATATGGTTTGACTATGATCCCTCTTCCCCACATAAAGTATCTAAATCATGTACAACCCCGATGAAAGTCAAGCAATTGTTTCACACTTTTTGTGTTCTCAAACCTTTTCTACTATATGAGCGTGAGCCATGGATATAGCACTATAGGTGAAAATAGGATATGGTGGAGGTTGAAAAATGAAAGAGGAGAAGATAGTCTCACATCAACTAGGCATATCAACGGGCTATGGAGATACCCATCAATAGATATCAATGTGAGTGAGTAGGGATTGCCAATGCAACAAATGCACTAGAGCTATAACTGTATGAAAGCTAAAAAAGAAAGCTAAGTGGTTGTGCAAAAGGTGTAATTCCAATAGTTATGTGCAAGTGACAAAATAGGAGACTCTCTATGAAGAACATGGTGCTACTTTGAAGCACAAGTGTGTAAAAAGATAGTAGCATTGTCCCTTCTCTCTTTATCTCATTTGTTTTCTTTTTTTTGGTGGGCATCTTTGGCCTCTTTTTTTGGGGCTTCGCTGGCCTCTTTTATTTTTTGTAAAGTCCGGAGACTCATCCCAACTTGTGAGGGAATCATCGCTTCCATCATCCTTTTCTCACACGGGACAATGCTTTAATAATGCAAATCATCACACTTTTATTTACTTACAACTCAAAGATTATAACTCAATATCTAGAACAAAATATGACTCTATAAGCAATATGGAAGTTATGGTGAGTGTCATAAAAAATGGGACGATAGTGTTGCATGGCAATATATCTCAGAATAGCTATGAAAATGCCATAATAGGTAGATATGGTGGATGTTATGAGGAAAGTATATGGTGTCTGTTTTGAGGAAAGTATATGGTGTCTATTTTGAGGAAGGTGGGTTTAATGTACTAGCGAAAGTTGCGCGGTACTAGAGAGGCTAGTAAAGGTGGAAGAGTGAGAGTGCGTATAATCCATGAACTCAACATTAGTTATAAAGAACTCACATGCTTATTGCAAAAGCTTATTAGTTATTGAAGCAAAGTATTAGATGCATGCTCCTAGAGGAAGGGTTGGTAGGAGTTAACCATCGCGCGATCCCGACCTCCACACAAAGGTTGACAATCATTAAACAAATCATGCTCTGACTTCATCACATAACGGTTCACCATACATGCATGCTACGACAATCACAAGCTTTAACACAAGTACTTCTTCCAATTCACAATTACTTACTAGCATGATTCTCATATTACCATCATCATATCTCAAAACTATATGCAAGGAATCAAACTTCTCATCATATTAAATGCACTTAATATGAAAGTTTTTATTATATCCCTCTTGGATGCCCATTATATCAGGACTAAATTCATAACCTAAACCAATTACCATGCTCTTTAAAGAACTCTAAAAATAATATAAGTGAGGTATGAGAGTTTAATAATTTCTATAAAATAAAACACCACCGTGCTCTTAAAGATATAAGTGAAGCACTAGAGCAACATTGCCTAGCTCAAAAGATATAAGTGAAGCACATAGAGTATTCTAATAAATTCACGATTCAACATGTCTCTCTCAAAATATGTGTGCAGCTAGGATGATTGTGGCAAACTAAAAAGTAAAGACTCATATCATACAAGAGCTCCAAGCAAAACACATATCATATGGTGAATAAAAATATAGCCTCAAGTAAATTTACCGATGGATTGAAGACGAAAGAGGGGATGCCTTCCAGGGCATCCCCAATCTTAGGATCTTTGGTATCCATTAATATGGCTTGGGGTGCCTTGGGAATCCCCAAGCTTAGGCTCTTTCCACCCCTTATTCCACAGTCCATCAAATCTTTACCCAAAACTCGAAAACTTCACAACACAAAACTCAACAGAAAACTCATGAGATCCGCTAGTATAAGAAACATAAATCACCACTTTAGGTACCGTTGTGAACTCATTCTTTATTTATAATGGTGTAATATTTATTGTATTCCAACTTCTCCATGGTTCATACCCCCCGATACAACCCATAGATTCATCAAAATAAGCAAACAACACAAAGAAAACATAATCTGTCAAAAACAGAACAGTCTGTAGCAATATGTATACTTCGAATACTTGTGTAACTCCAAAAATTCTGAAACTTAGTAAAAGCAGGGCAATTTGTAAATCAATCTTGTGTAAAACATTCAGATCAAAAGCACGTTCGAGGGGATTTACAAAATTCCTGGACTGAGAGCGGAATTTTCAGTTTTTCAGCAAAATCAACTTGCAAACACTATAGACCATCCCAAAGGTCTTACTTGGCTCAAACACTAATTAAAACAAGGAAAAATAATTATTATAGAGGTAATAATTTTTGCAGCACTAAAAAACAGAAGAAAAAACAAAAGGATAAAAATAAAATTGGGTTGCCACCCAACAAGCGCTATTGTTTAACGCCCCTAGCTAGGCATAATGCAATAGATCTAGGTATTGTCATCTTTGGTATGTAATCCATAAGTAGCTCTCATAATAGATTTATAAGGTAATTTTATTTTCTTTCTAGGAAAGTACTCCATGCTTTACCTTAATGGAAATTGGTATATAATATTTCCTTCTTTCATATCAATAGTTGCACCAATCGTTCTAAGGATAGGTCTACCAAGAATAATAGGACATGTAGGATTGCAATCTATATCAAGAACAATGAAATCTATGGGAACATAATTCCTATTTGCAACAATAAGAACATCATTAATCCTTCTCGTAGGTTTCTTAATTGTAGAATCCCTAGAGCAATCATCAAATTCACGTAATCCTAGCACATCACATAAAGTTTTTGGAATCGTGGAAATACTAGCACCGAAATCACAAAAAGCATAGCACTCATAATCTTTAATTTTAATCTTAATAGTAGGTTCCCACTCATAATGAAGCTTTCTAGGTATAGAAACTTCCAACTCAAGTTTCTCTTCAAAACATTTCATCATAGCATCCACAATATGTTTAGTAAAAGCTTTATTTTGATTATAAGCATGCGGAGAATTCAACATGGATTGCAAGAAGGAAACACAATCAATCAAAGAACAACTATCATAATTAAAGTCCTTGAAATCCAAAAGAGTGGGTTCGTTGCTATTTAAAGTTTTGACCTCTTCAATCCCACTTTTATCAATCTTAGCATTAAGATCTATAAACTCCGAACCATTGGGACGTCTTTTAACTAAAGTTGACTCATCTCTAGTCTCATACTTTTCAAGATTTATAGTTTTATACTAGAAAACAAAGATTCAATAGGAGTCACATCAATCACTTTAAGATCTTCATCATTATTATCACGAGAAAATACCTTTTCAAGCCATTCACGCTTAGCACGTATTCTAGCGGTTCTTTCCTTACACTCATCAATAGAAATTATCATAGATTTTAAAGACTCATTAATATCATGCTTGGGTGGAATAGATCTAATTTTTAAAGAATCAATCTCAAGAGAAATTATATCAACGTTCCTAGTCAAATCATCAATCTTGAGCAATTTTTCTTCAATCATAGGATTGAAACCTTTTTGAGAGCTAATGAATTCTTTAATATTATTCTCAAGATGAGAGGGCATCTTACTATAATTTCCATAAGAATTGTTGTAGGAATTAACATAATTGTTAGAGGAATTACTAGGAAATGGCCAAGGATAGAAATTACCTCTATACGCGTTATTGCCAAAATTGTTCCTACCAACGAAATTCACATCCATAGATTCATTATTATTTCCGATCAAAGAAGACATAGGAATATTATTGGGATCAATAGGAGCACTCTTACTAGCAAACAATTTCATCAATTCATCCATCTTTCCACTCAAACTATTTATTTCTTCAATAGTGTGCACTTTTTTTACTAGTAGGAGATCTTTCGGTATGTTATTGAGAGTAATTTGCCATAATATTATCTAGGAGGTTAGTAGATTCTCCTAATGTGATTTACATAAAAGTACCACTCGCGGCGGAATCTAAAAGATTTCTATAAGGAAACTTTAATCCCGCATAAAAAATTTGTATAGTCACCCATAAACTCAAACCATGTGCGGGGCAATTCCTAATCATTAGTTTCATCCTCTCCGAGGATTGTGCAACATGCTCATGATCAAGTTGCTTAAAATTAATTATATCGTTCCTAAGGGAGATAATCTTAGCGGACGGAAAGTACTTAGAAATAATAGCATCTTTACACTTATTTCACGAATCAATACTATTTTTAGGTAAAGATGAAAACCAAGTTTTAGCACGATCTTGTAGTGAGAAAGGAAATAGCTTCAATTTAACAATTTCATTATGCACATCTTTCTTCTTTTGGATATCACACAACTCAACGAAAGTATTTAGATGGGATGCGGCATCTTCACTAGGAAGGCTAGAAAATTGTTCTTTCATAACCAGATTGAGCAAAGCGACATTAGTTTCACAAGATTCCGGACTAGTGGCGGGAGCAATCAGAGTACTAATAAAATTATTATCATTAGTAGTGGAAAAATCACATAACTTGGTATTCTCTTTAGTCATTGTGACGAAGCAAGCAATCTAGCACACAAGCAATCAAACGAAAAGACGAATGGAAAAATGCGAATAAAAAGGAAAACGTTTTTGGTATTTTCTAAAAATCGTGTTAGAAGTGGGGGAGAGGAAAATGAGAGAAAATGGCAAATAAAGTAAATGCAAGAGATGAGTTTGTGATGGGTACTTGGTAGGCTTGATCTTGCTATGTATCCTCCCCGGCAACGGCGCCACAAATCCTTCTTGCTACCTCTTGAGCTTGCGTTGGTATTCCGTTCAAGAGGGAAGGGTGATGCAGCGAAGTAGATAAGTATTTTCCTCAGTTTGTTGAGAACCAAGGTATCAATCCAGTAAGAGGAACCAGCAAGGCCCCAATTGTAGTACCTACACAAACAATCAAACACTTGCACCCAACGCTAAAAAGGGGTTGTCAATGCCTTCACAATTATTTGCAAGGATGAGATCTGAGAGAGATAGATATAAAATATTGCTAGAACTAAAAGTAAAACAAAAGTAAATAAATAGCAGCAATATATTTTTGGTATTTTTGGTTTATAGATCTGAAAGTATAATACGGAAAATAGACCCGGGGCCATAGGTTTCACTAGAGGCTTCTCTCATGAAGGAAAATAACACGGTGGGTGAACAAATTACTGTCGAGCAATTGATAGAAAAGCGAATAAGTATGAAGATATCCAAGGCAATGATTATGCATATAGGCATAACGTCCGTGTCAAGTAGACCGAAACGATTCTGCATCTACTACCATTACTCCACAAATCGACTGACTCCTGCCTGCATCTAGAGTATTAAGTTCATGAAGAGTAGAGTAACGCATTAAGTAAGATGACATGATGTAGTGGGATAAACTCAAGCAATATGATGAAATCCCCATCTTTTTATCCTCGATGGCAACAATGCAATACGTGACTCACTACCCGTACTTTGTCACTCGGTGACTGATTGCAATCTCTGGCGATGGCTAGACGAATGCTGATGACAACAAACCTTCCCTTGCAACGGCACCAGAAGAATGCTGCTAGCACTCCCCGGCAACGGAACTAGAAGAATGTTGTTGATGGCCCACCAACGCGTGGGTTCGCAGCAGTTTTCGAGGGTAGAGTATTCGACCCAATTTGTTGGTTAGCCAGGCAGGAGGTGAGAGAATACTCTCGAGTATTAGCAACTGAATTTGTCAGATTCAACCACAACTGAAAGATTAGTATCTGCAAGCAAAGTAGTAACAACAAAGTAGTATGATAACAACGGTGTCAGAAACGATCTGTTGACGGCGCACTATTCCTAACGATTGTATCAATGGCGCCAAGTTGCCGCATTGACGGAAGTTGTCAGTTCCCGTCAACGTCCAGTGAACCAAAATTGTAGCAGGTAACAGCAGTGTAACGAGAAATAGTAGTGGCAAGGAACAGCAGTAGTGACAGCAGTAGCAAGTAGCAACAGTAGCAAGCGACAGTAGTAGCAACAATAGCAGCAGAGCAAGACAAGTAACAACAGTAGCAACAGTAGTAGTAGCAGCACCAGAGCAAGACAAGTAACAGCAGCAGTAGGACAAACTCGTAGGCAATGGGTTGGTGATTTGTTTGGATGATATTCATCATGCAACAATTATAACACGGAGAGATATGTGGCTAGCTCCCGTTCGTCAATGTGATGTAGGCATGCATTCCGTGTGTCGTCATACGTGCTTAGGGAAAAGAACTTGCATGACATCTATTGTCCATCCCTCCCATGGCAGCGGGGTCCAAAAGGAAACTACGGGATATTAAGGTTCTCCTATTAATAAAGAACCGGACCAACGCATTAGCACTTGGTCAACACATGAACTCCTCAAACTATGGTCATCACCGGGAGTGGTTCCGGTTATTGTCACTCCGGGGTTGCCGGATCATAACACATAGTATGTAACTACAACTTGCAAGATCGGATCTAAAACACACATATATTGGTGACAACATAATAATTTCAGATCTGAAATCATGGCACTCGGGCCCTAGTGACAAGCATTAAGCATGGCAAAGTAGTAGCAACATCAATCTCAGAACATAGTGGATACTAGGGATCAATCCCCATCAAAACTAACTCGATTACATGATAGATCTCATCCTACTCATCACCGCCCAGCGAGCCTACGAATAGATTACTCATGAACGACGAAGAGCTTCATGGAATTGGAGAGGGAAGAAGGTTGATGATGACGATGGCAACGATTTCCCCTCTCCGGAGTCCAAGACGGACTCCAGATCTGCGCTCCAGATGAAGAACAGGTGGTGGCGGCGCCTCCGTATCGAAAATACGATGAAAACTTCTCTTCTTATTTTTTTTGGGACGAAAGGGATCTTATAGAGCTGGAGTTGGGGGCGGCAGAGCCGTGTGGGCCCCACAAGCCTGCCCACCGCCACCAGGGGGGTGGTGGCCGAGCCAGGGCTTGTGGCCCACTGGCTCACCCCCTGAGGTGGAACTTGGCGCAGATATTTTTCTTATTTTCCAAAACTGCTCCCCGTAAATTTTCAGGACGTTTGGAGAACTTTGATTTTTGCACAAAAATAACACCAAGGCAATTTTGCTGAAAACAACGTCAGTCCAGGTTAGTTCCATTCAAATCATGCAAATTAGAGTCCAAAACTAGGGCAAAAGAGTTTGGAAAAGTAGATACGATGGAGACGTATCAAGTCCCCCAAGCTTAAAACCTTGCTTGTCCTCAAGCAACTCAGTTGACAAACTGAGAGAGAAAGAAAAACTTTGACAAACTCTGTTTGATCTTGTTGTTGCAACTATGTCTAACTCATAACCAGAATTTCAGCAAGATTACAAGTTAACCACATAAGCAAATGACACAAAGGTCTCACGGTAAACTAATGTCAATGACATAATCAGCTAACGAGCAAATAATAATGAGTTTCAAATACCAACACTTCGATCAAAACAAGCATGAAGCAATATGAATAGGTGGTATCTCGCTAGCTCTTTCTGAGACTGCAAAACATAAATGCAGAGCACTTTCAAAGATCAAGGGCTGACTAAACATTGTAATTCATAGCAACGAAGATCCAGTCATAGTCATACTCAATATCAATGAAAAGCAAAGCAGAGGTGCTCTCTAATTGGTGCTTATATAAGAGGAGGATGACTCAACAGGAAAATAAATAGACAGGCCCTTCGCAGAGGGAAGCATTGATTTGCAGCGGTGCGAGAGCTCAAGCTTTGCAAACAGAGATAATAATTTTGGGTGGCATGCTTTCAATGTCAACGCAATGACCAAGAGTTCTCAATATCTTCCATGCTACTCATGCTATAGGCGGTTCCTAAACAGAAAAGTAAAGTTTTAACTCCCCCCCACCAATCAATCACACTCCACGGCTAGCCGAATCCTCGGGTACCGTCCATACTAACATCAATCTAGGGGGAGTCTTGTTTTACAGTTATGTTTTCGATTCAAGCGTGGAACTGGGCATTCCAATTACCTACCCCTTTCTTGTGAATGACAGTGAATAAACACATGTCGAGGATAACACTCCTAGCATGGAAGATACCAATAGCCCTCTGTCACCACATGAGCGATTCGGGCATGCAAAGCAGATTATTTTTTGAAGGTTTGGAGAATGGCACATGCTAATGTACTTGGAACGGTAGGTAGATACCGCAAATAGGTAGGTATGGTGGACTCTCATGGAAAAACTGGGTTTATGGAGGTGGATGCACAAGCAGTATTCCGCTTAGTACAAGTGAAGGTTAGCAAAAGACTGGGAAGCGACCAACTAGAGAGTGACAATAGTCATCAAGATGCAATGAGTATGACTAACATTAAATGCAAGCATGAACAGGATATAAATCACCATGAACACGAACATCATAGAGGCTATGTTGATTTTGTTTCAACTACATGCATGAACATGCGCCAAGTCAAGCCACTTGAATCATTCAAAGGAGAATACCATCCTATCATACTATATCATAGTCATCTAAAAATCTATGTTGGCATTCAAGACAAACCATTATAAACTCTCAGCTAACTAAGCATGGCATCAGAAACTATGATCTCTAAGTTGTCATTGCAAACATGGTTCTCTCACAACAAAGATAAATCTGGGTCGACAAGCTAGTCATATTTACAAAAACAAAATAGATAGAGTTCATACCAGCTTTTCAGTCTCAGTAACTTCATCATATATCATCATTGTTGCCTTTCATTTGCACGATCGAACGATGAAAACGAGAATAAGCGCATTGGACTAAGCTGAATCTGCAGGCAAACACAAAGGAGAAGACAAAGTAATATGGCTCTTTGAAAGCTAAACAGGTAAGCATGTAAGAACCAATAAACATTGTAACCAATATCTTCTACCTTGACACAAAGAAAAAGAAAACTATTTACACGGGAAAGCTCCCAACAAGCAAAAGAAGAAAGAAAAATCTTTTCGGGTTTTCTCAAAAGGACACAAAACAAGAAAACAAGAAAATGAAAAGAAACTAGCATGGATAATACAGTGGCAAAGTGTAAACACCGGCTAACAAAGTGAAAGCATAAGCATGAATAAAAAGTCGGTGAGAACACGTACTCCCCCAAGCTTAGGCTTTTGGCCTAGCTTGGTCTACTCCCATGGTGGGAAATAACCAGCTCCAGGATACTCTGGAGCAGACTGTTGATGCCACTGCTGTGTGAGCTCCTCTGGCTCCCACTGATAAACTGGCGTCTGGTACTCGACCGGCGGCTCGGGCACGGGCGCCTGTGGTTGGGCCAAGCCCCAATATGCGTATATGTCCGCGGGCATAATAGTGTCCCTGCCTGCATTAAGATCAAACAAAGAAGGAGCAGGCAAAGTAATAGTCTCTCAGGTACCCTGACTAAACACCAGGTTATAAATCATCCGTCTACTAGCATCTCTATCCAGAAAATAATGGCGAACCACGCTGTCATAATCCAGATATCTCTCAGGGAGAAGCATCTCTCCTTCCTCTACCAGTCTAATCGGTATCTCAAAGTGTCTGTCAAGACGGGTAGCATAGATACCTCCATAGACAACACCTTTAGAACGGTTCAGGTTCAGCCGTTGAGCTACTATAGTGCCCAAGCTATAAGTCTTATCGGTACAAAGGCCTTCGCGCAAAACCGCAAGGTCTGGAGAACTAAGTGATCCAGCCTCCCCACGGCCAATCAAACATTTTCCCACAAATAATGAGAAGTACCGAAGCACAGGAAAATGTATGCTAGAAATTCTAGCGCGAGACACTCCTCTCTCCTCTCCAACAGCAATAGAACCAATGAAATCCTCCAAGTCCCATGGACGAGGGTCATGGATATCCCCAACATAAGGTAATTTGCAACATTGCAAAAGTCCTGCAGCGTCATGCACTGGGGGACATCGTAAATCATGAACTCAACCATGGGAGGATTCTTCCTCGGATAAAAGTGGAAGCTTTGAATGAAAATATGGGCGAGGAGGAGATATTGTGGGCACTTATCTTCAACAAACGCAGTAAGACCTGCGTTCTCCACCAAGTAATAAAAGTCTTCATAAAGTCCGGCGGCGCGCAAAAATTCATCACTTGGCCACTCGCACGCTCGAACTTCTGTGACTCGAGGGACTACGTAGTTGGGGTGGTTCTTCTCACCTCCTTGGGGTTACGACTTGAAGAGCCTCTCAAGAACCTCCTCATCTTTTCCTTTTTCTAGCTCTGAAAAATTCTGAAATTTTTAGAGACTTCGAAATAAAAGTGAATAAGGATTAACCCAACTTGTAGCAACTACTCCTACTAGTGCCTAGAGACCATATCACGCGCTAAAACTACTTGGAACCAGCTAAAATCAACATTTCTAGCTCAAGAACAGGGTCACCAAGGTAGCAAGAATTCAAGAAGGATAAAGCACTAGAGCAAAAACTAATTGGACCAATGGAGGAGTCACTTACCAAGGAGTAATTTCCCCAAAACGGTTCGGAGAATGGTGCTTTGAGCAAGGAGATCGAAAATCACAGCCAAATGAGCAAGAACACGGGTTTGAGCTGCGAAACAATTTTTTCTGGAGGTGGAAGAAGAGGCTGGGAGCTGGAATGAGTGGAGGGGGTGCTTGTGGGCCCCACAAGCTTGCACCCCGCCACCAGGGGGTAGGTGGCGGTGGTAGGGCTTGTGGCCCACCGGTCAGGCCTCCAGGTCAGCTCTCAGGCCCAGAAATTTTCAAAAATTCCAGAAAAAATCATACTAAATTTTCAGGACCATCGGAGAACTTTTATTTTCGAGGTATTTTTATCCGGGACGCTAAAACAGAAAACAGGAAAAACTAAACTAATTCTATCATTTTTCTTCTAAGCAAAACAAAAGTAAAACTCAAAACAGAGGTATGTGACTCTTTGATTCATCCGTTTCATGGTCATCGAAAGAAATCCGACAATGGGATCGATCAAGTCCTTATGACAAAACCTTCTCGAATCGCAAGAGAGAACGGAGAATTTTCAAATAGCCACTAAGTCACCTCAATGGGGATATGTATCTCCCCAACAAGCAAATCATACTTCATCTTGACACGAGGAATAGGGCATTCAAAGCTCCCAATGAGAATCGATGAAGTCTTTTCGATAGCATTGATGCAATGTACTTGATATCGTTTCTTCGGAAAGTGCACGGTGTGCTCATTACCGTTGACATGGAAAGTGACATTGCCTTTGTTGCAATCTATAACAGCCCCTGTAGTGTTTAAAAAGGGTCTTCCGAGGATGACAGCCATGGCATCGTCCTCAGGAATATCCACGATAACAAAGTCTGTTAAGATAGTGGTGTTAGCTGCCATCACAAGCACATCCTCGCAAATGCCGATAGGGAAAGCAGTTGATTTGTCGGCCATTTGCAGAGAAATTTCAGTGGGTGTCAACTTATCCAATTCAAGTCTACGATAAAGAGAGAGCGGCATAACACTAACACCGGCTCCAAGGTCACATAAGTCAGTTCTTACGTAGTTTCCTTTAATGGAGCAAGGTATAGTGGGCACTCCGGGATCACCAAGTTTCTTAGGAGTTCCACCTTTGAAAGTATAATTGGCAAGCATGGTGGAGATCTCAAGATCTGGTATCTTCCGTTTATTAGTCACGATATCTTTCATGTACTTGGCATACGGAGACATCTTGAGCATATCAGTTAACCGCATCTACAGAAAGATGGGTCTTATCATGTCAACGAAGCACTCAAAATCCTCATCATCCTTTTTCTTGGATGGCTTAGGAGGAAAGGGCATAGGTCTCTGAACCCATGGCTCCCTCTCTTTACCATGCTTGCTAGAAGTGAAGTCATTCTTATCGTACTTCTTAGGTCGTGGATTATCAGGATTAACCGTAGGTTCAATCTCCACATCCTCATCATTGCTAGGTTGAGCATTATTATGAACATCACTGTCCATATTGTCACCAGGTTCATGTTCATCGCCAGATTGTGTTTCTGCATCAGACGCAGAGATATCATTAGGTTCTTCAGGTGTGACAGTATTTGGTGAACTGGCGTGCAGGTTTCTGTCATCCTTCTTCTTCTCCTTAGGATGACTAGGTGTATCAGCATTGATTCCTTGAGAATCTTGATCAATTCTTAGGATGACCTTCAGGATACAAAGGTTCCTGAGTCAGTTTGCCTCCTCTAGTAATGACTCTCACAGAGTTGTCATTTAATTCATTGAGCAGGTCATTCTGAGCTTTAAGTACTTGTTCTACCTGAGTAGTAATCATAGAGGCATGTTTACTCAGAAGCTTCAAATCATTAACATTTCTGTCTACACAAGCACTTAAATGGCTAAGTATATGAGTACTTTGTTCCAAGTGTTTGCTAACATAATCATTGAAACTCTGTTGTTTAGCAAAAAAGTTGTCAAATTCATCGAAGCATAGGCTAGCAGGTTTATCAAAAGGAATATCACTCTCATCAAACCTACGCAGAGAATTCACTTCTACTACCTGTATCGGGTTATCGAGACCATGGATGCTTCGATAGGTGGTAGATTTTTGACATCTTCGGATCTAATGCCTTTCTCTTGCATAGATTTCTTGGCTTCTTGCATATCTTCGGGACTGAGGAATAGAATACCTCTTTTCTTAGGAGTTGGCTTAGGAGGTGGTTCAGAAATAGTCCAAGCATTATCGTTGATCAAGATGTTATTCAGTAGAGTCTCAGCTTGTTCTACAGTTCGTTCCCTAAAAACATAACCAACACAACTATCTAGGTGGTCTCTAGAGGCATGAGTAAGTCCGTTATAGAGGATATCGAGTATCTTGTTCTTCTTAAGAGGGTGATCAGGCAAAGTATTTTGTAGCTGGACGAGCCTCCCCCAAGCTTGTGGAAGACTCTCTTCTTGGAATTGAGCAAAGTTGTATATTTCCTGCAAGGCAGCTTGCTTCTTATGGGCAGGGAAATATTTCTGACAGAAGTAATACACCATCTCCTGGGGACTACGCACACATCCAGGAGCAAGAGAGGTGAACCAGGCTTTACCATCATCCTTTAGAGAGAAAGGAAACATCTTAAGGATATAGTAGTGGCGGATCTTCTCCTCATTAGTGAAAAGGTTGGCTATTTCGGATAGTTTGGCAGGATGGGCTATGACCGTCTCAGACTCATAACCGTGAAAAGGATCAGATTTGACTAGAGAGATTATCTCAGGGTCGACAGAGAATTCATAATCCTTATCGGTGACAAAGATAGGCGAAGTGGCAAACTTCGGGTCATTTTTCATCCTAGCTTCCCGAGATTTTTCCTTCCACTTGAGAAGTAATTTCTCAGCGTTATAGGCATCCTTACACGCAAGAAAATCCTCAACTATATCTCCCTCCATAACGTAACCCTCAGGTATATCAGGCAATTCATATCTAGGAGAGCTAGATCTAGCAGGAGCAAAAGCAGGTTCTATCTCAATAGTATCGGCAGTTTCAGAAGCATCACGAGCATTGGCAGTAACTCTAGCAATATGAGCATCAAGGAACACTCCTAGTGGAACATCAGGCAAAGGAGTGTCTCTAGCAGTATCAACCATAGCATCATCAGGCAAAATAGCATCTCTAGCATCATCAGGCAAAGCAGTATCAAGCATAGCATCTCTAGCAGTATCATCAGGCATAGTATCAAGCATAGTATCAAGCATAGTATCAAGCATAGCATCTCTAGCAGTATCAGGCATAGTATCAAGCATAGCATCTCTAGCAGTAGTATCATAAGCATCATCAAGCACAGGCGACATATCAAGGTTTCTAGCAGGAGGTGATGTCGCAAACTTACTCATAACTGAAGGTGAATCAAGTGCAAAGCTAAATGGCAATTCCTTACCTCCCCTCGTAGTTGAGGGCAAGACTTTGGTCTTCGGATCCTTCAGATTCTTCAGAGTGATCAGCAGATATAAATCCCAAGTGACTCAGAGAATATAGCAATACCTCCCTGGCAACGGCGCCAGAAAAATGCTGATTGCAATCTCTGGCGATGGCTAGACGAATCCTGATGACAACAAACCTTCCCTTGCAACGGCACCAGAAGAATGCTGCTAGCACTCCCCGGCAACGGAACTAGAAGAATGTTGTTGATGGCCCACCAGCGCGTGGGTACTCTCGAGTATTAGCAGCTAAATTTTTCAGATTCAACCACACCTGAAAGATTAGTATCTGCAAGCAAAGTACTAACACCAAAGTAGTATGATAACAACGGTGTCAGAAACGATATGTTGACGGCCGACTATTCCTAACGATTGTATCAATGGCGCCAAGTTGCCGCGTTGACAGAAGTTATCAGTTCCCGTCAACGTCCAGTGAACCAAAATTGTAGCAGGTAGCAGCAGTGTAACGAGCAATAGTAGTGGCAAGGAACAACAGTAGTGACAGCAGTAGAAAGTAGCAACAGTAGCAAGTGACAGTAGTAGCAACAGTAGCAGCAGAGCAAGACAAGTAACAACAGTAGCAACAGTAGTAGTAGCAGCAGCAGAGCAAGACAAGTAATAGCAGCAGTAGGACAAACTCGTAGGCAATGGGTCGGTGATTTGTTTGGATGATATTCTTCATGCAACAGTTATAACACGGAGAGATATGTGGCTAGCTCCCGTTCGTCAATGTGATGTAGGCATGCATTCCGTGTGTCGCCATACGTGCTTAGGGAAAAGAACTTGCATGACATCTATTGTCCATCCCTCCCATGGCAGCGGGGTCCAAAAGGAAACTACGGGATATTAAGGTTCTCCTTTTAATAAAGAACCGGACCAACGCATTAGCACTTGGTGAACACATGAACTCCTCAAACTATGGTCATCACCGGGAGTGGTTCCGGTTATTGTCACTCCGGGGTTGCCGGATCATAACACATAGTAGGTAACCGCAACTTGCAAGATCGGATCTAAAGCACGCATATATTGGTGACAACATAATAATTTTAGATCTGAAATCATGGACTCGGGCACTAGTGACAAGCATTAAGCATGGCAAAGTAGTAGCAACATCAATCTCAGAACATAGTGGATACTAGGGATCAATCCCCATCAAAACTAACTCGATTACATGATAGATCTCATCCTACTCATCACCGCCCAGCAAGCCTACAAATAGATTACTCACGAACGACGAAGAGCTTCATGGAATTGGAGAGGGAAGAAGGTTGATAATGACGATGGCGACGATTTCCCCTCTCCGGAGCCCAAGACGGACTCCAGATCTGCCCTCCAGATGAAGAACAGGTGGTGGCCGCACCCCCGTATCGAAAACGCGACGAAAACTTCTCTTCTTTTTTTTTCTAGGATGAAAGGGATCTTATAGAGCTGGAGTTGGGGGTGGCAGAGCCGTGTGGGACTCACAAGCCTGCCCACCGCCACCAGGGGGTGGTGGCGGAGCCAGGGCTTGTGGCCCACTGGCCCACCCCCTGAGGTGGAACTTGGCGTAGATATTTTTCTTATTTTCCAAACTGCTCCCCGTAAATTTTCAGGACGTTTGGAGAACTTTGATTTCTGCACAAAAATAACACCAAGGCAATTCCGCTGAAAACAACGTCTGTCCAGGTTAGTTCCATTCAAATCATGCAAATTAGAGTCCAAAACAAGGGCAAAAGAGTTTGGGAAAGTAGATACGATGGAGACGTATCAGTGGCGACACCGCAAGATTGAACCCAGAACTAAGCACTTCTCCCATTGCAAGAATTACCAATCTAGTTGGCCAAACCAAACCAATAACTGGAAGAGACTTGCTAAGATATGGAGATGTATCAAACGTATCTATAATTTTTGATGGTTTTATGCTGTTATCTTGTCAACTTTGGATGTTTTATGTACCTTTTATATCTTTTTTGGGACTAACTTATTAATTCAGTGCCAAGTGCGAGTTCCTGTTTTTTCTGTGTTTTTGACTCTTTTTAGATCTGATTTTGGAACGGAGTCCAAACGGAATAAAATCCCCGAAATATTTTTTTCCAGAACAGAAGAAGATCGGGGGACTTGAGGGCCAAGGCACGAGAGCCACAGGGGGCCCACAAGCCCTGTAGCCGCCACCAGGGGGGCCGACGGCTACCAGGCTTGTGGCCTCCCTGGTGCTCTCCTGTCCTAGATCTTTCGCCTATATATTCCCTAAAATCCAGAAAAAATCAGGGCATCCACGAAAACACTTTTCCGCCGCCGCAAGCTTCCGTTTCCGCGAGATCTCATCTAGAGACCCTTCCTGGTGCCCTGCCGGAGGGGACTTTGGAGTTGGAGGGCTTCTACATCAACATCATAGCCTCTCCAATGACTCGTGAGTAGTCCACTTCAGACCTACGAGTCCGTAGTTAGTATCTAGATGGCTTCATGGAGATCTATCCGATGTAATCCTCTTTGGCGGTGTGTTTGTCGAGATCCGATGAATTGTGGATTTGTGATCAGATTATCTATGAATTATATTTGAGTCTCTGTTGATTTCTTATATGCATGATTTGATATCCTTGTAAGTCTCTCCGAGTCTTGGGTTTTGTTTGGCCAACTAGATCTATGATTCTTGCAATGGGAGAAGTGCTTGGTTTTGGGTTCATACCGTGTGGTGACCTTTCCCAGTGACAGAAGGGGCAGCAAGGCACGCATCGTGTTGTTTCCATCAAGGGTAACAAGATGGGCTTTTATCATAGATATGAGATTGTCCATCTACATCATGTCATCTTGCTTAAGGCGTTACTTTGTTCTTATGAACTTAATACACTAGTTGCATTCTAGATAGCGGTCGACGTGTGGAGTAATAGTAGTAGATGCAGAAAGTATAGGTCTACTTGTTTTGGACGTGATGCCTATAGATATAATCATTGCCATAGATAACGTCACGACTTTGCATGGTTCTATCAATTGCTCGACAGTAATTCGTTCACTCACCATCTACTTGCTTTCATGAGAGAAGCCACTAGTGAACACTACGGCCCCCGGGTCTATTCACAACTATCGTTTCCACTTTCACTTTTACTTTGCTTTGTTTACTTTTTTAATTTCAGCTCTCACTTTGCAAACAATCTATAAGGGATTGACAACCCCTTCATAGCGTTGGGTGCAAGCTCTTTGTGTTTGTGCATGTACTTGTGACTTGACGCGATCCTCCCTCTGGATCGATACCTTGGTTCTCAAAACTGAGGGAAATACTTACCGCCGCTGTGCTACATCACCCTTTCCGCTTCGAGGGAACACCAACGCAAGGGTCCAAGGCCACGGGGGAATCCTTTGTATATTTGCCAAGGAAGTCCCTAAAGGCGTAGCCATAGCAGAAGGATTCCTCGCGCCGTTGCCGAGGAGTATCAAGACAAGAATAGTCTCCCGTCAACACACTTATTTCTCGCGCCGTTGGAAGGTCTTTTCTTGCAGTAGCAGAAGTATTTCTGGCGCCGTTGCCGGGGAAGGAGAGATCAAGTCAAGATCTATCCAATTAAGTGTCGCAAACTAATCTCTTGCATTTACCTTTTTTGCCAGTTGCCTCTCGTTTTCCTCTCCCCCACTTCACATTTGCCGTTTTCATTTGCCTTTCTCCTTGGCCGTTTTCTTTTGCCTTTTGCCGTTCTCTTTTGCCCGTTTCACTCACTTTCTTTCTGCTCGTTTGTGTGTGGGATAGTCCATCAATGGCTAGACCCACCACTCCAAACGATACCCCTGAGAACGAAGTTCTCAATTTCAAGTAGAATGAGGAAGAAAATTTAAAGGACGCTTGGTACATGATTTGCAATGCTCAAATTAGATCTACTCGTAAGCAATCCACTACCATTCTTCTTCACAGTTTTTATGCTGGAATCTCTCCTTGGAATAGGTATATTCTTGATACCATCATAGGCGGGAATTTTTTGGGGAGCCATACTGTTGACTCCTATAGAGCTATCATGAATTTGGTAGGCTCACCCCCGCTCATGGTTAATGGAACTACCTTGACCCTGGAACACGTGATGCAAAGGCTTGACACTATTGAAAACAAAATTGCCACAATTGAACTTATTGAGGGTTTGGATAGAAAGATCCACAATCAAATTACTCAGTACGGATCCAAAGTGGGAATGGTTTTGAAAAATTAAGGGAGAAGGAACCTATAGTTAATGATTCCTCTAGAATTGGCAAACTAGAAGATGTCATAACCAACTTGGGTTCCGCTTTTGTCGCTGTGCAAAATACTCCAAATCTCGCTCTCAGAAAGACCTCAAGTACGTTTTTGTTCCTAAAGCTAGTGGTGAGTCATCCAATAAAGATGAAGATCTTAAGATGATAAATGATCACGCTACTTATGGTTTGAGCACCAAAGATGACTATACATGATTCCATCACCTTTTGCCTAGCTAAGGGCGTTAAACAATAGCGCTTGTTGGGAGGCAATCCAATGAATCTATCCTTTTTATTTCTGTTTTGTGTTTTCCACACTTTCATAATTCTGTTATGATTGTGTTTTTTGTGTTTCTTTTTGCGTTTGTGCCAAGTAAAACCGTCATGATTAGTCTTGGGGATGATCGTTTGGTCATGCTGAAAAAGACATAAACTTTATGCTCACGAAAACATTTTCATTGTTTTTCTGTAAGAGCTTTTGAGTTGATTCTTTTTGCTGCCGATTGCTACGCAAATTCTTCAGACTGTCGTAATTTTTCAGAATTTTTGAAGTACCAGAAGTATATGAAGTATACAGATTGCTACAGACTGGTCTGCTGTTAAGAGATTCTGTTTTTGTTGAGTTGGTTGCTTATTTTGATGAAACTATGGATAGTATCGGGGGTATTAGCCATGGAAGATTGAAAAGACAGTAACTCAACATCAACATAAGTAGAATCTAAGTTTGCTACAGTACCTAAGGAAGTGGTGGTTTGCTTTCTTATACTAACGATATCAGGAGTTTCTGTTTAAGTTTCGTGTTGTGAAGTTTTCAAGTTTTGGGTGAAGTTCTTATGGACAAAGAGATAAAGAGTGGAAAGAGCTCAAGCTTGGGGATGCCCAAGGCACCCCAAGATGATTCAAGGATGCCGTAAAAACCTAAGCTTGGGGATGCCGCGGGAAGGCATCCCTTCTTTCGTCTTCAATCCATCGGTAACGTTACTTGGGGCTATATTTTTATTCACCACATGTTATATGTTTTTCTTGGAGCGTCTTGTATCGTAGGAGTCTTTTATTTTTGTTGTGTCAAAATCTTCCTTGCTGCACACATAGACACAGAGAGACATGCACTCACCGTGATTTTGTCGAGCTTCACTTATATCTTTTGAGCTAGTTGATTTTGCTCTTTGTGCTTTACTTATATCTTTTAGAGCACGGAAGCGCGTGGCTTGGTAGTTGATCTATGCTATGAAAGTAGTCTCAAAAAGGGGTAGTTATCCAAAGGGATATGAAAACTTCCATCTCCATGTGCATTGAATAGTTAGAGAAGTTTGATTCCTCTCAATTAGTTTTGAGATGTGGTTGCGGTAATATTTAAGTTATGTTAGTATGGTGTTGTGGATCTAGAAATACTTGTGTTGAAGTTAGTAATTCCCGTAGCATGCACGTATGGTGAACCGCTATGTGATGAAGTTTGAGCATGATTAGTTTATTTATTGTCATCCTTTGTCTGGCGGTCGGGATCGCGCGATGGTTTATACCTACCAACCCTTCCCCTAGGAGTATGCGTTGAATGCTTTGTTTCGATTACTACTAAAAGTTTTGGAACAAGTATATGAGTTCTTCATGACTAATGCTGAGTCCATGGTTTAGATGCACTTTCACCTTTCACCATCACTATCTTCTTTAGTGCCGTGCAACTTTCGTCGGTGCACAAAACCCACCATATAGCCTCCCTCAAAACAGCCACCATACCTACCTACTATGGCTTTTTCAAAGCTATTCTGAGATTGCCATGCAACTACCACCATGACATGTGCCACCACTTCTACATTGCCATTGCATGATCGTAAGATAGATAGCATGATGTTTCCATTGATGTCTATGCCATGCTAGATCATTGTCACGGTACACTACCCAAGGCATTCCATATAGAGTCATCATTGCTCTAAGTTTTGAGTTGTAAGTGTGATGATCATCATTGATGGAGCATTGTACCATGTGAGGAAATAAAAGAGGCCAGCGAAGCCCATTTACAAAAAGAGGCCAAAGATGCCCACCAAAAAAAGAGGCCAAAGAGCCCACCAAAAAAATGATGACAGAAAAAGAGAGAAGGGACAATGCTACTATCCTTCCACACTTGCATCATTTGTATGGCAATCCCTACTCATTCACATTGATATCTATTGATGAGCATCTCCATAGCTCATTGATATGCCTAGTTAATGTGACCATCTTCTCCTTGTTTGTCTTGCAACCTCCACCACACTCCATTCCACTTATAGTGCTAAAACCATGGCTCATGCTCATGTATTGCGTGAGAGTTGAAAAAGTTTGAGAAAGTAAAAGTGTGAAAATAATTACCTGGCCAATACCGAGGTTGTGCATGATTTAAATTCGTTGTGCAAGGATGATAGAGCATAGCCAGACTATATGATTTTGTAGGGATAACTTTCTTTTGGCCTTGTTATTTTGAATGTTCATGATTACCTTGCTAGTTTGCTAGAAGTATTATTGTCTCCACATCAATAGAAAACTATTGTTTTGAATCTAATGGATCTGAACATTCACGTCACATAAGAGGAGTTACAAAGGACATCTATGCTAGGTAGCATGAAAGCATCAAAATTCATTCTTCATCACTTCCCTACTCGAGGATGAGCAGGACTTAAGCTTGGGGATGCTTGATACGTCTCAAACATATATATAATTTTTGATGGTTTCATGCTGTTATCTTGTCAACTTTGAATGTTTTACGTACCTTTTATATCTTTATCGGGACTAACTTATTAATTCAGTGCCAAGTGCGAGTTCCTGTTTTTTCTGTGTTTTTGACTCTTTTCAGATCTGATTTTGGAACAGAGTCCAAACAGAATAAAATCCCCGAAATAAATTTTTCCAGAACAGAAGAAGATCGGTGAACTTGAGGGCCAAGGCAGGAGAGCCAGAGGGGGCCCACAAGCCCTGTAGCCGCCACCAGGGGGGCCGACGGCTACCAGGCTTGTGGCCTCCCTGGCGCTCCCCTGCCCTAGCTCTTTCGCCTATATATTCCCTAAAATCCAGAAAAAAAATCAGGGCATCCACGAAAACAATTTTCCGCCGCCGCAAGCTTCCGGTTCCGCGAGATCTCATCTGGAGACGCTTCCCGGTGCCCTGCCGGAGGGGACTTTGGAGTTGGAGGGCTTCTACATCAACATCATCACCTCTCCAATGACTCGTGAGTAGCCCACTTCAGACCTATGGGTCCGTAGTTAGTAGCTAGATGGCTTCTTATCTCTCTTGGATCTTCAATACAAAGTTCTCCATGATCTTCATGGAGATCAATCCGATGTAATCCTCTTTGGCGGTGTGTTTGTCGAGATATGATGAATTGTGGATTTGTGATCAGATTATCTATGAATTATATTTGAGTCTTTGCTGATTTCTTATATGCACGATTTGATATCCTTGTAAGTCTCTCCGAGTCTTGGGTTTGGTTTAGCCAACTAGATCTATGATTCTTGCAATGGGAGAAGTGCTTGGTTTTGGGTTTATAACATGTGGTGACCTTTCCTAGTGACAGAAGGGGCAGCAAGGCACACATCATGTTGTTGCCATCAAGGGTAAAAGATGGACTTTTATCATAGATATGAGATTGTCCATCTACATCATGTCATCTTGCGTAAGGCGTTACTCTGTTGTTATGAACTTAATACACTAGATGCATGCTGTATAGCGGTCGACGTGTGGAGTAATAGTAGTAGATGCAGAAAGTATCGGTCTAGTTGTTTTGGACGTGATGCCTATAGATATAATCATTGCCATAGATAACGTCACGACTTTGTGCGGTTCTATCAATTGCTCGACAGTAATTCGTTCACCCACCGTCTACTTGCTTTCATGAGAGAAGCCACTAGTGAACACTACGGCCCCCGGGTCTATTCACAACTATCGTTTCCACTTTCACTTTTACTTTGCTTTGTTTACTTTTTGCTTTCAGCTCTCACTTTGCAAACAATCTATAAGGCATTGACAACCCCTTCATAGCGTTGGGTGCAAGCTCTTTGTGTTTGTGCAGGTACTTGTGATTTGACGCGATGCTCCCTCTGGATCGATACCTTCGTTCTCAAAACTAAGGGAAATACTTACCGCCGCTGTGCTACATCACCCTTTCCGCTTCGAGGGAACACCAACGCAAGGCTCCAAGGCCACGGGGGAGTCATTTGCATATTTTCCAAGGAAGTCCCTAAAGGCGTAGCCGTAGCAGAAGGATTCCTGGCGCTGTTGCCAAGGAGTATCAAGACAAGAATAGTCTCTCGTCAACACGCTTATTTCTGGCGCCGTTGGAAGGTCTTTTGTTGAAGTAGCAGGCCTACCCCCTGGCCGCGCCCACAGGCCGCCTGGCTGGGGCCTACCTCCTCTGGTGCCCTACCTTGGCTCCTATTTTTACCCCCGTGGAGGAAACGCTGATTCCGGAACCCTTTTCTTGAGACGCAATTCCGGTCTCCACCGCCATCGCCAACAAGTTTCGGGGGACCAGAATTCTTGTGTCGGCACCCTGCCGGGACAGGGAAGTGCCCCCGGATTCATCTACATCGACTTTGCTTCCTCCCTCCAAGAAGCGGGAGTAGTTCCTCCTCGGGGGTGAGGTTTTCTACAGTAGCTATGTGGTTAATTTTCTCTCTCATGATGTGATCTTGATTGTGATCATGGGCTATGTTAATCTAGGGTGATCCCATGATGTTTCCCCTTCTTCTATGTATTGGATTGATGTACTCACTTGATATTATCTAGTATAATCCCCGAGACCATGGTGACATCGGTCTATTGGACATGGATTAGAATAATATTTTCATGAGTGATTTTACTTTTATGAATTGGTTGAAGATTGAGAGTCTTTTGGTGCTTGTCTTTGACTATCCTTGAGATATGTTGTGGTGATTGTGGTACTCTCTTTGGATGGCCGCGGTGACATTGGGAAATCCATAGAGAGAACTACGAACTCTGAGGTGTGCTTTTGTAGCCCTACATAATGCTCGTCCTCTCTTGATCACAAAGGAATGACCTCCGAGTACGTCTCCATTGCATGTTTAAGTGGAAATATCATGTGATTAGACTATGTTAATGCTATTGGGAGTTTCCACTAGTGAAATCATGAATCCTAGGCCCTATTTCTCACCATTGTTACACCGTTTATGCTCACTTTTGTCACTTGCTACCTTGCTGCCATTTTTATTTCAGATTTACAATACCTTGTTTTACCATCCATATCACTTGCCTTTTAACATCTCTTCGCCGAACTAGTGCACCTATACAACTGACAATTGTATTAGGTGTGCTGGGGACACAAGAGACTTCTTGTATCTTAATTGCAGGGTTGCTTCAGAGAGACCATTTTCAACCTCTACTTCCCTGAGTTCGATAAACCTTAGGTCATCCACTTGAGAGAAATTGTTGCTGTCCAACAAACCTCCTTAGGTCATCTTAATTGTTGCACATGAATTAGAGGAAGTCACTCCTTACACCTAACATATACCTCGTGTTCGAGACGCGAAGACAATGTCTACAAAGTTTCCAGCACTAGCTTAATGTCCAACATAGATCATGGAACAAATTAGAATGTTGCCGATGGGCTCAACAACAATTCATCACGATACCCATATAAAAGGATTTCCATAACTATGTGAGCAAGATAATAGCATTGGTCAGATCAAAGAATATAATGGTGTAGGCTCAAGGGAAACCCTGAGTAAGACACCGCTACGAAAATCTTTGGTTCTGAGTTTGATTTGACAATAGCCCATGCTCAAATCAAAGTTGAACAAGATAACATATGCAATAATTGATCACACGAATCAACCGATGAAAATATCATCTTTCTTCAAACTCAGACAACAGGAAAATATCCTTTTTAAATGAGCTAAGTTTAGTCAAAGCTTTTATCTTCCAACTCTCCAAGTTGTTGTTTAGCTGAACCAACTAGTTCGGGGTATCCAACACGGATTCTTGGAGAAGATGACTTATAAAGAAACCAACTTGATCACGACCTCTATCATAACAGTCAGGGAACAACCGTGTAATACTTCCGAGAAGATATTCAATAAATCACGAACCACCGATATATTATTAAGCTCGGGAACAATCTTGCTTTTGAGGGCAAGACGATGTGATCAATAGAGCGAGGGATTGACACAATCCTAACCCATCGATCGAAAAGTGCACCATGAAACATGGACTAGGTAGCACGGTCAATCCTAGGATGACAATTCAATCATCATCACCATAAGAGTGAATTAATTGTCCATTAACTACCAAGCAATAGCATTGCTAGGAGTATTGATTTCACACATCATGGTTCACTTGTCGATATTCCGGTTACAACCAACACGAAAACCGAGGGATGAACAATGATAGCGAGAAGTATCGCTACATCAAGAGCTCATAAGGGATGGTGCAATTCTCATAACACTCTTGATAAAAAGAGGGTCATACTCCAAGATAGATCAGAACAAAAGCTGGTTTAGCATTTTGATCTGCGGAATACAACTACTTTGACCCAATCCAAGAAATGGATGTGGTACTGAAGTTTGCTTCTCCCAGTCTTTCGAGAATAGAACAACTTGACAGACCACAAAATAGAAGACATCGATGACATGAATGCACAACTACTCTTGACTATCCTTTCAATGATGAGGGTCAAAATCCAAGTAAAGAGGGGCAACTCAAAAGCACATGATTTCTTGAGTTATGAATGCATGGATTAGAATGTCGAAAGAGTTCAACATAATTCTTCCAGATAACTCATGCAGAAGAGCGGAGTAGGAAAAATCACAATATGGAGTAGAGAAATCATCACGAGCACTCTTATTATGATCTTAAGTTCACGAAGGACTTTTGAAAGAGATGGTCCATGGTATTGGAAGAATGATATACCACGCACCTTGAGGACTACAACAAGGTTACTAATCATCCTAGAGGAAGTAGCAACACTATTAACAGAGATGAGCAGAATAATCATTGGATCCAGGAACCCAGAAATAGAGTACCTACAAGCTATTTAACATCACGAGATGTTTTTCGAATATGATGGCCAGAACTATCACACTGGAAGACATACCACACATCTAGACTATTGGGTAGTTTTCGGGGTAACATGTTTTCCTAATACTTCAACAAAACATCGAGGTAATAAAGTACCT
Organism: Hordeum vulgare subsp. vulgare; assembly: GCF_904849725.1. Classification (NCBI taxonomy): domain Eukaryota; kingdom Viridiplantae; phylum Streptophyta; class Magnoliopsida; order Poales; family Poaceae; genus Hordeum; species Hordeum vulgare. The sequence goes on along the minus strand of NC_058521.1, from coordinate 546,898,021 downwards.
CAACACAATTATTAGTGTGCTTTGTCCGACCAAAAGATATTGGGAAAAAAGGAAGGAATTTGCATTCGCATCAGACTATTTGGGAACTTTGGAAAACACGGACAACATAACGGCTGTACGGGCATGAAATATGAGGCAACCTGCAAGAAAACTAACAACATAACAATTGAATTCTTATGGAGACACTGATCTAGGAAGACAACAACTTCTCTATAAGTCTCCAACATAGTAACTCGTCATCGTAATGAATAGATGAGAAAGCCTAATTCTTAAACCCCGTAGAATAAAGTAGAGGGTGACTCAGAATAAGAATGACACAAGGAAAGGAGTAAAAAGAGCCTTACGTTCCCTTCCACAAACAATTCCCTTATATAACTAAAGAGTTGCTAGACACAACATCGACCAGTTTGGCTTGGTTATCCTACAGGCTGTCAAGCTCTGATACCAAAGCTGCCGGGACCCCGATCCTGAGTCATAAGAACCCAGCCTGTAACACATCACATCACTTTGCGGCCTCACGCACGGTAAACTCCACGGCTGCCACCTTACCTTGGCCGGGACCGTTTTCGTCTTTTGGCTCACGTATATGAATATGTTGCTAGCGTTCAAACGACAAAGAACCCGGGTCGACATGGCTAGTTATAAACCCAAGTGGTACATCCGTACAGGGACATGCATACATAACCCAGCAAAGCAGGTGTCGGTCATCAGCGTGTGTAGACGAGTCATAGCAAGCTACAAAGACTCCATTACACCGCGTGACATTTCCCCGAGGGGACAGACACAACAACAAAGAAGGATACACGCCGGTCAATCAATGTGTCTAGAGCAGTAGCAAGCTACCAGGGCTCGATAGAAGCACAAAGAGGCATTTCCCTGTAAAGAGTACTACTAAAGGCACACAACTAGGTGTCGAATCCCACACATATAATGCATTTCAAACATACACACATTATGCACGATATGTGTGGATACAACATGGCATCACAACATAACTCTATGACTCAAGCATTTATTAAGGACTCATAAGAGTCAACATAGTATGATATTACAAACAGGGGTCCCGGACCCGACACTCAAGTCATACAAACAACAAGCGGAAGCAAATCATGTCTGGGTACAAACATCTACTAAAAGTGGCTGGAAGAGCCTGAAAAGCTACTACGACCCTACCAAAGGAGCCAGACCTCTGCCTGGGATTCCCAAGCTATTCCGGTCAACATCGAACACATCGCGTAGAACCTTTTAATGAGTCTGAGTATTCTCTGCAAAAATATAATTAAAGCAATCGTGAGTACAAAGGTACTCAACAAGTCTTACATCAGAACTATCTACACATGCATCATGTTGCAATGAAAGGATTGTGGGGTTTGATTGCAGCAAGCCAGCTTTGACTCTTGGCTAACCTGTACTACGACTACAAGTTCTTTCTTTGAGGTGGGATAGCGCACACGAGTCCACATATTCACCAATTCAATACACCACTATGGATTCACTCTCGTCTCCCTACGAGAAGGCCTTCCATAGCACTCACACTTATCTTGCATGTTTTAGAGTATCCATTTACATTGTCTATGTACCACATAATGTTTCCAAGTAGTCCATAACCGAGGACGCGGCTATTCGAACAGATTGAATCACCCTGTAGGGGTATACTTCTTCACACATGCTCCCACCACTTAGCACCATATGCGCGTCATGCATCTCGGCAACCTTCAAGCGGAAGCACTTGCGTGGGTGTCGTCCACGACCATTAACCACACAAGACCCTAGTCCAGGTTTATCGCCTATTTGAGACTGAACCCGCAAGGAAGTCCGGCCGAGGTTTCCTCAACGGCCCCAAATGATGCGCGCAGGGTTCCCAAGCCCACCATCCGGGTGCCACTTGGTACACCGTGCCACTGTGTATCTACCGTAGTGAAGCCTACCCCGTCGGGCAGAGCTAAACACGGCCACCAACACTTTTCCTACAAACACCAGAAACTAATTGCAACTCCTGGACAGAGATCTAGGCGATTAATAAGACGAGAGGGTCAATTAAGTATCCCAATGTGTGGTAGTATCTTGTCTTGGATAACACACACTGAACTCAGTTCTTAAGGACGGTCCCAATGAGACAACCCGCCATGTACTCCTACATGGCCTCTCATCGCTACCTTTACCAAATCGGATTCACACTTTTACTCTCACACTGTAGGACATGAACACAACCATTCTAATTCATCATCCAGATGGATCAGACCCGACACGACTCTAAGCATAGCAGGCATTGTAAACAAGCATGGATGAGTAAGCACAACAAGGCTCAAGCAGTTGCTACTCATGCTAAATGGTTTCAACTATTTACTGTGACAAAATCAGGTCATGCAAAGGAATGGGTTCAACTACCGATAACATGTACACTTGAATCGTGTTTGTCCTAATGCAGTAAAAGAGAGCAGGAGCGAGAGAGTGGGTTTATATCAATATGCTCAAGGGGGGTTTGCTTGCCTGACACGTCTGAAGATAGCAATGAGTCTTCATCAATGTCAACGATCACATCGTCGGAAACATCGTTTACCGAGGGGGAACAACACCGACAAACAAGAAAGAACAACAATTACTTCATGGAAATGCAACACTATGATGCATGCTCAAGACATGAAATGAAAAGTGGCAGGGGTAATGTGGTTATCATTTCTTAAGTTGAAGTTGGTTTGAATTAGGATCCAAACATCACTTCAAGCCGGGTATCTCTCCAGGTACCCTTATAATTGATTCGACCTGATGCTCATAGCAAATTGTTCCAACATGCATGGGGTAGTATTTTGAGGTACTATTTTGCATTGACCAATGTTTGGTCATAACAGTTGAAGTGGAAATCAAATAAGTATCAATTTCCAACTCCAAACTACTTATTAAATTTACCCTATTCATCATTTTGCCTATTTACTGTTGTTAACTTTTTCAAACATGCATGAAAATGCCATAATCAGATTCTTTGGATTTTTCTGATCCTTTTTCATATATGAATTATTTCCATCTGAGTTATATTTTAATTTCTATGATTTTTACAAGTTTTAGTAATTTCCTGGATTTATCTTATAATTGAAAATCAATTACTGCGTCAGCACTGCATCAGCATTGCGTCAGCAGTCAACTGGCTTGGTCAGAGTCAAACCTGACGGCCAGGGCCCACTAGTCAGTGACACAAGTGTTAAAAAGAGTTTAGTTTTAATCTTTTATTCCTAATTAGGGTCTGGGCCCACTGTCAGTGAGTCATTAGATTAGTTAACCTATTTATTTAATTTTTGTGCTTAACTAAAACTTAACAGGGGCTAGGCCCCACCTGTAGGTGACCCACGGGGGTCAACCCATGGTCAGAGGGGGTCGGCCTCAACGGCGTTGAGCCGCCGGCGCTGCCAGGCACGACGGAGCTCGCCGGAAAACTTCTTCCGTTGACCAAACGACGTGCGGAGAGGCTCTACGGGAAGCTGGAGGTGCGCCGCATCCGTTCCGACCAAGCCACGGGCTAGGAGGTGGCCGGAACGAGGCCGACGACGACCTTGGGCGGTGGCCGGAGTCGACCATGGTGGGGGTTGGCGCTAGAGGGCAGGAACGGAGGGGGAGATCATAGGAGGAGGAGCAGGAGCTCACGGCGGTTCCAGAGGGGGCAACAGCGACGGAGGAGGAGCTTGGGGCAGGGCGAATCGGCCTCGAGGTTGCCGGCGGCCGGAGATGGGGAAGACGGCGTAGCTGCGGCCACAGAGGACCTCGGCCTTCTGGCTTCACTCTGAGGGTGAAGAGGAACACGACGGAGCTTCTAAGCCTCTAAGGTAGGCCGAAGGGGGTGCGGTTGCCGGGGTAGCAGTGAGCAACGGCGGTGAGCTTGCTCGGTGGTCGCGGAGAGGGAGCTAGGGGAGAGGAGAGACGCGAGGAGAGGAATGAGAGGAGGGCACCTCGGGGCTTCTCAGCACGAGGAGATAGGGTTGGAGGGGGTGCCTCCAGCGCGAAGCAGGAGGTGGCCGTGCCTCCTGTGCGCTCGCCACGCCCTCGTGCCTACTGGCACGAGGTTGAAGAAGGCGGCAGGGAGGTGAGCTGGGCCAGGCGAGGAGCGCAGGTTAGTTTCCTTTTTTTTCCTTTTCCTGTTTTGTTTTCTTTCTTACATTTGTTTTTATTTATTTTGGCTCCAAACTAAAACAAGAAAAAGTGAAAATATTGTTGGGGGTTTTAGTTGTAATATTTTCTACCACATATAAAAGATTCAACATTTTTGAGAATCTGAATTATTTGAAATCAAATATATAATTGGTTTTAGTGACTTTTATATTTAAAATAAAATGCCCAAAAGTATTTTGAAAATATATAGCACCCCTGATATTTTCTTTCCAACATTTATAAAAAATGATGGACTTTTATGAGAACCATTTTGGTTCATTAATTTCTCACCACTTTGGATTGTTTTTGAATATATGCTATGTTGGGGTTTTGCTTTGATTTCACTTCTTTCTTTGGTTCAGTTCATTTTATTAGAATGCAAAGAAAGAAAAACATGAGCTCAAACTTGCTAAGCTCTACTAGGGATTTCAGGGATGTGACAACTCACCCCCACTAAACAAGAATCTCGTCCCGAGATTCAAGAGTAGTCGGGAAGAGGGAGAGGGGACACTACACTATCACAATCTTCACGATCCATTTGCTCCTCTCGGGGATATTGAGTCATCGCATCATGTTGATCTTGACATCTCTGTCTTTGAGGTCTTCATCTAGATCGACGACAAAAGAACGGGAAGACTCTACAAGATTTGATCTCCTCAAAGATCGAGCAACTCAAGATCAACTCATAGAATGAGACATAGGAACGTCCCTTGAGCTGGGACACAACACCAAAACACGGATGAGAAAATGATACATATGACAGAGGTTCAATTGGTAGGCAACAAACCCAGGCTTAAAACAGATGGTGGCGAGGTTTCAAAGTAGCGAGGATTAAGTTGCCCTTCATAGCACAACGGGGAACCTTAGGAAGGTGACTCTTAGAGTTATTCCCCTCAGTGGCAAGAAGAATTACTTTTGATCCTAAGATCATTGAAACTCTTCATACCAGAGTAAGACAAATCACAATTAATTGTTGGAGGAATTTGAAAGAATGGCATACTCAGTTGGAAAGAAACTAGAGTTATTGAACAACTCGGCAAACGGAAGGCACAATCCAATTATTACCGAGGATATAACCTATTATCTGAGCGTTCTCTCAAGAACTCGAGCATTTCCATATTCATCAAAGTTTTACCAATATCTGTGCCAAGATCTTGGTGACACAACATACTACTATGATGAACAGAGATGGAGGATGCAGATACAAAGGAAGACAACACTTCCTCAGATTTCACTTTAGCTATGCCAAGGGAACGAAATCTGGTTGATCGACCGAGAGACATTTAGCACTCCGCTTCTAATGTTCTCCTTGATGTACTAGCACAACCCAATTATAGATCATGCTTGATATTTAGCACATCAAGTATAGGTCGGAATTCAGGGCATCAAAGGAAGCCCATGAGGAACAACTTCAAAAATATGTCATACAAAACCTCACGTGGAGATGGCTAAGATTGCTCATACAAGATATTATAATATCAAGTCTTCCGGCTAGGTGTGTTAGCCATTACATCACTTTACCGGGTTACATAGAGACCAATATAATAATTCTTGGGGAAAGTTCCAACCATTATAACTGCCTGAGATAACGTTGCGAGATTCTCAGGAAATGAACTGCGGAAGACAATTCCGAAACATGAGCTGGATCTCAAGACACATGTGAACACGCTGCCCAAGACAATGATGACCACATGAAAAGTCTTACAACAAAACACTACTGCGTTCTAGTTTGGGAACCATCATTGCGGATGACGAAGCCATGTGCAAGTCCGTCTGGTACCTTCGGGAATGGCACTTACCTTCTTTTCCTTGAACAAATCAATCAGTGGCTTGGTGTGCTAGGAGATACATATGGAGTGATGATGATCAGTCTATCAAACCATAGAATACTTCGCACGTGCATGATTGACTTGGGATGATTCCGAAGAAAACAAATTAACTTTTCTCGAATTCACGGTGACAACTTGCATCAGATGCACATGAATTAGAGGAAGTCACTCCTTACACCTAACATATACCTCGTGTTCGAGACGCGAAGACAATGTCTACAAAGTTTCCAGCACTAGCTTAATGTCCAACATAGATCATGGCACAAATTAGAATGTTGCCGATGGGCTCAACAACAATTCATCACGATACCCATATAAATGGATTTCCATAACTATGTGAGCAAGATAATAGCATTGGTCAGATCAAAGAATATAATGGTGTAGGCTCAAGGGAAACCCTGAGTAAGACACCGCTACAAAAATCTTTGGTTGTGAGTTTGATTTGATAATAGCCCATGCTCAAATCAAAGTTGAACAAGATAACATATGCAATAATTGATCACACGAATCAACCGATGAAAATATCATCTTTCTTCAGACTCACACAACAGGAAAATATCCTTTTTAAATGAGCTAAGTTTAGTCAAAGCTTTTATCTTCCAACTCTCCAAGTTGTTGTTTAGCTTAACCAACTAGTTCGGGGTATCCAACAGAGATTCTTGGAGAAGATGGCTTATAAAGAAACCAACTTGATCACGAGCTCTATCATAACAGTCAGGGAACAACCTTGTAATACTTCCGAGAAGATATTCGAAAAATCACGAACCACCGATATATTATTAAGCTCGGGAACAATCTTGCTTTTGAGGGCAAGATGATGTGATCAATAGAGAGAGGGATTGACACAATCCTAAGCCATCGATCGAAAAGTGCACCATGAAACATGGACTAGGTAGCACGGTCAATCCTAGGATGACAATTCAATCATCATCACCATAAGAGTGAATTAATTGTCCATTAACTACCAAGCAATAGCATTGCTAGGAGTATTGATTTCACACATCATGGTTCACTTGTCGATATTCCGGTTACAACCAACACAAAAACCGAGGGATGAACAATGATAGCGAGAAGTATCGCTACATCAAGGGCTCATAAGAGATGGTGCAATTCTCATAACACTCTTGATAAAAAGAGGGTCATACTCCAAGATAGATCAGAGCAAAAGTTGGTTTAGCATTTCGATCTGCGGAATACAACTACTTTGACCCAATCCAAGAAATGGATGTGGTACTGAAGTTTGCTTCTCCCAGTCTTTCGAGAATAGAACAACTTGACAGACCACAAAATAGAAGACATCGATGACATGAATGCACAACTACTCTTGACTATCCTTTCAATGATGAAGGTCAAAATCCAACTAAAGAGGGGCAACTCGAAAGCACATGATTTCTTGAGTTATGGATGCATGGATTAGAATGTCGAAAGAGTTCAACATAATTCTTCCAGATAACCCATGCAGAAGAGCGGAGTAGGCAAAATCACAATATGGAGTAGAGAACTCATCACGAGCACTCTTATTATGATCTTAAGTTCACGAAGGACTTTTGAAAGAGATGGTCCATGGTATTGGAAGAATGATATACCACGCACCTTGAGGACTACAACAAGGTTACTAATCATCCTAGAGGAACTAGCAACACTATCAACAGAGATGAGCAAAATGATCATTGGATCCAGGAACCCAGAAATAGAGTACCTACAAGCTATTTAACATCACGAGATGTTTTCGAAAATGATGGCCAGAACTATCACACTGGAAGACATACCACCCATCTAGACTATTAGGTAGTTTTCGGGGTAACATGTTTTCCTAATACTTCAACAAAACATCAAGGTAATAAAGTACCTCAACAGAATTATTAGTGTGCTTTGTCCGGCCAAAAGACATTGGGAAAAAAGGAAGGAATTTACATTCGCATCAGACTATTTGGGAACTTTGGAGAACTCGGACAGCATAACGGCTGTACGGGCATGAAATATGAGGCAACCTGCAAGAAAACTAACAACATAACAATTGAATTCTTATGGAGACACTGATCTAGGAAGACAACAACTTCTCTATAAGTCTCCAACATAGTAACTCGTCATCCTAATGAATAGATGAGAAAGCCTAATTCTTAAACCCCGTAGAAAAAAGAAGAGGGTGACTCAAAATAAGAATGACACAAGGAAAGGAGTAAAAAGAGCCTTACGTTCCATTCCACAAACAGTTCCCTTATATAACTAAAGAGTTGTTAGACACAACATCGACCAGTTTGGCTTGGTTATCCTACAGGTAGTCAAGCTCTGATACCGAAGCTGTCGGGACCCCGATCCTGAGTCATATGAACCCAGCCTGTAACACATCACATCACTTTGCGGCCTCACGCACGGTAAACTCCACGGCTGCCACCTTACCTTGGCCGGGACCGTTTGCGTCTTTTGGCTCACGTATATGAATATGTTGCTAGCGTTCAAACGACAAAGAACCCGGGTCGACATGGCTAGTTGTAAACCCAAGCGGTACATCCGTACAGGGACAGACATACATAACCCAGCAAAGCAGGTGTCGGTCATCAGCGTGTGTAGACGAGTCGTAGCAAGCTACAAGGACTCCATTACACCGCGTGACATTTCCTCGAGGGGACAGACACATCAGCAAAGAAGGATACACGCCGGTCAATCAATGTGTCTAGAGCAGTAGCAAGCTACCAGGGCTCGATAGAAGCACAAAGAGGCATTTCCCTGTAAAGAGTACTACTAAAGGCACACAACTAGGTGTCGAATCCCACACATATAATTCATTTCAAACATACACACATTATGCACGATATGTGTGGATACAACATGGCATCACAACATAACTCTATGACTCAAGCATTTATTAAAGACTCATAAGAGTCAACATAGTATGATATTACAAACAGGGGTCTCGTGACCCGCACTCAAGTCATACAAACAACAAGCGGAAGCAAATCATGTCTGGGTACAGACATCTACTAAAAGTGGCTGGAAGAGCCTGAAAAGCTACTACATGTTGGGGAACGTCGCATGGGAAACAAAAATTTTCCTACGCGCACGAAGACCTATCGTGGTGATGTCCATCTACGAGAGGGGATGAGTGATCTACGTACCCTTGTAGACCGTACAGCAGAAGCGGTAGTGAACGCGGTTGATGTAGTGGAACGTCCTCACGTCCCTCGATCCGCCCCGCGAACAATCCCGCGATTAGTCCCACGATCTAGTACCGAACGGACGGCACCTCCGCGTTCAACACACGTACAGCTCGATGATGATCTCGGCCTTCTTGATCCAGCAAGAGAGACGGAGAGGTAGAAGAGTTCTTCGGTGGCGTGACGGCGCTCCGAAGGTTGGTGATGACCTTGTCTCAGCAGGGCTCCGCTCGAGCTCCGCAGAAACGCGATCTAGAGGAAAAACCGTGGAGGTATGTGGTCGGGCTGCCGTGGAAAAGTCGTCTCAAATCAGCCCTAAAACCTCCGTATATATAGGTGGGAGGGAGGGGACCTTGCCTTGGGGCTCAAGGAGCCCCAAGGGGGTCGGCCGAGTCCAAGGGGGAAGGCTGCCCCCCAAACCGAGTTGGACTTGGTTTGGTGGGTGGGAGTCCTTCCTTCCCTTCCCACCTCCTCTTTTTTTTCTTTTCTCTTTGATTTTATTTCCTAGACGCATAGGCCCCTTTTGGGCTGTCCCACCAGCCCACTAAGGGCTGGTGTGCCACCCTAAAGGCCTATGGGCTTCCCCGGGGTGGGTTGCCCCCCCCGGTGAACTCCCGGAACCCATTCGTCATTCCCGGTACATTCCCGGTAACTCCGAAAACCTTCCGGTAATCAAATGAGGTCATCCTATATATCAATCTTCGTTTCCGGACCATTCCGGAAACCCTCGTGACGTCCGTGATCTTATCCGGGACTCCGAACAACATTCGGTAACCAACCATATAACTCAAATACGCATAAAACAACGTCGAACCTTAAGTGTGCAGACCCTGCGGGTTCGAGAACTATGTAGACATGACCCGAGAGACTCCTCGGTCAATATCCAATAGCGGGACCTGGATGCCCATATTGGGTCCTACATATTCTACGAAGATCTTATCGTTTGAACCTCAGTGCCAAGGATTCATATAATCCTGTATGTCATTCCCTTTGTCCTTCGGTATGTTACTTGCCCGAGATTCGATCGTCAGTATCCGCATACCTATTTCAGTCTCGTTTACCGGCAAGTCTCTTTACTCGTTCCGTAATACAAGATCCCGCAACTTACACTAAGTCACATTGCTTGCAAGGCTTATGTGTGATGTTGTATTACCGAGTGGGCCCCGAGATACCTCTCCGTCACCCGGAGTGACAAATCCCAGTCTTGATCCATACTAACTCAACTAACACCTTCGGAGACACCTGTAGAGCATCTTTATAGTCACCCAGTTATGTTGCGACGTTTGATACACACAAAGCATTCCTCCGGTGTCAGTGAGTTATATGATCTCATGGTCATAGGAATAAATACTTGACACGCAGAAAACAGTAGCAACAAAATGACACGATTAACATGCTACGTCTATTAGTTTGGGTCTAGTCCATCACGTGATTCTCCTAATGACGTGATCTAGTTATCAAGCAACAACACCTTGTTCATAATCAGAAGACACTGACTATCTTTGATCAACTGGCTAGCCAACTAGAGGCTTGCTAGGGACGGTGTTTTGTCTATGTATCCACACATGTAAATGAGTCTTCATTCAATACAATTATAGCATGGATAATAAACGATTATCTTGATACAGGAATTATAATAATAACTGTATTTATTATTGCCTCTAGGGCATAATTCCAACAGTCTCCCACTTGCACTATAGTCAATAATCTAGCCCTCACGTCATCATGCGAATTACATTGTAATAAATCTAACTCCCATACAGTTCTGGTGTTGATCATGCTTTGGCCGTGGAAGAGGTTTAGTCAGCGGGTCTGCTACATTCAGATCCGTGTGCACTTTGCATATATTTACGTCCTCTCCCTCGACGTAGTCGCGGATGAGGTTGAAGCGTCGTTTGATGTGTCTGGTCTTCTTGTGAAACCGTGGTTCCTTTGCTAAGGCAATGGCACCCGTGTTGTCACAGAACAAGGTTATTGGATTCAGTGCGCTTGGCACCACTCCAAGATCCGTCATGAACTGCTTCATCCAGACACCCTCCTTAGCTGCGTCCGAGGCAGCCATGTACTCCGCTTCACATGTAGAATCTGCTACGACGCTTTGCTTGGAACTGCACCAGCTTACCGCACCCCCATTAAGAATAAATACGTATCTGGTTTGCGACTTAGAGTCGTCCGGATATGTGTCAAAGCTTGCATCGACGTAACCTTTTACGGCGAGCTCTTCGTCACCTCCATACACGAGAAACTTCTCCTTACTCCTTTTCAGGTACTTCAGGATATTCTTGACCGCTGTCCAGTGATCCACTCCTGGATTACTCTGGAACCTACCTGCCATACTTATGGCCAGGCTAACATCCGGTCTAGTGCACAGCATTGCATACATGATAGAACCTATGGCTGAAGCATAGGGGACGGAGCGCATATGTTCTCTATCTTCATCAGTTGCTAGGCACTGAGTCTTACTCAATCTCGTACCTTGTAAAACTGGCAAGAACCCCTTCTTGGACTGTTCCATTTTGAACCTCTTCAAAACTTTATCAAGGTATGTGCTTTGTGAAAGTCCTATCAGGTGTTTTGATCTATCCCTATAGATCTTAATGCCTAGAATGTAAGCAACTTCTCCTAGGTCCTTCATACAGAAACTTTTATTCAAGTAATCCTTTATGCTCTTCAAAAACTCTACGTTGTTTCCAATCAGCAATATGTCATCCACATATAATATTAGAAACGCCACAGAGCTCCCACTCACTTTCTTGTAAATACAAGATTCTCCAACCACTTGTATAAACCCAAATGCTTTGATCACCTCATCAAAGCGTTTGTTCCAACTCCGAGATGCTTGAACCAGTCCATAAATGGATGGCTGGAGCTTGCACACCTTGTTAGCATTCTTAGGATCGACAAAACCTTCGGGTTGCATCATATACAATTCTTCCTTAAGGAAACAGTTAAGGAATGTCGTTTTGACATCTATCTGCCAGATTTCATAATCGAAAAATGCAGCTATTGCTAACATGATTCTGACGGACTTAAGCATCGCTACGGGTGAGAATGTCTCATCGTAGTCAACTCCTTGAACTTGTGAAAAACCCTTTGCCACAAGTCGAGCTTTATAAACGGTCACATTGCCGTCAGCGTCCGTCTTTCTCTTAAAGATCCATTTGTTCTGAATAGCCTTGCGGCCTTCAGGCAGTACCTCCAAAGTCCACACTTTGTTCTCATACATGGATCCTATCTCGGACTTCATGGCTTCTAGCCATTTGTTGGAATCTGGGCCCACCATTGCTTCTTCATAATTTGCAGGTTCATTGTTGTCCAACAACATGATTGACAAGACGGGATTACCGTACCACTCTGGAGCAGCACGTGGTCTCGTCGACCTGCGTGGTTCGACAGAAACTTGAACCGGAGTTTCATGATCATCATCATTAACTTCCTCCTCAACCGGCGTCGCAACGACAGAGGTTTCCCCTTGCCCTGCGCCACCATCCAGAGGGATGAGAGGTTCGACAACCTCGTCAAGTTCTACCTTCCTCCCACTCAATTCTCTCGAGAGAAACTCCTTCTCGAGAAAAGCTCCGTTTTTAGCAACAAACACTTTGCCCTCGGATTTGAGATAGAAGGTGTACCCAACTGTCTCTTTTGGGTAATCTATGAAGACGCATTTTTCCGCTTTGGGTTCCAGCTTTTCAGGCTGAAGCTTTTTGACATAAGCATCACATCCCCAAACTTTAAGAAACGACAACTTTGGCCTTTTCCCATACCACAGTTCGTATGGTGTCGTCTCAACGGATTTTGATGGTGCCCTATTTAAACTGAATGCAGTTGTTTCTAATGCATAACCCCAAAACGATAATGGCAAATCGGTAAGAGACATCATAGATCGCACCATCTCTAATAAAGTACGATTACGACGTTCGGACACACCATTACGCTGTGGTGTTCCAGGCGGTGTTAACTGTGAAACAATTCCACATTGTCTTAAGTGAGCACCAAACTCGAAACTCAGATATTCACCCCCACGATCAGACCGTAGGAATTTGATCTTCTTGTTACGATGATTTTCAACTTCACTCTGAAATTGCTTGAACTTTTCAAATGTTTCAGACTTGTGCTTCATCAAGTAGACATAACCATATCTACTCAAATCGTCAGTGAAGGTGAGAAAATAACGATATCTGCCGCGTGCCTCCACGCTCATCGGACCACACACATCGGTATGTATGATTTCCAACAAGTCACTTGCACGCTCCATTGTTCCGGAGAACAAAGTCTTAGTCATCTTGCCCATGAGGCATGGTTCCCACGTGTCAAGTGAACGAAAGTCAAGTGACTCCAAAAGTCCATCAGCATGGAGTTTCTTCATGCGCTTTACACCAATATGACCTAAGCGGCAGTGCCACAAAAATATGGCGCTATCATTGTTAACTCTAACTCTTTTGGTCTCAATGTTATGTATATGCGTATCGCTATCAAGATTCAGTATGAACAATCCTCTCACATTAGGTGCATGACCATAAAAGATGTTACTCATAGAAATAGAACAACCATTATTCTCTGACTTAAAAGAGTAACCGTCTCGCAATAAACAAGATCCAGATATAATGTTCATGCTCAACGCAGACACTAAATAACAATGATTTAAGTTCATCACTAATCCTGATGGTAACTGAAGTGAAACTGTGCCGACGGCGATTGCATCAACCTTGGAACCATTTCCTACGCGCATCGTCACTTCATCTTTCGCCAGCCTTCGTCTATTCCGCAGTTCCTGTTTCGAGTTGCAAATATGAGCAACAGAACCGGTATCGAATACCCAGGCACTACTACGAGAGCCGGTTAAGTACACATCAATAACATGTATATCAAATATACCTGATTTTTCTTTGGCCGCCTTCTTATCTGCCAGATACTTGGGGCAATTGCGCTTCCAGTGACCCATACCCTTGCAATAGTAACACTCCGTTTCAGGCTTAGGTCCAGCTTTGGGTTTCTTCGTCGGATTGGCAACAGGCTTGCCGCTCTTCTTCGAATTACCCTTCTTGCCTTTGCCGTTTCTGTTGAAACTAGTGGTCTTATTCACCATCAACACTTGATGCTCTTTGCGGAGTTCAGACTCTGTGACTTTCAGCATCGCAAACAACTCGCCGGGAGACTTGTTCATCCCTTGCATGTTGTAGTTCAACACAAAGCCTTTATAGCTTGGCGGCAGTGATTGAAGGATTCTGTCAGTGATAGCCTCTTGCGGGAGTTCAATCCCCAGCTCAGCTAGACGGTTTGAGTACCCAGACATTTTGAGTACATGTTCACTGACAGACGAGTTTTCCTCCATCTTGCAAGCATAGAATTTATCGGAGGTCTCATACCTCTCGATCCGGGCGTTCTTCTGAAAGATAAACTTCAACTCCTGGAACATCTCAAATGCTCCATGACGCTCAAAGCGACGTTGAAGTCCCGGTTCTAAGCCATACAAGACTGCACATTGAACTACTGAGTAGTCCTCCTTACGTACTAACCAAGCGTTCTTAACATCCTGATCAGCTGTAGCGGGTGGTTCATCTCCTAGCGCAGCATTAAGGACATAATCCTTCTTCCCAGCTTGTAAGATTAGCTTAAGATTACGAGCCCAGTCTACAAAGTTGCTTCCATCATCTTTCAACTTAGCTTTCTCTAGGAACGTATTAAAATTCAGGGTGACTGTCGCGTGAGCCATGATCTACAACACAAATATATTCAAAGTGGACTTAGACTATGTTCAAGATAATTAGAGTTTAATTTTAATCAAAATTATACGCTAAACTCCCACTCAAAAAGTACATCTCTCTTAGTCATTTGAGTGGTTCATGATCCACTTACACTAGCTCAAGTCTGGTCATCACATGAGTTGAGTATAGTTTCAGTGGTAAGCATCCCTATGCTAATCATATCATGTATATGATTCATGATCGACCTTTCGGTCTCATGTGTTCCGAGGCCATGTCTGCACATGCTAGGCTCGTCAAGCTTAACCCGAGTGTTCCGCATGCGCAACTGTTTTGCACCCGTTGTATGTGAACGTTGAGTCTATCACACCCGATCATCACGTGGTGTCTCGAAACGACAAACTGTAGCAACGGTGCACAGTCGGGGAGAACACAATTTCGTCTTGAAATTTTAGTGAGAGATCACCTCATAATGCTACCGTCATTCTAAGCAAAATAAGGTGCATAAAAGGATTAACATCACATGCAATTCATAAGTGACATGATATGGCCATCATCACGTGCTTCTTGATCTCCATCACCAAAGCACCGGCACGATCTTCTTGTCACCGGCGCCACACCATGATCTCCATCAACGTGTTGCCATCGGGGTTGTCGTGCTACTCATGCTATTACTACTAAAGCTACATCATAGCAAAATAGTAAACGCATCTGCAAGCACAAATGTTAGTATAAAGACAACCCTATGGCTCCTGCCGGTTGCCGTACCATCGACGTGCAAGTCGATATTTTCTATTACAACATGATCATCTCATACATCCAATATATCACATCACATCGTTGGCCATATCACATCACAAGCATACCCTACAAAAACAAGTTATACGTCCTCTAATTTTGTTGTTGCATGTTTTACGTGGTGACCATGGGTATCTAGTAGGATCGCATCTTACATACGCAAACACCACAACGGAGATATATGAGTTGCTATTTAACCTCATCCAAGGACCTCCTCGGTCAAATCCGATTCAACTAAAGTTGGAGAAACCGACACTTGCCAGTCATCTTTGAGCAACGGGGTTACTCGCAGCGATGAAATCAGTCTCTCGTAAGCGTATGAGTAATGTCGGTCCAAGCCGCTTCAATCCAACAATACCACGAAATCAAGAAAAGACTAAGGAGGGCAGCAAAATGCACATCACCGCCCACAAAAACTTTTGTGTTCTACTCGAGAAGACATCTACGCATGAACCTAGCTCATGATGCCACTGTTGGGGAACGTCGCATGGGAAACAAAAATTTTCCTACGCGCACGAAGACCTATCATGGTGATGTCCATCTACGAGACGGGATGAGTGATCTACGTACCCTTGTAGATCGTACAACAGAAGCGTTAGAGAACGCGGTTGATGTAGTGGAACGTCCTCACGTCCCTCGATCCGCCCCGCGAACAATCCCGCGATCAGTCCCACGATCTAGTACCGAACGGACGGCACCTCCGCGTTCAGCACACGTACAGCTCGACGATGATCTCGGCCTTCTTGATCCAGCAAGAGAGACGGAGAGGTAGAAGAGTTCTCCGGCGGCGTGACGGCGCTCCGGAGGTTGGTGATGACCTTGTCTCAGCAGGGCTCCGCCCGAGATCCGTAGAAACGCGATCAAGAGGAAAAACCGTGGAGGTATGTGGTCTGGCTGCCGTGGAAAAGTCGTCTCAAATCAGCCCTAAAACCTCCGTATATATAGGTGGGAGGGAGGGGACCTTGCCTTGGGGCTCAAGGAGCCCCAAGGGGGTCGGCCGAGTCCAAGGGGGAAGGCTCCGGAACCCATTCGTCATTTCCGGTACATTCCCGGTAACTCCGAAAACCTTCCGGTAATCAAATGAGGTCATCCTATATATCAATCTTCATTTATGGACCATTCCGGAAACCCTCGTGACGTTCGTGATCTTATCCGGGACTCCGAACAACATTCGGTAACCAACCATATAACTCAAATACGCATAAAACAACGTCGAACCTTAAGTGTGCAGACCCTGCGGGTTCGAGAACTATGTAGACATGACCCGAGAGACTCCTCGGTCAATATCCAATAGCGGGACCTGAATGCCCATATTGGGTCCTACATATTCTACGAAGATCTTATCGTTTGAACCTCATTGCCAAGGATTCATATAGTCCCGTATGTCATTCCCTTTGTCCTTCGGTATGTTACTTATCCGAGATTCGATCGTCAGTATCCGCATACCTATTTCAATCTCGTTTACCGGCAAGTCTCTTTACTCGTTCCGTAATACAAGATCCCGCAACTTACACTAAGTCACATTGCTTGCAACGCTTATGTGTGATGTTGTATTACCGAGTGGTCCCCGAGATACCTCTCCGTCACACGGAGTGACAAATCCCAGTCTTGATCCATACTAACTCAACTAACACCTTCAGAGACACCTGTAGAGCATCTTTATAGTCACCCAGTTACGTTGCGACGTTTGATACACACAAAGAATTCCTCCGGTGTCAGTGAGTTATATGATCTCATGGTCATAGGAATAAATACTTGACACGCAGAAAACAGTAGCAACAAAATGACACGATCAACATGCTACGTCTATTAGTTTGGGTCTAGTCCATCACGTGATTCTCCTAATGACGTGATCCAGTTATCAAGCAACAACACCTTGTTCATAATCAGAAGACACCGACTATCTTTGATCAACTGGCTAGCCAACTAGAGGCTTGCTAGGGACGGTGTTTTGTCTATGTATCCACACATGTAAATGAGTCTTCATTCAATACAATTATAGCATGGATAATAAACGATTATCTTGATACAGGAATTATAATAATAACTGTATTTATTATTGCCTCTAGGGCATAATTCCAACACTACGACCCTACCAAAGGAGCCAGACCTCTGTCTGGGATTCCCAAGCTATTCCGGTCAACATCGAACACATCGCGTAGAACCTTTTAATGAGTCTAAGTCTTCTCTGCAAAAATATAATTAAAGCAATCGTGAGTACAAAGGTACTCAACAAGTCTTACATCAGAACTATCTACACATGCATCATGTTTCAATGAAAGGATTGTGGGGTTTGATTGCAGCAAGCCAGCTTTGACTCTTGGCTAACCTGTACTACGACTACAAGTTCTTTCTTTGAGGTGGGATAGCGCACACGAGTCCACATATTCACCAATTCAATACACCACTATGGATTCATTCTCGTCTCCCTACGAGAAGGCCTTCCATAGCACTCACACTTATCTTGCATGTTTTAGAGTATCCATGTACATTGTCTAGGTACCACGTAATGTTTCCAAGTAGTCCATAACCGAGGACGCGGCTATTCGAACAGATTGAATCACCCTGCAGGGGTATACTTCTTCACACATGCTCGCACCACTTAGCACCATATGCATGTCATGCATCTCGGCAACCTTCAAGCGGAAGCACTGGCGTGGGTGTCGGCCACGACCGTTAACCACACAAGACCCTAGTCCAAGTTTATCGCCTATTTGAGACTGAACCCGCAAGGAAGTCCGGCCGAGGTTTCCTCTTCGGCCCCAAACGATGCGCAGGGCTCCCAAGCCCACCATACGGGTGCCACTTGGTACACCGTACCACTGTGTATCTACCGTAGTGAAGCCTACCCCGTCGGGCAGAGCTAAACACGGCCGCCAACACTTTTCCTACAGACACCAGAAACTAATTGCAACTCCTGGACAGAGATCTAGGTGATTAATAAGACGAGAGGGTCAATTAAGTATCCCAATGTGTGCTAGTATCTTGTCTTGGATAACACACACAGAACTCAATTCTTAAGGACGGTCCCAATGAGACAACCCGCCATGTACTCCTACATGGCCTCTCATCTCTACCTTTACCAAATCGGATTCACACTTCTACTCTCACACTGTAGGACATGAACACAACCATTCTAATTCATCATCCAGATGGATCAGACCCGACACGACTCTAAGCATAGCAGGCATTGTAAACAAGCATGGATGAGTAAGAACAACAAGGCTCAAGCAGTTGCTACTCATGCTAAATGGTTTCAAATATTTACTGTGACAAAATCAAGTCATGCAAATGAATGGGTTCAACTACCGATAACATGTACAGTTGAATCGTGTTTGTCCTAATGCAGTAAAAGAGAGCAGGAGCGAGAGAGTGGGTTTATATCAATATGCTCAAGGGGGGTTTGCTTGCCTGACACGTCTGAAGATAGCAATGAGTCTTCATCAATGTCAACGATCACATCGTCGGAAACATCGTTTACCGAGGGGGAACAACACCGACAAACAAGAAAGAACAACCATTACTTCACGGAAATGCAACACTATGATGCATGCTCAAGACATGAAATGAAAAGTGGCAGGGCTAATGTGGTTATCATTTCTTAAGTTGAAGTTGGTTTGAATTAGGATCCAAACATCACTTCAAGTCGGGTATCTCTCCAGGTACCCTTATAATTGATTCGACCTGATGCTCATAACAAATTGCTCCAACATGCATGGGGTTAGTATTTTGGGGTACTGTTTTGCATTGACCAATGTTTGGTCATAACAGTTGAAGTGGAAATCAAATAAGTATCAATTTCCAACTCCAAACTATTTATTAAATTTACCCTATTCATCATTTTGCCTATTTAGTGTTGTTAACTTTTTCAAACATGCATGAAAATGCCATAATCAGATTCTTTGGATTTTTCTGATCCTTCTTCATATATAAATTATTTCCATCCGAGTTATATTTTAATTTCTATGATTTTTACAAGTTTTAGTAATTTCCTGGATTTATCTTATAATTGAAAATCAATTACTCCGTCAGCACTGCATCAGCATTGCGTTAGCAGTCAACTGGCTTGGTCAGAGTCAAACCTGACGGCCAGGGCCCACTAGTCAGTGACACAAGTGTTAAAAAGAGTTTAATTTTAATCTTTTATTCCTAATTAGGGTCTGGGCCCACTGTCAGTGAGTCATTAGATTAGTTAACCTATTTATTTAATTTTTGTGCTTAACTAAAACTTAACAGGGGCTAGGCCCCACCTGTAGGTGACCCAGGGGGGTCAACCCATGGTCAGAGGGGGTCGGCCTCAACGGCGTTGAGCCGCCGGCGCTGCCAGGCACGACGGAGCTCGCCGGAAAACTTCTTCCGTTGACCAAACGGCGCGTGGAGAGGCTCTACGAGAAGCTGGAGGTGCGCCGCATCCGTTCCGACCAAGCCACGGGCCAGGAGGTGGCCGGAACAAGGCCGGCGACGACCTCGGGCGGTGGCCGGAGTCGACCATAATGGGGATTGGCGCTAGAGGGCAGGAACGGAGGGGGAGAGCATAGGAGGAGGAGCAGGAGCTCACGGTGGTTCCAAAGGAGGCAACAACGACGGAGGAGGAGCTCGGGGTAGGGCGAATCGGCCTCGAGGTTGCCATCGGCCGGAGATGGGGAAGACGACGTAGCTGCGGCGACAGAGGACCTCGGCCCTTCTAGGTTCACTCTGAGGGCGAAGAGGAACACGACGGAGCTTCTAAGCCTCTAAGGTAGGCCGGAGGGGGTGCGGTTGCCGGGGTAGCAGTGAGCAACGGCGGTGAGCTTGCTCGGTGGTCGCGGAGAGGGAGCTAGGGGAGAGGAGAGACGCGTGCGAGGAGAGGAATGAGAGGAGGGCACCTCGGGGCTTCTCAGCACGAGGAGATAGGGTCGGAGGGGGTGCCTCCAGCGCGAAGCAGGAGGTGGCTGTGCCTCCTTTGCGCTCGCCACGCCCTCGTGCATACTGGCACGAGGTTGAAGAAGGCGGCAGGGAGGTGAGCTGGGCCAGGCAAGGAGCGCATGTTAGTTTCCTTTCTTTTTTTTCCTTTTCCTGTTTTGTTTTCTTTCTGACATTTGTTTTTATTTTATTTTGGCTCCAAACTAAAACAAGAAAAGTGAAAATATTGTTGGGGGTTTTAGTTGTAATATTTTCTATCACATATAAAAGATTCAACATTTTTGAGAATCTGAATTATTTGAAATCAAATATATAATTGATTTTAGTGACTTTTATATTTAAAATAAGATGCCCAAAAGTATTTTGAAAATATATAGCACCCCTGATATTTTCTTTCCAACATTTATCAAAAATGATGGACTTTTATGAGAACCATTTTGGTTCATTAATTTGTCACCACTTTGGATTGTTTTTGAATATAGACTATGTTGGGGTTTTGCTTTGATTTCACTTCTTTCTTGGGTTCAATTCATTTTCTTAGAATGCAAAGAAAGAAAAATATGAGCTCAAACTTGCTAAGCTCTACTAGGGATTTCAGGGATGTGACACCCAACTTTTGAGGAGAAAATTTGCTATGATGATTACCATGATGATAATGATAGTCCTACTCCCACTATTACCAATGAGAAAGATTATGCTTATGTGGAGAGTAAGAGTACCTTTTTGCATGTGGATCATGGTAACAATGCTTTATGTGATACTTATATTGTTGAGTTTATTCATGATCCCACTGAAAATTATTATGATAAGGGAACATATGCTTATAGATATTCCAATAATATCAAGTTCCCTCTCTTTATGTCGAAGGTTTTGAAGATGCACTTGTTTTGCCTTCCTATTCTTATTGCTTTGTGCTTCAATGAATTATTCTATTGCAATATTCCTATGAATAGGAAGCATGTTAGACTTAAATGTGTTTGGTATTTTCTTCTAGTTGCTCTCTTTTGTTCTACAACTCTTATTCCTACGAGAGCATCATTAAAATCTTAAGCCTATCTTTATGGCTATAAAGAAAGAGCTCTAGGGAGACAACCCTTGTTATCTTTACTTTGAGTTTTTTACTTTCAGTGTTTAGTGGTCTTGATGCTTGTTACTACTGTAGCAACATAATTGTATCTTTATTTTCAAGCTTTGTGCCAAGTTTTAGCTTCCGATTGCAAGAAAGTTCAAAAGTTGTGACATGCTGTCCAGAAACAGACTCTGTCAGCTTGACGGAAAAATTCGCCAAACATCACCAGATCATCTTTTTGATCTGCATTTTTTGACAACATGCTCTATATAATTTTATTTTTGGCATCTGTTCTGAGTTTTTTTATTTGAGTTGCAGAAGTTCCCCGAAACAATTATTTACTACCTATTGTTCTGTTTTTCATAGATTCTGCCACGTTTTGCATTTTCATCATTTTGCAAATATTAAGCTTGCTTTTCCTTTGCAAAAACCTTTTGGCAATCATGAGAAACATTAGTTTTTCATGAAAATCTTTATTTCCAGTAGATAATGAATTATTTTATCATGGGTACTCACCACTCTAATTAGCTTATGATGAGTTTCGTATGAAGGGAGTTTTCAAGTGTGCGATGGAAGATGACGAAAGAAGATCCAGGAGTGTCAAGAGCTCAATCTTGGGGATGCCCCCATGCACCCCCAAGAAATATTCAAGGAGACTCAAGCATCTAAGCTTGGGGATGATCCCGTGCATCCCCTTCTCTATCAACAATCATCAGTTTGTCCATCTCCATGCTATATTTTTATCACTTCATATGTTATGTGCTATGCTTGGAGCGTCCCGCTCTTTACTTTTTAGTTTGTTTTAGTTTCCTTTCTGTTCATAACAAGTTGGAACCTAGCCTTCCTTGTTTGGGAGAGAAACACGCTCCATTCCACTCTAGAACACAACATAGGTTTTCTTGCTTATCTTTTTGTGTGCTCTCTATCTTTACATATGTGCTGTCATGCTTAGCTCTTAGTTTTCATGCTTTATCTTTTTAAGAGGTTTTATTTAGGTTACTTTTGGAACTCTCTTGAGTTATCATGCTTATCTTGTTTAGAGAGTTGTCCTGTTGCGCTAAGTTGTGTGTCTTGCATGAGTAGGTAATTGAGGTTGCTATTTACGTATAGTAGTAACTTGCAATAGTTTTGAGGTATTGATTTGAGTAATGTTCGAACTATTGGTGCCAAGAGCTTGAGCCTATTAGTGAAAGGTGTCGTATTTTGGGAAATTTGTGTGTTTTTCAAAAACTAAAAATTAGTGGAGAACTCTAGCTACTAGATTGATCACTAACCTCTCGAGGAGTTGGAATATATAGAGTACCCTCACGTTACCATGGGTCGAGGATGCGGAAGGATAACCAAACACCCAAACACTCCTCCTTGGGGTACTTGTCTCTTTGTGAATTTCCTAACTAGATAGAGAGTTACCGATAATAAGTGTATGAGTTCTTCGAACTAATGCGAGTATTCAATTGTTGGCACTTCCACCATCCATATTTTGCTAGCCTCCTCGGTACCGTGCATTGCCCTTTCTCACCGTGAGAGTTTGTGCAAACTTCGCCGGTGCATCCAAACCCTTGGAATGATACGCTCTGTCATCATAAGCCTCATTATATATTTCCTCAAAGCAGCCACCATACCTACCTATTAAGGCATTTCCATAGCCTTTCCGAGATACATTGCCATGCAACATCCACCATCTCATGACTTGATCTTCATGTCATACATGCTTTTTCTTGATCGAGGAGCCGCATGATAGTTGGGCCTTGCCCTTATTATTGCTACATGACGTGCTAGTTTCAATGCATCTCCTGCTACACTGACAGAGGCATACATTTGCATACATCATGATAGTTTTCATTTGTCTTTATGTTGAGTACTTCTTATAAAGTGTGCAGATCTTCTTTTTACTCTTGTAAAACATAGAGTGTTGCCCTTAAGTGAGGAAAAGATCCCAAAGAGGACAAATTAAAAGATCCCAAAGAGGACAAATAAAAGATCCCAAAGAGGACAAATGAGAGATAAATAGAAAGAGCCAAAGAGGCCACAAAAAAATAAATAAAGAAATAAAAAGAGAGAAGGGGGCAACACTACTATTCCTTTTGAAAGATACACACTCGTACTCCATTGCTATATTTCTACTCCATAGAGATTATCATTCATGCATAACTATGTGGGGATCCTCACACTATAGAACTTGGCTTGTGTATTCCAATGATGAGGCTCCTCAAATAAGCTCTAGGTCTTCATGAGCAAGCAAGTTGGATCCACCCCCACTAGTTCAATTGGAGATCTTAACTTAGCTCATATGTGCATCCGTTGCATGGCAATCCCTACTCCTCACATCATATCTATCATTTGGCTTTCTTTCGCGTATGGTTGTCCTCATTGATGTGAGCTTTTCACACCTTTTTGTCTTCCTTCCCCATCATTATTTTCTTTGCCATCCTAAGTGCCAACATATGTTTC
Source organism: Hordeum vulgare subsp. vulgare (assembly GCF_904849725.1). Classification (NCBI taxonomy): domain Eukaryota; kingdom Viridiplantae; phylum Streptophyta; class Magnoliopsida; order Poales; family Poaceae; genus Hordeum; species Hordeum vulgare. Next base: position 546,873,978 of record NC_058521.1, on the reverse strand, counting down.
TTGCGCTCATCCATTGCATGAGTGCTCAAAGTCGATGATTTTGACTTGTGCCTGACTAGTGGTCTGGGGATGAGTTAAAATAAGATTCCGAAGGAGACCAAGTGTGAAGTTTAGTAGATTGAGTTCTCAATTAAAAATATATTTTTATACTCTCAACCCATCTCGCATTTCTTGCACGCAAACACCATTTGGAGACATTTGAGTCACGGACAACGAGAGCTCTTGCACCTTTATGTTCTTACTTGGCTATTTTCAATACTAGATATAGACTCTTGCTTGTTATTGTCTTGACTTGCATTACATATCTTACTTGCTTTACTTTGAAGTTCTTATATGTGTGTTAGCATGTCACCATAGAAATTATTTGTGTTATCATTTATCTACTCGAGGACGAGCAAGAATTAATCTTGGGGATGTTGATACGTTCCAAACGTATCTATAATTTCTGCTTGTTCCATGATCTTTTGGGTGACATTGTTATATGTTTTGCTACACTTTTATATCTTTTTACACATATTTGGACTAACCTACTAACTCAGTGCAACCCGTGCCAGTTTCTGTCTGCTGATGTCTTTTTTGCAGGGACTTTTACCCCAATTTATCGAGTCCCAAAAATCCAGAGAAAAATATATAAAAATCAGCATGACAGAAGCTTTGAGAGCACCAAAGGTGGGCCAGAGGGGAGCCAGGCGTCGCCCAGGAGGCCGCCCCGCCCGGCCTACCACCTCGCCGCGCCCACAAGCCCCCTCGATGGGGCCCGCCTTCTCTGGTGCCCAACCTTGGCTCTTATTTTTACCCCGTGGAGGAAACGCTGATTCCGGAACCCTTTTCTCGAGAAGTAATTCCAATCTCCGCCGCCATCGCCAACAAGTTTCGGGGGACCAGAATTCCTGTGCCGACACCATGCCAGGACGGGGAAGTGCCCCCGGATTCATCTCCATCGACGTTGCTTCTTCCCTCCATGAAGCGGGAGTAGTTCCTCCTCGGGGTTGAGGTCTTCTATAGTAGCTATGTGGTTAATTCTGTCTCTCATGATGTGATCTTGATTGTGATCATGGGCTATGTTAATCTAGGGTGATCCCATGATGTTTCCCCTTCTTCTATGTATTGGATTGATGTACTCACTTGATCTTATCTAGTATAATACCCGAGACCATGGTGACAGCGGTCTATTGGACATGGATTAGAAAAATATTTTCATGAGTGATTTCCTATTTTGTGAATTGATTGAAGATTGCGAGTCTCTTGGTGCTTGTCTTTAACTATCCTTGAGATATATTGTGGTGATTGCGGTACTCTCTTTGGATGGCCGTGGTAACATTGTGAAATCCATAGAGAGAACTACGAACTCTGAGGTGTGATTTTGTAGCCCTACATAATTCTCGTCCTCTCTTGATCACAAAGGAATGTCCTTCGAGTACGTCTCCATTGCATGTTTTAGTGGAAATATCATGTGATTAGACTATTTTAATGTTGTTGGGAGTTGCCACTAGTGAAAGTATGAAGCATAGGCCCTATTTCTCACCATTGTTACACAGTTTATGCCCACTTTTGTCACTTGCTACCTTGGTGCCATTTTTGTTTCAGATTTACAATACCTTGTTTTACCATCCATATCACTTTCCTTTTAATATCTCTTCGCCGCACTAGTGCACCTATACAACTGACAATTGTATTAGGTGTGTTGGGGACACAAGAGACTTCTTGTATCTTAATTGGAGGGTTGCTTGAGATAGACCATATTCAACCTCTACTTTCCTGAGTTCGATAACCTTAGGTCATCCACTTGAGGGAAATTGTTGTTGTCCTACAAACCTCTGCGCTTGGAGGCCCAACATAGTCTACAAGAATAGAAGCGTGCGTAGACATCAGTGATGTCTACAACTTCCACTCTATTTCTATTCCTTGATACAAATTTTTAGTAGCCGTGGTATTTTACACCCGCCTCTTCATCCCTCGCAATCTCAAAAATATCTGCTCGCCCTTGATCCAAATTTTCAGCAGCCCCAACATTTTACTCCCGCCTAGCAAATTTTTCAGTTGTCGCAGTATTTCCTCAAACGCCACCTTGGCCCTCTGCACACCCCCAAATCTCCGCTCACACAGACACACACCAACCCTCCCTCGCTCGAATCCATTGGTAGGTTGCCGCCTCTATAGTTAAACTCTGCCCTTGTGCCGGGGATCTCGAGGAGCTAATGGCCCAAAAGAGGTTTATGGCGGCCTCATCGCCCGAAGTTGGCGAGGTGACCACCGAGGTGTATTCGTCGTTCTCCGTGGGATTTTTATCGAGCCGCCGTCGCCAGTCGCCCTATCCGCTCGCCGTCGCGCCCCTACGCCGGTTCGAGGACTACCCCGTCCTCCCCCGGGTCGAGCGGCCAACGAGGTCCTACCTCGGGATCCGGCAGCGGCGGTGGGGGACGTGGATCGCCGAGATTACGGATCGAGAGACACACACCCGCCGGTGGCTCGGTAGCTTCCACACGACCGAGCTCGCGGCCATGTAGTAGGACCGCTGGCATGTCCGTGTTGGGGTAACGTAGCAAAAATTCAAAATTTTCCTACGCCATACATAGATCTTCCTATGGAGAAACCAGCAACGAGAGAGGGGTGAGAGCATCTTCATACCTTTGAAGATCGCTAAGCAGAAGCGTTGCTAGAACACGGTTGATGGAGTCGTACTCGTTGCGATTCAGATTGCGGTGTGATTCCGATCTAGTGCCGAACCATGGCACCTCCGCGTTCAACACACTTGTAGCCCGGTGATGTCTTCCGCACCTTGATCCAGCAAGGAGGGAGAGGTTGAGGAAAGCTCTGGCAGCACGATGGCGTGGTGGCGATGGAGCTACGAGGTCTCCCGGCAGGGCTTCGCCATGCACCGTGGGAGAGGAGGGAGAGGAGAAGCAGGGCTGCGCCGAGAGAGATAGAGAGAGAATTGCGTGTCTCCAATGGCCAAAACCTCCACTATATACACGGGGAATGAGAGGGGGCGCACCCTTTAGGGTTCCCACCCCCAAAGGGTGCAGCAGACCTAGATGGGAGGGATTGGCCAGCGGCCAGGGGAGGAGAGGGGTTGGCGCACCCCTAGGTGGGCCTTAGGCCCACCAGCGCTAGGGTTTCCCCGCTTCCCCCTCTAGTGCTCCTTGGGCTAGGTGTGGGGGACGCACCAGCCCACCCAGGGGCTGGTTCCTGATACGTCTCCAACGTATCTATAAGTTTTGATGGTTTCATGCTATTATCTTGTCAAACTTTGGATGTTTTGTATGCCTTTTATTTATTTTTTGGGACTAACTTATTAACTCAGTGCCAAGTGCCAGTTCCTGTTTTTTCCATGTTTTTGACCCCTTTCAGAGGAGATTTTGAAACGGAGTCCAAACGGAAGAAAATCCCCGAAAAGATTTTTTTTGGAACGGAAGAAGATTGGAGATCTTGGGAGCCAAGGCAGGGGAGCCCCAGGGGCCCCACAAGCCGCCACCCCGCGGCCAGGGGGGTTCCACCATCCAGGCTTGTGGGCCCCCTGGAGGTCCCCTGACCTAGGTCTTTCGCCTATATAATCCCATAAATTCCAGAAAAAATCAGGAGATCATCGCAATCGCTTTTCCGTCGCCGCAAGCTTCTGTCTCCGCAAGATCCCATCTGGGGCACGTCCTGGTGCCCTGCCGGAGAGGGGATTCGGACACAGAGGGCTTCTACATCAACACCATGACCTCTCGGATGATGCATGAGTAGTTCACCATGGACCTACGGGTCCATAGCTAGTAACTAGATGGCTTCTTCTCTCTATTGGATCTTCAATACAAAGTTCTCCATGATCTTCATGGAGATCTATCCGATGTAATTTTCTTTTGCGGTGTGTTTGTCGAGATCCAATGAATTGTGGATTTATGATCAGATTATCTATGAATCTTATTTGAGTTTCTTCTGATCTCTCTTATGCATGATTTCATATCCTTGTAATTCTCTTCAAGTTGTGGGTTTTGTCTGGCCAACTAGATATATGATTCTTGCAATGGGAGAAGTGCTTGGTTTTGGGTTCATACCGTGCGGTGACCTCACCCAGTGACAGAAGGGGTAGCGAGGCACACATCGTGTTGTTGCCATCAAGGGTAAAAAGATGGGGTTTTCATCATTGGTTTGAGTTATCCCTCTACATCATGCCATCTTGCTTAAAGCGTTACTCTGTTCGTCATGAACTTAATACACTAGATGCATGCTGGATAGCGGTTGATGTGTGGAGTAATAGTAGTAGATGCAGAAAGTATCGGTCTACTTGTCTTGGACGTCATGCCTATATGCATAATCATTGCCTTAGATATCGTCATGACTTTGAGCGGTTCTATCAATTGCTCGACAGTAATTTGTTCACCCACCGTGATACTTGCTATTTTAAGAGAAGCCTCTAGTGAACATTATGGCCCCCAGGGTCTACTCCACACCATATTTTCAGCCTTACACTTTTTTACTTCGTTGCACTTTCCGCCTTCAGATCTAACTTTGCAAACAATCTTGAAGGGATTGACAACCCCTTTGAAGCGTTGGGTGCAAGCTTGTTTGTGTTTGCGCAGGTACTCTGGACTTGATATGTAACATCCCAAATTTTCAGATTTGGTATGTTAACAGGATCATTCTTTGTCATCTTGATTTCTATGCGTGTTTGAATTTTTCTGAATATTCTTTTCATTATGCAACTTCGGACAATTTATTGAAGTGGAGATAATATGACTTCTTCCGTGTCGAATTAAAGTGCATAATGTTTCCAATATTATTTGGAGTTACCGATTTGGTTTTGCAAGTTTTATAATGTCGAAATTATTTTAGTGGAGTGTTAAATGCTATTTGCGTGGTCTATTGTATTAAAACTATTTTAATTTTTTTTGCATTAGGTGGAACTAGGTTCCTTTATTATTTATTAGGGGATTTATTTTATACATATATTATATATATGTGTCTATATTAGCATTTTAATATATATATATATATATATATGTATATATATATATATATATATATTACTAAATGCGTATACTATACGTATATATTTTGTGTATATATATATTACTATTTTAGTATATATTTTTATCAGTATATATTTGATGTTATTTATTTAGCTAGAAAAATATTTATTTGTTTTCTTTTAATTCTTATTTTTTTTCGTAGCTGTTTTCCTAAAAAAAAAACTAGCTGGCAGCACCACGTGCCCCTTTGCCCCAAGCGCACTAGGAGCCAACCTCCTAGCGTTGACCAGCACCACGTGCACCAACAGCACCCATTGCCAACGAGCCAGCGCACCAAGCCCCAGGCTCCTGCCCCGCGAGCGCATCAGGGGGCTTCGCCCAGGTTGCTCCATCGAGCCAGCAGGGAGCCAATGACCGAGCCAGACTCCCATGCCCCGTCACCATGGCCACGAGTCCCCACAGCCCGAGACCGAGCCAGGGACGAACTCCCAGGTCTCCTCCTCCTCGCGAGTAGAAAAGCCAGGAGGCCGAAGCCCCTGTCCCGATTCTTTCTTCTGCAACCCGATTCCCCTGCTCCCGGTTCGCCCCGCCTCACACGCACAACAGCCTCGAGCTTCGCAAGAACACGCCGCGCATGTCCGAGTTCGTCCGTGTTCGTCGGAGTTCACGGAGCCGCCATCACCGGAGTCCGTTCGACCGTCACCGGAGCACCATCGGAGGAGCCACACCGAGACGGTTCCGTTTTTTCCCGCTCTTCGTGGTGAGAATGCACGCACGAGCCGATTCATCAAACCCTGATGAACAGCTTCAGAACGAAATAAAATTTGTTTTTAATTTGTTTTTAGCTCTGTCAGATTCTCGGTATAATTTTGAAACGCGTTTATCTTTTTACTCGTAACTCCGATTCAGGAAATTCTTTTTCCTGTGATCTCATATTGATGAGTAGAACATGTTAGAACCAGTAGTTTTCAGTTTTATGAAAATTAGTTTTTTTTTGTTAAAACAGATTATTTTAAACTTACCGGAGGCCATATTTTGCAAACCGTTCATCTAATTTCATTATTTCTTTGCCTTGTGCTACCACTAGCATGTAGATAATAAATACCTACTCGTATGTTTCTGTTAGTTGAGTTTTCATTGAATTCTTTGTTGTTGACTTTATTTTGATGTTATGTGAGTACGGTTTACTTATCGATGCCTTCGTCGAATATATATAGATTGTCCGGAGTGTGGAGCGGATCAGAATTAAGCGTTAGAGTACTTCAACACCGTTCAAGGCAAGTTTGCACTTTTGATTATGCTCATCCTATTTGTTTGCTATGCACTGTTATGATATGTTATGTGTTTGGTGTGATTCTTATATTGCTGGTCGCCATATGTGTGTCCTGGATTGCATTTGTTTAATTGTGTGTTTGGATATGCTATGGTAGACATGGACTCGTACCGACTGGTTTATGAAGTAGTGAGTGTTTATAGCTGTAGGCTCGGGGCTTTTGCTCGAGTGAATGCGTCTATGGCTGAGCGCTCTATTGTCCCTAGAGAATGCGCCATGACTGAGCGCACTTGAGTTGTCGGGACTTAAATCAGGTGAATGCGTTGATGGCTGAGCGCTTTGGAGTCCCCATTGAATGCGTCATCAACTGAGCGCACTTGATACATCTTGAAGATCTTTGTCATCTCACCGTAGGTTTGTGAGTTCTCTGTTGCGGGTTTTAAATTGGTTGTGGTGTGTGAGACCTTGATCAGTTCATGAAGGTAGGTGAAGTTAGCTTTATGCCGAACCAACTCGACTGTTTTGTTTGTCATACATTGCTTATATATGTAGGTTTGCATTATCATTATGTGTGAATTGCCAATACATTCAATGTATTGACCCTTGTGGCTGCAACTTATCATGTTGCAGGATATTCAGATGATCAGTGAGATACAGTAGGGTCGTGAGTCTTCACTCAACCTTTTCGCCGGTGGGCTATTATGGGACTCATCGTTATTATTTCTGCTACCTTTCCGTTGCCATTATTTATTAGAGATAGCTAAGTGCTATGCAGATTGTTATACTTTATAAATTCTGGATCATACGTTGTAATAAATGATGCACTTGCTATTCTGGTATTCATCTATACTGTGTGTGCTAGCGAGTCGATCCAGGGACTAGCACAGTTAAGCACAGAGACTCAAATCCTTCGAGGTTTGGTCGTTACAGATGGTATCAGAGCAATGCGTTGACTGTAGGTCGTGGCCCTAGAAAATGGATTAGAAAAGCCATAGGAGTGAAAATTTATTCTATAAACTTTGTCTACATCTTACTCTTTCATTAGATAACCACTCTAGTATCTTGACCAGCTTAAGTAGGAACTAGTGCTGAGACCACCACTTATCTTGTTTTATTTGCGATATTAACGTGTTAGCATATCTATTTATGCCCGCTTTATGGCATGACGATACTAGGTTGCTTGCTTGATTGTTATTTTGCTTGTTTGTTAAATTAGTATCTTGTCGAAATTCTTCGACCATATATGTAGATATGTTTGATTATTGTCATGTTTTGTTCGAGTTATTTGATAGTGTGATTTGTTTGATTTGGAGTTTTATGCTAGCATATGGGTAGTGTTTTCCCCTTAGGCCTAATTCTATCTAGATCTCATCTATGCTTACCCACCAGATGTCCTCGAGACGTAATACTAGAGCCAGTGGTTCAGGAGACAACAACAATGATGTGCCGCCATACATGCAACAATACCTTCAAGGACAGGCCCAGTTGATCCAGCTACTCACTCAGAACATAGGGAACAACAACAACAACAACAATCCACCTCCACCACCACCAGTGGATGCACTTACTCGTTTCTTGAGGTTGAATCCTCAGAGGTTTTCCAGCAGCCCCGAACCTATTGTAGCAGATGATTGGCTTCATTCGGTTACTAGGAACTTTGAGACTGTTGGCTGCACTGATGCAGAGAGAGTGAGGTTTGCCTCACATCTGTTGGAGGGTCCTGCCGCAGCTTGGTGGGACAACTACCTGGTCACCTATCCCATTGATACTATCACCTGGGCACAGTTTCAGGCAGCTTTCCGCGCCACACATGTGTCTGCTGGCGCCATGAGTCTGAAAAAGAAGGAGTTTCGGAGCTTGCGTCAGAGAGGTCGCTCAGTTAATGAGTATGTGGAGGAGTTCAATAAGCTTGCACGCTATGCGCCTAACGATGTTAACACTGATGCAACCAGACAGGAGAAGTTCTTGGAGGGTCTCGATGATGAGTTGGGTGTTCAGTTGACAGTGACAACTTTCAACAATTGTCAGGAGCTTATTGATAAAGCTATTGTACTTGAGGGAAAATTTCAAGAGGTGGAGAATCGGAAAAGGAAGGCAAGCGACACTGAGTTCAACTCTGGAGGTCATCAGAAGCAACGGAATTCATCAACATCTTCTGAGTACTATGATTCCGAAGTGGACGTGTATAATGGCCATAACCACGAGGTACATAATCATCATAATGGCAATGGGCACAACCATGATGGACGAAGCAACGAGAACAACAACCACACCACTTTGACGCCCACCAAGAAGGATATAAGTCACTTACTTTGTTATAGATGTAGAAACCCGGGGCATTATTCCAACAACTGTCCTGTGTTGAAGGACATGGATGATGACAATGCAAGCTCCAGAGAAGTGGGGTCTGATCACGTCGAAAGGGGACTTGTGAACCACACAATGGTGGGAAGAGCTAATAAAGCACCAGCCCTCGGTAAGATTTTGATCAAGTTTCATTATTATGGCAGTTCTCTCAATATTGGTGCATCTTATTTGTTCATGTAAAGGGAGTTTTGGGATGTGTGCAACGAGTAAGCCTGAACACCTTGGGATATGGATTACATCAATTACCCATCTTTAACCTTGCTAGCCAATTCGAATCTCGAGGACGAGATTCCTTTTAAGGGGGGTAGATTTGTAACATCCCAAATTTTCAGATTTGGTATGTTAACAGGATCATTCTTTGTCATCTTGATTTCTATGCGTGTTTGAATTTTTCTGAATATTCTTTTCATTATGCAACTTCGGACAATTTATTGAAGTGGAGATAATATGACTTCTTCCGTGTTGAATTAAAGTGCATAATGTTTCCAATATTATTTGGAGTTACCGATTTGGTTTTGCAAGTTTTATAATGTCGAAATTATTTTAGTGGAGTTTTAAATGCTATTTGCGTGGTCTATTGTATTAAAACTATTTTAATTTTTTTTGCATTAGGTGGAACTAGGTTCCTTTATTATTTATTAGGGGATTTATTTTATACATATATTATATATATGTGTCTATATTAGCATTTTAATATATATATATATATATATATTACTAAATGCGTATACTATACGTATATATTTTGTGTATATATATATTACTATTTTAGTATATATTTTTATCAGTATATATTTGATGTTATTTATTTAGCTAGAAAAATATTTATTTGTTTTCTTTTAATTCTTAATTTTTTTCGTAGCTGATTTCCTAAAAAAAAACTAGCTGGCAGCACCACGTGCCCCTTTGCCCCAAGCGCACTAGGAGCCAACCTCCTAGCGTTGACCAGCACCACGTGCACCAACAGCACCCATTGCCAACGAGCCAGCGCACCAAGCCCCAGGCTCCTGCCCCGCGAGCGCATCAGGGGGCTTCGCCCAGGTTGCTCCATCGAGCCAGCAGGGAGCCAATGACCGAGCCAGACTCCCATGCCCCGTCACCATGGCCAGGAGTCCCCACAGCCCGAGACCGAGCCAGGGACGAACTCCCAGGACTCCTCCTCCTCGCGAGTAGAAAAGCCAGGAGGCCGAAGCCCCTGTCCCGATTCTTTCTTCTGCAACCCGATTCCCCTGCTCCCGGTTCGCCCCGCCTCGCACGCACAACAGCCTCGAGCTTCGCAAGAACACGCCGCGCATGTCCGAGTTCGTCCGTGTTCGTCGGAGTTCACGGAGCCGCCATCACCATAGTCCGTTCGACCGTCACCGGAGCACCATCGGAGGAGCCACACCGAGACGGTTCCGTTTTTTCCCGCTCTTCGTGGTGAGAATGCACGCACGAGCCGATTCATCAAACCCTGATGAACAGCTTCAGAACGAAATAAAATTTGTTTTTAATCTGTTTTTAGCTCTGTCGGATTCTCGGTATAATTTTGAAACGCGTTTATCTTTTTACTCGTAACTCCGATTCAGGAAATTCTTTTTCCTGTGATCTCATATTGATGAGTAGAACATGTTAGAACCAGTAGTTTTCAGTTTTACGAAAATTAGTTTTTTTTTGTTAAAACAGATTATTTTAAACTTACCGGAGGCCATATTTTGCAAACCGTTCATCTAATTTCATTATATTCTTTGCCTTGTGCTACCACTAGCATGTAGATAATAAATACCTACTCGTATGTTTCTGTTAGTTGAGTTTTCATTGAATTCTTTGTTGTTGACTTTATTTTGATGTTATGTGAGTACGGTTTACTTATCGATGCCTTCGTCGAATATATATAGATTGTCCGGAGTGTGGAGCGGATCAGAATTAAGCGTTAGAGTACTTCAACACCGTTCAAGGCAAGTTTGCACTTTTGATTATGCTCATCCTATTTGTTTGCTATGCACTGTTATGATATGTTATGTGTTTGGTGTGATTCTTATATTGCTGGTCGCCATATGTGTGTCCTGGATTGCATTTGTTTAATTGTGTGTTTGGATATGCTATGGTAGACATGGACTCGTACCGACTGGTTTATGAAGTAGTGAGTGTTTATAGCTGTAGGCTCGGGGCTTTTGCTCGAGTGAATGCGTCTATGGCTGAGCGCTCTATTGTCCCTAGAGAATGCGCCATGACTGAGCGCACTTGAGTTGTCGGGACTTAAATCAGGTGAATGCGTTGATGGCTGAGCGCTTTGGAGTCCCCATTGAATGCGTCATCAACTGAGCGCACTTGATACATCTTGAAGATCTTTGTCATCTCACCGTAGGTTTGTGAGTTCTCTGTTGCAGGTTTTAAATTGGTTGTGGTGTGTGAGACCTTGATCAGTTCATGAAGGTAGGTGAAGTTAGCTTTATGCCGAACCAACTCGACTGTTTTGTTTGTCATACATTGCTTATATATGTAGGTTTGCATTATCATTATGTGTGAATTGCCAATACATTCAATGTATTGACCCTTGTGGCTGCAACTTATCATGTTGCAGGATATTCAGATGATCAGTGAGATACAGTAGGGTCGTGAGTCTTCACTCAACCTTTTCGCCGGTGGGCTATTATGGGACTCATCGTTATTATTTCTGCTACCTTTCCGTTGCCATTATTTATTAGAGATAGCTAAGTGCTATGCAGATTGTTATACTTTATAAATTCTGGATCATACGTTGTAATAAATGATGCACTTGCTATTCTGGTATTCATCTATACTGTGTGTGCTAGCGAGTCGATCCAGGGACTAGCACAGTTAAGCACAGAGACTCAAATCCTTCGAGGTTTGGTCGTTACATGATAAGACCCTCTGTCGTGGGTATAAGCCTAACAGTAGATGTGTAGGGTACGAAAAGGATGGGCAGAGTCCCAGCTACGGCGAGGTTGTATGAGTTCAGGCCCCTCTACGGTGGAGGTAACAGCCCTACGTCTCAGTGCTCTGGGAGCTTGTTGTCGAGTGGAATATGGAATACAATGATTTTCTAACCCCTGCACCAGCGGGGGAGGGTGGCTTATATAGAGTGCGCTGCCCTCCACAACGGTTCCGGTACAGGGGTGGAGTAGTGGCGATTGAATGCCTACGTTACAGGTAACGTACGTCCTAAATGCTAATAAATGCACCGGGAAACGTACGACCGTTTCCCTCCAGGGGGGTTATGATGTACCGAGTGGCATCCAGTCGGTTAGTTTGATGTTCTCCGAATGCTAGTCTCCGACTGGATGGTCGAGGACCTGTTACCGACTGGACGATGGGGACTCCTTAATTCAGTCGGAACTGACTAAGGGCCTTGTCCCTTATGAGGGGTAGTCCTTGGGTAGGACTTACAGAGCAGGCTTATGACCCTACCCTAGGACTATAACCCCATCATTAGTCCCCGAATGGATTGGGGTTGGAACGACGAAGCGATGCTTGAAGTTTGGATCCGACTGGAACGGATGTGACTTTGGCGTTGCTTGGCTCGATCCATTTTATCTTCTCTAACCAACGATCCGAGTGGAAATTTTTGTGGAACAAACTGTCGGGAACCGAGTGTTTCCAGGGTATCTCTTGACGTGACCAGTCAACTGACAGCGGCGGATTTTTCGGGATCCTCAAATTTCGGTTTCCGCGCGCTCAGCCGGGATGACACCAGCGCGCTCGAGTAGCGCGTGACGCCTCGATTCTCGCGCCTTCATCCTCTCCACTGATATCGTCGCGGTCGGTCGGGGGATAAGGTTTCGGGGCCACCTGCCAGAGACCTAGTCGGAACCTTACTTAAATCCCAGCGGCAAGGGTTTTTCGTTATGCCCGCCAGATCTTTTGCCTTTGCTTCGTCCTTCTCACCGCCTCTAGCGCACCTAACCTCCCCACTCTTCCTTCCCCTCCGCGGACTCGCCGCTACCGCCATGACCAAGGGTCACACCAGCAAGATGGAGGCGAGGAAGAAGAAGGGGAAGGCGGCGGCTCCTGCTCAGCGGCGGCAGCGGCCGTTGCCGGCGGGTTGGATCCAAGGCGACTTCCTCCCCTCTACGGTGACGGAGGGGCATCTGCTGCAGCTGGTGGAGCACGGGATGATCGTGCACAGGTCTTGGAGGCTGCGGTGGAGAATGAGGTCGAGCCGGCGCCCCGGGAGGGGGAGCGCGTCCTGCTGCTCAGCCATGTCTATCGAGGTTTCTCTCTGCCCCCGCATCCTTTCTTCAATGGCATTATGAACCACTTCGGGGCACAGCTTCACCACTTTCCCCCGAATGCTATTGCCCATCTCTTCGCTTTCATAGTTCTGTGCGAGTGCTTCATCGGCTGCCCTCCCCATTGGGGGTTGTTCAAACATATATTCTCTGCTAGATCTCAAACTATCAAACGACTCAGCCAGTCGGATGATAAAACACATCTTCTCCAACTCTGCGGAGGCTTAGGTTTCCAGAAAAAGGGGCGTAGTAGTTATCCTGCTCTTCAGCTGAGTGAGTCGGTTAGGAACTGGCAGTCGACGTGGTTCTACTGCCAAGACGTTGCCTGCCCGAATGCCTCGACAGGGTTGCCTCCCTTTAGCTTAGATCGTCCCGCTCCACCTAAGCAGCTTGCGCTCACGAAGGTGGAGAAGATCGACATCCAGCCCCTGGTCGACGCACTCGTAGACGTCGTCAGAAGGGGAGTCACCGGCATAGATTTGCTGGAGATTTTCCTTGGTCGGCGCATACAACCACTGCAGGCTCGTGACCACGGCATGTGGCACTACATAGGGCCCGAAGACTCCACTCGGACCAACGTCTTGAGCATGACCGAGGAGAAGGTGGCGTCATGGGTGCTCCAGATCACAGGCGCCTGTGAGAACCCCAGAGGGTCTCGGTGAGTGAGGGCTTTCAGCGCGGACAATCCTCCTCCGAACCAGGTCAGTACTATTTGTCGAGTGCACGTATCTGTCTTAGTTTTATCGCTTTCTTGAATCTCATGTCGCCGACTGTATTTTATGCAGAAGTGGACCAACTTGTTTTCCCCTTTCTCGAACGGGGACCCGACTGAGGAGGAGGAGGAAGGCAGCCAGGAGGGCAGTGTGGAGAACGGCGAGTATGTCTCCGACAGTGGGGAGACGGAGGAGTCTGGTGAAGAAGAGGAGGAAGACGAGGAGCAAGACTCGCCGCCTCCGCTGCCAGAGCACCGGACCAAGCGCCGACATGAACCTGCGGTTCCCTCGGCCCCTCCGGCATCCTCGAGTGCTCCGCCTGCTGCTCCCGTGGCTCCGAGTGCTCGGAGCGCCAAGAGGGTCAGGGACGCTGCTGTCGAGCCCGTGGGTCAGCCTTCCAAGGTGGCCAAACCGAGTGGGTCTAAACCTCGGAAGGCTTTGCCGCGGATAAGGGTCATCGTTCCCGTCACCTCGACGTAAGTGTATTGTTCCTCTAACTTCCTCTGATATCCGATTGGACTGCTGTTTTATTAGTCGAGTGAATTTCACTCGACAGGGTTGCCACCTCTACCACCTCTCCGGCGCGCCAGGAGGACGATCCCATGGACGCGGACAACGTCGTCTCGTCCCAGCCAGGTGCGTTGTAGCGATTCCGAGAGTTTTATATTATCGCATCGCGGATTCCGTCTTTGGTCTTGCCCCTTTCTTTTTCTGAGATCCCGCGCCGTTCGGTCTGAAAGGGGCGATCTATGTGGATGAGGGTGACCAGGGGAGACCTGAGCAAGCTGCGGAGCCTGTCCTTGAGGCTGCCCCGCCAGTTACTGCTCTGGCCACGGTCGTGCCGCGGACTGAGGCGATGCCGCCGACTGAGGAGGTGCTGGTGGCTGCTGAACCGACTGGAACGGGCCTTCGGATGCCCAAGGAGCTTCCAACGATGCCAGGCCCGTCAAATGTCGAGTTCAACATCGAACACCTCCCGAAGGATCAGGTGGGAGCGGCCAAGGGAGCCGTGGTGCAGGCAGAGCTGATGGCGGGAGAAGCCAAGAAGGCGTACGACTCCATCGCCTCTCTGTACTAGCGAAGCTTGGAGCTGCGGGACGATATCCGAGTAAGTAGTCTAGTAAGTATTTGCTTTTCTCTTGTTTCTCTTGTAACCGAGTGGGTGTGCTCGGATACCGTATGATGTTTGCAATGGGTTCACTCTGAGTGAACCCAGTGGGTGTAGTGCCCGAGACTTCTGTCGAGTGCTTGCACTGGCAGTTGTCTTTATGCATATTGTCCCTGACTTAGTCATATTCATAACTAATATGGTCGACTGCTAACAGTTGGGGCACTCGGAGTGCACCTACCGTAACAGTCTCCGAGAGTAATTTTACTCATGTCAGGTGGTATTAGCCTTGTAGGCGTAGGTGTTGTCATGAATCTCAATAGGGCGGACCTGTTTGAGTTGCATGCCAGTGGGGTCACTCTCAGTGAACCCACTTGGTGTAGTCCCCGAGACCGCTGTCGACTGCTTGTGTCGGCAGGGGTCTGAAGAACTTAGACTTGGTGTTGTTGGATTTGTCTGATCATCTCTTGGCGCTGACTGGTAGAAAACTTGCGAGATGGGGACAGCATATGAGACTCTCAGGGCAGAAAAGGTGCAATTTGCTGGTGAGCTGGATGCGACACTGATTGCAATGGCTGGAATGAAGGAAGTGCTGGCGGAACGAGAGAAGTCGTTGGAGCAGGCTCGTGAAGTGAACAAAGCGCTGACTACTGAAGTTGAGAAAATGGGGAAGCAAATGTCCATGCTGATGGGACAAATGGATGTGCTGAACAAACGGTGTATAGCGCAGGACAAATACGTTAGTGACTGGGCTCGGCAGATGATGACGCGTCTGGGTGGTATGTCCTGTTTTTCCGAGTGCTTGTGGTACGTGCGTTACACTCGGCGCTGATTGTTTGCTTGCCCTGTGTTTGTAGATTTTTGCGTGGACGCTGAAGCTGAAGCAGCTGACGTGGAGCGGTCGTTTCGTGAGAACATTCCACTCGGCGAGGACGCCAATCGAGACCTGCTCGCAGCGCAAATTCGCGTGGGCAAAGTTGGTCCTTTCATCGGTCGACTGAGAGAAGTCGTCGGCCGGATCGACAAGGAGCTTTGGCCGGAAGATGACTCGCGGCAGGAGATGGAAAACTTGATGAGTCGACTGGAGGAGGTCCCCAACCGAGTGCAGTCATGGAAGAAATCTGCGGCTCGCTGTGGTGCAGATGTTGCTCTGTCCTTGGTCCGAGTGCATTGCAAGGAGGTGCGCGAGGAGAAGCTGAAAGCGTTGAAGGTCGCCAACATGAAGAAACTTCGATTCGAAGACTTCATGGAAACCTTCCTTGAAAGTGCCACCCGCATCGCCGACGGAATCGACCTGGACACCTTCGTGGAGCCATCCAGTCCTGGCGCCAATCCAGACGACGCGTAAGAAAACTTTATCCTCGGTATGCCGAGTGTTGATATGTAAGAAACTTTGGCCACTGCTTTTGGCCGTCACAATCTTGTTTCGGTGTGGGTAAGCTTGATCCACACCGAGCCACTCTCTTTGGTTGAACTTTGAATCAAATCTTTTGCTCTTCTGTTGCAATTTTGACTCGAGTTTTTGTTTGGCGTTTCTTGGTGAAGCCAAAGGCAAACATTCGAAACATGTCAGTTGTTTTGACATCCACATGAGCCTCAATAAGGGTCTGCAACTCATGTAGTTGTCAGTTGTTTTGACATCCACATGAGCCTCAATGAGGGTCTGTTGAGTTCCCGAGTGTACTTGTAGGATATAGTCGAAGGCATGTGGGTGCTTAGGCGATTCTGCATCGCAGCTAAGTCTCTGAGTGTGGTGTTAAGTGCACACTCGAAGAAAGTTGGTACTTAGGCAATTCGTGATCGCAGCTAAGTCCCCGAGTGTGACGTTAAGTGCACACTCGGAGAAAGTTAATACTTCGGCGATTCTGGATCGCAGCTAAGTCCCCGAGTGTGACGTTAAGTGCACACTTGGAGAAAGTTAATACTTAGGCGATTCTGGATTGCAGCTAAGTCTCCGAGTGTGACGTTAAGTGCACACTCAGAGAAAGTTAATACTTAGGCGATTCTGGATCGCAGCTAAGTTTTTTTTCATTTTTTTTGAGACCGGAGTCTGCGACCGCGGAAGAACTTTGAACCTGCAAAAAACTCAATCTGCTTTATATTATTTCACCAATACTTGTTCTTTACATCGCTTCAGTCGACGGTCACGTGTAGAAGCGCTTCAGGAGATCTCCATTCCATGCTCGCGGCTCGTCTATCTCCCTGTCGACGTTGTAGAGTCTGTATGCTCCATTGTTCAGCACCTTTGAGAGGATGAAGGGTCCTTCCTAGGCAGGAGCCAACTTGTGAGGTCTTTGCTGATCCACTCGGAGCACCAGGTCGCCTGCTTGGAACGTACGACTCCTGACGTGTCGCGCTTGAAAACGCCGCAGATCTTGTTGATAAATGGTTGAACGAGTCAGTGCCATCTCGCGCTCCTCCTCTAGAAGGTCCACTCCATCTTGCCTTGCATGTTCTGCTTCAGCTTCAGAGAAGAGTTCAACTCGTGGAGCATTGTGAAGCAAGTCACTCGGAAGGATCGCTTCTGCTCCATAAACGAGGAAGAACGGTGATCGTCCTGTAGATCTGTTCGGGGTTGTGCGGAGACCCCCAAAGCACTGAAGGTAACTCGGTGACCCATGCGCCAGCGGCATGTCCCACCTCTCGCAGGAGTCGGGGCTTCAAGCCTTGCAGAATAAGTCCATTCGCCCGCTCTGCTTGTCCATTGGATTGAGGATGTGCTACGGAAGCACAATCCACTCGAATACCTTGGCTTGCACAGAAACCTTTGAATCTATCCGAGTCGAAGTTTGTTCCGTTGTCCGTGATTATGCTGTGAGGCACACCGAATCTGGAGATGATGTCCCTGACAAACTTGATGGCTGTTAGGGCGTCGAGCTTCTTGATGGGCTTGGCTTCAATCCATTTTGTGAACTTGTCGACTGCCACCAACAGATGTGTGTGTCCTCCTTGGCCTGTCTTGAATGGACCGACTGTATCTAATCCC
Organism: Hordeum vulgare subsp. vulgare; assembly: GCF_904849725.1. Lineage (NCBI taxonomy): Eukaryota > Viridiplantae > Streptophyta > Magnoliopsida > Poales > Poaceae > Hordeum > Hordeum vulgare. The sequence continues at coordinate 546,856,344 of NC_058521.1, read as the reverse complement.
CATACTGCAAACGGCCAAACAAGAGGGATTGTCTTCAACGCAGATGTCGGCTTGTGGGATTTGTTGGAGTACAACTGACAGCCCTCACATCGGTCGACCATATCTTTAGCCATCTCGTTTGCCTGCAGCCAGAAGAAACCAGCCCTGAATGCCTTGGCGACGATTGCTCTCGAGGAGGCGTGATGACCGCGGGTTCCTGAGTGAATATCTTCCAGGATTAGCTGCCCCTCCTCTGGGGAGATGCATCGTTGAAGAACGCCTGAAACGCTTTCCTTGTACAATTGGCCATCAATGACAGTGAATGACTTCGACCTGCGGACTATCTGCCTGGCCTGGACTTCGTCTTCTGGTAGTTCCTACCTCAGGATATATGCAATGATCGGCACAGTCCAATCGGGGATGACAGCAAGAATCTCCATGACCAGATCAACCACAGCAGGTACATCGACTTCAGTCGGATCTGTTGAACTCTTTGGTTGTACTGGTTCCTGTGTAAAAGGATCTTCTTTGACTGAGGGAAGGTGAAGGTGCTCGAGGCAGACGTCACTCGGGATTGGTCTCCGAGTGGATCCGAGTTTTGCCAACTCATCAGCTGCTTGGTTCTTCAGTCTCGGAACATGGTGAAGTTCTAGACCTTCAAACTTCTTCTCAAGCTTCCTCACTGCATTGCAGTATGTGGTCATGGTGGGGTTCGTGACGTCCCACTCTTTCATCACTTGATTGACAACCAAATCCGAATCGCCGTAGACCATCAGGCGACGGACGCCGAGTGAGATGGCCATGCGCAATCCGTAGAGGAGAGCTTCATACTCTGCCTTGTTGTTGGAGGAATCGAAGTGTATCTGTAGCACGTACTTGAGTTTGTCGCCCTTTGGCGATATGATCACAACGCCAGCGCCGGAGCCATTCAACATCTTGGATCCATCGAAGAACATTGTCCAATGGGGCGAGGAGATGTGGGTCGGTTGCTGTTGTTCTACCCATTCTGCTATGAAGTCAGCCAGAGCTTGAGACTTAATAGCTTTCTTGGCCTCGAACTTGATATCGCAGTACAACATCTCCATCGCCCACTTCGCCACTTGGCCTGACGCGTCTCGATTGTGGAGAATTTCTGACAACAGAGCATCAGAAACGACAGACACCGAGTGGTCTTGGAAATAATGGGACACCTTCTTCGCAGTCATGTAGATCCCGTAGATAAGTTTTTGATAGTGGGGATACCTCTGCTTGGAAGGAGTCAGGACTTCGGAGACGTAGTACACTGGCCGCTGAACTTTGTATGCTTTGCCTTCCTCTTCTCGTTTGACTGTAAGAATAGTACTGACGACTTGATTTGTAGCCGCGATATACAGAAGGAGGGGATCCTTACTGAGCGGAGCAGTAAGAACTGGCTGGGTGGAAAGTAGGACTTTGAGGTCGTCGAATGCGACTTGGGCTTCGTCTGTCCACTCAAAAGTATGTGATTTCTGCATGATCGGTACAGGGGAACTGCTTTCTCACCAAGTCGACTGATGAACCTGCTCAAAGCCGCTAGGCAACCTGTGAGCCCTTGAACATCGTGTATTCTGACCGGCCTCTCCATTCGGACGATGGTCCCGATCTTTTCGGGGTTGACATTGATCCCTCGTTCGGAAATGAAGAAACCGAGTAACTTTCCGCTGGGAACACCGAATGAACATTTGGCGGGGTTGAGCTTGATATCGTACCTACGAAGGTTGGCGAATGTTTCTGCCAAGTCAGTCAGCAGGTCGGAACCCTTGCGTGACTTGACTACGATATCATCCATATACGCCTCCACATTCCGACCGATCTGGTCGAGGAGACATTTTTGGATCATGCGCATAAAGGTAGCTCCTGCATTCTTCAAACCGAATGGCATAGTGATGTAGCAGAAGCACCCGAATGGGGTGATGAAGGCTATTTTTAATTCATCAGGGCCATACAGATGGATCTGATGATAGCCCGAATAGGCATCAAGAAACGACACACGCTCGCAACCCGCAGTCGAATCGACAATTTGATCTCTGCGGGGGAGCGGAAAATGGTCTTTCGGGCAGACCTTATTGAGATGCTTGAAGTCGATGCACATTCGGAGCGACTTGTCCTTCTTGGGCACCATGACAACATTGGCGAGCCACTCGGAGTGGTGAACCTCGCGAATGAAGTTGGCTGCCAGCAGCTTGGCCACCTCTTCCCCGATTGCCTTCCTCTTGTGCACGGCGGACCGGCGCAGGCGCTCTCAAACAGGCCAAGCGGTGGAATCCACGTACAGTCGGTGCTCAGCCAACTCCCTGGGTACACCTGGCATGTCAGAGGGTTTCCATGCAAAGATGTCCCAGTTCTCACGGAGGAATTGGGTGAGCTCGGCTTCCTATTTAGGATCGAGGGTGGTGGAGATGTTCGTCGGGGCAGCAGTGGCGTCCGTCGGGTGGATGCTGACCTTCTTCGTCTCTCCCGCCGACTGGAATGCAGACTCTGAAGCTGGCTTCTTCGAGCGCATCAGGTCGGCGGGGTCGACTGTTTTCTTGTACTCGTCAAGCTCGAGGACGGCCATGTGCTGGTCGGCGATTCTTGATCCCTGCTGCAGACACTCTTCGGCCTGCTGCCGATTGCGTGTGATGGTGATCACACCCTTCGGGCCTGGCATCTTCAGCTTCAAGTATACGTAACATGGACGGGCCATGAAACGTGCATACGCTAGGCGGCCCAGAATTGCGTGATAAGCGCTCTGGAAGTCGACCACTTCGAACGTCAGCTTTTCCTTGCGGAAGTTCTTGTCGGAGCCGAAAACGACGTCCAACGCGATCTGGCCGAGTGACTTGGCCTTCCGTCCAGGGATGACTCCATGGAACTGCATGCTGCTCTCGCTGAGCTTGGACATCGAGATGCCCATCCCCTAGAGTGTGTCGGCGTACATGATGTTCAAGCCGTTGCCGCCATCCATGAGGACTTTGCGCAGTCGGACTCCTTCCACCATCGGGTCGACGACCAGAGCCTGTCTCCCCGGGGTGGGTACATGTGCCGGATGATCCGACTGGTCGAAGGTGATCGCAGTCTGGGACCATTTGAGGAACTTGGGGTTGGTAGGGGTGGCCATGTTCACCTCTCTGTTCACCAGCTTCAGTCGACTCTTGCTCTCAATGTCAGCAAAAATCATCAGAGTTGCATGGACTTGGGGGAACGGATCCTCCTTATCCTCCTCATCCTGTTCATGGTCTTTCTCACTCGGTTGCCCTTCGCTGAACCCCTGGATCAGGAGGCGACACTGTCGAGTGGTATGCTTCGCATATATGGGGTTGCCCTCTTCATCCATCTTCGTATGAACCGGACATGGCTGGTCCAGGATGGGGTTATTGAACTGCTTCTTCTTGGGGGTGAACTGAGCCTTCCCTTTGCCCTTGAACTTGGCATTGGTTACGGCTGCAGCTTCTGCTTGCGGAGCGGTCGGAGCTTTCTGCTTCTGCTTCCGAGTGTTGCCCCCATCTCCATCAGCGACTGTTTTGTGCTTGCCGCTTCGGATGCGGTCTTCTTCTTCGCCATTTGCATAGCGTGTTGCTATCTCCATCATCTTGCTCATGGAGATGTCGCCTGTTCGGCCGAACTTCAAGTACAGATCCCTATACCGCACGCCTGCCTTGAAGGCGCAGACTGCTTGATGCTTGGTGACGTTCTCCACCGTGTGGTAGAGAGTTGTCCAACGCTGAATGAAGTCACGCAGGGGTTCATTCTGCTTCTGGACGCAATGCTGGAGCTCCACGAGGCCTGCAGGGCGCTTGCACGTCCCTTCGAAGGTCCTGATGAACACTCGGGCCAGATCTACCCAACTGTAGATGCTTGAGGGGGCCAGCTGATTCAGCCATGCCCCGTCAAGCCGTCGAGCATCAGAGGGAGGTGTTTCATGGCGACATGGTCGTCTCCTCCTCCGATCTGGACTGCTACTCGGTAATCATCCAGCCACGTTTCTGGCTTGGACTCCCGTGTAAACTTGCTAATTCCCGTCGCCAATCAGAAGTTGGGAGGGATGTCAGCCGAACGGATGGCTCGACTGAAACACTCGGGACCAGAAACAATGGTCCTGCTTCCACTCGGACGGTCAATATCGTAACCATCGCAGTGGGCTCGGCCCCTGTCGACCCTCCGCTGGGTGATATGCCCTCTTGCGTCGGGCCTTGGGTCGTAAGTGCCGCCGACTGAACGTCGATCATCATGATGTCGGGGCCCGTAGGGCCCACCCCGTGGAGGGGTGCGTGAACAGCGACAATCTTCGGGATTTATGGAACGACTGCCCCCTCTGTGTCGCTGATGAGAACCAGGGCTATGAACTGACCGATGCGTATTCGCATGAACAGAACTATTGTGGATCCGGTTCTGCGACTGGGAGACTACCGAATTCTGCTGCTGCGCCGTGTGCAACAGGGCACGGATTTGCTCGATCCCTCTACCAGCCTCTGAATCAGTCGGCTGGAGGGAATCGGCGATCTTGGCAGCCGCAACCAAGTTGAGGAGGGGTGTACGGAACAACACCACGTTGCTCCGCCGAGTGTGTCGACTAGCAGAACGGCAAGGTGGACGTCGCGTGCCGGACGTTTTGCCGACCTCGTGTTCGTTCCGGCCAGCTTGACGGGGGTCTTCGTGAGAATTGGCCATGTGTACTTCTGCTACAGGCACGCGACCCGCGTACTCGGAAGGAAACTCAGTCGGAACCGAGCCCGAGCGCTGGGACGGCAGGGCAACCACAACTGACTCTAGAACCGCCACTTGTGAAGACGGCCTAGGCGTGTTGCACCCAACGCTGGAGCCGCGGACGGCGGGACCGCTTGTTGCGGCGCGTGACGGAGGTGTAGGTCGACACCGGAGCCGACTGCTGGAGAAGAAGGATGTCGCGGGCGCCGGCACGGAAGTGCATAGCCCCGCGACGGGGAAGCATCTCGACGTCGAGAGGGGCGTCCCGAAGCCATGCCGAAACATCGACGATGAAGGAGAGAGCGCCGAAGAGGATCTCGTGACCCATGCTCGAATCTCCACCAGACGACATGACGAAGTGATGTAGTCGCAAACTCGCCGGAAGTCACTTAGACGCCTGCCCACGGTGGGCGCCAACTGTCGTGGGTATAAGCCTGACAGTAGATGTGTAGGGTACGAAAAGGATGGGCAGAGTCCCAGCTACAGCGAGGTTGTATGAGTTCAGGCCCCTCTACGGTGGAGGTAACAGCCCTACGTCTCAGTGCTCTCGGAGCTTGTTGTCGAGTGGAATATGGAATACAATGATTTTCTAACCCCTGCACCAGCGGGGGAGGTGGCTTATATAGAGTGCGCTGCCCTCCACAACGGTTCCGGTACAGGGGTGGAGTAGTGGCGATTGAATGCCTACGTTACAGGTAACGTACGTCCTAAATGCTAATAAATGCACCGGGAAACGTACGACCGTTTCCCTCCAGGGGGTTACGATGTACCGAGTGGCATCCAGTCGGTTAGTTTGATGTTCTCCGAATGCTAGATTCCGACTGGATGCTCAAGGACCTGTTACCGACTGGACGATGGGGACTCCTTAATTCAGTCGGAACTGACTAAGGGCCTTGTCCCTTATGAGGGTTAGTCCTTGGGTAGGACTTACAGGGCAGGCCTATGACCCTACCCTAGGACTATAACCCCATCACCATCCTTCTGGATCGATACCTTGGTTCTCAAACTGAGGGAAATACTTACTGCTCCTGTGCTGCATCACCCTTTCCTCTTCAAGGGAAGAACCAACGGAAGCCCATCCTCTGTCAACGTGTCAACTTCTGGTGCTGTTGTTTATGGGATAGCAGTTCCCTCTCACACTTGGCCCATGTGGCCTCTCGGGGCTGGTGGCCCCTCCAGGTGGGCCTCCGGAACCCTTCCGGTGGTCACGACACATTGCCGGTGGTGCCCGAAACATTTCCGCCGTCCAAACCCATCCAACCTATATATCAATCTTTACCTCCGGAATATTCTGGAGCTCCTCGTGACGTCCGGGATCTCATCCGGGACTCCAGACAACCTTCGGTAACCTTGTATAACAATTCCCTATAACCCTAGCGTCATCGAACCTTAAGTATGTAGACCCTGTGGGTTCGGGAGGCATGCAGACATGACCGAGACACCTCTCCGGCCAATAACCATCAACGGGGTCTGGATACCCATGGTGGTTCCCACATGTTCCACGATGATATCATCGGATGAACCACGATGTCAAGGATTCAATCAATCCCGTATACAATTCCCTTTGTCTATCTGTATAGAACTTGCCCGAGATTCGATCGTCGGTATCCCTATACCTTGTTCAATCTCGTTACAGGCAAGTCTCTATACTCGTTCCATAGCACATCATCCCGTGACTAACTCCTTAGTCACATTGAGCTCATTATGATGATGTTCTACCGAGTGGACCCAGAGATACCTCTCCGTCACATGGAGTGACAAATCCCGATCTTGATTCATACCAACCCAACACATACTTTCGGAGATACCCGTAGTGAACCTTTATAGTCACCCAGTTACGTTGTGACGTTTGATACACCCAAAGCACTACTACGGTATCCAGGAGTTGCACAACCTCACGGTCGAAGGAAAAGATACTTGACATTAGAAAAGCTTTAGCATACGAACAACACGATCTAGTGGTATGCTTAGGATTGGGTCTTTTCCATCACATCATTCTCCCAATGATGTGATCCCATTATCAATGACATCCAATGTCCATGATCAGGAAACCATGATCATCTATTGATAAACGAGCTAGCCAACTAGAGGTTTGCTAGGGACACATTGTGATCTATTTATTCACACATGTATTACCGTTTCATGTTAATACAATTATAACATGAAAAATAGACGATTATCATGGACAAGAAAATATGACAATAACCATTTTATTATTGCCTCTAGGGCATATTTCCAACAGTCTCCCACTTGCACTAGAGTCAATAATCTAGTTACATTGTAATGAATCGAGCACCCATAGCATTGTGGTGTTGATCATGTTTTGCTCGTGGAAGAGGTTTAGTCAACGGGTCTGCAATATTCAGATCCGTGTGTACTTTACAAATATCTATGACTCCTCTCTGGATCTAGTCCTGGGTGGAGTTGTAGCGGCGTTGGATGTGCTTGGTCTTCCTGTGAAATCTAGGCTCCTTGGCTATGGCAATGGCTCCAGTGTTATCACAGAAGAGTGTCATCGGACCTGACGTGCTTGGAACCACTCCAAGGTCGGTGATGAACTCCTTCATCCAGATCCCTTCATGAGCTGCTTCCGAAGCACCTATGTACTCCGCTTCACATGTAGATGCTACCACGACGTCTTGCTTGCTGTTGCACCTGCTCACTACCCCACCATTCAGATCATACGCGTATCTGGTTTGTGACTTAGAGTCATTCGGATCTGTGTCGAAGCTAGCATCAGCGTAACCCTTTACGACGAGCTCGTCGTCATTTCCATAAACGAGAAGCATCTCCTTATTTCTTTTCAAGTACTTTAGGATATTGTTGACCGCTGTCCAGTGTTCCATACCGGGATCACTTTGGTACCTCCCTACCAAACTTATGGCAAGGTTTATATCAGGTCTGGTACACAGCATGGCATACATTAGAGAGCCCACGGCTGAAGCGTAGGGGACTGTACTCATCTTCTCTCTATCTGCTGCCGTGGTCGGTGACTGAGTCTTACTCAATATCATACCTTACAAAACTGGCAAGAACCCCTTCTTCGAGTTTTCCATATTGAACTTCTTCAATACCTTGTCAAGGTATGTACTTTGTGAAAGACCTATGAGGCGTCTCGATCTATCTCTATAGATCTTGATGCCAAATATGTATGCAGCTTCTCCAAGGTCCTTAATTGAAAAACTCTTATTCAAGTAGGCCTTTATGCTCTCCAATAACTCTATATCATTCCCTATCAATAATATGTCATCCACATATAGTATGAGAAAAGCTACAGAGCTCCCACTCACATTCTTGTACAGATAGGCTTCTCCATAAACCTGTATGAACCCAAACGCTTTAATCACCTCATTAAAGTGAATGTTCCTACTCTGAGATGCTTGCACCAGCCCATAGATGGAGCACTAGAGATTGCATACCTTGTTAGCACTCTTAGGATCGACAAAACCTTCTGGTTGCATCATATACAACTCTTCCTTAAGATACCCATTAAGGAACGTTGTTTTGACGTCCATTTGCCAAATTTCATAATCATGAAATGCGGCAATTTCTAACATGATTCGGACTGACTTCAGCTTCACTAGGGGAGAGAAAGTCTCATCGTAGTCATCTCCTTGAATTTGTCGAAAACCCTTTGCGACAAGTCGAGATTTATAAACTATCACATTATCGCTTGCGACAGTCTTCTTCTTGAAGATCCATTTATTTTCTATGGCTCGCCGATCATCGCGCAAGTCAACCAAAGTCCATACTTTGTTCTCATACATGGATCCTATCTCGGATTTCATGGCCTCAAGCCATTTGTTGGAATCCGGGCCCGCCATTGCTTCTTCATAGTTCAAAGGTTCACAGTTGTCTAACAACATGATCTCCATCACAGGGTTGTCGTACCATTCTGGTGCGGAACGTACCCTTGTGGACCTTCATGGTTCAGTAGCAACTTGATTCGAAGCTTCATGATCATCATCATTAACTTCCTCTTCAGTTGGCGTAGGCGCCACAGGAACATTTTCCCGCACTGCGCTACTCTCCGGTTCGAGAGGAGGTACAATTACCTCATAAAGTTCTACTTTCCCCCCACTTACTTCTTTCGAGAGAAACTCTTTCTCTAGAAAGGATCCGTTCTTGGCAACAAAGATTTTACCTTTGGATCTAAGATAGAAGGTATACCCAATAGTTTCCTTAGGGCATCCTATGAATACGGATTTCTCCGCTTTGGGTTCGAGCTTTTCTAGTTGAAGTTTCTTCACATAAGCATCGCAGCCCCAAAATTTTACAAACTACAGCTTAGGTTTCTTGCCAAACCATAATTCATACGGTGTCGTCTCAAAGGATTTAGACGGTGCCCTATTTAAAGTGAATGCTACAGTTTCCAATGCGTATCCCCAAAATGATAGCGTTAAGTCGGTAAGAGACATCATAGATCCCACCATATCTAATAAAGTGCGATTACGATGTTCAGACACTCCGTTACGTTGCGGTGTGCCAGGCGGCATCAGTTATGAAACAATTCCACATTTCCTTAGGTGTGTGCCAAACTCGTGACTCAAATATTCTCCTCCACGATCAGATCGTAGACACTTTATTTTCTTGTCACGTTAATTCTCACCCTCACTCTGAAATTCCTTGAACTTTTCAAATGTTTCAGACTTGTGCTTCATCAAGTAGATATATCCATACCTACACAAATCATCGGTGAGAGTGAGAACATAACGATAGCCACCGCGAGCTTCAACGTTCATTGGACCACATACATCAGTATGTATTATTTGCAATAAGTCGGTTACTCTCTCCATTAGTCCTGAGAATGGAGTCTTAATCATCTTGCCCATGAGGCATGGTTCGCATGTGTCAAATGATTCAAAGTCAAGATACTCTAACAGTCCATCGGTATGGAGTTTCTTCATGCACTTGACACCGATATGACCAAGGTGGCAGTGCCACAAGTATGTGGGACTATCATTATCAACCTTACATATTTTGGTATTCACACTATGAATATGTGTAACATCACGATCGAGATTCACCAAGAATAAACCATTCACCAGTGGAGCATGACCATAGAACATATCACTCATATAAATAGAACAACCATTATTCTCCGACTTAAATGAGTAGCCGTCTCGCATTAAGCAAGACCCTGATACAATGTTCATGCTTAAAGATGGTACTAAATAACAATTATTAAGGTTTAAAACTAATCCCGAAGGTAGATGTAGAGGCAGCGTGTCGACGGCGATCACATCGACCTTGGAGCCATTCCCGACGCGCATCGTCACCTCGTCCTTAGCCAGCCTCTGTTTATTTCGTAGTTCCTGCTTTGAGTTGCAAATGTGAGCAACAACACCGGTATCAAATACCCAGGAGTTACTACGAGCGCTGGTAAGGTACACATCAATAACATGTATATCATATATACCTTTGACGTTGCCGACCTTCTTATCCGCTAAGTACTTTGGGGCAGTTTCGCTTCGAGTGACCGTTTCCCTTGCAATAGAAGCACTCAGTCTCAGGCTTGGGTCCATTCTTTTTCTTCTCCCCAGCAGCTGGCTTACCGGGCGCGGCAATAGCTTGGTCGTCTTTCTTGAAGTTCTTCTTACCCTTGCCCTTTTTGAAACAGGTGGTCTTATTGACCATCGACACTTGATGCTCTTTCTTGATTTCTACTTCTCCAGATTTCAGCATCGAGTACAACTCGGGAATGGTCTTCTCCATCCCTTGCATGTTGTAGTTCAGTACAAAATCCTTGTATATTGGTGGGAGAGACTGGAGGATTCTGTCAATTACAGCGTCATCCGAAAGTTCGACTCCAAGCTGAGTCAGACGACCGTGCAACCCAGACATTCTCAGTATATGCTCACTAATATAATTGTTTTCCTCCATCTTGCAGCTAAAGAACTTACCGAAGAATTCATATCTCTCGACCCGGTCATGAGCGTGAAAAACTAGTTTCAGCTCGTGGAACATCTCATATGCTCCGTGTTGCTCAAAACGCCTTTGGAGCCCCGGTTCTAAACTGTATAGCATGCCACACCTAACCAGAGAGTAGTCATCACTCCGCGTTTGCCAGACGTTTTGAACATCTTGGGCTGCCGCGGGAATAGGAGGGTCACCTAGCAGCACATCAAGGACATAAGCCTTCTTGGATGCAATGAGGATCAGCTTCAAGTTGCGGTCCCAGTCCGCATAGTTGCTACCATCATCTTTCAGCTTGTTTTTCTCTAGGAACGCGTTGAAATTGAGGTTGACAGGTGTGTTGGCCATTGGATCTACAATATTTGTAAAGACAACTTTCAGACTAAGTTCATGATAATTAAGTTCATCTAATCAAATTATGTATGAACTCCCACTTAAATCGACATCCCTCTAGTCATCTAAGTGTTACATGATCCATGTCGACTAACCCGTGTCCGATCATCACGTGAGACGGACTAGTCGTCAATGGTGAGCATCTCCATGCTGATCGCATTCAACCATACGACTCATGTTTGACCTTTCGGTCTCTCGTATTCGAGGCCATGTCTGTACATGCTAGGCTCGTCGAGTTAACCTAAGTGTTTCGCGTGTGTAAATCTGGCTTACACCCGTTGTATGCGAACGTTAGAATCTATCACACCCGATCATCACGTGGTGCTTCGAGACAACGTTCCTTCACAATGGTGCACACTTAGGGGAATACATTCTCGAAATTTTATGAGGGATCATCTTATTATGCTACCGTCGTTCCAAGATATAAGATGAAAAACATGATAAACATCACATGCAATCATATAGTGACATGATATGGCCATTATCATTTTTGCTCCATCGATCTCCATCTTCGGGCATCGCATGATCATCATCGTCACCGGCGTGACACCATGATCTCCATAATCATTATCTCCATCATTGTGTCTCCGTGAAGTTGTCACGCCAACTACTACTACTACTACTACTACTACTATAGCTAAGCGTTAGCAATGAAGTAAAAGTAGTAAACACATGGAGTTGCATCTCATACAATAAATTAAGACGACTCCTATTGCTCCTGCCGGTTGTCATACTCATCGACATGCAAGTCATGAATCCTATTACAAGCACATGATCATCTCATACATCACACATGTAACATCACATCCTTTGGCCATATCACATCACATGTCAAACCCTGCAAAAACAAGTTAGACGTCCTCTAATTGTTGTTGCAAGTTTTACGTGGCTGATTTGGGTTTCTAGCAAGAACGCCTTCTTACCTACATGACAGCCACAACGTTGATATGACAAAGCTATTTACCCTTCATAAGGACCATTTTCATCAAATCCAATCCTACTAGAGTAGGAGAGACAGACACACGCTAGCCACCTTATGCACCGTGTGCATGTCAGTCGGTGGAACCTGTCTCACGTAAGCGTACGTGTAAGGTCGGTCTGGGTGCTTCATCCCACAATACCGCCGGAAAAGAATAAGACTAGTAGTGGCAAGCAATTGACAAAATCAGCGCCCACAACCTTCGTGTTCTACTCATGCAAATAATCTATGCATAGAAAACTTGGCTCTGATACCACTATTGGGATAACGTAGAAAAAATTCAAAATTTTCCTACGCCATACATAGATCTTCCTATGGAGAAACCAACAACGAGAGAGGGGTGAGAGCATCTTCATACCTTTGAAGATCTCTAAGCGAAAGCATTGCTAGAACGCGGTTGATGGAGTCGTACTCGTTGCGATTCAGATCGCGGTGTGATCCCGATCTAGTGCCGAACCACGGCACCTCCGCATTCAACACACGTACAGCCCGGTGACGTCTCCCGCACCTTGATCCAGAAAGGAGGAGGGAGAGGTTGGGAAGAGCTCCAGCAGCACGACAACGTGGTGGCGATGGAGCTACGAGGTCTCCCGGCAGGGCTTCCCCAAGCACCGTGGGAGAGGAAGGAGAGGAGAAGCAGGGCTGCATCGAGAGAGAGAGAATTGCGTGTCTCCAATGGCCAAAACCTCCACCATATATAGGGGGAAGGAGAGGGGGGCGCACCCTTTTGGGTTCCCATCCCCAAAGGGTGCGGCAGCCCTAGATGGGAGGGGCTGGCCGGCGGCCAGGGGAGGAGAGGGGTTGGCGCACCCCTAGGTCGGCCTTAGGCCCACCAGCGCTAGGGTTTCCCCCCTTCCCCCTCTGGTGCGCCTTGGGCTGGCTGTGGGGGGCGCATCATCCCACCCAGGGGCTGGTTCCCTCTCACACTTGGCTCATGTAGCCTCCCGGGACTGGTGGCCCCTCCCGGTGGTCCCGACACATTGTCGGTGGTGCCCGAAACATTTCCGCCGTCCAAACCAATCCAACCTATATATAAATCTTTACCTCCGGACTATTCCGGAGCTCGTCGTGATGTCCAGGATCTCATCTGGGACTCCGAATCAACCTTCGGTAACCTCGTACAACAATTCCCTATAACCCTAGTGGCATCGAACCTTAAGTGTGTAGACCCTACGGGTTCGGGAGGCATGCAGACATGACCAAGACACCTCTCTGGCCAATAACCATCAACGGTGTCTGGATACCCATGGTGGTTCGCACATGTTCCACGATGATCTCATCGGATGAACCACAATGTCAAGGATTCAATCCATCCCGTATACAAGTCCCTTTGTCTATCGGTATATAACTTGCCCGAGATTCAATCGTCGGTATCCCTATACCTTGTTCAATCTCGTTGCCGGCAAGTCTCTTTACTCGTTCTGTAGCACATCATCTCGTGACTAACTCCTTAGTCCCATTGACCTCATTATGATGATGTTCTACCGAGTGGGCCCAGAGATACCTCTCCATCACACGGAGTAAAAAATCCCGATCTTGATTCGTACCAACCCAACAGATACTTTCGGAGATACCCGTAGTGCACCTTTATAGTCACCCAGTTACGTTGTGACGTTTGATACACCCAAAGCACTCCTACGGTATCCGGGAGTTGCAAAACCTCACGGTCAAAGGAAAAGATACTTGACATTAGAAAAGCTTTAGCATACGAACAACACGATCTAGTGCTATGCTTAGGATTGGGTCTTGTCCATCACATCATTCTTCCAATGATGTGATCCCATTATCAATGACATCCAATGTCCATGATCAGGAAACCATGATCATCTATTGATCAACGAGCTAGCCAACTAGAGGTTTGCTAGGGACACATTGTGATCTATTTATTCACACATGTATTACTGTTTCCTATTAATACAATTATAGCATGAACAATACACGATTATCAGAAACAAGGAAATATGACAATAACCATTTTATTATTGCCTCTAGGGCATATTTCCAACAGTCCGCTACCACGGCGCGGTGGCTACGCTCAATTTCCCCTTTGGCACACGTCCGTTCGAACCTCTCATCCCTCTGGATGGTGGCGCAGGGCAAGGGGAATCCTCTGTCGTTGCGACGCCGGTTGAGGAGGAAGTTAATGATGATGATCATGAAACTCCAGTTCAAGTTTCTATTAAACCACGCAGGTCGACGAGATCACGCGCTGCTCCAGAGTGGTACGGTAATCCCGTCTTATCAATCATGTTGTTAGACAACAATGAACCTGCAAATTATGAAGAAGCAATGGTGGGCCCAGATTCCAACAAATGGCTAGAAGCCATGAAATCCGAGATAGGATCCATGTATGAGAACAAAGTGTGGACTTTGGAGATACTACCTGAGGGCCGCAAGGCTATTCAGAACAAATGGATCTTTAAGAAGAAGACGGACGCTGACGGCAATGTGACCGTTTATAAAGCTCGACTTGTGGCAAAGGGTTTTTCACAAGTTCCAGGAGTTGACTACGATGAGACTTTCTCAGCCGTAGCGATGCTTAAGTCCGTCAGAATCATGTTAGCAATAGCTGCATTTTTCGATTATGAAATCTGGCAGATGGATGTCAAAACGGCGTTCCTTAACGGTTTCCTTAAGGAAGAGTTGTATATGATGCAACCCGAAGGTTTTGTCGATCCTAAAAATGCTGACAAGGTGTGCAAGCTCCAGCGATCCATTTATGGACTGGTGCAAGCATCTCGGAGTTGGAACAAACGCTTTGATGAGGTGATCAAAGCATTTGCGTTTATACAAGTGGTTGGAGAATCTTGTATTTACAAGAAAGTGAGTGGGAGTTCTGTGGCGTTTCTAATATTATATGTGGATGACATATTACTGACTGGAAACAACGTAGAGCTTTTGGAGAGCATAAAAGGTTACTTGAATAAAAGTTTCTCTATGAAGGACCTAGGAGAAGCTGCTTACATTCTAGGCATTAAGATCTATAGGGATAGATCAAAACGCCTGATAGGACTTTCACAAAGCACATACCTTGATAAAGTTTTGAAGAGGTTCAAAATGGAATAGTCCAAGAAAGGGTTCTTGCCAGTTTTACAAGGTACAAGATTGAGTAAGACTCAGTGCCCAGCAACTGATAAAGATAGAGAGCATATGCGCTCCGTCCCCTATGCTTCAGCCATAGGTTCTATCATGTATGCGATGCTGTGCACTAGACCGGATGTTAGCCTGGCCATAAGTATGGCGGGTAGGTTCCAGAGTAATCCAGGAGTGGATCACTGGACAGCGGTCAAGAATATCCTGAAGTACCTGAAAAGGACTAAGGAGATGTTTCTCGTGTATGGAGGTGACGAAGAGCTCACCGTAAAAGGTTACATCGATGCAAGCTTTGACACAGATCCGGATGACTCTAAGTCGCAAACCGGATACGTATTTATTCTTAATGGGGGTGCAGTAAGCTGGTGCAGTTCCAAGCAAAGCGTCGTAGCAGATTCTACATGTGAAGCGGAGTACATGGCTGCCTCGGAGGCGGCTAAGGAGGGTGTCTGGATGAAGCAGTTCATGACGGATCTTATACTGGTGCCAAGCGCACTGAATCCAATAACCTTGTTCTGTGACAACACTGGTGCCATTGCCTTAGCAAAGGAACCACGGTTTCACAAGAAGACCAGACACATCAAACGACGCTTCAACCTCATCCGAGACTACGTCGAGGAAGAGGACGTAAATATATGCAAAGTGCACACGGATCTGAATGTAGCAGACCCGCTGACTAAACCTCTTCCACGGCAAAAACATGATCGACACCAGAACTGTATGGGTGTTAGATTTATTACAATGTAATTCACATGGTGATGTGAGGGCTAGATTATTGACTCTAGTGCAAGTGGGAGACTGTTGGAATTATGCCCTAGAGGCAATAATAAATATAGTTATTATTATAATTCCTGTATCAAGATAATAGTTTATTATCCATGCTATAATTGTATTGAATGAAGACTCATTTACATGTGTGGATACATAGACAAAACACCGTCCCTAGCATGCCTCTAGTTGGCTAGCCAGTTGATCAATGATAGTCAGTGTCTTCTGATTATGAAACAAGGTGTTGTTGCTTGATAACTGGATCACGTCATTGGGAGAATCACGTGATGGACTAGACCCAAACTAATAGACATAGCATGTTGATCGTGTCATTTTGTTGCTACTGTTTTCTGCGTGTCAAGTATTTACTCCTATGACCATGAGATCATATAACTCACTGACACCGGAGGAATGCTTTGTGTGTATCAAACGTCGCAACGTAACTGGGTGACTATAAAGATGCTCTACAGGTATCTCCGAAGGTGTTAGTTGAGTTAGTATGGATCAAGACTGGGATTTGTCACTCCGTGTGACGGAGAGGTATCTCGGGGCCCACTCGGTAATACAACATCACACACAAGCCTTGCAAGTAATGTAACTTAGTGTAAGTTGCGGGATCTTGTATTACGGAACGAGTAAAGAGACTTGCCGGTAAACGAGATTGAAATAGGTATGCGGATACTGACAATCGAATCTCGGGCAAGTAACATACCGAAGGACAAAGGGAATGACATACGGGATTATACGAATCCTTGGCACTGAGGTTCAAACGATAAGATCTTCGTAGAATATGTAGGATCCAATATGGGCATCCAGGTCCCGCTATTGGATATTGACCGAGGAGTCTCTCGGGTCATGTCTACATAGTTCTCGAACCCGCAGGGTCTGCACACTTAAGGTTCGACGTTGTTTTATGCGTATTTGAGTTATATGGTTGGTTACCGAATGTTGTTCGGAGTCCCGGATGAGATCAAGGACATCACGAGAGTTTCCGGAATGGTCCGGAAATGAAGATTGATATATAGGATGACCTCATTTGATTACCGGAAGGTTTTCGGAGTTACCGGGAATGTACCGGGGATGACGAATGGGTTCCGGGAGTTCACCGGGGGGGCAACCCACCCCGGGGAAGCCCATAGGCCATGAGGGTGGTGCACCAGCCCTTAGTGGGCTGGTGGGACAGCAAAAAGGGGCCTATGCGCCAAGGATAAGAAATCAAAGGAAAAGAAAAAAAAAGGGAGGAGGTGGGAAGGGAGGGGGACTCCCTCCCACCAAACCAAGTCCAACTCGGTTTGGTGGGGGAGAGTCCTCCCCCTTGGCTCGGCCGACTCCTTGAAGGTCCTTGGACCCCAAGGCAAGGCCCCCCTCCCTCCCACCTATATATACGGAGGTTTTAGGGCTGATTTGAGACGACTTTTCCACGGCAGCCCGACCACATACCTCCACGGTTTTTCCTCTAGATCGCGTTTCTGCGGAGCTCGGGCGGAGCCCTGCTGAGACAAGGTCATCACCAACCTCCGGAGCGCCGTCACGCTGCCGGAGAACTCTTCTACCTCTCCGCCTCTCTTGCTGGATCAAGAAGGCCGAGATCATCGTCGAGCTGTACGTGTGCTGAACGCGGAGGTGCCGTCCGTTCGGTACTAGATCGTGGGACTGATCGCGGGATTTTCGCGGGGCGGATCGAGGGACGTGAGGACGTTCCACTGCATCAACCGCGTTCACTAACGCTTCTGTTGTACGATCTACAAGGGTACGTAGATCACTCATCCCCTCTCGTAGATGGACATCACCATGATAGGTCTTCGTGCGCGTTCCCCAACATTATGACCCGGCAACCCCGGAGTGACAATAGCCAGAACCACTCCCGGAGATGACCATAGTATGAGGAGTTCATGTATTCACCAAGTGTTAATGCGTTGGCCCGGTTCTTTATTAAAAGGAGAACCTTAATATCCCGTAGTTTCCATTAGGACCCCGCTGCCACGGGAGGGATGGACAATAGATGTCATGCAAGTTCTTTTCCCTAAACACGTATGACTACATACAGAATACATGCCTACATTAGATTGACGAACTGGAGCTAGTTACTTATCTCTCCATGTTATAACTATTGCATGATGAATAACATCCGGCATAATCATCCATCACCGATCCAATGCCTACGAGTCTTTTACTACTGGTCCTTTCTACATTACTTTGCTGCTACTGCTGTCACCGCTGCTATAGTTACTCTGTTGCTACTGTTGTTACTTTGCTGCTAGTGTTGTCACTTTGCTGCTACTGGTTACTGTTGCTACTGTTTCTATCACCCTACTTTGCTGCTGATGCCTTGCTGCAGATACTAAATCTTTCAGGTGTGGTTGAATTGACAACTCAACTGCTAATACTTGAGAATATTCTTTGGCTTCCCCTTGAGTCGAATCAATAAATTTGGGTTGAATACTCTACCCTCGAAAATTGTTGCGATCCCCTATACTTGTGGGTTATCAAGACTATTTTGTGGCGCCGTTGCCGGGGAAGCTTAGCAATATTCTATGAGTCACTTGGGATTTACGTCTGCTGCTCACTATGAAGAATCTGAGAGATACAAGAACTAAAGTCTTGCCCTCAACTACGAGGACATGTAAGGAACTCCCATCTAGCTCTGCACTTGATTCACCTTCAGTTATGAGTAAGTTTGCGACACCACCTCCTGCTAGGAATCTTGATATGTCGCCTGTGGTTGATGTTGCTACTTCTGCTGCCCATGATGCTTATGATGATGCTATGCTTGATACTGCTTTGCCACTTGGTGCATTCCTTGATGCACAAATTGCTAGAGTTGCTGCTAGATGCGATGATACTTCTGAAACTGCTGATACTATTGAAGTAGAACCTACTATTTTGCCTGCTAGAGCTACCCCTCCTAGATGTGAATTGCCTGATATGCTTGAGTGTTATGATATGGAGGGAGAGATAGCTGAGGATTTTCTTGCGTGTAAGGATAGCTATGATGTTGAGAAATTACTGCGCAAGTGGAAAGAAAAATCTCTGAACACTAGGATGAAATACGACTCGAAGTTCGCTACTTCGCCTATATTTGTGATCGATAAGGACTATGAATTCTTTGTCGACCCTGAGTTAAATACTCTGGTCAAATCTGATCCTTTTCACGGTTATGAGTCTGAAATAGTCATAGCCCATCCTACCAAACTGCACGATATAGCCACCGTATTCACTAGTGAGGAAAAGATCCTCCACTACTATATCCTCAAGCTGTTTCCTTTCTCGCTAAAGGATGATGCTAAGGCTTGGTTCACTTCTCTTGCTCCTCGTTGTGTGCATAGCCCCCAGGATATGGTCTACTACTTCTCTGAAAAATATTTCCCTGCGCATAAGAAGCAAGCTGCCTTGCAGGAAATATACAACTTTGCTCAAGTTGAAGAAGAGAGTCTCCCACAAGCTTGGGGAGGCTCGTCCAACTACTGAATGCTTTGCCTCGTCACCCTCTTGAGGAGAATGAAATACTTGATATCTTCTATAATGGACTTACCGATGATTCTAAAGACCACCTAGATAGTTGTGTTGGTTGTGTTTTTAGGGAACGAACCGTAGAACAAGCTGAGAACCTATTGAATAACATCTTGTGCAATGAGAATGCTTGGACTATTCCCGAACCACCTCCAAAGCCAACTCCGAAGAAAAGAGGTATTCTATTCCTCAGTCCTGAAGATATGCGATAAGCTAAGAAATCTATGAAAGAGAAAGGCATTAAATCTGAAGATGTCAAAAATCTACCGCCTATCGGAGAGATCCATGGTCTTGATAACCCGATACAGGTAGTAGAAGTAAATTCTCTACGTAGATTCAATGAGAGTGATATTCCTCTTGATAAACCTGCTAGCTTATGCTTGGATGAATTTGATAACTTTGTTGCCAAACAACAAAGTTTCAATGATTATGTTAGCAGACAATTGGAACAGAATGCTCGTATGCTTAGTCATTTAAGTGCTTGTGTGGATAGAAATGTCAATGATCTTAAACTTCTAAGTAAACATGCCTCTATGGTTACTACTCAGGTAGAACAAGTACTTAAGGCTTAGAATGACTTGCTCAATGAGCTGAATGAAAATTCTGTCAGAGTCGTCACCATAGGTGGTAGAATGACTCAGGAACCTTTGTATCCTGAGGGTCACCCTAAGAGAATTGAACAAGATTCTCAAGGAGTTAGCACTGATGCACCTAGTCATCCTAGGAAGAAGAAGAAAGATGATAGGAATTTGCACGCTAGCAACCCTGTTGCTGATACACCTCAGAGTCCAAACGATGTCTTTGTCTCTGATGCTGAAACACAATCTGCTGATGAACATGGGCCTAATGATGATATCAATAGTGATGTTCATGTTGATGCTCAACCTAGCAATGATAATGATGTGGAGATTGAACCAGTTGATCTTGATAACCCAAAGCCTAAAAATAAGAGATACGATAAGAATGACTTCGCTGCTAGGAAGCATGGTAAAGAAAGGGAACCATGGGTTCAGAAACACATGCCCTTTCCTCCCAAACCATCCAAGAAAAAGGATGATGAGGATTTTGAGCGATTCGTTGAAATGATTAGACCTGTCTTTCTGCAAATACGTTTGACAGATATGCTCAAAATGTCTCCGTATGCTAAGTACATGAAAGATATTGTGACTAATAAGAGGAGGATACCTGAGGTTGAGATTTTCACCATGCTTGCTAATTATACCTTGAAGGGTGGAACTCCTAAGAAACTAGGTGATCCCAGTGTGCCCACTATACCTTGCTCCATTAAAGGCAACAACGTTAGAACTGCTTTATGCGACCTTGGAGCCGGTGTTAGTGTTATGCCTCTCTCTCTTTATCGTAGACTTGAACTGGATAAGTTGACACCCACTGAAATCTCTCTGCAAATGGTCGACAAATCAACTGCTTTCCCTATCGGCATTTGCGAGGATGTGCTTGTTGTGGTTGCCAACGTCACTATCTTAACAGACTTTGTTATTCTGGATATTCTCGAGGACGATGCCATTGCGGTCATCCTCGGAAGACCCTTTTTAAACACTGCAGGGGCTGTTATAGATTGCAACAAAGGCAATTCCACTTTCCATGTCAACGGTAATGAGCATACGGTGCACTTTCCAAAGAAACAATATCGAGTACATTGCATCAATACTATCGAAAAAACTTCATCGATTCTTATTGGGAGCTTTGAATACCCTATACCTACTGTCAACATGAAGTAGGATTTTCTTGTTGGGGATATTCACATCCCCATTGAGGTAACCTAGTGAATATTCGAAAATTCTCCGTTCTCTTTTCCGATTCAAAAAAGTTTGTTAAGGAAACTTGATCAACCTCATTGACGGATTTCTTTCGGTGACCATGAGATGGATGAATCGAGGAGTCACAAACCTCTGTTCCAAGCTTTCACCTTCGGTTGCTTAGAAGAAAAATGATAGATTTAGTTTAGTTTTCCCTGTTTTCTATTTTAGCGCCCCGTAGAAAAGTACCCTGAAAATAAAAGTTCTCCGAACGTCGTGAAAATCAAGTATGCTTTTTTCTGGATTTTTTGAAAAATACTAAGACGAAGAGCTAGTCTGGGGGCTCCACCAGTGGGCCACAAGCCCTGGAGGCGCGGGCACCCCCCTGGCCGCGCCTACTTGGCTTGTGGTACCCATGTGCACCCCCTCCACTCATTCTAGCTCCCATCTGCTACTCCTACCTCTAGAAAAAATCATTTCGCAGCTCAAACCCGTGTTCTTGCTCTTCTTGCTGGGATTTTCGATCTCCTTGCTCAAAGCACCATTCTCCGAACTGTTTTCGGGAAATTACTCCTTGGTAAGTGACTCCTCTATTGGTCCAATTAGTTTTTGCTCTAGTGCCTTATACTTCGCGTATTTTTGCTGCCTTGGCGACCCTGTTCTTGAGCTTTGCATGCTAATTTTAGCTGGTCCTAAGTAGTTTTGATCCGTAATATGGCCTCTAGGCACTTGTGGGAGTAGTTGCTATGAGTTTTGTTGAGCCTTTTTCACTTTTCCTTAGAGTCTCTAAAAATTTCAGAAATTTTCAGAGATAGAAAAGGGAAAAGATAAGGAGGTTCTTAAGAGGCTCTTCAAGCCGTGACCCCAAGGATGATGGAAGTGAGAAGAAGCCCAAGTATCCGGTCCCCCGAGTTGTAGAAGTTCGAGCGTGCGAGTGGCCAAGCGATATATTCTTACGCGTCGCCGGACTTTATGAGGACTTTTATTACTTGGTGGAGAACGCAGGCCTTACTGCCTTCGTTGAAGATAAGTGTCCACAATACCTCCTCCTCACTAATATTTTCGTGCAAAGCTTTAATTTCTATCCAAGAAAGAATCCTCCTATGGTTGAGTTCAAATTATATGATATCCCTCAGCGCATGTCACTCCAGGATTTTTGCAATGTTTGCAAATTGCCTTTTGTTGGGGATATTCATGAACCTCGTCCACGGGACTTGGAGGCTTTGACAGATACTATCACTGTAGGAGAGGAGAGAGGAGTGCCTTATGCTAGAGCTGCTAGCATACATTTTCCCATGCTTCGGTACTTCTCATTATTCGTGGGAAAATGTTTGATTGGTCGTGGGAAAGCTGGGTCCCTTAGCTCCCCAGATCTTGCGGTCTTGCACGAAGCCCTTTATAATGATAAAACTTATAGCTTGGGCGCTATAGTAGCTCAACGGTTGAACACGAACCGTTCTAAAGGCGTTGTCTATGGAGGTATCTATGCTACCCCTCTTGCCAGACACTTTGAGATACCTATTAGACTGGACGAGGAAGAAGAGATTCTTCTTCCCGAGAGATATCTAGATTATGATAGCATGGTTCGCCATGACTTTCTTGATAGAGATACAAATAGAAGGATGATTTATAACCTGGTATTTAGTCAGGGTACTCGTGAGACTATTACTTTGCCTGCTCCTTCTTTGTTCAATATTCATGCAGGCAGGTACATTATTATGCCCTCGGACATCTACGCATATTGGGGCTTAGCCCAACCATAGGTGCCCGTGCCCGAGCCACTAGTCGAGTACCAGACACCAGTTTATTAGTGGGAGCCAGAGGAGCTCACTCGGCAGTGGCATCCTGAGTCCACTCCGGAGTACCCCGGAGCTGGTTATTTCCCTCCTTGGGAGTAGACCAACTTAGGCCAAAAACCTAAGCTTGGGGGAGTAAGTGTTTCTCACCTACTTTACATTCCTGCTTATGCTTTCACTTTGTTCGTCGGTGTTCACACTTTGCCACTTTATCATCCATGCTAGTTTATTTTCTTTTTCTAGTTTTATTTTCGTGTGTCTGTCTAGTTTGAGAAAACCCAAAAAGATTTTCTTTTTCTTCTTTTGCTTGTTGGGAGCTTTCTCTTGTAAATAGTTTTCTTTTTCTTTGGGTCAAGGTAGAAGACCATGGTTACAATGTTTAGTGGCTCTCGCATGCATATTTGCTTATCTGTTATAGAGCCATATTACTTTGTCTTCTCCTTTGTGTTTGCTTGCAGATTCCAGCTTTAGTCCAATGCACGAGCACTCTTATTATTGTTCACATCATTCGGTAGTGCAAGTGAAAGGCAATAATGATGATATATGATGAAGTGACTGAGCCTGGAAAAGTTGGTATGAACTCGATCTATTTTGTTCTTGTAAATAACATGTTTGCAATGACAACTTAGAGATCATAGTTTCTGATGCCATGCTTAATTAGCTAGGAGCTTATAATGGTTTGCCTTGGATGCCAACATGAATTTTGAGATGACTATGATGTAGTATGATAGGATTGTATCCTCCTTTGAATAATTCAAGTGGCTTGACTTGGCGCATGTTCATGCATGTAGTTGAAATAAAATCAACATAGCCTCTATGATATTCATGTTCATGGTGATTTATGTACTACTCATGCTTGCACTCAATGTTGGTTAATCTCAATGCATTTTGATGACTGTTGTCGCTCTCTAGTTGGTCGCTTCCCATTCTTTTGCTAGCCTTCACTTGTACTAAGCGGGAATACTGCTTGTGCATCCACTTCCATAAACCCAAAGTTGTTCCATGTGAGTCGACCATACCTACCTATATGTGGTATCTACCTCCGTTCCAAGTAAATTTGCATGTGCCACTCTCTAAACCTTCAAGAAATAATCTGTTTTGCATGCCCGAACCGCTCATGTGGTGACAGGGGGCTATCAGTATCTTCCATGCTAGGCGTGTTATCCTTGATATGTGTTTATTCACTATCATTCACGAGAAAGTGGCCGGTAAGCGTACGAGTAATGTCGGTCCAAGCCGCTTCAATCCAACAATACCGCGGAATCAAGAAAAGACTAAGGAGGGCAGAAAAACGCACATCACCGCCCACAAAACCTTTTGTGTTCTACTCGAGAAGACATCTACGCATGAACCTAGCTCATGATGCCACTGTTGGGGAACGTCGCATGGGAAACAAAAAATTTCCTACGCGCACGAAGACCTATCATGGTGATGTCCATCTACGAGAGGGGATGAGTGATCTACGTACCCTTGTAGATCGTACAGCAGAAGCGTTAGAGAACGCGGTTGATGTAGTGGAACGTCCTCACGTCCCTCGATCCGCCCCGCGAACAATCCCGCGATCAGTCCCACGATCTAGTACCGAACGGACGGCACCTCCGCGTTCAGCACACGTACAGCTCGACGATGATCTCGGCCTTCTTGATCCAGCAAGCGAGACGGAGAGGTAGAAGAGTTCTCCGGCAGCGTGACGGCGCTCCGGAGGTTGGTGATGATCTTGTCTCAGCAGGGCTCCGCCCGAGCTCCGCAGAAATGTGATCTAGAGGAAAAACTATGGAGATATGTGGTCGGGCAACCGTGAGAAAGTCGTCTCAAATCTGCCCTAAAAGCTCCATATATATAGGAGGAGGGAGGGGAACCTTGCCTTGGGGTCCAAGGGACCCTCAAGGGGTCGGCCGAGCCAAGGGGGGGAGGACTCCCCCCCCCCAAACCGAGTTGGACTTGGTTTGGTGGGAGGAGTCCCCCTCCCTTCCCACTTCCTCCCTCTTTTTTTTTTCTTTTCCTTTGATTTCCTTCTCTTGGCGCATAGGCCCCTTTGGGGCTGTCCCACCAGCCCACTAAGGGCTGGTGTGTCTCTCCAAAGCCTATGGGCTTCCCCGGGGTGGGTTGCCCCCCCCCCCCGGTGAACTCCCGGAACCCATTCGTCATTCCCGGTACATTCCCGGTAACTCCAAAAACCTTCCGGTAATCAAATGAGGTCATCCTATATATCAATCTTCGTTTCCGGACCATTCCGGAAACCCTCGTGACGTCCGTGATCTCATCCGGGACTCCGAACAATATTCGGTAACCAACCATATAACTCAAATACGCATAAAACAACGTCGAACCTTAAGTGTGCAGACCCTGCGGGTTCGAGAACTATGTAGACATGACCCGAGAGACTCCTCGGTCAATATCCAATAGCGGGACCTGGATGCCCATATTGGATCCTACATATTCTACGAAGATCTAATCGTTTGAACCTCAGTGCCAAGGATTCGTATAATCCCGTATGTCATTCCCTTTGTCCTTCGGTATGTTACTTGCCCGAGATTCGATCGTCAGTATCCGCATAAATATTTCAATCTCGTTTACCGGCAAGTCTCTTTACTCGTTCCGTAATACAAGATCCCGCAACTTACACTAAGTTACATTGCTTGCAAGGCTTGTGTGTGATGTTGTATTACCGAGTGGGCCCCGAGATACCTCTCCGTCACACGGAGTGACAAATCCCAGTCTTGATCCATACTAACTCAACTAACACCTTCGGAGATACCTGTAGAGCATCTTTATAGTCACCCAGTTACGTTGCGACGTTTGATACACACAAAGCATTCCTCCGGTGTCAGTGAGTTATATGATCTCATGGTCATAGGAATAAATACTTGACACGCAGAAAACAGTAGCAACAAAATGACACGATCAACATGCTACGTCTATTAGTTTGGGTCTAGTCCATCACGTGATTCTCCCAATGACGTGATCCAGTTATCAAGCAACAACACCTTGTTCATAATCAGAAGACACTCACTATCATCGATCAACTGGCTAGCCAACTAGAGGCATGCTAGGGACGGTGTTTTGTCTATGTATCCACACATGTAAATGAGTCTTCATTCAATACAATTATAGCATGGATAATAAACTATTATCTTGATACAGGAATTATAATAATAACTATACATTTATTATTGCCTCTAGGGCATAATTCCAACAGGGGGTCCCACACTTGAGGGGTTGCACGACAGGGGCGTCGTCGGGAATGGTGAAAGAGGAATCACCCTCGATAACCACGACCGACTAGCTATACTACAGAGATATCATTAGGAGTACTTAGCGAGGTGTCACCCTCGGTACCCGATAGTATCTCTGTAGCGTCGTACAACTAAGGGGGGTGTATGTGCTGTGTCAGGGCTGGCTCGTCGATCAGGGATCGAGATTTGAAAACAAGCGGGGCAACTGAACTACAGGGTCAGAGGGGATGACTGCTCCACCTATAGTAAGCAGATTTAAAGTACAGGACTGAAAGTAGAAGTTCATCAAAAATAGGCTATGCATCAGATATAGGAGCTAACTACAAGAGTAGCAAAATACTAATGCAAGCAGTAGGAAGAAAGACATAGGCGATATAGGAATGATCAAGGGGGGGGGGGTTTGCTTGCCTTGCTACTCTGCGGCAAAGGACTGATCGGCAGGGTCGTAGATGTACCCGGCAGCAGCGTCAGTCTCGGGGTCTACCGGTAAGAAGAGGGGGAAGAAACAATAAATAATAGGAACGGTGCAACACAAAGCATGACATGGCAAGATGCAGGCTAGACATGAGCTAACGCAGCAACATCCGTCATAGACGGGTCGGAAGAATATCTGACAATATTTTCCGGATCTCGGGCTACTACCGGTCATACTGGAAACGATGGAAATGTTCCATGTTTGCTATGCTAGGGACGCGTGACACACGAATGGACCGTGTATCCGGGTTCGTCTCCTTCTGCTGATCAACTTTCATGTTGAAAATATTTTGATCTGACTTACGGATTATTTAATATTAATTTTTAAAGTTTTAATCAATAATTAGGAATTAAAAACAGATTTAAATAATTTAATAAAAAGCTATTATGACATCAGCATGATGTCATGCTGACATCAACAGTTGACTGGTCAACTGACCAGCGGGTCCCGAACGTCATGGGCACAAGTTTTAACTAAGATTAAATATTAATTAATCACATTAATTTAGTGGGGACCCACGTGTCATACTCTAATTATTCTAATTATATAATTAATTAATTTAACTAATATATCTATTTACTTATTTAATAAAAACATTAACATTATCTTTATTTTTTTAATTATCGCGTGGGGCCTCCTTGTCATAGACAGCGGGTGCGTTCGCCCCACCGGTAAGTGACTTTTAAGTCAAATACTCATTTTTTCCACAGATACATAGTCATGCAATTATCGTATTCCGCCAAATACCTATATACGCAAATACATACATCGCATCTCATACATACATACATACGGAAATACAACGTTTATTTTTATTTCTTTCTCACATCTCACAACTCTGTGTGTTAACACACAGAAGTCTCTCTGCTAACACAACATGGAAGAACCGCATGTTCAAACCTTCCCACCGGTCACTACCGTCGGCGGATCGGAGTCCCGTTTGCCAGAACGGAACCGGGACGGTGAGGGGAACGCGATGGTGGGAGGATCCCGAGGAGGGGCTCACCAACGTTGATGAGACGACCCGGTGAAGTCGGAGTTCGCGGGAAGGCGGAGGTGACGGAGAGGAGGAAGACGATGCGGTGCCGGTGGTGGTGCGGTGGTGGTGATGTCGGTCAGGATGGTCGCTGGGGAGGCCGTGCCGGCGAGGTCGTGCCGAGAGGGGCCCCGGTGAGGAGGGCCCCCGGGATGGAGCCGCCGACGGGGAGGGGCTCGGCCGGTGGGGCTCCTGGTGGATCGGAGCGGGACGTAGGGAGGGAGGCCGGCGGGTGCAGGGGGTAGGCTGACGGGGGGACCTGTAGGGCGGCCTCGGCCGACGAGGGAGGGAGTGGGGCCAACGGGGGCATCGTTGGGGGGCTCTGGGAGGGAGAGGAGGGTCTGGATCGGGGCCGCGGGAGCTCTCGGTCTAGACGAGAGGAGAGACCGGTGGGGGTTGGGGGGTAACGAGAGGGAGAGGAGCCTCTCGGTGGGATGGGGCTTTCGATCTGGGGGTTGGGACGGGAGGTGTCGGTGGGGTGGGTCGAGGTGAACGAGAGATTAGGTGGGGGTAGGTGCGGGAGTCTCGCGGGTGGGAGCGGTCGTGGCGAGAGAGCGAGCGTGGGGGTGGCGGCGGCGGTAGTCAGGGGGGAGCTAGGGGAGCCTCGGGGGTCTCGCTAGCGAGGGAAACCCTCCTGGCGGTGGGCAGGGCGCTGCTAGGGTTCGACCCCCTGTTGGGCCGGTGGGTGGTGGCCAACTAGGCCACCACGCCCAGTTGGGCCGGGAGGGGTGTTGGTTCTCTTTTTTTTGTTGTTGTTTTCTTATTATTATTTTTCTTTATTATTCCTACTATTATTCTCTTACCATTTATTATATTTTTATAATACTTTCTTTTATTCTATTATATATATGTATATATATATATAGTTTTCTGTTTTAATTATATGGCTATTGAAATAAATCTTAAGAAGCCCGGTTCAGCTATATAATTTATTAGGGAATTTTTAGATAACTCCCCCAACATTTTTATTTCCACCTTATAACTTTTCTCGTTTGATTTTAAACTTAAGTCTTAAATTTGAACTGCCTCAAACAATCGCGAGATCAATGATAGGAAACACGGTGACGTGGCATCCTTTGCATAGGTTTACTGTAGTTCACTTACCGGGATTACTGTAGCCTAATCCGGGGATGTCACAACTCTCCCCTACTAACAAGAATTCTCGTCCCGAGAATTTAGAGGTAGAAGGAAAGAGCTCGGGGTATTCATCACAAAGATGATCCTCGCGTTCCCAAGTGGCATCATCTTCAGAATGATTTGACCACTGCACTTTAAGGAACTTGGTGACTTTACGACGAATCTTACGTTCAGTTTGGTCGAGAACGGACTGGATGCTCTTTATAAGAGAGATCTTGTTGCAGCTCAAGAATTTCATGATCAGCTGCTCGAATAGGATCCTTGAAACAACGGCGGAGCTGAGACACATGGAAGACATCGTGAACCTGAGAAAGGTTCGCCGGCAGTTCCAATTGATAAGCCACTTTTCCACGCCTTCCGAGAACAGTGAAAGGACCAATATAGCAGAGAATTAACTTGCACTTGATCCCAACATGGTGTGCACCTCTCATTGGTGTGACACGAAGATATGCCCTTTATCCAGGTTGATAGACCATACCCTAATGATGACGGTCATACTGACTCTTCTGACGAGACTGAGCAACCTTCAGATTCGCATGAATAATGCGGACTAGATCTTTAGTGTGTTGGAAATCATATGGGCCGAAGAGTGATCGGTCCATTGAACGGTGGCTCGAGAATTTCATAGTAAGCCAAGTGCAAAGGATACTCTAGAGTCAAAGATGTACAGGAGAGCCAGGTTTCAATCCTCTGGAACTTTGGGTTATGGGTCCACCATGTGGGTCGGGAGTAGATAGAGGGGTGACATATTATACCGTCTTGGTAGCAAGACATGTCAGAGGATAACCTGTCAGTTATGTTGGCAACAACGTCAGTACCAAGTGCGGGGGACGAATAGAACTATTTTCCTGCTCGTTGAAACGAGGCGGACCAATAGGCAAGGTCCTCGTCCACCGGCGACTACCGGGATGTTATCCACAATAGTAACAGGGTCTTACTGATAGAGTTGTATACCGAGAATTTTACCTAAGCAGGGAATTAACACTGCTTAGATAAGTTATGCCACAAGAAAGGTCAAACAGACCAATGAGATGAGAATGTGTGCACACACACAAGAATTTGAATTATACCATTCCCAAGGAAAAATAGGGTATGGTCTATGTGATAGGTCATCAAGTACATAACCATTTAGATAAAGAGGCGAGAAGAATCATGATGTTGACCCATACCAAGTGGTCTGGATAATTGATTAGGAACAATTTAGCATTGCGCTTCCAATGTTCCTGTTGAAATTTGACGTACCACATCCACACTTCGAGGTAGCATCGACATGGTCATCTGATAAAGGTCGGACTTATGGGTATACAAAGGATCCACGAGGAACAACTTATGAAATGAGTCATATAGTTTCCGCATGGAAAAATGGTGAATCTTACGTACGGAAGAAGTTATAACAATAGGTCCTTCGGCCCGGTGTGCTAGACAAGACATCACCGTACCGGGTTACATAAGACCAAAGTTATAATTATTGGGAAATGTTCCAACCATCATATCTGCCCGAGATTCAGATCTGATTGGTGTCAGGACACCTGAGGCTCAAGATACCTGAGAAGAAAAGATGATGATGCAGGGTTCTCAGGATATGAACTACACAAGCAATCCTTGGATCACGAGTTGGATTGTAAGACACATGAACACAATGTCAAGACATTCGTGTCCACGTGGAATTCTTACAACACAATGCAACCGAGTTCTGTTTTGGGAACCATCACCGAGGATATCCAGGTCCTTGCGTAAGCCTCAGTTAGCTCTTATGAAGGAACTTATTTTCCCTTGATCAAATCAGTCAGTGGCTTGGGGTGCTAACAGAAGTTATATGAAGTGAAGATAGCAAATCTTCAAAACATATAACACTTCGCACATGCGTGAATGACTTGGGGTGGCCCGAGAGGAAGTGGAATAAAACTGCCTCGTATTCACGGCGGTAAGAACATACATGAACTTTGGGAAAACATTCCTGCTATCAAACATATTATTCGTGAGGTAGGCACGAAGATAATGCTTCCAAAAGCTTCATCACGAACCATGGAGAACTTGAGGGTGCGGCCGATGGGCTCAACAACAATCCCATAAGATTTCGATAGGGATGAATTTCCAAAATTTATAATATCAAGGAGATAGCATTTGTCAAATCAAATGGTATAATGTCGTATGCTCGAGGGAACAATAACAATTAAACATTGGTCAAAGGGTGCACTCAGAAATACGGACGGATTAGCACAACCAATGTCAAAAATGATGAGTCAACACCCAACACACTAAGAATGAATCAATCAGTTGTTAACCTCAAGGATATAGGGTTGCCAGAAGTATTGGAATCACACATCAGAGTTCACTTGTTGGTATTCCGGTTTTGAAACAACACGGGACCAAGAAATGAATGGTGATGGACAGAAGTATTACTATATCAAGAATTCTTAAGAGGTGCGCAATTCTCACGACATCCTTGACATAATGATGGTAATACTCCAAGGTAGAAGATAACATAAGCTGAATAGCAAGGAACTTAAGGGACAACACCAAACACGAACATGTTTGTGTTGGAGGGAAGGCAAAAAGGTTGTTGATGAAAACAGAAATCATCGAGGGGCAAGGATGGCATTTCTCATCATGCATCCGATCGGTGCCCTGGAAGAGCTCAGAATGCTAATGATGATCACGACACAAGTGTCGAGAACTTCACGAAGATGTAATCGATCAGTGACGACATCAAGCAAGGGAATGGTGAAGCAACAGGTTGTCGGAATCACAGATAAGACTGCTAGCTTAGAATTGAGATTGCCTTTCAGGACAACCAACATGATGTGGAAAGCTCGATGCAAGCTTAACACAAGCTGGAATTGTGTTCCAGGGATGAAGGGTATAGATAGCATGGTCGAGCTCCAACATGACGATGATGACGTAGCTTAACAGCTTGGAATGACATGATCGAGTTCAAACTTATAAGCAAGGAATATTACTAAGAGTTGTTGAATCGCAATGCATACTCGATTCAGTTATCGATGTACTCGCATGTCCAACAACTCAAACACGAGGAAACTGGAATTAAGGAAAATATCATAGTTGATGAGGAGCTCACAAGAAGTTTCATAGCTCCGCGATATCCTCAAGCTACAAGGGATATTACTCGGAGGTCGATCAACATTAAAGCTCGGACCGATGTATTGATCTGAAGAAGACAAGTACTTTAACTCGTCCGAGAATAAAATCAGGGTAGGACAACATGGTCGGAACCACGATTGCAAGGTACCAAATTACAGATACCAGATCAAATCATAGAATTATTGATTATTGTTACGAGGAGTTTGTATGATAGGATCAACGTCATTTCCATGGGCATGAACACAAAGTTCAAGGTCGACTCCCACTTCATCAATGCATCACCTGCCATTCACTCCTCGCCTCTGATCAGGTTGTAGCCTTGAAATAATATCCGAAAAACACCAGAAGAGCAAGACTCGTGAAAACTCTTTGAGTCATATCGATTTAGGAAGGCATAGGTTCAGCCGGTCACGGCATCTTAGGAACATATTCCATAAACTATAAGAGTAATTAACACATTCTATAGGAGCATGGCTGTCAAAGCATAGGATAAAATTCTATCAGAGGGAGAAAACACAATTTACCAATGGTCTCATGTGTCAGGGAAGCAATCACAAGAATTTTCGAAATAGAAGGATGTCGTCGGATAATAGCACAGAATGAGTCTGGCAGTACACAAAATATCTGATGTGAGTATCGATACTCAATCAGAGGGAGATAGGACACAATACATCGGGTTATAGAACATCTGAAAAATATCGATACTTAATCACCAAAAGAATTATGATTTCCAGGTTGGCGTATCATAATCAGATGCTCTAGTCAAATACTATTAAGTTGAATGGACTTAGATGGACAGCCAACCAAAGTTGATTTGTCGAGAACCCGCTCCGTTTGGAAGGACGTGTGAGCCGGAAGATAATTCCTGAGTATCAACAGATGATTGTGTGCATTCACCCAAAGGTAGAATCAATAAGATCACAGAAAAGTTCACAAAGAAATTTAAATGAATGCGGCTAGTCATATGGATTTAACCATAATGCAAGCAAGTGAGAAGGTCATGAACATTAGGCTACGGAGGATTCTGGAAGACCGAATAGTAAGTCGAAGAACTTTCGAAACCCATGACAACTGATGGTGGACGAATCCCCGATAAGATAATTCGTTGCATCTCGTAAAACAAGAGCAATTGGAGAAGAAAGTATGAACAACATTTGTATGTAGTCATCCGTAGTGGTTGACGAAGGAAGGGAAAATTGCAGAAGCAATGAGCACAATAGCTCAAGAGAACATCGAGGAGTAACCGCAGTTCTTCTGAGGGATAAAGCCATCGTCTGCAATACGGGGCTCTCCGGGAGGAAATATTTATGAGAACCTAATGTTAGAGTTAGCAAAATCTTTATCCTGAAAGAGAAGAGAGAGTAGAACCCAGAGTATAGGAAAGGAGTAAAAGATGCTAATACCACCCAATTTAGATGTGGGCCCGTAAGCCACAACATCAGTGTTAGTAAAGTTTTTCAAACACTAGACTCAACTTCGGCCAAGGAGTTGGAAAGCGGGCTACCTACAGGCAGTCAGCTCTAATACCAACTTGTGACGCCCTTGGCTTAATCGTACGCTAAACATACACGCAAATGCGTACGATCAAACCCAAGGACTCACGGGAAGATATCACAACACAACTCTAGACACAAATAAAATAACATCAGCTTCATATTACAAGCCACGGGCCTCGAGGGCTAGAATACGAAAGCTCGATAAACACACGAGTCAGCAGAAGCAACAATATCTGAGTACACACATAAAACATGGGAGCCTTAGAGAAGGCCAGCACAAAAGATACAACGATCGAATCGAGGCGATGCCTCCTGCCTGGGAACCTCCTAACTACTCCTGACCATCAGCGGCCTCCACGTAGTAGTAGGCACCGTCGGGGTAGCAGTCGTTGTCAGCGGGGACCTCCATCTCATGGGCTCCATCATCTGGTCGCAGCAAACGGATCAAGGGGACAAGGGGGAGCAAAGTAGTGGTGAGTACTCATCCAAAGTACTCGCAAGTCTTACATCAGAACTATTCTACTTATGCATCAGTATCAAAGAAGGGGGGGTTATATGTGGACTGACTGCAGCAATGCGAGAAAAGGGAGAGAATGCCTAGTCCTATCGAATACTAGCATCTTCAGGGTCTTGCAGCAATAGACGAGAGTAGAACAGGGGTAAAACAATAATAGTCATACTGTTACAACAATATTAAAGTGAGGTCACGCCTAAAGATCCTCCCTCGACTCCTTGCGAGGAAGCAATCCCGAGGCAAACTAATTCCAGTTAAGTAACAATTGTAGTTGTATAAGATCGGGGCACAACTCCAAGTCGTCCTGTAACCGTGGACACGGCTATCCTGCAGGGGTGCACCACATGTCCCGTCACGCTCGATAACACTCTGGCCGGACATACTTTTCTGGGTCCTGCCCGGCCTCGGAATATCGACACGTCGCAGCCCCACCTAAGACTAATCAGAGAGGTCAGCCCGCCGGTCTAAATCCTAAGTGCAAAGGGTTCGTGGGCCCAGTTCCCCTTCGCGCTCCTGCACGTGGCATGGGCGGCCGACGTCAGTCCTAGCATCCCTTAATCACAAGAGCGATGCATCTCGGGACCACTCGGGCGCACGCCGCTACATTGCTGACATCTGAAAAGCTTCGGCTGATACCGCGACGCCGAGTACCCATAATTCTTCCCGCGTAGCCGGTTAGTGCGAAAAGGTCTCCGACCAACCCAGATCAAATACCCAAATCCATTAACATTTTAATTAAGCCAACAACACAGTCTCACGGGAATCCACCCGTCTTACAACTAATCACCAAAGATCCCAGTAACATGGTCGAGTAACTGTGTGGTTGTAACATCGGGGGGGAATCCGAGGTATCACCCTCGTTGGATTCCGGACGATGTACCCGTCAAGGTGGGCTTAGAAGAATCACCCTCGGGGGTCCCACACTTGAGGGGTTGCGCGACAGGGGCATCGTCAGGAATGGTGAAAGAGGAATCACCCTCGATAACCATGACCGACTAGCTATACTAGAGAGATATCATCAGGAGTACTTAGCGAGGTGTCACCCTCGGTACCCGATAGTATCTCTGTAGCGTCGTACAACTAAGGGGGGTATGTGTTGTGTCAGGGTTGGCTCGTCGATCTGGGATCGAGATTTGAAAACAAGCGGGGCAACTGAACTACGGGGTCAGAGGGGATGGCTGCTCCACCTATACTAAGAAGATTTAAAGTACAGGACTGAAAGTAGCAGTTCATCAAAAATAGGCTATGCATCAGATATAGGAGCTAACTACAACAGTAGCAAAATACTAATGCAAGCAGTAGGAAGAAAGACATAGGCGATATAGGAATGATCAAGGGGGGGGGGTTGCTTGCCTTGGTGCTCTGCGGCAAAGGACTGATCGGCAGGGTCGTAGATGTACCCGTCAGCAGCGTCAGTCTCGGGGTCTACCGGTAAGAAGAGGGGGAAGAAACAATAAATAATAGCAACGGTGCAACACAAAGCATGACATGGCAAGATGCACACTAGACATGAGCTAACGCAGCAACATCCGTCATAGACGGGTCGGAAGAATATCTGACAATATTTTCCGGGTCTCGGGCTACTACCGGTCATACTGGAAACGATGGAAATGTTCCATGTTTGCTATGCTAGGGACGCGTGACAAACGAATGGACCGTCTATCCGGGTTCGTCTCGTTCTGCTGATCAACTTTCATGTTGAAAATATTATGATCTGACTTACGGATTATTTAATATTAATTTTTAAATTTTTATTCAATAATTAAGAACTAAAACAGATTTAAATAATTTAATAAAAAGCTATTATGACATCAGCATGATGTCATGCTGACATCAACAGTTGACTGGTCAACTAACCAGCGGGTCCCGAACGTCATGGGCACAAGTTTTAACTAAGATTAAATATTAATTAATCACATTAATTTAGTGGGGACCCACGTGTCATACTCTAATTATTCTAATTATATAATTAATTAATTTAACTAATATATCTATTTACTTATTTAATAAAAACATTAACATTATCTTTATTTTTTTAATTATCGCGTGGGGCCTCCTTGTCATAGACAGCGGGTGCGTTCGCCCCACCGGTAAGTGACTTTTAAGTCAAATACTCATTTTTTCCACAGATACATAGTCATGCAATTATCGTATTCCGCCAAATACCTATATACGCAAATACATACATCGCATCTCATACATACATACATACGGAAATACAACGTTTATTTTTATTTCTTTCTCACATCTCACATCTCTCTCACAACTCTCTATGTTAACACAAAGAAGTCTCTCTGCTAACACAACATGGAAGAACCGCATGTTCAAACCTTTCCACCGGTCACTACCGTCGACGGATCGGAGTCTCATTTGCCAGAACGGAACCGGGACTGTGAGGGGAACGCGATTGTGGGAGGAGCCCGAGGAGGGGCTCACCAACGTTGATGAGACGGCCCGGTGAAGCCGGAGTTCGCGGGAAGGCGGAGGTGACGGAGAGGAGGAAGACGATGCGGTGCCGGTGGTGTCGCGATGGTGGTGATGTCGGTCAGGATGGGCGCCGGGGAGGCCGTGCCGGCGAGGTCGTGCCGAGAGGGGCCCTGGTGAGGAGGGCCCCCGGGATGGAGCCGCCGACGTGGGTAGGCTGACGGGGAGGGGCTCGGCCGGTGGGGCTCCTGGTGGATCGGAGCGGGGCGTAGGGAAGGAGGCCGGCGGGTGCAGGGGGTAGGCTGACGGGGGAACCTGTAGGGCGGCCTTGGCCGACGAGGGAGGGAGTGGGGCCGACGGGGGCATCGTTGGGGGGCTCTGGGAGGGAGAGGAGGATCTGGATCGGGGCCACGGGAGCTCTCAGTCTAGACTAGAGGAGAGACCGGTGGGGGGTTGGGGGTAACGAGAGGGAGAGGAGCCTCTCGGTGGGATGGGGCTTTCGATCTGGGGGCTGGGACGGGAGGTGTCGGTGGGGTGGGTCGAGGTGAACGAGAGATTAGGTTGGGGTAGGTGCGGGAGTCTCGCGGGTGGGAGCGGTCGTGGCGAGAGAGCGAGCGTGGGGGTGGCGGCGGCAGTCAGAGGGGAGCGAGGGGATCCTGGGGGGTCTCGCTAGCGAGGGAAACCCTCCTGGCGGCGGGAAGGGCGCTGCTAGGGTTCGACCCCTTGTTGGGCCGGTGGGTGGTGGCCAACTAGGCCACCACGCCCAGTTGGGCCGGGGGGTGTTGGTTCTTTTTTTTCTTATTATTATTTTTATTTATTATTATTATTATTCTCTTACCATTTATTATATTTTTCTAATACTTTCTTTTATTCTATTATATATATGTATATATATATAGTTTTCTGTTTTAATTATATGGTTATTGAAATAAATCTTAAGAAGCTCGGTTCAGTTATATAATTTATTAGGGAATTTTTAGATAACTCCCTCGACATTTTTATTTCAACCTTATAACTTTTCTCGTTTGATTTTAAACTTAAGTCTTAAATTTGAACTGCCTCAAACAATCGCGAGATCAATGATAGGAAACACGGTGATGTGGCATCCTTTGCATAGGTTTACTGTAGTTCACTTACCGGGATTACTGTAGCCTAATCAGGGGATGTCACATTTTGGTAGACAATTCAGCTCACATGTGCTTCACTTATATCTTTTGAGCTAGATACTTTTGCTCTATGTGCTTCACTTATATCTGTTAGAGCGCAGCGGTGCGTGGCTTGGTAGTTGATCTATGCTTTGAAAGTAGTCTCAAAAGGGGTAGTTATCCAAAGGGATACGAAAACTTCCACCTTCATGTGCATTGAATAGTTAGAGAAGTTTGATTCATGTCAATTAGTTTTGAGTTGTGGTTATGGTAATATTGAAGTCATGCAAGTAAGGTGTTGTGAATCTAGAAATACTTGTGTTGAAGTTAGTGATTCCCGTAGCATGCACGTATGGTGAACCGCTATGTGATGAAATCTGAGCATGATTAGTATATTGATTGTCATCCTTTGCGTGGCGGTCGGGATCGCGCGATGGTTTTTACCTACCAACCCTTCCCCTAGGAGTATGCGTTGAATGCTTTGTTTCGATTACTAATAAAACTTTTGCAACAAGTATATGAGTTCTTCATGACTAATGTTGAGTCCATGGTTTAGATGCACTTTCACCTTCCACCATCACTATCTTCTTAGTGTCGTGCAACTTTTGCCGGTGCACAAAACCCACCATTAGCCTCCCTCAAAACAGCCACCATACCTACCTATTATGGCTTTTTCAAAGTCATTCCGAGATATATTGCCATGCAACTACCACCATGACATGTGCCACCACGTCTACTTTGCCTTTGCGCGACCGTAAGATAGCTAGCATGATGTTTCCATTGATGTCTATGCCATGCTAGATCATTGCCACGGTACACTACCGAAGGCATTCCATATAGAGTCATAGTTTCTCTAAGTTTTGAGTTGAAAGTGTGATGATCATCATTAATGGAGCATTGTCCCATGTGAGGAAATAAAAGAGGCCAAAGAAGCCCATAAAAAAGAGGCCAAAGAGCCCACCAAAATAAAGAAAAAATGAGAGAAAAAGAGAGAAGGGACAATGCTACCACTTTTTCCACACTTGTGCATATTAAAGCACCATGATCTTCATGATTGAGAGTCTCTCGTTTTGTCACCACCATATATCTAGTGGGAAATTTTCATTATATAACTTGGCTTGTATATTCCAATGATAGGCTTCCTCAAAACTGCCTTAGGTCTTCGTGAGCAAGCAAGTTGGATGCACACCCACTAGTTTTCGTCAAGAGCTTTCGCATACCCGTAGCTCTAGTGCATCATTTGTATGGCAATCCCTACTCATTCACATTGATATCTATTGATGAGCATCTCCACAGCTCATTGATATGCCTAGTTAATGTGACTATCTTCTCCTTTTTTGTCTTGCAACCTCCACTACATTCCACACCATCTATAGTGCTATAACCATGGCTCACGCTCATGTATTGCGTGAGAGTTGAAAATGTTTGAGAAAGTAAAGGTGTGAAACAATTACTTGGCCAATACCGGGGTTGTGCATGATTTAAATTCGTTGTGCAATGATGATAGAGCATAGCCAGACTATATGCTTTTGTAGGGATAACTTTCTTTTGGCCTTGTTATTTTGAAAGTTCATGATTACTTTGCTAGTTTGCTTGAATTATTATTGTTTCCATGTCAATAGCAAACTATTGTTTTGAATCTAATGGATCTGAACATTCACGTCACATAAGAGGAATTACAAAGGACACCTATGCTAGGTAGCATGAAAACATCAAAAATTCATTCTTATCACTTCCCTACTCGAGGACGAGCAGGAGTTAAGCTTGGGGATGCTTGATACGTCTCAAACGTATCTATAATTTTTTATGGTTTCACGGTGTTATGTTGTCTTCTTTGGTTGTTTTATGTACCTTTTATATCTTTTTTGGGACTAACTTATTAATTCAGTGCCAAGTGCCAGTTCGTGTTTTTTCCGTGTTTTTGACTCTTTTCAGATCTGATTTTGGAACGGAGTCCAAACGGAAGAAAAACCCCGAAATGATTTTTTCCCGAACGGAAGAAGACCAGGGGGCTTTTGGGCCAAGCCAGGTGGGCTCCAGGGAGCCCACAAGCCCCCACTCTGCCACCAGGGAAGGTGGCTGTGGGCAGGCTTGTGTCTCCCTGGCCGCCCCCTGACCTAGGTCTTTGGCCTATAAATTCGCAAATATTCCGCAAAAAATCAGGGGAGCCTTGAAAATACTTTTCCGCCGCCGCAAGCTTCCGTTTCCACGAGATCTCATGTGGAGACCCTTCCCGGCGCCCTGCTGGAGGGGACTTTGGAGTTGGAGGGCTTCTTCATCATCATCATCGCCCCTCCAATGACTCGTGAGTAGTTCAATTCAGACCTACGAGGAAGTAGTTAGTAGCTAGATGGCTTCTTCTCTCTCTTGGATCTTCAATACAAAGTTCTCCATGATCTTCATGGAGACCTATCCGATGTAATCTTCTTTGGCGGTGTGTTTGTCGAGATCCGATGAATTGTGGATTTGTGATCAGATTATCTATGATATATATTTGAGTCTTTGTTGATTTCGTAGATGTATGATTTGATATCCTTGTAAGTCTCTCCGACTGTTGGGTTTTGTTTGGCCAACTAGATCTATGATTCTTGCAATGGGAGAAGTGCTTGGTTTTGGGTTCTGCCATGTGGTGACCTTTCACAGTGACAGTAGGGGCAGCAAGGCACACATCAAGTAGTTGCCATCAAGGGTAAAAAGATGGGGTTTTTTATCATTGGTTTGAGATTATCCCTCTACATCATGTCATCTTGCTTAAGGCGTTACTCTGTTCTTATGGACTTAATACACTAGATGCATGCTGGATAGCGGTCGACGTGTGGAGTAATAGTAGTAGATGCAGAAAGTATCGGTCTACTTGTTTCGGATGTGATGCCTATAGAAATAATCATTGCATAGATATCGTCACGACTTTGCGTGGTTCTATCAATTGCTCGACAGTAATTTGTTCACCCACCGTCTACTTGCTTTCATGAGAGAAGCCACTAGTAAACACTACGGCCCCCGGATCTATTCACTTCCATCGTTTACACCTCCGCTTTTACTTTGCTTTGTTACTTTATTGCTTTCAGTTCTCACTTGGCAAACAATCTATAAGGGATTGACAACCCCTTCATAGCGTTGGGAGCAAGTTTTTGTGTTTGTGCAGGATCTTGAGATACTCCTCCACTGGATTGATACCTTGGTTCTCAAACTGAGGGAAGTACTAACCACCGCTATGCTACATCACCCTTTCCGCTTCGAGGGAACACCAACGCCAGTCTCCAAAGCCATGGGGGAAATCCTTTGCATACTAGCCTAGGAAGTCCCTTAAGGCGTAGCCGCAGCACAAGGATCAAGCCAAGTATTCTCCCGTCGACGTGCCTATTTCTGGCGCCATTGGAAGGTCTTTTGTTGCAGTAGCAGCTTCCCCTTGAGTCGAATCAATAAATTTGGGTTGAATACTCTACCCTCGAAAACTGTTGCGATCCCCTATACTTGTGGGTTATCAGTCACTAGCAGAAAAAAGGCATTTAGCCCCGGTTCGGTTGAGCCATTAGTCCCGGTTCGTGTACCGGGACTAATGCTAGCCCCGGTTCGGCCCCGAACTAGGGCTAATGGCCTTCCACGTGCAGGGTTGTGAGCGATGGTGGGGGAGGGGTATTAGTCCCGGTCTGTATTACGAACCGGGGCTATTTCTTCGCTGTTTTTTATGAGCAATTTTTGGGTTTAGGGTTTTGCACTAAATTGGATGGGGCTATTTTTCTGCCCCCTATTTTCCCATTTATTTGTTTTGGCCATTTTTTAATTTTTGTTTTGCACTAAATTGGATTGCACAAACACACCAATAAAGGAACAACTACATTGCACATCATCACGAATATATTACACCATGCATCTCATCCGTCGTGCTTTGTCGAACGTACTTACAAAATGTAGACACGAGTTATATGCACATATGCATATTTTTTACACTATATCATTTCATATATTTTCCATCGAATGGCAATAGTATTCTCCC
Source organism: Hordeum vulgare subsp. vulgare (assembly GCF_904849725.1). Lineage (NCBI taxonomy): Eukaryota > Viridiplantae > Streptophyta > Magnoliopsida > Poales > Poaceae > Hordeum > Hordeum vulgare. The sequence continues at coordinate 546,814,887 of NC_058521.1, read as the reverse complement.
GTGGGATCTAGGACCTATGCATCAAAGAATCCGGCAATCTCCTGTTGAATTGCTCGTATACGTTCCTATGGTAGAAGACCGTTCCGCAACCGTTCGATCTAATTTAAAGAATGGGTCAATATATATATCAATGAAACCGAACACAATTCACGGTAATAAAATAAAGCTGTGAGTATTGTTTATCGTACTTCGATTTTTTTGAGGTCTCGGTTTTTGCCCTTCGCATGGGTCGTGTGGTGAATGAACTCGCAAACATAGTATCCACATAAACTGTTCTCGTATTCCTGCCTCAAGCACTTTACGAGAACAGAGTTCAATCAAAAACATAATAAAGAATTGTAATGGTATTGAGACTAGAATAAAGAGATGCACGGATCTAGCTAGTAGTTACTTACATTTATTTGTTTAAATGTAAGGTCTAGCTTCCAATCACCCCGAGTCTCGGCGGTGAACCGTTTCCAAGCCCTGCCAAGAAAAGGAAATGAATAAAGGAGTTCTATATTAATTCTTGTTGCTATCAGGAAATGAACGAGAAGTTGCCGATGTAGTGCCATAATGATTAAAATTACTTCTGGAGGCATTCCTGCATGTTCGTCCATGTAGTGAGGGATGTGCGTTTCGGGTCCATGACTATTACTTGTCCTTTGTCAGGTACAATGATTAACAAAATAAAGTGGAACCTGCGCGCGCATAACGAGTCAATTATACGTACACTTATAATAACATCGAGTAAGCGAAAATAGAATGTGTGTATAGTATAACACTCACTTGAAGTTGTTAGGAAATAGTATTTCCCTTTTGGTACTGCAAAACCTTAACGCTTTTACCAAGTTATTCTCTATCTCGCGGGCATTCGATTCGACATTTTGGTCATGATTGTAATTTGGGTCAATGAACCCAATGTCATAGATTTGTCCTCTTTTGCATTCGAGAATCTTCATTCTGCAAAATTAATATAGTGATGAGTAAGATTACACATGCAAGAACGAGTTGAGTAAGACTTAATGACATAAACTAATAATGCTTACAAACAATAGGCACTGATGATAGTTTTGTCGAGGGCGTGTTGTTTGTATAACTGAAATAATTCTTCGAATTCAATCATCATCACGCCTCGTCCAGTCCCGAAATGCTCGTCTTCATATGCTAAGTAGAGCCAGTTTTTCGATTGATCACATGTTGCATGTACCAGTCATGCACTCTTCACATTTTTGTTGGTAGCTCTTTGACTAACTCAGGTTTGACCAGAGGACGCCCGTACTGGTATGTGTATTCTAAGTCAGTGAATACATCCAAATGGGTTAAGTACTCATCAATAGACATGCCTCGAGCCTTGGCCGCTTCTCCGTAGTGTGCAAGAAATTACGGATCGATGACATCTGTTTTATCATTCCTCTGTTGGACCGCAGCTCCGCTCGAGCACACATTTGTATCAGAATACACTTTGAGCGGGGGGGCACGATTGGTTTTTCTGTTATCCGAGCTGGGCAACTCGTTCCCATTGGACGTACTACTCTTCAACCGATGCTTTTTTGCCTGAACTGACTTGATAATAGAGTGTTCATAGTCTGCTCGCAACGGTGGCGGGGGATCTTCTAGGTTTTTCAACATTTTCACTACCGCGGCGTGCTCTCCTGGGGTGTCCGGGTACTCTGGCTCTTTCGGTTTATTCTTGTTAGCCACTTTAGCCTTCCACTGTTCATGATGGGCGTCTGCCCTCTTAATATTTTCCTCTCCATTATAGTCCCAAGGTCTCTTCACCATATTCTTATGAGGTACTGTTGGGAGGGGCGACATCTTACGTTTTGGTGATTGGATCCTCTTTCTGCCACAACTACTACCGGTGGTCTGTTTTCGCTTTTTGCTCTGATCCTGAGTGGATGGAGACGGCTGACGGGGCGCTGGAGATGGCTGCGCTGGAGACTGGTGAGGCGGCGAAGACAACGGTTGCGTTGGGGGTGGAGACGGCTGCGGTGGAGACTGGTGAGGCGGCGAAGACGACGGCTGTGCTGGAGATTGGTGAGGCGGCGAAGACGACGGTTGCGCTGGAGACTGGTGAATTGGAGGCGAAAAAGGATTGTTGCTATGAGGAGTCTGTGGCCTTGGCTTCCAATTTGGAAGGAAGATGTCCTCCTTTGGCTATACAACGGTTTGACTTCTCCAAGTTGAGTCAAATCCCTATCTTTACCTGCAGGGTGGTCGAGCTTCAGCTCCTCATAATCTTTCATCACTTCATCCACCGCGACGACAGCGTACCCTTGTGGAACCGGAGAGCAATGCCAAGTTGGATGTGGTCCAATTGGTCAGGCCATGCCGACCGCTACCGTCAACCTTAAGTTAGCAACTTTCACCTTTAGCTCACAATGTGTGCTGTGAGTGATATCATCCATTGGGTAGTGACGAGGAGGACTTGTCGTCGGTGCATCATCACCATCATCCTGGAGCTGCGTGGAAGCGACACTGCTTTTCCGATTCGATGCAGCTTCTGTCATGAGCCGCTGAGATTGGTCGCTACCTTGTTGTCTCTCGATTTGATCATGTTGCAGCCGCTTTACTGCTTCTTCTACATTACGCAGCCGGTCTACAGCAGTTGCTTTCTCAACTGCCTCCTTTTCCTTTCTCCTCTGATGGCTTATATGGGGAAATATCTTTCTTTCCTCGGAAAATGCAAGCGTCCACGGCGGGGATCCTGGTAAGCCTTGTGATCGCCCTTTGTGTTCCTTATTCCCAAGGGCACGTGTGAGCTCGTCGTTCTCTCTATCGGGAACGAACACTCCCTCTTCAACATCCTGTACTGCACGCCTAATCTCCTCGATGGGTAGGGGGTTATCTGTGTGTCTTTGGTTATATATTGCCTTTCCTTCTTCATCCAACGTGCCCCCATGCCCGTAAAACCAGTTTTGTCATTCATGAGATGTGCTCGCAACCAACTGCCGAAAGTATCCATGTGTTTTTCTTCAATCCAGGAGATAGCCTTCCCCGGGAACTCAGAGCATACAAAATTCTTGTGCTCCTCGATATACGAAGCCACGAAGGTGGAACCTTTTAGAACTGTGTAGTGTGTTTGAGTGAAAGAATGCCCGTCCCCACATATCACTGCTTTCTTTCCTAGTGTGCCTTTTCCACTCAGTCTCCCCTCATGCCGCGATTCAGGAATACCAATCGGCTTAAGGTCAGGAAGAAAGTCTACACATAACCCAATGACCTCCTCTGTTCCATAGCCCTTGGAGATGCTTCCTTCTGGCCTAGCACGGTTATGAACATATTTCTATAAGACTCCCATGAACCTCTCGAAGGAGAACATATTGTGTAGAAATACAGGACCGAGAATGGAAATCTCGTCGACTAGGTGAACCAGGAGATGCGTCATAATATTGAAGAAGGACGGGGGGAACACCAACTCAAAACTGACAAGACATTGGACCACATCCTTTTGTAGCCTTTCCAGACGTTCTCGGTCGATTACCTTCTGAGATATTGCATTGAGGAATGCACATAGCTTCACAATGGGTAATCGAACATTTTTAGGTAGAAGCCCCCTCAATGCAACCGGAAGCAACTGCGTCATAATCACGTGGCAATCATGAGACTTCAAGTTCTGGAATTTTTTCTCTGCCATATTTATTATTCCCTTTATATTAGACGAGAAGCAAGCGGGGACCTTCATACTGCTCAGACATTAGAAAAAGATTTCCTTCTCTGCTTTGCTAAGAGCGTAGCTGCTTAAGTATTGACGCACTTTATCAGTCTTCTTGTCGTATGGGTCTTCCATACATTGTTGCTCCTCCCGTGCTTCTGTTGTATCTTTTGTCTTCCCATACACGCCCAGGAAGCCTAGCAGGTTCACACAAAGATTCTTCGTCACGTGCATCACGTCGATTGAAGACCGGACATCTAGGTGTTTCCAATAGGGTAGCTCCCAAAATAAAGATTTCTTTTTCCACATGGGCACGTGTCCGGTAACGTCGTCTTTCGGAACAGATTGACCACCAGGACCCTTTCCAAAGATTACTATTTGATCCAAATCCTTGACCATAGCCAATAACTCATCACCAGTAGGGAGGTTAGGCTTCTTCCGACGATCTACCTCACCGTTGAAATGCTTGCCTTTCTTTCTTACGGGATGATTGGTCGGTAGAAATTGACGACACCCCAGGTAGACAACCTTCTTAGATTTTTTCCAAATATGTACCTTTAGTCTTATCTAAACAGTGCATGCATGCATTGTATCCCTTGTTTGACTCTCCTGAAATGTTACTAAGAGCAGGCCAATCATTGATGGTTATGAACAACAATGCTCGTAGGTCAAATTCCTGTTGTTTGTGCTCATCCCACACACGTACACCTGGTTTGGCCCACAACTGCAAAAGTTCATCAACTAATGGCCTTAGGAATACATCAATGTCGTTGCCGGGTTGCTTCGGTCCTTGGATGAGCACTGGCATCATAATGAACTTCCGCTTCATGGACAACCAAGGAGGAAGGTTGTAGATACATAGAGTCACGGGCCAGGTGCTGTGACTGCAGCTCTGCTCCCCAAAAGGATTCATGTAGTCTGTACTTAGACTAAGCCATAAGTTCCTTGGGTCATCTGCAAAGTCCGGCCAATCCCTCTCGATTTTCCTCCACTGCGACCCATTTGCGAGGTGTCTCAACTTTCTCCCGTCTTTATTATGCTCGTCTTTGTGCCATCGCATCAACTTGGCATGTTCATTTTTTCTGAACAGACGTTTCAACCGTGGTATTATAGGAGCATACCACATAACCTTAGCAGGAACCTTCTTCCTGGGGGGCTCGTCATCGCCCTCAACATCACCAGGGTCATCCTGCCTGATCTTGTACCTACTTGCAGTGCATACCGGGCACTTATCCATATTCTCGTACTTCTTACCGCGGTACATGATGCAGTCATTAATGCATACATGTATCTTCTGCACATCTAATCCAAGAGGGCAGATAGCCTTCTTTGCTTCGTATGTAGTCTCGGGCAATTCGTTATCCTTTGGAAGCTTCGGCTTCAATATTTTCAGTAACTTCTCAAATCCCTTGTCAGATAAACCAGTTTATGCCTTCCATTTCAACAGTTCCAGTGTGCTACCGAGCTTTGTGCTGCCATCTTCGCAATTTGGGTACAACAACTTTGTATGATCCTTTAGCATAGCCTCTAATAACCCACAAGTATAGGGGATCGCAACAATTTTTGAGGGAAGAGTATTCAACCCAAATTTATTGATCCAACTCAAGGGGAAGCGAAAGAATATTCTCAAGTATTAGCAGTTGAGTTGTCAATTCAACCACACCTGAAAGATTTATTATCTGCAGCAAAGTATCAGTAGCAAAGTAGGGTGATAGTAGCAGTAGCAACAGTAACCAGTAGCAGCAAAGTGACAGCAGTTGCAACAGAGTAACAGCAGCAGCAAAAATAGTAGTAGAGGCAAAGTAACGTAGCAAGAACTAGTAGGAAAAACTTGTAGGCATTGGATCGGTGATGTATGATTATGCAGGATGTGATTCATCATGCAACAGTTATAACACTGAGAGATAAGTAACTAGCTCCAGTTCGTCAATCTAATGTAGGCATGTATTCCTTATGTAGTCATACGTGCTTAGGGAAAAGAACTTGCATGACATCCATTGTCCATCCCTCCCGTGGCAGCGGGGTCCTAATGGAAACTACCGGATATTAAGGTTCTCCTTTTAATAAAGAACCGGACCAACGCATTAACACTTGGTGAATACATTAACTCCTCATACTATGGTCATCTCCGGGAGTGGTTCCAGCTATTGCCACTCCGGGGTTGCCGGGTCATAACAGATAGTACGTGACTACAACTTGCAAGATAGGATCTAAAACACACATATATTGGCGACAACATAATAGGTTCAGATCTGAAATCATGGCACTCGGACCCTAGTGATAGGCATTAAGCATGGCAAAGTAGCAGCAACATCAATCTCAGAACATAGTGGATACTAGGGATCAATCCCCGTCAAAACTAACTCGATTACATGATAGATCTCATCCAACCCATCACCGTCCAGCAAGCCTACGATGAGATTACTCACGAACGGTGAAGAGCATCATGGAATTGGCGATGAAGGAAGGTTGATGATGACGATGGCGACGATCTCCCCTCTCCGGAGCCCAAAACGGACTCCAGATCTGCCCTCCAGATGAAGAACAGGAGGTGGCGGTGCCGCCGTATCGTAAAACGCGATGAACTTTTCTCCCTGATTTTTTTCTGGGCGAGATAGACTAAATAGAGCTGGATTTGGAGGCGGTGGAGCGTCGTGGGCTCCACAAGCCAGCTAGGTGCGGCCAGGTGGGGTGGGCCCACACTTGGTGGGCTTGTGGGCTCCATGCTCCACATCCTCCGCTGATTCTTGCGCTAGTATTTTTCATAAATTCCAGAAAATTCTCCGTAAATTTTCAGGTCATTCCGAGAACTTTTATTTCTACGCAAAAACAACACCATGGCAATTCTGCTGAAAACAGCGTTAGTCGGGGTTAGTTCCATTCAAATCATGCAAATTAGAGTCCAAAACAAGGGCAAAAGAGTTTGGTAAAGTATATACGACGGAGACGTATCAACTCCCCCAAGCTTAAAGCCTTGCTTGTCCTCAAGCAATTCAGTTGACAAACTGAAAGAGACAAAAGAAAAACTTTGACGAACTCTATTTGATCTTGTTGTTGCAACTATGTCTAACTCATAACCAGAATTTCACCAAGATCACAAGCAAACCACATAAGCAAATGACATCTAGGTCTCACGGTAAACTCATATCAATGGCATAATCAACTAGCGAGCAAATAATAATAAGTCTCAAACGTCAACACTTCAATCAAAAAAATCATGAAGCAGTACGAATAGATGGTATCTCGCTAGCTCTTTCTGAGACCGCAAAACATAAATGATGAGCACCTTCAAAGACCAAGGGCTGACTAAACATTGTATTTCATGGCAAAGAAGATCCAGTCACATTCATACTCAACACAGTTAAAAGCAAAGCATAAAAATGACATAGGTTCTCTCTAATTGGTGTTTTTATAAGAGGAGGATGACTCAACAGGAACATAAATAGACATGCCCTTCGCAGAGGGAAGCATTGATTTGCACAGGTGCCAGAGCTCAAGCTTTGAAAACATAGATAATAATTTTGGGTGGCATGCTTTCATTGTCAATGCAATGACTAAGAGTTATCAACAACTTCCACGCTACACATGCTATAGGTGGTTCCCAAATAGAAAACTAAAGTTTTGACTCCCCCACCACCAATCAATCACACTCCACGACTAGCCGAATCCTCGGGTGCCGTCCATACCAACATCAATCCTGGGGGAGTTTTGTTTGCAATTATCTTTTCGATTTGAGCATGGAACGAGGAATTCCAATTACCCGGCCCTTTCTCGTGAATGATAGTGAATAAACACATATCGAGGATAACACGCCTAGCATGGAAGATACTGATAGCCCCCTGTCACCACATGAGCGGTTCGGGCATGCAAAACAGATTATTTCTTGAAGGTTTAGAGAGTGGCACATGCAAATTTACTTGGAACGGCAGGTAGATACCACATATAGGTACGTATGGTGGACTCATATGGAACAACTTTGGGTTTATGGAAGTGGATGCACAAGCAGTATTCCCGCTTAGTACAAGTGAAGGCTAGGGAAAGACTGGGAAGCGATCAACTAGAGAGCGACAACAGTCATCAAGATGCATTGAGATTAACTAACATTGAGTGGAAGCATGAGTAGGACATGAATCGCCATGAACATGAATATCATAGAGGCTATGTTGATTTTGTTTCAACTACATGCGTGAACATGCGCCAAGTCAAGCCACATGAATCATTCAAAGGAGGATACCATCCTATCATACTACATCACATTCATCTCAAAATTCATGTTGGCAACCAAGACAAACCATTATAATCTCCTAGCCAATTAAGCATGGCATCAGAAACTATGATCTCTAAGTTGTCATTGCAAACATGTTTCTCTCACAACAAACCTGAATCACGAACGATGAGCTAGTCATATTTACAAAAACAAAATAGATCGAGTTCATACCAGCTTTTCCAGGCTCAGACACTTCATCATATATCGTCATTATTGCCTTTCACTTGCACGACCGAATGATGTGAACAATAATAAGAGTGCTCATGCATTGGACTAAAGCTGGAATCTGCAGGCAAACACAAAGGAGAAGACAAAGTAATATGGCTCTTTGACAGCTAACAGGTATGCATGCGAGAGCCACAAAACATTGTAACCATTATCTTCTACCTTGACCCAAAGAAAAAGAAAACTATTTACACGGGAAAGCTCCCAACAAGCAAAAAGAAGAAAAGGAAAATCTTTTTGGGTTTTTTCAAACTAGACAGACACACGAAAAGAAAACGAGAAAAAGAAAATAAACTAGCATGGATGATACAGTGGCAAAGTGTGAACACCGACGAACAAAGTAAAAGCATAAGCAAGAATATAAAGTCGGTGAGAAACAGGTACTCCCCCAAGCTTAGGCTTTTGCCCTAAGTTGGTCTACTCCCAAGGAGGGAAATAACCAGCTCCGGGGTACTCCGGAGTGGACTGAGGATGCCATTATTGTGTGAGCTCCTCTGGCTCCCACTGAAACTGGCGTCTGGTACTCGACTGGTGGCTCGGGCACGGGCACCTGTGGTTGGGCTAAGCCCCGATATGCGTAGATGTCCGAGGGCATAATAATGTACCTGCCTGCATGAAGATTGAACAAAGAAGGAGCAGGCAAAGTAATAGTCTCACGAGTACCCTGACTTAATACCAGGTTATAAATCATCCTTCAATTTATATCTCTATCAAGAAAGTCATGGCGAACCATGCTATCGTAATCTAGATATCTCTCGGGAAGAAGAATTTCTTCTTCCTCGTCCAGTCTAATAGTTATCTCAAAGTGTCTAGCAAGACGATTAGCATAGATACCTCCATAGACAATGCCTTTAGAACGGTTCGTGTTCAACCGTTGAGCTACTATAGCGCCCAAGCTATAAGTTTTATCATTATAAAGGGCTTCGCGCAAGACCGCAAGATCTGGGGAGCTAAGGGACCCAGCTTTCCCACGGCCAATCAAACATTTTCCCACAAATAATGAGAAGTACCAAAGCACGGGAAAATGAATGCTAGCAGCTCTAGCGCAAGACACTCCTCTCTCCTCTCCTACAACAATAGTGTCGATGAAATCTTCCAAGTCCCGTGGACGAGGTTCATGAATATCCCCAACGTAAGGTAATTTACAAACATTGCAGAAATCCTTGAGTGTCATGCGCTGGGGGATATCATAAAGTTTGAACTCAACGATAGGAGGATTCTTCCTCGGATAGAAGTTAAAGCTTTGTATGAAGATATTAGTGAGGAGGAGGTATTGCGGACACTTATCTTCAACGAAGGCGATAAGGCTTGCGTTCTCCACCAAGTAGTAAAAGTCCTCATAAAGTCCGGCGGCGGGTAAGAATACATCGCTTGGCCATTCGCACACTCGAACTTCTGCGACTCGAGGGACCGGATACTTGGGTTTCTTCTCACTTCCATCATCCTTGGGGTCACGGCTTGAAGAGCCTCTTAAGAACCTCCTCATCTTTTCCCTTTTCTATCTCTGAAAACTTCTGAAATTTTTAGTGACTCTAAGGAAAAGTGAATAAGGCTCAACTAAACTCGTAGCAACTACTCCCACAAGTGACTAGAGGCCATATTACGCATCAAAACTACTTGGGACCAGCTAAAATTAGCATGCAAAGCTCAAGAACAGGGTCACCAAGCCAGCAAAAATACGCGAAGTATAAGGCACTAGAGCAAAAACTAATTGGACCAATGGAGGAGTCACTTACCAAGGAGCAATTTCCCCAAAACAGTTCGGAGAATGGTGCTTTGAGCAAAGAGATCGAAAATCCCTGCAAGAGGAGCAAGAACACGAGTTTGAGCTGCGAAACGATTTTTTCTGGAGGTAGGAGAAGCAGATGGGAGCTAGAATGCGTGTAGGGGGTGCTCGCGCCTCCAGGGCTTGTGGCCCACTGGTGCAGCCCCCAAACTAGCTCTTCATCTCAGTATTTTTCAAAAATTCCAGAAAAAATCATACTTGATTTTCAGCACGTTCGAGAACTTTTATTTTTTGGGGTATTTTTCTACGGGGCGCTAAGGCAGAAAACAGGGAAAACTAAACTAAATCTATCATTTTTCTTCTAAGCAACCGAAGGTGAAAGCTTGGAACAGAGGTTTGTGACTCCTCGATTCATCCATCTCATGGTCATCGAAAGAAATCCGTCAATGAGGTTGATCAAGTCTCCTCGACAAACCTTTTTGAATTGCAAAAGAAGACGGGAATTTTTCGAATAGTCACTAGGTCACCTCAATGGGGATGTGTATTTCCCCAACAAGCAAATCATACTTCATCTTAACAGGAGGTATAGGGCATTCAAAGCTCCCAATAAGAATCGATGAAGTTTTTCCAATAGCACTGATGCAATGTACTCGATATTGTTTCTTCGGAAAGTGCACCGTGTGCTCATTACCGTTGACATGGAAAGTGACATTGCCTTTGTTGCAATCTAAAACAGCCCCTCAGTGTTTCAAAAGGGTCTTCCGAGGATGACCGCCATGGCATCGTCCTCGGGAATATCCAGAATAACAAAGTCTATTAAGATAGTGACGTTGGCAACCACAACACACACATCCTCGCAAATGCCGATAGGAAAAGCAGTTGATTTGTCGGCCATTTGCAGAGAGATTTCAGTGGGTGTCAACTTATCCAGTTGAAGCCTACAATAAAGAGAGAGAGGCATAACACTAACACCGGCTCCAAGGTCGCATAAAGAAGTTCTAACGTAGTTCCCTTTAATGGAGCAAGGTATAGTGGGCACACCGGGATCACCTAGTTTCTTAGGAGTTCCACCCTTGAAGGTATAATTAGCAAGCATGGTGGAAATCTCAACCTCGGGTATCCTTCTCTTATTAGTCACAATATCCTTCATGTACTTAGCATACGGAGACAGTTTGAGCATATCTGTCAAACGCATTTGCAGAAAGACAGGTCTGATCATTTCAACGAATCGCTCAAAATCCTCATCATCCTTTTTCTTGGATGGGTAGGGAGGAAAGGCATGGGTTTATGAACCCATGGTTCCCTTTCTTTACCATGCTTCCTAGCAGTGAAGTCATTCTTATCGTATCTTCTATTCTTAGGATGTGGGTTATCAAGATCAACAGGTTCAATCTCCACATCCTTTTCATTGCTAGGTTGAGCATCATCATGAACATCACTATTGATATTATCATTAGGCTGATGTTCATCACCAGATTGTGTTTCAGCATCAGAGACAGAGGCATCGTTTGGACTCTCAGGTATAGCAGCAAAAAGGTTGCTAGCGTGCAAGTTCCTATCATCTTTCTTCTTCTTTATAGGATGACTAGGTGCATCAGTGCTAACTTCTTGAGAATCTAGTTCAGTTCTCTTCGGATAACCCTCAGGATACAAAGGTTCGTGAGTCATTCTACCGCCTCTAGTAATGACTCTGACAGAATTGTCGTTCAACTCATTGGGCAAGTCATTTTGAGCCTTAAGTACTTGTTCTACCTGAGTAGTAACCATAGAGGCATGCGTACTCACAAGCTTAAGATCATTGACATTTCTGTCCACACAAGCACTTAAATGACTAAGCATACGAGCATTTTGTTCCAATTGTCTGCTAACATAATCATTGAAACTCTGTTGTTTGGCAACAAAGTTATCAAATTCATCCAGGCATAAGCTAGCAGGTTTATCAAAAGGAATATCACTCTCATCAAACCTACGTAGAGAATTTACTTCTACTACCTGTATCGGGTTATCAAGACCATGGATCTCTTTGATAGGCGGTAGATTTTTGACATCTTCAGATTTAATGCCTTTCTCTCGCATAGATTTATTCATTCTTGCATATCTTCAGGACTGAGGAATAGAATACATCTTTTCTTCGGAGTTAGCTTAGGAGGTGGTTCGGGAATAGTCCAAGCATTCTCATTGCACAAGATATTATTCAATAGGATCTCATCTTGTTCTACAGTTCGTTCCCTAAAAAGACAACCAGCACAACTATCTAGGTGGTCTTTAGAAGCATCGGTAAGTCCATTATAGAAGATATCAAGTATTTCATTCTTCTCAAGAGGGTGATCAGGCAAAGCATTCAGTAACTGGACGAGCCTCCCCCAAGCTTCTGGGAGACTCTCTTCTTCAACTTGCACAAAGTTGTATATTTCCTCCAAGGCATCTTGCTTCTTATGGGCAGAGAAATATTTTTCAGAGAAGTAGTAGACCATATCCTGGGGGCTACGCACACAACCAGGAGCAAGAGAAGTGAACCAGGTCTTAGCATCATCCTTTAGCGAGAAAGGAAACAACTTGAGGATATAGTAGTGGCGGATCTTTTCCTCACTCGTGAATAGGGTGGCTATATCATGCAGTTTGGTAAGATGGGCTACAACCGTTTCAGACTCATAACCGTGAAAAGGATCAGATTCGACCATAGTGATTATCTCAGGGTCGACAGAGAATTCATAATCCTTATCGGTCACAAAGATATGCGAAGTAGCAAACTTCGGGTCGTATTTCATCCTAGAGTTTAGAGATTTTTCTTTCCATTTAAGCAGTAATTTCTCAACATCATAGCTATCCTTACACGCAAGAAAATCCTCAGCTATCTCTCCCTCCATAACATAACGCTCAGGCATATCAAGCAATTCAGACATAATAGCAGGTTCTACTTCAATAGTATCAGCAGTTTCAGAAGTATCATCACATCTAGCAGCAACTCTAGCAATTTGTGCATCAAGGAATGCACCTAGTGGCAAAACAGTATCAAGCATAGCATCATCAGGCAAAGCAGTATCAAACATAGCATCATCAGGCAAAGCAGTATCAACCATAGTATCATCATAAGCATCATGGGCAGCAGAAGTAGCATCATCAAGCACATGCGACATATCAAGATTTCTAGCAGGAGGTGGTGTCGCAAACTTACTCATAACTGAAGGTGAATCAAGTGCAGAGCTAGATGGCAGTTCCTTACCTGTCCTCGTAGTTGAGGGCAAGAATTTAGTTCTTGGATCTTTCGGATTCCTCATAGTGACCAGCACACGTAAATGCCAAGTGACTCAAAGAATATAGTTGTGCTTCCCCGGCAATGGCGCCAGAAAATAGTCTTGATAACCCACAAGTATAGCGGATCGCAACAGTTTTCGAGGGTAGAGTATTAAACTCAAATTTATCGATTCGACTCAAGGGGAAGCGAAAGAATATTCTCAAGTATTAGCAGTTGAGTTGTCAATTCAACCACACCTGAAAGATTTAGTATCTGCAGCAAAGTATCAGTAGCAAAGTAGGGTGATAGCAGCAGTAGCAACAGAAACCAGTAGCAGCAAAGTGACAGCATTAGCAACAGAGTAACAACAGCAGCAGCAACAGTAGTAGCGGCAAAGTAACGTAGCAAGGACCAGTAGGAAAAACTCAAAGGCATTGGATCGGTGATGGATGATTATGCCGGATGTGATTCATCATGCAACAGTTATAACACGGAGAGATAAGTAACTAGCTCCAGTTCGTCAATCTAATGTAGGCATGTATTCCGTATGTAGTCATACGTGCTCAGGGAAAAGAACTTGCATGACATCTATTGTCCATCCCTCCCGTGGCAACGGGGTCCTAATGGAAACTACGGGATATTAAGGTTCTCCTTTTAATAAAGAACCGGACAACGCATTAACACTTAATGAATACATGAACTCCTCATACTATGGTCATCTTCGGAAGTGGTTCCGGCTATTGTCACTCCGGGGTTGTCAGGTCATAACACATAGTAGGTGACTACAACTTGCAAGATAGGATCTAAAACACACATATATTATCGACAACATAATAGGTTCAGATCTGAAATCATGGCACTCGGGCCCTAGTGACAAGCATTAAGCATGACAAAGTAGTAGCAACATCAATCTCAGAACATAGTGGATACTAGGGATCAATCCCCGTCAAAACTAACTCGATTACATGATAGATCTCATCCAACCCATCACCGTCCAGCAAGCCTACGATGAGATTACTCAAGAACGGTGAAGAGCATCATGGAATTGGCGATGAAGGAAGGTTGATGATGACGATGGTGACGACCTCCCCTCTCCGGATCCCAAAACGGACTCCAGATCTGCCCTCCAAATGAAGAACAGGAGGTGGGGGCACCTTCGTATCGTAAAACGCGATGAACTCTTCTCACCTGATTTGTTTTCGGGCGAGACGAACTAAATAGAGCTGGATTTGGAGGCGGTTGAGCATCGTGGGCTCCACAAGCCTGCCAGGCGCGGCCACGGGGGCGGGGGCCCGTGCGTGGTGGGCTTGTGGGATCCACGCTCCACATCCTCCGCTGATTCTTGCGCCAGTATTTTTCATAAATTCCAGAAAAATTCTCCGTAAATTTTCAGGTCATTCCGAGAACTTTTATTTCTGCGTAAAAACAACACCATGGCAATTCTGCTGAAAACGGCGCTAGTCCAGGTTAGTTCCATTCAAATCATGCAAATTAGAGTCCAAAACAAGGGCAAAAGAGTTCTGAAATGTAGATACGACGGAGACGTATCATCCTCCAACTTTAGTTTCTCCTTTTTTGTATCGCATCCTCTCTTTGCATTAAAAATGACCCGGCCAACACTATCAGCGGGCTCATCTAATGCTGGTTGTTCTTCACCTCCTTCTTCTTCATTGTCTTTCATTGTAGTATCACCGTGTTCTTCAGTGAACATATGATAGTTGTCATCATCATCTTCTTCTTCATTGTCTTCCATCGTAACCCCTCTTTCTCCGTGCATGGTCGAACAATAATATGTGGGCATGAAACCTCTCTGAAGCAAGTGGACATGAATAACTTTCGAGCTAGAGTACTCCTTTCCGTTTCGACAACCAACACATGGGAAAGGCATAAAATTATCCACTTTATTTGCCTCAGCCACATCGATAAATTTATGCAGCCCTGCAATAAATCCGGAACCGCGTCATTCGCCGTGAATCCATCGCTTTCGTGCATCGATCTGGCATCATACATGAAAAGTGAAATGACCACCGTACATTGACACATGTAATATTTTTGTATCAATTACACATGAAGAAGGTTGCTAACCTCGGTCGAGGATACCATTTCGTGTGAATTTTAATGTGACCCGGGCATTAATTAGTCTCGTTTCGTAATGTACTCCGAAGTGCGCCGGTCACCGTACATCCATTAGCGGTTCATCTCTATTATGAAATTAAGTATATCAAAAAACCATTGCAGAACATCATGAATAAAGAAATGACCAAATTAATACAAGTTCATCATCACATTAAAACCAAAGCTCAGTAATGATCAAACGTTATTAATGCAAAAATAAATACATAAAGTTCTCTCATAAAACAACATACAACTATGTAAAACATTTAAATGCAACAACAAATGTGATCAAAATCGCAATTAAGGTAACAATTGACCCAACATCATAATGATACCAAGCCTCTTTATCAATGGCATATTTTCTAATATTCCTAATCTTCAAGCGCATTTCATCCATCTTCGAGCGCATTGCATCCATCTTCAAGCATTGTGCATCCATCTTCAACAACATTGCATCGATCTTGATCTTGCGATCATCGATGACATCGGCGACATGCAACTCCAGTTCCATATTCTTGTCCTAAATTATTTTCAATTTTTCCTTCAAGTATTTGTTTTCTTTTTCAACCAAATTTAACTTCTCGAGAAGAATTTCTATGTGGGTTGAAATTTACGGTTCACATACCTCATAGATTAAAAAACATATGTCACGTTGGTCGTCATAATTGTCATAAACAATAAATAAAACAAATAGTTATAAAAAGATAATATATACCACATCCGAATCATAGATAGGATGAGGACCGACGGAGGCGGATACCAAAACCATCGTACTATATAATAACAAAAAATAATAAAAGTAAGTAATTTATACAAGTATGTATCTAAATCATACAACTAAGAATTTTTTTTCTTTTAAAAAGAAGACAAGAACAAGAGGCTCACCACGGTGGTGCTCGCGACGAGATCGGTGTGGGGCGATCGACAACGGTGAGGACGGGCACGGGACGACACCCTACACATGTGCAGACTCTAAGAAGTTAATTTGAGCATTCAAATGAGCTAAACTAGCAGTGACACATGAAAGGATGAAGTAGCTAATCTTTTAAAACACTTGTGGAGTTGGTGCACGGCCAAACGTAGACAAATATTGAGGAAAATGGAGTTTGGAGGTCGAGTTTGGAGAGGAGAAAGCTTAACTAGTGTGGCTCGGGCATTTCATCGAACACGTCAAGTGCATGAACTAGAGTGGCAAGGGTTACATATGGCATGGGCACACTTCAGCCAAAAAACAGAGGAGAGTGTGGGCAGGGACGACGGTATATATAGGCAGAACTTTAGTCCCGGTTTTTGTCTAAAACCGGGACTAATAGCCTACACTTTGGTCCCGGTTCGTGCCACAAACCGGGACTAATGATCCGCGGCACGCCACGTGGCAGTCGATGGATCTTTAGTCCCGGATTTTTCCCTGAATCGGGACTAATGAGGTGAACCAAACCGGGACCAATGCCCCGGCAAACCGAACCGGGACCAATGCCTGGCATTGGTCTCGATTTTGATTTGAACCGGGACTAATGGTCTTTCGGCCCTCGACCGAAAGACCCTTTTTTACTAGTGTGTGTATAAGGCAATGAGATATTCATGAATCAGCATCAAGTAAAGAAACTGATAAACAATGTTATTAAAATGGGTCAAAAGATGTTAATTGAATTTTTATTTTTACACTTTATGCAAGACAACAGTTTAATCGAACAAATTGTTATTAAAATGGGTCAAAAGATGTTAATTGAATTATTTGTTTACACTTTATGCAAGACAACAGTTTAATCGAGCAACTGTTTATATGTTCTCTCGACATACCTTCAGTGGTTTTTATGTTGCAGAGCTCATTCATTGCCACCTCAGGCTCGTGATTAAGATGAAAATAACTGTGTGCAGCAAGCCAACTGCAAAGCCAATATTATCCCTGTGAGTTCTTGAGTCTTGACTATCGTACAACCTATCGGTTCATCCTCCAGTTCGACCTAAAAAAAAGGATGGATGTGCACATCGAGTACAAACTACAAAGTTACAACAAGGATGGATATGTACATTAATGTAATTTTGGGTCCAATGGCACATTCACAAGAAAAAAATAAACCCACGTCACCTTTCATTTGTGAATGTCAAACCCAAAATTTTATCATTATCACCTTGCCTTGATATTCCTTGTTTCATATAGATACTATGCCAGTATGAAGTAGGTCTTGTAAATGTCGTGGATAGCTTGACTGATAATGGTATTTATTTCGTACCAACTGCTTATCCATAATGAACTAAGAATATCGTAATGCAAAATATGTACGCTGACTAGCCATATCAATATGATCTTCAGAGTAGAAATACTAGAAAATATAGAGGTCTGCTGGCTCTACCAATTAATCCAACTTTACACCTAGAAAAATATAGAGTAGCAACCAGCAGTCCTACAAGGAAATTAATGACTTTCAGACAAAAAAAATACTATCTTTGTTTCCCATGGTCTATCTGCAACAGCTGACGCTAATTGTTTTATGAAAATATTGATTACACCTGCTTCGGTAGACCCCCTTCATAAACCGTATAAGAACAGTCTGATCGTTTCATCAAACCGTATAACATCTAGTCTAGATATATAATACATACCCCCTCCGTCCCAAAATAACTGTCTCAACTTTATACTAGATCTAATATAAATTTGTACTAAGCTTAAGACAGTTATTTTGGGACGGAGGGAGTACAAGGCATCATACTTCTTATGAAATTTCCAAAAATAACATAGGCATGTACTGAACTCTAGACCTCTTAGTTTCCAAAGAACAACCCTAACCAACAAGGACATCCCATTCATATGCTTATTTCCTTCTTTTTCAGGTTTTCTTCCCATCCAAATAGCCGCTGGGTCGGTCCATTATTGAAAACCAGCCCTTTTGTCAGCATTTCTTTTTTTGTTATTTTTATTAGTTTTTTAATTTTCATTTTCGTCTTTTTTTCAGAAAATGTTCACACTTATAAAAAAAATCATTTTTTAAAAGGCTGTTTGTTTTTTAAAATTTTGTTCATAAAGTACAAATGTTCGTTTTTCTAAAAGTAAATATATGTCAATTTTTTTCATTTAAATAGGAAAATAATCATATCAATATAATTAAAATTTTGAACATCTATTAAATAGAAAAAATGTTTGTTTAAATGTTCGTTTAAACAGAAAATTTTCACATAAAAACTCGAACACTTTTAAATTTTCTGAACATATATTAAAAATAATAATAATCAGTAAGTGACCGGTTTATTTTTTTTCTTTTCCATTCTTGTTGTTTTTCGTTTTCCCTTTTCTGTACATTTTACTTTTCTTCAGAAAATGCCCACATCAATATAATGGATCTAAATTTTTTAACACACTAGCATCACGATGCCAAGCATCCATGATAAATTCCATTGAGTTCCAACATTTTATACATTTTCTATGATTTCCTCGATGAAAACCTCTAAAACACTAACCGAACGTGACGCAACGTGTGTTTGGTGAAAACCCCTAAAAAAGTTGGTTGCGATTGATGAATAGGAGAAACATCATCGCATTATAACAACCCTTCCGCCCGTACCGACACCCGTGGTTTGAACATGATGTATATGGATAAATGCATGAAATCAACCCAACTTTTGCAGCCAGGTGTGAATGCCCATCCAAGTGTCCCACGCAAAAGTTGAACGAAATCGGTGACCAATCACACGTTACGTCACGTCCGACAACTATTTTTGCGTGTTTTTGCATGGAAAATCATAGAAAATGCATACAATGTCGAAAAATAAAAAAATGGCGTGCTTACTTGTGATGATCATTAGAGCACGTGAAAAAAAGTTGGGTCCGTTTGATGAAGAGGAGAAACATCATCGTATTATAACATCCGTGGTTTACACATGATGTACATGCATATATGCATGAAATCTACCCAACTTTTGCTGCCACGTGTGAATGCCCATTCAAGTGTCCCACACAAAAGTTGAACGAAATCGGTGACCAAACATACGTTGTGTCACGTCCGGTAACTGTTTTTGCGTGTTTTCGCATGGAAAATCATAGAAAATGCATGGAATGTCGAAAAAAAATGTGCGTGCCTCCTTGTGATGATCATTAGAGCGCGTGAAAAAAAGTTGGGTCCGTTTGTTGAAGAGGAGAAACATCATCGCATTATAACTGCCCTTCCACCCGTACCGACACCAGCGGTTTACACATGATGTACATGCATACATGCATGAAATATATCCAACTTTTGCAGCCACGCGTGAATGCCCATCCAAGTGTCCCACGCAAAAGTTGAACGAAATCGGTGACCAAACATATGTTGCGTCATGTCCGGCAATTGTTTTTGCGTGTTTTCGCATGAAAAATCATAGAAACTATATGAAATGTCGAAATATAAAAAACAAAATTGGCGTGCCTCCTTGTGATGATCATTAGAGGATCATCACGTGAAAAAAAGTTGGTTCCGTTTGATGAAGAGAAGAAACATCATCGCATTATAACACACCTTCCGTCCGTACCGATACCCATGGTTTGCACATGATGTACATGCATACATACATGAAATCTACCCAACTTTTATGGCCACGTGTGAATGCCCATCTAAGTGTCCCACGCAAAATTTAAACGAAATCGGTGACCAAACGCATGTCGCGTCACGTCCGCCAACTGTTTTTGCGTGTTTTCGCATGAAAACTCATAGAAAACTCATGGAATGTCGAAAAATAAAAAATAAATGGTGTGCCTCCTTGTGATGATTATTAGAGTGCGTGGAAAAAAGTTGGGTCCGTTTAATGAAGAGGTAAAATATCATCGCATTATAACACCACTTCCGTATGTACCAACAGCATGATGTACATGCATACATGCATGCAATCTATCCAACTTTTGCTGCCACGTGTAAATGCCCATCCAAGTGTCCCGCACAAAAGCTGAACGAAATCGCTGACCAAACGCACGTGGCATCACGTCCGACAACTGTTTTTGTGTGTTTTCGCATGAAAAATCATAGAAAATGCACGGAATGTCAAAAAATAAAACAAAATTGGCGTGCCTCCATGTGGTGATCATTAGAACGTGTGAAAAAAGTTGGGTCTGTTTGATGAAGAGGAGAAACGCCATCGCATTATAACACCCCTTCCGCCCGTATAGACACCCGTGGTTTGCACATGATGTACATGCATACATGCATGAAATCTACCCAACTTTTGTAGCCACGTGTGAATGCCCATCCAAGTGTCCCATGCAAAATTTGAACGAAATCGGTGACCAAACGCACCGTTGCGTCACGTTCGTCAACTGTTTTTGCTCGTTTTTGCATGGAAAACCATAGAAAATTCACGGAATGTCGGAAAATAAAAAACAAATGGCATGCCTCCTTGTGATGATCATTAGAGTGCATGAAAAAAGTTGGGTCCGTTTGATGAAGAGGAGAAACATCATCGCATTATAACACCCCTTCTACGTGTACCGACACTCGTAGTTTGCACATGATGTACATGCATAGATGAATGAAATCTATCCAACTTTTGCAGTTGTGGCACCCCGGATCAGAGAACCGGATTACGAGTGCTTCCAGCCCAGAGATCATATCTTCTGGAAGCACTCAACAACTTGGAACAGAACTGAACTAACTTTATTGATAGCATACGGTTAAAAGTACATATCTTACAATGATAGTGAGGCCAAAGGCACCCTCAGTTCTGCGACAATATCTGCATTATTTATAAAACATAGTTGGGCCTCCAGACTACTAAGTACTATTGCGACGTAGCGGAACATAGCGACACCTCCATCCACAGGGACACTGCTGCGGACACATCCTAGTACGGGCCATCAGGACCTCCATCCTCGGCTTCTCCTTCATCTGGCATGATACGCCAGGTGAGTACTTGTAATGTACTCGCAAGCTCACAACAACCAAGTGATGCAGCAAACAATAGCATGACAATCAATATTATTAAGCAACATTACTAATTGTACCAGTTACCAACTTACTCATATCTGGGTTGTCTCACAACACCCAGAATACTCATCGAGCATCTCCGATCATTTGAAGAGTTCTTCCATCATTACTAACACGGATATGGTTGACCACCTACTGAGGTCTGGACGGGCTGTCCAATACCGTGGACGCGGCTATTCGACTAGATTAGACACTCTGCACATGTTGCACACTTTACCCACATCATGGAGCACTGACCTCGTGATCCCATTCGGGTGGACCAGTGTTGCTCCATCGAAACCTGCCTGACCCATGACTCTCCCATCGTACCACCGACATTCATTCTCCCCCGGAGTCCTGCCCTGGGTGGCCCGTGTGTCCTCATGACACCTGCCACCGTCGTGGCCAAAGTAAACTGTCTCAAACGGGGACGGGCCCAAAACAACTCAACTGGGCTCACAGGGTTATCACCGCCTACCTGATCAGGGTAGCACACGTGCATAATCCTCCCTCTTTGGAAGTACCGGTGAAAGGTCACGCGATCAGTCCAAGTCATGGTCGTCCCATACCGGCAAATGTGGTTGCACGGTTAAGTCCGGACAGGTGACTCTAGATCAACCACTAAGTCATTCCAATATAGTGGTTTATATCAATGGACAACTAACTACTTTAAATAATTTAATATGAATTTATAGTATAGCAAATAAATGACAATAATGTATGAAAATATGCAATGCTATGGAAATACTACATAACATGGGTATCATGGCTTGCCTTGCTCAGTTGGGTTGTTCAAATATTCCTGGTCTTCAAATTCACCAAAGTTTCCTTCTCAAACATTTTGAATTTGCAAAAGGAAAATGTCACATAATACCTTTTTGTTAACCAGGAGTTCCGTGAGTATAGGAAAAATACCAAATTTTATCAGAAATTAGAGGAGCTCAGTACCAACTCAATGCAAAAAAGAATCAATTGATTTCGACTTGTAAATAAAAAGTTCGAAAGAGTCAAAGTTTCTGGTCAAATCTGTATTTTAACTAAAAACTAGAAAACAGAGGGGAGGGCCACGTCGAAGGCGTAAAGTCGAGGAGGCGCCTCCAGTTACGATTTCGGGCGTGGGCTTCAGACACCGACAGGTGGGGCGTGTCGTTTAAAACACACAGAGGGAGAGAGAAGAGGAGAACTACGGCTCACCGGCGGCGCTCACCCGCGATGGAGACAACGGTTGGGCTAGGAGATGGTCGGAATGGATCGGACGTTCGACGACGGTCCTTCCTGTACCCGCAGTTCCTCCGGAGGTGGTCGGATGGCGTCGCCCCCTTCCTCTCCGGCGGGTGGGTACTTCGGTGATCGTCGGCGGCATCGAATCTGGCAGAGGGTGGGCCAGCAGAAGGCTCTAGGAGGACGAGGGGATCTCGATGGTGGCATCAGATTGGGCTAGGGAAGAACGAAGGTGGCTGGCAACAGGAGGGGTTCGGGCGGTGGAGCCTTCGCCGAAGCTGAGGGAGACGAGCTCCCTGCTCTAACTGGGGCGCTATGGAGTCGATTGGAGGAAGGCTAGGAGTGGGTGAGGAGCTTGGAGGGGTTGTGAAGGGCTTTATATAGGCGGGAGGCGAGGGCGGCGATCTCTCTGGAACGGCGGCGACATGGATACGCTACTGGAGCAAAGGAGGCGAGCTGGCCGTCGTGACGCGGGGCGAAGAGATGGAAGAGGGCACGGGCATTCAATGCTCGAAGAGACGACACGCGGGGGAAGACGACGACGGGGACACCACTGTGACCGCACGGGTTCCACAGTGCGGCGCTGCGGTGGCGGCCGGCGAGGGGGAAGGGTCTGGAGGGTCCAGGAGGCTGTCGGGGAGCGTTTGGGCACTAGCTGGCGACGTGGGCGTCTCCCTCCAACGAGACCCGAGCCTAATGCCGTCCAGAGGGCGGTTTCGGCAGGCTAGCTACGTGGTCACCGCGTGCACTGGCACTGGTGGCGCGTGATGGCCTACCAAACCTTGTCTGATGCGTCGTTCGTGCTCTCTATAGTCTCCTCGTGTCACTTCCTTGCCCAACAAGCCACTGGTATGAGTGGTAGCATCATCAACAGTTCCTGACTCCAAACTTTGGGAGGTTCTGGAGATGGTTTGGGATAGGGATGGAACTAGAGGAAGTGTCTGGGTTGATCAGCATTGGAAGGACTACAAACTGGCAAAGTTTGAAATAATTTAAAGAAGAATTGAGCATAGCTTCTTTGAAAACTACCATTCTGGTCCAAAATAGTGATGAGCTTAAGGTGCTCACATGCTTGCTCTGCTGAGGCTGAAACTTGGTGGAGGAGAGTTATTTGGTAGTGCACACATGCCCAAAAAATTATAGATCATTTGTACATCCCTAGATAGTACTTCCTTCACAAAGGTTCAGAATCAACAAAAAATTAACAGAGTTCTCTTGCTCAAAAATTATATTGGACCACATGATATTTTTGGATATTGTGGCTAGGTAGGATCCCTAGGAGTTTGAGAAATTTATTGGGAATTTTCCAAGGTGGAAAAGATGGGGTTTCTTCACAATGGGACAATTCTGGTCAGAAAAGAAATAATTATTCTGGCCAAAATTTTACATTGGGCAAGGAAATATTTTTTGGAGATTTTGGAATTATATGATGATGAGAAGATGTGGAAAAAGTTTGGGGGTTTATAGATCATCCAAACTATAGGTTGCTTCACAACCCATGGTGATGCCATAATTCCCCAAATAAAGAAAAGAATTATTGGAAAGGATTAAATATTGAAAATTAATCCAAGAGAGGTGTAGAAAGGTTTTGGCAAGAGGAGGAGGGTTTTGGGTTACTTGAAAAAAAATTCAGAGACTCACAAATCCAACTTAGTTGAAAAGATTTGAAAATCCACCAGGTTTGCAAGTAAAAGCTCAAATTGTTTTGGAAAGAAAAAGTTGCAAAAATCAGAGTGTCACAAACCTACACCCCTTAGGATGAATCTCGTCCTGGAGATTTCGTTGCTCAGGGAACAAGTATGGATATGCGGATCTCAAGAAATCTTATCTTTCCCAGGTAGCCTTTTCCTCGGTATGGTGCTCCCATAGTACCTTATAAAACTTGAGTACTTTACTCCTGGTAGTCCTTTCCATCTCATCCAAAATCCTGACAGGTTTCTCTTCATAGGTCAAATCCTTAGTTAGTTCTAGCTCACTCATCTCTACCTGCTTGATCGGTGGTGCAATGCACTTCCTTAGTTGTGCGATGTGGAAGACATCGTGCGCATCTGATAATGTTGACGGTAATTCTCTGATAGCGCCTCATTGGACTGGTCCCAGACAGGATGTCCATATAATGCCTCAAACGGTGACATCTTGAGGCTTGTCTGATAGCTGTTGTTGTAGGAGAATTCCGCATAGGGTAGGCTATCTTCCCATTTGGGTCCATGGGTGAGAGCACATGACCGAAGCATATCCTCCAATATCTGGTTCACTCTCTCTGTCTG
Source organism: Hordeum vulgare subsp. vulgare (assembly GCF_904849725.1). Lineage (NCBI taxonomy): Eukaryota > Viridiplantae > Streptophyta > Magnoliopsida > Poales > Poaceae > Hordeum > Hordeum vulgare. Next base: position 546,790,270 of record NC_058521.1, on the reverse strand, counting down.
TCCATCAGTTTGCGGATGGTAGGCTGTGCTATGCTTCAGCATGGTTCCCAAAGCTTGATGTAGTCCTAGCCAGAATGCCGAGGTGAATAGGGAGCCTCTATCTGAGGTGATAGACTTGGGTACCCCATGAAGGCTGACTATCCGGGACATGTAAAGTTGTGCTAACTGATTGGCGTTGAAAGTGGTCTTTACCGGGATAAAGTGGGCTACTTTCGTGAGTGTATTCACAATGACCCAGATAGCATCATTGCCTCTTATCGACTTGGGTAGTCCGACAGTGAAGTCCATGCATATGTCGTCCCACTTCCACTCGGGAATCGGTAAAGGTTGTACCAGACCAGCGGGTTTCTGGTGTTCTGCCTTGACCTTGTTGCAGATGTCACACCAGGCGACATAGTATGCTATATCCCTTCGTATTCCTGACCACCAAAAAGTCTCTCTCAGATACTGGTACATCTTTGTACCTTCTGGGTGGATTGAGTATGCGGAATCATGGGCCTCCCTGAGTATTTGCTGCCTCAGGTTAAAAGGCAAACATTTTTTAAAAATTTGAACAAAATGTAATAAGCGTGAGCATTTTTTGAAAAAGAAAAAGAAATAAAATGTAAAAAAGAACCAATAAAAAAATCAAAAATAAGATTTTGATAAAAGGCCCGATTCAACAATGGGTCGGCCCAGCCGTGAACTGAAATAGAAGAAAACAAAACAAAATGTAAATATTGACAAGCACTAAGATGTTCAAGATGGTTATTGTGGTCCTTCTTATACCAAGAGGGGTTGTACCGAAGCAAAAGTGAATATTGACACCTGACTGCATGAAAAACACACGATATCAAATCAATTACTAAGGCTTGCAAAAGATCCAATGTAGAATGTGAATTATCCATTAACTTATCATTGGCTTGCTAGAGAAGAATACACGGCATCAAATCAACAGGACGTCCGGGCGAATTAATGGCGGGAGATGCAACACCAAAAACTTGAATGGATTCATGCCTACGACAACCAAACAGAGATGCGCCTTTATTTATTGTTAGTGGTTGGCACTGGTGAGTGGGAGTAGAAGGCCCAATAAGCCATATTTATTCCTTCCTAATGTCTTGGCCTATTTACTGCACGGGGGCTCGGGTGGTGAGGCCGGCTGTGTCTTTATTATGCATCAGCGCAGCGCTCACTCACTGCTTCTTCTTTATGAGAATTAGAGTTCGGGGTGGAGAAAGCCATGAATGCCCACCCGTAAGAAGCAGTTCATGATTACAGCGTAGTTAATGGTGTAGGTATACAAGTATGATGGTCAACAGTACGGGAGGTTTCAAGACATGGGATGGAGGCCTCTGCAAGCTGCGCTGCCTTGTGGGTTTCACTCTAGCTAGCGTCCATAGCCGTGAATTTATCCAAGCTCACACGCTAGCTCGCTATCCATCCCACTCCTCATCACTCATTCCCGTGCTGTTAGATTCGGCAGAGCACTGTTGCAGCAGCAATAGATGGCCGGCCGTTGTGGTTCCAACCAACGGGCACCGGTTTTCTCCATTCGTGACAGGAAGTTACACAAGTATCATCGCACCTCAGTTACAGGTACAGCTGCTGCGATGGCTCTCCTCTCCCCCCTCCCCCTTCCCCTTCCCTCCCACCCTCTCCCACCCCGCTCGCGCCGTCGAGATCGGCCCCTACCCTGCCCTCCCCTCGTGCTGGCCCTCTCCTCCTACCTCCCCCGCTCTCCTTTTGCGGTCGTCGGTGGATCTGTGGCTGGCCCGTGCGGCGGAGGTCCGGGGGCCGATTTGCATGCGCGCGGTAATCGTTTTTGGGCCTTGGATGGCGCTGGTGACGAGTCTGGATCTGAGAGCGACCCTCTGTCAGCGGCGGTGTTCTCGTCGGTGGTGGAGCGGCCGGCGGCCCGTCGGCGCAAGTTTGCGCCTGGTGGACGTGGCCGGGCGGTCCCCCCCCCCCCCTCGTTAGTGGAGTCTGGTTGGTCCGTAGTGACGCGGCGGCGTCGCAGATCTGGTAAGTTTTCGATCCTCTCTCCGGCGCGTGATATGCTTGGCGCCCCGCCCGCCGTACCGCGGGCGGATCTTGTCCGCTTCCCCTCCTCCGTTTCTCCCCCGGCGTCTTCGAGCTCCTCCTATTTCTCCCCTCTGTCGTCGGTCATGGCTTCGTCACGGGTGACGCGGTCCCCGGTGGTGTTGGCGGCAACGGGTGTGACACGTGCCCTAACCCTAGCGCCTCCCCCTCGCTTGGTGTGCGGCGCCCCTCGAGCCTCTTCGGGATATGCGCCGTCCTCGGGTGGGCGGCCCACGACGCCCGCACTTGCCTCGTTGTCGGTCTTTCCTCCGTTGGCTTCGGTGGGCCCAAGGCTGGATGGGCCTATGTCGCGTCCCTCTCTAACCCTTTCGGCCCATCTGTGCGCCAACCGGTCGTAGGATCTGCCTCCTTGGGTTTCTTATGGGTCCGAAAGGGATCCCTCCCCCCATTTCTAGGGTTTTCAGCCTCTGCCTGGGACGTGCGTAGGCGGCGCTCTCCCATTCACGTCTTCCGCAGATCTAGCCCCCTCCCCCATTTCCCTCTCCTTCGTGGAGGTCCTCGCCATGGATAAGTCTAGGGGTTCCTCCAGTGAGGCGATCTCTGGTAGCAAGCGGAGGCGTGACAAGTCGCGGGCCGCGGGGGCGGATCTAGAGTACGAGGCCTCTCTTCGTTCTCAGCTCAAGGCGGCACGTGCAGATCGTGAGCAGGTGGCTCGTGATCGTGAGGCGTGGGCGACGGGGCCGGAGTGGCTACAACAAGATGAGAGGGTCCGGTCCCTCGGTGGTTCCATTTCCTTGGCATCTGGCTCTGGTACTAGCGCGGCGCCGATGGCGGATCCTTGGGAGGTGGCGGCGGTAGGGGGTGCGGTTGGTTCTGCTTCATCTCTTCCTCGCCCGGGGCCTCCTTCGCGTGGTCAGGCTCCATTCCCTCACCTTCCTGCTCGCGGTACTGGCTTCGGGGCTGGCTCTCGGATTCCCTCTCGCAACAACAACGCGGGCCCTTCCTCTCAGCAGTTTAAGCAGCGTCGTTTCCCTCCTTCCTCCTTTGGCCCCGTCGCCTCCGACCGGGGCGATGGTATTCTTCCCCGCCTCCCCCTCCTCCCCCATCTCGCCCCTTGAACCCTCCCCCCAGTCCATCTTCCTCCCTGACTTGCTTTGCCTGCCACCAGCCGGGGCACTTCCAGTCGATGTGCCTCAACCCTCCTTTTTGCCTAATTTGCACAACTGAGGGGCACCTCAGTGTGGGTTGCCAGGATGATATCACATCTTTCTCCTTTGTGCATTATGGGTTGGGGCTCCCGAGATGCTCTTTCTTTGCCTTCGATGGTGAACCACCGCGTGTGGATACTGCCTGATACGTCTCCATCGTATCTACTTTTCCAAACACTTTTGCCCTTGTTTTGGACTCTAATTTGCATGATTTGAATGGAACTAACCCGGACTGACGCTGTTTTCAGCAGAATTGCCATGGTGTTGTTTTTGTGCAGAAATGAAAGTTCTCGGAACGTCCTGAAAATTTACGAAGAATTTTTCTGGAAAATATGAAAAATACCTGCGCAAAGATCCACCGGAGGGGCTGGGCCAGTGGGCCACAAGCCCTGTTGCCGTGGCCACCCCCTGGTCGCGGCAACCAAGCTTGTGGGGCCCACGTGGCTCTGCCGCCCCCAATCTCAGCTCTATAAATTCACTTTCGCCCAGAAAAAAATCAGAAGAGAAGATTTCGTCGCGTTTGCGATACGGAGGCGCCGCCACATCCCGTTCTTCATCTCGAGGACAGATTTGGAGTCCGTTTTGGGCTCCGGAGAGGGAAAATCGTCGCCATCGTCATCAACAACTTTATTCCCTCTCCAATTCCATGAAGCTCTTCATCGTTCGTGAGTAATCTATTCGTAGGCTCGCTGGACGGTGATGAGTAGGATGAGATCTATCATGTAATCGAGTTAGTTTTGACGGGGATTGATCCCTAGTATCCACTATGTTCTGAGATTGATGTTGCTACTACTTTGACATTTTAATGCTTGTCACTAGGGCCCGAGTGCCATGATTTCATATCTGAAATTATTATGTTGTCACCAATATATGTGTGTTTTAGATCCGATCTTGCAAGTTGTAGTTACCTACTATGTGTTATGACCCGGCAACCCCGAAGTGACAATAACTGGAACCACTCCCGGTGATGACCATAGTTTGAGGAGTTCATGTGTTCACCAAGTACTAATGCGTTGTTCCGGTTCTTTACTAAAAGGAGAACCTTAATATCCCGTAGTATCCATTTGGACCCCGCTGCCACGGGAGGGATGGACAATAGATGTCATGCAAGTTCTTTTTCCTAAGCACGTATGACTACACACGAATGCATGCCTACATCACATTGATGAACGGGAGCTGCCGCAAACCCATGCGCGCTGGTGGTCCATTGCAAGACAATTGCTAATTGTTGAGCAACTGGGAGCAGTTCTGGCTCTGTTGTCGCGAAGGCATCAAGTCAGGGACTCGTCAACAACATTCTTCCAGTGTCGTTGCCGGGGACTGCCGTTAGCACTGCCCCAACTCTTTTGAATGTTGCGGTCATTTCTATGCAAAGGCAGAAGATTACCCCTCAGGTCCTTCTGGAGGGCTTGAGGGTCTTGGCTGTAGATGGATGGGATTGGCACATGCACCAAATTTCCGACTTCGAGTTTTCTGTGGTGTTCCCCTCTTGTGAGAGCCTGAGAATGATCGCCTCCTGTACTAGTTTCACCCTCCCGCTGAACCAACTGGCGATTTCTGTCAAAGTAGCGATGAATGGATTCAAGTCTGTCGGCCAACTATTTGAAGTTTGGGTATTGGTGGAGGATGTTCCTGCTGAGTTCAGATCGGTCCCCTTTCTGATGGCTTTTGGTATCTTGTTGGGGAAGCCCATTGAGGTGGATGGGGAGTCTTTGGCAGGTTGGGTCCAGTTCGTTTGAAGTTGTGGTGTGTGGATCCGGTGTGTCTTCATGGGCCGGTAGATGTTTTCCCCTCTTTTGATGGAATCCGGCTGCGGGTGCGGCTTGAGGGAGCTGAGGCCTTCCAGGCACCTCCACCTCCACCTCCTCCTACCCAATCCAATTTTGAGAAGCGAGATGATGGTTCGATTGGTGGTGGGATGAACCCGAGTGGTGGTTTGAATGGGGGCACTGATGCTCGATTTACCTAGTCTGAATGGGACGGATTGGGACCTAAGGTTGAAGATGTGCTGAAGCATAATGCGCCTAAAGATGATGTCTAGTAGGTGGAGGCCGTGCAAGCTGCGACGACTAATGAGAAGTCGGCTCCGGTGGGCACCCCCATCTCGGCGGTCTGCCCAAACATGCCAGTTCGGCCTGTGCTCCCCCTCTAGGTCGGGCATTGAGCATTTGGACGTTTCTCCTGCCAGAGATGTGTTGGCTCCGGTGAGCAGGAAGAAGAATTCTACTATCAGAAAGTTCTCGGCGAAAAGCAGGGCGGCTTCGGGATCCAAGACCTCTGTGGCGGAATTGTGTCGTAAGCTGGATGACGACTTGGGGGCTGCATCTGGGTCTCCTTCCAGGGCGGCGCCACACTCCCCTTCGGCTCCTCCCCCTCCCATCCGCACACCCACTTCCATGACCCGCAAGGGTAAGCGGGTGCGGGACTCGGGGGAGTCGGTGGCGGCATGTGCGGAGCGGAGGGCTGCGGCCAGGGATCTTCCGCCTTTAGGTATACATCTTTCTTCCAACCCTCCTCTACGCCCTCCCCTATTAGGCTAGTGTTGCCTTCTATGTCCGGTAATCATTTACTGCACGTTCTCGAGGATGTGGGGGTTTCCTTTGATGCGGGGTTTCGGTCTCCTTTTGCTATTCTTGCCATTATCCGGGCTAATGAGGTGGCTCAGGATGCCATTGCGAAGGCTAAAGACCTGTCTGTAGCGAATGGGATCGCTGCAGCCTCGACGAGTGTGGAGGTGGGTGCTACTGGTAGTGGCTAGTCCCCCCTCCACCTTCTAAGCACGATCCTCCTAAACGTGCCAAATCCTGCATTGCCCCCTGCAGGTCGAGTCACCGTATCAAAAACCTATCCTTAAAATGAGAGCCCTCTTCTGGAATATTAGAAGCTTCGGCGCTAGGGGCGCCGTAACCAAATTAGGGATGTTGTTAGAGGTGAGAACATTGATGTTATTGGGCTTGTAGAAACTTTCAAGGTATATTTCTCACCTAATGAATTCTCCGTAGTTGCAGGGATGGACATATTTAACTGGGACTTCCTTCCCTCCTTGGGTCACCCTGGTGGGATATTACTGGGTACCAAGCGCGATTAGTTTGATCGTGTGGCATTTCATCATGGTGTTTTTTGGGCCAGCACGGTGGTGCATCATCAAAGTCTTAATCGCCTTTTGGAGATCATGGTTGTCTACGGTCCTGTTGATCACTCTCTGTCCTCCTTATTTCTGGATGAAATCACTAATTAAAATGGATGCTTGTGCGCTTCATCTACTGGTTGGGGGGGGGGGGCTTTAACCTCCTTCGCTCCCCTGCGGATAAGAGTTATAATAATTTTTCCTCGCCCCTGGCCGATGCTTTCAACTCTTTCATTCGTGATTGCACTCTTCGAGAATAAACGTAAGTATCGGTTGGTCAAATGGAACATCATTTGTAGGCCCAGAAACATGGGAGGTTCGGGCATCATTAATATCGCGGTGATGAACACATGCCTTATGATCAAGTGGTGGTGGAAAATTATGTCCTCGGGCCGAGGCTCCCTTTGGTTATCTATTCTCAAGGCGAAATGTTTTCCCTCCTCTAATCCTATGTTCGCCTCCCCTGGGGGCGGATCCCAGTTCTGGAAGGATTTGGTTAAGGTGCGTCCGATATTCAAAGACCATGTCAAATTTCTGGTGGGTAATGGCGCCTCGACCCGGTTTTGGTTGCACTGGTGGTGTGGGGACTCTACACTCTCGGTGAACTTCCCTACGCTATTCACTTTCTGCCCTAAGCCTGATATTTCCATTGCGGAGCTTGCGGGTGATAACTGGGACTTGGCCTTCCGGCGTGCGTTGTCTCCTGAAGAGTTGGTTCAATGGAAGCATCTTGCTGCTCTTTTTCCCTCGCTCTCGGAGGCGAAAGACTCGGTGGTCTGGCCTCACTCTTCCTTGGGTCGCTTCTTGGTTAAATCCTTATACTCTAAGTTGATTGTTGGTACTCCTTCGACTAAGTTCTGTCAGATTTGGCGCTTGTGTATTCCTCCTAAGATTAAAATCTTCATGTGGTAAGCTTTCAGGGGTCGCGTCCCGGCGGCTGATCAAAGGAAACGCAACGGCCCGGGCTCGGACCGTTGTGCCCTATGTGATGCTTTGGAGGACACCAATCATATTTTCTTTCAGTGTGCCTTGGCTAAATTGATCTGGTGTTGCTTTCGCTCTTGGTTGCAAGTGACTTGGGCCCCTTCGTCTTTCTCTGAGCTCCGTAATCTCGCTAGTCCCGTGGTGGGGAATACGAAGCGTTTGTTCTGGATTGGGCTGGCGTCGGTGTGTTGGGCTTTGTGGACTACCAGGAACAAGTTTACTATTGAACATATCTTTCCTGCTAAACCTGTTGATTGCTTATTTAAAGCTTGCTTGTTCCTGCAGAAGTGGAGATTATTGACTAAGCTTGAAGACAGACACAACTTCGATCTGCTGGTCTCTAAGATTCGGGCCTCGACTTCTTCCATTTCCCGGCAGGAGCCTCATGTCTAATCTCGGAGTGGCTGTGGGCTTGGAGGCAGGCTGTCCGTGTTGCGGTTTTCTTTGGTAGTCCGGCCTGCGTGCCGTGGGTTTGGCTCGTGTACCATGTATCTGACTTTCTACTTCGCGTCTCGTCTTGGTTGGCGGTTCGGACTCGTGTTATGTGTTGCTTCTGACTCTGTCTGATGGCTTTATTTATAAAGTCGGGCTCATGCATTTTCTCGGAAAAAAAGGTACAGCTGCTGCTGCGGCGTATCGAGCTAGCTTATGAGTCCAGTGATCCTCACAGTTGCTAACAAGGCAAGCAATGGCATCAGGGCAGGGGGCTTGTAGATTTTGTGGTGGCTCTCCTGGGCTGTGGGTGTGGCATTATGGCGTGTACAGTCCGGGCATGTAGAGCAAGGCCTCCATCAATGGGGAAGGAGGTGGAGAGATTTGAGTCATTTAAGGTCACTCTACTTGTCACCCTTCAATGCCTGGCCTGGCCTGCCCTCTCCTTCTTAATGGGGTTGGATGGAGGCCATTTAAGATCCCTTCTTTAGTGTCCACGCCCTCCCCTGCATGACCCCATCAATCGTAAGCAGCTGGCTCACTCAATTCTCCTGCCTCACCTCCTCCTATAACTTGAGTCGAGTTCCTTCCGTATATATATATACAGGGAGTGGTGGTGTCATCACAACACCAGCCAACAGCCAGAGATCGATGAGCACTGAATTCTTTAGAGTGCACAAGTTTCACCAGGAGTTGAGAGCCAGGAGGATGGAGATGCAGCCGGAGCTGTCGCTGGGGCCAGTGTGGCCGGCGCTGGGCTTTGCCTCGGCCTCGGAGAAGAACACCAAGCAGAATAGCTCGTCTTCTTCCGAGTCGGACGGCAGCTCCCGGAAGAGGAGGAAGCATTACAACGCCTGGGAGGAGGAGCCCGTGTCGCACCCGCACCTGGAGCTCCATCTCAATGACCCCCTGCCCCTGGACTGGGAGCAGTGCCTCGACCTCCAAGTGAGTCCCTCCTTGCAGTCTTCATCACTCTAGCTAGCCAGTTATTCTGTGTAATACTCTCCTACGTTCTACTCGACGCACAGCTCATTTCCGTCGCTCCACATTTCTCTCAATTAAAACAAAATCTAGCATGTCTACGGCGCCGACACGTGTTAAGAGCCGGTAAAGTTAATTTTTTTTGTAACAAAAGCTATTTATGGCGCGGTGCATATATATGCCCCGCCACGTACGTCGTCTGTCGCACATGGCAAAAATGCATTGTATTGGTGGCAAAAATGCATGCAGAAAGCTGCACGGTGTGATAGTTTCCCTACCATCTGTGACGCCCACGAGGCATCTTTCTAGCAGTACCACGTTGCCTAGAAGATGCAAGTATAGATAGGAGAGATGCTGTCATGATGGCCTCATCATTTGATTTAATGCGCTATATATGCAATGCTTGTTTTGCAGTCCGGAAAGATGTATTACCTCAACAGGAAGACTCTGAAGAGGAGCTGGAACAGGCCCAAGGAGCAGGGCGTGAACCTGGAGCTCAACATGTCCACAACGCCGACGAAGCAAGCCGTCGTTGCGGACGACGGCAACACCGGCGCCACTGCTCCTGCTACCCTCTCACAAGCAGCAGCGACAAAGAGAGGCGGCACCGCCGGTGGCAACATGATCGCCGTGCCATGCAGCAACTGCCATCTCCTCGTGATGATGTGCAAGTCCTGCCCCACCTGCCCCAACTGCAAGTTCGTGCAGTCGTTGGCGCCGGCGCCGGCGACGCCACAAGCGGCAGCTCACCGCATGCTCGACGCCGCCGTGAAGCCGCTGCAGACCCTGAGCCTTCTCCACTAGGCGGACAGGATGGCTGTAGAGAGGAAACCCTAGTAGCTACTAGACCTTACCAAAATCAGGGTTAGGATTTGGGGGAGGCACCACCGACCACCGACTATGCATGCATGTTGATCAAGGGCTGGGGCAAGTAAGTAAATCTAGTGTGTACGTAACTGTCATCAAGTATAATTAATCAATAGTAATGGTGATAAATGTGGCAGCAAGAGATTGATGCATGAACGCTGTACTGCGTGAGTACACTCACTGTTGCTCCGGCCTTGAATGAAACTGAGGCAATAGGGCAGTGAAGGTGCCGTCCTGGCCCTTGTCTTGTCCATTAAAGAAGAGGGTGGACGGCCGGTGATGGCGCTGCTAGGTACTCCAGCTCCTCGGCGCCGCCATAAAGGCCTTCACTGGAGTAGTAGATTTGGGCCGAGGGAGTGAAGAGGAGCATGAATGCCGCACGTACTCGACTCGACTACTCGCTCCTTCGCTTGCACACTCTATTCCCTTCCATGTCTCCTATCCCCAAAACACATGGGATTAAGCCGCACTGACTCGCACTCAGAGTGAACGAGCAATAACCTGAGATGAGATGGCTACAGAAACTTGGTAGCACTCTGAGCAAGAAGAGGGCGAGGGATCCTAGGTTGTGCAAACTGTGAGTGCTGAGTGCAAAGCTACACAGCACACGACACTTATGCATGCAATTCAGGATATATGCATCTCACTCACCCTATGCCCATGCTGATGAGCGTGCACTTCTCAACGATACTGCTTACCTCAATAGCATTGTGAGAGCCTTTCCAAAGCGAATTTTGGATACCTTGTAAATGCTCTATGGCTGGCCATCTGCACATGTTTGCATAAGAATTAGAATTACCTTATTAGGGAATCTACATGATAAAAACAGAGCTAAGAAGTAGCCGTAAGAACCTACAGTTTGGTAGTCAGAAATGGTCGGGGGGTCAGTCGATCGAGTTACTTAGAAGTATAACAGTTTCTCCGCATGAAATTTCTGACCAAACCTAGACCACTGCATAGCAATCAGAATGGCCCTTCTTTTTCTGTCCATGTATTTTTTCAAGACAGCAGGCATCTCGCTATTTGACCGTAAAATGAACCAAATGTATAACATCAGGTCGTTGAAAAAACTATGTACAACACGAACCTGAGCTTTAAATAAATGAAATGCTGTCTGCTGCTAAGTTTTCCTTTTCCATCTACACTCAGTGCTATTATGAGGTGCATGAACAAGGAACAAAACACTGTCACAGTCATGTCAAGTTAGAGGAACACAACCTTCCAATTTTAAATGGAAATAAATGTTCTTGAATGCTGCATATATATCTTCTGAATGAACATGTGACACATCTGCCCCAAAACACGCGTGAAACTTTCCATCCATCTCAATAATACTATAGCCAAGGCCCGGGGTTCTTCTTTACCACAGTATCTCTCTCATCGACATCCTCAGCATCTTCACCTGATCACATTCATTTTTACTTGCATGTATTTGGCATACCCTTTGCAACTTCGAATGCCTCTTCAATAAGTCCAATTTTACCCAAAAGATCAATCATGCATGCATAGTGTTCTGCTTTAAATTCAATCTGATGGCCCATTTTCATTTCTTCAAAATACCGCCGACCTTCTGAAACCAAACCACTATGACTGCATAGTAAGTACCCCAATGAATGTGATCTCATCAGGCACACAATACATGTTCCTTTCAACCGCTCAAATAGATGAAGGCCCCGACGACCAAATTCCAACTTACTACATTTCTCTCTCCCATCACAGCAAATGATCTTGATGCTGCATCCAAATCTCCACATTTTTCATACATATCAATGAATGCATTAGCTAAAATCACGGCAAGTACAGCCTTACTACTGATAATGCAGTTATCATATATTCACCTACCAAGATCCAGGTAGCCCAACTGAGCACGCGCCGAAAGCACACTCACAAGGGTCGCATTGATCGGCTCGACACTTTCTTCAATCATCTTTTTTTTAAACAACCTCGCTGCTTCCTCAGGCTGATTTGCCTGTGAATATGCAGCGGCCATGCAACTCCAATAAACTGCATTCCTCCTAGGCATATCATCAAACAGTTGAGCTGCGCTTTCTATTTCTAAAGTTTACGCATAAACGTTAACCATGGTCCTCCAGGAGTACACATACGACGATAGCACAGCAACCAGGACGGGCGTGGAGGAAACTCCTTGTTGCTGCGGTGCAGCTCCGCCGTTGGTGGCCCGAGGACGGCGGGAACAGTAGCAGTCCCTGAACAGTAGATGCAGCGACCCCCTCTCCGGACCCGGCGTCGCAGGACGACGCGACGACCCTCTCTCTGGCGTAGTGGCGTCACAGATGCGGGTGGACACGAGACGGTAGAGATCACAGAGAGAGAGAGAGAGGGGGGTGGAAGGAGGGGCGTGGGGGCGGGCGGAGCGCGACCAGGCCGCCAGCAGCGGCCGCTGGAGCAGCACTCTGTCTCTCGAAGCCGCGAAGCCCAGCGCCGCACCAGTCGGGCGATGCCCTTTGGTCTTTTTCTTTCTGCGAATATATGAAAAGAAACAGAAAATGCATAGCGGTGGGCGTTTGTGTAGATCAGATACCTCGCATGCCCGGGAGGTATCCCATCACGACGCGCGACGACTATGGGCGGCCCGGCCCGCCGGTCAAAACGTAGTGCGCGGGTCGCCCGATCCGTCAGCTATATGCAGGCCATATCATTAAATCTTCATGCAGTAAAAAGTTTCGATGCAACAAATTCTGTTCATGATGCAGTAATTTTTGTCCACAGTTACAACAAAAATACAGTGGTAGCAAAAAAATCAACGTAGTTGTAACAAAAAAACGAAGATGATGATGCGTGGTAGCAAAATAAAATAAAGGTTATAGCAAAACAATATGGTAAACTCGGGTTACAACTCTAACGAACGCGTATGCAACCTTTTCAGTGAACGGTTGCAGCAAAAAAATGATACCGGTTGTAGCAAAAATTAACACGATTGTAGCAAAAAAAACACCGGTTGTAGCAAAAAATCCGACGAACTGAGGTTGCAACCAAACGTATATGCAGCTTTTTTAGTGGACATATGCAGCAAATTTGGACACCGGTTATAGCAAATTTAAACGATCACCATAGAAGAAAATGTTGCATGACCATACGCACGGGTCGCGCGCGAGACGTGTGGGCAGCGAGCGACGGACGCTTTGCTTCCGTCGGCGCGCCGAAGGGAAATCGAGGTTTACCTCCGTACAACAAGAAGAACGAACGAAGGATGATACGACCGTTTTGCATCATAAATTCGTATTGATATTTATGTTATTCTTATCCATTATTCTTCATTATAATATAATTTTTATGTTTTTTTCTCTGAATATGCAAAATATATCACAAAGATAAAAATTACCGAAAATTAAAATTCTGAACCTCAAAACCAAGAAAATGACTGAAAATTCACTCGACTCCAAATGACGTGAAACTTCACGATTTTTTTATGAAATATGTAAAAAGTATTGGGCCAAAAATATATGAGATGGGGTACCTCCTGGCCACAAGACAACATGATGCTCCTTGTTGCCTTGTGGGGCCGAGCAGGTCTCCCAACCCTCTTTTCTCCTATAGGGTGTGTTTTGTCCTAGAAAAGAACCATAAGCATACTTTTGGGAGAAGCGTCGCCGTCTCAAGGCGAAAACTTGGACATAAGCCTTTTACTCTCCGACACAGAGATTATGTCGGTAAAACTTCCTTTCGAGAGGGAGAAATCGAAGCCATCGTCGTCACCAACACCCCTCCTTTGTCAGAGGACCAATCTTCATCAACATCTTCACCAACAACATCTCATCTCAAACCCTAGTTCATCTCTTGTATTCAATCTTTGTCTTAAAACCTCAGACTCGTACATGTGGGTTACTAGTAGTGTTGATTACATCTTGTAGTTGATGCTTGTTGGTTTAGTTGGTGAAAGATATTATGATCTTTTAAACCCAGTTTACTGGTAGATATTATGCTTATTGGTACATATACTACTTATGTGTCCATAACCCTTTAAACCCAGTTTCTTTTCATGATAGTTCATCATACCTACCTATGGATTGAGTAAGATCCTTCAAATAAGTTATCATCGGTGCTTGAAGCAATAAAAAATGCTCTTAAATATGTATGATCTTTTATTGTAAGGGAACATAGGGTTTGTACGATCTTGTGATGGCAAAGAAATAAAAGCGGCAGACTGGATAATAAAGTTTCTATCAGAATTCAGTCAAAAAAAGTTTGCTATCATAAGGGGCAATATAAAGTGACGTTCTTTACATTAAGAGTTTGCACATCTCAAAATTAAAATGCGCATGAAAACCTCTACTTTTCTCTATGAAGGGCTTATCTTTTACTTTCATGTATTTACTTTTATGCAAAAGTAAATAAATGTTTGTCCCTATTCCTACCTATAAACTCTCTAGTTGGCAATCATCATGTGTTGAGGAAAGATCCATATATATATACAGTTGGATGTAGGTGATCATGACTCATTATTATTGACATTATCCTTGAGGTAAATGAGTTGGGTGGCGAAGTAAATAAAGCCCCATCTGCTTATGTGTTCGATGGAAACATTAGCTCCAAAAATATGCAATGAGTGTCAGCAATCATGGAATACTAAATGATAGTTGAGTATGTGAACTTGCTGGCATGAAATCTCTTATATAGACTCTTCTCTGGATTAGGATGAATTGTGATTACTTGACTAAAGACATAGTTTGTTGATCGTCAATAAAGATTATGCTTCGTTCTTCAGTAATTGTGAATTGATTGTTACTTGTTTATCAGAAGTTAAATCATTAAAAACTTGTTGCTATGTTAATATTCATGATGCTCTCATGGATGTATTTTGTTTTTATCGACACCTCTCTCTCAAATTATGTGGTCATTATTTTCGAGTTTGGTTTTTGCTTGAGGACAAGCGAGGTGTAAGCTTGGGGGAGTTGATACGTTCATTTTGCATCATGATTTCTTATTGATATTTATGTTATTATTGTTTGTTATTCCTCATTATGATAAAATTATTATGCATTTTATCTCTGAATATGCAAGGTACATCGCAAAGAGGGAAATTATTGGAAACTCGAATTCTGGACCTGAAAATCAAGAAAATGGTGAAAATTCACTCGACTTCAAATGACCTGAAACTTCATGGAGAAATTTGATGGAATATATAAGAAATATAGGGCCAAAAATACTAGAGGGTGGGGGAACCTGCTGGCCATAAGCCAACAGAGCGTGCCCAACCCCTTGGGCATGCCCTTTCGCCTTATGGGGGGCAGTAGATATCCCGACCCCCCTCCTCTTCTCCTATATGTTGTGTTTTACCCTAGAAAAAATCATAAGGATACTTTCGGGTCGAAGCGCCGCCGTCTTGAGGCAGAAACCTAGGCAGAGGCCGTTTTGCTCTCCGGGAGAGATATTCTACCAGGGAAACTTCTCTCCGAAAGGGGGAAATTGAAGCCATCATCACCACCAACGCTTCCTCCTTTGTGGGAGGACCAATCTTCACAAATATCTTCACCAGCAACATCTCATCTCGAACCCTAGTTCATCTCTTGTATTCAATCTTTGCGTCAAAACCTCAGATTGATATGTGTGGGTTACTAGTAGTGTTGATTACATCTCGTAGTTGATGCTTGTTGGTTTATTTGGTGGAAGATATTATGTTTAGATCCTTGATCACCATTATTATACCTATGATATTGAACATGTTGATGAGGTGTGAGTAGTTACTATTGTTCCCGAGGACATGGGAGTAGTCTTGTTATAAGTAATCATGTGAAGTTGGTTTTCGTTCGATATTTTGATGATGTGCATGTTGTTGCTTCTCTTAGTGGTGTCGTGTGAACGTCGACTACACGATACTTCACCATGTTATGGGCCTAAGGGAAGGCATTATGGAGTAACAAGTAGATGATAGGTTGCGAGAGTGACATAAGCTTAAACCCCAGTTTATGCGTTGCTTCATGAGGGGCTGATTTGGATCCACACGTTTCATGTTATGGTTAGATTTATCTTAATTCTTCTTTCGTAGTTATGGATGCTTGCAAGAGGGGGTAATCATAAGTGGTTTGCTTGTTCAAGTAAGAACATCACCTTAGTACCGGTCCACCCACAATCAAATTATCAAAGTAACGAACGTGTATCAACTCAACATGATGAACATGACTAGACAAAAATTCCACAGTGTCCTCGGGAGCGCTTGCTTAATATAAGAGTATTTTGAGGCCGTGAGTTGCTATAAAAAGGATTGGGCTATCTTGCTGCATACTTTCTGCTATTGTTACTTGTCACTTGTTACGAATTATCTTGCTACCAAACTGTTTATCATTGTTACTGTCGTGGGTATAAGCCTGACAGTAGATGTGTAGGGTACGAAAAGGATGGGCAGAGTCCCAGCTACGGCGAGGTTGTATGAGTTCAGGCCCCTCTACGGTGGAGGTAATAGCCCTACGTCTCAGTGATCTGGGAGCTTGTTGTCGAGTGGAATATGGAATACAATGATTTGCTAACCCCTGCACCAGCGGGGAAGAGTGGCTTATATAGAGTGCGCTACCCTCCACAACGGTTCCGGTACAGGGGTGGAGTAGTGGCGATTGAATGCATACGTTACAGGTAACGTACGTCCTAAATGCTAATAAATGCATCGGGAAACGTACGACCGTTTCTCTCCAGGGGGGTTACGATGTTGCGAGTGGCATCCAGTCGGTTAGTTGGATGTTCTCCGAATGCTAGTCTCCGACTGGATGATCGAGGACCTGTTACCGACTGGACGATGGGGACTCCTTAATTTAGTCGGAACTGACTAAGGGCCTTGTCCCTTATGAGGGGTAGTCCTTGGGTAGGACTTACAGGGCAGGCCTATGACCCTACCCTAGGACTATAACCCCATCATTAGTCCCCAAATGGATTGGGGTTGGAACGACGAAGCGATGCTTGAAGTTTGGATCCGACTGGAACGGATGTGACTTTGGCGTTGCTTGCCTCGATCCATTTTATCTTCTCTGACCAACGATCCGAGTGGAAATCTTTGTGGAACAAACTGTCGGAAACCGAGTGCTTCGAGGGTATCTCTTGACTTGACCAGTCAACTGACAGCGGCGGATTTTCCAGGATCCTCAAATTTCGGTTTCTGCGCGCTCAACGGGGATGACGCCAGCGCGCTCTTCTCCACTGATATCTCCGCAGTCGGTCGGGGGATAAGGTTTCGGGGCCACCTGCCAGCGACCCAGTCGGAACCTTACTTAAATCCCAGCGGCAAGGGTTTTTCGTTACGCCCGCCGGATCTTTTGCCTTTGCTTCGTCCTCTTCGCCGCCTCCAGCGCACCTAACCTCTCCACTCCTCCTTCCCCTCCGCGGATTCGCAGCTTCCGCCATGACCAAGGGTCAGACCAGCAAGATGGAGGCGAGGAAGAAGAAGGGGAAGGCGGCGGCTCCTGCTCAGCAGCGGCAGCGGCCGTTGCCGGCGGGGTGGATCCAAGGCGACTTCCTCCCCTCCACGGTGACGGAGGGGAATCTGCTGTAGCTGGTGGAGCACGGGATGATCGTGCACAAGTCTTGGAGGCTGCCGGCAGAGAACGAGGTCGAGCCGGCGCCCCGGGAGGGGGAGCGCGTCCAGCTGCTCAGCCATGTCTATCGAGGTTTCTCTCTGCCCCCGCATCCTTTCTTCAAGGGCATTATGAACCACTTCGGGGCACAGCTTCACCACTTTCCCCCGAATGCTATTGCCCATCTCTCTGCTTTCATAGTTATGTGCGAGTGCTTCATTGGCTGCCCTCCCCATTGGGGGTTGTTCAAACATATATTCTCTGCTAGATCTCAAACTATCAAACGACTCAGCCAGTCGGATGATAAAACGCATCTTGTCCAACTCTGCGGAGGCTTAGGTTTCCAGAAAAAGAGTCGGAGTAGTTATCCTGCTCTTCAGCTGAGTGAGTCGGTTAGGAACTGGCAGTCGACGTGGTTCTACCACCAAGACGTTGCCTGCCCGAATGCCTCGACAGGGTTGCCTCCTTTTAGCTTAGATCGTCCCGCTCCACCTAAGCAGCTCGCGCTCACGAAGGCGGAGAAGATCGACATCCAGTCCCTGGTCGACGCACTCGTAGACGTTGTTAGAAGGGGAGTCACCGGCATGGATTTGCTGGAGACTTTCCTTGGTCGGCGCATACAACCACTGCAGGCTCGCGACCACGCCATGTGGCACTACACGGGGACCGAAGACTCCACTCGGACCAACGTCTTGCGCGTGACCGAGGAGAAGGTGGTGTCGTGGGTGCTCCATATCACAGGCGCCTGTGAGAACCCCAGAGGGTCTCGGCGAGTGAGGGCTTTCAGCGCGGACAATCCTCCTCTGAACCAGGTGAGTACCATTTGTCGAGTGCACGTATCTGTTTTAGTTTTATCGCTTTCTTGAATCTCTGCCTGTCGTTTGATGTCGCCGACTGTATTTCACGCAGAAGTGGACCAACTGGTTTTCTCCTGTCTTGAACGGGAACCCGGACGAGGAGGAGGAGGAAGGCAGCCAGGAGGGCAGTGTGGAGAGTGGCGAGTATGTCTCCGACAGTGGGGAGACGGAGGAGGAGTCTGGTGAAGAAGAGGAGGAAGACAAAGAGCAGGATTTGCCGCCTCCGCTGCCAGAGCACCGGACCAAGCGCCGACATGAACCTGCGGTTCCCTCGGCCCCTCCGGCATCCTCGAGTGCTCCGCGTGCTGCTCCCGTGGTTCTGAGTGCTCGGAGCACCAAGAGGGCCAGGGACGTTGCTGTCGAGTCCGTGGGTCAGCCTTCCAAGGTGGCCAAACCGAGTGGGTCTAAACCTCGGAAGGCTTTGCCGCGGATAAGGGTCGTCGTTCCCGTCACCTCGACGTAAGTGTATTGTTCCTCTAACTTCCTCTGATATCCGATTGGATTGCTGTTTTATTGGTCGAATGAATTTCACTCGACAGGGTTGCCACCTCTGCCACCTCTCCGGCACGCCAGGAGGATGATCCCATGATGCGGACAACGTCGTCTCGTCCCAGCCAGGTGTGTTGTAGCGATTCCGAGAGTTTTATACTATCGCATCGCGGATTCTGTCTTTGGTCTTGCCCCTTTCTTTTTCTGAGATCCCGCGCCGTTCGATTCGGTAGGGGCGATTTATGTGGATGAGGGTGACCAGGGGAGACCTGAGCAAGCTGCGGAGCCTGTCCTTGAGGCTACCCCGCCAGTTACTGCTCTCGCCGCGATCGTGCCGCCGACTGAGGCGATGCCGCCGACTGAGGAGGCGCTGGTGGCTGCTGAACCGACTGGAACGGGCCTTGGGATGCCCAAGGAGCCTCCAACGATGCCAGGCCCGTCAAATGTCGAGTTCAACATCGAACACCTCCCGGAGGATCAGGTGGGAGCGGCCAAGGGAGCCATGGTGCAGGCAGAGCTGATGGCGGGAGAAGCCAAGAAGGCGTACGACTCCATCGCCTCTCTGTACCAGCGCGGCTTGGAGCTGCGGGACGATATCCGAGTAAGTAGTCTAGTAAGTATTTGCTTTTCTCTTGTTTCTCTTGTAACCCACTGGGTGTGCTCGGATACCGTATGATGTTTGCAATGGGTTCACTCTGAGTGAACCCAGTGGGTGTAGTCCCCGAGACTTCTGTCGAGTGCTTGCACCGGCAGTTGTCTTTATGCATATTGTCTCTGACTTAGTCATATTCGTAAATAATATGGTCGACTGCTAACAGTTGGGGCACTCGGAGTGCACCTACTCTAAGAGTCTCCGAGAGTAATTTTACTCAGGTCGGGTGGTATTAGCCTTGTAGGCGTAAGTGTTGTCATGAATCTCAATAGGGCGGACCTGTTTGAGTTGCATGCCAGTGGGGTCACTCTCAGTGAACCCACTGGGTGTAGTCCCCGAGACCGCTGTCGACTGCTTGCGTCGGCAGGGGTCTGAAGAACTTAGACTTTGTATTATTGGATTTGTCTGATCGTCTCTTGGCGCTGACTGGCAGAAAACTTGCGAGATGGGGACAACATATGAGACTCTGAGGGCAGAAAAGGTGCAATTTGCTGGTGAGCTGGATGCGGCACTGATTGCAATGGCTGGAATGAAGGAAGTGCTGGCGGAATGAGAGAAGTCGTTGGAGCAGGCTCGTGAAGTGAACAAAGCGCTGACTGCTGAAGTTGAAAGGATGGGGAAGCAAAGGTCCACGCTGATGGGACAAATGGATGTGCTGAACAAACGGTGTATAACGCAGGAGAAATACGTCGGTGACTGGGCTCGGCAGATGATGACGCGTCTGGGTGGTAAGTCCTGTTTTTCCGAGTGCTTGTGGTACGTGCGTTACACTCAGCGCTGATTGTTTGCTTGCCCTATGTTTGCAGATTTTTGCGTGGACGCTGAAGCTGAAGCAGCTGACGTGGAGCGGTCGATTCGCGAGAACATTCCACTCGGTGAGGACGCCAATCGAGACCTGCTCGCAGCGCACATTCGCGTGGGCAAAGTTGGTCCTTTCATCGGTCGACTGAGAGAAGTCGTCGGCCGGATCGACAAGGAGCTTTGGCCGGAAGATGAGTCGCGGCAGGAGATGGAAAACTTGATGAGTCGACTGGAGGAGGTCCCCAACCGAGTGCAGTCATGGAAGAAATCTGCGGCTCGCTGTGGTGCAGATGTTGCTCTGTCCTTGGTCCGAGTGCATTGCAAGGAGGTGCGCGAGGAGAAGCTGAAAGCGTTGAAGGTCGCCAACACGAAGAAACTTCGATTCGAAGACTTCATGGAAACCTTCCTTGAAAGTGCCACCCGCATCGCCGACGGAATCGACCTGGACAACTTCGTGGAGCCCTCCAGTCCTGGTGCCAATCCAGACGACGCGTAAGAAAACTTTATCCTCGGTATGCCGAGTGTTGATTTGTAAGAAACTTTGACCACTGCTGTTGGCCGTCGCATTCTTGTTTCGGTGTGGGTAAGCTTGATCCACACCGAGCCACTATCTTTGTTTGAACCTTGAATCGAATCCTTTGCTCTTCTGTTGCAATTTTGACTCGAGTTTTTGTTTGGCGTTTCTTGGTGAAGCCAAAGGCAAACATTCGGAACATGTCAGTTGTCTTGACATCTGCATGAGCCTCATTGAGGGTTCGTAGAATTTCCGGTTGGATCTGTATGATCACCGAGTGGATCCGTAGGATCGCCGAGTGGATCGGTAGGACGTACTTGGAAGTCAAAGAGTACTTGGGCGATACGGGATCGCAGCTAGGTTGTCGAGTGCGACTATCAGGTCGCACTCGGGGCGATTTTGTACTGATGTAGTTGTCAGTTGTTTTGACGTCCACATGAGCCTCAATGAGGGTCTGCAACTCATGTAGTTGTCAGTTGTTTTGACCTCCACATGAGCCTCAATGAGGGTCTGTAACTCATGTAGTTGTGAGTTGTTTTGACATCCACATGAGCCTCAATGAGGGTCTGCTACTCATGTAGTTGTCAGTTGTTTTAACCTCCACATGAGCCTCAATGAGGGTCTGTTGAGTTCCCGAGTGTACCTGTAGGATACAGTCGGAGGCATGCGGGTGCTTAGGCGATTCTGGATCGCACCTAAGTCCCCGAGTGTGACGTTAAGTGCACACTCGGACAAAGTTAATACTTAGGCGATTCTGGATCGCAGCTAAGTCCCCGAGTGTGACGTTAAGTGCACACTCGGAGAAAGTTAATACTTAGGCGATTCTGGATCACAGCTAATTCCCCGAGTGTGACGTTAAGTGCACACTCGGAGAAAGTTAATACTTAGGCGATTCTGGATCGCAGCTAAGCCCCCGAGTGTGACGTTAAGTGCACACTCGGAGAAAAATAATACTTAGGCGATTCTGGATCGCAGCTAAGTCCCCGAGTGTGACGTTAAGTGCACACTCGGAGAAAGTTAATACTTAGGCGATTCTGGATCGCAGCTAAGTCCCCGAGTGTGACGTTAAATGCACACTCGGAGAAATTTAATACTTAGGCGATTCTGGATCGCAGCTAAGTCCCCGAGTGTGACGTTAAGTGCACACTCGGAGAAAGTTAATACTTAGGCGATTCTGGATCGTAGCTAAGTCCCCGAGTGTGACGTTAAGTGCACACTCGGAGAAAGTTAATACTTAGGCGATTCTGGATCGCAGCTAAGTCCCCGAGTGTGACGTTAAGTGCACACTCGGAGAGAGTTAATACTTAGGCGATTCTGGATCGCAGCTAAGTCCCCGAGTGTGACGTTAAGTGCACACTCGGAGAAAGTTAATACTTAGGCGATTCTGGATCGCAGCTAAGTCCCCGAGTGTGACGTTAAGTGCACACTCGGAGAAAGTTAATACTTAGGCGATTCTGGATCGCAGCTAAGTCCCCGAGTGTGACGTTAAGTGCACACTCGGAGACAGTTAATACTTAGGCGATTCTGCATCGCAGCTAAGTCCCCGAGTGTGACGTTAAGTGCACACTCGGAGAAAGTTAATACTTAGGCGATTCTAGATCGCAGCTAAGTCCCCGAGTGTGACGTTAAGTGCACACTCGGAGAAAGTTAATACTTAGGCGATTCTGGATCACAGCTAAGTCCCCGAGTGTGACGTTAAGTGCACACTCGGAGAAAGTTAATACTTAGGCGATTCTGGATCGCAGCTAAGTTTTTTTTTTTTGAGACCGGAGTCTGCGACCGCGGAAGAACTTTGAACCTGCAAAAAACTCAATCTGCTTTATATTATTTCACCAATACTTGTTCTTTACATTGCTTCAGTCGACGGTCACGTGTAGAAGCGCTTCAGGAGATCTTCGTTCCATGCTCGCGGCTCGTCTGTCTCCCTGTCGTCATTGTAGAGTCTGTATGCTCCATTGTTCAGCACCTTGGAGATGATGAAGGGTCCTTCCGAGGCAGGAGCCAACTTGTGAGGTCTTTGCTGATCCACTCGGAGCACGAGGTCGCCTGCTTGAAACGTACGACTCCTGACGTGTCGCGTGTGAAAACGCCGCAGATCTTGTTGATAAATGGTTGAGCGAGTTAGTGCCATCTCGCGCTCCTCCTCTAGAAGGTCCACTCCGTCTTGCCTTGCTTGTTCTGCTTCAGCTTCGGAGAAGAGTTCGACTCGTGGAGCATTGTGAAGTAAGTCACTCGGAAGGACTACTTCTGCTCCGTAGACGAGGAAGAACGGTGATCGCCATGTAGATCTGTTCGGGGTTGTGCGAAGACCCCAAAGCACTGAAGGTAGCTCGGTGACCCATGCGCCAGCGTCATGTCCCACCTCTCGCAGGAGTCGGGGCTTCAAACCTTGCAGAATAAGTCCATTCGCCCACTCTGCTTGTCCATTGGACTGAGGATGCGCCGCGGAAGCAAAATCTACTCGGATACCTTGGCTTGTACAGAAACCTTTGAATCTGTCCGAGTCAAAGTTTGTCCCGTTGTCTGTGATTATGCTGTGAGGTACACCGAATCTGGAGATGATGTCCGTGACAAACTTGACGGCTGTTGAGGCGTCGAGCTTCTTGATGGGCTTGTCTTCGATCCATTTCGTGAACTTGTCGACTGCCACCAACAGATGTGTGTATCCCCCTTGGCCTGTCCTAAATGGACCGACTGTATCTAATCCCCACACTGCGAACGGCCATACAAGAGGGATTGTCTTCAACGCAGATGTTGGCTTGTGTGATTTGTTGGAGTAGAACTGACAGCCCTCACATCGGTCAACCATATCTTTAGCCATCTCGTTTGCCTGCAGCCAGAAGAAACCAGCCCTGAATGCCTTGGCGACGATTGCTCTCGAAGAGGCGTGATGACCGCAGGTTCCTGAGTGAATATCTTCCGGGATTAGCTGCCCCTCCTCTGGGGAGATGCATCGTTGAAGAACGCGTGAAACGCTTTCCTTGTACAATTGGCCATCAATGACAGTGAATGACTTCGACCTGCGGACTATCTGCCTGGCCTGGACTTCGTCTTCTGGTAGTTCCTGCCTCAGAATATATGCAATGATCGGCACAGTCCAATCGGGGATGACAGCAAGAATCTCCATGACCAGATCAACCACAGCAGGTACATCGACTTTAGTCGGATCTGTTGAACTCTTTGGTTATACTGGTTCCTTTGTAAAAGGATCTTCTTTGACTGAGGGAAGGTGAAGGTGCTCGAGGCAGACGTCACTCGGGACTGGTTTCCGAGTGGATCCGAGTTTTGCCAACTCATCAGCTGCTTGGTTCTTCAGTCTCGGAACATGGTGAAGTTCTAGACCTTCAAACTTCTTCTCAAGCTTCCTCACTGCATTGCAGTATGTGGTCATGGTGGGGTTCCTGACGTCCCACTCTTTCATCACTTGATTGACCACCAAATCCGAATCGTCATAGACCATCAGGCGACGGACGCCGAGTGAGATGGCCATGCGCAACCCGTAGAGGAGAGCTTCATACTCTGCCTCGTTGTTGGAGGAATCGAAGTGTATCTGTAGCATGTACTTGAGTTTGTCGCCCTTTGGCGATATGATCACAACGCCAGCGCCGGAGCCATTCAACATCTTGGACCCATCGAAGAACATTGTCCAATGGGCCGAGTAGATATGGGTCGGTTGCTGTTGTTCTACCCATTCTGCTATGAAGTCAACCAGAGCTTGAGACTTAATAGCTTTCTTGGCCTCGAACTTGATATCGCAGTACAGCATCTCCATTGCCCACTTCGCCACTCGGCCTGACGCGTCTCGATTGTGGAGAATTTCCGACAACGGAGCATCAGAAACGACAGACACCGAGTGGTCTTGGAAATAATGGGCCACCTTCTTTGCAGTCATATAGATCCCGTAGATAAGTTTTTGATAGTGGGGATACCTCTGCTTGGAAGGAGTCAGGACTTCGGAGACGTAGTACACTGGCCACTGAACTTTGTATGTTTTGCCTTCTTCTTCTCGTTCGACTGTAAGAACAATACTGACGACTTGATTTGTAGCCGCGATATACAGAAGAAGGGGCTCTTTACTGAGCGGAGTAGTAAGAACCGGCTGGGTGGAAAGTAGGACTTTGAGGTTGTCGAATGCGACTTGGGCTTCGTCTGTCCACTCGAAAGTATCTGATTTCTTCATGAGTCGGTACAGAGGAAGTGCTTTCTCGCCAAGTCGACTGATGAACCTGCTCAAAGCCGCTAGGAAACCTGTGAGCCGTTGAACATCGTGTATTCTGACCGGCCTCTCCATTCGGACGATGGTCCCGATCTTTTCGGGGTTGACATCGATCCCTCGTTCGGAAACGAAGAAACCAAGTAACTTCCCGCTGGGAACGCCGAATGAACATTTGGCGGGGTTGATCTTGATATCGTACCTACGAAGGTTGGCGAATGTTTTTGCCAAGTCAGTCAGCAGGTCGGAACCTTTGCGCGACTTGACTACGATATCGTCCATATATGCCTCCACATTCCGACCGATCTGGTCGAGAAGGCATTTTTGGATCATGCGCATAAAGGTAGCTCCTGCATTCTTCAAACCGAATGGCATAGTGATGTAGCAGAAGCACCCGAATGGGGTGATGAAGGCTGTTTTTAATTCATCGGGGCCATACAAACGGATCTGATGATAACCCGAGTATGCATCAAGAAATGACAAACGCTCGCAACCCGTAGTCGAATCGACAATTTGATCTATACGGGGGAGCGGAAAATGGTCTTTCGGGCAGACCTTATTGAGATGCTTGAAGTCGATGCACATTCGGAGCGATTTTTCCTTCTTGGGCACCATGACAACATTGGCGAGCCACTCGGAGTGGTGAACCTCGCGAATGAAGTTGGCTGCCAGCAGCTTGGCCACCTCTTCCCCGATTGCCTTCCTCTTGTGCGCGGCGGACCGGCGCAGGCGCTCTCGGACGGGCCGAGCGGTGGAATCCACATGCAGTCGGTGCTCAGCCAACTCCCTGGGTACACCTGGCATGTCAGAGGGTTTCCATGCGAAGATGTCCCAGTTCTCACGGAGGAATTGGGTGAGCTCGGCTTCCTATTTAGGATCGAGGGTGGTGGAGATGTTCGTCAAGGCAGCAGTGTCGTCCGTCGGGTGGATGCCGACCTTCTTCGTTTCTCCCGCCGACTGGAATGCAGACTCTGAAGCTGGCTTCTTCGAGCGCATCAGGTCGGCGGGGTCGACTATTTTCTTGTACTCGTCGAGCTCGAGGACGGCCATCTGCTGATCGGTGATTCTTGATCCCTGCTGCAGACACTCTTCAGCTCGCTGTCGATTGTCCGTGATGGTGATCACGCCTTTCGGACCTGGCATCTTCAGGTATACGTAATATGGACGGGCCATGAAACGCGCATACGCTGGGCGGCCCAGAATTGCGTGGTAAGCACTCTGGAAGTCCACCACTTCGAACGTCAGCTTTTTCTTGCGGAAGTTCTTGTCGGAGCCGAAAACGACGTCCAACGCGATCTGGCCGAGTGACTTGGCCTTCCGTCCAGGGACGACTCCATGGAACTGCATGCTGCTCTCGCTGAGTTTGGACATCGGAATGCCCATCCCCTTGAGAGTCTCAGCGTACATGATGTTCAAGCCGCTGCCGCCGTCCATGAGGAATTTGCGTAGTCGGACTCCTTCCACCACCGGGTCGACGACCAGAGCCTGTCTCCCCAGGGTGGGTACATGTGCCGGATGATCCGACTGGTCGAAGGTGATCGTAGTCTGAGACCATTTGAGGAACTTGGGGTTGGTAGGGGTGGCCATGTTCACCTCCCTGTTCACCAGCTTCAGTCGACTCTTGCTCTCAACGTCAACAAAAATCATGAGTGTTGCATGGACTTGGGGTAACGGATCCTCCTTATCCTCTTCATCCTGTTCGTTGTCCTTTTCACTGGGTTGCCCTTCGCTGAACCCCTGGATCAGGAGGCGACACTGTCGAGTGGTATGCTTCGCATATATGGGGTTGCCCTCTTCATCCATCTTCGTATGAACCGGACATGGCTGGTCCAGGATGGAGTTATTGAACTGCTTCTTCTTGGGGGTGAACTGAGCCTTCCCTTTGCCTTTGAACTTGGCATTGGTTACGGCTGCAGCTTCTGCTTGCGGAGCGGTCGGAGCTTTCTGCTTCTGCTTCCGAGTGTTGCCCCCATCTCCATCAGCGACTGTTTTGTGCTTGCCGCTTCGGATGCGGTCTTCTTCTTCGCCATTTGCATAGCGTGTTGCTATCTTCATCATCTTGCTCATGGAGATGTCGCCTGTTCGGCCGAACTTCAGGTACAGATCCCTGTACCGCACGCCTGCCTTGAAGGCGCAGACTGCTTGATGCTCCGTGACGTTCTCCACCGTGCGGTAGAGAGTTGTCCAAGGCTGAATGAAATCTCGCAGGGGCTCATTCTGTTTCTGGACGCAGTGCTGGAGCTCCACGAGGCCAGCAGGGCGCTTGCACGTCCCTTCGAAGGTCCTGATGAACACTCGGGCCAGATCTGCCCAGCTGTAGATGCTTGAGGGGGCCAACTGGTTCAGCCACGCTCGCGCTGAGCCGTCGAGCATCAGATGGAGGTGCTTCATGGCGACATGGTCGTCTCCTCCTCCGATCTGGACTGCTACTCAGTAATCATCCAACCACGTTTCTGGCTTGGACTCCCCTGTAAACTTGCTAATTCCCGTCGCCAATCGGAAGTTGGGAGGGATGTCAGCCGAACGGATGGCTCGACTGAAACACTCGGGACCAGAAACGATGGCCCTGCTTCCACTCGGACGGTCAATATCGTAACCATCGCGGTGGGCTCGGCCCCTGTCGACCCTCCGCTGGGTGATATGCCCTCTTGCGTTGGGCCTTGGGTCGTAAGTGCCGCCGACTGAACGCCGATCATCATGATGTCGGGGCCCGTAGGGCCCACCCCGCGGAGGGGTTCGTGAACGGCGACGATCTTCGAGATTTATGGAACGACTGCCTCCTCTGTGTCGCTGATGAGAACCAGGGCTATGAACTGACCGATGCGTATTCGCATGAACAGAACTATTGTAGATCCTGTTGTGCGACTGGGAGACCGCCGAATTTTGCTGCTGCGCCGTATGCAACAGGGCGCGGATTTGCTCGATTCCCCTGCCAGCCTCTGAATCAGTCGGCTGAAGGGAATCGGCTATCTTGGCAGCCGCGGCCAAGTTGAGGAGAGGTGTGCAGAACAGCTCCACGTTGCTCCGTCGAGTGTGCCGACTGGCAGAACGGCGAGGCGGACAATGCGCGCCGGACGTTTCGCCGATCTCGTGCTCGTTCCGGCCAGCTTGACGGGGATTTTCATGGGAATTGGCCATGTGTACTTCTGCTGCACGCCCGCGACCCGCGTACTCGGAAGGAAACTCAGTTGGAACCGAGCCCGAGCGCTGGGACGGCGGGGCAACCACAACTGACTCTAGAACCGCCACTTGTGAAGACGCGTTCTGGCGCGCCTGGGCGTGTTGCACCCAACGCTGGAGCCGCGGACGACGGGACCGCTTGTTGCGGCGCGTGACGGTGGTGTAGGTCGACACTGGAGTCGACTGCTGGAGAAGAAGAATGCCGCGGGCGCCGGCACGGAAGTGCGTAGCCCCGCGACGGGGAAGCGCCTCGACATCGAGAGGGGCGTCCCGAAGCCATGCCGAATCGTCGACGATGAAGGAGAGAGCGCCGAAGAGGATCTCGTGACCCATGCTCGAATCTCCACCGGACGACATGACGAAGTGATGTAGTCGCAAACTCACCGGAAGTCGCTTAGACGCCTTCCCCACGGTGGGCGCCAACTGTCGTGGGTATAAGCCTGACAGTAGATGTGTAGGGTACGAAAAGGATGGGCAGAGTCCCAGCTACGGCGAGGTTGTATGAGTTCAGGCCCCTCTACGGTGGAGGTAATAGCCCTACGTCTCAGTGCTCTGGGAGCTTGTTGTCGAGTGGAATATGGAATACAATGATTTGTTAACCCCTGCACCAGCGGGGGAGGGTGGCTTATATAGAGTGCGCTGCCCTCCACAACGGTTCCGGTACAGGGGTGGAGTAGTGGCGATTGAATGCGTACGTTACAGGTAACGTACGTCCTAAATGCTAATAAATGCACCGGGAAACGTACGACCGTTTCTCTCCAGGGGGGTTACGATGTTCCGAGTGGCATCCAGTCGGTTAGTTGGATGTTCTCCAATGCTAGTCTCCGACTGGATGATCGAGGACCTGTTACCGACTGGACGATGGGGACTCCTTAATGCAGTCGGAACTGACTAAGGGCCTTGTCCCTTATGAGGGGTAGTCCTAGGGCAACTGACTCTAGAACCGCCACTTGTGAAGACGCGTTCTGGCGCGCCTGGGCGTGTTGCACCCAACGCTGGAGCCGCGGACGGCGGGACCGCTTGTTGCGGCACGTGACGGTGGTGTTGGTCGACACCGGAGTCGACTGCTGGAGAAGAAGAATGCCGCGGGCGCCGGCACGGAAGTGCGTAGCCCCGCGACGGCGAAGCGCCTCGACGTCGAGAGGGGCGTCCCGAAGCCATGCCGAATCGTCGACGATGAAGGAGAGAGCGCCAAAGAGGATCTCGTGACCCATGCTCGAATCTCCACCGGACGACATGACGAAGTGATGTAGTCGCAAACTCGCCGGAAGTTGCTTAGACGCCTGCCCCAAGGTGGGCGCCAACTGTCGTGGGTATAAGCCTGACAGTAGATGTGTAGGGTACGAAAAGGATGGGCAGAGTCCCAGCTACGGCGAGGTTGTATGAGTTCAGGCCCCTCTACGGTGGAGGTAATAGCCCTACGTCTCAGTGCTCTGGGAGCTTGTTGTCGAGTGGAATATGGAATACAATGATTTGCTAACCCCTGCACCAGCGGGGGAGGGTGGCTTATATAGAGTGTGCTGCCCTCCACAACGGTTCCAGTATAGGGGTGGAGTAGTGGCGATTGAATGCGTACGTTACAGGTAACGTACGTCCTAAATGCTAATAAATGCACCGGGAAATGTACGACCGTTTCTCTCCAGGGGGGTTTCGATGTTCCGAGTGGCATCCAGTCGGTTAGTTGGATGTTCTCCGAATGCTAGTCTCCGACTGGATGATCGAGGACCTGTTACCGACTAGACGATGGGGACTCCTTAATTCAGTCGGAACTGACTAAGGGCCTTGTCCCTTATGAGGGGTAGTCCTTGGGTAGGACTTACAGGGCAGGCCTATGACCCTACCCTAGGACTATAACCCATCAGTTACTCATAGCACTTGCAGAGAATATCCTTGGTGAAATTGCTTATCATTCCTTCTGTTCCTCATTGGGATCGACACTCTTACTTATCGAAAGGACAATGATTGATGCCCGATACTTGTGGGTCATCAAAGGACAAGGGAGAAGGAAAAGGTAAAACTAAAAAGTGATAGATTGATTTATCGATTTTGTGTTGTTTAGTCGGTCATCACATCTCATCTTTTTATGAGGCAAGTGGATTTCCCGTCAGGGGTGGAACCAGCAATTTTTGTCATTGGGTTCACTCATTGACTCGTTATGAAGATTTTGAATTCTATACTTAAGTGTAAAGGCTAATTTTACACAAGTTTACAACAAGAGTATATCACTAAAAATAACATAATGAATAGAAATATGGTATTGCTTATCACATATCGGAAATAATTTGCTACCCATGATGGTAGCTACACACAACCCTAATTTTTATCTCTAATTAAACAATCACTCATGAACTACTAGTCCATTTTATTTTGCAATTTTTTTGACAACATTCATAGCTGAAAAGCATCTCTCCAGAGATGTACAATATTAGTACTAGCTTTAGAAGTTGATGGACCAGATAAGAAGAAATATGCTTATTTGTTTGCATCATTAGTTTAGCAAGATCAACAATTCTATTTAAATTGGCGAACCTTTCATATGCTGGCACATTGTTAGTGCAAGTGCAAAGTTTTGGACTAAGCTCATCCAAATTCTTCGAAACAAATGGCATTACGCACCTTGTCACTGTACTCAAGCCAACCACCATATTCATTAAATCAGTCTTGATTAAATGTCAATTGAGTATCTCCAATTTCTCTTTGTGGATAATCCAAATTAAGACCCTTAATTAATTAAATATATCTCGTCTTGTGTCTTAGGTTTCTTGTGTACTCCGAAATTTTCTTCCTATCAGTTAGATCATAAGGCAACTCATCTAGATTAGTTTATCTATGTGTACTTTTCCTACCATCAATAGACGACCTTTTGAATCTAGTGATCTGTGTGTCTTTGAAAAATACTTAAATACCCTCCCATAGCCTAGATCAGTCAAAGTACAGGGAAGAAGATGCAACGATTGGTCTGAGAGGTACATGTCCTTTGCAGCTAAGGAAGTCCATGTCAACTCTGTGGTTCAAGGCTTTCCAACTTACACTATGGGTGTACTCAAAATGTCCAAGGGGTTCCGTGAGAACTATGAGAAACTGATAAGAGACTTTTGGCAGGGAGACTAAGATGGGCATAGAAAAGTGCATTCGATGGCGTGGGACAAAATGATCAAACGAAAAGAGGCGGAGGTATTGGGTTTAGAGCAGTGGCGAATCTAGCATTACAATCAAGGATAGGCTCAAAACATCAAGTTTCTAAGCCTAATTAGCAATTGCATTGTGATTCTTGCATGTAAAGCACCTAAATACTATTTTTAAGTGGTATTGTTAACTAAAATATGTTTGTGATGATCCCTACCTAGTGGACTCGCCACTAGTTTAGATATATGCACTATTTCAACCAAGCTCTACTTGCCACACAAGGTTGGAGGTTAATTTAGCGACCTGACAGCCTATGTGCTCGTGTCCTCAAATCCAAGTACTATCCTAATGGGAACATGCTCGACACGGTTTTTGCTTCGGATGCATCACCAGTTTGGAAAGGTGTTGAATTTGGTTTGGAGCTGCTCAAGAAGGGTTTAATCTGGCGCATTGGGAATGGAGAAGGGTTCAAATTCAGAGAGACCAATGGATCCCAAGAAGGGAAGGCCTTAGTGCTGCGAACTTCACTTGTCGGTTAAACCAAATTATCAACCCGGATACCAAAGAGTGGAACCTTGGCCTCATAAATAGAATTTTCAATCCTTTTGATGCTAATGAAATCAGAAAGATCGATTACCAACAAGGGAGGTTGAGGACTGTGTGGCGTGGCATATGAGAAACCTGATATTTTTTCGGTGAGGAGTGCTTATATGCTGGCGATGACGGCAAATGGTCGGTGTTCACAAACTTCCAGCTCATCAAACACAAAACTAGATAATCGGAGTTTATGGGACCTTATTTGGAAAGCGAAAGTCCCTGAGAAAATAAAAATCTTTGGCTGGAGAGTAGCCACAAATACTTTGGCAACGAAACTGAATAAATTGAAATGCACTCTCGCCACCGATAGTACTTGCGCAATTTTGTGGAAATGCAGTGGAAAATGGGTATCATGAAGAGATCTTTTAGAACATGTACAATGGTTGATAAGATAGTCTTATCTTAAATTTTGCATATAATTTAGAGATGATAAAAAAGGGAGTCTACAATGGATTATCTCTTAGCCTTATCTTATATAATTAGTTATTCCTAAAAACATGGTGAGACATACTATGCTAAAAGATCACCTCTTGTCTTCTCTTAAATAAGAGAAGGCAAAGCCTTTTTTCGAGTTATCTCTCCTTCACCTCATCATATATCCTATGTGGCACTCGTAAGATAGCACCATTGTACATGCTCTTATACTAAAACTAGAGCACTTCAGCAAGCTATGAGATCCCACTAGAACCTTCCATCTGAAGCATCCATTTGTCACACGGTGTATTAGAAGGGAGATAGAGGGATTGGTGGAATTGTTATTGTATTGCTTAAGCCTCATGGGAATATATATAGGAGTACATGATCAACTTGGAGTACAAGACAAGCCAGAATAACTCCTAGTCTATCTTACGTTTCCTAACTAATCCCGATACTCAACATCCCCCCGTAGTCACAACGGTAGCGACGAAGATGGTGAGACTGGAGAAGAATCCAAAGATAAGCCGACGGTCACCCCCCCCCCCCCACGGTCGTAACGGTCGATGCATCGCGAAAGTTGTGGCTGGAGTCGAAACCGACGAGGTTGCTCAAGCAAGGCGGTAGCCCTTTATGCGTTTGTCGAGGTAGCCGAGAGCGCATGGTGGTGTAGCCGTGCGAAGAACGCCGTGGTTGATGTTGAGTCGGGGTAGCCAATGTCGAGGAAGTCGCCGTGAAGCCACGGGCGCAAGGAGGCGCCGAGTTAGGGGTGGGCGAAGTGGTGATGCGCTGGGAAGGAGACATAGTTGACGATGCATCACGCCGGGTTTGCCAAGCCCGAGAACACATCATGGACGAAGGCACGCATCAGTGTTGTCAGCACCGCGCATGCGTAGACACACGAAGTCGATGTTGGTGATGCGTCGTGCGAGGCTTGTCAGGCCTAGGAGCACATCGGGGACGAAGGAACACGTCGGTGTTGCTAGCACCGGGCATGCTGAGAAGGGGACCTGCACACAATCTGTACGCCATGTCGAGGAGGCTAGCAGAGAAGGACTCGACGAGGATTGCGGCACAAATCGGCAGGGGTCGATGTTGCCCGCGGTGGTCGGAGTAGACGAAGTGGTCGGGGAAGACGACAACGACGCTGGCGATGAAATGGTGCTGGACGAAGATGAAGAAGGTAGACGGGCGGCGCGGCTCGGGTGAGCGAGCTGCAGCAGCACCAAAGGAGAGTGGCGGCGGAGGCCTGAAGGCGGCGGTGCCGGTTGATTAGAAGCGCGCAGACGATGCTCGAAGTAGGCGAGTAAGAGCCCGACAACATGACGAAGATCGGAGCGGACGATGGCGTTCCCACACCGAAGGAGACGACACGGCACATAGTCAACGCGCGAGGACGGTGAAGTGGACCGCGCGTCGCGGTGCTACGACCCGAAGGGCGACGAAGTGGCAATGCGCGGGTCAGGACGACGGCGGGAAGACCTCGGGGTGGCGGCGTAGACCGCGTGCCGCAATGCTATGCCCCGAAGGGGCGATGCAGTGGCGGTGCTCGGGTCGGTGCACCCACGGGGACGCCCTTGGGCGGCGGCGGGGACCGCGTGCCACCGCACTACAGCCCGAAGGGGCGGTGTAACAGCGGCTCGCGAGTCGGGGCAACCATGGGGAGAACTACTGGGAGGTAGCGCTGCGGCCCGACGGGGCAACGCAGTGGCAGCCCGTTGCTCGATCGATTGAGGGGCACGCTGTACTCAGGACAGACTTCACAGGACCCGCAGAGGTGCATGCAAACCAACTAATCAGGCTAGTCGCACGACACGGATGGACTCGATCGAGGCGGGCGGGTGATCAATCCGATCGCACGCGGGGTCGGGGCGCTGCTCGGTGATGATGACGACGTCGTGGACGATGAAGCGAGGTGGTCGAGCAGACCAAGGCGACGACAGCCAGCGGGGAACGGCATGCCAAAGGAGGTCGGCGATGGGTCGGGGAGCCAGAGGCAGCCATTAGGCCCGGCGCACTCGTAAAGTCGAGGCAGCCGGCAGGCCCGGTGCAGCGCCGAGCCCGGCAATCGGCGATACCAAGGCAACCGGGAGGCCCGGCAGCCGACGAGGGGGCCGACAACCGTTATACCTAAGGAAGCTGACGTTCCCGAGGCGGCCGACGAGTGGCGACGAAGACGGAAGGTGGGTGATGGAGGCATCTTGTTCAGCGCGGGGCAGCGACGGCGACGTAAAGTGATGGGTGGGCAGATGCACGGAAAACGGCCATGATGGGCCACCAGGTCGAAGTAGAGGCCGACTGGTCGCGCCTAGGTCGGAGTAGAGGCGCGCAAGGGTCGACAGCGGCGGCGGGCGACGCAACCCGATCTTAATCAGAAGACCAAAAAGGAAGAGCGCCGATCAAGAGACCGGCAAAAGAGAGAAAACGCGGATCAAGAGATCGGGAAAAAGACTCTCTAGGGCAGCCGGTAAACAAGACCGGCGGACAAAACCTAGGTATGGGCGGCGCGGCCCCCGGCGGCAGTCATGAAGGCCGACTGCCCCGAGGGCGGCACACTGGGTGGAAGCGGTGGCGGCAGCTAGGTCAAGGAACTTGTGGCAGATACCATGTTAGAATGAAGAGAGGGATTGGTGGAATAGTTATTGTATTGCTTGAGCCTAATGGGCATATATATATAGGAGTACATGATCAACTTGAAGTACAAGACAAGCCAGAATAATTCCTAGTCTATTCTATGTTTCCTAACTCAACACGGGGGATGACTGGCTGCAAGTCATTTTAGACACTTGCAACGAGGATATCCGGGCGAAAGTTGTGTTACTGCTTTGTCGCGTCTGGTTTCACCGGGATGACATTTGGCAAAGAGTCTATTTCAAGGTCAGTAGAGATAAATTCATCTGTGGTCATCAGACTCGTCCTCAAAATTCACTTAGATCATTGGACTCAGGAATACCCGGATTACGGTCATTCAACTTACATCATCGAATAGAGAGAGTCATCGTATACGCTTGAGCTACATATTTTGCCGACGTGACATACACTTTGACTAGTCCACGCTCCATGTATGTGTCATGTCAGCACCAAAATTAACCTTGCCCTCTCTCTCGGTTCATTTTACCCACAACCGAGCTGCACCTTCCACAACCTCTGTGGCCCCAGCACCGATGTGTCACTGGCGATACCACAGGCGCCCCCCGCACGAGATCCCCTCTATCTCTCCTCTTATTCTTCCATTCTATTCTCCCGTGTGATTCCCTGGCCTCGTTTGGTTAAGGGGGATTGGGGAGGTTTTGAGCGGGAGGGTCCAGAAACCCCACAGATCCTCGGACGTCCATTTGGTAGGAGGGGTTTGCTTAGCTCAATCCCCCCGTTCCCCTTCAATCCCTTCCTATCCATGTGTTTCAAAACCCTCCTCGGGAGACTAGTGGAAGCAAAACCCCGGGAATTTGAGAGGATTGGGTGGAACAAAGGGATTCACCCAATCCCCTGAAATCCCTCCCTCTCAAAACCTTCCCAATCCCCTTTAACCAAACGAGGCCTGATGAGGATTATTTCCAGCCTCCACTGCCATCACAGATCGGGGTCGTGCTCCAGCCAAAGGGACACCATTGTACGCTAGAGTCATGCCAGGGTAGACGCCACGAGTCACCGCAAGCGTCGGTCTGGTGCGGGGCCGGGAGGCCCCTCCGTGTCGTGCGTCTCCTCCCTTCCAGGATGCCGGCCAAGAGGGCTCGTGTGCCGCGTGCTGGATGGTGTAGCCGCCCCATGTGCCGGAGGGTCTCTCCATGCCGCGCACGAGCCTTGGTATACCGGCACCGTCGCCTTGGACGGTCGTGTCGCAGGAAACTGTGTCGCTCGTCGAGAAGCATCAACGCCTCGAAACCAACTCCCGACGAGGCATATGGTCAGACCTCAGATGGCGTGCATGTCGACGGTGGCAGGCTTCCGCTGTTTTTGCTCGCGGCCACAAGCCGCCGCTTCCCCAGCTCACCAACGCCTAATATTGCTCTTGCTCGCATACGTTGCATGCGGCTGCTTCTGCTTGGGCTCACCACCACAAGCATCCGCTTCCTTAACTCACCGGCACGTACTCCTATTCACCGGTCGCATACTACTGTTGTGTGTTTGGGTTTGTCGCCTGCTCATACTGCTATCTCTGTTGCTCACCGCCACAAAGATCTGGCTTTTGGACCTCGTCGTCGAGGCCACCCGAGAGATTTCCTGAATCCTAATGGGGGGAGAGGGGATGAGGGGACGTAAGTGTCATGCGAGGAACTCCCATAGCTGCACGGTTAAAGATTGCCACGGCGGCGTGATCCAGGAACTCCTCCTATGGTCAATCAAATTTTCCCTCCGGCGTTGTCAATCGCGTGTTCATGCTTGAAGAAAGCGGTGAGGTCAATAAGTCAAAGCGCATGTCATGTCAATTTTGCAAAAAAAATGTACCTGATTTCGCCATGCTGTCACCTTGGACGTGGTCAACAAGTCAAAGTGTATGCCACATCGACAAAATACGTATCCCAAGCATATGCGATGACCGTCTCTATTTGGTGATGTATGTTTAATGACCGTAATTCGTGTATTCCTTAGAGCATCTCCAACAGCCGCGCTTGGCGCCGCGTTCAAAAAATGTGTTTGCCGCGCGCTTCGGCTGGTTTAGCGCGGGGATAGACGCTGGCTCCAACGGCCGCGCTATAATGCAGCGCGCGCGCCGTTGCAGCAGCGCCCAAAAATACAGCGCGCGTAGCACGCACAAACCACATGTACATTTCAGAAAATAGGAGCAAAAATGATCAAACAAACAAAATAAATCAACAATAAATAGTCATTACAACTCAAACAAATAGTTTATCGTTCAGTACAACAAATAATGCAATAAACACAACCAATAGTTCATGAACAATACAATACAAATATACAATAAACACAACCAAATCATGCTCTTTGTCGTTCATGCCATGCCCACCACTCTTCAATCAGATCCTTTTGAAGATCACTGTGTGTTGCGGGACGCCGAATGGCATGATAGGAGGCAACAAAACGGGCTACCCTTTCAGCCCTCCGTCGCACTCGCACGGGATGTCCCAATAGCTCATACTGTGAGTAGTCTAAATCTTGTCCACGCTCATTCTCGATGATCATGTTGTGCATGATCACACAAGCGTGCATGATGTACCAAAGCATTTTTTGATCCCAAAATCTAGCCGGTCCTCTCACAATAGCAAATTGGGCTTGCAAAATCACAAATGATCTCTCCACATCTTTTCTAGCAGCCGCCTGAGCATTGTGGAAATCAAGATTTTTCTTACCTTTTGGCTTTTTCAACGGCTTCACAAAGGTTTGCCACTTTGGATAGATGACATCCGCTAGATAATAGCCATAGTTGTACGTACGGCCATTTGCTACAAACTGCACTGGTGGCAACTCACCATTTGCAATCTTATTCATCAGTGGTGACCGGTTGACAACATTGATGTCATTCAAAGATCCAGGCATTCCAAAGAATGCATGCCAAATCCAAGTCTCCTGATCGGCCACCGCTTCAAGGATTATAGTGGAACCCTTTTTTGACCGTGGAATTACCCATGCCATGCCTTTGGACAATTCTTCCAACTCCAATGCATGC
Source organism: Hordeum vulgare subsp. vulgare (assembly GCF_904849725.1). NCBI lineage: Eukaryota > Viridiplantae > Streptophyta > Magnoliopsida > Poales > Poaceae > Hordeum > Hordeum vulgare. The sequence continues at coordinate 546,752,660 of NC_058521.1, read as the reverse complement.
AATCTATTGAGCCAAGCATGACAGGAAAGCCGCGAGATTTGTTCATCGCCAATAGCCTTGCGGCGTCTTCAGCAGTGGGAGATCTCAAATACTCCTCACCAAACACTTGCACAATTCCCACTGCAAAGCGCTTGACACACAAGATGGCTTGGCTCTCACCCATAGCCAAGTGATCATCAACTAGATCAGCCGAGATACCGTATGCCAACATACGCAAAGCGGCTGTCACCTTCAGCAAGGTGCTATGCCCGAGCTCTCCGGCGGCCTTCCTCCTTTGCTGGAAAAACCGGTCATGGCTCGCTAGTTTCTCTGCAATGCGCTTGAACAAGTCTGTGCTCATCCTAAACCGGCGTTGAAAATACGACTCCCGATATGTGGGATTCTCCACGAAATAGTTCTTCATCAATCTGTTATGGGCATCAATCCTATCTCTCCAAATTTTCTCCCAACCCATAACCGAACCACCGTGCTTCGGTTTTTTTATTGATATGCATAGCTATGATCATTGCAAGATCCTCCTCCTCTTCCATATCAAATTCTTCTTCGAAAGAATCATACGACGAACTCATCTACAATGTTCAATACTATACTATAAAAACTACAATTCAAAACATGCATCAAATTCATAAGTTTGGAGCAATACATACCTTGTAAGCGTTTTGTCGAACACCTTGCGGGCGCGGCGCGGCAGCAAGCGCTCAGACGCTGTTCGTCGGACGTCGGAGGCGCGCGAGGGCCGGTAGGACTAGGAGGGGGTGGGGCGGAAGCGCGGCGGCGCGGGGAGGTCGGCGAAGCGCCTGAACGGTCGCCGGGGGGCGCGGGCGGCGGCCGCAGCGGAGACAGGCCGGGAAAGCGCCTGAGTGGTCGCCGGCGGGCGCGGGCGGCGACGGCGGCGCGGGGATAGGCCGGGGAGCGCCTGAACGGTCGCCGGGGGTGCGAGCGGCGGCGGCGTCGCGGCCGGATGGAGGTGGCAGTGGGGAGCGAGCGCGGAGAGAGGAGGAGCGAGCGCGGGAGAGAGGAGGAGCGAGCGCGGGAGCTGGCGCAGCAAATAAGGGGCGCGCGATTGCGTTTCGGCCAGCGCGCTGAACTGAAAATGCCGCGCGCGCCGTTTTTACGCGTCCGCTGAAGCTGCCCGCCGCGTTGCGCGTGCGTTAAAACTGCATTTTTTGCCGGTTGTTGGAGATGTTCTTAGTCGGGTAACCGAAATGAATTTTGAGGACGAGTCGGGTGACCATGGATGAATTTATCCTACGTCAGTATCTTTCCTTGTCAGGTACGAAGAGGAGATTCGGACCTGTCAGTCCTATGTAGAAACTGAGAAAGGAAAGGAAAACATCACTCAAGTTGGCAATCAGAACATACAAAATTTACGGCCAAACCCTCCGAGGTGGTATCCCCCTCCAGCAGGATTAATTAAGTTGAACTCGGACGCCTCCTTCATTGTTGCATCGGGATCACCTTCTGTGGGTTCCATTGTCAGGAATGACAAGGGCTTGGTTTTCTTTTCATTCAGCAGACAAGCTGGCTTTTGCAGCAGTATTGAGGAGGGAGGCTGAAGCGACATCACTTCTGATCGGCCTCAAGGAGCTGTAACAAAAAATTTCGCTGGTCCAATCATGGTTGAACTGGACTGCCAGTCGTTAGTGCACGCACTGAATCCTGAGGCAACAAACAAATCCTGCTTGCTCGTTGTCATCGGCGACATAAAGGGTGTGTTGCAGCACTTCAATTCCTACCAGCTACCAGATTTCATGGGTCAGTAGAGACAAGAACACACTCGCCCATAAGCTTGCAGAGCGGGCAAGAAATTCTGGGGATTATTTCTATCTAGGGAACTTCCTAGTGATTTCAGAGAGCTTATGCAAGCTGATTGTAACTGTGTGTGATCATTCTATATGATGTTTATTCTAAAATAAAAAGTACGGGGAAGAAGCAATTAGGACACTATGGCATGTTTGATACAAAGGAGATTTGACGATGCGACTCAGAATTTTTGGTTTACATTAAGGGGCAAGCTTGCCTCCGCAGATCTTCCCCTGTCGGCTCGTCGCTGCCGTATGGAGGTGAACAGGAGAGAGTCTGGGAAGCAAAGAAAGACCAAAGATCGTGTTGCCGACGGCTGCCCGTGTACTGGTATATAAGAATAGGAATACCTTGAAAGGGAAATTCTATTTGACACTCTCCGTTAAGCTGTCGAGGTTTCGTACAGGGAGCACGATCGAGTGATGCAATATGGGCCGGTCCGTTAATGTTTCCTTCTATTTCCTGAACCGTTTTTATTTTTATTTTTTTATTTTATGTTTCTGTTCTTTTTTATGTTTCTTTTCTTTCTTTTTTCTAATGTTATTTTATCTTTTAAAAATAAGTTCAAGTTTAAAATTGTTCTTGAAATCCGAAAAATATGTTTGCTATTTAAAAAAAGATATAATTTTCAATAGTTGCCATTTTTCAAAAACATTCATAACTACAAAAAATGTTTGGGTTTTCAAAAAATGTTTGGTATTTTAAGAAACTGTGCGATATTTTCAAAAATGTTCGCTATTTTGAAAAAAATGTTAGAAATATCAAAAAACTATTCGATTTTCTAGAATAATTTCATGTTCAAAAAATGTTATTAAGTTTCGAAAAATATTCTTGATTCCATAAAATGTTCGCAATTTCAAAAATTTGTTCTAAAACATTGTTAATAATTTTATGAAGTATTCTTGATTTCAAAAAATGTTCTGACTTTCAAAAATATTCTTGTTTTTCAAGAAAATTTCATTTTTTTTTCAAAATTTGTTCTCAAGATTAAAAACAAATCTTGATTTTATGAAGTATTCTTGATTTTCAAAATATTGTGATTTTGAACGTTTCCAAAAATTTCAAAAGTTTTTCAAGAAAAATTTATTTGTTTCTCATAATTTTTTCATTAATTTTCTAAATTGTTCTCATTTTCAAAATTTGTTCTCAAGATTCAAAAAATGATCGTGCTCTAATTTATTTAGCACTTCCAAATTTATTTAGGTATTTTCGAAATAGTTCTCTGTTTCGAAATTCTATTCTCAAGATTAAAAAATGTTTGCGCTTAAAAAATTATTTGCGCTTTCAAATTTGTTTAGGATTTTTAAAAACTGTTCTCCATTTCAAAATTAATGCTCAATATTCAAAAAATGTTTCTGATTGAAAAAATTGCGCTTTCAAATTTATTCTTTGTTTTAAAAAATATTCATGTTTTGAAAAAATATTTTGAAAATTCAACACTTGTTTGTTTTCGTAAAAAATAAAATAAATATATAACTAGCAAAAAAGGAAAAAAAAAATATCAGATTCTTTTAGACAAAGAAAAGTTGGCCGCCCCAGTCGGACGAACCGTCTGTGCGATGCGCGTCTGTTGTATGCATCGCATGTCATATAGGAGGACTTCCCTAAAAAGTTATTCCTATTTAACGGTGCAGACGTCCGTTGGAGTGCATTTTTTTCATAAGGGCACTTGTAGCACTCCAAACTGGGCCGGCCCAATATAATCTTTTTTCGGATCTAGAGATCATAAAAAAAATGGAGCGGTATGGGATCCGAACTGGCAACGCTTCTCTGCGAGCGAGTACGCCCTAACCGTCAGGCCATCACCAGCTGTTGGAAATATACTAGTTGTTTCCTCTTTTATATGTTACTAGTTAAATACCCGTGCGTTGCTATGGAACATAAAAAAATACATCGACCATTGTTTTATTTCGGATGTGTATGTCAAACATGATGGATATTCATCATATAACGGTAATCACCAATTCTTTCTTCCACTGCTTTTTCTGTCATGCCTCACTTTTTAACGTGAAATAGTAAGGGAGGCCCTTCATGTATTTTTTACGAATTAGAAGGTTGTGTCCTTAATTCCTCATGTCACCGTCTCTTTCACTACCTTTGTTGCATCCAGAAAAAATGGCTTTCTCCCCATTGTCCCCCCTCTCTACATCCATGAAATTCATCCATCTTTGCTCTATCATTGTTTCCGATTCAAATGTTATGTATTTTGCCCTAACTATCGCTTGGCCACTTCTTCAAAATATTAGAAGATCTATAAAATGATGCATATGTATTGAAAGGAACAATGAGTAGGGACGACGACCTACCAACAAAGGAACATATGATCACAAACTTCCCTTGTATATCTCATATGGGATAACCACGTGTATAAACAATCTAGCCTGAAACATGTATTGAACTAATATTGTCTTCATCAAACATGAAGATATTTCCATGATTACAAATGCTCCAACGTCCTACGATGATCATTTTGTTGAAGGAGGGTAATTGGTGCGTCTGATATGCATCAACGAGTATGCCCATGAGTGGCACGCCAAGTTCCTTCTCCTGGTTGAGCCTCTGTGACAAAAAAGTGAGTTGAGTACAAGAGAAAAGAGGTGCAACACTGGGTGAATATGTACACACAACATATATTTGAAGCTCTTCATCATCATGAGTCAATTGCGAAAAACCACCACATTGAAGAGTGGTTTTGCAGAAAAGACTATTTACGAAATCTTTGCAGATAGCACTGATTTTTGTCCTAATCATTTGCAAAAAAACACCTAATCGCCTCTTCGCCCCTTTTAACCTCTATTATGACAGGTGGGGCCCGTTTTCTGACGACGTGCTATCTGCAAAGATTTCGTAAAAGATTCTTTTCTGCAGAATCACACTTCAATGTGCTGGTTTTTCGCAATTCACTCCAGTCGCCGCAGGCCCTGAGGTTCTTTATGACCACGAGCCTCGTCGCTGGGCTGGTGTTCAGCAGCCCAAAGGCGATCACTAGCCTATCGCTGCGTCGGCTGAGAAGCTGCTCCTTGACGCCTTCCTGGAGGTCATATATCAACAGGTCCAGATGCTGATATTTAAACATATATCAACAGCTTGTCAGTGCCTAGCGGCAAGTGGCGACAGACAGAATGTTTTATTTAACCGGACAAAGACAGAAAGATTCAATTTCTTCATTGTCAAAACAACGAATGCCTTGGAAGACAATGTTTACTTACCAGAAGAATGAATTGATCTACAAACTTCTTTGCTTGATCCTGCAAAAGAATACCATGGAGGAGACAGATATGAGAAGGTATAATAGTATTGTTCTTACATTGCAAAACTGAAATAAAACAGTACTCACAGAAGTGGGAAGAGTAGCGATGTGAAAACGCTCATCTCCCGATATCATTTCAACAGCTATTTGATGGTCCTCTGGTGATTCAGACTCAAGAAGGCAAAGTATGTAATGAGATTGATCAACAATACCTACCATGTGTAATGCTTTAGAACAAGTGTAGAACTGAGCGCAAACTAAGGTTATGCATGCCTACATAAAGAATAGCGAACAATGTAAAGAACTTCTATAATTTTGGCACCAGTTGTACCCAAAAAATCCAACTTAAATGAGAAGTACACAGAGTGAAGTTGTACAACACCTCTGGGTGGTCAGAGGTGGTCAGGATGACCTCTGATAGAATCTTTTCTATGTTAGGTTCAATGTTATATAAAGGGTGTCCAATGCACAACTCAATATGTGGAGAAATACCAGATTGACTGCTAGTACCATTAGTAACACCTGGCTCTATTGAGCTTCTGTCCTCACACGAACGCTTGACCAGAATATCAGCTTGTTTCTGCCAGTTTCCTTTGAAATTGATTTGCTGGTTCAGAGAAATGGTAGAAGTTCCTAATACTTTTATCTTTGAAGTAGTAGGTTGGGGCTCCATAGAAGCTTTATCCTCATGGGGTTTGGCATCTCATTTCTTGAACTTGCATTGCAGGAGGTTACAGATGTCACTGAACTGTCATTGAGCACTCCTCCGTGATTGTCCACATCTACAAATGAGACCAGATGACTTTCTCTCATTGTTGTATGCGAAGAGTGAACCTTTTTAGGGATTTTTTTTCTACATGCACACTATTTTTAATCAAGGAATACCGTGGAAGAGTGGTCGGGAGTATTGACACGGGCTCATTTTCCTTTCCTGTGCCAATTGCCTGTTCTAACTTGACCTCAACCGGCAGCTCTTTTCCCCAGGTTGCAGTTCAAGGATCTTCTCTGTTGTGCTCTCTCCAAGTCCCAACTTCTTGTTGTTCAGACAGCCTGAAAGTAGAGCGACCAAAATTGAGATGGTTGGCCCGGTGTGCATTGATGCCAGCAGGTCATTGGCCTCTTCATCAAGACCAGAACCAGCTAAGAGATCCACTATACACACCAAGTGTTTCTCGGCAGGTTCAATTACATACTCATTAACCATGCAACTGAACCAAAATTTCCCTTCTTCTACGAGACCGGAGTGGCTGAGAGCCGACAAGAGAGACCGGAATTGCGAAAAACCACCACATTGAAGCGTAGTTATGTAGAAAAGACTCTTTTACTAAATCTTTGCAGATAGCACATCGTCAAAAAATGGGCCCCACCTATCGTAATAGAGGTTAAAAGGGGTGAAGAGGCGATTAAGTGTTTTTTGCAAATGATTAGAACAAAAATCAGTGCTATGTACAAAGATTTTGTAAAAGAGTCTTTTCTGCAAAACCACGCTTCAATGTGGTGATTTTTCGCAATTCACTCTCATCATCATACTTGTAACCTTTCTTTAATAAAAATATATAGTAAGGATACACAAATCTTACAGTCTTAGGAAGTTGGTCCCAACATCTCTTGACATGCAAAGTGTCCATCTCAATATCCTCATTATCTCATTTATCTTAACATGCAATTTATTCACCCCATCAAACTTTGATAAGAGATGTTGTTGGTCTACTAAATAGTAAATATGGTGTTGGAGATTGACCTAATTCACAAAGGGCATCATTTCTTCACGGAGAAGGCAAGGGTACATATCTTTCTCAGTTATTCAAATATTCGCAACAAAACCTTTTTTATGAACATCTTAATTAAAAATATTTTTTCCATTATTGATATCCATGAACCATTTCCAAACCTGTAGAGTTTTGGGAACTAAATATGATTCAACCAGCAATATACATAATGCCCCCAAAATTGGAGCATACTACTCGGAGAAAGAGGCATAAGAAGTTTATCGAAATGATGATGACCCCAAAAATAGACTTATGCTTCTCAATTCTTGAGAAATTCTGTAATGTGAGGATCACTTCAAAATCGGAAATAACACGAAATAACTTTCAAATTGTGAAGATAAATAAACATGACAACAATTGGACAATGTTCAGTTCTTTTTTGTGTTGATCATTTTGTATACGAGTATTGAATTACGGTCTAAAAAATAATGTTGTCATCATGGAGTATGTTTTATCGGTAGATCTAATGTAACTCTTAAAACAATCTAAACAAGGGTGAAAGCTGACACTAAAAAATTCAGCATCACCTGTTAAAATGGCCTCTTGAGTACCATGAAGTCCACCGTCTAGATGTACATACACCATACGCTGCCCCTGAATCCATTTAGCAGCTTGAGCAGCTAGCTGGCCCGATCCTTGGTCACGCCGCCACAGCCAACCTGGAGCATTAAGAGCAGCTTCTGCAAGGCACCCACACGCAGCTCCTCGAAACAGCACGTGCCGGCGCCGGTGTCCGCGGGACGAGACGGCGAACTCCATGGATGTTGTACACATGGAACATCTTCTTGACCAGCACCTGCACGACCAACCGGCATGACCAGCGTGTGCGCATGCGCGGACTCGAGGACGGCGTCGGTGCACACCGCACGGGAGGCTGTTGAGCACGGCCAATGCCTTCTCGTTCGCCTCCTTGTCAGCGTCCACGAGAAGATCCGGAACAACACACACTAACAAGCAGGCGGCCATGCGCTCGCAGCCGAAGATGAGTTAGTAGGCCTTGACGAGCGTGGCCTTGGTGACCTGCGGGGACACGAGGTTCTTGACGAGGCCGACGAGTGCGCTGCACATGCCGGGCATCCTCGACATGACATCGACAATGTGTTGGTCGATGGACGAGGCGAGCTCATGGAGGACGATGGCATCGCTGGCCCGCGTGGCAACATCACCGTGGGAGAGCGCCGAGACGAGGGTCTTGCGTGAAGCCGGGGAGGCAAGCCTAGTCGTTAAGCGGAAAGAACAGTAAGGGCTGCCAAGATCTTCCCCAGCAAACCAAATACTGCGGCGCTGTGGTGCCAAGCTCGGGCTCATGGGTGAGGCTCTGGAAAGCCCAGGCGAGCTGGCAGGCGGCACCGGCGATTGCGGTCGCTCTCCTTCCCGATGGCCCTGGCCCTGACACCACCGGCTCGCAGGCGACAATGTTCCCGTGCCGGGTGGCGACGGACACGGCAATGAGCACCTCGGCGACTGGTACCTTGGGCGTGGGCACCCTCTCGGCTCTGTTGGCGAAGCATCTGTCGTCGATCATGCGGCGCGTGGCGTGGTTGCGGATGAGGTCGGCGAGCCGCACGGAGCCGCCGATGACGTGGCATGTGTCGCGCCCCGACGCCAGACACCCCTCCGCGCTCTCGCAGTCGTAGGTGATGCCCATCGGCGTCGTGACCGAGTTTTTCATCAGCTCGAGCGAGATCGAGCACCGGAAGTGCGCCGGCACCGCCAGCTCCTCGTCATTCCCGCCGGCTATCGGCTGCACTCGTCGCGTAGAGGAGATCAAGTGGCGGTGTGGCGTCCTCCATGGATGGACGGACGAGACGACGCCCCCTGCTACAAAAGGCTGACGAGGATGGGAGCGACGGTGAAAGACATTGATTGGACATGTGTGGCAGCGGATTGGAAGCTTTTTAGGGCATGTACAACGGTAGTGACTCAGCTGTCTATAAAAGCTGCCAACACGTACTTTTTATGAAGTGGAGGAGAGAGAATGAAGAGAGAGAGGGAGCCCGTCGGTAAAATTGCAGATCATCTGTAGCCCTAAAACTTCGGTCGCTACAGACGGCTTTCTCGCGTTGTATCGCGGTCGTGTGCAAGTAACTCCTTTATATATGGACTAGCAAAAAGACCCGTGCGTTGCAACGGGAGAAAAACAATTATAATCTCTAATGGTGCTGATCATATTATGTCTTTTAAATTTTAGGGCATTTCTTGAAATGCATGAACATTTTTTAAATTAGCAAACATTTTTTTCAATTGCACTCAAAAAATAACACACAAACTTTTTTTCAAAATCCTGGACTTTTATTTTTTTCACCAACATTGTTCTTAAAATTACGAACGTTTTTTTCTGAATATGCAAATATTTTTACAAAAATTCTGAGCATTTTTTGAATTCACAAACATTTTATATTTTCTTCAAACTTTTATATCAAAATTCCCAGTTTTATAAATTGCAGAAGTTTTACAAAGTTCTAAATTATTTAAACTAAAAAATGGAACAGAAAAATGAAAATAAAAAATGAGACTAAAAACAGAGGCACGAACTGTTTTTAAGATTTTTACACGGACTTTTGTTTAAAATCATTGACTTTTTTATTTTATGAATATTTTCTCAAAGTTTAAACATTTTTTTATATGCGAACATTTTTCAAAACTCATGGGTAGTTTTTTGAATTCTCAAAATAAATATGTTTTTTTGAATATTTTATTTCGAAATTCTCAGTTTCTTAAAATTGAGAAAACTTGTTTGAAGTTCTAAATTATTTAAAGTAGAAAAACAAAATGGAACTGAAAAGAAAAATAAAAAAACTAAACTAAAAAAAAAGCGCCCACGCATGGGCCGGCCCAAACAGGTGTGCTGCATCTTTTTTCAACGCCCAGACCGTAATATAGGAGGTGCCTACATGGGCGGGCCAGTACGGATATTTTTTTGTTTGAAACGTTTTTTATGACTTATAGATGTCATTGGTGGATAATTTTAGTTAACTTTAGAACAATTTGGATGACGTTCGGAAGAAGCACTATTTGCTTTATCAGTATGTAAAGATGTAGCTTTCCAATCCTCCGTACCGGCTGCGACGCTGCTTAGATGGACACCGAGCAACTGGAACTCTGCAAGCTGGCGAGCAACAGGCACTACAATATGGGTTCGTGTCGTCAATCGATCAATCAATCAAGCAACAGTGGTCTAGCTAGCTGCCTAGCTTACGTGAAGATTGCGCATATAAAAGGATTGATCACTTTGCATGTTGAGCGGTTCGGGGGCAATCGATCTTTGTGTATGTACTATGTATGTACGTGCCTATTAACTAGGGTAGTTTCTCGAATTCATCTCAATCACTTGCATACCCAGGATGAGCTTGGTGCCGGACTGTCAATTACGCGATACAGACGGGAGCGAGGGGTGACCGGGCGTGCGATCGTGTGTTAGTGGGAAGTTGTTTCCTTGTATACGATGGAAAAACGATCGCAAGATGCCGTCTTTTTCGGATTGTCCCTTGTGGTTTGTTTATGATTGTTTTTTTCTCTTGGTTTTTTTTCTCAGTAAGTAGCGATTTGTAGAGACGAAGGGATGGCGTGGAAGGAGATTTTTTTAATTAAACTGACTGGTTTTTGAAGAGTTGAATAAAAATCGGTGAGGGACGTGGGTGGGAGGGTAGCCAGTGTTAGCGTTGGAGGGGGAGATCGAAGGAGGTCGAACCATCACGATACACGGCAGATCCCCTTTAATAGCAGAGACTCTTCCTTTTTATTTTTCTTCTTTTCTCATCCAGTTTAAAGTTTGTGAAGCTTTTTTTATAAATTGATGAACTTTTAATTTTATTCGATGGATATTTTGCAAATCCATTGAACTTTTTTTTAATTTGAAGAACTTTCTTTATAATTTCATGAACTTTTTCAGAATATTATTAAAAAATTATAAACCTTTTTCCAAATTCTTAAACTTTTGTGAACCTTTTCTTGATCATAGTAAAATTTGGCTAGTTAGTGAACCATTTTTCAAAATTTATGAACCCTTTTTTACTTTTATAAACTTTTTGGATGAACAATTTTTCAAAATTGGTGAATTTCATTTTAAATCAATGAACTTTTTTCAAAAGCAGTGAACTTTTTTTCAAATAAATGAAGTCTTTGTCAAAATTCATGAACTGTTTTCAAATTGATGAACTTTTTTCCAAACCAGTGAAATGTTTTCAATTAAATGAAATATTTTAAAAAATTGACAAACTTTTTCCAAAATCGACGAACATTTCTTTAAATTTGATGAACATTTTGCAGATTTTACGTTTTTTTGGAAAATAATTTAAGTTGTTTTTCAAATTTGATGAACGTTTTTTAAAATCACTGAAATTTTTATGAAAATTGATGAACCTTTCTTAAATTCGATGAATATTGTTCTAATTTGATTTTTTTTCTTTTCAAAATCTGTGAACATTTTCCAATTTGATGAACTTTGTTGAAAAATCGATTAAATTTGTATTTGAATAGCAATGAACCATTTTCAAGGTTGTGTGATTCTCTTTCAAAATGAAGAACTTTATTCAAAAAACGATTTTTTGGGCAAAAATTCAAAATGGCCGAATATTTTCTGTCATGGCGGCACATGCATCGCCTTATAGAGAGAAAACCCTATTTGTTGCTCTATGCGAAGCAGTGTCGAGGTTTCGCAGAAAATGGGCGAAGGATTGGCCTGGGCCAAGTAGCGAGCCTGCAGTGCCCTGTTTTTGGAAGTGTTCCCGGCCAGTCTTTTTTTGTTTTTGTTTTGGGAAACTTTTAGAAGATTCATTGAACCGGTTTTGTGTTTCTTTTACAGAAAATATTCTACAATTTTTAAAACTACTTTTGGATTTTCAAAAAATGTTCCTATTTTAAAAAATGTTCTGTATTTGTTCTAGGTTTGAAAATTTGTTCTCAGTTTTAAAAAAAATTCTTAAGATTCAAAAAATAGTCGTGGTTTAAAAAATTGTTCGTGCTTTCAAATTTGTTCAGAATTTTCTGAAATTGTTCTCAGTTTCAAAATTTGCTCTCAAAATTCAAAAAATGTTCGTCGTTAAAAATTTGTTCGTGCCTCCAAATTGGTTTGGGATTTTTCAAATTTGTTTTCAATTTCAAAATTTGTTCTCAAGATTCAAAAAATGTTCGTGCTTTAAAAAATTCTTCGCGCATCCAAATTTGTTCACCAATTATCAAAATTGTTGTCAATTTCTAAATTTGTTCTCAAAATTAAAAACAAATCGTGTTTTCCAAATTTGTTCATGGTTTTTTTTCAAAAAATCTCATTTTCAAAATTTTGTTCTCAAGATTCAAAAAATGTTCGTGCTTCTAAAAATGATCCGCACGTCCAAATTTGTTCAGGTTTGGTGAAAATCATTCATGTATTCAATTTTTCTTGTCAAAATTCAAAAACAATTCCCTTTAAAAATTTGTTCGCGCTTCCAAATTTTTTTGGAGTTTTCCAAATTTGTTATCAAGATTCAAAAAATGTTCATGCTTTATAATATATTCATTAGTTTTAAAAATTATCCAGATTTCAAAAATTGTTCTCAAAATTCAAAAACGTTTGTGCTTTAAATATTTGTTCGCGCTTTCAAATTTGTTCTGGTTTTTCCAAAATTGTTCGTGCTTTAAAAAATTCTCCTTTTCAGTTTTTTTCCATGATATAAAAATTGTTTGTGCTTTAAAAAATTGTTCACACTTCCAAATTTGTTCATGTTTTTTCAAAATTGTTCTCTGTTTTAAAATCTGTGCTCAAAATTCAAAATGTGCTAGTGTTTTTGAAAATTCTTTGGGTTTCTTTCAGAATTGTACTCCTTTTTAAATTTTTGTCCTCATGATTCAAAAAATGCTGATGCTTTAAAAATTGTCCGCGCTTCATAATTTGTTTATGTTTATTTAAAAATGTTGTTGGTTTCAAAATTTGTTCTCGAAATTGAAAAAAAATTTGTGCTTCTAAATTTGTTCTCGGTTTCAAAACAATTGTCAAAATTCAAAATATGTTCTTGTTTTAAAATTTTGTTCGCGCGTTCAAATTTGTTCAACGTTTTTCAAAATTGTTCTCCATTTCAAAATTATTTTCTCAAGGTTCAAAAAATGTCTGTGCTTTAAAAAATTGTTCAACATATGCAAAAATTATTTGAAAATTCTGGAATGTGTACACATTTTTGGAAAACGTTCAGAATTTTCCAAAAGACAGGAACATCTGTACACATTTAGAAAATGTTCCACTTTTTCAAAATTTGTTCGCAGATTCAATTTTATGTATTTGTAATTACGAACCTGTTCCGAATATATTATATTTTTTGTTTCACATATTTAAAACTTCTTCGTGCTTGTTAATTTTTTGGAATTTAAAAAATGTTCCTGCTTTTTCAAAATAATTTAAAATTCATTTATTGATCCTATTTTTGAAATTTAAAATTTGTTACAATTCTTCCAAAACTTGTTCGTGTTTTTTAAATCAGAATTATGGAAAAAGTATTTAGAATTTTCATGAAATTTGTGAAAAAAAGAAAAATGAAAAAAGTATTGGGAATTTTCATGGAACTACCGGTATATTTAGTCCTAAAATTTTTGCATTCCACTTTGATCAGAAAGTTAACCAGGTCGAGTGGTTATGTACCGCTATCTAAGAGCAACTCTACCAGACCACGCAAAACACGCACACCCGCAAAATTCCGGCGAGTATGCGGGCTTGGCCCAATTTTCTGGCCAGAACAGAGCCCGCATACTCGCCCGGCCCGCAATTTTTTTTGCCGTGATGCGCAAACCGCATGCTCCGACCGTAATATCTACGGTTTCGCGGCTCGTTTGCGGGTCGAAACCCTATCCCCACCGCCGCCGAGCCCCCGCGATTCCCCACCCCCTTCTCCACATTTCTCGCCGCCGGCGACCACCTCCCCGCCTCCAGCCGCCATGTGGGGCCGCATGTGGAGCTCCGGACGCGGCTCCGGCAGCAGATCCGACGGCGAGGAAGCGCGGGGCCCGGAGGTGGACCAACCGCGGCATGTCGCCGCTCGCGAGCTTCCGACGGAGCGAGACGGAGGAGTACGACCGCCAACGCGCGTTCTTCTCCTCTGCGAGATGTTCGTATGCCGGGAGCTCCTCCTCCTCCGGCGCGGGCCTGCTCCCCGTGAAGAGGGAGTGGTCACAGGACGAGGAGGAGTCGGAGGAGCCGGACGAGTTCGACTTCGTCCCCATCAAGGAGGAGCCTGAGGAGCCCGCTCCGCTCGGCCGCCGCGGAGTCGTCGGGCCGGAAGACTACGTCGTCGACGTCGACGCCGTTGCGGCCGCCATCGCCGAGCGGAGCATGCTCAAGGAGGCGTCAAGCCGGCGTCACGCCGAGGAGCTCGAAGACCTCGAGTGGCGGTAGGCGGTCGCCGCCAACCTCGCCGCCAAGGAGAGGTACGAGGAGTGGCGCGGCATCCGCGAGGAGCAGACGGCGAAGTACATCGACCTCTGCAGCTCCGGCGAGGAGGATTGAGCGTCCTTCTCCTCCACGGCGTCGTCCATTTGCCACGACCTCGCCGCCGTCAGATCTGACCCCCTCTAGTACTAGTATTAACGTAGTATGTAGTATGAACTATGTTTGTAGTGTTTTGATCATGATCTATGTACTTTCGCGAAAGAGTTTTTTCAAATTATACAGTTCTAGATACGGTTTGTGTTCGGCTGCGCTAGTTTTTGACCCGCAAACGCGATCTTCGTGAAACCGCAAACGCGTTTTGCGGGTTAAGTTTTTGAGGGGTGTGCTAGAGTTGCTCTAATAGAGCCGGATCACGAGTTGGAATCCTGGCTACGATGGAGGTTGCCTATGCAGTTTTTGTTTCTTTTTTACACCATTGTTTTTGCGTGTGTGGGCCGGCCCAGGCGGAGGGCACGTGTGCGAAGCCTCGTCGATCTGTCGCAAAATGCGGCATATAAGACAATACTCGTAGACTATTTTCTCACACGAGGCCATTCTGAAGGCATAATCAGCCGAACAATATTTTGAATATGATATCTTAATGCTTCGAGCACAATTTCAGCCCTCGAGATGAGATCGGATGGCAATGACCCAAACTTAAAAAAAATCATGTTTACAATATGGAATTTCTACATGTAGATCACTTCTTCATTTGATATCATCTTAATAATATATATTTTCGTGCCCAAATATGATGTCAACGCATGCCCATGTTTTTCGGCAAAGCGTGCATGCCGAAACTAACTTGCATAGCGCTTGAACTAAAGACTCATGTCAACATTCCATAGACAAGTTGTATGTGCTTAGAGTGATATGTATATATTGACCATCTATATTCCTAGTGCGATAAGTATATACTAGCCATTGCGTACTTGAACTTTGTTCAAGCGAACTTGGGTGGAATTTCCTCGACTCCTTGCTTAGTTTTCAAGCTCTTAAAAAGAATACCATCAATACTCTGGCAATAAAATTGCATATACCAATGTGCATCACAAAGTCTTCTGTCGAACCATCTTGTCCACCCCATCGCTAGGATATTACACATAAGCAAAATGAGCTTTCTCCAATCTTACTTTCGCCTGCATAAAAAAATACCAGTGGCCTAAGCGACGGGCTTTGGTTTGGCCTTACCTATGTCGATGATACTGAGCATCAGCTATTGATAGATAGGCAATACACCATGATCAACATGGTAGACAGATGCTTGTTGTGCCAATTCATTTGCTCCTCAATTGTCATGTCTAGATATATGAGAAATACTGAAGCAAAAAAATGTGAAAATTACCTCTAGACATGTCTTAAGATAAATTAAAACTAATCCGTGGAAACATGATAGTCTTTACATATTTTTTGCACTACTAACGATGAACCATTGAAAACCTCGACATCTGTAGCACATATAGCAACAAAAAGCTCCAAACCAAATAATAATGGATATTGGCTTTGGTTATTTGTTAAAAATATATTCCAATCAGCATGAGGCTTCAAAAATAGCACCACAAGGGGTATATAAACAATACCAACACCTTGGCCATTGCTATGAATTTAACCATCAAAACACAATCTTCATAGTACTAGAGAGACAAACCTAATATCAATATTATGCATGTGTTGGGGAACGTCGCATGGTAAACAAAAATTTTCCTACGCGCACGAAGACCTATCATGGTGATGTCCATCTACGAGAGGGGATGAGTGATCTACGTACCCTTGTAGATCGTACAGCAGAAGCGTTAGTGAACGCGGTTGATGTAGTGGAACGTCCTCACGTCCCTCGATCCGCCCCGCGAACAATCCCGCGATCAGTCCCACGATCTAGTACCGAACGGACGGCACCTCCGCGTTCAGCACACGTACAGCTCGACGATGATCTCGTCCTTCTTGATCCAGCAAGAGAGACGGAGAGGTAGAAGAGTTCTCCGGCAGCGTGACGGCGCTCCGGAGGTTGGTGATGACCTTGTCTCAGCAGGGCTCCGCCCGAGCTCCGCAGAAACGCGATAGAGGAAAAACCGTGGAGGTATGTGGTCGGGCTGCCGTGGAAAAGTCGTCTCAAATCAGCCCTAAAACCCCACTATATATAGGAGGGAGGGAGGGGAGGAGGCAGCCTCAAAACCTAAAGGTTTGGCCGAAATTGGAGGTGGAAGAGTCCTACTCCAATCCTACTTGGAGTAGGATTCCACCTTCCCACTTGGAAACTCTTTCCACCTTGTGTTTTTTCCTTCTCAAACCTTATGGGCCTTAGTGGGAACTTATTCCAGCCCACTAGGGGCTGGTTTATCTCTTCCCATAGCCCATGAGACCCCTTGGGGCGTGACACCCCTCCTGATGGTCCCCGACACCCCTCCCGGCACTCCTAGTACACTACCGATGAGCCCGAAACTTTTCCGGTAATGCACGAAAACCTTCCGGTAACCAAATGAGGCCATCCTATATATCAATCTTCGTTTCCGGACCATTCCAGAAACCCTCGTGACGTCCGTGATCTCATCCGGGACTCCGAACAACATTCGGTAACCAACCATATAACTCAAATACGCATAAAACAACGTCGAACCTTAAGTGTGCAGACCCTGCGGGTTCGAGAACTATGTAGACATGACCCGAGAGACTCCTCGGTCAATATCCAATAGCGGGACCTGGATGCCCATATTGGATCCTACATATTCTACGAAGATCTTATCGTTTGAACCTCAGTGCCAAGGATTCATATAATCCCGTATGTCATTCCCTTTGTCCTTCGGTATGTTACTTGCCCGAGATTCGATCGTCAGTATCCGCATACCTATTTCAATCTCGTTTACCGGCAAGTCTCTTTACTCGTTCCGTAATACAAGATCCCGCAACTTACACTAAGTCACATTGCTTGCAAGGCTTGTGTGTGATGTTGTATTACCGAGTGGGCCCCGAGATACCTCTCCGTCACACGGAGTGACAAATCCCAGTCTCGATCCATACTAACTCAACGAACACCTTCGGAGATACCTGTAGAGCATCTTTATAGTCACCCAGTTACGTTGCGACGTTTGATACACACAAAGCATTCCTCCGGTGTCCGTGAGTTATATGATCTCATGGTCATAGGAACAAATACTTGACACGCAGAAAATAGTAGCAACAAAATGACACGATCAACATGCTACGTCTATTAGTTTGGGTCTAGTCCATCACATGATTCTCCTAATGATGTGATCCCATTATCAAGTGACAACACTTGCCTATGGCCAGGAAACCTTGACCATCTTTGATCAACGAGCTAGTCAACTAGAGGCTTACTAGGGACAGTGTTTTGTCTATGTATCCACACAAGTATTGTGTTTCCAATCAATACAATTATAGCATGGATACTAAACGATTATCATGAACTAAGAAATATAATAATAACTAATTTTTTATTGCCTCTAGGGCATATTTCCAACAGTGTCCCACTTGCACTAGAGTCAATAATCTAGTTCACATCACCATGTGATTCCAACGAATCCAACACCCATATAGTTATGGGGTCTGATCACTTCTTGCTCGTGAGAGAGGTTTTAGTCAACGGTTCTGAAACTTTCAGATCCGTGCGTTCTTTACAAATCTTTATGTCATCTTATAGATGCTGCTACTACGTGCTATTCGGAAATGCTCCAAATATCTACTCTACTATATGAATGCGTTTCACTACTCATAGTTATTCGGATTAGTGTCAAAGCTTGCATCGACGTAACCCTTTACGCCGAACTCTTTAACCACCTCCATAATCGAGAAAAATTCCTTAGTCCATTTGTTACTAAGGATAAATTTTGACCGCTGCTAGTGATTCCATCATGGATCACTCTCTGTACCTCTCAACAGACTTTGAGTCAAGGCACACATCAGGTGCGGTACACAGCATGGCATACTTTAGATTCTACGGCTAAGGCATAGAAGACAACCTTCGTCTATTCTCTTTATTCTGCCGTGGTCGGGTTTTGAGTCTTACTCAAATTCACACCTTACAACGCAACCAAGAACTCCTTCTTTACTGATCTATTTTGAACTCCTTCAAAAACTTGTCAAGGCATGCATCTTGTTGAAACTTCTATTAAGCGCTTTCGATCTATCTCCATAGATCTTTGATGCTCAACGTTCAAGTAGCGCAATCTAGGTATTCCTTTGAAAAACTCCTTTCAAACAACCTTGTGTGCTTTACAGAAATTCTACATTACTTCTGATCCACAATTTTCCAACCACATATACTTATCAGAAATTCTATAGTGCTCCCACTCACTTCTTTGGAAATACAAGTTTCTCATAAACCTTGTACAAACCCAAAATCTTTGATCATCTCATCAAAGTATATATATTCCAACTCCGAGATGCTTGCACCAGTCCATTGAAGGATCGCTGGAGCTTGCATACTTGCTAGTATCTTTAGGATCGACAAAACCTCCTGGTTGTATCACATACAATGTTTGCTCAAGGAAACCGTCGAGGAAACTATGTTTTGACATCCTACGTGCAATATTTCATAAATAATGCATCAACAACTAACATAATTCTAACAGACCTTTAGCATCGCTACGAGTGAGAAAGTCTCATCATAGTCAACTGTTTGATCTTGTCGAAAACATCTTTGCGACAAGTCGAGCTTTTCTTAATAGTGACTTATCACCATCATCGTCTGTTTTCCTTTAAAGATCCATCTTTACTCAATAGTCCTATGACCATCAAGTAATTCTTCCAAAGTCTACACTTTGTTTTCATCCATGGATCCTCTCTCGGATTTCATGGCTTCCAGCCATTTGTCGGAATCTGGGCCCACCATCGCTTTCTCCATAACTCGTAGGTTCACTGTTGCTCAACAACATGACCTCCAAGACAGGGTTACCGTACTACTCTGCAGCAGTACGCGACCTTGTCGACCTACGAGGTTTGTAGTAACTTGATCCGAAGCTCAATGATCACCATCATCAGCTTCCACTTCAATTGGTGTAGGCGCCACAGGAACAACTTCCTGCGCCCTGCTACACACTGGTTGAAGTGATGGTTCAATAACCTCATCAAGTTCTACTACCCTCCCACTCAATTCTTTCGAGAGAAACCTTTCCTCGAGAAAGGATCCGTTTCTAGAAACAAACACTTTGCTTTCGGATCTGAGATAGGAGATGTACCCAACTGTTTTGGATACCCTATGAAGAAGCATTTATCCGCTTTGGGTTCGAGCTTATCAGACTGAAACTTTTTCACATAAGTGTCGAAGCCCCAAACTTTCAAGAAACGACAGTTTAGATTTCTCTAAACCTCAGTCTATACTGTGTCATCTCAACGGAAATACGCGGTGCCCTATTTAAAGTGAGTGCGGTTGTCTCTAATGCATAACCCATAAACGATAGTGGTAATTCGATAAGAGACATCATAGTATGCACCATACCAAATAGTGCGTGGCTATGACGTTCAGACACATCATCACACTATGATGTTCTAGGTGGCATGAACTGCGAAACAATTTCCACATTGTCTTAACTGCATACCAAAACTCATAACTCAGATATTCATTTCTATGATCATATCATAGACAGTTTATCCTCTTGTTACGACGAACTTCACTCTGAAATGGATTTGAACTTTTCAACATTTCACACTTGTGATTCATTAAGTAAATACTCCTGTATCTACTCAAATCGTCAGTGAAGTAAGAACATAATGATATCCACTGCGTGCCTCAGTACCCATTGGACTGCATACATCAAAATGTATCACTTCCAACAAGTTACTATCTTATTTCATCTCAATGAAAACAAGGCCTTGCTCATGTGGTATGGTTTGCATGTCACTAGTGATTCGAAATCAGGTGAGTACAAAGATCCATCAGCATGGAGCCTCTTCATGCAATTTATACTAACATGACTCAAGCGGCAGTGCCACAAGTAAGTGGTACTATCATCATTAACTCGTATCTTTTTGGCACCAATATTATGAACATGTGTAACACTACGATCGAGATTCAATAAACCATTGAAGGTGATTATTCAAGAAAATAGAGTAACCATTATTCTCTTTAAATGAATAATCGTATTGCAATAAACACGATCCAATCATGTTCATGCTTAACGCAAGCACCAAATAACAATCATTTAGGTTTAACACCAATCCCGATGGTAGAGGGAGCGTGCGACGTTTGATCATATCAACCTTGGAAACACTTCCAACACGTATCGTCGCCTCGCCTTTAGCTAGTCTCCGTTTATGCCGTAGCTTTCATTTCGTGTTACTAATCACTTAGAAACCGAACCAGTATCCAATACCCTCATGCTACTAGGAGTACTAGTAAAGTACACATCAACATCATGTATATCTAATATACTTCTCTTGACTTTTGCCAGCCTTCTTATCTACCAAGTATCTAGAGTTGCTCCGCCTCAGTGACTGTTCCCTTCATTACAGAAGCACTTAGTCTCGGGTTTGGGTTTTATCTTGGGTCTCTTCATTAGTGCAGCAACTGTTTTGCCGTTTCACGAAGTATCCCTTCTAGCCCTTGCCTTTCTTGAAACTTAGTGGTTTTACAAACCATCAACTATTGATGCTCCTTCTTGATTTCTACTTTCGTAGTGTCAAACATCGCGAATCGCTCAAGGATCATTGTATGTATCCTTGATATGTTATAGTTCATCACGAAGCTCTCACAGCTTGGTGGCAGTGACTTTGGAGAACTATCACTATCTCATCTGGAAGATTGACTCCCACTTGATTCAAGCGATTGTCGTACTCAGACAATCTGAGCACACGCTCAACGATTGAGCCTTTCTCCTTTACTTTGTGGACAAAGAATCTTGTCGGAGGTCTCATACCTCTTAACAAGGGCACAAGCATGAAATCACAATTTCATCTCTTTAGAACATCACTTATGTTCCGTGACGTTTTAAAACGTTTTCGGCGCCTTGCTTCTAAGCCATTTAAGTATTTTGCACTGAACTATCGTGTAGTCATCAGAAACGTGTATGTCGGATGTTCACAACATCCACAGACGACGCTCGAGGTGCAGCACACCGAGTGGTGCATTAAGGACATAAGCCTTCTGCGCAGCAATGAGGACAATCCTCGGTTTTACAGACTTAGTCTGCAAAGTTTGCTACTATTAACTTTCAACTAAATTTTCTCTAGGAACATATAAAAACAGTAGAGCTATAGCGCAAGCTACATCGTAATTCGCAAAGACCATTAGACTATGTTCATGACAATTAGTTCAATTAATCATATTACTTAATAACTCCCACTCAAAAAGTACATCTCTCTAGTCATTTGAGTGGTACATGATCCAAATCCACTATCTCAAGTCCGATCATCACGTGAGTCGAGAATAGTTTCAGTGGTAAGCATCTCTATGCTAATCATATCAACTATACGATTCATGCTCGACCTTTCGGTCTCATGTGTTCCGAGGCCATGTCTGCACATGCTAGGCTCGTCAAGCTTAACCCGAGTGTTCCGCGTGTGCAACTGTTTTGCACCCGTTGTATGTGAACGTTGAGTCTATCACACCCGATCATCACGTGGTGTCTCGAAACGAAGAACTGCCGCAACGGTGCACAGTCGGGGAGAACACAATTTCGGCTTGAAATTTTAGTGAGAGATCACCTCATAATGCTACCGTCGTTCTAAGCAAGATAAGGTACATAAAGGATTAACATCACATGCAATTCAAAAGTGACATGATATGGCCATCATCATGTGCTTCTTGATCTCCATCACCAAAGCACCGGCACGATCTTCTTGTCACCGGCGTCACACCATGATCTCCATCATCATGATCTCCATCAACGTGTCGCCATCGGGGTTGTCGTGCTACTCATGCTATTACTACTAAAGCTATGTCCTAGCAATATAGTAAACACATCTGCAAGCACAAACGTTAGTTTAAAGACAACCCTATGGCTCCTGCCGGTTGTCGTACCATCGACGTGCAAGTCGGTATTAACTATTACAACATGATCATCTCATACATCCAATATATCACATCACATCGTTTGGCCATATCACATCACAAGCATACCCTGCAAAAACAAGTTAGACGTCTTCTAATTGTTGTTGCATGTTTTACGTGGTGACCATGGGTATCTAGTAGGATCGCATCTTACTTACGCAAACACCACAACGGAGATATATGAATTGCTATTTAACCTCACCCAAGTACCTCCCCGGTCAAATCCGATTCAACTAAAGTTGGAGAAACCGACACTCGCCGGTCATCTTTGAGCAACGGAGTTACTCGTAGCGATGAAACCAGTCTCTCGTAAGCGTACGAGTAATGTCGGTCCGAGCCGCTTCGATCCAACAATACCGCGGAATCAAGAAAAGACTAAGGAGGGAAGCAAGACGCACATCACCGCCCACAAAAACTTTTGTGTTCTACTCGAGATTATATCTATGCATGAACCTAGCTCATGATGCCACTGTTGGGGAACGTCGCATGGAAAACAAAATTTTTCCTACGCGCACGAAGACCTATCATGGTGATGTCCATCTACGAGAGGGGATGAGTGATCTACGTACCCTTGTAGATCGTACAGCAGAAGCGTTAGTGAACGCGGTTGATGTAGTGGAACGTCCTCACGTCCCTCGATCCGCCCCGCGAACAATCCCGCGGTCAGTCCCACGATCTAGTACCGAACGGACGGCACCTCCGCGTTCAGCACACGTACAGCTCAACGATGATCTCGTCCTTCTTGATCCAGCAAGAGAGACGGAGAGGTAGAAGAGTTCTCAGCAGGGCTCCGCCCGAGCTCCGCAGAAACGCGATCTAGAGGAAAAACCGTGGAGGTATGTGGTCGGGCTGCCGTGGAAAAGTCGTCTCAAATCAGCCGTAAAACCCCACTATATATAGGAGGGAGGGAGGGGAGGAGGCAGCCTCAAAACCTAAAGTTTTGGCCGAAATTGGAGGTGGAGGAGTCCTACTCCAATCCTACTTGGAGTAGGATTCCACCTTCCCACTTGGAAACTCTTTCCACCTTGTGTTTTTTTCCTTCTCAAACCTTATGGGCCTTAGTGGGAACTTATTCCAGCCCACTAGGGGCTGGTTTATCTCTTCCCATAGCCCATGAGACCCCTTGGGGCGTGACACCCCCCCTGATGGTCCCCGACACCCCTCCCGACACTCCCAGTACACTACCGATGAGCCCGAAACTTTTCCGGTAATGCACGAAAACCTTCCGATAACCAAATGAGGTCATCCTATATATCAATCTTCGTTTCCGGACCATTTCAGAAACCCTCGTGACGTCCGTGATCTCATCCGGGACTCCGAACAACATTCGGTAACCAACCATATAACTCAAATACGCATAAAACAACGTCGAACCTTAAGTGTGCAGACCCTGCGGGTTCGAGAACTATGTAGACATGACCCGAGAGACTCCTCGGCCAATATCCAATAGCGGGACCTGGATGCCCATATTGGATCCTACATATTCTACGAAGATCTTATCGTTTGAAACTCAGTGCCAAGGATTCATATAATCCCGTATGTCATTCCCTTTGTCCTTCGGTATGTTACTTGCCCGAGATTCGATCGTCAGTATCCGCATACCTATTTCAATCTCGTTTACCGGCAAGTCTCTTTACTCGTTCCGTAATACAAGATCCCGCAACTTACACTAAGTCACATTGCTTGCAAGGCTTGTGTGTGATGTTGTATTACCGAGTGGGCCCCGAGACACCTCTCCGTCACACGGAGTGACAAATCCCAGTCTCGATCCATACTAACTCAACGAACACGTTCGGAGATACCTGTAGAGCATCTTTATAGTCACCCAGTTACGTTGCGACGTTCGATACACATAAAGCATTCCTCCGGTGTCCGTGAGTTATATGATCTCATGGTCATAGGAACAAATACTTGACACGCAGAAAACAGTAGCAACAAAATGACACGATCAACATGCTACGTCTATTAGTTTGGGTCTAGTCCATCACATGATTCTCCTAATGATGTGATCCCGTTATCAAGTGACAACACTTGCCTATGGCCAGGAAACCTTGACCATCTTTGATCAACGAGCTAGTCAACTAGAGGCTTACTAGGGACAGTGTTTTGTCTATGTATCCACACAAGTATTGTGTTTCCAATCAATACAATTATAGCATGGATAATAAACGATTATCATGAACTAAGAAATATAATAATAACTAATTTATTATTGCCTCTAGGGCATATTTCCAACAGCATGCCACTGATCCGATGTTTAATAATAAAACTAGTTATGGTTTGGCCTCTCATAGATTTCAAATATGTGTAAGTCAAATAATATTCAATCAAAGTATGAGCCCACTCACCAATTCTGCATTATGAATTGGCTTATGCAACATATATTGAATGTCATCGGTTATAATCTCTCAACTCAATGGAAGAATAACATAGGTATAAGTATAAATTTCAAAGCATGTGTTCCTTGTCTCGGTATCCAACATAACTAAGGACGATGTCAGAATACTACACCTGCCATGCTTAGATAGATTCTGAGGGCGATAGTAAAATATTGGCCATTACCATAAGTTCCATACATACTTCATCCATCAAAGGATGATGGATGAAATATACAAGTGAAATAACGAATAAATTATTTTGGCCCTTTGGATCAACAAAAAAATGTGGATAACCGAATGTATAACGATTTGGTAATATCCTTTCATGGCGTAAGAAATTGCATTGCGTCCATGGATCAAAATACGCCCATGCAGGTGTAATGGCCCAAGTGTGTAACCTTCCCCTTTTGGAACCTTCCCATGTGGGTCCAACTTGTCATTGTCTTGAGAGCTATCAATGCATGTGATTTCATGTGTCACTTTGTTATTTTCTTTCTTGCATGCATGCATACCATATCATGCCATGTGTCATGTGTTGTTGCTTGTGGTCATATGAGTTGATGTGTGAATCTTGTGTGAGATGTGCCTTTGTGAAATGTGTGGTGTGGTGTAACTCTTGTAGTTTGCATGTGCTATAGGAATAGTGCTTGTGGTGGCATAAGGGTTCAAAACTATCTCCCTCCTATTTATTTCAAGCCCATATATTTGCTTGCCTCTTTCCTGTTTTAAAAATGCTCTTGGGTTAGCATAATTTGTGGTGATTTTGATATGTGGAGTTGCTGTTTTAAAAGGGGTTCTCAACAGGTGCAAATATTCCGAAACAACCAATGTCAATTGCTGTTTTGTAAATATTCTTTGGCCCCAAATATTTCTTTTGCAATTTATTAAAATAGGTTATATTTTTCCATGGTCAGATTTTTTTTGCTTGGTTTTATCCCCAGTAGTTTTCTCTGTGCATTCCACTCTTCTCTGGCTTTTCCTGTTAAAAGAAAAACACCAGGGAATTGTTTTCTCTTAAGTGGCGCTCTGGTGGGCTTACTCCCGCACAACGTGGCCTAGTCACTCCCTCCCCCGCGCGCTAGCCCATCTTCGCCGACCACCTTCGTCTCCCTGACGCCGTCCACCCCTCTGCTCCTTTCCGTCAGTAGCCGAGAGAGAGAGAGAGAGAGAGAGCTGCCGCCGTGAGCATCACAGACGTCGAGGCCCCCCTTAAATACCTCGGCGTCCGTGCCCTCTTTCTCCCTAGGTTTCCCCCTCTCTCCCATCCACCGCCGCCACCTCTCTCCATCCCCATCTCTCCTTCTTCCTTGCCGGTAAGTCTCTGTAGTTAGGATCAGAGAGAGGAGAGAATGTCTTCGCCGTCGTCCTCCGCGTGTCCGTCATCGACCGGCGCGGCCACCATGTCCACGAGCTCGGGGAGGCTCCCCGCGCCCCATTCCCGACCTCGCTGAGGCCGGGGAACATCTACATTGATGACCAGGAGCTCGCCATCGTCTCGGCCACGGAGCTCTCCTTCCTCTACGTCGATCTGTAACAGGTGCTTCTTCCGAGCGTCTTCCTCCCCTCCGATCCGGCGTTCTCCACCGTACGACGTCCTCCTTCCTTCCCTAGGTGAGCATGTTCACCTCTTCCTCCCTTCTCCCTCGATGGATCCGGCTAGTCGTAGTTGTTGTGCCTCCCTGTCCTGAGCTGTAGTTGTGTTGTGTGTGCGTGGATGCTGTGTGAGGTGTGCTCGTGCAGTATGGAGGTGGCCTGGGCTACCACCGCGCAGCAGTGGCGAAGTAGCGTAGTGGTAGACCTCCTCGTGGTGCAGTAGCCGTAGCAGTGAAGCCCCGGCGTCCTCCCTGCCGCCGGCGTTTCTCTGTAGGCAGAGCAGGGCTTCCTGCTAGCTTACCTAGGTTCAGTCCCCTGTTCTGTCAGACGTTCGTATCGTAGCGCAGTGGTTGGTGTCTTGTGTTTGTTCTCGCGAGGTTGTGGGTTTGAGTCCCAGGGGATGCAACCCCCCTTTTTGAATTTTATTTTCTGGCAATGGAGTGCACAACAGAACAACTTATCTTGCTGGATGCCTCTGTTCTGTTGAGCAATAGGTCCCTAGCAGAGTGGCTTGCACCTGTGGATACTACCAGTAGGTGTGGGGTTCGACCCCAGTATATACCTCTCCTTTTTTTTCTTTGTTTCCTTGTATTTTCCCTTTGCTGAGTTGATAGCTATACTGCCCAGGGTATTTGTAGCATTGTTCTATTTTTTTCCTTCCTTTTTGTTTTCATTTTCCTGCCTAGTTTGGAAGTGGTGAGGTGATGGGCATAGTGTAGGTTGTGTGTATGTGTGTGATGGCACACATCCAGAGTAGAGCATGTGGTGCTAGGTGTAATTGCTAGTTTGTGTTATGTTGGTATAGGTTGCTTGCTAGCATGAGCATGTGGTTCAAGTCATATGCATGTGTGTGTGTTGCACTAGGAGTGCATATGAAGCTATTTCATGTGTAGGAGATTGTGTAGATGTCATGTGTAGAAGTGCAATATTGTTGAGTGCATGTATGTATGGATTGCTAGATCCTATGTGAGTGTGTGGGTGCTCTCGTGAGTATGTACACACACACATCATGGCAAGCTAGACCTTGATGGGCATATGTGCAAGATTTCACGTGTGGGAGATATTATTTTGTTGTGCTTGTTGCTTGTGATGGTGTGGTGATGTGCCAATGCACATAGGCATGAGGACTACCC
The DNA here is from genome assembly GCF_904849725.1 of Hordeum vulgare subsp. vulgare. Taxonomy (NCBI): domain Eukaryota; kingdom Viridiplantae; phylum Streptophyta; class Magnoliopsida; order Poales; family Poaceae; genus Hordeum; species Hordeum vulgare. Next base: position 546,725,339 of record NC_058521.1, on the reverse strand, counting down.
CTCATGTACCCCCATTGATGTTGTGGTCATGTGCAAGAGCTTGTGTAGGATTTGCTCTAGTGATTTTGCACATGTGATGTAGCACTATTCACTATATAGGATTCTTTGTAGTTTTTCTTTCCTAGTTTGTGCCCACTTGTTCCAAGCAAGTGCATAGGTATATTATATGATTTTGGGGTATAAAGATCCCAGGAATCCATTGGTGAAGTCATTTTTGCCTTTGGAACATTTTCTGGAGATGACATATTTCAGTTTTGATCCATGTTTAGAGCTTGGTTCCATGTGATATGGTGAGCCCAAGGGTTTGTTTCTTGGTTGTGGTAGTAGAGGGTGACCCCCTCTACCACATGTTGGTTTCATTTTGTGTTTAGGAATCCATATGTGCAAGTTGTAGGCATGTAGCTGAAATTCCAGATTAGTGAAAATCCGAGATTTTCACTAATTCTGAGAATCTGTTTATATTTTATTCTCCTGTTGATGAGGTTGTGCAGGTCAATGTGTTGTGATTTGGCCTTAGCTTTCAACTGGAAAGTTGAAGCTGATATGTTTGTCTAGCCCCCTGTAAATTGTCATTCCATTTGGAGTCCTGTAGATATTGTTTTGGCTGCTGTCAAAATGCTTCAGAGCATAAACAGATAGTGAGAATCTGGAATTTTCACTAAGTCCCTGAAATCTGATATTTTTGGGCAAGTTTGCAGCTTTGTAACTTTCTGTGTTCAACTCCTTTGTGTGATATTTTTGCTTGTGCTTGTAGTAATCTTGGATAGCTACAGCCACATTTCTTATTTGGCATGTTTAGGTGGTTGTAGGTGCTTTGCATGTAGGTCACAAAGTGCTATGATGCAGTTTATGGCAGATTGTGTAGTTTTGGCATTTTGATGATTGTGAGTGCTTAGTTGATGATGTGGTGTTCTTATTTGCTCCACCCATACATGTTAGTTTGTTTTATGTCTTGGCTACCTGGAAATACCAGAGTTGAGCCATTGGAGTGTGTTGTGGCGAATTTGTCACGTAGCACTTCATATCTTGTTTCATTGATTCCCGTTGACCCATAGCTCCGATTGTAATGTTCTTTATATGCTTTTGCATCGTTTTCACGAGACGCATATGATCATGTCATTCTCATGCATGTCAAAGTAGATTAGGATGCAGTTCTGTCCAGGAACATGTATTTACTTCTCATGCTTGTGCTAGTGATAGAAATAGTGATGCATGCTCATATTCATCTCATGCATGATGTGCGTGTTGCATCTTGAGGTGCTGTTGTTCATTGGATGTTATTCTTATGTTGGGTAGCACCGGGCCCGGAGAACGAGTACGTGGATTCGGGAGAGTACGTGCAGGACGATCAAAACCATTCCAAGCTGAGGATATCACAGGCAACATGATATGACCTTGATTCCATCTCTAGACTTGTTATGCTAGATTACGTGTCTTCCATCATATACTCGCTGCCTACCACTGAAATAATTGCCTCCTGATATGCCATGAAACATAACACATATCCCTTCCTAGCAAACTTGAATGGCTAAGTAGGCTTTGCTCAGCTACTAATGTTAGCATTGCTAGATGCCGGTGCTTTGCCTCATGTGATAACATGAGCTTGATATCATTCTCTTAATTCTGTTATTTAATTAATGCACCTATATACTTGGTAAATAACGGAAGGCCTAGACTTTTGTCGCGTGCTTTGTTCCGTTATTGCCGCCATAGTTACCGGCTACCGGTGTTTGATTCCATATTGTTCGCTCCTAACACGTTTCGGGTTGTTATGGGGACCCCCTCGATAAATCGCGTAGTGTTAAGACTTGTCCGACAGGACCCAACATTGGTGTTAATTTGCTAATCACTTAATAATAATCTGCATAGGGAATGGCCTCCCCGAGGAATTTAATCAACAACCCGGGCCAGTGCTCCTCATGAGTGTTGGTCCAAACTGGGCATTGCTCGGGGCCAACTCAGGGCAACTTGAGTGATTTCTATCAGGCCATCGTGCGCGTAGCTCATCCGTCGTGTCCTGAGACTGAGGTACGCGGCTCTTATCACGGTCGTCGACACGACGGGAGGTCCTGCTAGTCTTGTCTTACCTTAGCGATATATCTTGCGTATAGGAATCCCGGTGAAGCTTTGGTTCTCCCCAGAGTTGAGGTTTTCCGCTAAGGAATCTGACGAGATCACGAGATTCGTGATAGAGGATTACTTTGCGGCCTGTGTACGTTTTTGATGGACTAGTTGGAGCACCCCTGCAGGGTTTAATCTTTCGGAAAGCTGTGCCCGCGGTTATGTGGCAACTTGGAATATTTTGTTAACATCCGGTATTAGATAACTTAAACATAAGCTAATAAAATTGCCAACTGTGTGCGTAACCGTGACTGTCCCCTTCGAAGATCTCTCTTCGATCGGGAACACAGTGGGGTTATGTTTGATGTAGGTAGGTGTTCAGGATCACTTAGTGATCATCTATTATCGACCGCTAGAATAGACCACCTTCATACATGTTCTACGTAAGTTAGCCACCATATTGCAACCTAAATACTCCACCTTTCCAACCTAATAACTTGACTAGTTCTGGCACCGAGGTCATTGATTGCTGAGTCCCCGTGGCTCATAGATTCCTTCACAACATGAACAGGTTCAGGTACCCCCGAGACAGGTGATCCCGAGGTCACACAGCTGGCATGGCAGTATGATGAGGAGAACGACCGCCTGACGTGAACTATCCAGAAGATTGAGGCGTGGTCGTGATCGTGGGCCAGCAGGCAGGGTAGCATAGTCATTTCCCCATGTTTTGTAGTCCGTAGTGGAACTACCTTGATTGTATGCGTGATGTACTCTGATATTTTAATGAGATGACAATTGAATCCCTTATTGTCATTCCTCTATTATTTATGTATGTGCTATGTTACCGTGTTTGTGAAACGCTTAGATGCGTTTCTTTCCAATTCGGGCCTCGATCCCCAGATCGGGAAGGACCGCATCTTAGTCGTTACAGCAGGATAACTAGTCATACATGGGGATGAATTCCATGGAAAAGGCATCAATGCGAGGGTTAAAGTATACGGATGATGTGCTAACCAAAGATTTTGAAGTGGTGATGCAAGCTTTTGGCTTAATTGTTTTTTTCCTCCATCCTTCTCTTTCTTACTTTTGTAGCACCTATTGCAATAGAAGGTTTGATACGTCTCTAACATATCAATAATTTATGAAGTACTCGTGCCATATTTATCCATGTTTACAATACTTTTATATGGTTTTGATGTACTTTATATGATTTAATTAGAACTAACCAGGACAAACGTTGTTTTCACACGAATTACCATGGTGTTGTTTTTTGTGCAGAAAATAAAAGTTCTCAAAATTGGCTGGAACTTTTTGCCGATTTTTTCTGGAGCAAATAAGAAATACTAGAGCGAAGAATCACCAGACGGGGGGACCTATTGGTGCCAAGACAACAGGTCGTGCCCACCCCCTCGGCGTGCCCTGATGGCTTGGGACCACTTCGTGGCTTCGGTTGACGTGATTCCAACGCTGAAAAATCATATATATTGGGAACCCCCCAGAAGTTAAGCTAGAACTTCCGCTCCACCACCACAAGCCTCTGTACTGAAGAAAACTCATCCGGAGCCTTGTTCTGGCACCCTACCGGAGGAGGCAATCATCATCGCATGCCATCTTCATCATCCCGACGGTGTCCATGACGATGAGAGAGTAGTTCACCCTCAAGGCTGAGGGTATATACCAGTAGCTATGTGTTTGATCTCTCTCTCTTCCTCTCTCTCGTGTTCTTGAGATGTCATGATTTTGATGTATCGTGGCTTTTTTTAATATAGTTGGATCATCTGGTATTTGTCCCTTGCTATCTTGATGTGATGAATTGATTCTTTCCCTTTGGGATTTGGTTATGTTAGGCTGAATATTGGATTTGATATCACTTGATGTATGTCTTGCATGTGGATACCCTGGTGAGAATGGGTGTTCTATCTATTCACTTGACATTGGAGTATCTAGTTGAGAGTCCTGAGTTTTGTGCCTAGGGGTGATCATGATTTGTTTGCAATACTTGGGTGATAAGCACTTCTTTCTTCACTCGCTTTTTGTTATTTAGCTAATAATTTTATGGAAGTAACTTTTAATTTCTTTCCCTTTTGCTTACTTTATCCTTTGCTTTCTTTTGATTTTCTTGAATAAATCTTTGGATTTTCTTGTTGCCCCATATTGCTTGGCTTCTTCATTGTAGCTTTGATGCAATTCTAGCCTTCGAGGATATATTTTTTTGGCTATTGAACAACTTATTTACTATAAATCTTTATTCCATCACCTATAGTTTTTACCTTCTCTTTAAATGGATCGGCTTGAAGCTACCGATGACAAAACAATTGACCATCAGGACCAATACGGATTAACTCGCCATCCCTCACTGTTTCAACAAATTGCACACGTCCTTTTTCAATGACCGGTTGAACTATTTGGCAAAATATATTGCAATCGTCAAAACTATGCTTGAACGAATCATGCAATGTACAATACATTCGTCCTTATATAGATGACTTTACATGGTCATTAAGAATTCTACTATAATTATTTTCAGCAACAAATCAAAGATTTGATTACACATGCTTGAATTGAAGGCATACCTTTTATTTTATAGTCGTTTTTTACAAGAAAATGGCTTTGGAAGAAAGCAAATGAATGACACCCCCCATTCGACTAGGCATTGTGTTCTACACTCTATCTCTGATGTATTTGAATAAGAACTTATACTATGATTGGCTTTATTAATAGAATTTAATCTTGGCTTTAAATTTCTGAGATGAAAAGAGTTAGAATATACATGTTTCAATTAGGACCTGGTGTAAGACAAGTATGAAACAAGCAAATCTATCCAATTATATATGAACTTTAAACAAAGCAACATGAAATTTTGTGGCTGCAATAATAAGCCACTATCGGTCTCTATGAATGGTACAATGTGTAGATCGATATGATTTGTAACAAATTTATTATTAAAAAATAAATTACCCTTCTTCATCGGTATGTTAGAATTTTTTATAAGAAATTTTCTAATAGATGCATCAACAATAAAGTTGTGATCAAAATTAGAAAATAGGTAAATCAGTTCCTAGACATGCCTCTTCCAATATGTTGGGAGAGCACAATGGTGCTATCACTTGAATAACACCTTGCTCCTCTTTTAAATGGCTCTAAAACGCCTTGTCATATTTTTTTCTTTAATACATTCGATACACATACTATTTGATGAGTCTTTTTCAAAAATCGAATTCTCTTTGTTACCTGAATGAATAACTTTTGTTTTTTGAATTTGCAAGGCTTCTCGTTCTTGTCTAATTTTAGCGCACATCTCAACTTGGCGAGCTTTAAACCTTTTCATCTCAATTTCCATCCACTATTCATATGAAAAACTCCAAAAATATTTTAGTGTTCGGAATTTATTTCCTTTTCTTTGAGTCGTTGAAAGGAGAAGACCATGATGAAAATGTTGTGTGGCTCTCATATGCATTATTGATGATCTAACAAAGAGCAAATATTACCATGACTTCTCCTTTGCACAAATACCATGCGGACTCTTGCTTAGTCCACGACATCCTTGCACTATTATTATTATCGCAACATTCAACAATGCAAGTGAAAGGCAATAATGATTATATTTGAAGGAGTGATCCTCGCAAAGGAAACGAGTATGAACTATTCTTGTTTTCTATTTCTAAATATGTTTGGCTCGTTCGATCTTGATTCAGTGTATCATGAGTGAACATGTGTATGATGAAAATTAGAGATTATAGTTTATGATGCCATGCTTAAATAGATAGGAGTTGATAATTATTTATCTTGTGTATCAACATCCATTAAAATAGTTATGATGTGGGATGGTAGTATGGTATTTCCCTTTGAGCGATTCAAGCGGCTTGACTTGGCCCATGTGCAAACATGTAGTTGATTTAAAACCAATGCATCCTTCATGATGTTTAAATTCAGAGTGTTCATATCCTACTCTTGGTAATATCTAATGATAATTATTCGCAATGCATGTTCATGACCGTTGTTACTCTCTAGCCGGTCACTTCTGAATCTATCGCTAGCCTTCACGTGTACTAAGCGGGAATGTTGCTTGTGCATCCAAAATCCTTAACCAAGTTTATTCCACATGAGTCCACCATACCTACCCATATGCGGTATTACCCTACCATTCCGAGTAAATTTGCATGTGCCACCTCTAAATATTCAAACAAAACATCTGCTTTGTGCACTCGTACTGCTCATGGAGCGACGAGGCGGTCGTTATCTTCCATGCTAAGTAAGTTTTTCTCAAGATGGGCATTTATTAGCCGTCATTGCATGAGAGAGGTTGGTAAAAAGGATGCCTAGTCCTGCATAATTAAAATTAAAGTGAACAAAACTCCTTGGGGAAGTTGATATGTTGGAGGGTACCCGTGAATCTGACTAGCCATGGTTTGTGAATGGATGGTGGATAGGAGTATTACAATTCTATTTGGGAAGCACCGATAATGAGTTTAGCATGGAAGATACTGAAAACCTTTGTTGTAACATTGATAGTAAAGAACAACACTCAAAAAATATATCTTCAATCTTGTTTTAAAACATGAGCTCTAGCACCTATGCAAATCAATGCTTCCCTCCTCGGAGGGCATATCTATTTAATTTTATGTTGAGCTATCACCCTCTTACTAAAAACACCAGACTGGAGAGCACTATTGTCATTCTTATGCATTGAGTCTAGTTAATGTTGGATGTGAGCATGGAATGGATCATTTCTACCCTGAATTATGATGTTTAGCCGCTCCTTGAACCTCACAGGTTCTCTGCATTTATGTTTTGCGATCTTATAAAGGGCTAGCGAGATACCATGTCACCATATTATATCATGATAGTTTTGATAAATTGTTGGCATCTGAGTCATCTTATTATTTCTTTCTAATTGGTTATGTATTGTCATGATTGAATATGATGCTTAATTTTTATCATCGATATGATTGCTTATGATTTATGCTGAAAACCTGAACATTAGCTAAGCATATATAAAACAACAAGAACAAAAGAGGTTGTAAAAGTTTTCTTTATCACTTTCAGTTTATAAACTGAATTTCTTGAGGACAAGCAATGAGTTAAGCTTGAGGGAGTTGATACGTCTCCAATGTATCTAATTTTCCAAACACTTTTGTTCTTGTTTCACACTCTTATTTACACGAGTTGAATGGAAGTAACCCGAACTAACGTTGTTTTTAGCAGAACTACCTTGGTGTTATTTTCGTGGAGAAATAAATGTTCTTGGAATTCGAGAAAACTTTTTTTATATTATTTCTAGAATATATGATGAATTATGGAGCGAAGAACCTCCGGAGGGGGCTACGTGTGGGCCACAAGCCAACAGAGCGCGGCCACCCGCCTGGCCGCCCCATGATGGCTTTTAGGGCCTACATGGCTCCCCGGACCTAAATCGAGCCCTATAAATTCCTATTCTCGGATAAAAAACAGAGATAAGATTTCATCGCGTTTTACGACATGGAGTCGCGGCCACCTCCTGTTCTTCCTCGGGAGGGCTGATTTGGAGTCTGTTTGCGGCTTCGGAGAGGGGGATTCGTCGTCGTCGCCATCATCAACCCTTCTCCATCAACATCACCATGGTGTTCACCATCGGGATTGAGTCATTCCTTAGTAGGCTAGTAGGACGGTGATGAGGTTTGGATGAGATTGATCATGTAATCAAGTTAAGTTTGAAAGGGCTTGACCCGTAGTTTCCACTATGTTCCGAGATTGATGTTGCTATGACTTTTCTATGCTTAAAGATTGTCACTAGGGCCCGAGTGCCATGATTTCCGATCTAAACTTATTATGTTATCTCTGAATATGAAAAGTATTTGGATCCTATCTTGCAAGTTGTATGCACCTATTACGTGTCTTGATCCGCATACCCCATGGTGATAATAATTGGGATTCTATCTTGTGATTGCCGTAGTTTGAGGAGTTCATGCATTTACTATGTCTTAATGCTGTATTTTGGTTTTCTATTAAAAGGAGGCCTTAATATCCCTAAGTTTTAAATAGGACCCCGCTGGCACGGGAGGGTAGGACAAAAGATGACATGCAAGTTCTTATTGCAAGCATGTATGACTATATATGAAATACATGCCCACATTATATTGATGAATTGGAGCTAGGTCTGTGTCGCTCTAGTGTGTAACTGTTACATGATTGATGTCATCCATATATTTCCATCGCTGATCTGTGTGCCTACACTTTACAAATACTGAATCTTGCTAAGTTACTATTGCTGTTGTTACTGTCACACCTACTACTCAATTGCTATTGTTACCGTTGTTACAAAAATTGTTGCTATCATTGTTACCTCTACTACTATTGTTTGTCGTGCTACTAATGTTTGTTCTATAGAGAGATATCCCAGGTATGGTTGAATTGACAACTCAACTGTCAAGGCTGGTAAATATTATTTCTCCCCTTATTTTAAATTAACAAATTAGTATGAAATACTACCCATGAAGATTGTCGCTATCCCCTATACTTGTGGGTTATCAATACACCATTTTCCTAGACCATGACTTAGCAATCATGTGTGGTAATGCAGCGTGTCTCTCCCTCATAATTTGGTATCCCCCCACCCTACACGACTTTTATTATATTTTGCGTGAAGCTAACAAATTGTTTGCTTTCTACGGAACAAAATCTGAACATCCTCCCATCACTACTGGAATTGAGAAATTTGCCAGCTGCCATGCCTTTGCCGTCTGTTGACGCATGGCAAAGATCCTCTTTGCCGTCAGCTGGCACAAAGCAGACGGCAAAGAGCTTGCTGACGGCCAAGATTTTATTTGCCGTCGGCCACCTCTTTGCCATCTGCTGACGCATGGCAAAGGCCCCAGAGGCGGACAACAAAGAGAACCCAGACGACAAAGGGGCCGAAGCCCGCCCCACCCTAACGGTCGAAGCCCGCCCCACCCCACCCACCCCTTTGCCGTCCGCCTCCCAGCTTCTGCAGACGGCAAAGGGGGGCTCCCCCTAACGGCACCCAGCCCCCACCCCCGCTCCCCTAACGGCACGCTGCACCCCCGCTCCCCTCGATCTCCTGCCCACTACAGCGCCGCCGCCACCACCCCCTTCACAGCTCCGGCCCACCGCCGCCGCCCACGACCGGAGCTCCCCGCTCCCCTCCTCCCCGCGTCCCTCCTCCCCGCGGCCCTCCTCCCCGCCGCCCACGACCGGAGCTCCCCGCTCCCCTCCTCCCCGCAAAGGGGCGCCACCCCCACGGTCGGAGCTCGCCCTCCTCTCCTCCCCGCGCACGTCCTCCCCACGCCCCTCCTCCCCGCCGCCCAGGGCCGGAGCTCGCCCTCCCCTCCTCCCACTGCCCTCCTCCCACTGCAGGTAAGTTTTTTTTTCTTTTTTTCTTTATTTCCTGTTTTTTATTTTAAACTAGTAGATAGTATATAGTATAGACATATAGTGTGTAGAAGAAGAGGAGGACATATAGTGTATATAGTATAGAGATATAGTCTATATAGTATATAGTATAGAAGAAAATAAGAGAATAGTATAGACATATAGTGTATATAGTATATAGTATAGAAGAAAATAAGAGAATAGTATAGACATATAGTGTATATAGTATAGACACAGGGCCGGGCCGACAAAATTCAAGGCCCTGTGCAAACTCTAAAATGAGGCCTATCTTCCGCTGACCGAGCTACACTTTTCTTTAGCGGAGTAATCTAAAGAAGATCACATAAAAGGTGTAAATTCCAAACCATATGTAGTAGTGTTTTAGTGAAAATAATACACACTAGATACATTTTGTTCCCATTGATTATTATATCGGCAAGTTCATCCTTGAAACAATAAGGCCAGCTCGTGCGGGCCGAGGAAAAAAAGAACTGAGGGTTATATCCAACTCTTGTGCACTTTAATAAAAGGCGGCCAAACATTTGATAAATGGCAGTCAAATAGCAGAGGAAGTACACAGAAATTTAGACAATGTATAAAATAAAACTTAGAGAGCCTATACAGTGAATATTGGACAACACCAACACTGAATTTTGTACAACAAAATACTGAAATTGGGACATCACATACACTGAAATTTACATATAGCAAGATGAATGAAATTCTGACAGAAAATAAAAGGATTATGGACAACATCACATCAACAAGACTTTATTAGTGTCGAGAATGAGCTCACCGGGAGGAGGGGATCCAAGTGGCCTGGCGTTTGGCTTCCAGGACTTAAGCTGCGCCATGTAGATCGAGCTTGACGATGTCCTAGACTCGTGGGCGGCACCACCAGCCCCAGAGGAAAGACAACCCGGTGAATCAGGCCAGGTCCCCGACGTTCCCGGTGGCTTCGCACAACAGGTCCTCCTCGGATGGAGCGGCGCGTGCGGCGGGGGATCGTACTTGTGTGCTGGACATGTAGCGTGTGCGCGGCGGCGGCTGCATGTATGCCGGTGCCCACACACTGCACTCCTTGGACCAGCACCAGATTGATCTGTTGTGGGCTAGAGAGAGGAGCCAGCGATGGATCCATTTGATGGGATGCGTGCTACCAAGTTGGGCCTTCTACAAAAAAATGGGCTATAAGCTAATACTTTGTTTAAAAAATCTGGGGCCCCCAAAACTGGGGGCCCTGTGCGGATGCACAGGTTGCACACCCATGGGCCCGGGCCTGTATAGACATATAGTATGTAGTATAGACATATAGTATATAGTATAGAAGAAAATAAGAGAATAATAAACTAGAAGAAAAAGGAAGAAGAAGAAGAAGAAGAAGAAGAAAGAGGAAAGGAGGAGAAAGATAAAAGAAAGAAGAAGAAGAGAAGGAGGAGGAGGAGGAGAAAGAAGAAGAATAATAATAATATGATGATCAAGAAGAAGAAGAAGAAGAAGAAGAAGAAGAGAGCGGAGAAGAAGAAAGAAAAGGACCCCGACCCCCGGCCCACGACCCCCGACGCCCGACGCCACCAAGCCCCGACCCTCGACCCCTGACCTCCAACGCCACTGAGACCCGACTCCTGACCCCCGACGCCCGACACCACTGACCCCCGACCCCCGACTCCCGACCCCCGACTCCACTAACCCCCGACCCGCGATGCCCGACGCCATTGACCCTCGACTACAGAAGCCACTGACCCTCGACCCTCGACCCCCGACGCCCGACGCCACTGACCCTCGACTCCCGACGCCACTGACCCTCGACCCCCGACGCCCCTGACCCTCGACCCCCGACCCCCTACCCCTACCCCCGACACCATTGACCCCCAACCCCCGACCCCTGACACCTCTTCGGCCTCTTGTTGACCAAAGAGACCCCAACCCCCGACGCCAGTGATCCTCGACCCCCGACAACACTAACCCCAGACCACCGACACAACTAACCCCCGACCGCCGACGCCACCGACACCCGACACCACCGACCATCGACGCCACCGACACCCGGCACCACCGACCATCGACGCCACTAAGCCGACGGGGTCATAATTTTGTAAATTATGAGTTAGGTCACATATTTTCCGATTATGCTAATTATAAAAACATCATATTTGTGTTGATCGGGTGAATTTCAATGTGCAGTTGTTCGACGACCTCCACGTGCGTTAGACGAGCTCCGCCCTTGCGTTTGTTGGTGAGCACAAATGACTTCTCCTCCTACCCCCTTAATTTGCTCTGTCTCGGTCTTCGTGCCGATGAAACTTGCTAGCTATAGGTTTCTTCAATCATGAGTATGCGTGATCAGTATGCGTCTCCCGTTCGAAAGGGCGACATCTATAAATATGCATTTCTTTGCATATTTATAACCGCCATCCTTTCGAATTGTCCAACATTATCCATGGACAGCCCGAGTATGTGTAGATTGGGTTTGTTTTCCCGTATGCTGTGCTCCGGATCCGATGCGGAATTTCGTTAGTGCCTCCCCTGTTGTTCTCCGGGTACACATCCTCTCTACTTATCTCCGGAATTTCGAGAGGTGCTGCCGAAATTCTGCGTCGCATCTGGAGCAGAGCATGGGAAAACGAACCCAGTCTACACATACTCGGGTGGGATTAGGACCTAACTTTACCTATTAGCGTGTAGGTTGCATGGACGTAATAAAACTGACAAACTTGATTAGCGTATGAATATAGATGATGAATTATATATTTATTTCTTGTGCCCCCATAGGTAGCTAGGCAACATGAGTGATCATGCTTGGATGTACACTGGTCACCCTAGTCAGAAAGACATGACTCATGAATGGTTAACAAAAACCAGGGGGTTTGTGAGAGCCGCATTTGCAAATGGCCAGCATAAAACACAATTATAAATCAACCATAGCTATTGTGTGACACGAGGGTGGACATGGTGATCCGAAAGTTCTGGGTAATTTATTTTTCACACAATTATAAATCAACCATAGCTATTTATTGTACTAATCGGTGTTGTCTCGTTTGCAGACCTACTACAGGTGTGAGGAGGGATACGAGGAGGACGCGGCAAAGATTATCGAAACCGAATGTTGCCGCCTACTTCAAAACTTTCGGCACGAGGCTCGGGTGCAGGCTGTTCGAGACTACTATGCCACACGGCGTATTAGGCTTGACAAGGCAAAGTGCCGTGATGCTAAGATGGAGAAGGAGCATTACATGAAGGTAATTACATATTATTAAGGCTTTGTAGTTAGTTTCCTTGATTTGGTTCTTACGCGCTCAAATTTCTCTTTATTAACTTGCCCCCGAGATGGTGTGTGGATAAGATGGATTGTTGGGAGGCCTTGGTGGATCAGTGGTGCTCCGAAACGTGGGAGGCTAGCCACAACAACGCCAAGGAGAGGCGTGGCAAAATGGTTGGCGTGCCACACCATCAAGGGAGCGTCAACTTAATCCAATTTGGCGAGAACTGGGTATGTGGTTTGCTTCATGCCTCATGCAATTCATTCTTAATGCTATCTTGAGCCCTTTACCAATACAATTTTCCTCTCTCTCTCTTTTAGGCGCATCACAATAAGACGGAGGCGCCATAGATGTACGACCTGTATGCGATGGCCCATACTTCCTCGTACAAGAAGGTCAAGGCATTCTGTGAGTCTGACCTCGAGCATCCAGAAAACTTCACCAACATCTCCTCCCACGACAAGCTCGTGAAGTACAGAGATCACGGGAAGGCGAGGAAAGGGGAGGACTTTAACCCGAGCGAGGGGCCTATTGATCCAGAGCTGGTGATGATAGCTGGCAATGGGAGGCCCCATGGCTCGATCGCCATTGGAGACGGCCTTATACGTTGTCCTAGCTCTCTCCGGCAGATAAAGGCACGCCAAACGAGCTCTTGTCTGGAGATAACACGTCGTCCACGGCCAGTCGAGCTCGCCATCGAGGTTAGTTTAATGGACTCAAATATCTTTCCGCATTATGTTGTGCGTTGGAACCAATATGATTACATTGCTAACAATGAGTTGTGTTGTAGGCTGCTATTCAGAAAGAGAGAGAGGCAATGCAGGCGGCTATGGCGGAGAAGGATAAGGAAATTAGGGAGCTGGAGGAGAGGACGACTGCATTGGTGGAGGCGGAGAGGGCACGGAATGATGCGTCTACCAGGGCCATATACGAGCTCTTCGTGGTAAGTTTCTTCTTCATGTTATTTCAAATCTTGCATTTGAATGTCCGTTTCATTAATAAATAAAAAGTTTGACTTGTCGAAACAAAATGTACAGTCTATGTGCGAGAAGAACGGCCAAGTCCCTCCGCCGATGCCAGTCGTTAACGTGGCGGGGACGGTGAGTTTCATTTCAGTGGAGTGATCTTAAGAGTGTCCTCATGCTAACTACACATTGCAAACGATGTTTGGTGCAGAATATGTCCCGAAACGCATCGCGTGACCCTTCTACAGTCGAGCCTTCTCCAGGGCAGCCTTCTCCAGGTGAAACAAGCCAAAGCCACCGTGCTTGACCCTAACTTAGGTATGTTATTTCAAGTGTTTTAATAAAAGATAGCTAGATGACATAATTAGCTTAGTTAGCTCCAAAATGACCTATTTAATAAAAAATGACCTATACTTAGCTAATTATCCTCGAAATGACATAATTAGCTTAGTTAGCTCCAAAATGACCTATTTAATAAAAAATGACCTATACTTAGCTAATTACCCTCGAAATGACATAATTAGCTCCAAAAAGGCATTCTTAGCCAATTTAGCCTGAAGAAGGGGACAAGAGGAGAACAAAGAGGAAAAATGAAAGGAAAGAAGGAAGAAGAAGAGGAGAAGAAGAAGAAGGAGAGGGAGGAGGATAAGAAGAAGTATAAGAAGGAGGAGAAGAAGGAGAAGGAGCTCCTCCTTCTCCTTCTTCTTCCTCCTTCTTCCTCCTTCTCCTTCTCCTTCTTCTTTTCTTCTTCTTCTCCTCTTCCTTCTCCTTCTCCTCCTCCTTCTTTTACTTCTTCTTCTCTTTCTCTTCTTCTACGTAGCTTAGACTCATCCAACAAAGCCTAAATTGGCTAATTATCCATCTAAATGACATAATTAGCTTAGTTAGCTCCTGAATGGTCTATTTAATAAAAAATGACCTATACTTAGCTAATTATCCTCGAAATGACATAATTAGCTCCAAAAAGGCATTCTTAGCCAATTTAGTCCGAAGAAGGGGACGAGAGGAGA